>NC_135882.1:139829344-141328501 GCF_964194155.1 Cetorhinus maximus | reverse complement strand
ATTGGCCCCAGTATAGCTACAAAAGTGGCAATTGCCTGGTAATGTGGAAAATTGCCCAGCTATGTTCTGTTCACATAACGCAAGACAAATCCAACCTGGCCAATAACAGCCCCATCAGCCTATTCTCACTCATCAGCAAAGTGATGGAACATGTCATTGTCAGTGCTAACAGACAGCACTTACTCAGCAATAACCTGCTTACTGACACTCAGTTTGGGTTCTGCCAACTCTTCATTACAGCCTTAGTCCAAACATGGATAAAAGAGCTGAACTGAAGATGTGATGTGTGAGTGACTGTTCTTCACATAAAGGCGGTATTTGATTGAGTGTGGCATCAAGGATTCCACGCAAAACTGGAGTCAATGGAAATCAGGAGAAAACTGTCCACTGGTTGGAGTCATACCTAGCCAAAAGGAAGATGATTGTGGTTGTTGAGGGTCAATCATCTCAGTCCCAGGACATCACTGCAGGAGTTCCTCAGGGTAGAGTCCAAGACCCAACCACCTTCAGCTGCTTCATCAATGACCTTCCCTCTAGCATAAGGTCAGAATTTGGGATGTTCGCTGATGATTGCATAACGTTCAGCGGCATTCATGACTCCTCAGATACTGAAACAGTCCGTGCTCATATACAGCAAGACCTGGACAACATTCAGGATTGGGCTGATAAATGGCAAGTAACATTCGCGCCACACTAGTACCAGGCAATGACCATCTCCAACAAGAGAGAATTCAACCATTGGCATTCAATGGCACAATCATCACTGAATCCCCCACTATCAAAGTCCTGGAGGCTATCATTGACCATAAAGTGAACTGGACTTGCCATATAAATACTTTGGCTACAAGAGCAGCTAAGAGGCTGGGAATTCTTTGGAGAGTAACTCACCCCCTGAGTCCCCAAATCCTGTCCACCATCTACAAGGCACAAGTCAGGAATGTGATGGAATATTCTCCACTTGCCTGGATGAGTGCAGCTCCAACAACACTCAAGAAGCTCAACACCATCCAAGACAAAGCAGCCCACTTTATTGGCACCCCCATCCAGCACCAGAGTGGCAGCAGTGTGTACCATCTATAAGATGCAGTGTACAAGACTCCTTCCACAGCATCTTTCAAACTCACAATCTCTACCACCTAGAAGGACAAGGGCAGCAGATGCATTGGAACGCCACTGCCTGGTTGTTCTGCTCTAAGTCACTGACTATCCTGATTTGGAATTATATTTCTGTTCCTTCACTGTTGCTGGGTCCAATGTTTAGTACTCCCAGGGCCATTCTTTCTGACTGTATACCACTGTGCTGCTGCCTCTGGTGAGCCTAACCTCTCAGTGGGAAAGGTCAGCACTGTCTGAAAGCAAAAACATGAAAACAAGATACAAAATATTTTGGGGGAAAAGAAAATCAAAATGGAGGACAAAGTTCAAGTTCTGAAGTTGTTGAACTTAGTGTTGAGTAGTAAAGTGCCTAATCGGATGATGAGGTGCTGTTCCTCAACTTGTGTTGGACTTCACTGGAACATTGCAGTAGGCCCAGAACAGAAATGTGAGCATCAGAGCATGATGCTTAATTGAAATGGCAAGTGGCTGGAAAGTCGGGGTTCGGTACAGCACAGATATTCCACAGTGTAGTCACCTGCTCTACATTTGGTTTCACCAATGTAGAGGAGACCACATTATGATCTGACGTTTATTCTGCTAATAACACCTACTTTGGACCAAATATTTGTTTTTCTTACTACTACCATTACTACTCCCTTTGCCTTTTGATCCATGGGCAGGATTTTCTGCTCGGCATGCAAGTTAGCGCCCGACACAACCAAGCGTGAAGTAGCACGCGATGACGTTGGGCGACCATCCCGACCTCATCGCACACTTGCACGATATTTCGGTTGGTGGGTGCTCATGAGAGTCGGGAGCATACCTGCTGATAATTAAGAGGTCTATTAAGGCCATTAATCAATTAATTAACATGTATTTTTTGCTGCCCGTCCAATATTACGGTTGGTGGGCGGGCTATTCAGCCAGGCGGCCTTAGGATTTTTTAAGAAACCTCATCCATGAGCGGGATGAGGCTTCCAAGATTAATTTAAAAAAATAAAAATGTTTTGATAATTTTTATTATGTTTCTGTTCATGTGAGTGAGTCCTTGGTGGGGGCATTTTTTCCGATTTTCAAAACCTTTAATTTTGATTTTAAAATTCTTCAGCTCCCTGCCTTCAGGGAGCTTTCAGTGTGTGCTCCCCCGCACATGCGCAGACTTCTGTGCACGCTCTCCTCCTGCCATTAATTGGCCAGCCATTGTGAAATCGCGGTCAGGGGCTGATCGTGAGCGGCGGGTCGTTTCCTGGCCATTCTCGGACTTGCCCGCCACGCCTGCCTGACAACCCAAAAAATCCTGCCCCATGAGATCTTTGGTATTTAATCTCCACCACCCTCTGAAAAATTCCCTGACCTCCCCTTTTGTCCCACCAAACACCACACCCCCTCTTTTCAACAACATAAAACCCATCACAATTCAATCTCTCTTCAGTCCTGAAGAAGAGTCATATTGGACTCGAAGCATTAACTTAGTTTCTCTTGTCACAGATGCTGACAGACCTGCTGAGATTTTCTAGCACTGACTTGGAATGATATTGCTGTTCCTTCAATGTGGTTTGATCAATGTTCTAAACTATCTCTTTAACAGCACTGTGGGTATACCTACACCACATGGACAACAGCAGCTCAAGAAGGTGGCTCACCTCTGCCTTCTCAAGGGCAGGTTAAGGGTGGTCAATAAATACTGGCCTTGCCGGTGATGCCACATCCCTTGAATGAATTAATTAAATAAAAAGAAGTTACAATGCATGATGCACAATAATGCCATTTATGAAGGCATCACCTTGAGCTTCATTGATTATCAGCAAACGGCAAAGTAAGAGCAGGACACTCCTTGGCAATGAAAAGGTCAATTGGAATATGGAAATGGGGCAGTTGACTGATGAAACTGCTATGCTGGGGCATTTTCTTGTGTTGGCTGCAACAAAATCTGCCTCCACTCCCTGTCTCGTGTCGTGTTTCTGACCAATTGTTTATTGTATATGAAGATATACAACATAAATGAATGCAAGGACCTTCTTGTGAATGTATGTTTGAGTGCAAATGTATTTGCCATTGTGTTCCTGGACTACTGCTCTCTCTCAAATCTGCAGGCCCTAACCTACCTCTATTTACTGTATTCATTGGTGGTGCAGCAGAGAAAGATGCCCCTATGAATTTCTGGGAAAGCAAGAGCTCTTCCTTCTCCAGTTGTGAGAAAACTTAGTGCTCCAATGTCAGACTCAGGAACTTTGAGAGAAATTGCTGAGGTAGCCATAGATGTCTCCATCAACAGCTGGATGTAATGTTTGCATGGATCGCTGCTGACTTGAGAACTAATGATGGTTGCTTTTTTGCCTCGCTCTGCAGGAAGACACGAGAAAGCCTTTCAGGTATATAGCACCTTTCACAAGTTCAGGATATTGTTGTTACATAAGAAAGGTAGCAGTCAATTTACCCATGGCAAATTCCCCAAAACAGCAAAGAAATAAATAACCAAAGTAATCTGTTTTAGGTTTTGAGGGAGACTCAGAGAATTCTCAAGTTCTTCTTCGATAGGTGCTGTGTGATCTTTAACATAGCAGATGGGGCTCTGGTTCAACATTTTAATCAAAGGATAACACATCTCTCAGTGCAACACTCCCTCAGAACTGCATAGAACTGTCAGCTCACATTATGTACTTTAATTTGTAGAGTGATGCTTGAACATAACCTTCTGATTCAGATACAGGAGTGCTACCATTAAACCAAGACTCACACCTAGACTGTGAAGTAATGTACCAGAATGAGCTGCAACATTTTAAAAATTCATTTATGGGATGTGGGCATTGCTGAATAGGCCAGCACTCATTGCCCATCTCTAATTAGAGATGAGCAATAAATGCTGACCTAGCCAGCGACATCCACATTCCGTGAATGAAAAAAAATTGCCCTTGAGAAGGTGGTAGTGAGCTGGCTTCTTGAACCACAGCAGTCCCTGTGGTGTAGGTACACTCACAGTGCTGTTAGGAGGGAGTTCCAGGATTTTGACCCAGTGACAGTGAAAGAACAGTGATATATTTCCAAGGCAGGATAGTGAGTCGCTTGGAGGGGAATTGCAGGTGGTGGTGTTCCCATGTGTCTGCTGCTCTTGACCTTCTAGATGGTAGTGCTTATGGGTTTGGAAGGTGCTGTCGAAGGAGTGAGTTCCTGCTGTGCATCTTGTAGATAGTACACACTGTTGCCACTGTGCGTTGGTGGTGGAGGGAGTGCATATTTGCTGATGTGGTGCCAACCAGCGGGCTGCTTTGTCCTGGACAGTGTCAAGCTTCTTGAATGTTGTGGGAGCTGCACTCATCCAGGCAAGAGGAAAGTATTCCATCTCACTCCTGACTTGTGCCTTGTTGACGGAGGACAGGCTTTGGGGAGGCAAGAGATGAGTTACTCACTGCAAGATTCCTAGCCTCTGACCTGCTCTTGCAGCCACAGTACTTATATGGCTAGCCCAGTTCAGTTTCTCATCAATGGAAACCCCCAGGATGTTGATAGTGGGGGATTCAGTGATGGTAATGCCATTGAATGTCAAGGGGCAATGGTTAGATTCGCTCTTGTTAGGCATGGTCATTGTGTAGTGTGAATGTTACTTGCCACATGTCAGCCTAAATCTGAATGTTGTCCAAGTCTTGTATTTGGACATAGACTGCTTCAGTATCAGAGGAGTCGCAAATGGTGCTGAACATTGTGCAATCATCAGCGAAAATCCCCACTTCTGACCTTATGATAGAAGGAAGGTCATTGATGGAGCAGCTGAAGATGGTTGGGCCTAGGACATGACCCTGAGGAGCTCCTGCAGTGATGTCCTAGAACTGAGATGATTGATCTCCATAACCATAACCATCTTCCTCAACCAGCGGAGAGTTTTCCCCCTTATTCCCATTGACTCTAGTTTTGCTAGGGCTCCTTGATGCCACAATCGGTCAAATGCCACCTTGATGTGAAGGGCAGTCACTCGCACCTCACATCTTCAGTACAGCTCTTTCGCCCATGTTTGAACCAAGGCTGTAATGAGGTCAGGAGCTGAGTGACCCTGGCGGAATTCAATCTGAGCATCAGTGAGCATGATATTGCTAAGCAAGTGTTGCTTAATAGCACTGTCGATGACCATTTCCATCACTTTACTGGTGATGGAGAGTAGACTGATGGGGCAATAATTGGCTGGCTTGGATTTGTCCTGCTTTCTGTGTGCAGGACATACCTGGGCAATCTTCCACATTGCTGGATAGATGCCAGTGTTGTAGCTTGGCTAGGGGCAGGGCAAATTCTGAAGCACAAGTTTTCAATACTATTGCAGAAATGTTTTCAGGGCTTTGCAGTATCCAGTACCTTTAGCTGTTTCTTGATATCATGTGGAGTGAATTGAATTAGCTGAAGACTGGCATCTGTGATGCTGGAGACCTCAGGAGGAGACTGAGATGAATCATCTACTTAGCACTTCTGGCTAAAGGTTGTTATGAATGCTTCAGCCTTATCTTTTGCACTGCTGTTCTGGGATTCCCCATCATTGAGGATGGGGATATTTCTGAAGCCTCCTCCTCCAGTGAGTTGTTTAGTTGTCCACCACCATTCACGACTGGATGTGGCAGGACTGCAGAGCTTAAATCTGATCTGTTGGTTGTGGAATTGCTTAGCTCTGTTTATCGCTTACTGCTTATATTGTTTGGCACGCAAGTAGTCCTGTGTTGTAGCTTCATCATGTTGACACCTCATTTTTAGGTATACCTGGTGCTGCTCCTGGCATGCCCTCCTGCACTGTTCATTGAACCAGAGTTGATCCTCTGGTTTGATGGTAATGGTAGAACGAGGGATATGTAGGGCCATGAGGTTACAGCTTGTCATTGAGTACAATTCTGCTGCTGCTGATATCAACTGCCTGTAGAGGGAGTTGTCGCATTACAAAATACAGGTTACCAATCTCCACTATAAAGTATAATTCTGTGAACCTGTACTTTCCGTGACGAGCTGAGTCTACAGGGAACTGGGAACACAGAAGTATTCCTTTTTCACTTTCTATACAGTATTGGTAAATACTGCCACGTTATAAATTAATCTCTTCTATTTTTTAATCACCGTCTATTACCCATGATGCTGTCCCTTTCAAATGGATTGTTACTGTATAAAGAGAATACTGAATGCCATTCACCCTATTCTGGCACACTTTCAAAATATCCCCAGAGGTTCAGTTTTATACTTGTCTAGAACATTAAGAGCTAGGTTCCTGATGTAAACACATATAAATTGGGATTTCCCACCAAAAGACTCTGAAAGTTGAAAATGTTCTAGGTATTCTGTTGAAAATCTGTTAAATATTTAAATATGAGATATTGTGAGCTTTAAAAATACACAAATTTGAAGTAGCCAAAGCATTATTCACATGGCAACCACATTTTTGCTCCAATGATGCATTAGGTATATAGGCTGTATAGTGTCGTGCTGGACCACTCAGTCCATGTCCCCCAGATTTGCTCTTTCGACTGTGCTCAGTCTCAGGCAGGGTTGTGATGGTACCTCAGTGTTCACAGACAGGAAAAAGAAAGTTGGAGAAATAGGGTCCCCACTCTCAATCATTATACAGTGATTTCCACTGGAAATCGGGCATGTGCGAACATCAGTTGAGGTCAGGTTCATCTTGAGAGTGCATAACTGCCTCTATCCGACTTGCCAGAGAAAAAAAAACCCTTCCAATGCTCACTGATAATGAAAGAACAAAAATGCAACTTGCAAATTCAACATCACATGATTGACTCCATCTGACCTATCCGATGCACTGTGTGACCTTGGGTCAATATTGTTTCCAAAAATATAGCTCTATCATCAAGCAAAGTCTAATTCTAGAAGGTTGAGTATATACTCTCATATATACAGTAATAGTTGGGTATGACTGGGGTATAGGTGCAACCAGAGAGCATGGGCTGGATTTTATGGTTGCAAATTGAGTGGGCCCAATGAGGCAGCACTAGGGTGGAAGAAAATGTCTGCCACTGGAACCATGGCTGAATGTAGCAACAGATTCTGCTGGTAGTAGTTTTTTTTAAATTGCCTTTTTAGCTTTTTTGAGCCTGCAATAAAAAATGAAGAGAGATTCAGAGAGTTGGGGCCTTTAAATTTGTAGTCGTGACCGACTGATCACAGAATAACTGCCACATGACATCTAGGCCTAGTCTCCCAATTTGGCTTGGTGGCCCTATTTGCACCTATGACTGACTGTCTTCCTGCTGGATGGATACTAATTGGCCCTCTGATGCTTCATTCAACGAGCTGAGATGAGGGTGGGGGTTGGGGCTGGGGGGCCTGGTGTTATGGGGTTCGAGCGGACTCCTCAGTTTCCATTCCGCCTCCCTCGCTTCACTGAAAACATAAAATCCAGTCCTATATTACAGCTTGGTACCTTAATTTCCCAGTCAGGTGGATAAAGGATATATGCGGGACATGATTTTATTTGATGCTACAGAGCTGTGAGAATAGCATTTAAATTAAACAGTTAGTGGTGTGTTGTTTTGTTGCCCTCATCCTCTTTGTTTGGCAAACTTTAAACCCTGATGTCAAATGTTAACCTGTTTGCCCAAATTATTTACTGGAGATCTATGACATTGAAGAGATTCACCTTTGGAACCTGAATCTAATCTATTCAAAATGGATGGGATGAAAGTCTCCTGTAAGCATCATATATGAACTATGTAAGGGAATATATTCAATGGCCTAGCCTCCACTGCTCTCTGAGGAAGAGAATTCCAAAGACTAACAAACATCTGAGAGAAAAAACTCCTCCTCATCTCCGTCTTAAATGGGAGGCCCTTATTTTGAAACAGTGTCCCCTGTTTCTAGATTCCCCGACAAGGGGAAACATCCCCCCAGCATTGACCCTGCCAAGTCCCCTCAGAATCTTATATATTTCAATAAGATCACCTGTCATTCCTCTAAACTCCAATGAGTATAGGCCCAACCTGCTCAACCTTTCCTCATTAGAGAACTCCTTCATCCCAGGATCAGCCAAATGAACCTTTTCTGAACCACTTCCAATGTAATTATATTCCTCCTTAAGTAAAACTATAGACAATACTCCAGATGTGGTCTCACTAAGGCCCAGTACAGCTGTAGCAAGATTTCCCTATTTTTACACTTCATTCCCCTTGCAATAAAGGCCTTTATCTATTAATTGTACTCAATATCTAGTTCACTGAGCTCTTGAATTCAACCAGAGTGTAGGTTATCATCAGATCCATCTTGCACGCTTTTCAGTGCATCTGAATAGTATTGACAAAGCCTAGAAAGCAACAGTATTAAAATACAGAATGGTGTCCAACCTCACAATAAGGTGTATCAGTTTTCCTAAAATTGTTAACTATTGTGTGGATTATGTATGTGACTGGCCTGCATTGAACTACTGCTTCAGTGAGGGATGTGGAATCAGATGCTGCATTTTGTATATACTGAATGTAAATTTTACTTCTCAGGAGAAGAACAGAACAGCAGCAGATGAGATAACTAGAAAACTAGAAAAGGATATTTTCAGAAGGGATTTGGAGGCCAATTCCCAACACCTGAACCCAAGGACCTGGCAGTAGCTAATGACTGCAGGGGTTGCCCAGGTCAGTGAATACATTTTTATGTGATATCTCCTACTCACCACTCACACTGCTCAATGCACCATACCTCCATCACTCACCCAGCTCTAGCCCCTGGGGTTAGGACTCACGCCTAACATCCAGATACTCCACACCTACCAATGCTGCCATCTCTCATGACCTCCACAAACCTCGAGCTATTTAGCTATGGCAAGCACATCACCCAGACACAGTGCAACACAATTACTGACCTTCTTAATTATCTCTTACAGGTCAAGGTGCCATACAATAGAAGGAAGCAGAGCAGATCCAGCAGGAGACAAGGACATTTGTATCTCCAGAGCCCTATCATGTGGCCGGCTGTAACAGAACCCATGGCATTTGGCATTGCTGAGAACATTCAAGATGACAGCATTTTCCTGCCTTATGCATCACTTCTCAATTCCCAGCTCACCCCCATCCTGCTATTTGACATGATGAGTAAGCAGCAGATGGTGTGACCATGGACTTCTTGCTTCCCACCCCATCCCACCCCACTTCCCTCACAACAGCCTTCTTCTGATTTTCTGCTTTCAGGCACCCAAGAACTGCCACCTGCCCAGCCACTACAGCCCCAAGAAGAGGAAAGAGAGCATCAGCACTCATGAAGAGGCCCCATCATTTGATTTGACACTCACAGCCACCAGCTCAGAATTTGTAATGCGTAAAGGACAATATAGAGTTGGGAGCAGCATGTGGTGAGACACCGACATGAGTGGGCTGCAAGGGAGAGGTTAGATGAGTTATGTTACAGCAGCTCAGATGAGGACTTTAATGGGGCAACATACGGAAGAATGCTGATGGGGAAGCACACTGAGGGTGCATTGGCTGGTCTGCCAGACAGTCTCCGGTCACTGTGAAAAAGCATGGAGGAGCTTGGCTCCAAGTTTACAAAGGGCATTGCTGAGTGCTTTCCCTTGATGCAGCCTCTGCTCCATCTTCTTGTCATGTCCACAATCTCAAAAACTGTGTAACTCCTCACCTCCCTAAACAATTTTGTCCTTCTACCTTCTTGAGGCTTTTAAAGTTCAGTCACCTTTATTGCTACTTCCTGATTTACCCTGTCTTCTCTTTCATTTCTTTGAATCTTTGAGCTTTACTTCACGACTGACCATAATCTTTAATCTGGCTTTCCCAAGATTAAAATCATAAAAGGGAACTGGCTTCACAAAAACACATTTACATTTTGGGGAGAATTTTCCCCATGTCAGTCCTCAGTGGGGGATGGACCCGATTGCCGTCCAAGATCAGGTTTGTGCCGCCATTTTATGTGGGTGGGCCAATTAAGGCCCTCCCAGCGTATTTCTCGACTTCCGAGGATAGGGGGAGTGGGTGGGCGGTGGAGGGCTTGCACAGACCGCGGGTCCAATGGCGACCTGGCGGCCTGTTTAAACGAAGGGCTGGCAGCCTTTGCAAGGCTGCTCACAATGGCCGGGAGAAGAGCACAGCAGAGGGCTACTGTGCATCACACAAATCTGGAGGGTAGGCCAGCGGGGCAGGCCAGGCCGGAGGGTAGGCCAGCAGGCCTGTGTGCCCTTCGTTTCTCAGATGAGTGCCCAGCTGTGCTCCTGAAGGAGGTAGCAGCACAGCGGGAGGTCCTGATTCCGAGGGATGGGGGGTGCGGAGGCCTCCCCACCTGACCAAACGTACGTGGGAAGAGGTGGGAGACTGTGAGCTCCCTTGGTGCAGTGTGGTGCACATGGGCCCAGTGCCATAAAAGATTCAACGACCTCCTGCGCTCGGGAAGGATGAATACCATATTGGCTGAGATCACTTAATGCAGCCGTCACCCTTTCACCCACCCCCTACACACCCCGCCACCACCCCCCTCGCATCCCCCCCCCCTCAAGAACCCCCGCAACTCTGAGTACAGTAACTGCATTGAATCCCTCAGGGCATGTATCCCTCGCTGGGTGACAGCAGAGATTGCCCATGCCCAGTTCACCCTGAGAGGGTTGAGCTAGGATGGGTTCTGCATCTACAGCATGTGTGACACTGACACCCAGAGTATAGAATGTGGGTGAAACTTTAGGATCTGCACCTAGGCAGAGTGCTGGAACTGGGAAGCATGTCAAAGTCAGGGTGCTAACATGCTGGAGGGGAGCTTCCAGGTGGCGGGGCACCAACCCATCTGCTGGTCTTTGCGCTCCACATACTTGTGCCTCCTTGCTTAGCAAAGTTACACCTTGTGGTGCCACATGTGAAGGAGGCAGCATTTAGGCAAAGGGGGTGGGGTCAGCCCCGGCTTGTTTGGGTGAGTGTGCGGCAGCTGTGGGGTGATGAAGAACTGGAGTCCTGCAATGTCCCACTCTGGCTGGGTTGGCAGGGATGCGATGGGAATCCAGGTGCAGGCTGGACTAATCAATGCTCCTCTCTCCTTTTCAGGAGAAGACTGCGCACAATTCCGCAGAGCGGATGCGGACTGGCAGAGGCCAAGTCCAGTGGGCCATCCTGACATCTTTTGAGCAGCAGGTCATGGATTTGGAGAGGCGCCACACCCCCAGGTCCACCGGTGGCAGTGAGGCTGGGGTGCCACGGGGAGGTATGTTTGGCGAGCAGTCAGGTCACAATGTGTGTCACAGAAGCCATGGCCCTGCTGAATACTCAGTGATTGAAGTTAGCAACATGGGTTTACCAATGATTATTGAAGGATGAGCGCATAATGATCTGGGAGACCAGCATGCAAATTGACTTTGTCTGCACTGTAACTAATCAAAAGTCCTTGTTCTTCCTTTCAGCATCACTGGAGCAGGGCCGGGAGGAGGAGGCAGAGGGGCGACCTCTCACACCTGAGGGCCCAGAGGAAATCTACTTACCAGCATCACACCATCTCTGCCAGGCAGGCACCAGTGCAGATACTAGCACCTCGGTGGGAATTAGATCTTCGGCTAGTTCCTGGGGCACGGCAGTGAGGGCACTTCACACTCATTTGAGGTGCGAGCAGAGACAGAGAGCGCCCAGGCTCCGGCAGTCGGAGGACTGCTGGGGACAAGGCACATACTCTGGAGTCGTCCGTGAGGCAGCAGGGTATGCGGGAGGACCTGGTGGAGATACAGGATGCTATGCATGGCATGGTGCCCGTGCTTGAGGAGTCCACGCAGAGCATCACTGATGCAATGAGCCTCATAGCCGAACGCCATGCTTCCTCCGTGGAGAGAGTGGCGACTCTCGAGGAGAGGCTCCTCCAGGAGAACAATCAGGGTCTCCTGGGGTTGTGCTTGGACCTGCAAGCCCTCACAGCAGCATTGACCTCAGCTGGTCATTGCCCGTGTGGGAGATGGTTTGGGCTCCAAGTATCTCAGCTCGGTGTCCATCCATCTACGATGAGCAGGGAGGTCCGAAGCGACCTCACGTTGGCGCAGCAGCTGCCTGTCATCTCTGTGGGCTCCTCTCAGGGCGCTCCGGATGAGGGCAGCAGCTCCTCCACCCTTCTGCCAGTGACCGTGGCATCCGATGAGCTGTTGCGACTGGAGAGAAGCCAGCTGTGGAATTGGCCGCTCCCTCCAAGGTGGGGCCTGGGTCATCGAAACTAACAGAACAGCACAGTGAGCAGGCTATCTCAGATGCCAGTGCCAGCGAGGGGATAGCACCTAGACATAGCACCCGTACGCATTAATTTAAGGCACCTTAGGCACACCACGGGTTTCTCACTGGTGCTTTTATGTTGGCCCATAGTAATTTATTGAAGACTTCAAAACCTTTTTTGTTTGGTTTATGAAGTTACATTTGCTTTCTCAATAAATTTTGACATGTTGCCATGCCTCAGGGTGATTCCTTACTTCTGCAAGTGGACGGGAACCCATGATGTTATGAGTGAGTTGTTTGACATTGAGCTTTATTGACAAGGGCCTTAGTTAATGTTACTTTCCAGGCTGATTTAGCACTCAGGCATCGAGTGTGGAGCCTGCAGCCCTGGCATGTGTTGAAGGCCCATCTGTGGTGGGCTAGCTGAAAGTTGGTTGGATTAAAGCCTCCCGGGTGCCTCCCTGCCCGGGTCAGCATCTACCCCCTCAGTGTCCTCCTGTGCGTGCTCATGCTCGGACTCACTACCAGACTCATTGTGTGCATCTGGAGCAACTGTGTCTATGTCTTTCTCGTTCACTGCATTGCCCCTTTCTAACGCCAGATTGTGGAGAGCGCAGCATGCAACCACTATCAGCGACACACGATCTGAGGGATATTGGAGTGCACTCCCTGAAAGGTCCAGGCATCGAAAGCGCATCTTGAGAAGAATGATGGTTTTCTCCACCACAGCCCTTGTGGCTCCTATTGTACCGCTGCTCAGCCTCTGTTTCTGGATGGTGGAGAGGGGTCAGGAGCCACCTTGTCACCCAGCAGCCATCTATCCAGCCGGTCTGGAGCACTGAAGAGCTTCGGCACCTGGGAGTGTCTCAGGATGTTGGCATCGTGGGAGCTGCCTGGATATCTTGCACAGACTTGTAGAATCAGCATCCTGTGATCACACACTATCTGCACGTTCATGGAGTGGAAGCCCTTCCTGTTGACGAAGGCACCGGGCTCACCCGCTGGCGCCTTGATGGCCACATGTGAGCAGTCTATAACACCCTGGACACAGGGGAAGCCAGCAATGGCCACGAAGCCTCTGGCTCGCTGTGTCAGGCTTGCGCTTCCCAGCAGTAGTGGACGAAAGTCAATGCACGCCTGAACAGAGTGTCTGTAATCTGCTTGACATAAGTGTGGTCAGCTGATTGGGAGACTCCACAAAGATCACCCACCGACCCCTGGAGGCATAGAGGTTGAGGGCAGCTGTGACCTTTAGTGCCACTGGCATGGGGTGTCCACCCACACAGTTTGCGGAGATCTCAGGGCCTATCATCTGACAGATAGAGTTGACTGTCTCTCTTGAGAGACAGAACCTCTCTGCACCTCAGACATATTGAGGTAGCTGCTTCGCCGCCTTTATACTCTGGTAACAGGATAGTGGCACCTTCTGCGGCTCCTTCCACCTTGGACTTCCAGTTGGCCCTGCGCCCCTTGTGCCTGTGCCTCTCCTCCCAAAGGTGGCTCCTCTGGAGGCTGAATTTGGACTCCTGGCCTCCTCCCCCTTCTGGCCCTCCGTCCTCAGTGGATGTGCCTCCAGTGGAGAGCACAACTCCCATTCCCAGGCTTAGGAAAGGCTTCCTGGGTGTCCTCAGGCTGGCATGGACAAGATGAGCTGAATGGCCTCCTTCTGTGCTGTAACTTTTCTCTGGCTCTATGGCTCTATGGCTTCCTGAAAGCTGCAGACCCCAAAAATGATATTTACTGTAGAGTCCTGACCTGAAGGCTTTTACTCCAGTCCAAGCAGCTGGTATGAGTTTTGAAGTATGCCTGCTCACACAGGCAAGTGTCAGTAACTTTCACAATTAAACACCTGACAGATAACATTCATGACCCCACCCACCCCTCTTATCCCGCCCGTGGATGAGGTTTATACAAATGTCTCCTACCCGCCTGCCCGTTGTGCCCGTGTGACGTGCTGAAGATCACACGGGCCCCGAAAAATTGGAGACAATTGCTGCCTCAAGGGCCTTAAGTGCATGAATAATTAATGGCGGGCGCGCGTCCAAGAACATCGCGCGCCCACCCACCTAAATATCGCGATGGCACGCTGTGACGTCGGGACATTTGCCTGAGATTACCGCACGTCATTTTATGCATCAGTGTGTGGGGCTCGTACCCGCATGCCAACGGGAAAATTCTGGCCTTTGTTATTTGTTTGTATATATAACATAGACTGAAAGACAACATCATGGAAGGGCACGGTCATGATGAAGATAATGAATGCTCTTTTTTTGGTTCATATCCTTTCTCTCCTACCCACCCACTTCAAAAAGAAACATTATTTCCAGTATAATAATGCCTCTTTAAGACTCTCTCATTTGAGCAATGCACAATCAAACAGTTCATTGGAGGCAGGAGAGTGAATGCTTCAGAAATATCTTTCAAGGAAAGACATCCCTGAAAGACATTTGATTGAGATATGTAAGAAAATGAGCTGCCCAGTGGTCAAGTTAGATTGAGACATCTGTGTCACATATGCAATTGATTGAAGTGACAGTGAGGGAGGAGCAGTTTTCCTTGGAGCAGCGAAGGCTGAGAGGGGACTTGATTGAGGTGTATAAGGTTATGAGGGACATAGATAGGGTGGATAGGGAGGCACTTTTTCCATTAATAGAGGGGTCAATAACCAGGCGGCATAGATTTAAGGTAAGGGTTAGAAGGCTAAGAGGGGAGTCGAGGAAAAGTTTCTTCACCCAGAGAGTGATGGCTGAATAATGGCATCTGTGATGCTGGGGACCTCCGGAGGAGGCTGGAACTCACTGCCTGAAAGGGTAGTTGAGTCAGAAACTCTTGTAACATTTAAGAAGTATTTAGATATTCACTTGCATTGCCATAGCCTCCAGGGCTATGCACCAAGCGCTGGAAAATGGGATTAGCGTAGTCAGATCTTTGTTGACTGGCGTGGACACAATGAGTCAAATGGCCTCTTTCTGTGCTGTATACGTCTATGAGAAAGAAGATGGCCTCACATATCTTTCCAGAAAGGTTGGAAGACACTTCCCCTGGGGGAGGGGTAGGACCTAACATAGTGTAATATGACATGCTGCACAAAAAAACAGTAAATCTGCCAACAAACTCAAAAGTCATGGGCCTCCAAAGTACCAGTAACAAATAAAAACTCAAATGCTTTTAGTTAAAAAACCTGTCCTTAGTAATAGCTTGGCTTCAGAAACTTCAAATTGTTTTTATTTAGGTTAAAAACAAAAAGCTAAAAGCTACTGCGGATGTTGGAAATCCAAAACAAAATAAAAACAGAATTACCTGGAAAAACTCAGCAAGTCTGGCAGCATCGGCGGAGAAGAAATCAGTCAACGTTTCGAGCCCTCATGGCCCTTCGGCAGAACTGCAGCATAGTTTCAACAAGGGAGAAATATAAATTGGTTTAAGGTGGGTGGGGGGGGTGGGGGGAAGAGACACATTGAGTGTGTGGTGTGAGCAGATAATCAAAAGATGTCAGAGACAAAAGGGTCAAAGAGGTGTTGAAGGTGGTGGTCTTTGTCTGAGAAAAGTGCTAATTAAGAATGGAAAACAGGATATTTAAAGTACAGCTCTAGTGGGGGTGGGGTGGAAAGACTAAAGGTTTTAGTTTTAGATTTAAAAATAATGGAAATAGGTGGGGAAAGAAGAATCTATATAAATTATTGAAAAAAAAAGCGGGTGGGGGGGGAAAAGAAACGGGGTGGGGATGGGGGGAGGGGGAGTTTAAGATCTCCAATGGATGTCCAATCCCTCTACACCTCCATCCCCCACCAGGATGGTCTGAGGGCCCTTAGCTTCTTCCTTGAACAGAGGCCCCAACAATCCCCATCCACCACTACTCTCCTCCGTCTGGCTGAACTTGTTCTCACACTGAACAATTTCTCCTTTAACTCCTCTCACTTCCTCCAAATAAAAGGTGTGGCTATGGGTACCCGCATGGGCCCCAGCTATGCCTGTCTCTTTATGGGGTATGTGGAACATTCCTTGTTCCAGTCCTACTCCGGCCCCCTCCCACAACTCTTTCTCCAGTACATCGATGATTACTTCGGTGCTGCTTCGTGCTCTCGTCGGGACCTGGAAAAATTTATTAATTTTGCTTCCAATCTCCACCCCTCCATCATCTTCACATGGTCCATCTCTGACACTTCTCTTCCCTTCCTTGACCTCTCTGTCTCAATTTCTGATGATAGACTGTCCACCAATATCCATTACAAGCCTACCGACTCCCACAGCTACCTCGACTACAGCTCCTCACACCCCGCTTCCTGTAAAGACTCCATCCCATTCTCTCAGTTCCTTCGCCTCCGTCGCATCTGTTCTGATGACGCTACCTTCAAAAACAGCTCCTCTGACATGTCCTCCTTCTTCCTTAACCGAGGTTTTCCATCCACGGTCGTTGACAGGGCCCTCAACCGTGTCCGGCCCATATCCCGCGCATCCTCCCTCACGCCTTCTCCTCCTTCCCAGAAACATGATAGGGTCCCCCTTGTCCTCACTTATCACTCCACCAGCCTCCGCATTCAAAGGATCATCCTCCGCCATTTCCGCCAACTCCAGCATGATGCCACCACCAAACACATCTTCCCTTCACCCCCCTTGACGGCATTCCGTAGGGATCGTTCCCTCCGGGACACCCTGGTCCACTCCTCCATCACCCCCTACTCCTCAACCCCCACTTATGGCACCTCCCCATGCCCACGCAGAAGATGCAACACCTGCCCCTTCACTTCCTCTCTCCTCACCGTCCAAGGGCCCAAACACTCCTTTCAAGTGAAGCAGCATTTCACTTGCATTTCCCCTAACTTAGTCTACTGCATTCGTTGCTCCCAATGTGGTCTCCTCTACATTGGAGAGACCAAACGCAAACTGGGCGACCGTTTTGCGGAACACCTGCGGTCTGTCCGCAAGAAAGACCCAAACCTCCCTGTCGCTTGCCATTTTAACACTCCACCCTGTTCTCTTGCCAACATGTCTGTCCTTGGCTTGCTGCATTGTTCCAGTGATGCCCAACGCAAACTGGAGGAACAGCACCTCATCTTCCGACTAGGCACTTCACAGCCCTCTGGGCTGAATATTGAATTCAACAACTTTAGATCTTAAACTCCCCCTCCCCCCATCCCCACCCCGTTTCTTTTACCCCCCACCCGCTTTTTTTTTTCAATAATTTATATAGATTCTTCTTTCCCCACCTATTTCCATTATTTTTAAATCTAAAACTAAAACCTTTAGTCTTTCCACCCCACCCCCACTAGAGCTGTACTTTAAATATCCTGTTTTCCATTCTTAATTAGCACTTTTCTCAGACAAAGACCACCACCTTCAACACCTCTTTGACCCTTTTGTCTGTGACATCTTTTGATTATCTGCTCACACCACACCCTCAATGTGTCTCTTCCCCCCACCCCCCCACCCACCTTAAACCAATTTATATTTCTCCCTTGTTGAAACTATGCTGCAGTTCTGCCGAAGGGCCATGAGGGCTCGAAATGTTGACTGATTTCTTCTCCGCCGATGCTGCCAGACTTGCTGAGTTTTTCCAGGTGATTCTGTTTTTATTTTATTTAGGTTATTTGTGGAGAATGGAGATAAACAGCTACCTTGGAGATGATGACAGGAATCCTTCCAAACACAAGAGATCCTGGTGCCCACAGTAAGGATTCAACATTATTATTGAGCTAGAGTTACTTTTGGGATTACAATAGTTTCTTTTCCTTGAGAGTTCTAGGTATGGTTCAAATGCCCATGGTGCAGAACACCACCAAGGTTGAAGAGAGTAGTAATTAAGCAGTAACAAATTTATTGCTTGCAAGCCTGAAATTTGGAGGATAGAAAACTGAGAAGGGAAGAGTGAGCTAGACTAGGATTTTGTAATCAATCTTACTTTCAATATAATGAGATGAAGGTAACATCTGCAATTGGAGTGAGTCAAAATGAACTTTGGTATTAAGGACAAAGTAAAAGGTTGTGTTAGGTTAAATATATTAAATGCTCAGAGTAAGTGTTATAGTAAGTGTAATTTGCAATGATACGTTTATTAGGTTTGGGTCGGCTAAGTTAGGATCATTGTTAAGGGTGATTTAAAACTGAGGTTAGGTTAGATTAGGTTATGTGTTAGGGTTGATGTGTAAATGGGTTTAGGTTAGTATAATGCGTGAAGTGCAAATTACATTAGATTGAGTGTTAAGGATGAGGTGAGGTTAGATATTAAAGCAATGTTAAACATGAAAGTTAGGATACGTAGGTATAGGTGACATCTGAATGCGTAACCGCTCTTAGGTGTTAAGGGTAATAGGAAACTATGGGCAGAAATTTCTGCCTGCTGGGCGGGCGGGCCCGACCCAATCTCCGGCGGGCAGGGAGGTGATCCCCGCCGGAGAAGTGGGCCCTGCCGCCATTTTACATGGGCGGGCCAATTAAGGCCTGCCCAGCGTGATGTCTGGCAGGAAGCGCTCTGCACTTCCTGTGCGGGCAGGTGGGATTCCCCAAAAGCGAGAGTGCGCTCTTTCACACATGCGCACGAAAGAGTGCACATCTCCCTGAGGCAAAGTGCAGCCTCTGGGAGATTGCTGACACTTTTAAAAAGATTAAAAATAGAAAAAAAATCCCTAACATGCCCCTCATGTAACAATGTCACATGAGATGGGACATGTTCATAAATTACAGTAAAAATTTATTACATTTTTTAGAACCCTGCATGAAACCTCATCCCGCCGATGGGTGAGGTTTCATGTTTTTTATATTTGCCGCCAGGGCTCCTGGCCTGCCCACCAACCTTAAGGTTGGGCGGGCATCTCCTTTAATTGTTTAAATGATCCTGTCAATGGCCTCAATTGGCCATTGACAGGTTGGCGGGCCCGCAGCTGACTTTGCTGCGGCCCCGCCTTCCTGAAAATTTAAATGGGGCG
Source organism: Cetorhinus maximus (assembly GCF_964194155.1). NCBI lineage: Eukaryota > Metazoa > Chordata > Chondrichthyes > Lamniformes > Cetorhinidae > Cetorhinus > Cetorhinus maximus. The sequence continues at coordinate 141,309,336 of NC_135882.1, read as the reverse complement.
GGATTACTTCGGGGGTTCCGCCCAATGTCATCCCGCGTCATTTTACACACCGGCGAGCGGGCCCCGCCCCCTGCTCGCCGACAGCAAAATTCTGTCCTATGTTATGTTAAGTGTTTAGGCCACAGCAAACATACAGACACTGCATGAGCTACAGGTACTGCATTGCATCAGGGAGGACCCATCTCGGCCTCCTCTGGAGGTCCCCAGCATCACAGATGCCAGTCTTCAGCCAATTCGATTCACTCCACATTGTATCAATAAATGGCTGAAGGCACTGGATATTGCAAAGGCTATGGGCCCTGACAATATTCCGGCAATAGTACTGAAGACTTGTGCTCCAGAACTTGCTACGCTCCTAGCCAAGCTGCTCCAGTACAGCTACAACAATGGCATCTACCCGGCTATGTGGAAAATTGCTCAGGTATGTCCTGTACACAGAAAGCAGGACAAATCCAACCTGGCCAATTACCGCCTCATCAGCCTACTCTCGATCATCAGTGAAGTAATGGAAGGAGTCATCAACAGTGCTTTCAAGTGGCACTTGCTTAGCAATAACCTGCTCACTGATGTCCAGTTTGGGTTCTGCCAGGGTCACTTATCTCCTGACCTCATTACAGCCTTGGTTCAAGCATGGACAAAAGTGCTGAACTCCCGAGGTGAGGTGAGAGTGACTGCCCTTGACATCAAGGCAGCATTTGACCGAGTGCGACATCAAGGAGCCCTAGCAAAACTGGAGTCGATGGGATTCAGGGGGAAATTTCTCCGCTTATTGGTGTCATACCTAGCACAAACGAAGGTGGTTGTGGTTGTTGGAGGTCATTCATCTCAGCTCCAGGACATCACTGCAGGAGTTCCTCATGGTTGTGTCCTAGGCCCAACCACCTTCAGCTGCTTCATCAATGACCTTCCTTCCATCATAAGGTCAGAAGTGGGGATGTTCCCTGATGCACAATGTTCAGCACCATTCATGACTCTTCAGATACTGAAGCAGTTCATGTTAAAATGCAGCAAGACCTGGGCAATATCCAGGTTTGGGTTGACAAGTGGCAAGTAACATTCGTGTCACACAAGAGTCAGGCAATGACCATCTCTAACAAGAGAGATTCCAACCATCACCCCTTGATGTTCAATGGCATTACCATTACTGAATCCTCCACTATCAACATCCTGGGGGTTACCTTGACCAGAAACTGAACTGGACTAGCCATAGCTACAAGAGAAGATCAGGGGCTAGGAATCGTGCGATGAGTAACTCACCCCCTGACTCCTCAAAGCCTGTCCACCATCTACAAGATACAAGTCAGGAATGTGATGGAATACTCCCCATTTGCCTGGATGAGTGCAGCTTCTACAACACTAAAGAAGCTTGACACCATCCAGGAGAATGCAGTCTGCTTGACTGGCACCCCATTCACAAACATTCACTCCCTCCACCACTAACGCACAGTGGCAGCAGTGTGTACCATAAAAAGATGCATTGCAGGAATTCACCAAGGCTCCTTAGACAGCACCTTCCAAACCCACGACCACTACCACCTAGAAGGACAAGGGCAGCAGATAGATGAGAACACCACCACCTGGAAGTTCCCCTCCAAGACAGTCACCATCTTGACTTGGAAATATATCGCCGTTCCTTCACTGTCGCTGGGTCAAAATCCTAGAACTCCCTTCCTAACAGCACTGTGGCTGTACCTACACCACATGGACTACAGCGGTTCAAGAAGGCAGCTCACCACCACCTTCTCAAGGGCAACTAGGGATGGGCAATAAATGCTGGCCCAGCCAGCATAGCCCACATCCTGTGAATGAATAAAAAACAAGGACAGTTTGTACCAGAAGGCAGTCACACACCTTAGACTCAGGTCTTCTGATTTGGTCAGTGGCCAGGGACAGGAAGGTGTGACTACAAGTGAGGCAGGTAAGGGGTTTGAGAAGTGCAGAACCTTCAGCCCTTGCAATTGTTCAACAGTTTTGAGGTTCTTTCAGCTAGTTTGGATGAGAGGGTGGGCTGCAAAGTGGATGAGCAAAGTAACCATGGCACCATGGTACTGGAAGCCATTCATGTGAGGAGAGTGAATAGAACGTTGTGGTTATATGGGACAGTATAGTCACAGCAGCCGAGAGCGAGAGTCCAGATGGCTGTGTTGCCTGCCAGTGCCATGGTTCAGGACACCTGCTGAGGACTGGAAAAGAACTTGCAATGGGAGGGGGAAGATCCATAGGTACCAGCAACATAGACAGGACGAGGAAAGAGGTTCTACTTAAGAAATAGGAGCAGCTAGGGGCTAAATTTAAAGCAACAGAACCTGATAGGTTATAATCTCTGGATTATTACCTGGGACAGTAGCGAATTGATATAGGGTAAATAAGATTAGGGAGTTGAATGTGTGGCTCAAAGATTGGTGTGGAAAGAATAGGTTTTGATCCGAGGGCACTGGCACTACTACAGGGGAAAGTGCGAGCTGTACCATTGGAATGGGCTTCACCTGAACCAAACCGGGACCAGTGTTCTGGTGAATCATATAACTAGGCGGTAGAGAGGGTTTCAAATTAAATTGTGGCATTTGGGGGCAGGGGTGGATCATGTGAGGGAAGATGTGGCAGATTAAAGGGAAAGGCCAAGGCAATAGAGCAACATAGCACTAAGGGTAATGATAATCAGACCATGGCATGAAGGGACAGAATTCAAATTAAGAGTGTTTCAGCAGATAAAACCAGATTTGGTGAAGGTAGTAAAAAGAATTAAACACTCCATATCTGAATGCATGTAGCATCCATAACAAAATGGATGAATTGGCAGCTCACATAGAAATAAATATGTATGATCTGACAGCTCCTACAGAGAAGAAGAAGAGCCTGAAGAAGAGTCATACGGGCTCAAAACATTGGGCAGAATTTTCAGCTTGGCGGGCAGGCATGCTCCTGACCTGCTCGAGCGTGAAATGACGCGCGTTGACGTCGGGCGAGCATCCCGATGTTAACGTGCAGTCACGCGATAGTTTGGTCGGCAGGTGCACGCGGGAATCAGCAGTGCACCCGCCAACAATTAAAAGGCCTGTTAAGGCCATTAAGGTAACAATTAAGTTAAATTTTTTTGCTGCCCATCCAACCTTACGGTTGGCGGTCAGGCAAAGAGGCCAAGCGACCTTTGCATCCTTTTGGAAACCTCATCCATGATAGGATGAGGTTTCCAATGTCAAATAAAAATAAAATTTAGCCTATTTCGTTCCCTTCCCCCCCACTCCACCCCACTAGGGCTACCTGTCACTTGCTCGTCCTGCTTTCCACCCTTAATGTCATCATTATTGCATTTCTTAGCTAATATCACCACCGTCAACACCCTTTTGTCCTTTTGTCTATGACATATTTGGCAATCTCTTCTTTGCCTCCACCTATCACTGGCCCTCTATCCAGCTCTACCTGTCCCACCCCCCTCAAACAGCTTATATTTCACCACATTTCTATATTTCCTCAGTTCTGATGAAGAGTCATACGGACTCGAAACGTTAACTGTATTCCTCTCCGCAGATGCTGTCAGACCTGCTGAGTTTTTCCAGCTATTTTTATTTCTATTTTTATTTTTATTTTTGTTTCAGATTTCCAGCATCTGAAGTATTTTGTTTTTATAAAAATAAAATCAAACTTTTTAATTTCACTTATAACATGCCCCTACCCATGTGACTCTGTCATGGGGACATGTTTTATAAAATTTCTCAAACATTTGTTATTTTTTTTGAAAACTCTTCATCTCCATGAGGCAGCTCTGTGCCTCAGGGAGACTCTTAAGCGCACACTCACACGCATGCGCAAAGTTCGCGCTTGCCCCTCTTGCACTCCCCCAGCACAGGTAGCGCTGAGTGCTGCTGTTAGCGTTTTATGCTGGGCGAGCCTTAATTGGCCTGCCAGCGTGAAACCGCCTACCGGCCTCAATCGTGGGCAACGGTTGACTTCCGCTCGCCCCACCCACCCCTGTCAAGCCCACCCGACAAGGGCTAAATTCTGCCCATTAACTCTGTTTCTCTCTCCATAGGCGCTGCCAGACCTGCTGAGTTTTTGCAGCATGTTCTGTTTTTATTTCAGATTTCCAGCATCCGCAGTTGTTCGCTTTTATCTCAGGGTTGGGGCTGCAAGGTGACAAAGGCTGAGACTTGTATATTCAAGGACACTTGGCTTTTTGGAAGGACAGGAAGAAAGGAAAAGGTGGTAGGGTAACTCTGTTAATTAAGCATTACATTAGTACAATAGTAAGAGATGACTTTAGTTCTAAAGATCAAGATGTAGAATCATTTTGGGTAGCTATAAGAAATAGCAATGCTAATAAGTCATTATGGGACTAGTTTTTAGGTCATTTAACAGTAATTACACTGTTGGACAGAGTATACAGGAAGAAATAATGGGAGCTTGGGTGATTTAATCTACATATGGATTGTATGAATCAGATTGGCAAAGGTAGCCAAGAAGATGAGTTCATAGAGTGTTTTCAGGACAATGTCTTAGAGCACCACATTCCAGAGTCAACCAGAGAGCAAGCTATTCTAGAGACAAGATTAATTAATGACCTCGTAGTGAAGGAGCCTTTAGGTAGCAGTGATCATAATGTAATTCAATTTTGCATTCAGTTTGAGGGTGAGGAGAATGTGTTTAAGATTAGTGTTTTAAACTTAAATATAGGCAATTCCAAGGGTATGAATGCAGAACTGACTAAAGTGAACTGGGGTATCAGGGTTAGAGATGCAGTGGCAATCATTTAAGGTGATACTTCATAACATTCAGCAAAGATACATTCCAGTGAGTAAGAAAGATTCTAGGAGAAGGATGCACCATCCGTGATCAAGGAAGTTAAAAATAGCATTAAATTGAAAAATAAAGCACACAATTCTGTGAAGATCAGTGGTAGCTCAAAAGATTAGACAGAATTTTAAAAACAGCAAATAATGGCTAAAGAAGAAAGAGGGAGGAAGAAATTAGAATATGAGAGAAAGCTAATTATAAATGTAAAACCAAATAGTAAGATCTTCTATAGATATTTAAAAATAAAAAGAATAACTAAAGGGAGTGTCCTGTGGAGAATTGGGAATTAATAGTGGGAAATAAGGAAATGGTGGAAGCATTGAACAGATATTTTGTGTCTGTCTTCACTATGGAAAACACAAATAACATCCCAAAAATACTTGTAAATTAAGAGGATAAAGGAAGGGAGGAACTGAAAACAATTACAATCACCAGGGGAACAGAGAAAACCATTAGAACTACATTCAGGACCTGATAGCCTGCATCCTTGGGTCTTAAAAGGAGTGGCTATTGAGATACTAGATGCATTGGCTGTGATCTTCCAAAATTCCCAAGATTCTGGAAATTTCCCATCAAATTGGAAAATAGTGAATGTAACTCCTCTATTCAAGAAATAGACAGAGATGGGAATCTATAGGCCAGATGGCCTAACACATGTCATAAGGAAAATGCTAGGATCTATTATTAAGGAGGTAATAGCAGGGCATTTAAAACATATTGATGCAATCAAGCAGAGTCAATATGGTTTTGAGAAAGGGAAATCGTGTTTGACTAATTTATTAGAGTTCTTTAAGGAAGTAGCAAGCAATGTGGATAAAGGGGAACCTGTAGATGTTGTATACTTGGATTTTCAAAAGGCATTTGATAAGATGCTGTATGAAAGATTACTACAAAAAAATAAGAGCTCATCATGTAGGGGGTAACATATTAGCATGAATAGAGGATTGGTTACCTAACAGGACGTAGAGATTAGGGGTAAATGGGTCATTTTTCAGTTGGCAAGCTATAACTAGTGGAGTGCCACAGGGAACAATGCTGAGACCTCAACTATTTACAGTCTATATCAATAACTTGGATGAAGTGATCAAATGTATGGTTGCTAAATTCTCTGATGGCCCAAAGATAGGTAGAGTAGGTTGTGAAGAGGACGCAAGGAGTCTGCAAAGAGATATAGAGAAGTTAAATGAATGGGCAAAAATTTGGCAGATGGAGTACAAGTGGGACAATGTAAACTTTTCCACTTTGGCAGGATGAATAAAACAGTATATTATTTAAATGTAGTGAGATTGCAGAACTCTGTGGTACAGAGAGATCTGGGTGTCCTTGTACATGAATCACTAGAAAGGCAAATGGAATGTTGGTGTTTTTGGCAAGGGGAATGAAATGTGTAAGTTGAGAAGTTTTGTTACAATTGTACATTGGTGAGATGACATCTGAAGTACAGCTGTATAGTTGTGGTTTCCTTACTTAAGGAAAGGATTTAATTGCATTAGAAGCAGTTCAGAGAAGGTTCAATCAACTGATTCCTGGGATGAAGGGGTTTTCTCATGAAGAAAGGTTGGAAAGGTTGGGTCTGTATCCATTGGAGTTTAGAAAAATAAGAGTTGATGTTATTGAAACATAAGATCCTGAGGTTACTTGACAGGGTGGCTGCTGAGATGATGGGCGGAATCATCCCAGATTTGCACTAAGACCAGTAGCGGGTGGGTTTTGCCCGCCAGCCACAAAGGGAGCTTTTTATACAGTATCATCCCAAACCCACCACATTAATTATGCATTCCCAGGATACACGCCGTTTCCATAGCGGGCGGGCTCTGATTCACCTGCCATGCAATCATCTCGCCGCTTCATCACACGAGGCCAGCATTTCTTTCCCATCCCTAGTTGCCATGGCTATAGGGCATTTAAGAATCAACCACATTGCTGTGGGTCTGGAGTCACATGTAGGCCAGACCAGGTAAGGACAGCAGACTTCCTTCCCTTAGGACATTAGTGAACCAGATGGGTTTTTAAAACAATTGACGATAGTTTCATGGTCCTCGTTAGACTTTTAATTCCAGATTTTTACTGAATTCAAATTCCACCATCTGCCATGATGGGATTCGAACCCAGGTCCCCAGAGCATTACCCTGGGTCTCTGGATTACTAGTCCAGCAACAATACCACTAAACCATCACCTCCCAGTGCTCAGTGGTCCTAGCCCAGGACTGCAGCAAAGAAGACATGGCCCCAAAGTCAAGAAGACTGCAGCCCCCCAGCGCCTTTTGGATGCAGTGGAGGCCTGCTGTGATGTCCACTACCCCTGCTCTGGCCACAGGATGGACAGCTACATTACCATTCCGGATTGGTAGGCGGTGGCAGTGATGATCAGTGCCAATGCTACATAGAAGAGGTTGGCCATCCAGTGCAGATAGAGGATGAATGATCTCATCTGCACAACCAGGGTATGGCAACCATCCCATCACTCTAGTCTCACACACTCTGCCCATCACACATTCACTGGCATCTCACTCACTGCCAGCTCAAGGGACATCACCAGCCATTCTCACAAATATACCCTCACATGCCCATCTGGCCTCATCTCCTGTGGAGACTGCCTCCTCAGCCCTCACCATCTTGAGCCCACTTGCACAGATCAACATGTACCCCCATACACACCTTGGGATACCCTCCTTCCCCAGTACAGCTCTTGTCCTGCAGCCTCTTCCCTTGCTGAGGCCATTTCTCCCCCTTCCCCAGGCAAGACCTTATCCTGCAGCAGTTGAAAAGCTGCCCACATATGGTTGATCTGGTAAGAAGAGACCTACCCATGAGCCACCCTAAAAGTGATGTGGTGCTATCTGTGATGCTTGGCGCTGATGACTGCTAGTGCTGACTGAAGCAAGGTGGGCAAACAAACCTTCAAGTCCTGAGTGAAGTGCAGCCTGCTAAGTGCACGCCTTATATATGCTGTTGTAGGAACACATCGGCGTGTTTTCCCGCCAATGTGAGCAGTTGATCCAACGGGAGAGGAAATGACTCCAGCGGGCTGGCCTTATACTGATATGTTGATGTATTACTTTTTATATAATGATATTAGGGAAATTGGATTTGAGGCCAAAATGAGATCAGCCATGATCATGTTGAATGGCGGGGCAGGCTCTAGGGGCTGAACTGCCTACTCCTGCTCTTATTCTTATGTTCTTCTTACAATGCGGTTTCTGACTTCCGATGGCAGGGAACACGGCCCGGCATTGGTGGGTAGAGCAGACAATCGCAAACTGGTTTCACGACATTGTGAAAGCGGTTTTTGGCCTTCTCACCATGTTGTCCACTCATGCCTCCGGATAAGCCCGATGCTGGCAGGCACGGAAAATCCAGGCCAATATTTCCACTTGTGGGGGAGTCTAGAACCAAGGCACAATTTAAAAAAAACTTAAATGGGAGACCACGAATTTTATCTCCGAGAGGGCTGATCATTTGTGATATTCTCTTCATTAGAGAGCTCTCAAATGAGGGTCATTGAATATGTTTAGGGTGAAGTTAGGTAGGCTTTTGATCAGCAAAGGAGTCAATGCTTATAGGAGTAGACAGGAAAGCAGAGTTGAGGCCACAATCAGATCTGCATGGTCACTTACAGTGAGACAGTGCGAGAGAAACAGCGTGGCCATTTATAGCGAGAGAGTGTGAGAGAAACAGTGTGGTCATTTACAGTGAGAGAGTGTGAGAGGAGTGGGGCCATTTACAGCGTGAGAGTGTGAGAGGAGTGGGGTTATTTACAGCAAGAGAGTGTGAGAGAAACAGCATGGTCATTTACAGCGAAAGAGTGTGGGAGAAACAGTGTGGTCATTTACAGCGAGAGAGTGAGAGAGAAACAGTGGGGCCATTTATAGTGAGAGAGTGTGAAAGAAACAGCGTGGTCATTTACAGTGAGAGAGTGTGAGAGCAGCGGGGCCATTTACAGCATGAGAGTGTGAGAGGAGTGGGGAGAAACTGCATAGTCATTTACAGCGAAAGAGTGTGGGAGAAACAGCGTGGTCATTTACAGGAAGAGCGTGTGAGAGGAGCGGGGTGATTTACAATGAGAGAGTGTAAGAGAAACAGCGTGGTTATTTGCAGGGAGAGTGTGAGAGAAGCAGGGTCATTTATAGTGAAAGAGTGTGAGAAAAACAGCAGGATCATTTACAGTGAGAGAGTGTGAGAGAAATAGCGGGGCCATTTACAGCAAGAGTGTGTGAGAGGAGCAGGGCCTTTAACAGTCAGAGAGTGAGAAGCATGTGAGACTATTAAAGAGCGCGAGAGGGAAAAGTGCACAGAGAGCAGCTGATTGCTGAGTAGGATTGGTGAATATTTCTAGTCTTTAAAGTAAAAGTAAGATCTTTAGTTTGTGTTTAAATCTCTAGTCTTTTTTTCTCTTTTTCTTAAAGATTGCTTGTTAAGTATAAGATCGATACTGGTGTGTATAAAAAAGTTATAACGTGTAAAGAGTGGGGATACTAGAGTAATTCATTAATAAATTGAATAAAATACAATAGCATTGGCAGATGGTTGATGTGTTGCTACTGTAAAATAAAAATAAACTTTGAGGGTAAACTATCAAGTAATATAAAAATGAACAGTAAGAGCTTCTTTAAATATAGAAAAAGGAAGAGAGAAGCCAAAGTGAACATAGGCGCCTTAGAAAATGAGGCTGGGGAAATAATAATGGGGAACTAGGAAATGGCAGAGAAGTTGACTAAATACTTTGCTTCATTCTTCACATTAGAAGATACTAATAACATTCCAAAAATACTAAATAATCATGGGGCAAAAAGGTGGGGGGGAGGAAATAAATACGATAACAATCACTAGAGAAAAAGTACAAGGGAAACGAATGGGGCTAAAGGTCCATAAGTCCCCTGGACCTGATGAGTTGCAACCTAGGATATTAAAGGAGGTAACTACAGGGATAATGGATGCACTGGTAGTAAAGTCCCAGAGGATTGTAGAACGGCTAATGTAACACCCTTATTCAAAAAAGGAGGGAGACAAAAAACAGGTAACTATAGGCCAGTTAGCTTAACATCTGTCATTAGGAAAATGTTGGAGTCTATTATAAAGGATGTAATAGCAGAGCATATAGAAATACATAATCTAATCAAGCAGAGTCAGCATGTCTTCATGAAGGGGAAATCATGCCTAACAAATTTATTAGAATTCTTTGAGGAGGTAAAAAGCAGGATAGATAAGGGGGAACCAGTAGATGTAATATATTTGGATTTTCAAAAGGCGCTTGATAAGGTACCACACATAAGACTACTTAATAAGATAAGAGCCCATGGTGTTGGGGATAGTATATTAGCATAATATATGAGGATAGAGGATTGGCTAACTAATAGAAGACAGAGTTGGGATAAGGGGTACATTTTCATGATGGCAACTTGTAACTAGTGGAGTGCCACAGGGATCGGTGCTGGGGCCTCAATTATTTACAATATATATTAATGACTTAGATGAGGGAAGTGAATGTACTATCGCCAAGTTTGCGGATGACACAAAAATAGGTGGGGAGGTAAATTGTGAGGATGTCACAAGCAGTCCACAGAGGGTTATAGACAGGTTAAGTGAATGGGCAACAATTTAGCAGATGGAATATAATGCAGGAAAATGTGAGGTTATGCACTTTGGTAGCACGAATAGAAGAGCTGAATATTATTTAAATGGAGAAAGACTGCAGAAGGCTGCAGCACAAAGGGATTTGGGGGTCCTTGTGCATGAATCCCAAAAAGCTAACATGCAAGTTCAACAGGTAATAGGGAAGGCAAATGGAATGTTGGCCTCTATTTCAAAGGGAATGGAGTATAAAAATCAGAAGTCTTGCTAAAATTATACAAGGCACTAGTAAGACTAGAATACTGTGAACAGCTTTGGTCCCCTTATCTAAGGAAAGATATACTGGCATTGGAGGCAGTCCAGAGAAGGTTCACTTCCCAGGTATGGAGAGATTTTCTTATGAGGAGAGGTTGAGTAGGTTGGACGTGTACTCATTGGAATTTAAAAGAATGAGAGGCGGCCTTATTGAAACATATAAGGTTCTTAGGGGGCTTGAGAGGGTAGATGCTGAGAGTTTCTTTCCCCTTGTGGGAGAATCTAGGACCAGAGGGCATAATCTCAGAGTAAGGGGTCGCCCATTTAAAACAGAGATGAGGAGGAATTTCTTCTCTCAGAGGATTGTCAATCTGTGGAATTCTTTACTGCAGAGGGCTGTAGATGTTGGGTCATTAAGTATATGCAAGGCTGTGACAGACAGATTTTTAATCAGTAAGGGAATCAAGGGTTATGGGGACAAGGCAGGAAAGTGGAGTTGGGGATTACCAGATCAACCATGATCTCATTGAATGGTGGAGCAGACTCGATGGACCGAATAGCCTACTCCTGCTCTTAATTCACATGTTCGTATGTCTGTTCGTGTTTCTACAGATTAGGGTAAGTGTTACAGGCCTATCACAGGCATGATGGGCAAGTTGGCCTCTTCCCTGCAGTGATGGTTGGGTTACATTAAATGTTAAAACTACAGCAAATGCTGGTTAATTGTTGGGTTCCTACAACACCCAATGAATGAATGAAACCCAACATTGTATATTCACAACTTTATCCTTGTTGCTATTTTTTTTAAGTTGATTTTTCCACTGAACTAAGAAAAGCTGGATGCTGTCACCTGACCACAAGGGTTGGACCTGTGTCTGGGAGCTATCCCCAGGAGTTCCAAGAAGAAAATAATTATTTTCTCAAGCCTCTGGGATCTCACATGTCATTGTACAAATCCCTTGTAATCAACAAAAGCAGAAGAATTTCCCATCCTGAACTATCATAAAAGGGAGAGACTGAAACTCATTATACTGGAGGAAATGCAATTAACCACCTTGTCTCTCTCCTAAGGGGAAACAATGGAATTCTGGCCAGAGACACAGAAACTAATTATTAAGCTGCAATTAACCACTAATAGGCCATGTCACATGGCTCAAGCCTCTGGTCATTTGAACAATTTTAACATTACATCTTTGGCTTCATAACCAGTCTGCTGTTTTAATATTCAACTGATGAGCTACCAAGAAGCATGCTCCTCCTAGCAGAACACTAGCCTGCTCATCAAGTCTGACTCTGCTGGAAGATTTCGGACCATCACTAGAACCGATTCAATCTCATACCTACTTCATCTTGCAGTATCTGTCCCAACTGAAAAAAGCAAATCCTACAACTCCAGCCTTCATCCAGCTGACCTTGAATTACGTGAAATCATTCCTCATTGGACTCTGAATTTGGAGTCTGGAGCTCATGTGAACTAATATTCATTTTCTGTGGTCCTTGTACTGTTGTCCTTGGCCCAACCATCTTCAGCTGCTTCATCAATGACCTTCCTTCCATCATAAGGTCAGAAGTGGGGATGTTCACTGATGATTGCACAATGTTCAGCACCATTCACGACCCCTCAGATACTGAAGCAGTCCATGTCCAAATGCAACAAGACCTGGGCAATATCCAGGCTTGGGCCAACAAGTGGCAAGTGACATTCGTGCCACACATGTGCCAGGCAATGGCCATCTCCAACAAGAGAGAATCCAACCATTGTCCCTTCAATGGCATTACCTTCATGGAATCTCCCACTATCAGCATCCTGGGGGTTGCCATTGATCAGAAACTGAACTGGACTAGCCATATAAATACTGTGGCTACAAGAGCAGGTCAGAGGCTAGGAATCGTGCAGTGAGTAACTCACCTCCTTTTTCCCCAAATCCTGTCCATCATCTACAAGGCAGGAATGTGATGGAATACTCTCCACTTGCCTAGATGAGTGCAGCACCTACAACACTGAAGAAGCTTAACATCGTCCAGGACAAAGCCTTCCAAGCCCACAACCAGTACCACCTAGAAGGACAGGGCAGCAGATAGGTGGGAATACTACCACCTGGAAGTTCCCCTCCAAGTCAATCACCATCCTGACTTTGAAATATATCGCCGTTCCTTCACTGTTGCTGGGTCAAAATCCTGGAACTCCTTCCCCAACAGCACTGTGGGTACCTGCACCACATGGACTGCAGCTGTTCAAGAAGGCAGCTCACCACCACCTTCTCAAGGGCAATTAGGAATGGGCAATAAATGCTGGCCCAGCCAGCAAAGCCCACATCCCGTGAATGAATAAAAAAAAAGCTTCCTTTCTCCATTCCCCACTTTACTGTGTGTATGCATATGGAGTTGGTCATGGCTAACACTCCTTTCATGGGTTTTGAATGTGGAAAATAAACTAACCTTCTGAGTTAATCCTAACCCGTGTTTGCTGTGGATTATTAATAAAATTGAAACACAATAAGCGAGGGATTGGGCAAACAAGCTACCACTTATTCTTTTAAAAACTAATTCAGAACACCTTCTGCTTATGGACAGGTCTCTCTCTTTTGTGATAATTCAGGATGGAGGAAACCAGTTCATCTACACCTCCTCTGCTTTTGTTGATTACAGGGAGTTTGTACAATGACTTGTGAGATTTCAGAAGCTTGGGAAAATTCATGCAGTTTGACTGTCTCTCTCCTGTCATAACATACGGTAGGCATTGAGGATAAATATGGAATTGAAATTATAATTTTTAAAATCAGGTTAGGGAAATAGTTGACCTCAGAGTAGTTAGGATAAGGAAAAGGCTAAAGATGTGTCTGCCATTACTGCAACAAAGAGTTGAGCACATCTAAGTATTGATGCTGCAATAAGGTATTAAGGGAGCCATTGAACTAGATGTCAAATTTAGGGTGAATTCATGTGTTAGGGTACCTGTTGAGGCTGGTAGAGCAGAGTAGGGAAAAGACAAGGGGTAATGTCAACATTATTTTTGAAAATGTAGTTCTAACTGTTTGGTGGAGGCTGGGTTTAGGACAGATTTTGAAGGTGGATCCAGATCAAGATGAGCAGTGGGAATAAGATAAAGATCGGTGTTTTGGTTTAGAATTTTTATTAGGATTAGTGTTTTAATTCAGAGCTAGGAATGGGGCGAAAAAACAATATTGCTGCTCCTGATTGGCATCCAGTTACTTCTACCGGACCTTGCATGTGAATGGACGGCAGGCAGATAGAGCACTGGACCTAGATATAATATCAACTAGGCTGCTACAGGCTTTGACACAGAAAGAATGGCCACTTGGGCAAGACATTGAAGGGCGGGCTGTACCATCATCATAATAATAATAAAACCAAAACAACAGCAACGACAGCAGCAACAACAATTTGCATTTATATAATGCCTTTTACATTGTAAGATGTCACTGGAGCAAAAATTGATATTGAACCAAGGAAAAAGACATTAGGAGAAGACATTTGACAGCTTGCTCAAAGAGGCAAGTTATAAATGGTGTTTTAAAAAGTAGAGAGATGTGGAGAGAAGTTTGGAGAAATTCCCAGAGCTTAAGACCTGGACAGCTGAAGACGTGGCCACCAATGATGGCCTAAAGAAAGCGGTCAAGAGGCCAAAGTTTGAGAAATGCAGTGTTTTTTCAGGATTATAGGGCTGGAGGATAGAACCAAATATAGTGTTTTACACTGGTTTAAAATATTAAACATTTTATAGGGCTAGCCCAAAATTATTGAACTTTCAAGAACTCCGTGTAATAACGAGGCACTTGTTGGAGGAACCACCTAATCAAATGAGATGTTAAACCAAAGCACTGTCTGCCTGCTCAGATGGATGTTAAAGCTCCCATGATACCATTTGAAGAAGATGACAAGGCCACTGAATGTCCTGGCCAACATTCCTCCATAAACCAACGCCAACAAAACTAGAGTATATGGTCAATTATTGCATTGCTGTTGTGAGCAGAATATCTGCATTGATTCCACTTCAAAAGCGATTCATAGTCTGAAGCACTTTGAGATACATTAATGGGTTAAGATTGGATATAAATGCAAGTATTATTTTATTCAATTTGAATTACATTTTCTTTATAGAGAGGGGAGTAAGAGAGATTTACACATTTCACTGAGGACCCTTATCCCCCTGTTCTGGAACAAGGTCTAGACATAGAGTTATAGGGCAGGATCTTCCGGTCGGTGAGCGGGGGGCGTAAAATGATGCGGGATGACATCGGGCGGAACTCCCAACGTCACCCCGCGTCATTTCCATTTTCAGGTCGGTGGGGGCGCAGCTGAGTCAGCTGTGTGCCCACCGAACTGTCAACGGCCTATTGAGGCAATTGAGAAACTAATTAAAATCATTAGTGTAACTTTAAGGTTGGCAGGCAGGCCGGGAGCCTTGGCAGGCTTCAGAAAAAACATGAAACCACATCCATGGGCGAGATGAGGTTTCATGAGGGTATTTAAATTTTTAATAAAGGTTTCAGTTAAAGTTACGGATATGTCCCAACTCATGTGACAGTGTCACATGAGGGGACATGTCAGGGAAATTTTTCTATCATTTTTATTGCAAATTTTAAGTCGGAGCAGATCTCCCTAATGCAGCACTTAGCCTCAGGGAGATCAGTGTGCTCTTTCTCACGCATGTACGAAAGAGTGCACTCCCGGCTGAGGGAATTCCACCCCCCCCGTCTGCACAGGGACCGCATAGCGCTTCCTGGCGGAGTCACATTGGGCAAGCATTAATTGGCCCGCCCATGTAAAATGGCGGTGGACCCCCAATCGGAGGCACGCCCACCCGTGTTAGTGGGGAAAAGCAGTGAGAAGGGAGCCTGCGTTTTGCTGCTATCATGGCATATTGCCAGAGGCAGAAAACTTGCTGGCTCAGCAGTCCATCAGACAGCCAATTAAGCCATTTAACTAGCCAAATAGGGGCCACTTCGCGGCCCTGCACGGATGGGCCTGCCATCACATTGGGAGAATGCCAGGTAAACTCTGGCGGTATCCCAGCAGGTTCCGGGGGATACTATCCTTTACTCATGTTTCTTGGTTGACGGAGGGGTCCACCCAGCAGCAACGGCCTACGCCATGGCAACAGCACTGCCAGTACACCACAACCCCAATCCCCAGCCTCCCTGACCACCTGGGCCTGCCTGTCTGGCTGTCTTTCCATGGGCTTCCCCAAAAACTTAGTGGTACTTTGAGGGTGCCTCATCCTTGAGCTGCAGCCTCAGTACTGGTTACCACTAATAGTGGTGCTGCTAGGGCTGCTGAACTTCCAGGCATCTAATTGGAACGGCAGCTTTTAGGGGCAGGCCACCATCCTCAATTGGATTTGAGCCACAGCGGTGGCCTCTTAATTGGCCATTACCAGCGAAATGACGGCCTCGGACCCGCCACCCACTGGAGCAGGGTCATCTTCCGTTTTTATCCCAGTGGTGAGACTTCAATGTTCTCCATAAAATTCAGCCCCATAGAGTCATAACAGCACATGATAAAGATATTTGTAGACTGCAGAAAGTTGCCAATGGACAGGTCAGGTGGGCAAAGAAGTGGCAAATGAGGTTCAATTTGGAGAAGTCTGAGGTAATCCATTTGGGGAAGGTGACCAAGGCAAGGGAATACACGATAAATGATAGGATCCTGAAAAGTGTACAGGAACAGAGGAATTTTGGAGTGCATGCCCACAGATCACTGCAAGTAACTAGAGAGGCAGGTAAGGTGGTCAAGAAGGCACACAGAATACTTGCTTTTATTAGCTGAGGGATAGAATAGAAAAGTTGGAAATTTCTCCTAGAATTATATAAAACACTAGTGTGCCACAGCTGGAAAACTGTGTGTAATTCTGGCCACCTTAATACAGTGAAGATGTGATTGCATTTGAGACGGTACAGAGGACATTTACAAGGATGTTATCTGCACTGGAAAATTTTAGTTATGAGGAAAGATTCTTTGGAACAGAGGGGGCTAAGGGCGGACCTAATTGAAGTATATAACTTTATGACAGGTCTAGATAGAGTGGATAGAAAGGCCCTATTTACATGGCTGAGGAGTCCACAACTAGGGATCATTGAAATAGGGTAAGAAGTAGAAGGTTTAGAGAGGATTTTAGGAAAAATGTTTTCACCCAGAGAGTGGTGGTGACCTGGAATTCACTGCCTGAAAGAGTGGGAGCAGCAAAAACTCATAACATTTAAGAAATACATGGAAATGCAAGTGAAATGCCGTAACCCATAAAGCTGTGGAGCAAGAGCTGGAAAGTGGTATTTGAGTGGATGGCTCCTTGTCAGCCAGCATGGACTTGATAGGCTAAATGGGCTTCTTCTGTGCAATACATTTCTATGATTATGTGATTCTAAGGAGTCAATTTGGCCCACCAAGTCAGTGCTGGCTCTCTGTAGAGCAATCCAGTCAACCTCATTCTCACCTTTATCCTTGTAGTCCTGCAACTTGATTTCCCTCAAGTGCTCATCCAATTTCATGTTGAAATCATTGATCATCTCTGTTTTCATAACCTTTGTGGACAGCAAATTCCAGGTCATTACTACTCACTGCATAAAAAAAAGTACATCCTCACTTATCCCTTGTAATTGTTGCCCAAAACCTTAAAGCTGCAACCCCTAATCCTTGTACCATCAACTAATGGGAACAGCTTTCCTTTGTTTACCATATCTAAAAAACAATAACTTTCTTTTACACCTCTACCAAAACTATCCTCAGCCTTCTTTGCTACAAGGAGAACAACTCCAGCTCCTCCAACCTATCCTCATAGCTAAAATCCCTCAATACTGGACCATTCTGGTAATTCTCCTCTGTATACACTCAAGAACCCTCATGTCCTTCCTAAAGTGTGGTGACCAGGACTGAATGCAATACTCTAGCTGTGGCCTAAGCAGAGCTTTAGAGAGATTCAGCATATAATTTCCCTGCTGTTTTACTTAATGCCCCAATTTATGAATCCCATAATCCCTCTTTTCCTGAACGCTCTTTAGAACTGTGCCATTAAATGTATATTGCCTCTCCCCTTCCCTTCTGCCAAATTCCCCTCGCACTTCTCTGTATTAAATTCCATCTGCCACTTTTCTATTCTGCCTATTTTGTTAGCCTATCTTCTAGATCCGTGACCTCAACCACCTAGAGGACAAGGGCAGCAGATGCATGGGAACACTATCACCTACAAGATCCCCTCCAAGCCATGCACAATTATGACTTGGAACTGTATCACTATCCCTTCACTGCCACTGGATCAAAATCCTGGAACTCCCTCCCTAACAGCACTGTGGAAGTTCATACGCCACATGGACTGCAGCGGTTCAAGAAGGCAGCTCACCATCAACTTCTCAAGCGCAATTAGGGATGGGCAATAAAAATGCTTGCCTAACCAATGATGCCCATGTCCTGTGAAAGAAATAAAAATAGTCGATTGGTATGTTTCTCACTGTTTGCCATATCTCCAAGTTTGCTATCATTGGCAAATTTTGAATTACCCAAGTCATTTATATGCATATCAGAGGAAAAGCAGTGGCCTTAACACTAACCTTGGGGGAGCACCACTGTTTATCATCCTCCAGTCTGAAAAAGAACCACTTGCCATTACTTCTGTCCTTATGCCATGTTTTTAAACAAGCTGCCACTATCCATCCTATTCCACGAGCCCCGATTTGTTACTCAGCCTTTTATGCCGTTCTTTGTCAGACATTTTATTAAAATCCACATAAACAACATCCACTGCATTTCCCTTCACTTCAACCTTCTCTGCTGCTTCATCAAAAAACTTAAATTAGATTAGTCAAACACAATCTGCCTTTTTACAAATTCAAGTTGGCTTTCCTTAATTAACTCAAATCTCTCCAATTGGCTATGAATTCTCTTGCTGATTGTTGTTTCTAAAACATTGCCCAACATTGATGATAAACTGACCAGCCTGCAATTATCAGGAATGTCATTACACCCTTTCTTGAACAAGTGTGTTACACCTGTCACTTTCCAATACTCTGTCCTCCCCCTTATCTAGAGAAAATTGGAATATTATGACAAGCCCTTCTGCTATTTCCATTCCCCCTTTCCTTAACAACCTGAGATGCAAGCATCCAGACCTAGCAACTTTCCCACTTTAAGCATAGCCAGTTTTCCAGTACATCCTACCTATCAATTTTTACCTGATCCATCTCTGTTTTTACTAATATTTTGCCAGCACCCTCTTCTTTAGGATACAAAGTGCTCAGTAAGTATTTTGATCTTGCACTGTACCTCTAACTATATATCACCCACTTAGGCCCTACCCCACCATTAACCTGATAATAGAAGATTTTTGAGCTACTTATGTTAACTGCTATTCTATTCTCATATTGCCTCTTTGTCAGTCTTACTTGCTTTTCACTTGCCCTCTCAACTTATTGGGTGGGATTTTCAGTCACACCAGCAATGGGCATTGTCATGGGCGGAACAGTAAAATTTGGAGAGCCGCAACAGCTCTCTAAATTTTCCTATCCCACCCGTGACAATGCCCACTGCTGGTCCTGACCATTGTATTTGACCTGTTCTTGCTTGGAGAGTTCATTTGACATGTACCATACACGTTCTCTTCTGTTTCGTCTCTTTCTCTATCCCCCTGGCCACTCAAGGTGTCCTATCTTACTTACCTACCTTTCCCCCTAGCCTGTTCCTGAAACAGATCCTCCTTAAAGATCACCCATTGTCCTGCAAATCTTTGGTTTCATTTTACTTTGGCTCTCATCCTATTGTAATTAACTCTTTTTAAACATTCTACTATAGATTGTTCCTTGCTCTTTTCCATTACTAATTTAAACCTTATGATACAATGATCATGTACCCAAATGTTCCTCACAGACACTTGATCCACTTGGCCCATTTCGTTCCCTGGCACCAGACCTATTGAAGTGCATCCCTTCTGAATAGGTGTCTCCTGTCCCAGAACTAGTCCAAATATCCCAGGAATCTGAAGCTCTCCCTCCTGCACCATTCCTCAAACCATGCATTGATATTCCATACCTTCCTATTTCTACTGTTGCTAGTGCACGTCACGGAGTAATCAGAGATTACTTACTACCTTCAAGATCCAACTTTTTAACTTCCTCCATAGCTGCTGAAAATCTGATTGTTGGACATCAATACCTGCCCTCTCTATGCCATTGGCATTGATTTGTACAGCTTCTAGCACACTCCCCCCTACAAAATATTCTGCACTCTCTTTGTGGTGTCCTTTAGCCTAGCACCAGAGAGGCAACACACCATGTGTGACTCATGATGACAGCCACAGAAACACCTGTCTGCCCCCTAACTCTGGAATTTCCTGTAACAACTGCAACTCTCCTCTTTGCTGTCCCCCCTTTGCAGGCCCTTGCTCATTGAAGGGGAGAAGTGAGAGATTTTCTAATCCCCTGCACTTTACAGTCTGGATTTAAATCCAGTTCCCCGAGGTGAAAATAATTTATTCACAATGATGCCTATAACCTCCAAAGATGCTATTCTCTTAACATGAAGGGACTGTAATGCTGACAAATCACTGTTAGAACCACTTTCGGTGGGATGAAGTGATTTTTTTTGTGTGTGCAGTTCTGTGGTAATGATTTGAAATCCTTCAGAAGCCCATGTCTGTGACAGTGAACTAATCCAGCAGAAAAGGTTTTCAGTGGCTGTCTCTGCACATCCCTGAGAACCGACAGTGAAAATATTTGTCTGTGTGAGTAGGCTGCAATGTTCCTTTTTGATGTGTAATTGTGTTGGCAGGCATGGGTGCTCTGCTCTATTCAGAGCTGTTAGTGCCTTTTTACCAACCTTGTCTCTTCTAATCCAATCTTCATTCTCTTTTCCCTTCCTCTCCCCTCCCCCCCCCACCACCCCCCGCCACTTCCCTTGAACTGGTGTAACTGCTTGTGAATCAGGTTTAATATCTCTTCTTGTCTTTTGGCCTGTCAACCCTGAGTCTGAAGAGGGCTGACAGAGTCGACCTATTTACCTGTCAGAGGTAGTCAGCATTGCTCTGGAAGTGTAAGGAATAAAGGTCAAAGAACAACAAAAAAGTGTGGACATTGACTTACACATGGCTACATCAGGTCAGGAGACCACCCTATAGAAATACTAACCCTAAAAAAGTAACTCTAACTCCTACAATCTAAGCTGAAACACTGTGGGGGCATGGTTTAAAAGGCAATAGGGACAATTTTGGCTGGGCAATATCAAGTTAGCTGTCTGTTGTACATCTTTCCTGATTTTTATTTTCATTGGAAGCCTAGAAATTAAAATTGGGAGAGATAGATAGCAAGCAGCTCCTGTGACATTGGCAACTTTATTGCCCCAAGTGAAAATTACTCCATTGTCTTTTTTTTCAACCACAACAACAACTTACAATTATATAGCATCTTTAACGTGGTGAAATGTCATGATTGGTTTGATCAACCCAAGAAAGAATAGGGAGGGCCCCCATGAGATAATTAAAAAGGAAAGGCTTTGAGGAAGGCATTGAAAACGGGGAGAGAAATAATTAAAACACTGATCTTTCAAAATGGATTTCATTGTGGCAAGATGGTGAAGGTTGATGATGCCACTGATGAGTAAAATGCAAGAAATTATGTAGAATTAGAAAGAGGGAGTAAGACCATGCCGGCATTAAAAGATGAGGGCAACAATGTTCAAATTGATATACTGGAGAACAGTGAGTCAGTGAAGGTCAGCAAAGACAGAAATGAAAATTAAACAGGATCTTCTGTAGGGTAGGATTTGTTGATACAGCACTGGTTGAGTTGGGGTTTATGTAGGATTAAACCCAGGATTCTAGCAAGAAGAATATTGGAAAAGTCAAATCCAAAGGTGATAAAACATAAATGAGAGTTTCAGAAGCAGTGGGTGGTACCACTCCTTATCTTATTCACCCGCTGGCTGTATTTGGGATCTTGCTGTGTATGATCTCTTTCTTTCCTCCAGCTTAGAAGAAATGAGGCTAGTTGTAGCATTCAAGGCTGAGATCGGTTGACTGCAAAGCCCAGGGATCCAACCAGAGACTTAACTATGCTCAAAGTGAGTTTAGTGCCAGCACAATCTGATTTTTTGCCCTGGAACAATGGTATATTTGTTGCAAATACCTAGTTCATAATTCAAACATTTTAGAATATAAGTTTTAGTTTTAGGGATTAAAGCTTTAACTTTAGATCAATGGGGGAACCTGGTTGAGAAACTTATAAAAATCAACACTGAAGTAATAGCACTCAAACAAGACTGGGTTTATTACACTTAAAAGGTAGACTGTGTTTATCTTGCTAGATCAATGTTGATAGCGAAAAGACTTAAAAAATTAATGATCTATCTTTAAGCTTGTAATTGAGCCATAGGGGTTGGAGAGAGGGCAATTATATTTATTAGAAATATGAATGTGTTGCAGAATCAAAAAATTGCTTGGAAGATAAAATGATTAATTTACTTGCTGTTTTAGATCATCCAGGGGCATGCCACGTCATCATGGAGAGATGATGTGGGGATAGAAGGTTCTTTGTTTAATTTGCCTGTATGTGTCTGCTGACAGAAGCAGACAGTTCAGTCTGAATTTCATGAGGGAAAAGCATCTGAAAGATTTACTTTAGTTCACAGCTAGTGGAAGTAATTGACAGTGGTCCTCACAGATCATTGGGGCAGAAAGCAGTTAACGGAATTAGCTTGGAAAGCTGTGGGAAGACAGTTGGATATCAGCTGGCAATCCAAACAAGGAGCTGAGGCATCCACAGTCATGAGTCTGTCAAAGAAGGTTGGAGGGTCGCGTAGGCAAAAAGCTAATGGAAGGACCCTTATAGAATCTTATCTCGGAGGATATCTGGAATATTATGGAGAATTAAAGAGAATTCTGAAGGGCCATGGCATATCTTTGGGTTGGTCCCTAAAGAAGTGAATGAACCTTCAATAATGTTGGAATGTGTAAGGAATTCTTGGGGGGAAATTAAAAAGTGGAACTGAGTTCATAGCATAAGTAACTTAAAACAACAGTATTAAGTGAAGAGTGCTAACTTTGTTTAATCCTTTTTGATATACAATAAAGTTTGTTTTGTTTAAAAGCATGAAATCTTGTACCCTAATTTTGTTGGTTGATGGTTATTAATAGTTAAAAGTCCCGCTTTAGAGAGCTGCCGGTCAATTTGATTGGCCGACAGGTCTCTAATCCCAGTAGTGACAGAAGCTGCAGTGGATAGAAGAGGAAATTTGTGAAGTCAACAGAGCCTAAGTCCCAGCAGTGGGTGGCAAGGTTAGTTTTTGGGGCCTCAGAGCAGGGAGGGTAGGGAAGGTCTGGGAGGGGCAGTGGATAGTGGGGGATTGGGGTGTCGGGGAGAGGCCTGGGGGGAAGGGAGGCCTAGCGGCCACAGGACCTTAAGCAGGGTTGGGGGGAGGGTGCCCAAAATTAGAAGGGGGCTGCTAATGGAGGTGCCCCTCACCACCCCTCCCCCACTTCCTGTCTAAGGCCTAAACCCAATCATTTTCAGGCTTCTCCCACACCCAGGAATCCTCCTGCCAGCCTAAAAATTGAGCTGGGCAGGAAATGGCCCTTAAGTGGTCAATAATTGGCCACACAAGGGCCTCAATTGGGGAAAGGTTGTGCCTCACCTGACCCAGCATAAAACTACAAAGAAGTCGGAGCAGGTGGGAACTCAGTGGGAAGCCCATTTGTTCTATTTCACACACCCCTCTGCCTAAAAACCCATCGGCATGGAAGGGTGAAATTCAGGCCAGAGTCTTTGACTCCGGATCAAGGGAGTCCCTCGAGTCAATAGTGTCACACCACTTTGACTTGCCACACTGTGTGAATTATAATGTCTCAAACCTGCTCTACAAAATGTTCATGGAGTTTGTTGTGTTGGCTGGATACTTGTTAAACCTACCTAAGCTGTATTTAAATTCTTTCAGAGCAAGCGTTCAGACCTTCTCACATGCAAAATATTGACATAAAATTATGTAGAAATTGCAATGTTACAGCCCAATCAATCCATGCCCCAAGATTTTTTCATGTGAGAGCATAAACCACTGCTGACAAATGGCCTGATTATGAATGATTTGTTACGATATAAGCAATATAACCAGAGAGGTCAGAAAATGGCTGGTGTGTGAAATGGTAATGTCACACTAATGCAATAGAAGGTGCTCTACTGATATTGGAGCAGAGAAACACTGCTCTCTCCATTTAACTCTGTTCTATATCTGATCAGGGAGTACTTGATGCCGGAACTGGTTGCTTGAAATGGGGGGATTGTTCCATTCCCGGAGCTAATCTTCATGGCCTTTGCTGAGCTGAAAGCCTCACTAACAAAAGGAAAATATGTCGGGGGGAGTAAATTGAGAATGGGAGGGAGAAATGGGCTGCTGCAGACTGAATGGGAATATATACATCACTCAGCTCTGTAATGGATCATAAAATGTCTTTGTCTGATGCCCACAATCCTGCCACTTATTAAACCTCATCAAAACCCAACCAGCTGCCACTAATCTTTTCTGCTTGAAGGCTTTCTGAAAGGGTAAATGAGCTGCCAAACTTGGATAATGGAATTGTAATTGCCAATTAAAACCTGTGCTGTTAATTGAGTTGGTTAATCGTTTGAATGCTCTGTTTTGCTCTTTGTTTTTGCAATTGATTTGTAACATAAATAAGCAGAGGGCAGACAAATTGGGAGAAGCGATCCATTGGCATCCACGGGCAGAGAGAAAAAGAACACAAAGCAAAAGCAAAAACAGAAAATGCTGCAAATGTTTGACAGGTCTCAGAGCCATTTCAGGTCAGGACTGGGACATAACAGACAGATTTAGGTAAGACGTGGCTTGTGGAGCTCATGGTTGGCGTGAGGCACAAATTGTGCAGGCTGCGGATAGTTCCATTGTAAAACTTTATTTCCACACATATTTTTCTCTTCATCTATCCAACATGTTCCACCCTATTCGTTGAGGAGATTTGGATGCTGGAGAAAAGGCGTCTCTATGAGTTGTTTTTTAGCTGGCCTATGAGGTGGCACATTTCAGCAGCACAGGATGGCATCATTACCTCAGTCTTAAATATGCTATCCTATATGCTCCTCCCATGGGAAGAGGTGATCACTCTCTGTCATCCTAGCTAACTTCACCCCTCCAACAGCAAACACCATCAAAGAAAGCAGATTAACTAGTCATTCATCACATTGCTGTTTATCAGACCTTGAAGGTGCAGATTTACTATTGTGTTTCCCTAAGTTAGGAGTGTCTTCAAGCCATCTGCAGCCTCTCAATCTTTCAGGTCTAGCCCTCGAAGCCCATAAACTTGGAACATAAACAGAAAATGGTGGAAATACTCAAAAAGGCATCATTTGTGGAGAGAGAAAAACAAAGTTAATGGGTGAAATCGTCCGGTCCCCTTGGTGGCAGGCATCATGGCGGGTGTGAGCAGACAAGATAGTGAGAAGGATAAAAACAAGTTTCATGCTGTCATGAAACCACATCAAATTTACTGCCCACGTCGGTGTGATTTCAGAACAGCATGCTTCATAACTGCCTTTAAAAGACGTGCGCCTGGTGAGCTGATCTTCGAGGGGAACTCAGAGGTGAGTGCGCACAACCTTCCACAGCGCTCGCAGGCAACGCCTGTAGGACATCAAGGAAGAGGCGCCGCACATTCGGCGGGGTTGGGGGGCAGTGGTGGGGTCACAGTCAAGTCGCTTTTCCCCAGCTGGCTTTCAGTATGGTGCCGGGGAATGGCTCCTATGCGGGTGAGGTTGAGGGGGGCGGGGCAAGGCAGCACAGACTGAAGGAGGTACACAAGAATATGTTGGGGTCGGGGCAGGGGGAGGGAGAATAGGCAGTACAGACTGAAGAAAGTGTTCAAGCACATGCCAGAGGGGTGGGGGTAGGCAGGGTGAGGGAAGCGGCCATGATGGTGGAAGAGCTTGTCAAAAGTGAGCATTCTTCCACAGCTGAGACCGTTCAACAGCAGATCCATTGATTTGCTTGGAGTCGGGCCTCTGAAGATTTTCTTCCCATCCAAGCAACGGAAAAGCATGAAAGTGCCACCAAATGCTCCAGAACCTTTCACCCCTCGCGCACAGACTGCAAATTAATGTGCATTTTCGGGGGCAGCAGAACAATTGGCCGACTAGGCAAGTTGTAAAACCCCCTTGCGAAAGGTAGCCATGGTGCAGTCACTGGTGGAGACGCTCACAGCCCCTTGCAACATCTTTAGTGAGGTGTGGACCAGTACCCATCATGGCTCAAGATAACAGCGCAGCCTTGCAGTGCAGGTTAGGAGAATGCCTGCGCCTGAGCTGAGAGCACAGCATGCAGTCCAGTGGGTGAAGCTGCTGCCAATCGGTCAGGTGGACTGGAGCAGAAGTGGGCGGGATTTCAGACAGCCATGCAGTGCACTACGCACAGACTACCCAAGTGGTGGCCAACACTCTCCTGCATGGGTGAAGAGGTCTTCAGACTTAACCAAGAGATGTTCTTAGGACACCTATTCCAACCCACATGTCTCTCTCTTTGACCCAGCAGGAGAAGATCATCAGGATCATGGAGCCTGGTGATTTTAGTGGTATGCCTCATGGCTTATAGAAAGCAGAGAATAAGAAGAAGAGAGCAGCCAAGGCACCTGGCTCATCAAAGGGAGGAGCACTTCCCTCAAGATGAAGGGATGACAGCACCCGCTGTTCATGCAGCTGAAGATCCACAGAATACTGTCGCTTGTAGGCACCTCTGTACAGCCACGGTCATAGATGGCTCCTGTCATTCCTGTAGGTGACTGAGGACCAGTGTTGCCGAAGACTGCGCATGTTTAGGGAACTGGTCGGTCACATCTGCCCCCTGCTGCACTCTTTGGCGCCATGGGGACATGGAGGGCATCCACTGCCAGTGGCCATGAAAGTGACTGTGGTGCACAATTTTTATGCCAGTGACTCCTTCCAGGGCTCCACCGATGAGATGTGCAGGATCTTGCAAGCCTCCATGCAAAGTGTGTCCAGGAGGTCACGGACACCATCTTCGAGAAGGCACAGAACTTTGTGCATTTAGACTGGGATCAGGAAAGCCAAGAAGCAAGAGCGCTGGGATTTGTGCAGATCTCTGGTTTTCCACAGGTGCAGGTTGCCATCGACTGCACTTATGTGGCGCTTCAATCTCCGTGGCAACAAGCAGTCAACTACATCGGCCGCAAGGGTTTCCACTCTCTGAATGTTCAGCTTGTGTGCAACTACCACAAAAACATCCTGCAGGTCTGCGCACAATTCTCAGGGAGCGTCCACGACTCATACATCCTTAGCAGATTCAGATCCCTGATACCTTCCAGGTCCCACAGAGACTGCAGGGTTGGCTCCTTGGGGACGAGGGCCACCCACAGAGGATGTGGTTGATGACGTCCATGCAGCAGCCTCAGACTGCAGCAGAGTGATGGGGATAATGATGCTCATGCCGCAACCTGAACCTTAGTAGAAAAAACAATAGGCGTTTTGAAAATGACGTTCCGACAGGTCCAGTAGAGCACTGCAATACAGTTCCCAGAGTGTGTCGCACATCATTATTGCTTGTTACAAAAACAAAAATTGCTGGAAAAACTCAGCAGGCCTGACAGCATCTGTGGAGAGAAAGACAGAGCCAAGGTTTTGAGTCCATATGACTATTCTTCAAGTCATACTGCATTTCGAGTCATACGGACTCGAAACGTTAACTCTGTCTTTGTCTCCACAGATGCTATCAGACCTGCTGAGTTTTTCCAGCAATTTTTGTATTTGTTTCAGATTTCCAGCATCCGCAGTATTTTGCTTTTATTATATTGTTGCTTGTTACACGCTCCAACGTGTAACGTCCAACGTGACGCTGCAACGGGGGGAGGAACTGGCTGAGGAGGAGTTGGAAGAGCTGCACATCTCCTCCAATGAGGAGGACGTCGAAGGGGATGACAGTGATGAGGTCCACGAAGGTGAGGACGCCGGCGATGAGGCCAACACACTGGCCAAACGAGGCAGGTGCGTTCAAGAGGCCCTCATAGCTGCAAGATTTGTGGAGGATGATGACAAGATGCAGTCAGGACAGTCCTGACATCCTCACCTTGCATCTGTGAACATTTGACTTCTGTGTGGCTGATGGCAGCACACATACCCTCAGTGTTCAGCTCATGTCATGGAGACGCAGCGGAGGCTCTAATAGTCACTAGATTCCAGGAGGAGGATGACGAGATGCAGTGAGGTCACTCTGTAGATCTTCACATTACCTCTGTGAATGTCTGGCTCCTGTCTAGGTGAGGGCAGCTTACTTGTGCTCTGTGATCAGGGTCATATCATGGGGAAGCAAACGTGAAACCTTAAATGCACCTGATCCTTTGCCTGCCTTCAGTACCTGTTCCCTTTCAGGAGCACATTGTCACCAGTCACAGATGCTGAAGAGATGGGGGCCATTCCCAACTCAAAGGTGCTGACAGCACACAGAGAGAATGACGGAACTCAGTGACTCCTGCCCATGACATTCTGGCAGCAATGAAAAGCACCATCGAGGTGCAGGCGTCACTAATGTGTCCAGTGAGTGTGAAGCCGGACCATCACTTTGGTCTGAAGGTTACACACTGCACAACGAAGAGGCCCTGGACTGAGACACCTGCCTTTATCTTGTGCAGGAATCAAGTTTTCACATCTGAGTGACACGAACACTGCTCATCATAACAAGGAGCCATAGGCAAGGAGACATTCTTGGGAGTTTATTTACAATAGTGAACATTATGTACAAGTGATTAACCCTGTGCCCAGGTTGTGCAGCTGCATCTTCTTAACTACTGTTGTTTTGTTTGCACTTCAGTCCCACGCTCCTGATCTACGGGCAGCTGGTGCGGAGGGGGGCTGGGAGGGAGAAGGACCTCCTCATGAACCTGCTCCTGGGCCTGGCCAATTTGGCCATCAACAGATCCAGCCAGTGGGTGATCGAGAGGGTCATCCGACCTGTCTGTCTGCCCCTCTTCTAAGTCTATGTGCCACATCCGGGTGTCACTGGAGAGGGAGCATGCGGCATCTGCTGGCACTGTCGAGGCCTTCCATGCTTGGTGGGCACTGCGGAGACTGGGGTGCTTTATAAACCTCTTTAATGACATTTTGATTTGATGTTGGTAAGTTTCCTTTGCATTTTGCCTTTTGTTTTTGCAGTTTCCCTTTAAGGAGCTGATTTTACTTTGTCTCTGATTTTGTTAATTCAGTTTGATTGTTTTAACTCAAAAGAGTTACATCTTCTTAACCTTCCTAACCCTGCCGCTATGTCTTTGTGCTCCCCCGACATTCACAGTGGAGTTGGAGGCATCATGGTGACTGATGCGCCCTACCTGTGATGGCTTTGGTGGGTGTCCTCTGGAGGGCCAAGATCAGGAGGGCCCCGGCCTGCTTTGGGTGTCCTGCTGTGGGCCAGATGCACCCTCCTCTGCCTGTTGAGCTGGAGTTGCAGAGGTCACAGGAAGAGGAGATTTGGATTGGCCAGACATTCCCGGAGTCACCCAGGTGGATGGCCCTGGGGTATCGAGCTGCTTATTGATGCCTGACTGCCCCTGGCTGACTCCTTGAGGGGAAGGGGAAGCTGAAGTGGGATTGAGCTGCACTGCACCCCTCCCGCGTTGACACTGTTGGAGGCCAACTATGGCATCAGTGATAGAGTTCAGCAATGCAGGACTGATATCCTGGACCAAAATCCCCATGGCAGCCGCCATCCTCCCAGTGTTGACCTCAATACTTTGGCATGCCGGTGCTATCACCTCAGACTGAAGGCAGACAGACTCCTCCAAAGTCCCTTGCAATCTGAGGAGTGTACCAGACATCCCTTCCAGATGTTCGTGTGATTGCCTTTGCAGCTCCATCAACTGATTAAGGACCAAGTCCAGAGGCTCATCATCTGCCTTGGACTCAGCAGATTCCTTACCTCCAGCAGTCCACCAAGTGCTGGCGACCAAGGTTGTCCCTTCCTCCACCTGCTGTGTTACAGATTGTTCTGTGCTCACCAAATTTGATCCCAAGGCTGCTCTACACCTAGGTCCCACCGAGGCATGTGTCGCTGCGCTGGTGGAAGGTGTTGGTGAGCGCAGTGACGGGTCTTCAACGGTGCTGCCCTCAGGGTCCTCATCTGAGGTACTCTCTGTGTTGGGGTCAGGTATGTGTGGAGACACATGTTGATCTGTGCAAGTGGCCTGAAGATAGTGAGGGCTGAGGAAGCAGACTCCAGAGGAGATGAGGCCAGATGGAGATTTGAGGGTGTGTATGAGAGAGTGAGTGGTGATGCCCCTTGAGCTGACAGTGAGTGAGATGCCAGTGAATGTGTGAAGGGTTTGTGAATGCGTAAGTTTAAAATGATGAGATGTTTGACTTACCCTGGTGGCATGGATGAGATCATTCATCCGTTTTCTGCACTGGATGGCTGACGTCTTGTGTGCAGCGTAGGCACTGACCACCTCTGCCACTGCTTCCCAAGCTGGAGTGGTGAGACTGATGGCCTCCTGCGGCCAGAGCAGGGGTAGAGGACTTTGCGGCATCCAGAAGAGGCCCCAGGGATGTGTCACTGAATCGGGAGGGGGTGGTGGCTGCAACCTTCCTGGCCTTTGGGGCCATGTCTTCACCGGAGCAGTCCTGGGCTGCAAGCACAGAGGAGTGTGTGTGCGGCTACATTTTAAATATGGTGCCTGGAGTGTGGAAACAGCAAGGTAACGGCATGGCAGGTCACTCGCCAGTAATCCAGCGTGTTTCCAAAGACTGCATAATTTATGAGGCCGGAAGGGGATGAAATGGCACGAAAACCCGCCATTGCGACCAATGGGTAAAGCATCTTTTTTCACGCCTGCTACCACACTTAGTGCAAATCTGGGGTGATTCCGCCCAATGTTTTGAGAGCGGAAACAATTTTTAAGCAAATACAGAAGTCGGGGAAGAGAGGGTGGGAGGAGGAAAGATTAAAAGTTATGTTATAGGGTGGAACGCAAGAGAGGTTAAGTGATGAAAGAGATGATGGTGCAAAGCTAATGGAGAGAATTGTGGGACAAGTAAAGAAGCAAAAGATGGAATTAGAAGCAGTTTAAATGACGGTAGAAGAATCTTTAGCTGCTGCCCAAAAATGGGGGCAGTGGTTGTAATCTGAAATATTTCAACTCAATGTTAAATCTGGATGGCTGTAAAGTGCTTAATGAAAAGATAAGGCGGTGTTTCTTGAGCTTCTGTTGAGCTTCATCAGAACAGTGCAGGAGGCTAAGGACAGAGAGGTCAGAGTGGGAGTGAGGTGGAGAATTTTGCTTGTCATTTTAATTCTTCATCCCACTCCCTTCTGATGAAAGGTCATTGGTTTGAAACACTAACTTTGTTTCTCTCCACAGATACTGCCAGATCTCTGAGTTTGTCCAGCATTTTTTGTTTTTAAACCAGGAGCTTGTTTCGACTACCATGCATATTGCTTGTTTGCTGTTTTGTCCTGTTTAAATTCTGGATGATTGAAAAGGGCTGTTCTTCTCACTATTGTCTAATTGGTGGATAACTGTTAAATCAGAGCAGATCTGCTGATAGTAACGTAGGAACATTAGTAGCAGAAGTAATCCAATCTTCCCCTCTAGCCTGCTCTGCCACTCAAGAAGATCATAAATGATCTGCACCTCATTTCCATTTATTTGTCTTTGCCCCATATCCCTTGATATCATTATGTAACAAAAACATTTCTCTCACAGTATTAAAATCTCCATTTGCCCAACTTTCATAGCCTCTTGGGGTCTAAGTCTCTCATTCATATGGCTGGTCCAGTTCGGTTTCTGGTCAATAGTAACCTCCAGGATGTTGATAATGACGTTCAGTGATGGTAATGCCATTGAATGGCAAGCGGACATAGTTAGACTCTCTCGTGTTGGTGATGGTCATTGCCTGGCACTTATGTGATGAGCATGTTACTTGTTACTTGCCACTTATCCATCCAAGCCTGAATGTTGTGCTGGTCTTGCTGCATGTTTGTGCAGACTGCTTCACTATCTGAGGAGTTGCGAATGGTACTAAACATTGTGCAATGATTATGGAACATCCCCACTTCTAACCTTATGATGCAAGGAAGGTCATTGATGAAGATCATTGATGTTTGCTACTAGTGACACCCTTACTCTAGTTGTCAGGGGTGGAACAGTAGGCTTCCTATGGTCTCCTGCCATTCCTCGGCATTTAGTTTCATGTCAGCAGTGACTTGGTGTAGAGGATAAATATATTTTAATATGGACAGGCGTATAATAATGGGAATACAATATATTCTTGGTCATTACAGCAATAGTGGACACTAGGAATGCTATATCTTTCTAATGCAAAACGTTATTATGGTGTACTTGGAAGGGGGAAGTGTTTGTAGGTTTAAAGTTTGAATATCTCAAAGGAAGATTAGGTGGGCATTGATTTAGTTCCCTGTGTTTTTTTGCAATTTCTCAGCTGCCACGGAGGTGGGCGGTCTGCTCTGCCAAAGCAGACAGCCAAGATACTGCCCCAGTAACTTTTCTCCGTGCTCTCCTGAGGCAGGACGGAGGTAGGAACCTGCTGGGAAGCTGCTGCAAATTTGTAAATTTGTTTGATTCTGGAAAATCATCTGGAGTTACAAGTGCAGCCAAGTTTCTGCTGGGATAGTGCCTATTCATGGCCTTGGAGATGCCTAATAATTCTCAAAATGCAGTGAACATTATTTATTTAGTGAATGATTTTGAGGCATTTTAACAACACGAAGAGACCCTGTATGTATGCAGATAGCATTATTTAATACTCGCAAATTATTAGCACAAAGTAGAATATAGCTCCTTCAATTTAGTTTTTGATTGCATCAGTATGTTTAATTTACAATTACTCAATAGTTCTTCACAGTTGCTTCGCATTCTGTGAATAAAATAATAATAAAACAAATGTAATTTAATGGGAAGTTGAATAGAATAATGCACAAAATTATGGATAGTCAGGAGTAAGTAATAAGGCTCTAATTTAATCAAGGGTTTCAGATTACATCACCAACAGCAAGAATGCATTTCAAATGGTTTATGAATGATACTTGAATACATAACAGAAACTATTCACTTTCTAACAGATTTTGTTTATCGATGGCATGTCATAACTCAGGTCTTTTAATTCTCCTTGTTTTTTCCAGTTCTCTCCCCTCCTGGCCATTCCTGGGAATTTAGTTTCTGCAGCCCTCTGACACCTCTTCAAGTGCTTGAGTTGCCCTTTCTGTGGTGTATCAGCCTTAGCAGAAGAGTTGCATTTTTGCTTCTAAGCCAGGGTTCAATCTTCACTCCAGGGACTTAGGTAATCAAGGCAAATATGCCAGTGTAGTACTGAGGGAGTGCTACACTGTTCCAGGTTTGTTTTTCGGATGACTCATTAAACCAGGGTCTTGTCTGTCCATGACACTATACAAGGAAAAGCAAAAGAGTGTCCTGGCCAATATTTATCCCTCACCAGCATCACCAAAATAGATTATCTGGCGATTATTATATCTTTGTTGTTTGTGGGACCTTGCTGTTGGTTGCCACATTCCTAATATTAAAACAGTGACAATACTTCGAAAGGACTTCTTTGCCTGTAAAGTAAGTTAGGATCTCCCAATTTATGAAAGACACTTCATAAATGCTGCCTTTCTTTTAAAAAAATAATAACCAGGCGCTGAATTTCCTCTCCCCGCTGCAGTGGTGGACACCTCGGCAGAGTGAGGATTTTTCTTGCCCGTTATTATGCGCCTGTAAGTGCCCACAAAGAAAGAATATCTAAAGACCCATTCTCTTCCTCCCTGGATGCTGAGTCATAGTAGGAGGTTAATACAATAATCCCAAAAGCAGGCGAGAAATAAGCATCAAAACAGCAGCTACTGAGATAAAGAGGAGCTTTGTAAAACATTAACCTTTAGTTTATTAAAGGGTCATAACTGCTGTGAGATTGTGTTCAAATACACTACACAATGCAAACTGCATCAAATTTGGCATCAGTTCACTTTTGCAATGTTTAGATGCAACAAAATATAACACATGGGGCTGAATAATACACTCTGGCTCCGCACACCTGGAAGTGGCCAGCATTCAGACTTCTGAGCCCACCGCCCAAAGAAGCTGAATAAAGCATCAATCGGGACAATTAAGAGTGTGGGGCAGGTTCCGGGCCACAGACTGAGAGTACCCTGTCCAATCAGAACCATAGGGTGGGACATCGGAGCTTTGGAGCTCGTCGCCCATGACCCAGATCAAGATCATGGCCCATAATTTAAAGGGCCACTCTTACCTCTTTATCAGTGTAATACAGAAATGGACCTCTCTGCTTGAGGTCTCATGCAGGTTCTTAAATCATGAATTTAGGATAGTCTACATCTACATTCTTCCACCAAGCCCCTTCAGTGGCCAAAGAACACTGAATAGCAAAGACTTAACTCTGCCCTCAGACAACCCACCACTACAGCCTGCTGGATTATATGGCTGGCTTAAATCCCACTCTGAAAGCATTTTATTCCATTCTGCATGAATTATGGCAGTCGATTGCCCTTTTAATGAGCACAACTAGCCTATTACCTTCAATTAGCATAGCATGGGCAGGCCACCACTTTCTAGAGCTACCCAGAGGTGTCAGCTGTGGCTCAGTTCATAGCACCCTCGCCTTTGAATCAGAGGGTTGTGGGTTCATGTCCCACTCCTGGAAAACCAAGAACTGTGATTGTACTTGAAAGAAGTTGCAATCTGTGACTGTTGGTAACTTGAAAGAGTTTCCAGAGCTGCCCAGACTGGCGTGATGACGCCAGGAACATGAGCTGACATCTTGCCGCCCAATAATACATTGGCACGTCTGTGTTTTGCTTCTGTTTTTGGAGCGTATTATTCAGGCCATGGCTTTCCCTTCCCTCAATTCTGAAATCTAAAAGTGGTTCCCGCTAAAAGTCTGCCACTACACATGGCAGTTTCTTAATATATTTTACTGTAGTAATAACATTACTCCACCGAAACTTACAGCAACCTGGGAGTCCAGACATGCGCAGGATAATGCATAAATCCAGCAGTTGCTGTCAGTGGGTCTATGTTTCTTCAAAGGACATGCTGCAGAGATTCCCACGGCAATCTCCCTTGCAATCATGAATTGATGAGAACTTCCACTCTAATGCTATTAGCCTCACTGAAAAAGTCCTGGAAAAAGTTACACCTTGTTGAATGAGGTGTAGGTGGGTTTATAATGGCATTCTTACTTCATAATTACCACTAAACTGGCCCTGAAAAGCATCAAATTTCTCCACAATGATTAAAAATTCCACATTTGTAAAAATAAAAATTAAATTATTTCTTTAAAAGCCTGTTTATCTTTATTTCACTTTCTGTCTTAATACAATCATACATTTATTTCATTATCTGAAAATATAAATTAAAAATTAAGGATTTTAAGGACAGGACTTTAAGGGCAGGTTTCTCACCACCCCCACCCCCACCCCAACCCCCCGCCCGCCACCCGAAGAGTCGGTGGTGAATGCGACCCTGCTGATGCCGGTTGACCTGCAGCCAGTTAACGCTTTGAGAAGCATTAACTGGCTGGAAGAGGGACTTTCACCTCTCACTCAGGAGGAAATTCCACCTCAGAGAGCTGCCAGCCATCTGTATTTCCAGCAGCATCTTCAGGAGTGTTGGCCACTGCTGGGACTATAGGCAGTCCCCAAATTCTAAGTGCTGGAGCCCATAGGAGCAGGTACGTGTGGGGTCTTACAATGGGGACAGGAGCGGGGAAGGGAATGGGAGTCGTGATATTAAAGTCAGGTGGGAGGGAGCATCCCATGGGGGTCAGACCTTGGGAAGGGCACCCAATTGGGAAAGAGGGCCAGTGTGGAAAGAGCCCTCCCAACTTTCCCGCCTGAAGCCCAAGCAGGGAGATCTGCCGTGCTTCCTGCCCATATTCCAGAGCTCCTCGTGCAGGCTGAAAAATTGTGGCTGGATGGGATGTGACCCTTAAGTGACCAACAGGGGAGAGTTAGGGGAGATGGTGGTGTAGTGGTATGTCACTGAACTAGTAATCCAGAGGACCAGACAAATGGTCTGGGGACGTGGGCTCAAAACCAACCACACCAGCTAGAGGAATTTAAATTCAATTAATAAAATCTGGACTTGAAAAGCTAGGCTTAGTGATAGGGACCATGAAACCATTGTCAATTACCATAAAAACCATCTGGCTCAGTACTATCCTTTAAGGAAGGAAATCTGCCATCCTTACCTGGGCTGGCCTGTGTGTCTCCAGACAACAACAATGACTCTCAACTGCCCTTTGAAATGGCCTAGCAAGCCATTTACTTCAAGGGCAATTAGGGATGGGCAATAAATGCTGGCCTTGCCAGTAATGCCCACATCTCATGAAAGAATTTTTAAAAATTTAAAAATTGGCTACCTAAATTCAATTGGGGCAGGAGTATGCAAACTGCCCTAGGCCTCATTACTCTCTGTAAAATTGTGGGCAGTCAAGGGTGAACGGCTGGTTCTTAAAAGACATGAAACTTTTCAATGTTCACAAAGACTTGTGTGTACTCATAAATGGAACGCAGAAAGTTAAGGACAGCAAGCAATTAGGAAGTGACATGTTGGTCTTTATTGCAAGGAGATTAGAGTACGAGAAGAAAAAGTCTTGTTACAATTGTATAGGGCTTTGATGAGATCACACCAGGTGTACTGAGCATAGTTTTAGTCTCTGCATCTAAGGAAGGCTAGACTTGACTTGGAGACAGTACAGTAAAGGCTCGTTAGATTGGTTCCCAGGATGAGAGGACTGTCCTCCGATGACAGCGAGTAAATTGGTCCTATACTCTCAGGGATTTAGAAGAATGAGAGGTTATCTTATTGAAACATACAAGATTCCAAAGGGACTTGACAGGGTAGAGGCTGAAAAGTTGTTTTCCCGACTGGGGAACGTAAATCACAGAGACACGGCCTCAGGATAAGGGATTGGTGATTAAGGATTGAGATGAGGAGAAATTCCTTCCATCAGAGGGTTGTGAACCTTTGGAATTTTCTACCCCAGAGCGTTGTTGATGCTTCATGGTTGAGCATATTTAAGGCTGGGACAGATAGATTCTTTTTCTTATTTTTCATGGAATCAAGGGATGTGGAGAGAGCGGGAAAGTGGAGTTGAAGATCAGTGATGATCATCTTGAATAAGAAGCATGCTCAAGGGGCCGAATGGTCTATTCCTGCCCCTATTTCTTTTGTTCTTATGGCTTGCCGTCGGTGAATACTTCAATTTGATTGCTTGCCTGCCTGCTTGCTGACATCATTGCTGATGCACACCTTGACATCTGCTGAGTGGAAATAGAAAATTCCTGCCACAGAGATCAATTCATCTGCATGGCAGCTTTCTTCCAGGTCAACAGCGAGTCCCCTTGCTTCACCACTGACTGAAAAATCTAGGTAATTGTTACACGAACAGGTGTCATAATAGTTTAATTGGAATCCCTGCATGTTCACAAAGCTCCTGCAACGATCCTGATTGGAAGTTTAACACTAATCCGCCAGTGGAATCAATTGGAGAAAATAATGTGCAAAATCTATGCAGCTTTTCCTTAATCAACAAGAATAAGAGAATAATAAGATTAAGATATTATGTGAGAAAATAGCATGGATACCACAAGAATAGATAACATCACAGTGTTACACAAGTGCAGGTGACATGACAATCTCACGCCAGGATAAATGACATCATATTGTGACATAAAAAGATGACATTGCAGTGTTACAACATCAATTTGCATGTATATAGTCTTCTTACGCACGATAAAGATGATTGCACACTGATGACTTTTAAAGAAAATAATAAACAAAAGGTGTTGGAAATACACATCAGGCCAGTTAGTATCAGTAAAGGTAGGTAATGACATTTTGTGTTTGTACCCTTTATCAGAATTTCAGATGCAACATGCAATGCATTTCTTGTTTGAATTTAAGATTAATGATGTTATAGTTGTTCCCTTATATTTGATCTATTTAGTTGAAGTTACATAAACTTTTGGACAAAGGCCCATTATGTAGAACACCAACAAGATTGAAAAGAATTGAAGATAATTCAAGGTAGATGAAGGAATAGTTTTAAAAGTTTTTGGGTGGAATTTTCTGAGCCTGCTGGTGACAGGCGTGTCAGGTGGTGTGTGCGGAAAATATGGTGTGACCCGCTTCACGACAGCGTGAAGGCAGGTTGCGATCGTCTGCTCAGCCCGCCAGCGGCAGGCCACGTTTCCTGCCACTGGTCAGCTGGGAACTAATTGTAATACATTAGCATATAATTAAAAGGCCATCTCGCCAGGTTCTTGGAACCTGCCATATCGCCCATCCACGTCGGTGGGAAAGCATGCCGACGTGTTTCACAACAGCACGCAGGCGACATGCACTTCGTGGCCTTCGCTCTGGGGGAAATGAGGTGAGTGAGCAGCAGCGTTCTCCACAGCTCACCTGTTTTTACAGGTCTCAGAGGCACCGGCGGGTGGAGGAAACTGATGCCTGGTCCCGGAGGTGACAGCGGGGTGGGGGGAGGGTGTGTGGGGGGGATTGGGGAGGTGATTGATGGTGTCCAAGGGTAAGTGCTGGCCAGCTTCGGAGGCAAGTGCTGAGGTGGGGTTGGGGTCAAGTGCTGCCTTGGCGCTGCATCCCATGAACAAGCAAATGAGGTGGGGGGCAGAATGAGTGAGGGAAGTGGACACGCATTAGGGACACCAGTATAAACTGACCATCTGCAACTAAGACAGGTCAGGCGCTGCCACAGTGATATGATTGGGGTCAGGCTCCTAGCCTGCCCGCCCATGCAAGCAACGTGAAGGCGCCAAAGAGCCAGCAAGCGCTCCATACCTTACCCCGCAACCCTGCGCCGCCTCCCCACCCCGGCACAGACTTCGAGTCCTCCACCACTTTAATGGACGGTGGAGCAGTTGACTGCACACGTTGTACAATCACCTCGCCAACGCTGGCCATGTAGAAATCAGTGCTGGAGGCGCTCACAGCCCCTTGCAATCTCAGCATCCTGGTTTGGACCAGTGTCCCCCATGGTGCAGGTTGACAGGGCAGCCATGCAGCGCACTCACCTCTGACCATCTGAGGGATGACCAGCATTCTCTGGGAAGCATTAAGGGGTGGTCACACAGGGCCAGGAAAGGTGCTAAGTACAGTCATGATAATCAGGAGAATGGAGCCTGGTGACCTAGCTGTATGCCTGATGGCCTACAGAGACCGTAGAAGATGGAGGAGAGAGTGACTGAGGCACCTGGCCGCACAAAGGCAGGAGCAGCAACCTCATGAAGAAGGGACAGCAGAGGCACCCACACATGCTGCCCAGGGGTGACTGTTAACCGTGACTGGTTGGCGCCTAGTGGCACCCAGGGTCTATAGATGCCGCCTGTCGTTCCTGCAGATGATTGGGAACCAGTATCGCCGACGACTGCGCATGTCCAGGGACCTGGTGGCTCACATCTGCCACTTACTGCAGGACTTGACACCAAGGGGACATGGAGGGCACCCACTGCCAGTGGCTGTGAAAGTGACTGCGATGCTCAATTTCTATGCCAGTGGCTCCTTTCAGGGCTCCACAGGTGACCCCTATGGGAACTCACAATCCACCACCCACAAATGCATCCATGAGGTCACAGATGCCATCTTTTCCACGGCACACAGCTTTGTGAATTTCACCCAGGAATGCCAG
This sequence comes from Cetorhinus maximus, assembly GCF_964194155.1. Lineage (NCBI taxonomy): Eukaryota > Metazoa > Chordata > Chondrichthyes > Lamniformes > Cetorhinidae > Cetorhinus > Cetorhinus maximus. Next base: position 141,270,034 of record NC_135882.1, on the reverse strand, counting down.
GATGCAAGGGCCATTGGATTCATCCTGATTTCGGGATACCCACAGGTGCAGGGTGTGATTGACTGCACTCATGTGGCGCTCAGGTCTCCATCGCTACACTCAGTGGACTTCATCAACTGCAAGGGCTTCCACTCACTGAACGTGCAGCTGGTATGCAACCACCAGAAACGCATCCTGCAGGTGTGCGCATGGTTTCCAGGGGGTGTGCATGGTGCCTACATCCTGAGTAACAGGTCCCTGCAGTCTTCCAGGGTCCACAAACGCTGCAGGGTTGGCTCCTTGGGGACAAAAGCCACGCGTAGAGGCTGTGGCTGATGACACCCGTGCAGCAGTCTCAGACTGAAGCAGTGCAACGCTATAATGAGGTCATTTAGCAGCTCGCAACTTACTGGAGTAGACCATCAGGATGCTGAAGACGTGGTTCGGTGCCAGGACCGGTCTGATGGAGCCCTGCAATACAGTCCACAGAGGGTGTCACGCATCATCGTCACGCATCAGCGTTGCCTGTTGCGCCCTTTACAACTTGGCACTGCAACGGGTTGAGGAGCTGGCTGAGGAGGAGATGGAGGAGTGCGTGTCTCCTCTGATGAGGAGGACGCAGACTGTGATGAGGGTGAGGGGGTCCTTGGTGGTGACAATGACGGGGGTGAGTCTCTCGCACTGGCTAGATGAGGCAGGCGCACTCAGGAGGCCCTCATAGCTTCCAGATTTGTGGAGGATGATGATGACATGCAATGAGATGTCCCTGTAGATTTTCACATCGCAGTTGTGAACGTTGGACTCCAGTCTGGCTTATCACAGCGCCAATACCCTCTGTGAGATTGCTCCTGTCATGGAAATGCAGTGGAGGCTCTAATAGTCACTCGATCACAAGAGGATGATGACAACATGGAATGAGGATGCTCCATAGATCTCCATATAGCCTCTGAGAATGTCTGACTCCTATCTGGCCGAGGTCAGCTCGCTTGCGCTCTGTGATCAGGGCCATCTCAGAGATACAGCCATGAAACTTTAGACACACCTGATGCTGTGTCCGCCTTCAACTCCTCAGCCCTTCAGGAGCTGGTGCACAGCATCACTGGTCGCTGGTGTGATGGGGGCCAGACCCACCTTAAAGGTGCTGAGAGCACAAGGAGAGTATGAGAGAACTCTGTGGTGCCTGCCCACTACATTCTGGCAGCAATGACCAGCACAAGCTGAGGTGCAGGCATCAGTAATGTATCCAGGGAATGTGGGCCATCACTGTGGTCTGAAGGCTGCACAGGGCATAGGGAAGAGGCCTGGACTGAGACACCTGCCTTTTATCTTGTGCAGAAAGGTTTCATATCTGAGTGATAAGAGCACTGCTCATCAGAACAAGGAGCCATAGGCAGGGAGACATTCTTAGGAGTTTATTGACAATAGTGAACAGTATGTACAAGTGATCAATACCTGTGCCCAGTCTGTGCAACTAAGCTTATCTAATTTCCTAACCCTGCCGCAATGTCTTGGTGCTTCCCGGACATCCACAGCAGAGGTGGAGGCATCCTACTGACTGTGATGCCCTGTCTGTGATGACTTTGGCAGGTGTCCTTTGGAGGGCTGAGACTTGAAGAGCCCCGGCCTGCTTTCGGGATCCTGCTGTGTGGCAGTGACACCCTCCTCAGGCTGTGGAGCTGGATATGCGGAGGTCACAGGAAGATAAGATTTGCTTGGGCCTGTCAGTCCCAATGTCACCTGGGTGGATGGCGCCGGAGTGTTCACCTGCTGATCCTATTCCCTATGGGTATCCGAGGGCCCCTGGCTGACTCCGTGAGTGGAAGGAATAGCTGGAGTGAGATCAAGCTGCCCAGCACCCCTCTCACGTACACACTGTTGGAGGCCAACTATGGCATCAGCGATGGAGTTAAGCCCGCGCAGCGGTGCAAGAGTGATGTCCTGGACCAAGGTCTCCATGGTGGCTGCCATCCTGCCAGTGTTGACCTCGGTGCATTGCAATGCCGGCGCTATCACCTCAGCCTGAAGACAGACGGACTCCACCGTTGTGCCTTGCAATCTGTGGAGTGCAGTGGACATCCCTTCCTGTTGTTCCCTACCTTGCCTTTTCAGCTCCAGCAACTGTGACATGGCCGAGTCCAGAGGCTTGTCATCCGACTCAGACTCAGCAATGTTCTGGCTTCCAGCAGTCCTCTGAATGCAAGGGACATGGGAAATCCCCTCCGCCTGCTGTGGATCATAAAGTGCAATGTGCTCACCAGATTGTGGTCCTGGGGCTACTCAAAAGCTAGGTTCCACCAAGGTGTAATTCTCTGAGCTGGTGGAGGGTGTGGGTGTGTGCTGGAATGGGAATTCAGGGAGGGTGCCTTCAGATTCCTCTTCAGAGGTTTCTTTGGGGCTTGATTGGAGGCCCTGAGTCATGGACTCTGTCAGTTGTTTGGCAAATGTGCCTGTGAAAGCAAGGGGAGATAAATAGTACATGACAATTGCCTGTGAAAGAGGACACATCACTCACAGAATGCACGTTGCACTGCTGGATCCTCACTTGGTAGATCAGCACCGATCTCACCGTCAGCACAGGGCTGGTCCCGGTCATCGCCGGCCAGCTGGATGGCTCTGTTATCAAATTCTGTCAGAACTTTGATTTCCAGCATCCCTCCACCTGTTTGCGACCGTTTTCTCCTGCTGTGTGCCAGTTTGTCCTGCATGGATAGAGACGGGGAGAGTATACCAGGACGCCTGCCGGGCCAGATGATAAGTATGCCTGGCCTGTATGGGTGGTGAGTAGTCCCATGGATGGGGTGAGGACAATGACGATGTTTGTGAAAAAGTGAATGGTGATGTTCCTTGCATTGGCAGTGAGTGAGGGCCCTGTGGATGCATGATGGGTTTGTGAGTGCGTGAGTTGGGAGTGATGAAAAAAGTGACTTACCCTGGTGGAACAGAGGAGGTCATTCATCCTTTTGCGGCACTTGGTGGCTGTCCTCCTCTGCAGGGCATTCGCGCTGACCGCTGCTGCCACCGCCTCCCAAGCCGGGTTGGTGACATTGCTACCCATCCTGCGGGCAGAGCGGAGGTAGAGCACATCCCTTCGGGCCTCCATGGCATCCAGCATCTGTCGCTTGAGGGACCTGTCGTTGAAGTGGGGGGAGGAGCTGCAGTCTTTTTTCCTTTGCTGGCCATGTCTCCCAGGCAGCGGTAGTGAGCTGGTGGCGATGAGCGCTTTGCTGTTGGCTGCCTTTTAAAGATGGCGGCTGGCATGATGCAACAGCGGGCTGATGGCGGGTGGGCAAATGAGAGCCCGCCTGACATGGAAACTTCATGTTTCGAGGGAGTGAATATATCATGAGGCAGACTCGGGAAGATACGGCGTGAAAACCCTCAATTTTTGTTGGCGGTTGGGACTCCATTTTACCCGCCCGCTACTGCACTTAGTGTAATTCTGGGAAAATTTAACCCTTTATCTCATATGGAAGGAGCATAAGAATATCATTAACTTGATAACACACTATGTTGCAAGGTAACAACGCATCAAGAGGATAAAATATTATCATAAACCACTGTTTGGGCCTTCTTTGTCTTAATTAAGAAACTTTTAGTGGTCACTTGCTAACTGCTGTTTATTGAGTGCAGATAAGCTGAAGCAGCAGTGCATTGATTCATGAACTCCACTGATATTCATTCAACTCCCTTACACCTTTGGTATCCTTTAACCCATGATGTCATGAAAAAATCTAGAAAAAGTTATTGACAGAATTTGGCAAACAGCAGTTTTTAAAAGGATGCTAAAATTAATCACATCATTTTATTTGAATTTTTAAAATGAAGCACTTTCTCCCACTTTCCTCCGTATTTTTTTTGGCAGTAACATTAATGAAACCGTACACATGTATCCAATGTAATGAATCCATAAATGCGCCATTTGTAAACCAAAGGAAATAACAGAGCTAAATTTGACGAAATTCTAAAAGATTGTGTTTACATGTGAGCATGTGTATCATATGTGTACACGTCATATTAGCATTCATGAGTGTTGGCTTGTTTGTGCGCATGGTTGTGAGTAGGTATGTGTGTGTATGTTTTTGCATTTGGGTATATTTGTTTCTGAATGTGTACGCATGTGTTCACTGCTTGTGCGTATGTTTCATGTGTATATGTCTCTGTTTTTCTATATGTCCATGCATGTGCCAGATAGTGCATGTGTGATTGTGCTCATGGGCGTGTGTGCATGATTGTATTTGTGAAAGCATTTAAGTGTGAGATTGTATTTGTGAGTGTGTGTTTGTAAGGTTGTGTTTGTGAGTGTGCGTGTGTCTGTGTGTGCTTTAATGTATGTGTGAGAGCTAGAAGTCGCTTTTCCATCACTCTGCCACTAGAAGGTGCACAAGTTATCTGGACACCAAGTGCTATGAAGCATTTTAACTTGCAGTCAATCCCTTGTAACAGAATCTCCAGTCAATGAGGCTGACATTCCACGCTCATAGTTCTGATTAAGATGCCACACTTGAGTTAAAGCAGGCATTAAGATTTGATGAGGAATTGATCAGAGCATCAACAAGGAAATTTAGCTGCTCGGAGGAGCATTGCTTCTGAGGATTATTCCTGTCAGTTTGTATTGGGCGTGCTTTGATTTCTCTCAGTGAAATAGAGGAGGTTTAAAATTCCTGTGTTTTGGGACCAAAATATTTGAACCCAATTTTTTATGTATTTTGGGACCAAAGCATTTGAGCCTTTCTATATATTTATTTACAGTTTTCTTTATTTATGAGGAAGTTATTTTGCAACATTTTTGAAGTTTCTTTATCCAATTTTCACCCCTCCTTTCCTGAAGCCACTCACTTAGGCACCGCTTGTTGAATCGTCACTGCACTTAGCACACGAGAAGGGAATAATTGTGTGTAGATGCAGTGTTGTGTGCTTGCTTCTGCTTTAAATGCTCATGACCATTCCCTCAGTCATTGTCATTGCCTTGAGACTGAGTGTACTTGGATCCAGCACACAAATGCTGACACCACTAAATCACTTTGATTCAGTCATTTTAGGGACGCCCTTGATGGTCCAGTGAATTACATTGGAATACATAGAAATTACAGCACAGAAACTGGCCATTTGGCCCAATCACTCCATACTGGTTTTGTCTTCCACGTGCTCAGTAGTCCTAATCTCATAACCTTTTTATACTTTTTAGCTTCAACTTCCTATCTAACAACAACGACTTACATTTATAAAGCACCTTTAACATCCCAAAGTGCTGCACAGGGGCAATAGGAACATACACAGCAGCATTATCAGACATAATTTGACATCGAGCCACATAAGGTGATATTAGGACAAGCGAACAAAAGCTGAGGTCGGTTTTAAGAAGCATCTTTAAAGAGGTGAGACAGAGCTGGAACTTCTAGATCTTTGGGCCTAGTCAGCTGAAAGCATGGCTGTTGATTGTAACCTATTCCTAAATGTTGGCAAGGTTTCTGCTTCAATCAATAACTTTTATAATACACCTCACAGTTTGTGTAAAAGTGTTCCTCCTGCTCACTGTCCACAATTTCTTCCATTTAATCCTAATCTATGCTCCTATACCCCCAACCACTGGAGCAATATACTTCTATCCACTCTGTCCATCATTTCATAAGCCTAAGCAGTTCTCTCAAATCTCTTACGTCCCTTCACTCGAGATCCCTGGGTAACTGAGTTGACTACGAGTTCAATTCTCTGATCTGTGCCCAGCTGGCTGATCTCCACAGGACAGTTATGTTGCTACAATTTGTCCAAACATGTCTGGGCAAGTGAGGGATAATTCCCTAAAGTTCTTGCTTCTGATTGCTACCAGGCAACCTCACTGGAAGTGTTCATGTGTGGATATCAGCAATTTAGCATTCGAGGGATGATTTCACACCTCAGCAGTCAGCAGCCCCCACGGGTTTAGGATCAGCGTGCCTGTGACTTCCTGAGCACCATTCCTCATCCAGGAACGTAGGATGTGCGCAGGAGATAAGTTACGTAAGCATTGAACTAGGTTAGATGTCAGGAGGGATTTCTTTTCACGGAGAACCATCTACTTATGGAGCAAGCAGTCAGGAGGAGCCCTGAATGCGAATTATTTGCAAACATTCAAAAATCAGCTGAGCAAGTTGTAAGAGTGGCTTACATATCTACATAGAGAAAGTAGATGAGTCATTGGAGATTGTGTTAACCAATTAACAATGGTCTTCTAGAACTTGCTTGATCATCTGTGGATGGAGAAATAAGAGTTAATGTTTCGGGTCGATGACCTTTCATCACAACACAGACCTGAAATGTTAACTCCATTTCAATCTCCACAGATGTTGCAGGACCTGTTGAATATTTCCAGTATTTTATGTTTTTATTTCAGATTTCCAGCTTCCACATATTTTGCTTTTAATCGCTCTGGCAGTGTTAGAAGAGGAATTTCCCCAGAGGATTTTTCCTAAATTGATCTAAGTAAGTATTACACAACATTGAGGTAGATAGGAATGTTGGGCAGGCTAGTTTCACTAGAATGGCTACAGCATAGAATAGCATCACCAGAACCGTTACTATCAGCTGTCACATTTTTGCTGGGTTGTAATTTGACGTTGCACTTCAGGGACTAGCCAGACACTCAGTGTAGTACTGAGGGAATACCGCACTGTCAGAGGCGCCAGCTTTCACATCAGGTGTTAAACTGAGGCTCCGGCAGCCCGCTCAAGTGGACTTAAATTACCCCATGGCACTATTTTGAAGGAGAGCAGGGAGATCTCCCCTGAACAGGAGCAAAAACACAGCAAATGCTGGAAATCAAAAATAAAAATGCTGTAAATATTCAGCAGGGCAGGCAGCAGCTGTGGTGAGAGAGAGAAACTTAAAACTTTAGAGACATTCATCAGAAGTTCTAATGAAAGGTCATCAACTTGAAGTGAAATCTCCTCAGAATCCTGGCCAATATTTATCCCTCAATCTACATCAGTAAAACAAATGACCGAGTCATTTAGCTCACTGCTGTTTGTCTGAGTTTGCTGTGCCCATATTGGTTGTTGTGGTTCTTACATTACAAGAGTACTTCAAAAGTACACCATTGGGACTACCTAATGACAGGAAAGATAACATATAAATGCAAGTCCTTTTCTTTTTTATTATTTCTGTGTAAGTCTACCCTTTGAATCTGACCGTAATGCTCAACAAAGTGCTAGGCATTGCAAAATTTCCCAGAGAACGGAGACTGCTTTTAGCTCCAAGGTTTCTCACAAGCTCATCACTTAACCTGTCTGATACAAAGATGGCAGGAAGGTAAATAATGAGACGAGTGGATGTCTATTAAAGAAAGTCTGTATCTCTTCTGAAAAATAAAAGGTGCTACTCTTCAAATGAGAGAAAGTTGGAAGGTTAGGGGTTTCATCAAATGATCTGACAGCTGAGCTAAATAGGCTAAAAGGTAGAGATAATACAATGGATTTACATTTACATTTAAAAATAATGGAAGTAGGTGGGAAAAGAAAAATCTATATAAATGATTGTAAAACAGGGGGATCGGAAAGGGGGTGGGGATGGAGGAGAGAGTTCATGATCTAAAGTTGTTGAACTCAATATTCAGTCCGGAAGGCTGTAAAGTGCCTAGTCGGAAGATGAGATGCTGAGAACTTTAAACCTCTGAGGTAGATACCATTGCATGTGGCTCCCTGTCAGCTGGCTTATTGTTTGGGTATCACTGGAGTGACAAGGAACTCCATAAAGTTGAGACTGCACTGTAGGGTATTGATGAAAGGCTTTCCAATTCCAAAAATCCTGAAAGAAAAACAGAAGCTTGGAAGGCAGCTCATGCCTGCTCAGTAAATTCATCAAGTGTCTAGCTGAGCTGCAGACAGATGTCATGCCCAGTCTAGGCTGAGTTAGCTATTCGGAGGCCACGGATCTGCGTTGGTGGCTGAAATAGCTGAGATAGTTGGGAATCTCTTAGTGTGCAGGAATCATGGGAGCTGCCAGGAAACCTTGCACACACATGAAGGAAGATCTTGTTGTGGTCACAAACCACCTGGGCATCGAGGGAGTGGAAGGACTTTCAGTTGACAAGGATGTCCGCATGTTGAATTGGGACCTTTATGTCAACACTGGTGAAATCAATAACACAGAAGAGAGCAAGAGTGAGAGAGCGAGAGAGAGATAGAGAGAAAGAGAGAGAGAGAGAGAGAGGGGGGGCGGGGGGGGGGGGGGGATCATGGCCCTGAACTGCTTACAGACATATTGAGCTTCTCAAAGGAAGACATGCGTTTTTTAAAAAGGACTTACAAGCAAAAGCTGGCCAAAACTGTTAAGTAACCATTTGCTACAAAATTTGTATGTGGATCACACTTGACCAACTAGTACAGAGAGAACGGAATGTCACACCTAAAAAAGTGTCAAGGCCTCCTTCGGTCAGAGATACTTCAAAGGAAAATATCCAATGCAAAAGGTGAACTGTAATCTCCTGTGGTTGTGGAGATAATGAAAGCTGATTACCATCTCAGCAGAAACCATCTCCTGTAAGTTATATCCCAGACTTTGGACATGATGTGAGTTCAAAAGAACGCAGGTCTAGGTGAAAGACATGTTTGTTTTATCCCTTCCACGCATACACAAGAAAAAGGGTTAAAAACCAAAAGCAACCCTAGTCTCTGTGTGCTAGTTTTGATGTTCCAGGCCTGGTGTGTGAGGTGTGCTGTGAAGGTCAAGCTGAAGAACACAAACTAGGCATCGCTGCGCTTGCAAGTATAAAAAAGTCCTCTCTCTCTGATTTCTGGAGGCGAGTAACAAGTCAGCAAAGCCACAGTCGAAAAGGAAACAAGACATCTCGTTTCAACTAACCTGGAGAACAAGAATCTCCAAACCCACTGCTCAAATGCTAAAGTCAGCTCTACCAGAATCACCCAACTTAGCGGCCGTAACATTTCGCCATCTACTCCTCACGGACAAGCCAGAGACTGATTCGTATATCTTTTTTGTAAAACCTCTATTTCTGGACTCACTTCTCATTTCTAATCTGTGCGCATATGTGTTGCGTTTTTATTATTTTTTTCTCATGTTTTAGTAACTAACAAACTCACTCTTTCTTTGTCTCAAGAAAGCCTGGTTAAGTTGGCTCCTTTTAAAACATAAATGCATTTGGACTGGGAAAAGGTATCCAAGAGGGAAGGGATCCTTTTCAAATTAATCCTGTTGTGACCAACACACATAGGTCTATAAATCACTATTATGATAATTCCTAGCTCCTCTAATTAACCTGACTCCCAGTTACACCTCCGTTAAAGCAACAATAAAACAACATCGATTTCAACAGACCCAAGGAAAGCACATAATACCTTGGACAGTGATATTCACAGTGAGTTTTCTTAGCTTCAGTTCCTGTAGACACAACTTGATACCTAGAAGCTGGAGGCTTTTTACACTTGTCAGATCTTAGAATTCCTTCTCCTTACACATAGCCTCATCTCCTTTATAAATGTTTCTCCCTTTTTAATGTAAATTCCATTGTCTCAATATATCTTTGCAACCTTACTTTTTCCATGATACAAATCTTTCATAATACTCATATTATCAGTAATCTTTGGGAAAAATAAACACACTGTTTGGCTTAGCCTTTTATGGCTAGGTGTAATACCTTACCATCTCTTTGAAATTCAGTACTTTGATTTATCTAAAAATGCAAATATTCCTCACATCTCACATTCTAAAACTTCAGCCATGTTTATGTATTTAGCATTTAAAACCTAACTTCCCTTTCGAATACTCTAAAGCTCCAGGCCAGCTGTCTCTAATTCAATTAAATCCCCCACACACACATCTGCATAGAGAAACTAATCCAAACCCCACTATTAGCCTACCTTTACAATAAATCACAATAATATTATGAAAATGATTACTTTTTCATGACAGTAGTATACATGTAGTTAGGGCATCTCAAGCATGAGGAGCCCATAATGTGCAACATCAGCTCTTTGTGCACCATCCATTCAGGCCAATGGTCCAGTTACTGAGGTGGGCACCACATGCAACATTCCTGGCTTCCATATACCTCTGCTTACCACACAAAACATATCCTGTGATACCTAGAATGCAAATGCAGCCAAAGTAGTGGGCACAGCAGACAACCAATATTACCTGCACGATACTCGGCCTCTTGAGCTGTGGTACCTACACCTAGGCCAATGTGCAACGTTGCAGTGCAGATGAATGCCTTGCACCCAGCACTCATGCTTGAGATGTACCTGCTACCCATCTATTCATGGAGTCTGAGCATTGTAAATCAGTGACAACCTTGATCCTCTTGATGGCACATCAAGATGGTCCTCAGCATGCAACCCACATTATTACTGATAAGAACTGCCTTCATAATGTTACCATTCTTTTTGAGCTCTCTAGTTTACAAACACACACTGAGTCATCTACAAGTGTAAGTAAATATATTAAAGAAATGCTCAAATGTGCTACATACAATGTGAAAATTGAACCCATTAGTACTCATGCACACTCCTACAAAGATCCCCCCTCATGTTGCCTCGGAGGAGGTGGAAGCAGCATGCTCACTTCTCTGTCTAAGCAGCAATGAAGGGCGTAGTGACCTGCCTCATCGTGCAGGCACCCATTGGGGATATCCTTCAGACAGCAGTCTCTGCATCTCTGCATGGCAACCATGGTCACCAGCACATGTGTAGCAGATGAGGGTTCTGGCAGAGGGGCAGTGAGGTGGAGGAAGATGAGGTTGTTTTGGAGCTCTTAGTACCTTTAACCTCCTCAGTGACCTGCACAGCCCTGGGTTGGCCTTCAGGTGATGGGTGCCGGTGCGCAGTGGTCGTCCATTGCAGCAACTGCCTGTGCCAATGGTGCGACTGTCCTGTTAACGGTATGCAGCTCCTCATGTATTCCATGGATGTCAGTGCTGACACTCTGAGCAGACTGATCCAGGCTACAGAGGGAGGTTTGCACCCTTTCCTGGCCATTAAAGTGTCTTTCTGCTGCTCTTGCATTTACTCCGCGTGCAGCTGCATGTGTCTCTCCATGAGATTGGCCAATCTTTCATGGTCAGAGCTCATGTGGTTGAGCCCCAGGACAATGTGGAGTTCATGACGGCAATGTCATAGAGCTCTCGCTGCCTCAGGGAACTCTGTCAGACATCCACACATCTGCTGCTGATTATCTAAATACTGTGCCCCAAAAGGTGATACCTAAGGCAGCACGTTCCTGCCTAATGGAGCATCATCATGACTTTCCTCCCTCCTCTGAGGGGGACTGTGCACAAATATCTCTGACTCAGACACCTCCTCCTGCACTCTGGTGCAGTGACTTTCACCCTGTGTCACAACTCTACACATGCACTACATTTCTCCAATGTGCTTGCACCTGAGTTGGCGGAATGTGGGATAGGTTGATATGACACTGCATTGTTGGACACCTCCTCTTCCTCTTACGAACTTAAGAATTAGGAGCAGGAATAGGCCACTTGGCCCTTTGAGCTTGCTCCACCATTCAATGAAATCATGGCTGATCTGATTGTAACCTCAACTCCACATTCCCACCTACCCCCTGATAACCTTTCATACCCTAGTTTATCAAGAATCTATCTACCCCTGCCTTTAAAATATTCAAAGACTCTGTTTCCACCACCTTTTGAGGCACAGAGTTCCAAGGACTCACAACCCTCTGAGAGAAAAAAATTCTCCTCATCTCTGTCCTAAATGGGCAACACCTTATTTTTAAACAGTGGCCCGTAGTAATAGATTCTCCCACAACAGGAAACATCCTCTCAACGTCGATCCTGTCAAGACCCCTCAGGATCTTATGTGTTTCAATCAAGTTGCCCCTTCCTCTTCTAAACTCTGGCAGATACAACTCTAGCCTGTCTAACCTTTCTTCATAAGACAATTCACCCATTCCAGGTATTAGTCTAGTAAACCTTCTCTGAACTGCTTCCAACATGTTTATATCCTTCCTTAAATAAGGAGACTGATACTGTACACAGCGCTCTAGATGTGGTCTCACCAATGCCCTGAAGCATAACCTCCCTACTTTTGTATTCAATTCCTCTCGCAATAAATGATAACATTCTATTAGTTTTTCTAACCTTTTGAGATTCACTAGGGCCCCTGTATCCTTCTGCATCTCAGAGCTCTGAAATCTCTCACCATTTAGATAATATGCTTCTTTTTTATTTTTCCTACCAAAATGGACAATTTCAAATTTTCCCAGATTACACTCCATTTGCCAGATCTTTGCCCACTCACTTAACCTATCAATACCAATTTTTAGCCTCCTTATGTCCTCTTCACATCTTACTATCCTACTTACCTTTGCGTTATCAGCTAATTTAGCAACCATATCTTTGGTCCCTTCATCTAAGTCATTTATATAAATTGTAAAAGGTTGAGGTCCCAGCATTGACCCCTGTGACCCACTATTTGTTACACCTTGCCAATCAGAAAAAGAACAATTTATGCTGACCCTCCATTTCCTGTTGGCTAGCCAATCTTCTATCCATTCCAATATGTTACCCCCTCTTGATGTCTGAAGGATGATCTGGACTGGAGGGAAGAGCAAGCAGAGCTGAGACTTGAGTGAGACACAAAAGAAGTTATTTAGGTATAGCCCTTCTCATTGTAAAAGCTATGAAGAATATTTAGTTCATGGTTCAATCTAATATTTTAGAGATAATGTTTAGTTCTGGAAAGATTGAAGTTAACTGTAGAAAAAAGGATAAATGCAACTAAAGCAGGTTGAAAATATTAAACTTAAAAGGTTGAGGACATGTTGGCTTAAGGGATTAGCAGCTAGAAAGGTAGGATCCTAAAACAGCAGGTGGGCTAACTTAGCTGGAGAGATGGAGATGTGATGCTTACATTCTTGCAAAGAAGTGCAGCCCAGAGAGATGTTTTGTTTTGGGAGTGTGGAGATGGATGTTTTTTTTAAATGTTTTTGGGAATATGGTGGTATTCTGTAAAGAAGGCTGTGTGTATGTGTGTGTGTGTTCATGATTAATTAAACTGGGGGAAGGTTAATATAGATAGCTTGTCTGTGGGAACTGAGATAAAGGGTTAAACAGCTAGATACATGCATTTGTAATGAGAGGCTATGGTGAAGTTGGAATTACAAGTAAATAGGTTGGATTTTAAAATTTGCACTAGGTGATAGGTAAGAACTTGACTTTTCAGATGCTAAATTTCAAGGGGAGTTTAAGGGACTTTTACAACTTACAAAGGTTTCTTAAGTAAACAGGGAAAGGCTATTAAATTTTATTTTACTCAAAAATGGAGGCAAAGGAAGACATGAAAGATTTATATATTTTGGAAAAGTTGAGATCAAAGAGGTGCTTAGGACAATGGAGTTGAGGATGAAAAGGAAAAATAAAAACATATTTAAGGGAGATGTTTAGTTGAACCGTGGTGGCTTTGTGCGGGAGATGTCCTGAGACCAGCTCTGTGCAAAAGGTTGTGCATTTGAAGCAGGCATCCAGTTTTAAGCCAGAAAAGTCTTTGTTTTCAGAAAACAGTCTGTTTCTGAACTTCTTTCGGATTTGCACAGCAGAATGGAAGAGAGTGAGAGATCGTGTGGTATACTTTATTAGAGTAGCAGCAGTTTTTGCCTTGGGTAATATTACTGGATTTTTATGGTTAAAAATCTATAAGAAAGCCATTGCCAAATAGTTTACTTATGTGTTCTGACCAAGCAGCCTTTTTATAGGGAATGCTTTGTAAGAATGTAATTTTAATCTTGTGTGTTTAAGTTTTTTCCTTCTTGTTAATAAATCTTTTAATTTTAAAATCCTAAAAGTGTTACTGGGATTCTATGCCTCATTTTCAAAATACAAAAAAGAAAGTTATGATCAGTAAGACAAGTTTCCCTCTGGGATTTGGCTTGCTCAGTGAAAAACATCAGTTATGGTTGTAACAGGGAGCTAAGGCTAAATTAGTTTAAAAGCATCAGTGTGTTTGCTGGGAGAGGGGGTTGGTTGCAATTTTGACCTCGTGTGATTTGCAGTTCATGGAGAAGCCCAAGGAGCAGTTAGCATGCTCCAGATAGTTAGGGCTCAGGAGAAGCCCTGGGGAACTGAGAAAGTGGTGGTAGGTCGTTGGTTCCATGCTGGAGGCAGTTAGGTCTCAGAGAAGCCCTGGGAGCCATTTATAGCCCATTGCAACTGGGAGACTGGAGTTCAGAGAAACCAGGAGGTCTCAGAGAAGACCTCCTGACTAACCAGGCTGGCTTAGTGAAGCTAACGGTTTGTGAATTGGAATTGGACCAATAATTAGAGGCAAGAATGCAACTTTGTGAATTCTGTGGAATGCAGCCTCAGGAGATGAGATTGAACCATTGGAAGGTGAGCAGTCATAGAGGCAGTCCGAGTCAGAGTGGTTTTTGAAGAAATTCAGGGACTAGATCTTTGAAAGTCAAGAGTTGAAACCCCCCGCCCCCTGATATCTTTTGACTCACAGTGATCACTGATGTCTGGGTGGATTTCTGAGAAATCCATCGGATCTGTCTTGGTCGCATCAGCCATTTAATGTGCAGTGTAGTGTGTTCAACCACAGTTTGACTGGTAATTCACATTTACCACATGTTAATTATTGAATGTTAGAGTATAAGATAGATATTGTAGATTGTTTTACTTTGCTAACTTTGTAGAGTAAGGTTTATTTTGTTTGTTTAAAACCATGGACTCATGTGGCTTTAGTGTCTTAGTGGGTAACTGGGATTTCAAACTTTGTCTACTTTAAACAAAAAGTTACTGGTCCCTAACCTGATTGTCACAAAGCATTCTTTGTTACAAGCCATTGCCTTAGCCCTGCTCACAATGCCCTTATAATGCAACCCCATACTTGCACTCACTCTCGTGCCAACATCCCATTGTTCTCAGGAACAGACATCATGGCCTCTACCATTACCACCATATGCCAAGGTGATTTCAACACTCCCTTTATCACCTGCTAATTGCGATTCACCATCACCATCATGCAGCTGTTCAGGCACCCTGGCAATTTCCATGGCCATCTGTTCCACAGGATGGATGTGTTTAAGCCAGGCTGACCCACCCTAGTCTGGTCCATCTCCATGGCAATTTTCATCCTTTTGGTCTGCAACTATAACATGCATTTATGTTAGCCTGATATATAGTGCATGGAGGTATATTGCTCTTCACTGCACCTGTATATCACAGTGCTCATTCACACGTGTTCTGTGTGTACCTACATGAGATGCATACAATACAAGCCTCAATTTTGAAGCAGAGGTATATGCCATGTCTTGCACCTTAGCTGTAGCATGCAGATATGACCCTTCCCTTGGAGTCCTGTGTGGACGAGCCAAGCTACTCACCTCAACGTATCGCAGCAGTCATTGAACCTTTTCCTGCACTGAATCTATGAGCACTGATAGTCTCCTGCCACGCTCATTGCAGCTGCAATTTGTATCCAGGCCTTCTTGGTTGTTGGATTATGACAGCCAGCTGGGTAGTGGACTGGTCTCCTCTTGTGGGCCTCTTCCACCAAAACGTGAAGGTCCTAGTAGGAAAGGGTGGGGCAGCTGGACCCATCCCTTCCCTTCCACCATATGACATTCTATGAATAAAAATGTAAGGTGAAAAGTATTGTAAGTCATTCAGATTACAATGATCTCATTCACTTTTGTGTGTTTACATGCACCAATCATCTTCACCCTATCATCAATGATTACTGGTAAGGTTTGGTGGAGAAAATGACTCTGCACAAATGCTTGATGCCACGTACGTTGCGGCCATGACTTCAAGGTAGAACGCTGTGCTCTGCGACCACTGACAGCTTCACTCATTTCATTCCTTTTAATCGCACTGCTATACTGTGCCAGTGTGTAGCTGTGAGGGTCTTGGTCAAGGGTCAACAATGTGGGCAGATCCTAATAGATGGGTGGCAAGAGGGCAAGTGGATGGGGTAATGAGCATGGCACTGTTCATCATCTCAGTCCTGGCAGCTAGTTACATGACTGTATCATATCTATACCAGGTACTGGTGGAAAGGAGGTGCCATCTCCATGGCTGTGTCTTTAGAATCTATTACATGCTTCCAGTGGTTTAGTAGAGAACACTTTGATTAGGCGACACCAATGACAACTCTCCCATGGAAAAAGCCCATGATGGGTCATCCATTCCAGGATCAGTTAACGTTTACAGCTTTGAGGCTTATCTGACAAGGCAATGAGGTCTTCTGCAAGGCACAGGAACCTTACATTGACGACCATACCTCTCAAATGGGTCTTTCTGAGGGTCTGCTCTTTATCTGTACCTCAGGCCTGTCTTCGACTCTTCACTATTTCTGGCATTGTCCGCCCTGACTCCTATTCTAACCCACCAACCTGGACCAAAAATCAGAAGCCCAGGCAGCCATATTTGCGTAACTGGGAATTCTCCCATTTCTGCTCACCCGACCTAGGAGTGAGAATCTGATTCGAGATTTTGCATTGGCAGATCTCTCGCTTTCTGAATTTAAAATTCTATTCTGGCTGGAAGGGAGATCTGGGGAACATGTGATTAAACACTGAAAGAATATGAATGGATTGTGTGTTAGACAATTCATTTTTTTTCCAAGAGAGCAGTGAGCCTCTGAAATGCATTGCTGCTTGCTGTGGAGGGTGTTGAGCCTCGGTGTCTTCATGAGGGAATTGGACCATTCTTGACTGGCGTGGAGATAACTCCATATAGAAGGGAAGTGGTTTTACAGATGTCACATGGTAAATCTGAACACCTGGGCTATTATTGATCACCCGAGGGGGTTGGAGAGGAATTTTGCAGTTGTTTTCTCCCCAGGAGATGACTTGTTTCTGTATTGGGGGCAGAAGGGGCTGTTATGGGAAGTGTCCAGTCATAATTCTCCAGCCTTGATGAATGTGGGGTAGGCTTGATGGAGAACTGGTTCCCTGCCATCATTTTCATACATATTTTGTATAGTTAGACTCCCTTCTGTGCCTTTAACTACCCTCACCTCTGCATCTCAGTTTGCCAAAGTTGATGCTGTCTTCATACACATTTGGCAGGTATCATTTATTTCTCCCCGCAGTTGCCTGTCCTCTGGCTAAATGCAGGCTTGCACTCTTGCTGTGGGCCTACTTTTGTACACTTCCTCTACACTCTGCTCCCAGCTACCCCCACCACCGCACCCCTCACCTCCTTCCCAGGCAATACTTCCCAATTTCTACAGGATTCCCAACCCAAACAGCATTATTTACGGAAGATGACCCTGGGCAGGAAGTCCTGCAGTGCAGGCGGCTGGAGATCCTGACGCAACCCCACCTCATCAGACTTCCGCTGGCTCAGTGCAGCCAATTATATTTCATCAAGTGTGTTTGTGCGGAATCACTCATTCATAAAAGTACAAATACATTGCATAATGATCAGAACACAAGCCCTGAGCTTAATCCTTATTATCCTATTAACCTCATTGATATAACTGACCCTTGAAATGACTCTGAAGATAGCATCAGGTACCCCTGTGGTCCAGCATCCACAGTATTTTGCTTTTGTCTTGCTGTGGTGAGATTTGTTCTCGCTACACTGGGCAGCTGGGCAAGCTTATCCAGATAGTATTCCAGTCGCCTGTGCAGTCTTGTTTCATTCATTTGAACATTTAAACGTTTACAGCCCCAGGCAAATCCCCAATCATTTATCATTATAGGATCAACTGTAGTGATTTTTTTCTCTCTCTCTCCCAGTGCCCCTATGGTGTGTTCAGTTATTAACCTCGCTTAGCCTAGAGGCACACTCCTAACTGTTTCAGCCAAATACCATTTGTTCAACATTATTCCCAATCGTGCCTGGCTGATCTGCTGCGTACTCCCAGGACTTGATAGCAGTGGTAATCATTGTTTTTATTTATTTTTTCACCCTCCAAATCACCATTAGTCAGCACTTTACTGGTACAATGGTCCAAACAGTCACTGCTTTAGACTTTAACACATTCCTCCCCAATGCTATGAAAAAATAGAAAGAGGGAGAAAAAAGGTGGGGGGGGAGGGGAAAGAAATAAATAAAAAGGGACAGAAAGAAAGATATTTTTACAGTGCCATTAGGCACCTGCCCAGAAAATATCCTGACTGACAATTAATTGCTTTTTCCCCCTTGCTTTTGGCTTACATTGGGATTTAAATTTGACATTTTTGTGTTCATTTCATGGAACTAAGCTAGGTGTAATCATAACTAATTTAACACAGGAGTTCTGCCACTGCTAAATTGATAGGGATCTTCTCTCTTCGTTGGTCCTGGTAGCTGACTGAAGTAACTGGAAACCTTGGGTAGAATTGTCCCCTCCCATCATAAGTTCCGTGGTGGGATGAGGAAGTGGGAGTAATTGCCACTGTGGAGCGGAGCAGGCTTTTAAGACCAATCATGCACTGCCCACCACTTTGGTTATGCATGTGCATGTTCGGTGTCGAGTCTCAGGGCGGGGCGGGCAGGAAGTCGGGTGCTCTGCCGGCATGTCTGGCATTTAAAAGGCATCTGGACAGCCCTTCAATAGTGGGAGGAAAGAAAGATGAGTCGGGGAAGGCAGCAAGCCGTGGCTTCCGCTTCAGCGACGAGTCCCTGGAACATCTACTGGAGGCAGTTCAGGAAAAGTGGCACATCCTCTTCCCCAGGGTTGGCTGCAGAAGGCCACACACCTGCTGCCCTTGTCCTTCTAGCTGGTAGAGCTCGTGGCCTTGGAAGATTCCAGGAGCCTTGGTGACTTGCTGAAGTGCATCTTGTGCATGGAGGGACTCAGTGTTGAGGGTGCTGGATGGAGCGTCAATCAAAAGGCCTGCTTTTTCCTGGATTCTGCACTCATCCAGACAACTGGAGACTATTCCATCTCACTCCTCACTTGTGCCATCCATTTAATGGTCAGATCCTGGGAGTCACAAAGTCAGTTAGCAGCCACAGAATTAGCAGGCTGTGACCTGCACTTACATCATATGTACTCACAATCCGTCTATATGTCTTTATACAGGGGAAGGCAGCCAATAACAGGAGGGGAAGAGAAAAAAAAAGGGGGTTGCTGCCTGAGCTCTGGCCCCTCACACAGGCTGCAGAGCTGGCGGGGAGGACTATGACCACGTCTGTGCCGATGGCGAGGTTGGCATCCCCCAACCATCTAGTTAGGAAGCATGCATAATCCAGCCAACCTCAGCAAACCAAGGTGACTGATGAGTGCCATGTCTGAGCCAGCCTAGGCAATCACTCATTCTCCCTCTTCTCCATTCTGGGTGCCAATGGGAAGAGAGTGAGGCTCACCCTCAGACCTGAAGTCAACCCCAGCCCTCAGGAGCTGTCAGAAGAGGACAAGGATGACTTCTCATCCGGAAAGCCATCACAGCATTCACCTGCACCTGCCACCAGCCCAGAGGCACACACCTTGGTGGCTCATTGATCTAGTTTAGTATTAGGCTCACAACCTGTGGCCACCTCACAGACACGTGTCCACAGCAGGAAGAGGCAGTAACAGCCAAGGTCTCTGGCACTCGGAGGACTGCTGGAGAAGAGGCCTCCGATAAGTCTGAATCAGATGATGAGCCTCTGGAAGTG
This sequence comes from Cetorhinus maximus, assembly GCF_964194155.1. NCBI lineage: Eukaryota > Metazoa > Chordata > Chondrichthyes > Lamniformes > Cetorhinidae > Cetorhinus > Cetorhinus maximus. The sequence continues at coordinate 141,250,515 of NC_135882.1, read as the reverse complement.
GTCAAGGAGAAGATGCTGGAGTATCAGACAGGTGCAGGGGAACATCAGGCTGATGTTCATCCAACAGAGGGCGGTAGTGAGAAGTGACTGAGAAGCATTCTGGGAGAAGTCAACGCAGTCACAGCAACGCAGAAGGGGATCGAGGAGGACCCACTGTCAAAGAACGGAATAGCACCAAACATTACATTGCTGTAGTGTTTCCTTCCCTCCCTCCTCCTCAAACCAAAAAAAAGAGAGAGAGGGGAGAGGCAGTACCTTCAGGAGTGCACCAGACCTGCGAGGGACACTCTTCTGAAAGTGGACTATTAAAAAAGCAGCTGATAAGTGAGTAATTCCTCGTGAGTTTTTTTTTCAATATATTAAAGTAATTCATTGCTTAATACTGAGGTAGGAGCTAAAAAAAAAGTATAGAGTAGTACTGTACAAGTATAATTAGTCAAGAAACAAGGTTCCTAGCTAACATAACTAAGGCCCCGAGCTAGCGTATATTTTAAGGGAGTAGCTAGCTTAATCGAGAGGGACATCATGGCAAGAGAACTCAGACCCATGATATGCTCCTCCTGCAGCGTCTCTGGTGACCATGTGTGTGGAAGGTGTGTCCAAATGCAGCTTCTGGCTAACCGGATTTTAGAGCTGGAGCTGTGGGTGGACACATTGTGGAGTATCCGCAATGCTGAGCAAGTCGTGGATAGCACATTTAGTGAGGCGGTCACACCGCAGGTGAAGATTACACAGGCAGAAAGGGAGTGGGTGAGCATCAGGAACAGTAAAAGACTCAGGAAGGTAGTGCGGAGGGGTGGGAGGAAAACAAGTGGCAGCGCTATAGTGATAGGGGATTCAATAGTTAGGGGCACAGACAGACGCTTCTGTGGCTGCAAACGTGAATCAAGGATGGTATGTTGCCTCCCTGGTGCCAGGGTCCAGGATGTCACTGAATGGCTGCAGGACATTCTGGGGAGGGAAGGTAAACAGCCAGTGGTCGTGGTACACATTGGTACCAACGACATAGGTAAACTAAAGGATGAGGACCTGCAAGCTCAGTACAGGGAGTTAGGAGATAAATTAAAATGCAGGACCTCAAATGTAGTAATCTCAGGATTACTCCCAGTTCCATGTGCTAGCGAGAGCAGGAATAAGAGGATAGACAAAATGAACATGTGGCTGGAGAGATGGTGTAGCCGGGAGGGATTCAGATTCTTGAGGCACTGGGACCGGTTCTGGGGAAGGTGGGACCTGTACAAACCGGATGGGCTGCACCCAGGCAGAGCTGGGACCAGTGTCCTTGCGGGGGCTTTTGCCAGTTCTGTTGGGGAGTATTTAAGCTAATGTAGCAGGGGGTTGGGATCCCAGGAGTAGGATCATATAGGTCAGATTCAGATTAGAAAAATGGAGGTAGAACATTAGTTAGGGACGATGTGATAGGCATGGAGTTACAGGAGAAACAAAATTTTAAAAGTGTCCAGCAAGGGAAATTGACGGGGTTAAACTGTTTATACTTCAATGCAAGGAGTATTACAAACAAGGTAGATGAGTCAAGGGCGCAGGTAGATACATGGCAGCAGCGTGTCATTGCTATAATGGAGACATGGCTAAAGGAGGGACAAAACTGGCAGCTTAATATCCCTGGTTATAGAGTCTTCAGACTCAATAGAGTAGGAGATAAAAAAGGAGGGGGGTAGCACTAATGGTTAAAGAATCAATTCCAGTTGTGAGAAGGGATGATATACTAAATGGGTCAACAAACGAGGCTTTATGGATTGAGCTTAGAAATAAAAAAGGGGCAGTCACACTACTGGGAGTATACTACAGAACCCCATATAGTGAAAGGGAGATAAAAGAACTAATATGTAGGCAAATTTCTGCTTGTAAGAACAAGAGGGCAATAATAGTAGGAGACTTCAACTATCCTAATATCAACTGGGATTCAAAAAATATAAGAGGCACTGAGGGAGAAAAATTCATGCAGTGTGTCCAGGAAAATTTTTTCAACCAATTAGTGACAAACCCAACGAGAGGAGATGCAATTCTAGAACTAGTCTTGGGGAGCGAAGAAGGGCAAGTGGGTGAAGTGAAAGTTGGCGACCATATCGGGGACAGTGATCTCAATTCAGTTAGATGTAGCATTACCATGGGAAAGGAGAAAAAGGTCTTGAACTGGGGGAAGGCAAATTTTGCAGAAATGAGAAGGGACTTGGCTGAGGTGGACTGGACAGCACTGCTGGAGGATAAAACAGTGGAAAACCAGTGGGAAGCACTAAAAGCGAGATCCTAATTGTACAAAGTAGACATGTCCTCTACAAAAATAAGAGTGGTACTGCCAAATCTAGACCTCCCTGGTTGTCTAGAGGAATACAGGGGAAGATCAAACAGAAAAAGAAAGCGTACGATAGGCACAAAGAACTAAGCACTGCAGATAGCCTAGACGAATATAGGAAGCGCAAGGACGAAGTATAAAAGGAAATAAGGAAATCAAAGAGAGGGCATGAAAAAAGATTAGCAAGTAAAGTTAAAGATAACCCGAAGATGTTTTACCAATACATTAATGCTAAAAGGTTAGTTAAGGAAAAAGTGGGACCTATCAGAGATGAAGATGGAAACTTGTGTGTAGATGCAGAGGCTGCGGGAAGGGTTTTGAATGAATATTTTGTCTCTGTGTTTAGAAAGGAAAGGCAGGATGTAGATATTGTAGTGCAGGAGGAACACTGCGAGGTATTGGACGGGGTAGTCATAAAGAGAAAGGAAGTACTCAAAGGGTTGAAATCCTTGAAAGTTGATAAGTCACCAGGGCCAGATGGATTGTTTCCGAGGCTGCTGAAGGAAGTCAGGGAGGAGATAGCAGATGCTCTGAGGATGATTTTCCAATCTTCACTAGATACAGGGGAGGTACCAGAGGACTGGAGAAATGCAAACGTAGTTCCATTGTTTACAGAAGGATCAAAGGAAATGCCAAACAATTATAGGCCAGTTAACCTTACATCGGTGATGAGCAAATTAGTAGAATCAATCCTGAGAGATAGGATTAACTGTCATGTGGAAAGGCATGGACTAGCCAGGGATGGTCAGCATAGATTTGTTAAAGGAAGGTCTTGCCTCACAAATTTGATTGAATTCTTTGAGGAAGTGACAAGAAGGGTTGATGAAGGTAGTGCAGTGCATGTTGTGCACATGGATTTTAGCAAGGCATTGGTAGATTGGTCAGGAAAGTAAAAGCCCATGGGATTCAGGGTAATGTGGCAAACTGGATAAAAGGTTGGCCGAGTAGTGGATAGTGTAGAGGATTGTGATAATCTCCAAAATGATATAGATGGGTTGGTGGAGTGGGCAATAAAGTGGCAGATGGATTTTAACATAGAGAAGTGTGAGGTCACGCATTTAGGGAGGTCAAACTGTTACAGGGATTACACAATAAATAGGAATACACTAAGAGGGGTAGATGAAGTGAGAGATTTTGGCGTACAAGTACACAGGTCCCTGAAGGCGGCAGTTCAAGTAGACAAGGTTGTAAAGAAGGCATATGGAATGCTCTCCTTCATTGGCAGAGTATAGAATATAAAAGTAAGGATATAATGTTGGAATTGTATAAAACACTGGTAAGGCCACAAACTGGAGTATTGTGTGCAGTTCTGGTCACCACATTACAGGAAGGACGTAATAGCTCTGGAGAGAGTGCAGAGGAGGTTTACAATATTGTTGCTAGCATTAGATAAGTGTAGCTGCGAGGAGAGATTGGATAGGTTGGGGTTATTTTCCTTAGAACAAAGAAGGCTGAGAGGTGACTTGATTGAGGTGTACAAAATTATGAGGGGGATAGATAGAGTGGACAGGATAAAATTGTTTCCCTTGGTGGAGAATTCTAGAACCAGGGGACATAGATTCAAGATAAGTGGCAGAAGGTGTAGGGGGGACATGAGGAAGAACTTTTTTACGCAGAGGGTAGTGGGTGTCTGGAATTCGCTGCCCAAGTTGGTGGTAGAGGCAGAAACTCTAAACTCTTTTAAAAAGTACCGGGATCTGCACCTTAAGTGCTGTAAGCTGCAGGGCTATGGGCTGGGTGCAGGAAGGTGGGATTAGAAAGGGCACCTGGGTGTCCTCGGGCTGGCATGGACAAGATGGGCCAAATGGCTTCCTTCTGTGCTGTAACTTTTCTATGGTTCTCTGGTTCTATGTGTCAGATGCTCTCAGCAGAGTGGGACTTAAGGCGGAGGAGTCCGTCCGCACGCTCTCTGATGTAGTGGCTCTGACATGTGAGCACACCGAAGTCTCTATGGGGAGGATGCCAGACGCCATGGAGTATCTGGTCCAGCAGAATGCCCAGTATCCATTGGAGATGTGCTCAGACCTGCACGCCATCTCTGTAGCCATGGATGAGCTTTTGCAGTGACTATGTGAGAGGCAAATGGGGCACCTCGACCTCCCTTCAGGTCCGCCGTCCACTCAAGGAGTCAGGGTGTGGCCCTTGGGCTCTCAAAGGGAGGAGGAACATCAGACGGACACCCCGAGGCCATCCATCCAGGAATCTCCAAGGGTGTCCAGGCATTCTTGATCCATAGAACTATGCGCGGCCAGAAAAGAGAAAAAAGAAACTAGCCGCTCATTTTAATCCCACTTTCCAGCACCTGGTCTGTAGCCTTACAGGTTATAGCACTTCAGATGCAGATCCAGGTACCTTTTAAATGAGCTGAGTATTTCAGCCTCAGCCACCAACTTAGGCAATGAATTCCAGACATCCACCATCCTCTGAGTGAAAACGTTTTTCCTAATGACCCCTCTAATCCTTCCACCAATCACCTTAAATCTATGCCCCTTGGTAATTGACCCCTCAGCTAGGGGAAACAAGTCTTTCCTGTCTACCCTTTTTAGCCCCCTCCTAATTTTCTACACCTCAATTAGGTCACCCCTTAGCCTCCTCTGTTCTAAGGAAAATAACCCTAGCCTATCCAATCTCTGCTCATAGCTGCAATTTTCAAGCCCTGGCAACATTCTTGTAAATCTCCTCTGCACTCTCTCCAGACTAATTATGTTCTTCCTGTAATATGGTGACCAGAACTGTACACAGAATTCCAGCTGTGGCCTCACCAGCGTTTTATACAGTACCATCACTGCAGCCATGCTTTTGTATTCAATACCTCGTCCAATAAAGGAAAGCATTCCATATGGTTTCTTGACTACCTGTCCTCCCACCTTCAAGGACCTGTGGTCATGCACTCCAAGGTCTCTCACTTCCTCAACCCCTCTCAAGAACTTTCCATTTATTGAGTATTCCCTTGCTTTGTTTGCTCTCCCCAAATGCATTACCTCACAATTTTCAGGATTGAATTCCATTTGCCACTTCTCTGCCCACTCAACCAAATCATTGATATAATTATGGAGTTGACAGCTATCCTCCTCACCATGAACTGCACCATCAGTTTTGGCGTCATCTGCAAATTTCCTAATCGTGCCTCCCATATGCTGAGGAGGGTGTACCTGCTACTGAACAGGACACTGTGGTAAAGTGGAGTGCTATGTACCTTTAAGAGAATGTAGTTAACTGACCACGTGATGGTAACGACCAACCGCTATACAGCAGGGGCTACTTGGTAACTGTAAGTCTAGAGCTGGAGGTGATTGAGGAAGCACGCATTGTGTTAGTTTCCTGTTCTTAGTTCCAATAAACCACCAGTATTTCTTCAGTTAATCGGTCTCCCTGCCTATATTGTTTCAAGCACCTACTAATGTGTGAATATCGAGAGCGCAGCTCGCGTTCGCCAGACAAAGCAAACCTGATAACCTAAACCATAAAACTGGCGATGAGGATAAACTGAATCAATTGATGGAAATCAAAAAAGCCATGGTAAGCCAACTACATTACTTTGCCACTACCTTGAAGCTGTTTGAAAGCACAGTCTCCTTAGTCATCGAATACGCTGTGGTTTGGGCATCTTGAACCATTTGACCCCATTTCCGATGACTGGTCTCATTAAGTCGAATGCCTAGCGTTCTTCTTTACCGCTAATGACATCATGGGAGTGGACAAAAAGAGGGAGATTCTTTTGTCCACATGCGGGAGCAAATCATATTGGCTGATCCACGGCCTCACCCCGATACAAAGACTTTCAACGAGTTCATAAATATTGTCAAAAATCACCCGAAGCCAAAGTCTTCAGTCACTGTGCAGCGTTTTAAATTCAATTTGAGGAATAGGCTTCCAGGAGAGACAATCGCTGGCTATGTAGCTGCTTTAAAGGAATTAATGGAATATTGTGAGTTTGGAACTTCAATTAATGTTGAGAGATCGATTGATATGTGGAATTGGGGACTATGCTATTCAAAAGCGATTGCTATCTAAAACTAATCTAGACTTCAGTAAGGCATGAGAATTGGCAACAGCCATGGAGAGCACTGTTAGAGACTCAGAGGCAAGAAAAGGTACACAAAATGGTGCCGTCCATCTTGTAGGGCGGGGAGGATCAGCAACAAAAGGCACAAAAACGTTGGACTCCTCAGAAAGGCGGGAAACGCCCACTATGTACAGACCATTAAAGAACAACAGTACTACAGTGAAAACCTACAACATTAATGAGAGAAATGCATCCAGGCAGCCTGCAGGTGATCAACAATTCAGAAATATCGAATGCTTTTTCTGCCACCACAATGGTCACATAATGCGGAACTGTAAAGATAGACTGAGCCAGCGTTTTAAAAACAAAGGTAGAAATCACAAAATCTGTCTTGTTACCGAACAAGAGGAGGCAGAATCTGACATCTATTCATTGTACAACCTGAAAGCGGGTAGAACTGGGCCAATCCAGGTAGTCATTAGACAATGAACAACCCACCAAGATGGAGGTCAATACTGGGGCATCAATGTCTGTCATAGGAGAACATATGTTCAGATAAAGGAGTCCATCCTTTAAGTTTGGAAGAATCGGACACTCAAATAAAAACAGATATGAGCGAAGAAATAAGAGCGAAAGGGATATGTCAAGACCTGGTGCAGTATGGGGAGCAGTCTGCAAATTTACTCCTTATCGTAGTAACTGGGGCAGGCCCCAGTTTAATTGGTCACAACTGGCTCAAAAATATTAAATTGCAATGGGCCGAGATTTTTAAAATCAGAACAAGGAACTTACAGGAATTGTTACAAAAGTATGCTTCCATTTTCAGCGATGAGCTAGGAAGGATTCATGAGCTACAAGCCAAAATCCACGGAGACCCTAATGCAACCCCCAGATTTATCGGAGCCAGATCAGCCCCTTATACTCTATGGGAAAAGTTTGAGACCGAGCTAAAAAGGCTGGAAAAGTTGGGTATCTTACAACTGGTGCAATTTTCCTAGTGGGAAGGACCCTTATTACCTATACTGAAGCCAGGCCAAAGTGTTCGCTTATGCAGCGACTTTAAGTTAACAGTAAACAGAGTGGCCAAACTTGATAGACATCCGATAGCAAAGATTGACAAATTATATTCAAAATTGGCAGGGTACATCACATATTCAAAACTCGACATGAACCATGCCTACCAGCAGGTAGAGCTGGAAGAAGGCTCTGGAGAATTCGTGACCATCAATACACTTTGGGGATTGAAACAATATACTCGACTACCCTTTGGGGTCTCATCAGCATGTGCTATTTTCCAGCATACCATGGAAAATCTTCTTCAGGGACTGCCCCATGTTGTTGTTTATCTAGATGATGTCTTAGTCAATGGACTAACTGATGATGAACACTTAGCTAATTTGGAGGAGGTGCTGAAATGCTTCTCACAAACAGGGAAATGAGAGAAATGTATTTTCCAAGGCAAGGAGGTAGTTTACCTGGGCCATAAGGTTGACACGCAGGGCCTGCATCCCATGGAAGAAAAGGTCAAGGCTATTCACGAGGCACCTACACCAGAACGCTACAGAAATAAAGGCCTTCTTAAGCATGATAAACTACTGTGGTCGATTTCTCCCAAATCTATCAACCGTGCGGGCTCCATTATACGCATTGTTTAAGAAAAACCAAATATGGATTTGGCAAGCTCTGCACCAGGATACGTTTCTGAAGGTGAAGCAATTGTTAAGATCGTCGGCCCTACTGGTCCACTTTGACCCAAAGAAAGAATTGATTTTAACTTGTGATGCATCCCCTTATGGAGTAGGGGCTGTATTTTCACATCAGATGGCAGATGGTTCTGAATGACCCATTGGCTATACATCTCGCATGCTCAGTGCTGTAGAGCGACGATATTCTCAAACTGAGAAGATGGGCTTGTCTGTTGTGTTTGGTGTTGGAAATTCCATTAATACCTTCACAGTCGCCATTGTCACATTATGTTCGACCGCAAGCCGCTTCTGGTATTATTTGGATAGGGTAAGGCGATACCCCCATAGCATCTGTTCGCATCCAGAGGTGGGCACTGACATTGGCTGCTTACGAATACACTTTTATTCACCGATCAGGAAGCCAGATCGCACATGCTGATGCCCTGAGCTGCCTCCCCCTGCCAGACAACAACATGAAAGTTCCAATTCCATAGGAACTTGTCTTTGTGCTAAAATTTTTGGTTCCTCCCCTGTCCAGGCCAAACAAATCTGTGAGTGGACAAGCCGAGATCCACTTTTATCTCACGTCCAGGAGCAAGTCTTGAATGGATGGTCAGGAGAGCCAAAGTCTGTTGACATGAAGCCCTATTTCAATCACAGATATGAGCTCACCTGCCTGGATGGCATAGGGTTATTGTGCCCCCTCCAGGCCTTGGCCTGCCAGGGGACACCCGCCAAGGTCATCACAGACAACAGGGCATGGTCATCAGCAGATTGCCTCCACCTATGCTGTGGATGTCGGGGAGCACCTAGATATAGCAGAAGAGTTAGGAAAATTAAAAAGTAATGAATGAGCACTGGTGGTTCAGGTGTTCAATGATTGTAAATAGTTTCTGAATTCCCAAATATATGTTACATTGCACTGTTTGTAAGTCTCCAGGATTCATTCTTGCTGCTAGTAGTTTTAATGGTTCCAGCAGTAGACCAAGTAAGGACGTTCCTCCCCCCCAATACATGGCTGTGCATTGAGCCATCGCTCTTTGAGAAGGGCAATAACAGCCAGGTGTGAGAAGCCTCCCACTCACAGGATCCAGCTTACTGGCCTCAAGATGCTACAGGGAGATCTTGTCACAATGGAAAGACTAATTACATGAGTCCTTGTCAGGCAGGTACATTCCCCCAGGAGGGTGGAGATGTGCAGCCGCAACCTGGGTGCCATTCACCAGCATGCCCCTTGTAGGCATCCCCCTCCCTCACTTCCCCACTTCTTCCCTAACTCTACCTGCGTCTGAATTTCCCCTTGTCGGGCACATTTGATCGGCAGGCCCGGGAGCGGACACGAAAAGTGCTTCTGCCTGTGATATGCCCACGACAGCAATCTTACACTGGGTGTCCAATTAAAGGCCAGCCAGTATAAAACATGCCTGGAGAAAGGCTCAGCACTGCCGATGGGGGCGGGAAGAGGGCAGGCGGCGATGTCACCGCGGGTGCTGGTGAGCACTTTCAGTGAGCTCGCTGGAGGCAGACAGATGCCTCAGGGAGCTGCAGACCACCAAATAATAAAATAAAGGACAAAAATGCTGTAAAAAATGTCCATGCAGCACAATCAAGCACCTGAAAGCAGAACTCATAAAAAAACGGTATCCAGATATTTATTTTAATTTTAAATCCTAATGGAGATTTCATCCCGCCCTTGCATGAGATTTCATGAAAAAAGCCCAGCTGGCCGACTAGCTCATCCACCATCCGTGAGTTTCGACAGGCCACGATAAATCACTGACAATTGGGTCATTAGTGGGCCTAATTGCCTGCTTAATGTCTGCGGGCACTCTTCCAACTTTTGCGTGCGCCCGCCAAGCAAAATATCGCTCGAGTGCGCGTTGATGTCGGAACGCTCGCCCCATGTCATCTTGCATGATTTCATGCCCATTCGGGTCGGGCGCGTGTCCACCCGTGGGAAGTAAAATTCTGGCCCTGGAGCTGATGGCCCATGGCTCAGAGTGAATGGCAGCCCTACATCTTGCTGGGATCTCACTATCGTGAGAACCCTCCTGGCCTGACCTGCTGCTGTGTGGCCTTCATCGTATAGTGAGGAATAGCAAATGAGAAAGCTCTCATACATTCTCCATGCCTTTATTAATGTTTCCCTTTAGTTGCCTAGTTGTGCTGACCTTGAACTCCACCCACCTGAGCAGACCCTCCCCCCTCTGGAGTTGGCTCTGTCTCAGGATGGCACATACTTCATTTCACCTTCTACCTCCCCCTGTCACCCACCAACCTATCCCTCATCACCATCGATTCCGTCCCCCCGATGTCACCTTCACTTTCCTCTCAGTTACTCTTGAGCCTCCCCCTATCACCCTGGACCCTATCACTGCTAATCTGCACATGCCTTCCCTCCCCACCAAAGCCACCATCCCGATGCCTAACCTGATCCTCCCCATTCCTGTGATCCATGTCACCACCCTAGTCCCCCTCAGTGACTCTCCCGGATGAGAACTATATTCACCACCCCTGGACCCTGACCTTCCTATCCTATCGCATCCCACTTCCTCCTCTCATAGTCACTGTCCCCTCATATCACCTGCACCCCCAGTTCTCGCCCCAGGATCCCAATGACGACTCGACTGCCCCGTCCATCTGAAGCACTCTGACCCCACCCCACCTCCCCTTTTCCTGTGATATATTCCTTCCCCCTTCCCCTTCATACCTTTCTTCCTCCCCACCTTCCTCTTCATGCCTTCCTTCCTCCCTTGATTCCACCTGGATGCCCCCCATTGTTCTCATCCTGAACACCCCCCCTTCCTCTTTTCTGTCCCCCACCTTCCTCTCCCCTGTCCCTTCCTTCTTCTCCCCTGGATCCCCGCCTTTGTGCCTTGCACCCAACACCATCCCACCTTTGCGTCTTCCGCATGCACCATAGCTGCGGCCAGCTCCAGTGGTGCAGCCATTTTCAACTCCAGGTCAGTGCTTCAAAAATCTTCCCCCGCTGGGTGCACATCATGAATGTCCAGCCTGGTTGCTGAACAGAGTGAATTCCTGCTGGCAGGGCAGACGATTTGAGGGGGTGGGGACGCACAATTCCGGACTGTTGTGTTTTTAATGAGCAAGCACGAGATGCAAAGTGGGTAAGTGGGTTCTCGCCAAGCTTCAGCGGGAGACCCGACCCACCATCAACCTCCCCACAATGAACACCAAGAGGGGATGATCCTGACTTGGTTTCTCGACATTTTCACTCCCCACCATATCCACCCTCCTTGCCTGCCACAAATCCCACTGATGGCGGGAGGTGACAAGTCCACCCCCTGTTTCAATATTGGAATGAAGCTCCTGCACTCAGTTTAGACCTATTGGTTTGCCCTTGTCAGAGCTTACAATTTTTAAAGGGGCTGCTAGAGGCCACTCCAAAATGGTCCAGAAATTTAGAACTTTCTTCATACTTTGTGGAATCTTGGCTTTACAATATAACAGAGGGCCGCTGCCAGCCCTCTCCTCCAGATCACTCCCTCTCCCTTGGATTTAGTTCGACTTTGTGACTGGACTTTGAAGGAGAGCAACGAGTTAACTCCTGATGTGAGACGTTGCTTGCCGTTAGCCAAACCGCAGCACGAAATGTCACCGCTGCTAGAACAAAGAACAAGGATGTTTAAAGTGACCATTGACACCTGAGCATAGGAAAATAGGTTTGGCATCTGCTAACCTTATAATCAGACAATGGGGCAAAATTAAGCCTGTATACAGTCAACCGTCAGCAGGAAATGGTTGGCCTGTTTAAAATGAAAGAGGCCATAAGCTAACGAGGTCAGCCAAGTCAGCCGCCAGCCAAAGAGTTATCAACATTGCATGCAAAGGATTGTATAAGTATGAACTGAGGTCTGCAGTATGACACTGAAGCTGAAACCATAGCCAGTCACTTCGAAGCAGGTAGAGTCTGGTCAGCTCTGCTGGGACCTACACCACAATTGGAAGACCAACCGAGGGGTGATTCTAAGTTTTATACTAGGAGTTTTGGGAATAGCTAGCTGAGATGGAGGGATAGTCTAGGGGTTTTATCCTCATATGGATCACGCAACTAAGTGTAACCTTACTATAAGTGACAGTAAAGTGAAAACTGTTCTAATGGTCTGTGGGATCTGGGTTCAAATCCTGCCATGGCAGGTGGTGAAATTTGAATTCAATAAAAAAAAGCTGGAATTAAAAATCTGATGACGACCACGAAACCATTGCCGATTGTCATAAAGACCCATCTGGTTCACTAATGTCCTTTAGGGAAGGAATCTGCTGTCCTTATCTGCTCTGGCCCACAGGTGACACCAGACCCACAGCAATGTGGTTGACTCTTAAATGGCCCCAGAACAAGGGCAATTAGGGATCAGCAATAAATGTTGGCCTAGTCAGAGATGCCCGCATCCCATGAATGAATAAAAAAAAAAGATTGAGAGCTGATTTTGAAATTGTACATTCATGTTGTTCTGTTGGGTGTTGAATATTATCACACTTGCCGTAATTCTTGACTCACGAGCTTAGAGGAATAATTTCCCGACAACTTATCAAATGTAAGTGTTCCATTATTTGATGGACTGTATGGGAGAAGTTTCACTACACTGAGCAGCACCTGATTTGGGACTGCACACTGGGGGCCAGATTTTTCCCTTTGAGGTGGGAATCTGGAATCGGGCTGGTATCCGCCTGTGATACCTTCATCCCGCAGAGTTGGGGGCAGGCTGGAGTCAGGCCATTAGCTCCTGAAGCATGGCAGAGGCAGAAACAGAGGCAGGTGGATGTTGAGGCGGGCAGGTTAGGAGTCCCGCCTCCATTCACTGGGACATCGGCTCGGTTCTGTAGGTGAGTGTGAGGCCTCCTAACCCTTATCTACTCTTACCCACTCTGCTAAAAGTTGCCAGCAGTGGGGATGGGAGCGGTGTTTCTGTATGTGGGACCCTCCTGCTTCTTCCTCCACCTGCCTGACATGGGTTTGTTCCATGCTGGGATAGAAAAATCTGGACTTGGGGATCTCAATTAGGAATCTGGTCCAATCCCAGGATGAGACAGAATGTGAGAAGAGACTAATGAAACTCAAGCTTTTTATTATAGGGTGAAGAGGAAAGATAAATCCAGAAAAAATACTTCAATTGACAAGTTAGTAACAGAGGAGTATTACACTTAAATTGTTATTAAAAGAATGAATGCTTAAGTTATGATAATTTTTTTTTGCACTGCAGGTTCATCGAGAAACAATGGTGAGAGCAGAATTCACAGCTTTCAAAGAGAAGTGAAGTGTAAAGGAAGGGAACAGAATAAATAAATATAGCGATGGAAAGCGTCGTCGACAGTGCCATCAAGCAGCACTTACTCAACAATAACCTACTCATTGATGCTCAGTTTGGGTTCTGCCAGGGTCACAGCTCCGGACCTCATTTCAGTCTTGGTCCAAATATGGACAAAACAGCTGAAGTCTAGAGGTGCGGTGAGACTGAACTTAATGTCGAGGCAACATTTTACTGAGAGTGGCATCAAGGAGTCCTAGCGAAACTGGAGTCATGGGAATCGGGGAAAACTTTCCATCATACCTAGTACAAAGGAAGATGGTTGTGGTTGTTGGAGGTCAATCATCTCAGTCTTGGGACATCACTGCAGGAGTTTCTCAGGGTGGTGTCCTAGGCCCAACCATCTTCAGCTGCTTCATCAATGACCTTCCTTCCATCATAAGGTCAGAAATGGGGACGTTCAGCACCATTCACAATTCGTCAGCAACTGAAGCAGTCCATGCCCAAATACAGCAAGACCTGGACACATTCAGGCTTAGGCTGATAAGTGCCAAGTAATATTCACATCACACAAGGGCCAGGCAATGACCATCTCCAACAAGAGAAAATCCAACCATTGCCCCTTGACATTCAATGGCATTACCATTACTGAATTCCCCACTATCAACATCCTGGGAATTACCATTGACCAGAAACTGAACTTGACTAGCCACCTAAATACTATTGTGACAAGAGCAGGTCAGAGGCTAGGAATCCTGTGCTGAGTAACTCATCTCCTGACTCCCCAAAGCCTGCCCACCATCTACGAGGCACCAGACAGGGGTGTGATGAAAAACCCGACACTTGCCTGGATGAGTGCAGCTCAAGAAACTCAATGCCATTCAGAACAAAGTAGCCGCTTTATTGGTGTCCCATCCACCACCTTCAATATCCACTCCCTCCACCACCGACGCACAGTGGCAGCAGTGTGAACTATCTACAAGTTGTACTGCAGCAGCTCACCAAAGCTCCTTTGACAGCACCACCAAACCCCTGATCTCTACCACCTAGATAGACTGCAGCAGTTCAAGAAGGCAGCTCACCACCACCTCCTCAGGGGCAACTATGGATGGGCAATAAATGCTGACCTAGCCTGTGCACATCCTGTGAAAGAATATAGTTCAAAAAATCAATATTTGAAAAAGAAAACTTATAAAGGAAACTAGAATTGATCATGGATTAGAGCTGGTTATTGTCATGTGGAACCTAACATTGTATTTTTGGATGATGTTGCCAAGGTGCATCATATGCAGCTGGGAAATAGGAAGGAGGACCAAGGACAGATCCTTGGGGAACTCTAAATATAATGGTGTGACAGAAGGAAGAGAAGCCACTGCAAGACTTTCTCTTTTAGAGAGCTGGTGCAGCTTTGATGATCTGTGCTATAAAGTACCATGGTTTGAGTTGCTTCAGGGGGTTCTCCCAATGACCATGGTAGATTCATTGGCAGATCCACAGAAACCCTGGTGAAAGAGAATAAATGTTTTTTTTTATACTGTTTTTCTCTTGGGTTCTCTCCAAATCTAATTACAACATTTTAGTCGACAATCAGGGAACCTCACATGGAAATGCAATCCTATAGCCCCAACTTTAACTTGGGGAGGGTGGTGGGTCTGGGTGTGAGAGTGGGGTTGGTGAGACAATGTGAAACCAGGCCTGGTTCCTGCTCAGACCTGGCAGCAAGGACTTCAGGCCGGTAGGCAGGAGGCGGACGTGTACGAAAGAAGGCCATGGCAAGGCATCCACGAGAGCCGGCTAAGGGTTGGTAAGCAATCAATGTCCAGGAGGGAAAACTAGGGTCATAAGTTTCTTTTGCAGAGTTTGGAGGTGCAGCCCTGCTCCTCTGAGCCCACAAGAAAATGCTTAAAAATAAATCTAGCTTACCTTTATCAACACTTTTGAGTCTGCTGTTGTTGTGTGCCTAGTGAGGTTAGTGCTCGACATCAAACATGGTTGTTAGCTCTTGAAAAACAGCTCGTCATAAGACTGCGATCATGAACTTCAATGGGGTGGTTGTCTGCCTGGTTTGAGGGTCTCACTGGCTCACCAAAGCACATCGGTTGAAATGTACAAGGCCAGTGAGGATTGGGAGATTATAGGGCACTGTAAGCATTTTAACTTCTGAGTGTCCTATTCATGTTGGGTGCTTGGGGTGGTGAGTGGTGGGGAGAGGGGTGTGGGGCGCAAAGATGAGAATGAAGGATGTGGTGAAGATACCTTGAATGAGCATAAAAACGAGTAAAATGGATATCCAACCCAAACCCTTCACTGCCTCCCACCCCCAAACACCCACTCCCACCAGATGGTTAGGTTAAAATCAGGGAGCGCTGGTCTCTGTGGCTGAGATATACAACAGTAATTGTAGTTTCAAACTGGACCATTGTGGGACATTGATTGTTACTTATGGCTCATTGGAGGGAGGTGTCACATTACCCTGATTGCTCTGGTTACTCAGATCACAGCTGTCTTTAAATATTAGATTATAAGAATGGGAATGCTGAGCTGGATAAAACACATCACCCTGTAAATATGATTTTTTGATAGTTACTCAATAGAACTGTCAAATTAAATTTAAAAAGAGCTGAACAAATTGACCTGTATGGACTGATTTTGGAAAACCTCTTCCAACACCCCAAATTGCCATCCTTTTACCTTTTGATAAACCCTTCCCTATCCCTGACTTTTTTCACATTAACCCTCAAACACATTAAATATTTTTCACAAAAAAGGAGAAAAGAATTGGTAATGGTCTGTTTTCACACATGTAACAAACAGCCCCAGGGCTCCTCCAAAAATTGGGGTCCAGGCCTGATTTCAAATAATTTGGGCAAGCTGTTGCGTCTTGTTGCGTCTCTATGGTGAACTCACCCATTGCTGCTATTCCAATTTTAACTGGTTAACTTCATCGTGGAGGGTGGAATACAATGGGAGGGGACGACCAAATATGGGCAGGCAATAACCAACAGAAGTGCCATGATTTCAGGAGGGGCACCCCTTTCTTTAAAAAAACTTGACTGCTACTTTGACTGGAACTACTGCTGAATAACATGAGCAGAGAAAACCTGAAATTTTCTCCACTCATCACTCACCAATTTATCAGAGAGTTCCTGAACAGGCATAAGGCCCCTCATAAATATTTCATCAGGAAGATGCTGCAGATACCTGGACAATCATCTAGCCCAATAGGTGGAGCCTGTACCCCGGCACAGATCAGGCGTGGAACATTGCTTCTTGAAACTGATCTGTGTTGCACCCATTTTACAGCTGTGAATGAGCCTAAAGAGGTCTCATTCCTACACCACAGTTGCTTGGGTAAGCCCAGTGTTCGTCTGTGTTATTGCAATGTTCCAAGATAGTCTTTATTAGCGAGCTGCAGTGTGAGTGGAACCAGAAGCCATGGGGAGAGAGCTACAGCAGGGGCAGAAGAAGCAGGAGCCAGAGAGAGCATCTTGAGGCATTTGTTGGTGCCTAGAGGACCAGTGGGAAGAACTAGAACGTGCAACCAGATGCTAGAGACCTAGGAGGACAGTCTGGACAGCACAGAATCCCTCTGAGCCTGAGCCAAGGTGTGGAAGGTACGTTTTTCTGGTCTGGATGATTAGGTAATCTGGCTCCCTGTGTTCAAAGGGAACTAGCAACAGGAGTGTCACGAGCGCGCTGGTTCTCAACTTTGTTTCTTTGCTGCGCTTCAAATCCATTTTGAAGCCAAATTCATTTTGCAAAGGGTGGGGATAGGAAGTAAAAGAGAAAGGTTCAGGATCACTGCTGTCATTCCTGCTGAATACAAGGCATTCTTGCTCCCATTGTTTGACAACCAAGTCTGCAACACGACTGATTCAAACCAAGGAGTTGAGCTTGTGACAGTTTTTTTGTGTGTATGAAGTGTCGGACAATAGTTGTCCATTGTAAGGAGTTTGTTTCTTTAGGATAAGCTTTTTCTTGAATGTGCTTCTAGGTTTGATGCCGGAGGAATAAAGGATCATTCAGCTGGAACTTTGGTGCTTTCCGGATGCTTTTTTACTGTAGCTTTTTTACATTAGCTAACTCAGCACAGTCTGTGGATTGAACCTGAGACCTATCTGTTCTGTATCATTTCAGAATTAAACAGTTGCAAGGAATTATGATTAACTTTCCTTCATCTGCTAATTTCTTTTGATTTACTTGCATAAGTGCCAATGAAGGAATTAAATGAATACCTATAGATTTTCAGTCCAAAAGACTGGGGTGGGGTCAATCTCTGATAATCTTTATATTTCAACAACATACGCTAATTCAGCTAAAGTTACAGGATTCCCAAAAGGCTGCAGGAAACAAATCAATGACCTAAATCAAATGGTCAAGCAGGAAAATTAAGTTTACAAATGAAAGACTCACTTTGATGGACCTAAATTTAGCTAAAGCTGATAGCATTGACCTTGGCAGAATTGATGGGGCTATTTTCCTATAATTTGTTCTCAGGTTATGGACAATGCTGAGAAGGTCATATTTATTGACCATTTTCTCTAAGCAGGTGATGTAAGGCTTTCCTTTTGAATTGCGACAGTCCAGTTGTTCTCATCGTGAATGTTTATACAATTGAGGCTAATTAGAATCAAATGAGGGTATTAAGAGTCAGTTGCATAATGTGGACCAAAGCTACTTAAAGGCCAAATTTGTAAAGAGCAGAATGTTCTCTTCCAGAGGACATCAGTGAACTTGTTGAGCCTGGGTTCGTTGCACATACTGTGTAGGCATTCAGCGTTAACATAAGAACATAAGAAATAGCAATAAGGGTAGGCCCCATTCAGTAGGATCATGGCTAATCTTTGACCTAGACTGCACTTTTCCGCTTGATCTCCATATCCTTGATCCCCTTTGAGTCCAACATTCTATCGCCCTCAGCCTTGGGTATACTTAGTGACACAGGTCTCTCAGTCAAAGAATTCCAAAGATTCTCAACAATCTGAACAAAGAAATTTCTCATGAATTCTGTTCTAAATGACCAGTGCCTTATTCTGAGTCTATGGCCCTGAGTCCTGGACTCTCCAGCCAGGGGAAACAGCCTCTAAGCAGGTAACTTGTCAGTCCCTCTCAGAATCTTTTACATTTCAATACGATCACCTCATGCTTCTAAACCCCAGAGAGTGTAGGCCTAATCTCTCCTCATAGATTGAGGATGACTCTTCTCAACCCAGGCATCAATCTCATAAATCCTCATTGAACGCTCTAACTATGATGTGCAGGGGATGCACACCTCTTGCAATCAGTAAATCAAGGGGTGCTACAAGGCATCACTGCTAAAGGAGGGTAATTCTCCCCCCACCCTCCCACCCCCCCGATACTCAAATATTGCCTGGCTCAAGTACATTATGGAGCGGCAACATAGAAGCAATGTCGCGAGGACCAAAAAAGGAAAGGGAAAGAAGGCCGAGACCAAGTCCTGCCCTTTGTTTTCTGCCTTTGCTGATCCTCCCAGCACTTATACAGAAAGTACTACCATCCCTCTCCTGATTCTCCCTGGGATGGCAGTATTGTGGCAAGAAAATCATTTTGCCTGCCTCACCATTCTTGAAATGTGACAGCTTGGTCAAGGGACAGTAGGCAGAAAGAGGCTGTATCGAGGAGTGTGTGTGGTTTCAGGGGTGACCGTCATTCGGATTCAAGTTACCATCTGTAAATGGAATCAATGCTAAGATGAGAAGGGAAGCCATATTCTAATCACAGAGTTTCTCTGAATTATTGACCCTTCATTGCTCTTGAAATCTTCCACTGCCCTCTGATTTTTTATTGTGGGATTGAGGAAAAGGCAGCCCATGTAAAATAAAGAGGCACCAAGCCATAATGATCAACAAGGTCATAGGTTTGAATCCTGGGCTAGGTTTTACGGGGCTGGGGGAGAGTATTACTTGCCGCCTCCCGGAAGTAAATTCAGTTCTAAACCAGACAACTTTAAAAAAGGATAGCATGCTGCCAGCGGCCAAGCTGAGGGTCAGACTTCCTCCCCACAGTGGGAGGAGGTCCCACCCTCGAGAGCTGCCAGCCAATCTGATTGGCCAGCAGCTCTAGCAGTCCCAGCAGATCCAGAAGTCAGTCGTGGGCAGTGCTGGGATGAAGGCAAAATAGATCCTGGAGTGCACTAATTCTGGAGTTTTGGATGAAAAAGGATTGGGGAGCCTAGGAAGGCAGTGGAGGGAGATTGCGAGGGGGTGTGGGGTTGAGTTTTGCAGGCTAGGTGGCAAGAAACAAAGTAGGGGGTGCCCTTGATGGATACATGGCACCTCCCAAATAATGTGCCCCCTCCTTACTTCGCACCTTTCCAACAAAGTTGTTTAAAAAACGGACTTCCTACTCTCACCCCCGGCCACTGCCCAGCATTTTATGGCAGTGGAGGCGGATTGAGGACCTGAAGTGGGCAATAATTGGCCAATTAAGGCCTTTAATAGACCTAAGCATGGGCAGCCTTACAAACACATCTCCCCCCACCCACCCATCTCCGTATTATGGGGACTGGGTCTGGGGTGAACAGGAAGGTGGTGGGCCAGCCATGCAATATATTTTATGTGCCCCACCCACCCCCCACCACCCCCACTGTCCCCCTGTCCCCTGTCTGGGGTACAGGCCGTAAGGACAACCCCTGGTCTGTGCTGAGCCTTATCCTGGGCAGCAGTACTGCTGCTGCTTATATCTCCTCCTACGAGGAGATCTGCTGTCACGATATGTTACACTCGTCTGATTTGCGCCATCCTTACACATCTGCTATGGCTCGTCTGCAACTGCTCTGTGACGTCCATTATCCAAATACGCATAGGCTGTCTCCTCTTATTGTTGCCCTCCACTTTGCCCTCTACAAGAGATCTCTGCAGCTTTTCGGCTCTGATCAAAAGACCAAAAAACTGAGATTTTCTTTGCCCGGTGTCACTCTTTGTGTTCTTTCAGCTTTGGTAATTTCAAGTACTTGTTCATTTGTCTTATGATCTGTATAAGGAATTTGAAGCATACATCTTAGCATCCACTTTTCCAAAGCAACTATTTCCTTCCTCAGATCTTTACTCATTGTCCAGGGCAGCTGTAAGGGTGCTACAATTAGACTCAGCAGACTGGAGATTAGCAAATCTTCAGTGCAATAACTAACAAAGCCATCAGTAGAACCTGCACTTGAGATACTTCAGACTATCCAATCAGTGTTCAAAGCCTCAGAATTTCTACTTGAACAAAATTTCATGCAATTTAACATAAATTAAAATCAATAAACACTTGGCTAGTGAGAGCGAAATTTGGCAGGTTTTCTGCTCGTGATTCATACCTTTGCTCACTGTTAGAAAATACATACGGGTGGGTGTCACACAAGAACAGGATTGGACTAGTCTTCGATGCCTCACAAGGTTGCTCATGGGAATATAAGGCTGGAGGAAATCACCAATGGTGAGGACACAAAGAGATTTGAAGATGGCAATGGCAATTTTGAAGTAAACTCATCTGGGCACAATAAAGTAGTGCACCATGGAGAGAATGGGAATGATGGGGCAGGGCAATATTGCAGTTTGGGCACAGGCTGTGGAGCTGTGAATGAATTATAACTTTTGGAATGTTGAGTTGAGAGATTGGTTAGGAAAACTTTTGGGAAAATTTCAACTCAATGAATAGGATAATCAATCATTCAAATAATTAAGCTGACCAAAAAGATTGATGATACAAGTGGAGTGTTGCGGATTGAAGAAGAATATCAAAGAATGGGAACAAACATGAACCTTTAGGATTGGGAGAAACTCATTTAGGGTAAAAAGCTCATCATTTCTTGATGGATCAATCCTACAATATTCACCAGTCACTTGTCAATTGATCAACAGCACCATCAATCCTTCCTGATGGTTCAACCTCATCCTATCTCTCAATCCCTTTTCTCTCCAGAATTGCATCTAATTGTCTCCTAAATCACTACTTCAACAGGCTGTGGATACTGGGTCAATTGAAGCTTTCTAGACTGGTATTGATAGATTGTTGTTAGATATCAAGAGCTACATGAAACAAAGGCAGATAAATACAGTCAAGGTACAGATCAGCCATCCTCATATTGGATGGCAGGATACACTTGAGGAGCTGAATAGCCTAATCCTTTCCCAATTTTCCTACTTTGAAGCCTTCCCTGATTCCCTTTAAAGGGTTTTTACTGATTTCCATTCTTACTCCTTCTTTTGTAATTTTTAATTCCTCCAGCTTCCACACTTCTGTCTTCAAGTTGCTACCTTATTCTATTCAGATGCAAATGTCATGAAAATTAACTTATCTTTCTACCTGACACTCGAGAGGCCTCCAGCCTGAAACAACTCTGTCCCCTATTTTCCTGTTATTTTTGTATCTATTCACTTCTTTCTGCTCCACTTTAAAGCTGTGTCTTTCTGATTTCTTTCCCCTGATCACTGAGCTGTTTTCATGGCTCTTATGGATTTGCTATGTCTTTTTTACTGTCAAATAATCCAGATACATCAATCAGCACTTTCACCAAGTTTCCTACCTTCTGCAGGGAGAAAGGATTTCTTGGAGCAACTGGAGAAGAACCTGAAAAGGAGGAGGAAGATCATGTTAGAAGCAATGACATAGGGAAGAAAAAGTAGGGAGCATCAGAAGTTAGGATTGAAATTAAAAGACAAGCACTATGGCTAAGTACTCATGAAATAGAATTGAAAAGCAGAGAAGTTATGCTAAACTTGTACAGAACTTGTATGGAGGGGGGAGGTGATGGCATAGTGGTATTGTCGCTAGACTAATAATCCAGGGACCCAGGGTAATGCTCTGGTGCCACGGCAGATATTGGAATTTGAATTCAATAAAAATCTGGAATTAAAAGTCTAATGATGACCATGAAACCATTGTCAATTGTTGTAAAAACCCATCTGGTTCACTAACGTCCTTTAGGGAAGGAAATCTGCTGTCCTTATCTGGTATGGCCTACATGTGACTCCAGACACACAATAAGGGCAATTAGGGATGGGCAATAAATGCTAGCCTAGCCAGCAATTCCCACACCCCATGAATGAATTAAAAAAACTTGGTTAGTGCACACTTGGATAACTGTGCACAGGCTGATCTCCATATTATAAAATGGATATAGAAGTGTAGTTATCATGGTTTTATTTAGTGTGTAATGTACCTTTAAGAATAATACTTGTCAGACATGATCTATAGTAATCAATAGGAGAGTAGCGCGGGCTACCTCAGCATTCAGTGTAGAGACAGAGTTGGCGTTGAAAGCACATGTGTAGTTGCTGCTGAGTACCTTGTAAGTAAACTTAAAGCTTCCACCCAAGAGATGTCTGCAGATCGACTCTATTGTTAATAGCACAACTTGGCCACCCTACAACAAGCTGGCGATGAGGATCAAACAGGATTGAACAGAAAAAATCAAGTTAAAAAGAAATTGGCACTATATCTCACCCAGTGATTGTAAGTAGCAAGCTCTGTTAGAATTGAAGAAGTTATCCACTCTTAAAATGCTACCATTTAGGGGAATTGATCCTAACTGGCCATAGATGATTGGTTTCAATACATAGAACGCCTCACATTCTTTTTCAAGATTATGGGGGAAGAGAAGAGGCGAACAATCCTCTTGAGTATATGTGGGAGCAAACCTTACAGTTTGATTCGAAGTTTGACCACACCCAGTACCCCAGATCCAAAGAATTTCGATGAATTGGTGGACCTCGTGAAGAGTCATTTTCAAACCAAGCCCTCAGTCACAATGCAGAGGTTTAGTTCACAAAAAAGAGCCCTGGGTGAGACAATTGTGTGTTACATGGCAAATCTGAAGCAGATAACAGAACATTGTGAGTTCAGTATGACTCTGAACAACATGCTCAGAGATCGTTTAGTGTACGGTATGAAAGGGGACACTATTCAGAAACGATTATTGTCTGAAGTGAATCTGGATTTCAAGAAGGTACTAGAGAAAGCACTGGCCATGGAAATGCAGTGAGACATTCAAAAGAAATACAGGGTGCGCAAAATTGCACTGTCCTCCACATTGGGCGGGAAACCTCAAGCGAAAGAGATGCATAAAAGCGAGACTCTGCAGAGAAGCAGGAAACAGCCCCTGCTTGCCAAAGAATAAGGAAAAATAACTTAGCAGCGAAATCAAACAATAATTTTAATAGAGGTGGAAACAATCAATCTTTTAGCGATTGGCAGTTTAAAAAAATTGTATGCTGCTATTGTCAGAGAAATGGACATATGATGAGGCAATGAAAGGAAAAATTCAAGCAGGCTTGTAAATAAAAGAAGAAGCCCAATGAAATCTACAATGTAGAAAAGCCTGAAACAACAAATTCAGGGATTTACTTGTTGCCTAATCTGAAAGGTAGAAGGACAGAATCAATCTTTGCAAAAGTGAAAGTAAATGGCTATAATAGTAATAGCTATCTATTGTGGTCTGGGATGGATGGTGAAATAGAAAATTTAGTAAAGCACCATGTGCAAAGTCGGCAACTGCAAAAGTTACACCTGTGGGAGTGGCCAGGTAGACCCTGGGCACGGTTACACATTGACTAAATTGGACCCTTTCCTGGGAACAATGCTTCTGCTCATTGTCGATGCCCATTCAAAATGGTTCGACATATATGAGGTGATGTCATGAACTTCGGCTGCTATAATTGAGAAACTATGTCAGAGTTTTGCCATTCACGGACTACCAGAAGCAGTCACTTCCAGTAACGGCACGGCATTTACGAGTGCTGAGTTTCGATGGTTTTTCAGCCTCAATGGTATCACTCATGTGGAAACTGCATCGTACCACCCTTCCTCAAACGGACTGGCCGAAAGGGTGGTTCAAACATTCAAGGGAGGCATGAGCAAGCTAACTGGCGATTTCTTGGCAGCCAAACGAGCACACTTTCCTTTTCATTACAGGACTACCCTTCACATAACAACAGGTGTCACACCTGTGGAGTTATTTTTGAAACACCGTCTCAGGATGAGATTGAGCTTAATAATGCCAAATTTAGAGGGGAAGGTGGAAAAGAGTCAGGGAAGCCAGAAAACCAGACATGATTGGCATAGTCATGAGACTATGGAAGAGCCAGTATACGTGAAAAGCTTCGGGGAAGGATCAAATTGGTTATCGGGTGAAATAAGTGCAGTGACTGGAGCTCTATCTTACCACGTGGAGGTGGAAGGCTGGATCATTTGTAAACATGTAAGCCATTTAAGTAAGAGAGAGACAAATCACTAGGATTTGGTTCCACCAGTGATCATGACCGGGTCTGCATTTTCCGTTGAGGATATTCCACCCAGGTCTGACATGTCTGATGTTCCTGTAAGAATTGAGGATACAGGGTTGCAAGTGCCCACCAAAGTACCTGATGTTCAGGCAACTCCGGAAAAAGAGGTTTCCTGACATAGAATCTAAAGTTGTGGAGCTGCAACATCCCACACATACCAGGAAACCACCTGAAAGACTGAACTTGTAAATTCCATACCCAGTGTAAATATTATGTTGTCTTGAAAAATATGTACTTATAAATATAATATGCATAGCCCAGTTAAAGGGGGAGGAATGTAGTAATTATGGTTTTATTTAGTGTTTAATGTACCTTTAAGAATAATGCTTGTTAGGCAGGATCACATGATCTGTAGTGACCAATAGGAGAGTAGTGCAGGCTAACTCAGCAGTCAGTGTAGAGATAGAGTTGGAGTTGAAAGCACACATATAGTTGCTGCTGAATACATTGCAAATAAACTTAAGTTTCCACTCAAGAAGTTTCTGCAGAACAACTCTATCATTAATAGCACAACTCGGCCATCCTACAACAAGAGGGATTGGTGAAGGTGCTAAAATGATATGCAAGTATGATATCAAGACTGAGAGGATATACTTATCAGAAAAGGCTGAACAGGATGGGGGTGGGGGGGTGTTGTTTACAATAGAGAAGACTGATGGTGAACTGACAGAGGTTTTTACAATTTTGAATGGGTTTGGTAGGGTGAAATGTTTCCACTTTTGTGTGCATCCAAACTAGAGGTCATATCTATAAGATAGTCACTAATAAATCCAATAGGAATACAGGGGAAACTTCTTTACCCAAGAATGTGGAATGTACTACCAGAAGGGGTAGTTGATGTAAATATGTATTTAAGAGGAAGCTAGATAAGTACATGAGAGGGAAAGGAACAAAAGAGTGTGCTGATGGAGTTAGATGATATAAGGCAGGAGGAGGGTTGTATGCAGCATACACTTATGCATAGCTCAATTGGTGTGGAATGGCCTGTTTCAGTGCTGTACTCTCAATGTAACATGATGGAATACCTTTCCAGATTTTGTTTTAGAAACCTATCGACAAAAATGTTAAACTTATTTGCTATGTATTTGTGAAAGATTGACTCATTTGACCCATCATCAGTTGTCATCTAATTCTTATTTGCAGTTTATTCAGAAATATAAAGGAAGGAAAGAAGAAGGAAGGGAGGAAGGGAGGGAGGAAGGACTTTTGGAGTGTAGTCACTATTGTAATTTAGGAAATACAGTGGCAAATTTGAAAACAGAAAGCTCCCACGAACAGCCATGTCACAAATTTATAAAGTATTTACTGCACAGATGATGTTGGTTGCATGATAAATATCTTCCAGGCCACTAGTGCCCTGCATATAGTAACTTGAGATTCCTTGCACCCATGTCACAAAGACAGTGATATAATTAAAAACTGACAGTGAGGTACCCTCACCTATGCCCACATTTAATTAGGTATTCGCTGGGGACTTGAAACTGTCTGCAAAAGTCACATGATTTGCAGCAGCCATCCTATCAGCTTGCTTGTGTCCAATTTTTAAACGTATTGACTCATAGTTCATAATATGACATTTGGGCATTCATTGGGAATGACATTCTTTTTACTCTGTTGATAGCCCTCTCCCTGATCAGCTTAAAACTCCATTTACCAAAAAACTTGGCTTTACACTAATAGCAAACATCCTTATTATAGACAGTCAGCAATGTCCTCTCACTTTTCAGTCACTGGTGCTCATTACTTCATGTTGATTAAAGGTCTCCCTACTTTCACTATGGAACAATTAATTGAAGATAAATTGCAATCAAAATAAGCCACCACAGATGCTCAATTAATCACTTGTTCTCAGCTGTCTCTCTACACAAGAAGTGCTTCTCTCTCAGTTCCCCATTTCTTCCCTCTCCACCTCCTACAGCATGGATATGGTATCAGGAGTATGCTGCTCTTGTTCCTTGCTATTGTGGAATGTGTTGTTTCCTACTCTAACTCACCCTTACTCAGGCCCTACAAACCCCTCACTTCTCTCACATTCACCTTCTGTCTCCCATTTTTATGCTTTGAAACTCAAGCTCATCATAACTAGTATTCCAGATTGATATTACCTTCCCATTCACTTATTTCAACTTTACTTGTGTCCTGCACAGCATGCTCACAGGTCTTTGAATAAAAAGAAAGATGATGGGACTGCTCCCCTTACACAGTTCTGCTCCCTTAAGCTGTTAATCATTTGTTACTGTACACATCCTTATCCCTTAGTTACTAGCTGTAATTCTCTTTGCTTATCAGTACTGAAATGGAATATCTCGCCACCTTAATCAACCAGCATCAGCTTCAAGCACAGTCACTGCATGGCTGTGCGATGCTAACAAGGACACTGACGGAGTATCAGGCAGAGGTGTAGACATGCTGATGCTGCCCCTCTCATTGAGTCAATAGTCCTCTCTGAGGACCAAATCTCATCACACCTAGGGGTCTGCATAAGAAGAGTGCAGGAGTATTATAATGCTCTGAATGCCCCTGGCAACACTGGCCTCCACTGTGCTAAGATGGCAGCCATATTAGCAGTGCAAACCTCCATGGAAGTTGTCAGAACTGTCAGCAGAAGCTCCCCCATTCTCATTGAGATGACCATTAGTTCCTTGTTGGATGCTTTCCATGATTTGAACAAAGTCCCAACACCAGTGCTCAGAGCCATCGCGCACAAGCTCACTGACTGGCTGCCCAGTGCATACTCCTGATGCCACCATTTCTTGGTGCATGTCCATTAGCCTTCTGTGCTAGCCTAGGTTCTCAAAATCTGCATCTGAGTCCTCTCCAGCAAGTGCAGCATGTGGACTCACCCTTCAGTGAGCTGGCACATGTGGCACAGTATTCTTCTGCTCTAGTTTCTGAACATGTGCCTGGCGATTCATCATGTGAAGACCTCTCCTCTAGCCTATTCTCTCATGTGGTGTCAGTCTTTGAGCTGGCACTTGCTCAAGTCAGGGCAAGTGACAGGCTGGACTTCTGCTCCTGAAATGGCACATGGGTTTTGACATTTTTAGCCTGAAATGAAAGAGAGGAAAAAGATTAGTTATTGTACGAGGGCAGAGAGAAGTAGCTGGTGAAAGAAACTGCAGTTGTCAAGCAGAATATTAGGAGAGAGAGAAGTAAGAAAGTCAAAAGTATGGATAAGAGATGAAGAAAACCCACGTGCTATGTCCTCCAGTGCTGACACTCGCCATGACTCCCACCATGCCCATAATAGCCAGCATGTTGTTCTACGTTGAGTGCAGACTCAGCCTCCTCCGGTTGCAGCCTCCTATCACAAGTTGTGCATAATTTTCTCCTGTACTAAAAAAGGGAATGTGTTAGTGACATTCTTGTGAGGTGTTTGGAGAGGCACCTCAAATGGTAGAATAATTTACATGTTATATGGAAGATGTGGGTTGTATGGTAGCGAATGTTGCAACAGTGCAGGGAGTAGGAGGTACAGAGTGTATGAGTGCAGTGCGAGTGAAGGGGAGGGGGAGAGGGATATATTGTGGGCAGAATTTCCCGTTGTTGGTGGGGGGGGTAGTGGGTGCAGGCGCGGGCAGGCGTGGACCCGATCAGCACCCATGATCGGGTCCGCGCCGCCATTTTACACAGGTGTGCCAATTAAGGCCCACCCAGCGTATTTGCTGACTCCCATGAATAGCGGGAGTGTGTGGGTGGTGGCAGGCGTGCACAGACCACCGGGTCCAATGGCGGCCCAGCAGTCTGTTTAAAAGAAGGCCTGGCAGCCTCCTGTAGGCTGCTCACAATGGCCAGTTTGAGGGTGCTCCACAGGGTCTTGGCTGAGCAGGCCAGGCTGGAGGGAAGGGCAGAGGAGCAGGCCAGGCCGCAGGGTCTGGCCCAGGAGCAGGGCAGGCCGCAGGGTCTGGCCCAGGAGCAGGGCAGGCCGCAGGGTCTGGCCCAGGAGCAGGGCAGGCCGCAGGGTCTGGCCCAGGAGCAGGGCAGGCTGCAGGGTCTGGCCCAGGAGCAGGGCAGGCTGCAGGGTAGACCAGCGGGGGGCCAATGCGCACCTCGTTTTTCTCAAGGAGGTGGCAGCACGGCGTGAGGTGTTGGTCCCCCAAGATGGAAGGAGGAGACACCCACATGACCAAGCGTGCCTGGGAGGAGGTGGCAGAGGTGGTGAGCTCCCGTGATGTGGTGCGGCGCACCTGGATTCAGTGTCACAAGCGCTTCAATGATTTGTTGCGCTCTGGCAGGGTGAGGACCATGTTGGTGTTGGGCAGTTAACCCAGCATGTAGCCTTAGCCTTTGAACCCCCACCCCCCCCACGCCCCCCCCCCCCCCCCCCCACCAAGTCTTATTGTCATGGCTGCATTGAATCATGTAGGGCATTTTTCCTACGCTGGGTGGGCAAGCAGATAGTGCCCATGCTGAGGTCAGCCTGAGTGGTTCATGAGGAGATGAGTTCTCCCCTGCACCATGTGTTGCTCTTAGTCGCACTTGATTAGTCTGGGGGCAACCTGCAGGAGATGTAGCTAGGCACATACTCAGAACTTCAGCAAATGTCCCATTCACGGTGATGAGATGGTGGAAGGGGAGCCTCAAGGCGTTGTGGCAAAGAACCATCTGCTGCCCTCGGCGTTGCACGTAGTTGCGCATCCTTGCTATGGAAGCAAAGGCTGTGTGGTTTCTAAAGTGATGTACGCAGCATGTGTCCAAAGTGGCCGTTGGGCATGGTTGGGAGCATGCGTACTATCTTTGTGTGACTGATCAGCAGTAGTGGGGAGAGGAGGCACTGGAGGCCTGATATTGACCACTGTGATTGGGGTGTGGTGTGCACGTGCAGAGTCCATATGCATTTTGCCATAATGAATGGTGTTCTCTCTTTCTCAGGAGAAGAATGCTCATAATACCTCGGAGCGTGCGAGGACTGGAGGCAGCCAGGCTCACCTCCTCATGTTAAGCTGCTTCACGCAGGAGGCCCTTGAGCTGGAGAGGCACCATGCACCCAGGTCAACTGGTGTCGGTGAGGCTGAGGTGGAACGGCCAGATATTTGAGGCCAACAGTGAGATCCACAATGTCCTCTCATTATCCAGAGCGCTGATGATTGTTTAATTTGTTATTGTTGCAACATTGCTTGGTTACAGAGCGATAGAGTCAGAGGTGTGGGTCATAGAAAAAGGCCCTTCGGCCCTTCAAGGATGCACGGGTCAAACAAGTATCTAACTATTCTAATCCCATTTTCCAGCACTAGGCCCATAGCCTTGTATGCCATGGCATCGCAAGTGCACATCCAAATACTTATTACATGTTAGGAGGGTTTCTGCGTCTACCACACTTTCAGGCAGTGCATTCCAGATTCCCACCACCCTCTGTGTGCAAAAATTGCTCATCACATCATCTATGAACCTCATGCCCCTTACCTTAAATCTTTGCCCCCTGGTTACTGATCCCTCTGCCAAGGGGAAAAGTTCCTTCCTGTCTACCCTAACTATGCCCCTCATAAGTTTATACACCTCAATCATGACCCCCCTCAATCTCCTCTGCTCCAGGGGAAATAACCCCAGACTGTGCAATCTCTCCTCATAAGTGAAATTCTCCAGGCCAGCCACCTTCTGCACTCTCTCCACTGCAATCACATCCCTCCCATAATGCGCATTTCAGAACTGCACACAGAACTGTAGCTGTGGCCTAAGCAGCGTTTTCTGCAGTTGGAACATTACCTCCCTGCTCCTATATTCTATGCCTCAGCTAATAAAGGCAAGTATGGCATTTACCTTCTTAAACACCTTAAGTACTGTCCCGCTACCATGAGGGACCAGTCAACATGCACATCAAGGTCCCTCTAATCCTCGTTACTTCCCAATGTCCTACCATTTGTCGTGTATTCCCATGCCTTGTTTGTCTTGCCCAAGTGCATCACCTCACACTTATCACATTAAATTCCATCTGGCAGTCATCAGCGCATCTGACCAGCCAGTCTACATCCTCCTGTAATGTAAGGCTATCCTCCTCTCTATTTACCACCCCACCATAGTTCGTGTCCATTGGTTCTGGAAGGATGAACGCATAATGAGCCAGGGGGAAAGGGATGAAGTGTGTCACTGTGCACACTAACTGATCCATTGTCCTTGTTGTTCATTTCAGCATCATCAGAACATGGCCGGCAGGAGGAACTGCAGGTGCCCCCTCTCACACCTGAGGGCCCTCAAGTGTCACCTGCGCCACACCATTTCTACGAAGCAGGCACCAGCGCAGATACCAGCACCTTATTCAGCATTAGAACATCGGCTGGTGTCCTACGGCACAATGGAGAGGGCACTTCACATTCGCTGGAGGAGCTGACAGAGACAGAGAGTGCCGATGGCGCCAGCAGTCGGAGAACTGCAGGGGACCAGGCACATGCTCAGTCGGTGCCTGATGATGTGCCTCTGGAGTCGTCCGTGACGCAGCAACTGCAGGAAATGCGGCCGGGTATGCGGGAGCATCTGGGTGTGATACATGAGACGATGCTTAATTTGGTGTCCTTGGTGGAGGAGCCCACATGGAGCATCACTGATGCAATGAGACTCGGGGCAGAGCCAATGCTTAATTTGGTGTCCTTGGTGGAGGAGCCCACACGGAGCATCACTGATGCAATGAGCCTCGGGGCAGAGCGTATGCTTCCTCCATGGAGATGGTGGCGACTCTCATGGAGAGGGGCTTCCAGGAGGACAAGCAGGTTCCCCTTGGGTTTCGCTTGGAACTGTAAGCCCTCACAACACCAGTGGCCACAGCTGGTCAGTGCCAATGTGGGAGATGGTGTGGGCTTTAAGCGTCCCAGCTCGTTGCCTATCCATCCACAGTGAGCAGGGAGGTCCGGGGTGACCTCACGTCGGTGCAGCAGCTGCCTGTCATATCTGCGGGCTCCTCTCACGGTGCTCCGGATGAGGGCACCAGCTCCTCTGCTCCTCTCTCAGTGATCGTTTCATCCGGTGAGGCTGCGACGACTGGGGAGATGCCAGCTGTGGAACTGGCAGATCCCTCCTAGGCAGGCCCAGCACAGGCTCCACGGGCCAGATGACAACTGCCAAAGTCATCGAGGCCAACAGGACAGCAGATTCAGGAGGCTGTCTCAGATGTCACTCCGAGCGACACCAAGACGTAGCACCTGTAAATGGGAAACGTAAGGCACAGTAGGCAGACCATGGGATTATCATTGGTACTTTTGTGTTGGCCCAAGATTAGGTTCTTAGAATTTATTTTTGCTTGCTTACAGTATTGTTTTTCAATTGGGTGAACATCTGATGTTAAAATTAAAATTCAGATGTGTGACCATGGCTGAGGGTGGCTCGTTTGTTCTGCATGTGTATGTTTAAGAAATATGTCATGAGTGTTTGCTTGGACATTCAAATTTATGTACACGGCCCTTAGTTCTTGCTGATGACCTGGCAGATTTTGCACTTAGGTGCCGAGTATCGAGGCGCCAGGCAAGGCTGGGCCTGCTGGTCCATTTGTGTGGAGCTAGCTGAAGGTTCGTTGGATTAAAGTCTCCCGGGTGTCCCTGCCTCCTTGGTGTAGTCCCGGGTCAGAGTTTAGCCCCTCATCATTCCCCTGTGCTTCCTCATCCTCAGAATCAGTGCAGGACTCATCGTGTACAGCTGCAGAAAATGCGTCGATGTCTTCATTGTCCACTGCGTCCCCCCTTTCTAGTGCAAGATGGTGGAGACTGCAGCATGCAACCGCTATTATCGACACACGATCTGGGGGGTACTGGAGTGCGCCCCCTGAGCGGTCCGGGCATCGGAAGCGCATCTTGAGAAGACCAATGGCTCTCTCCACCTCAGCTGTGTGGAGGCGTGGCTCCTATTGTAGCGCTGCTCAGCTTCTGTTCTTGGATGGCGGAGAGGCGTCATGAGCTGCCTTTTGAGGGGATAGCCTTGTCACCCAGCAGCCATCCATCCAGCCGGGCTGGAGCACTGAAGAGACCCGGCACCTGGGAGTGTCTGAGGATGTTGGCATCATGGGAGCTGCCTGGGTACCTTGCACAGACTTGTAGAATCAGCATCCTGTGATCACACACTATCTGCGCATTCATGGAGTGGAAGCCCTTCCTGTTGACGAAGGCACCGGGCTCACCTGCTGGCGCCTTGATGGCCACATGATGGCCACTATTATAGCCTGGACGTGGGGGAAGCCAGCAATGGCTGCGAAGCCTCTGGCTCGCTGTGCCTGACTTGCCTGGTCACAGCGGAAGTGGATGAAAGTCAATGTATGCCTGAACAGAGCATCTGTCACCTGCTTGTCAGAAGTGTGGACAGCTGATTGGGAGACACCGCAAAGATCATCCACCGAGCCCTGGAAGGAGCCAGAAGCATAGAAGTTGAGGGCAGCTGTGACCTTCAGAGCCACTGGCATGGGGTGTCCACCCATACAGTTAGGGGAGATCTCAGGGCCAATCATCTGACAGATATAGTTCACTGTCTCCCTCGACAGTTGGAGCCTCCTTTGGCACTGCACCTCAGTCATATTGAGGTAACTGCTTCGCTGCCTGTATACCCTAGAAGCAAGATAGTGGCGCCTTCTGCGGCCCCTTCCACCTTGGACTACCTCTTGGCCCTGCGCCCCTTGTGCCTGCGCCTGTACTCCCAAAGGTGGCTTCCCTGGAGGCTGAATGTCACTCCTGGCCTCCTCCTCTTTCTAGCCCTCCCTTCCTCCTCAGAGGAGCTGCCTCCAGTGGACATGTCAGAACCCATACCCAGGCTAACGGGAGGCCTCCGGAAAGCTACAGGCCCGTTAAAGATTCCTGACTGCAGTCTGCTGAACTGAAGGTTCAAAGTACACAGAAAGCTGCTGGAATGCGTTCTGAACCACTGCAGATCACACAGGCAAGTTTAAAATACTTTCTCCAATAAATACTCCACAAAGCAGATTGACGACCCCACTGAGCCCTTTTATCCCGCCCATGGATGAGATTCATAGAAAAGTCTCTTACCCGCCTGCCTGTTGTGCCCATGCGCCGACCTGAAGGTCGCATGGGCACCTGAAAATCGCTGTCGATTGAAGACTAAAGGGCCTTAACTGGCCCCTTAATTAATGGCGGGCACACGTCGGACTTCATCGTGCGCCCGTCCAGCGAAATATCGTGATGGAGCGCGGTGATGTCGGGACGCTTGTCCGACATCACCGCGCGTCATTTTAGGTGCGGACGTGTGGCCCTCCCCCCACACGTCAAGCTGAAAATTCTGCCCCCTGAGTAGTAATGTTCCAAAGTTTGCATGTGTCAGTAGAGAATAATTGAACAAAGATAATATTCTTAGCCTGAAATTCTAATGGGGTAATTAAACTTCTTTTGCCGTTGCAGCCATGTCCTGGAAGCGAAGCCCCTGGCATTAATCACATCAGCGACTGCTTCCTATTGGCAGTGGATCTGTTACCTCAAAAGGCTTTATACTCCTGGAGGCCTGTTATCATCATTGTGGGTCTTAGATGAGGTCGTCCACGGTTAGGATTTACAGATATTGCCGGAGGCAAGGCTATTGGTAAACTTTACTTTTTATTGAACATTATGCTAACTATGTAGGGTACAAGATTTAGCATGAGGCTTCACATAGAAATGACCATTACCATTTCTAATTAACCTAATTAATCTTGATTTAGAAATGCAATGAAAAATGATCAAACTTACTGATGAAACCAAATTGAGATATTCCATCAATTTGAAAGGGATCTTGATTGTGACAGTTCTCATTTTAACTCTCTTTAAAACTCGTTCTGATGCTATTCTAACTGTTACTTTAAAAGGAAGTCTTTGTCATGGGTCTCCCTCTTAAAAGAAAAGGAGTGGAAATCATTTTGAAAGGACTCCTGATTATTAAACTCCTTCTTGTAAAGGGGTGCCGATTTGCAATTTCCTCTTTGAATGCTGATAGTGAGTCTCCAGCTCAAATGAAGTGCTGATGATGAGACTATCTCATTAAGTTTCCTGCGATTGTTCTATGCATTGCCCCTAAACCATTTGACACTTGTGATTAATAATCCAAAACCATACAAATTAAAGCAATGTCGCCAAGATGCCTTCCACCCAACAAACTCATCACATTTATGGCTAAATTGGGACAGGATGTAATTTGGTTCGAGTTCTCTCTAGCCTATCGTCTGCATGACATGTCTCAAAGGGGCCAGTAACTTAATCATATGATAATAGTAACTGCATTAGGATGACCACAATTCACTGACTAAGTTTTTTTTTCGCTGCATCATTTTAAAGGCAGTTCCTGATATCGCCAAGGGAGTTACAGTTATGCCAACTAAGGAAGCTCAGTTTTGGATTTTTTCCTTGACAGAAATCTTTGCATCCTCACTGGCTACGGGTGAGGTCCCAGAGGACTGCAGAATGGCCAATGTTGTTCCATTGTTTAAGAAGGGTAGCAGGGATAATCCAGGAAATTACAGGTCAGTGGTAGGGAAATTATTGGAGAAGATTCTTCGTGACAGGATTTACTAACATTTGGAAGCAAATGGACATATTAGTGAGAGGCAGCATGGTTTTGTGAAGGGGAGGTCGTGTCTCACTAACTTGATCGAGTTTTTCGAGGAAGTGACAAAGATGATCAACGATGGAAGGGCAGTGGATGTTATCTACATGGATTTCAGTAAGGCCTTTGACAAGGTCCCTCATGGCAGACTGGTACAGAAGGTAAAGTCGCACGGGATAAGAGGTGAACTGGCAAGATGGATACAGAATTGGCTTGGTCATAGAAGACAGAGGGTAGCAGTAGAAGGGTGCTTTTCTGAATGGAGAGCTGTGACTAGTGGAGTTCCGCAGGGATCAGTGCTGGGACCTTTGCTGTTTGTAGTATACATAAATGATTTGGAGGAAAATGTAACTGGATTAATTAGTAAGTTTGCAGACGACACTAAGGTTGGAGGAGTTGCAGATAGTGAAGAGGATTGTCAAAGGATAAAACGGGATATAGATCGGTTGGAGACTTGGGCGGATAAATGGCAGATGGAGTTTAATCCAGACAAATGCGAGGTAATGCATTTTGGAAGGTCTAATACAGGCAGGAATTAAACAGTAAATGGCAGAACCCTTAAGTGCATTGACGGGCAGAGGGATCTGGGTGTACAGGTCCA
Organism: Cetorhinus maximus; assembly: GCF_964194155.1. Taxonomy (NCBI): domain Eukaryota; kingdom Metazoa; phylum Chordata; class Chondrichthyes; order Lamniformes; family Cetorhinidae; genus Cetorhinus; species Cetorhinus maximus. Next base: position 141,214,857 of record NC_135882.1, on the reverse strand, counting down.
CAGGTCACTGAAAGTGGCAACGCAGGTGGATAAGGTAGTCAGGAAGGCATATGGCATGCTTGCCTTCATTGGCAGGGGTATTGAGTACAAAAGCTGGGAAGTCATGCTGCAGTTGTATAGAACCTTGGTTAGGCCACACTTGGAATATTGCGTGCAATTCTGGTTGCCACATTACCAGAAGGATATGGAGGCATTGGAGAGGGTGCAGAGGAGGTTTACCAGGATGCTGCCTGGTCTGGAGGTTATTAGCTATGAGGAGAGGTTGGAGAAACTCGGATTGTTCTCACTAGAGCGACGGAGATTAAGGGGCGACTTGATAGAAGTTTACAAAATTATGAGTGGCATGGACAGAGTAGATAGTCAGAAGCTTTTTCCCAGGGTGGAAGAGTCAATTACTAGGGGATGTAGATTTAAGGTGAAAGGAGAAAACTATAGAGGAGATGTGCGGGGCAAGTTTTTTACGCAGAGGGTAGTGAGTGACCGCTGCCAGAGGAGGTGGTGGAAGCAGGTATGATAGTGGTGTTTAAGAGGCAGCTTGACAAATACATGAATAGGATGGGAATAGAGGTATACGGACCCCGGATGTGCAAAATGTTTTAGTTGACGGGCAACATGATCGGCGCAGGCTTGGAGGGCCGAAGGGCCTGTTCCTGTGCTGTATTTTTCTTTGTTCTTTGTTCTTTGTTCTTTTATTGGGGGTTGGAGAGAAGGTGGCTTGTTGGGATAATTAACATGTGTGTTTTGCATTAAGACAGCCTCCATTTGAACTAGATGCTTACTGTGGAACTGGGTCACACAGGTCAGAAGGTCCTCAAACCATCAATCCATCCCTAGCTTGACTTCAATTAGTCAAACACATCTAATACTCTGCTTTAATTGGTCACAGATTCTGCTTTAATTAGTCTCAGTATCCCAGGAGGCTGAGGAATGGTTAAAACTGAGGGTTCCTCCTCCTGGAGGTTACCTAATAATTTCTGGATGGGGATAGGCCTGACTGTAACACCTTCCACAGTCAAATAACATATTGGCACTTGGGCCCTGATTTTAACTGGGACAGGGAATGGTGAGTGAGAGGCTTGAAGAAGATGATGTACTCGGCAGTTATGAAGGAAGCCAGTTGCATTTAAATTGGATGGGCAACGTCTAAACCCCGTGAAAAGAACAAAAAAACTGGTCCACATTTGAACAACTGACATTGTTGTCCCACAGGAAGCTGACATGAATGATGCCAAGGCAAGTGGGCAGGGGTGGGAATTGAGGCGAGAACCGGCTACAGTCAGGGAACCACAGGCCCTGGCGTAAAGTAACAGCTCCAATGCCCGAACAGATTGAATGACACTCACTGACACACTTTCCATTACAGAAAAGTGTGGCACACAATGACAAAGCAATACGCATTTTTATGTTCTACTCCATGGAAGAGAAGGTGCTGACTATCGAGGGAGGGCCATTGTTGAGGCTGTGCCCATTGGCGGGGCTAAAGCAATGAAGTATGTTGACCTAACTTGTCTTCCCACACCCAACTTCTCCCTCACCCCTAACTCTTTTCTGGCTCACAAACCGAAGGTGAATATGCACTTCTTACTTCCTCCTCTTCACTCCGAACAACCCGACCATTTCCCATTTTTCATTTCAGATGCCCCTGAAACGGCAGACCATGGTGGAAGGGCTGGAAGACAATGAAGATGAAAACACACCATCACTTGACTTCACAGTTGCAGTCACCAGCCCAGATACTGATGCTGAGCACAATTTAGAGTAAGGAATCCGTATGTGGTGAGACACTGGGCATAAGTTTGCTGCAGCCAGGGCAGGGAGAAAGGAATGCTATCAGATGCCAGCTCGCCAGAGGGCAAGTTCTGCTGCACAAGACTGCAAACAGGACCTCAGATATTTCCAAGGTACAGAAAAAGGCTGATGGGTCTACAAACAAAAATGTTTTGCGGATTGGGAAGTCTGGAAGAAAACCTTTGTGCAATATCAAGAAATATGGAAGAGTCTGTTACCAACTTGGCACAGGGTTTTGTGCAGAGCTTGGAGTCCGTTCTTCCCATTTTGGCACAAGTGGCTAACAGCCTTGTGGAACCAACCTGGTGCAACATAATATCACAGCTCGAGCAGCAACAACCCAATGCCTGAGTGCTGCAATCTAAACTCAAACCTCTGCCATCAGGCCTGTGGATATCAGAATTCAAAGGGGCTTCCAGAGTTTCACAGAAGTCCAGAAATCTATCCTCTAACAGATTACTGGGATGACTGATGCACCACCCAGTGGTTCCATGGAGGACACATATGCTGTCCTCTCTCTGAATAACATTTGTGCACTAACCACTGCCACTCTGCCAGTGCCCCTGCTGATGTCAGCCAGCCAGCCCAGACTGCTGACGCCTGCGACGAGGTGGTGAAGTTCAAAGCCAGGCCCTTACTTGCTCCATTTATTGCAGGCCAAAGTTGGCTAATGCTTTCCATATTTAAGGGGCCTTGCATTTCTTTTAGGTGACCACTAGGAAAGCCAGAAAAATGTCCCAACCAAATCAGTTATGACCTTTCTCGAGTATCCTTGGGGTGATGTACATTTGTTCCTGAAATTGGGCCTCATTGCACCCATTTCATCCCTGTTAAACATGTGTGATGCAGTCCAATTTCTATCCCTTTAACTTTGCAAACTGGGAATTGAAAAGGAATGACACTCATAAGGCACTTTCAACTCTGGATCAGCAAGTGACATTGCAGAACATAAATCTAGACTGATGCTCCAGTGTACACATGAAGGAGGTGCCATCCTTCAAATGAGATGGATTTTAAAATTTCACCCACGTTTTCAAATCCCTCCATGGCCTTAAGCCCCTCCCAGTCTTTATAATCTCCTCCATCCTCACAACCCTCCAAAATATCTGCGCTCACCTAATTCTGACCTCATTAACATCCCCGATTTTAATCACTCCACCATTGGTGGCCATGCCTTCAGTTGCCTAGACCCTTAGCTCTGGAATTCCCTCCCTAAAATCCTTCTAGCTTGCTTTCCTCTTCAAGACACTCCTTAAAGTCCAATTCTTTGACCAAGCTTTTGGTCATCTCACCTAATATCTCTTTGTGTGGCTCAGCATCATATTTTGGGCAGAATCATCCCAGATTTGCGTTAAGTGCAGTAGCAGGCAGGTAAAACGACATTTTACCCACCGGCTGCAATGATGGCTTTTCACGTCATATCATCCCAAACCTGCCGCATTCCCCATCATACCATCACCTCGCTGCTTCATCGTGCTGGGCACCATATTTAAATCTAGCCACGTACACGCATCTCTGTGCTTCCAGCCCAGGGCTACTGCAGGAAGGAACTCCATGAAAGACAAAAAGACTGCAGCCCCCAGGTTTAATGACCGTCACTGGAACACCTTTTGGATGCCGTGGAGGCCCGCTGTGATGTCCTCTACCCTGCTCTGGCTGCAGGATGCACAGTGGCATGACCAACCAGGCTTGGGAGGCAGTGGCAGTGGTATTCAACGCCAATGCCCTTCAAAAGAGGACAGCCAACCAGTGCTGCAAGAGAATGAATTATCTCCTCCATTCTGCCAGGGTAAGTCATTCTTCTCATCGCTCTCAACTCACACACTCACAAACCCATCATACATCCATAGGGCTCTCACTCACTGCCGGTTCATGGGACATCACCCATTCACTCTTTCACACACACCTTCATTGTCCTCATCCCGTCCCATGGGACCACTCACCACCCACACATGCCAGGCATACTTATCATATGGTCTGGCAGGTGTCCCGCTTACACTCTTTCCATTTCTATTCATGCAGGACAAGCTGGCACACAACAAGAGGGAGAGGTCGCAGACCGGTGGTGGAATGCCTGAAATTGAGGTCCTCATGGACTTTGAAAACAGAGCCATTCAGCTGGCCGGCAAGGGTCTGGACCATTCCTGTGCTGACGGTGAGGTCGGTAGTGCTCTACCAAGTGAGGATCCAGCTGTGCAAAATACATCAGGCAACCATGCTGTGAGTGATGTGTCCTGTTTCACAGGCCACTGCCATGCACTAATTATCTCCCCTTGCTTTCGCAGGCACATCTGGGAAACAGCCGACAGAGTCCATGACCGAGGGCTTCCAATCAAGCCCCGAAGAAACCTCTGAAGAAGAATCTGGAGGCACCCTCCATGAAGCCCCTTCACAGTGCTCACCCACACCCTCCACCAGTGCAGAGTCACACACCTCAGTGGGACCTAGCTTTAGAGTAGGCTCGGGATCACAATCTGGTGAGCACATCACACTGTCTGATCCACAGCAGTCGGAGGCAGGGACTTCCCAGGTTTCTAGCACGCAGAGGACTGCTGGAGGCCAGAAATTTGCTGAGTCTGAGTCAGATGACGAGACTCTGAACCCGATCATGTCACAGTTGCTGGAGATGCAAAGGCAAGCTCGGGAACATCAGGAAGGGATGTCCGCTACACTCCTCAGATTGCAACGCACGATGGAGGAGTCCATCCACCTTCAGCCTGAGGTGATAGCGCCAGCATGCCAATGCACTGAGGCCAACACTGATAGGATGGCAGCTTCCATGGAGACCTTGGTCCAAGACTTCGCTCCTGAACTGCTGCGCAGGCTCATCTTCATCGCTGATGCCATAGACGACCTCCTGCAGTGTGTATGCGAGAGGGGTGCAGGGCTGCTCGATCTCACTCCAGCTACCCCTTCTCCTCAAAGAGTCAGCCGGGGCACTTGGGCACCAATAGGGAGGGGGATCAGCTGGTGTACCCCCGAGACCATCCATCCAGGTGACTCTGGGATTGTCCGGCCCATCCGAATCCTCTCTTCCTGTGACCCAAGCAGCTCCAGCTCCACAGGCTGAGGAGGGTGCCACTGACACACCGTAGGACCCCATAAGTAGGCCTGGGCCTTCTAGGCCTCAGCCCTCCAGATTACAACCGCCAAAGTCATCATAGACAGGATGTAGCAGTCAGCAGGCTGCCTCCACCTCTGCTGTGAATGTCCGGGGAGCACCAAGACATAGCGGCAGGATTAGGAAAGTTAAGAAGATGTAGTTGCACAGCCAGGGCATGGGTGTTAATCACTTGTACATAATGTTCACAATTCTCAATAAACTCCCAAGAATGTCTCCATGCCTATGGCTCCTTGTTATGATGAGCAGTGTTCGTGTCACTCAGATGTGAAACCTTTCTGCACAAAATAAAGGCCGGTGTCTCAGTCCAGGGCCTTTTCCCTGTGCTTTGTTCAACCTTCAGACCAAAGTGATGGTCTGCCCTCACACTCCCTGGACACATCACTGATGTCTGCACCTCGATGGTGTTTGTTATTGCTGCCAAAATGTCATGGGCAGGTGTCACAGAGTTCCATAATTCTCTCTGTGTGCTCTCAGCACCTTTAAGGTGGGACTGGCCCCCATCTCCTTAGCATATGTGATCAGTGACAATGCACTCCTGAAGGGGTCAAGTGCTGAAAGCAGACAAAGGATCAGGTGCTTTTAAAGTTTCATGGCTGTGTCTCTATGATATGACCCCGATCACCGAGCACAAGTGAGCTGCCCGCGGCCAGACAGGAGTCAGACATTCACAGACGCTATGTGAAGATCTATGACGTGTCCTCACTGCATGTCATCATCATCCTCCTGCAATCGAGCGACTGTTAGGGCCTCCACTGTGTCTCCATGACAGGAGCATTATCACAGAGGGTATGTGCATTGCCATAAGCCAGATTGGAGTCAAACGTTCATAGATGCAATGTGAGGATATATGGTGTATCCTCACTGCATGCCATCATCATCTTCCACAAAACTAGCAGCTATGAGGGCCTCCCAAGCGCACCTGCCTTACCTGGCCAGTGCGAGGGCCTCACCCCCATCATTGTTGCCTTAGAGGACCTCCTCGCTCTCATCCTCATTAGCATCCTCCTCACCAGAGGAGACCTCTAGCACCTCCATCTCCTCCTCAGCCAGCTCCTCTCCCTGTTGCAGCGCCAGGTTGTAAAGGGTACAGCAGGCGATGGCGATGCATGGCACCCTCTGTGGGCTATGTTGTAGGGCTCCACCAGACCGGTCCAGCACCGAACCATCACTTTCAGATGGTCTGTTCCACCAAGTTGCGAGTTGCAGCATGAGCCTCGTTATACCTTCTCTCTGCTGCAGCCTGAGGCCGCTGCACGGGTGTCGTCAGCCACATCCTCTGTGGGTAGCCCTTGTCCTCAAGGAGCCATCCCTGCAGCTTCTGTGGACCCTGGAAGACTTCAGAGATCTGTGGCCAACTGAGAATGTGGGAGTTGTGCACTCTCCCTAGAAACCGTGCACAGATCCAATTGTCATGATCGCACACCAGTTGCACATTCGGTGAATGGAATCCCTTGCGGTTTATATAGTTGACCACGTGTTGCGATTGAGATTTGAACACCATGTGAGTGCAGTCGATGGTGCCCTGCACCTATGGGAAACCCGAGATCTTGGAAATCCAATCGCTCTTGCATCCTGGCTCTCCTGGTCCCGGGCAAAATGCACAAAGTTGTGTGCCCTCGCGAAGATGGTATCATGACCTCATGGATGCATTTGTCATTGGAGACTTGTGATATCCCACAGAGGCCACCTGTGGAGCCCTGAAAGGAGCCACTGGCATGGAAATTGAGCACTGCTGTCACTTCACAGCCACTGGCAGTGGATGCCCTCCATGTCTCCGTGGCGCCAAATCCTCCAGTAGCTGGCAGATGTGACCAACCAGTTCCCTAGACATGCGCAGTCTTCAGCAACACAATTCTCGGTCGTCTGCAGGAATGAAAGGCAGCACCTATAGACCCTGTGTCTAGCTAGACGCCGACCAGCGATGGCTCGCTGTGACTCTTTGGCGGAATGTGCAGGAGCCCCAGCCACCCCTTCTTCCAGAGGGTGTTGCTCCTCCCTCTGCCCAGCCAGGCACCTTAGCCACTCCCTTCTCTGTTGTCTTCATCCTCTGTAAGCCATGAGGCATAGAGCTAGGTCACCAAGCTCCATGATCCTGATGTACTCCTGCAGCATGAAAGAGAGAGACGTGTGGAGTAGCATGGGTATACTAAGAACCTCTCTTGGTTAAGCCTGAAGGCCCCTTAATACATCCCAGAGAGTGCTGGCCACCACTTGGATGGCCAGAGTTTAGTGCGCTGCACGGCTGCCCGAAACCCCACCCACCTCCGCCCCACTCCACCTGACCGATTGGGGGCAGCTTCACCCACTGGACTGCATGCTGTGCTCTCAGCTCAGGCGCAGGCATTCTCCTAACCTGCACTGCAAGGCTGCACTGTTAACTTGAACCATGGGGGAGACTGGTCCAAACAGGGATGATGTCATTGCAAGAAGCTATGAGTACCTCCACCAGTGACTGCTCCATGGCCAACTTTAGCAAGGACATTGTGCCAACGTGCCAAGTCGTCCAACTATTCTGCAGTTCATTCATTACTTGCCAGTGTGTGACCAAGAGGTGAAAAGCTCTGGAGCACATGGTTGGCACTTTGGTGCCTCTGTGTTGCTTGAGTGGGCAGAGAAGCCAGAGGCCTTACTCCAATCATATCAATGCGGCTGCACCTGTGTCTCAGCTGCAGAGGAATGGCCATAAGCTGTCCCTAATGCATGGCCGTTTCTCTCACCCACCGCCACCCCCACTCCCGCACGTGCTTGTGCACTACCTTCAACTACAGGGCAGCCCCTGCCCACCACACCCCACACCCAAGTTGCCTCAACCACAGGGCAGCCCTTGACTCCCCACCCCAACACGCCTCAACCGTGAAGTCCAACAGGTGAACCGGGCTAGCGCTTCACAGCATTACTCATGCCCTTTGTGTGCTGTTGAGAAACACATCGACATGTGTTCTCATTGATGTGGGTGGATGAACCAGTGGTGGGGAGGGGTTGTTGGTGGAGGGGGGTGGATTTGATTCCAGCGGGCTGGCCTTATAATGATATGCTGATGTTTTAGAAAGAGGTTCCCGAGGTCCGATGGCAGGAAACGCGGCCCACCATCGGTGGGTGGAGCGGACGATTGCAAACTGGCTTCATGACATTGTGAAACCAATTTTTGGCCTTCCCGCCATATTGTCTGCTCACACCACAGAGCACACTCGACGCCAGCGGGCAAGGAAGATCCCGGCCTTTGTTTCATAATGATCCTGCCCTGAGGCAATTTATTATGTTAAAGATGCTCTGTAAATACAGATTGTTGCTTAAATATCCACCTGTTTTGAGTGGGTGTTTTGAATCCCAACATATTACTTAAAAAACAGCAGGGAGGTTTCTCCACGTGCTAGCTAATATTCTTCCCACAAACAATGTTCCAGTAAATACACAGATTAACTAGTTGTACAATTCCTTGGAATATGGGACTATGTGGGCATTTGCTGCATCCAAAATGACTAGCTGCCAGATCTATCTACCCAACAATAGTTACTATACATCAAAGCAATTCAGTATATAAAGTGAATTCTTTGAGACGCTTCAGAAAGATGTGATAATGCTAAGTAGGTCTTCCTTTTTTAAGTCCTTCACATCAAAGGCAAATTTGTTGAGCAATAAATAAATGAATAAAACATTAAAGGCTTCTTCATTAAACTAACATATATTTTAAAAAGCAAAAAAAGGCAATTTAAATTTCTCTTTTACAAATGCCAAAGGGGCCTGCTTTCCCCTCATTCATCTTTCTAATATTAATGGTGATGGCTTTACCCACCCTAAAAAATGTATGTCCCTGATGTGTGCTCCCACTGATATTCCTCTCTCACTGATCAAAATTAATCCTCGGAGAATTAGACTGAAGACAGAGACTGTCAGAGTGACATCTGAGGGTCATTCCCATGATTCTGAGCTTTGGTGGACCGATGGGAAGAGGATTGATTGAGGATCAGATTGTCCCATAACTTATTTTGATGGATTTTAGTGAGGTTTATCGAAACATTGAAGGAGACGGAAGCATTTACAATGCTTCACTGTTCAATAATACTCTGGATTGATATTACCTAAATAATGAGAGGGTTTGGCAGGCTTGGCAGGAGGGTGTTTATTTAATACAGAGTGCACTAACTAACCATGAATTTACATCATCTCGATTCTGACCTTACAGAGCAGATCACTCTGCCTGGCTGTTTATATCCATTGCAGCACTTATTCATTTATTAGTCATTATTCACAATAATTCTGAAAATAGTGGGACTACTTCTTATTAGTATTATATTAAAAAATCCAGATAATGAAAATAAAAATTCTGTGTGAAAATTTCAGGATGGCTCCCAGCTATTAAATTTGTGGTACATTTCTACCAACTGTGGAGGCTACATTTGATAGTCCCTGAAAACAGTCTCATGGATCGCAATGTGTGATTAACCCTTATCCATTGATTGCAGTGCAGGTTTCAGCTTTGTGCTGCTGCTCATTTCAATGATTTCAGTAAACTGTGCTGTTGATAGGCTGCACGCATCAGCAAGGGGGCTAATATAACAAGTGGGATAGCACCACTTAAAGCTAACCTGCACTGCTTAAAACTAGCCTGTACCTCTTGAAGGGGTGGATGAGGCAGGTGCTGGCCGTCATTCAGGAAGTGATTCCGAGCTCGTAAACACTGAAGATTGGCACAAGATGGGAGATAGTGTGCACTACGTTTTCAGATGCTGCACTGGAGGCCTTGGTTGGGGAAGGTGGAAAAGAGAAGGACCAGGACGCCGTCCAGACACGAACTGAGAAGGCAATGGGAGCAGATAGGCAGAATCCAGTTCTGAAGACCTGGATGCACTGCCCCATCAAGTTCAAGAGTGGCCAAGATCCATGAATGCATCACCAAATTCCATACCCCAACAACTGCAGTGCTAACCTCTGACACCACTCAATTCATCACTCTTCATCATTTCCCTAACTACAACCTCTCAGCTCACACACCTAACATTCATATGTTCTACTGCACCCTCACACACTTAGCTCTGTTGCAAGCCTCACATACACATCTCACAGCTTTACAACACAGCCAGATATTCAACCTTGATAGCCACATCCCCCAAAATGATTGCATGACGTTTACCGAGACACTTCCCTCTTTCACTTGTGGAACAAGTTAGTACACAACTGAAAGAGGCAGGAACTAACCGAAGAGAGTCAGGTGCTCCAGCAAGTCCTAATGCCCATGGATGGCCAAAAAGACATTCTGCCCATCATATAAATGAGTAATGTTGTGTATGAATTTCAGTACCGGTGTGATGTTACATATGTAAGCCATACATCACAAAGACTGGTGGATCATATCAAACACCATGCCCCTTCGGCTGTTCACAATGGGCAAGGTACTAACTGTACCCAACCAGCCCATGCTTGCAAAACTCAAAACATAGTGACCAACATTGGCTGTGATTCCACGATTGAACAACATTTGCTAAACAGCCTTGAGTGTGCTAGGAATTACACTAACAACCAATTTAAGATTATCAGTCAGGCTTGCTCACACATAGTAATACACAGAGCCCTGTTCTTTGCAGACAGAAAGAACATGTACACACATTGTATCTTTTTCAACTAAACAAAATAGACGGTAGCCATTCCCTGGTGCATTCCTTAGGGCAATGCCTTGACCAATCAGAGTCAATCTGCCTGATTTGAATTTAAACAAAGCTTTGCAGTTAACTGTTAGTCATTAGTTAACTGGTGCATTCTCCATGGCAACACCTCTACCAATAAGAGTCTACTTGCTAACCACTCAGCACTCTCTTCTCATACGGTATAAATTGTTGCTCCCTTTACATTTGGTATTCTTGTGAATTGTCCTGATCAGTGCAAGATGAAAAGCTTCAGCAACGTACAATACTCGTATATATATTTGGCAGAGGAAGGCATTAAGAGATATAGGAGATGAAGTAGCCAATGGAATTTTCTAATTTGGGGAACAGCCAAATGAACTGTAATATTTACTATCAATTCTTTTTCCATTCTTATGTTCCTATTGCAACAGTTAGGTAAGATTCATGACCAAATCATGGTGTTGTAACTGACTGTTTGTGAGCTCTACCAGTACCATTGAGGGGTGGACTTTATTCAATTCTGTTCAAGAAAAACGGGAGAAAATTTTAAATTCAAAATTTGCTACTTCCTAACAAAATCATTGGAAGTCACAATCTGGAGACACGCAATTCCTAAGGATATGATTTAATTAGGGAACTGAAAAGTAAACACACAGCCAGTCACAATTAGGAATGAACAAATAACTTGCATTAATATAGCACCTTTCTTATCTTCAGGCCATCACAATCTGCTTTATAGCCACAGAGTTAATTCTAAAGTATAGTCGCTGTATTTTTGTAAGCAAACAGGGCAGCCAATTTTCAAACAACTAGGTCGTACAAACAGCAATGAGAATAGTAAATGGCACACTGAGAACAGACTTCAAGTTAAATGAAACTTATTATGAACTTAAAATCACATGAAAGCAGTTTTAAACATAAACAGGGCCAGTACAAAAGAAAACCCACCCCTAAACAGAAAAGGGGAAGTGACTGAAAAATTCAACCTTCCTATTAATTGAAAGTGATGCTGCTACTGAATGGGGATCATTTTATTGATATGATGTGACGCAGATGGGAGCATTTGCATGCCTGGCAGCTGCGCTTGTCGTTTGGATGTCTCGGATATGTTAAACATTAGCCACGCTGGATCTCCCACAAACTCCTCATGTACTGTCACTAAGGGCAAAGGGCAAGGCAGCAATGCCTCGGGTGGTGAAGGTGTTGCCACAGAAATAATCAGTGCTTGGCACTCAGCTGTGCCTATGATGGTATCCATTTTCTAGTGTACTTTTGATCCAGCAAGTTTATTTGAGGCTGGATGTGGTGCTCAATTTTCAAACACTTCAAGTGTTGGTCTCATTTAGTTTCACATAACGCAAGTAAAATAAAAATAATAAATATCCATGTTTAATTGTATAGCTGATTTTTGTACAGAAAACATATCTGTGTTGTGTTACTGATAGTCCATGAATTTTTATATAATGGGGGTGAGGGCCTCAGATGTAAAAGGTTTGAAAACCCCTTAAGTAGGAAACGCAATAGCCAATGGGCACACAGTAAGGCTCCACAAACATCTACGCTTTGAAAAGATCATATGTTTAAGTGTTATGTGATCTTTTACATTTACGAGAGAGGACAGATAAGGCATTGATGTAATGTGTCATGTGAAAAGCAGTATCTCTGACAATGCAGTATGTTAACGGTATGTTCATTGTATTATTAAGGCTGAGGATATACAGGTGGAGAGCATTGATTGATTGAGTACCTTGAGCACAGGGACACTGGATGTTGACTAGGAGGCAGGCAGTCATTTGTAATGTTACATTCGGTAAATAAATCTAGTATTAAGTAAAAGATTGGTGTCTGGATTCCTACTTCCAGTATTCCCCCAGTACTGCATTGGGGTGTTTACCTGGATTAGGTGCTCGAGTCTTGTGGATAGAATTTTGTAAGTGGGGCACCATTCCTGACGGTGGATCCAGGGATTAAAATTTAAATTTAAATTGCCAGCGGCATGCTGGCACGTGATTCTACAGCGGGGGAGGCTTGTCAGTGATGAACCTCGCCGTCAGCTCATAATGCTGCAGCTACGGGTGGGCTATAAAAGAGCCTCCTGGACAAACAGGAAGCCTCTGCAACATGGTCAAAACTTTGCTGCCCAATTCCATTGCCACTAACATAAGATTTATTGAGAGCATAAAGGTGTCACGGATTTTTTTTTAGATTTAAATTTCACTTGTAATTATTTCACATTATATTGGTATCACTTTATTCATGTGTGCATCATCATTATTTGTTTAGACTAGCTTAGTCAGAGAGCTAAATGAACTGGCACACCTCATGGTTGGCACACATTGGCGGTTACAGGGTAGCTAGGGACATTTCCTTTATTATGGAAGAAGCAATGTTTTTTTCTGTACACTCTTTATTCAATGTTCATGTTAGTGTCCGGTGTTGTAATTGCCATTCTGTGGGACATGGCTAAACCTCGGCTAGGTCTCCTTTCTCTGTATTGCAAATGACATAGTCCGAGATCACTGTCAATGGGGAATAATGAAATGTTGTAGGCCTTGGAAGGACTCTGCCAGTCAACGTCCTGAGATGGACCCACATTTGGATAGTCTGGATCCCTCCATTTAGCCCCCTCATTTTCTTACCTAACTGACTGTCCTCACCACCCCCAGCACCACACCCAGGACCTTCCCATTTCACCCCTCCATGCCCCTGACCCCAACTTCTGTCCTCCTTTGGATCCCTCTTCCACTCCTCCATGCAGCCGAACCCTAACCTTTCAACACCTAACTCTCCTCATTGCTACTGCACTCTTGCCAGTCCCAAGCCTCCAAGCAAGCTGTCATTCACCTGCTCCCTCCCTTCGACTGCACAGTTCAACAAGGAAAACTGCTAACCTCAGATACAACTGCACAAAGCCGACTGGTGCACCAACATGATCTGAGTGCCATAAAGTTCTTGTGCGCTGACCTTATCTTGAAGGTAGGATGCAATTTTAAAAAGATTTTCGCTAATGGCTATTCATGACATGCAAATGCGTTATAAGTACGAACTCGCCACAGGATGGTATGAGGCCCAGGATGCCACAAACACACCGCTGACTTAATCTCTACATCTCAGCCTGCCCTTGCAAAATCAAAATTTTGCAACCTGCATAATTCAGTCATCCCACACGTCAGGCGGAATTTTCTATGCCCGCTGGTGTCGGTCGTGTTTGGCGACATAAGTGAACAATTGGGCGAGAAGGCCAAATATCGGTTCCACGACATTGTGCAACCAGTTTGTGATCGTCTGCTCAGCCCATTGATGGCAGGCTGCGTTTCTTGCCATCAGATGTTGGGAACCTCATTGTAACACATCCGCATATCATTATAAGGTCAGCTCACCGGAATCATATCCCTGTGCTGGGTTGCCCTCCCATGTCGGTGGGAAAACACGCTGCTGTAGAACACATCTTGACAAGTGTGACGTGCAGAATTTGAGACGCCACCAGGGCCTTGCTCACATCGTGGACATCTGAGGAGAAGAAGATGCTGGAGCCCTACAGTAACGGCACACTGGAAGAACATTTATGGCATGCTGGGTGGATTCTCCTGGACATGGCTCAACTGCGAAGCAGCTCACGGAAGGTGGGAAGTCACCTTTGAGGGTCTGCTCACAATGGATGATGGTCGAGGAGGTGGAGAGAAAGATATACCAGGGGTGAGAGAGGAAGGTCTAGGATCGACTGGGAGAGGAAGAGGGGTTGGGGGGAAAGGGAGATTGGGTGGAAGGAGAAACAAAGCTGTCCGGGGGGTGGAGTTGAGGTTAGGGGGGGTGAACAAAGGTGTCAGGGGGGTGAGGTTGGGATGGGGGAACGAAGCTGTCGGACGGGGTGAGGTTGGGGGGGGAGCGAAGGTGTCAGGGGGAAGGTTGGCAGGAGGACTATGGGAGAAGGAGGAGGTAACAGGGGCGAAGGCGGCAACTGGGCAGGTAAGTGTAAGGGGAGTGGAAGGTGTGAGGGAAGGAGTTTGTGGGGAGGGAGGAGTCCAGAAAGGGGAGGGAGTCCAGGGGGAGGAAGGAGTCTGGGGGGAGGAAGGGGTGCGGAGAGGGGAAAAGATAAGAGTGGAGGAAGAATTAAGAGTATCTGAATGAGTCAGGAAGGGTGGGGGGAGTAAGGCTGGAGGAAGAAGTCAGGAAGGGAGAAGGACTAAGGGATGGGAGAGCCCGGGATAGGGGGCAAGGACTTAGAGGGGGGTCTCTGGTGGGGGCAGGCAAGGAGTTCTGGGCAGAAAGAGTTCAAAGAGGGGAAGGGATGCTAGGGTGGGGAGGAAGGAGGTCTCAACTTCTGTCACCACAAACAGCAAGGGCCCCAGCACCGAGCCCTGCGGAACCCCACTGGAAACAGACTTCCATTCACAGAAACATCCCCCTACCATCACCCTCTGCTTCCTGACTCTCAGCCAATTTTGGATCCAACGTGCCACTTTTGACTTGGATCCCATGGGTTCTTACTTTCTTGGCCAATCTTCCATGAGGGACTTTATCAAAAGCCTTGCTAAAGTCCATGTGGACCACACCAAATTCATTACCCTCATCAACACTCCTGGTTACCTCCTCAAAAAATTCAATCAAATTTGTCAAACACAACCTTTCCTTAACAAATCCAAGCTGACTGTCCCTGATTAATCCATGTCTCTCCAAGTGCAGATATATTCTGTCCCTGGGAATTCTTTCTAGTAACTTCCCCACCACACCAAAGTTAGACTGTCTGGCCTGTAATTTCCTGGTCTATCCCTTCCTCCCTTTTTTAATAATGGGATAACCTTAGCAGTCATCCAATCCTCTGGCACCTCACCTGTGGCTAGAGAGGATTTGAAAATTACTGTCAGGGCTCCTGATATCTCTTCCCTTGCCTCCCTTCGCAGCCTGGGATACATCTCATCCGGTCCTACAGATTTATCCACTCTTAAGGTCAGTAAATCCGCTGGTATCCCCTCTCTTGTTATGTTAATTTCCTCTAATATTTCACAGTCCTCCACCCTGATGTCTATACCTGCGTCGTCCTTTTCCATTGTGAAGATCGATGTAAAGTATCTATTGAGGACTGTACCCACATCTTCCAGGTCCACACAGATTACCTCTAAGGCCCCTAATTGGTCCTACTCTTTCCCTAGTTATCCTCTTGCTCTTTATATATAAAAAAAACCTCTTTGAGTTTTCTTTATTCTACCCGTCAATGCTTTCTCATGCACTTGCTTAGCTTTCCTAATTTCCTTTTTAAGTTCCTCCCTGCACTTTTTATACTCCTCTAGGGACTCAGCTGTATCGAGCCCTTGGTATCTGCCATTTGTTTCTCTTTTTTTCTTAATCCTAACCTTTGTGTCCCTTGACATCCAGGGTTCTCCAGACTTGGATCCCCCCATTTGTCTTTACGGGAATATATTTGCCCTGTACTCTCGCTATTTCCTCCTTGAATGCCTCCCACTGCTCTGACACAGTTTTACCTGCAAGTAGCTGCTCCCAGTCTACTTGGGCCAAATCATATCTCATCTTAGTAAAATTAGCCTTTCCCCAGTTTGGAACTTTTATTCCTGGCCCAACCTTATCCTTTTCCATAACTATCCTAAATCTAACTGAGTTATGGTCACTCTTTCCAAAATGCTCCCCTACTGATATGCCTTCTACCTCCCCGGGCTCATTTCCGAATATTAGGTCCAGAACTGCCCCCCTCCCTTGTTGGGCTTTCTACGTACTGGCTAAAAAAGTTCTCCTGGATGCAACTTAAGAATTTTGCTCCCTCCCTACCTTACATACTAAAACTATCCCAGTTAATATTTGGGTAGTTAAAATGCCCTACTATTACTGCCTTATTATCCTTACACTTCTTTGAAATTAGATTGCATATTTGATCTTCTAATTGGGCCTATAGTAAACTCCCAACAATATGTTTGCCCCTTTTGTGTTTCTTACTTCTACCTATATGGCCTTATTTGATGACCCTTCCAGGATATCATCCATCCTCACTGCTATAATTGATTCCTTGATCAATATTGTGAGCCCCCCTCCTCTTCTATCTCCCTCTCTATCTTGTCCGAATACCCTATAACCAGGAATGTTGAGCCCTTCTTTTAGCCAAGTCTTGGTCATAGCTATGCTATCATATTCCCACATGCCCATCTGTGCCCTCGGCTTGTCTGTCTAATTCCTCAAGCTCCTTGCATTAAAATATATTCCGTTTCTTTCCTATCTAATCTATGTTTCTTCTGCCTTCCAGGCTCACTTACTAGCATTTCAACTTCTAATTCCATCTTAGCTTCATCCCCTCTCAACCACTTTTCAGGATCCCATCCCCCTGCCAATTTGGTTTAAATCCGCCCCAACAGCATTGGCAAACCTCCCCACAAGGATGTTGGTCCTAATCCTGTTCGGGTGTAACCCATCCAACTTGTACAGGTCTCACCTCCCCCAGAAACGGTCCCAATGCCCCAGGAATCTAAAGTCCTCCCTCCTACACCATCTCTCCAGCCACGCATTCATCTACTCTATCCTTCTGTTCCTATACTCACTGCTGCGTGGCACCGGGAGTGATCCGGAGATGACTATCTTTGAAGTCATGCTTTTCAATTTTCTACCTAACTCCCTAAAGTCTGCTTGCAGGACCTCATCTCTCTTTCTTGTTATGTCATTGGTCCCAACATGGACCATGACCTCTGGCTGTTCACCCTCCCCCTTCAGAATGCCCTGCAGCCGTTCCATGACATCCTTTCCCCTGGCACCCGGGAGGCAACACACCATCCTGCAGTCAGGTCTACGGCCACAGAAGCACCTGTCTACACCCCTCACCAATGAATCCTCTACTACTATTGCCCTTCCACACTTCCTACTCCCCCACCCCCGAGCAGCTGGATCACCCACAGTGCTATGGCCTTGGCTCTGGTTGACCTCCACAGAGGAACCGTCACTCTCACTGTTTTCCTAGGCTGAAAAACGGTTTGTGAGCGAGATGCACTTAGGGACTCCCTCACTACCTACTCTCACATCCTGGAATGAAAAGGGTTCTGGTTGGTAGGTGATGGTGGGAAGGTGGAAAGTGAGGCCAGAGGGTTTGACAGTGATGGGGGAAAGGGCATGGGTGACGGGGAGAGAGGAAAGGATGGAGGAGTGGAGCGAAAATGTGACAACCACCATTTTTCTCAAATTTAAAGTGAGCAGAGCCTCGTGTTGGACGGACACAGGCGCAGCATGGGAGTGCGTTCAGTGTGTGGGTGGAGATGCAGGTCAGCTCAGATGGACAACTGAAAGAGAACCCCAGCAGACAGCATTGAAAATGCTTGGGACACTGAGGCGAGTGTGATGGAGGAAGGCTCCATATGCATGGGAGCTGCATAACTAGGGAAGTAGAGAGGGTTTTAAACTGAATTGTGGGGGCAAGGGATCAAACTTGGGAAGATGTGGAAAATCAAAGAGTTGAGACATGGCAAGAGAGGCAGGTATTAATGTGGAAAGTTATAAACAAACTGTGACAGGAAGGGACAGAGAGTACAATTATAAGAGTTAATCAGCAGATAAGGCCAGACGCTACAAAAATAATAAAAGGTCAAAGCTAAGTGCTCTGTATCTAAACGTAGGCAGCATTTGAAACAAAACAGATGAACTGATAGGACAAATATAAGTAAATAAGTACGATCTGATAGCCATTACAGAGACATGGCTACAGGATGACAGATATTGGGATCTGAATATTGAAGGGTACATGACATTTAGGAAGGACAGGAAGTTGGGAAAAGGTGGAAGGGTGGCTCTGTTAATTAATGATGGTATTAGCACATTAGAGAGGGATGACCTAAGTTCAGGAAACCAGGTTGTAGAAGCGGTTTCAGTTGAGATGAGGAATGATGAAGGAAAGAAGTCACTTGTGGGAGTGGTGTACAGGCCCCCTAATTGTAACTACACAGCAGGATAGGGTATAAAAGAAGAGAGAATGGGATCTTGCCAGAAAAGGACAGCAATAATCATGGGGGATTTTAATCTACATATAGGCTGGAAAAACCAGATGGCAAAGGCAGCGTAGATGAAGAGTTCATAGAATGTTTTCGGGATAATTTCTTAGAACAGCACATTCTGGAGCCAACCAGAGAGCAGGCTGTACTAGACCTGGTATTGAGTACCAAGATAGGATTAATTGAACGAGTGCATCCAAAGCTAGTATTTGAAACTTAAATAATGGCAATTATGATGGTATGAAAGCAGAGCAAGCTAAAGTGAACTAGCAAATGATGTTAAGGGATAGGTCAATAGAGATTCAGTGGCATACATTTCAAGGGATATTTCAGAATACACAGAATAGATACATTCCAATGAGGAAGAAAAATTCCAAGTGAAGGGCCCACTATCCGTGGTTAACTAACAAAATTAAAAACAGTATCAAATGTTATGATCCCAGATGGTGTTACAGCTGGACAATCCTGATCCCAGGGTGGAAAGCGGCTTGATAGATCCTAACTTTTATTTTTGTTTAGGTATGCGAAGAGTAGCTACTGAACAGAGTCACATAAGTCACCTGATGAACTTTTAACAAAAGAATAAAACATTTATTAAACAAGTAAAGATGGACTATATTATAATACTCCTTAACCCACAACTATGCCTTTACAGATATATACAGATTTGTAAGGATAACACAAGTTACAAAACTATACTTTACTCTTATACTAATGTTCACAGTAAGTACACAGTCCATGTAAACCAATTGGCGACCTGTGGTCAGACACACCACACTCTGAAACCAAGTGACAGATGCCACCTCAACCAGATGCTATGAATCTCTCATCAACATCCCCCCCAGACATTGGTTACACCGTGATCCAACCGGTCTCACTGAACTCTATCTTTCACACGAGGGTCTCCAGTCTCCACTTTCCAAAAATTCGCTTTGGAATCTTCTCTCAAACCAAGGCTTCCTCTCAGATGTCTTCCGCAAGGTTCCACCTCCAGGGTTTCGAACTATCCTTCCAATGTTCTCCTCTCCTGGGTCACCATGTGCATTCAAACTTTCTCTCTCTCACTGACTCAGCTGCCAGTAGTACACCACTGCTTCATATGCGCTTAGCAAAGAGTTACAGACATTCATCCATCACTTTGGCCTCTCACAAACCTTTATATCACATCTTTAAGCTTGAAGCTTGGAGCCTTTCCCTGCTCCTCACTCTTAACTTCACTTAGCAGGAGCTTTTCCAGGATCCTATCCTTCCTTTGACTAGAAGATCTTATTGGGGCTTCCTCCTGTTCCACTCCCCTGGATTTGGGGGCATTCTTCTTCAGCTTGGAACCTGATATCTGTCCCTTTTCATGTCCTGCCTGTCCTGGCACCTTTTTCCAACTGAACTCAAAACTGCTATTTCTTTAGTTTGCCTGTGCGTGCCTGTGGGTGGGGCCAGCCTCTCTGGGCCACTGTTGCTAGACAACAGCACAGTTTTTTCTACTCAGAAATGGGGATGTTTAGAATATTGTGAGCAATTTTGGGCCCCGTATCTCAGGAAGGATGTGCTGGCCCTGGAGAGGGTTCAGAGGAGGCTCATGAGAATGATCCCTGGAATGAAAGGCTTAACATATGAAGAATGTTTGAGGACTCTGGGTCTATACTCGATGGAGTTTAGAAGGATGAGGGGGGATCTGATTGAAACTTACAGAATACTGAAAGGCCTGGATATAGTGGACGTGCGGAAGATGTTTCCATTAGTAGGAGAGACTAGGACCCGAGGGCACAGACTCAGAGTAAAGGGAAGACCTTTTAGAACAGAGATGAGGAGAAACTTCTTTAGCCAGAGAGTGGTGAATCTATGGAATTCATTGCCACAGAAGGCTGTGGAGTCCTTGAGTGTATTTAAGACCGAGATAGATAGGTTCTTGATTAGTAAGGGGATCAAAGGTTACAGGGAGAAGGCGGGAGAATGGGGTTGAGAAACTTATCAGCCGTGATTGAATGGTGGGGCAGACTCAATGGGCTGAATGGCCTAATTTCTGCTCCTATGTCTTATGGTCTTATGTTCACCGATGATTGCACAATGTTCAGCACCATTCGCGACTCCTCAGATACTGAAGCAGCCCATGTCCAAATGCAGCAAGACCTGGACAATATCCAGGCTTGGTCTGACAAGTGACAAGTAACATTCATGCCACACAAGTGCCAGGCAATGACCATCTCCAACAAGAGAGAATCTAACCATTGCCCCTTGACTTTCAATAGCATTACCATCGCTGAATCCCCCACTATCAGCATTCTGGGGGTTACCATTGACCAGAAACTGAGCAGGACTAGTCATATAAACACTGTGGCTACAAGAGCAGGTCAGAGGCTAGGAATCCTGCGACAAGTAACTCACCTCCTGACTTCCCAAAGCCTGTCCACCATCAACAAGGCACAGGTCAGGAGTGTGCTGGAATGCTCTCCACTTGCCTGGATGAGTGCAGCTCCAACAACACTCAAGAAGCTTGCCACCATCTAGGAGAAAGCAGCCCACTTGATTGGCATCCCATCCACAAACATTCACTCTCTTCACCACTGACACACAGAGGCAGCAGTGTGTACCGTCTGCAAGATGCACTGCAGGAACTCACCAGGGCTCCTTAGACAGCACTCCAAAATCCATGACCACTACCATCTTGAAGGACAAGGGCAGCAGATACATGAGAACTCTAGCTGGAAGTTCTCCTCCAAGCCATCCACCATCCTGACTTGGGAATACATCACCGTTCCTTCACTGTCAAAATCCTGGAACTCCCTTCCTAACAGCACTGTGGGTGTACCTACACCACATGGACTGCAGCAGTTCATGAAGGCAGCTCACCGCCACCTTCTCAAGGGCAGTTAGTGATGGGCAAAACATGCTGGCCCAGCCAGCTATGCCCACATCCCATGAATGAATAATTTTAAAAAATGAATGTTCCGATGGCTCAGGCCTTCCTGCAACTCTCTTACCTTGTTTGCTTTCCCAATAGGTCTCTGATCTCCATCAGTAAATCAGAACTTTTCCATTATCATTCTTGACCTGATGAATGGCCTGCACTCAAATTGTTAGTCTGCCCTTTCTTCTTTAAAGTTGTTGGCTGACCTGCTGTCAATTTCTAACAATTTCTGACTTCAGATTTTTGGAAAGGTTTCTTTTTTATTTTATTGTAATATGGAGGAATAGTCGTCTGCCACTTAGTGTGAGGCACGCCAATAACAATTGAAGTGGCAACCTCATTCTGACGTGATGTATAGGAGGGTTGAATACTTTTGTAGCTCCACTCCATTAGAATTGCCTTAGCTTCACCATGTTAAATATAACAGGTTACCATCTTTGCAATACTTAGTTCTCATTCTGAACTGATTTTCTAAGTGGAATCCAGGGGTCTGCTCCATAAGGAAGGTTGTGGAGATGAGGGAGAGAGATTGAAAAAGAGAAAGAGGAAGAACAAGAACATCAGAGAATTTGTTTCCTAGCAACTGGCTCAAAAGAGGCCTGGGACTAGATTATTCACCTGTCCCCTGGTCATGCAATGCTCATGGCCTAATGAGGACAGGAAATTAAGATTAAGAGAAAGGAGGGAGAGGAATGTTCAGATGATGCAATGTAAACATGGTCATTTTAAGATGTATTGCTCGTCCTTTGCAGACATTTTGTATGATTGAGAAACCAATAAAGAGATAAGCTCCAGTGTGCAGAAAAAAAGGCTGGCAATTATCTAACACCTTTCAGAAAGTCAGGGCATCCCAAAGCACTTTATAGTCAATTAAATAAATTTGGAGTGTAGTCACTGTTGTAATGTAGGAAACACTGTTTGTTAACAGACAGGCCCGAGAAACAGCAATGCGATAATGACCAGATAATATGTTTTTAGATGTTGTTTGAAAGAAAAGTACAGGCTGGGACAATGAGGAGAATTCTGCTCTTCTTCAAAATAGTGCCATCAAACTGAGAGGGCAGACAGAAACTTGGCTTAACGTTGCATCAGAAAGATGCCACCAGAGACACTGCAGCATTCCTTCCGTAATGCACTGGAATATCAGACTAGATTTTGTGCTCAAATCTCTGGAGTGGGACTTGAACCCATAACTTCCTGGCTCAGAGGTGAGAATGCTACCAACTGAGCCTACAAAGGTCATTAAAGCATTGCAAGGAGTAGGAAAAAAATGAGTTATATAAAGAGGTAATGCATCAATAACTTAGAGTGCACTGAACTCCATTCTGTATGAATATGTGAAATATAAGGGATAAAAGGAAAGGCTATCAAAATATCAGAGTAAACCCTGAAAGTGCTTTTCATATACAGTGACTCAGAAGGGCTGATGACACCACTGTCTGACAGCACTGCTGATATTCAGCCAAATATTGAGTCCAATTGATGCTGTAGTTATTCCCTAGCAGGAGAAAGCCTCTGACGGGGATGTGACCAGAGTTAATCTTCCATTCTCCCAGAGCTCATAAACTTTGAATCCTGTTTACAAACAGATCAATGAAGAGACATAAAAAACAAGATAAAGCATCAATTAAGACATAAATGTGCATTAGTGTGGTGGATGTAGGGGGAAGGGGAGGGGACCCATTTCCTATAATTACTATGATGGACCTGCCACTTGTCTGGAGATTTGCAGGGAAAGTTACAAAGGATCTTCTTGTGTTTAAGTTGTTCTATTGAAGGGTACAGGAGAATAGGAATACCTTGCGGGTAACCCTGAAAATGTTGCTGCAGTGCATCTTGGGGATGGTACAAACTGCTGCCATAATGCCAGTGGTGAGGGCGTGAATATTTAATGTCGATCAATGGGCTGCTTTGTTCTGGATGGTGTTGAGCTTTTTGAGTGTTGTTCGAGCTGCACTCATTTAGCCAAGTGGAAAATATTCCAAAACACTTGTGCCTTGTAGATGGTGGACAGGTTTTGGGGAGTCAGGAAGTGAATTACATGGAATAATCTGCCTCTGGCTTCTGCTTGTAGCCACACTATGTGTTCTAGCTAATTTAATACTCAATGGTAACCCCCAAGATTTGATGGTAGATTCAGCAATGGCAATGCTATTGAACGTTGAGGAGATGTTTAGATTCTCTCTTGTTGGAAATGGTCATTGTGTAGTGCAAATGTTATTTGCCACTTATCAGCTCAGGCCTGAGTGTTCTTGTTGAATGATGGATAATGGATAATCAACCTTATCATAAACTCTGCTCACCATGTACAATCTATTCTCTATCACAAATGTTATTATATACAATGTTCCCTATCACAAATTCTATTCACCCGTACAATCTGGTGCAGGAGAGACTCGACCTGTGATATAGTGATTGCCTTAAACTGAACGCTACCGACCACGTCAAGTCACAGAGAGAAGCCACAATGTTCAATCTTCCTTATCCAAGACTCTACCAAACATGTACAATTCATTCTATCACAAACTCTATATGTACAGGGCAGAATTTTCTGCTTGTCGGGCAGGCGGGCCTGACCCAATCTCTGATGGGCGGGGAGACAATCGCCACCGGAGAAGCGGGCCCCGCCACCATTTTACGTGGGCGGGCCAATTAAGGCCCGCCCAGCGTGATGTCCGGTGGGAAGCGCAATGCACTTCCTGTGCGGGCGGGGGGGGGGGGGATTCCCCAAAAGCCTGAGTGCGCTCTTTCACGCATGCGCACGAAAGAGCGCACATCTCCCTGAGGCTAAGTGCAGCCTCAGGGAGATCGCTGACACTTTTAAAAATATTTACAAATTCCTTAACATGTCCCCCTCATGTGACAATTTCACACGAGATGGGGCATGTTCATAAATTACAGTAAAACTTTATTAAACTTTTTAGAGCCCTGCATGAAACCTCATCCCGCCGCTGGATGAGGTTTCATGTTTTTTCTATTTGTCGCCGGGGCTCCTGGCCTGCCCACCAACCTTAAGGTTGGACGGGAAGGTCCTTTAATTGTTTAAATGATCCTGTCAATTGCCTCAATTGGCCATTGACAGATCGGCGGGCGCATAGCTGATTTTGCTGTCCGCCCGCCTTCCTGAAAATTTAAATGGGGTGGGATGACATCGGGGGTTCTGCCCGACATCATCCCACGTCATTTTATGCGTCAGTGAGTGGGCCCCGCCCCCTGCTTGCCGACGGCAAAATTCTGTCCAGTCTGTTTGAAATATTCATCAGTCAACCTATTAAACATATCCATCACTCAGTCTGTTTAAAATATCCATGGGCAACATTTTCCCCCGGTCGGGGGGGATATGTGGGTGCGGGCGCGAGTGGGCAGGTTCCCGATCTGCGGCCCCAGCCGGGGCTTCGCCACTATTTTACGTGGGCAGGGCAGTTAAGCCCCACCCAGCATGACGCCTGCCAGGAAGCGCCATGTGCTCCCCATGCTGGCAGGGGGTCAGGGTGGGTATTCCCTGAGCTGGGAGTGTGCAAAAGAGCGCACAGATCTCCCTGAGGCAAAGTGCTGCCTCAGGGAGATCGGCTGTGGTTTGAAAATTTCAATAAAGAAGGGGAAAAAAATTACTGACATGTCCACTCGTGTGCCACTGTCACATGAGTTAGGATATGTCCATAACTTTTATTTTAAAATATTCTGAACTGTTTAAATCCCTCATGAAACCTCATCCCGCCCGTTGATGAGGTTTCCTGCTTTCTCTGAAGCCCACCAGGGCTCCCAGCCTCCCCGCCAACCTCAAGGTTGGACGGGCAGGTCCATTAATGATCTGAGTTACTTTTTAATGGCCTTAATAGGCCGTTTACAGGTCGGCGGGTGCGCAGCCGAGTCGGCTGTGCGCCCGCCAACCTGAGAATGTAAATGACATGCGGTGACGTGAGGACGCCCGCCCGATGTCACTCCATATCATTTTATGCATCGGCGAGCGGGCCCCGCCCTCCGTGTGCCGATCAGGAGATCCTGCCCCATCACTCAATCTGTTTAAAATCTCCATTACTCAGTCTGTTTGAAATATCTGTCACTCAATCAGTTTAAAATATTTGTCACTCAGTCTGACTGAAATATCCGTCACACAGTCTGTTTAAAATATTTGTTACTCTGTTTAAAATATCCATCACTCAGTCAGTTTAAAATATGCATCACTCAATCTGTTTAAAATATCCGTCACTCAGTCTGTTTAATATATTCGTCAATCTGTTTAAAATTTCCATCACTCAATCAGTTTAAAATATCCATCATTTAATCTTTTAATATCTCCATCACTCCGTCTTTTTGAAATATCCATCACTCAGTCTGTTTGAAATATCCATCACTCCACCAGTTTAAAATATCCGTCACTCAGTGTGTTTGAAATATCCACCACTCAATCTGTTTAAAATATCCGTCAATCAGTCTGTTTAAAATATCCATCACTCAGTCTGTTTGAAATATCCATCACTCAGTCTTTTTGAAATATCCATCACTCAGTCTTTTTGAAATACCCGTCACTCAGTCTGTTTGAAATATCCATCAATCAGCTGTTTAAAATATCCGTCATTCAGTCTGTTTAAAATATCTATCACTCAATTTCTTTAAAACATCCATCACTCAGCCTGTTTAAAATATCCATCACTCAGTCTATTTAAAATATCCATCACTCAGTCTGTTTGAAATACCCATCACTCAGTCTGTTTGAAATATCCATCACTCAGTCTTTTTGAAATACCCGTCACTCAGTCTGTTTGAAATATCCATCACTCAGTGTTTTTGAAATATCCATCACTCAGTCTGATTGAAATATCCATCATTCAGCCTGTTTAAAATATCCGTTATTCAGTCTGTTTAAAATATCTGTCACTCAATTTCTTTAAAATATCCATCACTCAGCTTGTTTAAAATAACCATCACTCAGTATGTTTAAAATATCCGTCACTCAGTCTGTTTGAAATATCCGTCACTCAGTCTGTTTAAAATATCCGTCCCTCAGTCTGTTTAAAATATCCATCACTCAGTCTGTTTAAAATATCCGTCACTCAGCCTGTTTGAAATATCCATCATCCAGTCTGTTTGAAATATCCGTCACTCAGTGTGTTTGAAATATCCATCACCCAGTCTGTTTGAAATATCCGTCACTCAGTCTGTTTAAAATATCCGTCACTCAGTCTGTTTGAAATATCCATTACCCAGTCTGTTTGAAATATCCGTCACTCAGTCTGTTTGAAATATCCGTCACTCAGTCTGTTTGAAATACCCGTCACTCAGTCTGTTTGAAATATCCGTCACTCAGTCTGTTTGAAATATTCGTTACTCAGTCTGTTTAAAATATCCATCACTCAGTCTGTTTGAAATATCCATCACCCAGTCTGTTTGAAATATCCGTCACTCAGTCTGTTTGAAATATCCGTCACTCAGTCTGTTTGAAATATCCATCACCCAGTCTGTTTGAAATATCCGTCACTCAGTCTGTTTGAAATATCCATCACTCAGTGTGTTTGAAATATCTATTACCCAGTCTGTTTGAAATAACCATCACTCAGTCTGTTTAAAATTTCTGTCACTCAGTCTGTTTGAAATATCCATCACTCAGTCTGTTTAAAATATCCATCACTCAGTCTGTTTAAAATATCCATCACTCAGTCTTTAAAATATCCATCACTCAGTCTGTTTAAAATATCCATTACTCAGTCTGTTTAAAATATTCGTCACTCAGTCTTTAAAATATCCATCATTCAGTCTGTTTAAAATATCCATCACTCAATCCCTTTAAAATATCCGTTGCTCAGTCTGTTTAAAATGTCCGTCATTCAATCTTTAAAATATCCATCACTCAGTCTGTTTAAAATATCCATTACTCAGTCTGTTTAAAATATTCGTCACTCAGTCTTTAAAATATCCATCATTCAGTCTGTTTAAAATATCCATCACTCAATCCCTTTAAAATATCCGTTGCTCAGACTGTTTAAAATGTCCGTCATTCAGTCTTTAAAATATTCATCACTCAGTCTGTTTAAAATGTCCGTCACTCAGTCCTTTTAAAATATCCATCACTCAATCCCTTTAAAATATCTGTCACTCAGCCTGTTTAAAATATCCATCACTGAATCCCTTTAAAATATCCGTCACTCAGTCTGTTTAAAATATCCATCATTCAATCCCTTTAAAATATCCGTCACTCAGTCTGTTTAAAATATCCATCCCTCAATCCCTTTAAAATATCTGTCACTCAGTCCCTTTAAAATATCCATCGCTCAATCCCTTTAAAATATCCACCACTCAGTCTGTTCAAAATATCGCTCACTCAATCCCTTTAAAATATCCATCACTTGGTCTGTTTAAAATATACATCACTCAATCCCTTTAAAATACCCGTTACTCAGCCAGTTTAAAATATCCATCACTCAATCTGTTTAAAATATTCATTTTTTAGTCTGTTTAGAATACAAATCTGTTCCAATTACTCGTCAGTTCTGCTGCTTGAATTGTTCCTTCATTTTCTTACTCATCACTTAGTCTGTTTCAGGAACATCACATAGTCTATTTAAATTATCCTCTACTCAATTTGTTTAAAACACTTGTTGCTCAGTCTGTTTGAAATTGTTGTCACTTTGCCGGATTACATTCCTTTCAGTCAGCCTATTTGAAAAGCTCATCTCTCAGCCTGCTTTTTGCTGTCTGTAAATTTGTTGTCAGTGCAATTAAAATATTTGTCTTTCAGATTGATTAAAATACTTATCAATCTGTTTGATTAAAGAACCTTTCATCCACTGGGGTAAATCCTGAGTTTGAGAAATTGTGTAATCCAGGTGTGTCGGCAGCCCATTTTATATCCCTCTCAATATTCACTACCATTGAAGTCAACAGAAATAAAATCAAATCTCAATCACTCAATTTGTTTAAACATTGGGGTTCAGTCTGTTGACTGTTTTAGCTCGCCGCCCATTTGGATTAAAGTGCAAGTTTGTCAGTCTGTTTATGTGGGGGTTGTCAGATATTTGTTACTCAGCCTCACCTTTCAATCTATCTCCTAATGTATCACTGTGTTTGATAGATTCATTTCCGAGCAGACTTGACTTTCCTCACCTTAGTGCAATCATATCTAAAGGTTAAGGTTGATATGAATCCCCTCTGCAGGCCAATGTGAAAACAGCCCACAAATTTTCAGGGATTGATCATTTGCATTCCAAAGATCCAGATTTGAATCAGATTGAGTACACAATTGGCTGGAGCAGAAAATGCTGTACCAATATTATTTTGAATAGTCTCGGATGTTGTAATATGGGTTCTTTCAATGTCTCAATGATGAGATCTTGAGACTTGTATATTTAAATATGAATCATTTATTGTTAGTCTTGAACTATATACAGGTCCCAGGTTATTGTCATGCATAGTGCTGTTACCTCCATGCTGGTTGGTTCCAGAGTGTTCTCTCTAGGCTGTTCTCTCAGTCTATTACCATGTGACTCTTTACATCATACTGTGAATGGTGCTATTCTCCAGTCCCATGTTAAAGCTTGCTCTGTTGAGCACCTTTGCATTACAGTCACACGTAGGCACATTGTACAACATCCCCCTCTCTGCGCTTTCCCTTCCAATGGAGTATATCTATTTGTAATACAATCTTTACTTGCTATCCCTTCTCTCCCATCTCAAGTCTTTGACTTTGTACATTCAGATGGTCTTGAAGCTTGACAGTTCTTCCACATCTCAGCCTGTGGCGTTTTGAGGGATGGTAGTAGTACTCTGTGTTTCTGGCACCTGGCTATCTCCATTTGATTTGCTTTTTGCGGTCCTTTGAGTTGCATTTCTCTTTATTAACAACTTGTCTGCTCTTTTCAGACATTGTGGCCAGGATTTTCCATGCCCCCCAGTGTCAGGTGTGTTTGGTGGCAAGAGCGGACAATATGGTGTTATCGGTTTCACGACAGCGTGAAACCAGTTTGCGATTGTCCGCAGCACTTGCCATCAGATGTAAGGAACCTCATTGTAATAGAGCAGCATATCATTATAAGGCCAGTCCGCTGGA
The DNA here is from genome assembly GCF_964194155.1 of Cetorhinus maximus. NCBI lineage: Eukaryota > Metazoa > Chordata > Chondrichthyes > Lamniformes > Cetorhinidae > Cetorhinus > Cetorhinus maximus. The sequence goes on along the minus strand of NC_135882.1, from coordinate 141,185,399 downwards.
TTCATTCCCCCACCCCCCACCCCTCCCCACACTGGGTCGTCTGCCACGTTGGCGGGAAAACATAAGCAACATGTGCCTGGCGGGCTGCACTTCACTCGGGACTTCAAGATTTGTTTGCCTACCCTGCTTCGGTCAGCACGAAGTCATCAGCACCAGGCTTCACAGACAGCACCACATCACTATTAGGGGGTCTCACGGGTAGGTCTTTACCGACTAGATCAGCACATGTGGGTGGCTTTTCAATGGCTGCAGGGCAAGGTCTTGCTTGGTGAAGGGGGAGAAGTGGCCTCAGGTAAGGGAGGAGGCTGCAGGACGAGAGCTGTAGTGGGGAAGGAGGGTATCCCAGGGTGTGTGTGGGACACATGTTGATCTGTGCAAGTGGGCTCAAGATGGTGAGGGCTGAGGAGGCAGTCTCCATGGGAGATGAGGTCAGATGGACATGTGAGGGTATGTGTGTGAGAATGTGTGGTAATGTCCCTTGAACTGGCATTGAACAAGATGCCAGTGAATGTGTGAGGGCTTGAGTGTGTGAGTTTAAAGCGATGAGATGGTTGTTGTACCCAGGCTGCATGGATTAGATAATTGCATTGGATAGCCAACTTCTTCTGTGCAGCCTTGGCATTGACCATCGCTGCCACCGCCTGCCAAGATGGATTGGTGATGCCGCTGCCTGTCCTACGGCCAGAGTGGGGGGGTAGGGGACATCATGGTAGGCCTCCATGGTGTCCAAATGGCATTCCAGCAATGCGTCATTAAACCTGGGGGCTGCAGTCTTTTTGCCTTTCATGGACACCTTCCCTGCAGCAGTTGTGGGCTGGAAGCAATGGGGGAGGTAATGGCGTAATGGTATTGTCGCTGGACTAGTAATCCAGAGACCCAGGGTAATGCTCTGGGGACCTGGGTTTGAATCCTGCCATGTCAGATAGTGGAATTTGAGTTCAATAAAAATCTAGAATTAAAAGTCTAATGATGACCATGAAACCATTGTCAATTGTTGTTAAAACCCATCTGGTTCTCTAATGTCCTTTAGGGAAGGAAATCTGATGTCCTTACCTGTTCTGGCCTACATGTGACTCCAGACCCACAGCAATATGGTTTACTCTTAAATACTCTCTGAACAAGGACAATTTGGGATGGGCAATAAATGTTGGCCTAGCCAGCGATGCCCACATCCCATGAATGAATAAAAAAAGCAGAGATGTGTGTGCGCCGCTAGATTTTAAATGTGGCCTGTGGTGAGGTGATGGCGTGGTGGGCGAATGAGAGCCCGCCCACCATTGAATGGCTTGTTTCCCAGGTATGTATGTATATAAGTAATGAGGTGAGTTTGGGATGATACAGCGTGAAAACCCATCATTGCGACTGGCGGGTAAAATGTTTTACCCACTCGCTACCGCGCTTAGTGCAAATCTGGGATGATTCCGCCCTGTGGGTTTGTCCCATTCCATTTGAGGGGAATGTGCACTTTTTCATTCCTAGAGTGGACTCGATTTTTCTTTTTCTGTGATATCTGCCATGTTCTTGCTAGACGTATACGTTCCACAACTGGAAACTTCATTTCCACTTGTCTCACAATCTCAGCCATACACTTGTTTGCTGTTTTATTTTCAGACAGTTTTTCAAGCTTATGAATCTTTTCATTCAGCTCGACGGTTCTCAGTACATCTAAGACATCCAGTGCTCTTTCTTCACAGAAACTTTACAGTGCTGAAGGAGGCCACTCAGCCCATTGAATATCTTGAACACCTCCATCAAGTCTCCTCTCAGCCTTCTTTTCTCCAAGAAAACAGTCCCAATCTCCCCAATCTATCCCCGTAGCTCCATTTCCTGATCCTTGGAATTCTTCAGAGCTCTAAAGGAGAGCCATACCGACTCGAAACATTAACTCTGTTTCTCTCTCCACAGATGCTGCCAGCCTGCTGAGTTTTTCCAGCATTTTCTGTTTTTATGCCATTTCTTCATGTTGCTGAATGGTTAGGCACTTCTTTTGCATTTGATATTGAAGGACAATCAACTGTTCTTTCAACTTGTTTATTTTCTTGTTGACCTCCTGTCAACTCAGCCTGGACTTCAGAGCATTATTTCATTGCTACTAATCTTTCCAACACAACTTTTTTCAGCTTCCTTGTTAGATCCTCATGTTTTTCCATGACTACATATTGATTCTTCAAGAAGTCTTTCAGGGTTGCATCTTCTATGCATGCCTTTTCTGCCTATTGTTTTGCCTGGCTGCACATCTGGGTGAGTTTTCCCAACTCCCGCTTTGAATTGCCAACTGTAGAATTGAGGGTCATTATTTTCTCCTAATGCATTTGTGTCATCTCTGAAATGTGTTTGTTCAGATCTCAAACAGCTTTGGTTCATTGAAGACTTCAGTTTATCGTGCATTTTCAAAGGTGTATACTCAGCTTGGATCTTGCGCTTCAAATCTTACAGTTCAGCTCTAATGCAAACATTTTCCTGTTGGACAGCTTCATTTAATTTTTGCGCATTTTGCTTCTTTTGAGTTACCTCAGATAGCTTTCCTTCATTCATACTTACTCTGCACTGCCATCTGTCTCCCTTCCTCTGAGGTCTTTTGTTGCTCTCTTAATGTTTCCCTCAGTGCGTTATTAGGAGTTGCATTCTTTCTGGGGTGTCCTGTTGTTGCCATTGGTGCTTTGTTTGGAGTTGCTCTCTCTCCAGGGTCTCTTGTTGCCCTCGGTGCTTTGTTGAGACTTTAAAATATCTATCAAGGCCTTTTAATATTTCACCAAATGTTGTTGAGTATTGATTTTTACGTTGGCTGTGGAGTACTTCACCAGCAAATGAACCAAAGATGAATGAAAACTTATCAACTTGTACTTCTCCTGATTCCTTACTTAACCCTGTAAGTCTCCTGTAAACTAAAAATTGTCTTCTCCAAGACTCCTGCTTTTTGGTCTGGTTTAACCTTTCCATAGCTCAAATGCGCCTGGCTCTTCTAATTTGCTATCCATGGCTGCTTTTATCTTTGTCGTTGTAGCTTTAAATGTTGTTACCCCTTTAAGATTGTCAGTGAGGTAACTGTTTTTTTCACACGGGTGGTTTGCAGTTGTTGGCTTCCTGTACTGTGAGGCCAGAATTTTCTGGCCCCATTGGTGTCAGGCGTCATGGTGGACAGGGTGGGGGACATTATGGGGAGAAGGCCAAATATCGGTTTTATGCCGTCATGAAGCCAGTTTGCAATCGTCCACTCCACCCGACAATGGATGTTTCCTGCAATTGCACATCAGGAACATCATTTTAATACATTTGCATCTAATTATATGCCCTACTTGCCAGAAATGTCCCCTCACGTCAAATTTACCACCCACGTCGGCGTGACTTCAGAACGGCATGCTTCACCACTGCAGTTAAAAGGTGTGCACATGACGACCTGAACCTTGAGGGGAACTCGGAGGTGAGTGCACACAACCTCGTTCAGCGCTCATGAATACCGCCCATAGGACATCAAGGAAGAGGTGCCCCGCATTCTGGTAAGAGGCACAGGCAAGTCGCTATTTTCCAGCTGGCTTTCAGTATGGTGCTGGGGCAAGGGTTCTAGTGCTGTTCAGACAGGGTGTGGAGGGCAAGGCAGCACAGACTGAAGGAAATACTCAGGCACATGCCGGGGTTGGAAGAGGTGGGTGAGGGAAGTGGAAAAGCTTGTCAAAAGTAAGTATTCTTTCACAGCTGAGACCGTTTAGCTGCAGCTCCATTGATATGCTTGGAGTCGAGCCTCTGAAGCTTTTCTGCCCACTCAAGCAACATAAAAACATGAAAGTGTCACCAAATGCTCCAGAACCTTTCACCCCTTGGGTGCAGACTGCAAATTAATGTGCATTTTAGGGGGCTACAGAGCATTTGTAGAATCCTCTTGCAAAAGGTGGCTATGGCGCAGTCACTGGTGGAGACGCTCAGAGCCCCTTGCAATGTTTTTATTAAGGTTTGGACCAATATTCTTTAAGGTTCAAGCTAAGAGCGCATCCTTGCAGTGCAGGTTAGGAGAATCCCTGCGCCTGAGCTGAGAGCACAGCATGCAGTCCAATGGCTGAAGCTGCTGCCAATTGGTCAAGTGGAGTGGGGCAGAGGGGGGTGGGGTTTTGGACAGTCAATGAGCGCATGACACACTGGCCATCCAAGTGGTGGCCAGCACCCTCCTGCATGTGTGAAGGGGCCTTCAGACTTAACCAAGAGAGGTTCTTAGTACACCCATGCTAACCCAGGCATCTATCTCTTTGACCCTGCAGGAGGAGAACATCATGATCATGGAGACTTAGCAGTATGTCTCATGGTTTACAGAGACCAGAGAAAAAGGAGAAGAGACCGGCAGAGGTGCCTGGCTCAGCAAAGGGAAGAGCACTTCCCTCAAGATGAAGGGGTGGCAGGGCCTGCTGCACATGTTCAAAGGCTCATAGGTGCCTTGCTAGAGCCAGGGTGTATAGACAGCACTTGTCATTCCTGGAGATGACTGAGAATCAGTGTTTCGAAGACTGCGCATGTCTAGGGGACTGGTTGTTGACATCTGCCACATGTGGCACTGCAGAGACATGGAGGAAAATGGCTGTGAAAGTGACTGCGGCGATCAATCTTTACACCAGTGGCTCCTTCCAGGGCTCCACAGGTGACCTGTTTGGGATCTCGCAAGCCTCCACACACAAGTGTATCCAGGAGGTCACCTTTGCAAAGAAACAGAACTTTGTGCATTTTGCACAAAGCCAGGAAACAAGAGCACTGGGATATGCACAGACCTCTGGTTTTCCACAGATTTCTGGTTTTCCACAGGTGCAGGATGCCATCGACGACACTCACTTGGCACTTAGATCTCCATAGCAACAAGCAGTCAACTACATCAACCACAAAGGCTTCCACTCACTGAATGTTCAGCTGCTGTGTGACCACCACAAGCACATGCTGTAGGTCTGCGCACGATTCCCAGGGAACATGCTCAACTCCTACATCCTTAGCGGGTTTCAGGTCTCTGACATCTTCCCGGGTCCAGAGAGGCTGCAGGATTGGATTCTCAGGGACAAGGGCTACCCAGAGAGGGCGTTGCTGATGACGCCCGGGCGTTGGCCTCAGACTGTGACAGAGTGACGATGACGGTATAACGAGGTTATTGCCGCAAATCAGATTTTGGTGGAGCAACCAATAGTGGAGCAACCAATTTGAACATGAGGTTCCAGTGTGTCGACAGGTCCAGTGGAGCTCTGCAATACAGTCCTCAGTGGCTGTCACGCCTCATTGTCGCTTGCTGCCTGCTTCAGAACCTGGCGCTGCAACGGGGGGGAAGACCTGGCTGAGAAGGAGATGGAGAAGCTGCCCGTTTCCTCTGATGAGGAGGGCATTGAAGGGGATGACGATGATGAGGTTTTCAATGGTGAAGATGCCGGCGATGAGGCCATCGCACTGGCCAGGCGAGGCAGGCGCGCTCGGGAGGCCCTCATAGCTGCAAGATTCATGGAGGATGATGAAGAGATGCAATGAGGACAGTCCTGACATCCTCACCTTACATTTGTGAACATTTTGACTCCTGTGAGGCTGATGGCAGCGCACAAACCCTCAGTACTCCGGCTCATGTCATGGAGACGCAGTGGAGGTCCTAATGGTCACTAGATTCCAGGAGGATGATGATGACATGCAGTGAGGACACTTCATAGATCTTCACATTGCCTCTGTGAACGTCTGACTCCTGTCTGGCTGAGGGCAGCTCAGTTGTGCTCTGTGATCAGGATCATATCATGGAGACACAGCTATGAAACTTTAAATGCACCTGATCCCTTGTCAGCCTTCTGCTACTGACCTCTTCAGGAGCACAGCATCACCGGTCACAGACACTGAAGAGATGGGGAGCCAGCCCCACCTCAAAGGTGCTGAGAGCACAGAGAGAATGATGAAACTCTGTGAATTTTAAACAATTGGAAGGGTGATTTGAAATACTGTTTGAAGCAACTTCAAGAAATCTGAGGAAGCATGTAAAAAATGAGTTCAAAACATAGAAATAGTTTCTGCTTTTTAAAATTTATTTGTACTGGGCATTACAAAATTTTTTAAGTTTTTCAATTGTCAGATATGTTTGGACAAATTAGCCCATTTTTCCCTGAGAAAAATGGATCCTTTGGGCAGAAGTTAGCCCTTGGTGGGCGGGCGGGCCCCACCGGCTCGGTGGCGGGCAGGCAGCCGAACTCCGCCACCAAAACGGGGCATGCCGCCATTTTGAATGGGTGGGCCAGTTAAGGCCCGCCCAGTGGCCTGCCCGACGGGAAGCGCTATGCGCTTCCTGTGCGGGAGGGGGAAGGGATTTCCCAACTGTCAAAGTGTGTTCTTTCGCACATGCGCGCGAAAAAGCGCACAGCACCCTGAGACTGAGACTAAATGCTGTCTCAGGGAGATTGGTGACATTTAAAAAAACCTCAATAATAGAAAAATAATAAAATTATTAACATGTTCCCCTCATGTGACAATGTCATACGAGATGGGACATGTTAAGAAATATGACATAAAGTTTATTAAAGATTTTTAAAACGGACATGAAACCTCATCCTGCCAGTGGATGTGGTTTCATGCTTTTTCTACTGCCTGCCGGGGCTCCTGGCCTACCCGCCAGCCTTAAGGTTGGATGGGCAGGGCCTTTAATTGGGTTAATTATTCTGTCAATGGCCTCAATTGGCCAATGACAGGTCGGCGAGTGCACAGCTGATTTGGCTGTCCGCCCGCCTTCCTGAATATTTAAGTGGGGCGGGATGACATTGTGGGTTCCGCCCGACGTCATCCTGCGTCATTTTCATGTTGGTGAGCAGGCCCCACCCCCAACTCGCCGACGGAAAAATTCTGGCCTTTGTGTTTTTCTTACAAATAAACTGCTAGAGCAGAATTTTGCCCTGGATGGGCGGGCGGGCCCCACCGGCTCAGTAGCGGGCGGGCAGCCGATTGCGCCGCCGAAATGGGCCCTGCCACCATTTTGAGTGGGTGGGCCAATTAAGGCCTGCCCAGCGGGCCACCCGACGGAAAGCGCTCTGCGCTCCCTGTGCGGGGGTGGAGGGATTCCCCAACTGTCAAAGTGCACTCTTTATTTCCCCCTACTTGTGGCACCCTGAGCTCAAATTCCAATTAGCAGTATCCAATCTCAAAATTTTTCCTTTTCTAGGGACAAATTTCTCAAACCTCTAAACTTTGCAACAAGTTTCTAACCCAAAACCAATCCAATTAGGATTAGCCATGATCACTTCAAATAACCCAGATTCCAATCAACCCTATCAAACATTAAAACTACCTAGGCACTTTACAGCCTTCCGGGCTGAATATTGAATTCAACAACCTTAGATCTTAAACTCCCTCCCCCATCCCCACCCCCCTTCCCGTTTCTTCCCCCTCCCTTTTGTTTTTCCCAATAATTTATATAGATTTTTCTTTTCCCACCTATTTCCCGTATTTTTAAATCTATAACTGTAATACCCTGTCAGTCTTTCCACCCCACCCCCATTAGAGCTGTACCTTGAATGTCCTGCCATCCATTCTTAATTAGCACATTTTCTTAGATAATATCACCACCTTCAACACCTCTTTGTTCCTTTTGTCTGTGACATCTTTTGATTATCTGCTCCTATCACTGCTTGCTTGTCCTTACAACCACCAACCCCCCAACTTGTCTCCCCCCCCCACCCACCCCCCCACCTTAAACCAGCTTATATTTCACCCCTCTCCTAACTTTACTCAGTTCTGTTGAAGGGTCATGAGGACTCGAAACGTCAACTCTTTTCTTCTCCGCCGATGCTGCCAGACCTGCTGAGTTTTTCCAGGTAATTCTGTTTTTGATTAAAACTACCTCATTGTCGCATGTATGAATTTGTATTCAGATTAACATTCCCACATGTTTATCTAAATACACTGGAATCATGATTCTGGCCAGTAATCATGACTCTGGGTTCATAAACTTGAAGATTTTACTTCATGAATTACTCTTCCCTTTTAAGATAGATATCACAGTTTCAGGACAAGTTTTAAAATACACTCATCCACGCAAAATCTTTATCACATGTACACTCCCCTATTGGAAGCTTCGAACTCTATCTCCACAGCATTCCTTTAACTTTATCAACTCAATCCAATGAATGTAGCACATGCTTTACAAAGAAACAAAGAAAATAATTTATGTCCTGGGTTCTCAAGGTCTTCGTTCTTTATTCTTTAAGGTATCCTTTGGAACAGCTCTAAGTAGGAGCACAAGAAAAGGTGAATTTTCGCAGTACAACATTCAAACTTCAGACAAAACTTAAACATAACCGCAGTCTCACACCGCATGGGAGAGGACCTCCTATCTCTCTTTCTCTCAGAACAAAGAACACAATTTTTTTTTACAGTTCAATATTCATGTTATTATAACTTCTTCCTTACATACAGCAATTGGAAAAAGAATATAACTTTTGAAACCCATTAAACAACCTACTGTTTGAAAACTGCATCCAAAAACAGATCACAAGGGGTTAAACAACTTTTAAGTGGCACAGACAAAAGACCCACTCAGTACAAACATACAACACAATTGGATTTAACAATTCCAACATCCACTCAGTGACAGACACTGAACATTGGACCACAGACAGACAAAATCAAACTAGACACTCTGGGGAAAATGTTCTCTCCATCGAGGTGGGTTGTGCGGGAGCGGATGTGCAGCCAATTGGCGCCCCCGATCGGTTGGGCGCCGCCATTTTACGTGTGACATACGCCCAGAAGTGCTGAGCGCTCCCTGTGCGGGCGGGGGTGGGGGTGGGGGGGTGGGGGAGTGGTTGCCTGAGTCAGGAGTGCGCTCTTTCACGTATGCACAGAGGTGCCTCCGGGAGATTAGTTTTAAGTTTAAACAGTTTAATAAAGTGTTGAAAAAATTTTTATGACATGTGAAACTGTCACATGAGCTGGGACATGTGCATTAATTTTAATAAAAATTTTTCTGAAAATTTTAAATCATTCATGAAACCTCACCCCATCCGTGGATGAGGTTCCATGAAAAATGCAAAGGCCGCCTGGGCTCTTCGCCTGCCCGCCAACCTTAAGGTTAGAAGGGCAGCTTAGCTGATTGTCTTAATTGCTTTTTAACAGGCCTTAATAGGCCTTTGACAGTTCGGCAGGCGCGTAGCTGACTCGGCTGCATGCCTGCCGAACTGAAAATCTAAATGATGTGTGGTAACATCGGGACACACGCCCAACGTCACCCCGTGTCATTTTACGCCTCGGCAAGTAGGCCCCGCCCCAGCTCGTCAAGCCGAAGATTCTGCCCTCTATTAAAACGCATGGACAGAAACTGAGTTCACTCATATACACATGAGGTTTCTTCTACCATTCACGCAGCCTTTTAACTGTGCTGTGGGCATATCAACTTCATTTCTTACTTTCCTCTAATCATTTCCCATGAACCCAGAGTTTCTCTTATATTTCAACCTTACGCAAACATTTGGACCATGGTCTCGCTGACAGAGGAGTTCATCTCTTTTCTCAGCAGTGACCAGTACCTGTTGCCTGCCCATTTTTCCTTTTAAGTTCCAAATTCTCTTGCGTGCCCTCCATCTTACATTCTCTGACTCCTGAAAAACATTGCCAAACTTCTCAGCACAATAAACTGCTCTTACCAACAGGTCTGTTACCTTTTCAGCTCTTAGCTTTTTCTCCTCCATCCATTCTTGAATGAACACAACTTCTGCAAAAGGGGCCCTGTCCCCACTCCTCAGTGAGCAGTGTCTGGACATCTTTATTAGACAACTTCCCTACTTCAAAAGGAACCTTGTCCCTTTTCTATCCCTTTACCAAATGGTAAACCGCCTTAATACCCTCACACTTAGCCATCAAGTTATGAGGCTGTGCCTTGACTTCATAATATAACCTCCGATACTCATTCCTCTCTTTACCTTACAGACCTGGCCCTGATAATAGCTCATGGTTTGTCCATGCCCCTACTGTTTGGTGGCCCTCTCAGTCTTTAGCTGCTCAGGTTCCTTCATCAAACGGTTAACTACTGCTTCCCTGTCTGAGGCTTGTTTCCTCAGGGTCTCTACTTCTTGTCTGAGTTTAATATTTTCACACTGATCTTTTTGGTGTTGATGGTCGTATCTGTACAACCACACTGCCTCACTGCCTTTTCTATCTTCTTTCGCCTTTGGGATGACTCCGTCCACCCCTCAACCCATCCTAATGGATCCTCTGAATTAGCTATTTCTCTTAACCAAGCCTCACTTGGCTTTAGCTTCCACAGATATTCTTCTGTAACCTCATCTCCATTGTCATGGGAGGAAGACTTTTCCTCTCCCACTTTGTCCATGGTGCCGTCTGTTTGGCCATATCACCTACTGGTGTCCTGTTGCGTGGTCACCAATTCTGTAGGGGTTCCCCTTTTCCCTCAGAGACCCACGCCACACTCAAGTTCGTGACACCAGATTCATGTGTGTGTGGCTTGAACAGAATGTCCAACGAGGCAAGTTTCGTCCGATAATTTTTGATTCCTTTATTGAATCACCGATAAAATTGGTGTTGTCCTCGGCCCAACCATCTTCAGCTGCTTCATCAATAAGCTTCCTTCCATCACAAGATCAGAAATGGGGAAGTTCGCTGATGATTACACAATGTTCAGCACCATTCACAAACTCCTCAGATACTGAAGCAGTCCATGTCCAAATGCAGCAAGACCTGGACAATATCCAGGCTTGGGCTGACAAGTGCCAAGTAACATTCACACCACACAAGTGACCATCTCCAACAAGACAGAATCCAACTACCGCCCCTTGACGTTCAATGGCATTACCATCGCTGAATCCCCTACTAGCAACATCCTGATGTGGTTACCATTGATCAGAAACTGAACTGGACTAGGCATATAAATACTGTGGCTAAAGAGCAGGTTAGAAGCTAGGAATCCTACAACAAGTAACTCACCTCCTGACTCCCAAAGCCTGTCCACCACCTACAAGGCACAAGTCAGGAGTATGATGGAATTCTTCCTACTTGCCTGGATGAGTGCTGCTCTCAAAACACTCAAGAAGCTTGACATCATCCAGGACAAAGCAGCCCACTTGATTGGCACCACCTCCACAAACATTCACTCCCTCCAGCACTGACGCACAGTAGCAGCAGTGTGTACCATCTACAAGTTGCAGTGCAGGAATTCACCAAGGCTCCTTCGACAGCACCTTCCAAACCCACAACCACTACCATCTAGAAGGATAAGGGCAGCAGATAGATGGGAACACCACCACCTGGAAGTTCCCCTCCAAGTCACTCACCATCCTGACTTGGAAATATATCGCTCTTCCTTCACTGTCACCAGGTCAAAATCCTGGAACTCCCTTCTAACAGCACTGTGGGTGCACCTACACTACATGGACTGCAGCGGGTCAAGTAGGCAGCTCACCACCACCTTCTCCAGGGCAACTAGTGATGGGCAATAAATGCTGGCCCAGTCAGCAAAGTCCACATCCCATGGATGAATAATAAAAAAAATTGGTTGATTGGTATTCTTCAGTCTGAATCCAATCTATGGCTGAAGGGTGGTGAGTTAGATACCATTCCTCTGCAATCCTTCTAAGAATACTGAGATCTGGATAGGACTATGACTGGCTTTACCACTTCTCCCTGGTCTGACTTATATGTGACTCCTATAGGACTGTTTTCCCACCCATCTGTAGTTGCCCTCCCTAAACCATAGGAACATATGAATAAGAGTATACTTTGAGCCTGTTATGCAGTTAGATTATGGCTGACCTGTACTGCAGCCCTATTTGCCACTTTGATTTCATATCTCTTGATATCATTGCCTAAGAAAATCTAACAATCTCAGTCTTGAAAACTTCAATTGACCCAGCATCCATAGTCTTTTGTGCAAGAGAATTCCAGATTTCTACTTCACTTGGTGTGAATAACAGCTTCATAATTTCAAAAGCAAAGTACCACGAATGCTGGAAATCTGAAATAAAAACAAAAAATGCTGGAAAAGCTCAGCAGGTCCAGCATCATCTGTGGAAAGAGAAACAGAATTAACATTTCGAGTCTGTATGACTCGAAGAAGGGTCTGAAGAAGAGTCATACAGACTCGAAACGTTAATTCTGCTTCTCTCTCTACAGATGCTGCCAGACCTGCTGAGTTTTTCCAGCATTTTTTGCTTTTGCTTCGTAATTTTGCTCTTCAATAGCCTGTCTTTAATTTTAAGATTATGTCCCCTTGTTCTAGAATCTCCTGCCAAAGGAAATATTCCTCTTGCCAATTGAATGCTTTTATTTTCTATCCTCCGCTGTTGGCCTGGGTCTACCTTGCAGTCAGCATTTCCACCCCATAGTCACTCAAGGGGACTGAGGGAAAAAAGAAATCCCTCTCCCAGTGCTTTATACCAGTGACTGATGACAATCTGGAACAATTTGCTTACTGTCCGAAACCTTTAACACAATGTGGAAAGCAAAACAAAAAATAAACAGACAAAGTTCTGTTAGATTCTTCCACTTTGAAAATTCTCCAACTTGTTTCTGCAAGAAATTGGAGCTAGCTCAGCTTTTAAATCAAATTCACTTGGACTTTTTTGACAGGCACAGTCATCCAATTTCTGAAAAACATGATTTTTTTATACATTTAGTGTCATTTTAATGGCAAGGTATCCTCCACTGGACTGAGCGAGACCTGAAATAAAAGCATTTTAAGTAACAATCTATAAAACATTGTGACATGCTGGTTTTCAAATGCTTTGCACCAGTGTGGCAGACTTCAGATCAGCTCTGCCTCTGTTGAAAGGAATATGACATGAAATCTTCCAGTTTTAGACACATTATAGGTTTTTAGGAAATGGGAGGGGACAAAATGGATGCTTTCCTCCTTACCTCAAGTGGTAAATCTTTCAGACAATCCACTTAAGAGCACTGTGGACCCTTAGCCTGCTATTAATTTTCTATCTGGTTGACTTGATGTACATATTGATGAGGTACTTCCTGAGTGGGGAGGCAATTAATGCTGGCTGCAGTGTCAGGGGGACTTAATGTCAGAATCGTCTTTGCCTCCCTTTTCCTTTGACACTAGACCCTTTGTAGCTTTGGTATTATGATTCAAGGCTGTCATAGCTCCTGGTCAGAGGAGACATTTGTGCATTATTTAAAATGATTTATTTCTTCCCTCATATCTCACTGAGTTTATCACTGGCAAGCTGGGAGGCCTGAGTGACAGATTTCTTGTGAGCTTAAGGCTGTTTGAAGACCATTCTTCTCCATCTTCTCCTGAAGTTCCTGCAACACACTAGGATACACTGAATGCATGGAGGGTAGAAATTGTGCTGTGCAATGCCATTATGTAACTTCTTCTATTTGCCATTTTAATGAGACATTGTTTTAACTGGGTTAGAACCTTTGTTAACAAAGCAAAGTAATTTTACACAAAAATAGAAACTGTCCTGAAGTTAATATCACAAAGCATATTTTTCAGTATTATTAGGCAAGACAGTGGATATCAACAGATGTGGGAAGAGATATGAGTTACTTGAGACATTGGTCTGGATTTTCACAGAGTCAGAACGAGTCCGGAGCCATTTCCAAAAATGGCGGGCATGACCCATTTCTGGGATTCCCATCCCCATTCCTGGTTCCCCCAATTTTTGCTGACGTGGGTTAAGATTGCGATTAGCGAGCCTGCATCCTGAGCTCCCAACCTGGCTGACTCTATTGCTGGGGTAGGCATCTCTAGCATAACCACAATTTTTGTGGGGTTGGATCAGCTTCTCTAAGAGTCATGGTTCACAGCTTCTCAGAGGAGTTGTAAACAAAGTCTGGATTCAGGAACCTATTGAAAGGTAATTTCAAAAATCCTTACATGCCCCTTTCATGCCCCCATGCCCCTCATACCAAGTCAATGCCAACTCATCTCCCTTCTGTGCCAATTCACCCAGCATGCACTATGCACATAGCCAATGAGCCTTGTAATAACAATAGTGTGGAACTGCTGAGAGAGACAAAAAAAACATCCATTCACAAATCTCCTTTTGAAAAGAAACTGCTGTTCCCACCACCCTACAAACGTGTCAGTCAGGCAAACCATTAAATTCTCAGTGACAGAGGCTTCAAGCATTGCACACCTCACGCTCTCACCTGAAGAGATGATGGTGGTGTAGTAGCCATGACATTTGATTAGCACTCGAGGCTAACAGTTTGAGGATATAGTTCAAATCCCACCTTGGCAGCTGGTGAACTTAGATTCAATTCAAAAAAATCTGGAATTGTAAGCTAGTTTCAGTAATGGTGACCATGAAACGACCATTAGTTGTGATAAAAACCCATCTGGTTTACTAATGCTGTTTAGGGAAGGAAATCTGCTGTCTTTACCTGGCATAGCCTACATGTGGCTCCAGTTCCACAGCAATGTGGTTGAGAATTAATTGCCCTCTGAAATGTCTTAACAAGCCACTCAGTTCAAGGGCAATTAGAGATGTGCAACAAATGCTGGCCTTGCCAGTGACACCTGCATCCCATTAAAGAGTAAATAGACATTGATAAAAGAGATCACAGAAGGAACAACTTATTATAAACACTTAAAGATGTCAGTCAAGCAAAGACAACAATTCACTTCAGTTGTCAAAACAGCTGTGCTAATATTTGTATTGGTCTGGGCTCACAGCCAAACCTCTACTTACTTTAATGGTCTGCCTGGGCATGGAAGGGGCATGAGTTATCATTGAATTTGCAGAGACAGATTGAGGGGACATGGGGAGTGGCTGGGGGACATGAGTTGACATTGAGTTCAGATAGAATGTATAAGGGGCCTTGTGGGCTGCTTTGGGGGGAGGGGCATGAGCAGGCATTGTGTTAGCATAGAGGGTATCAGGAGCCATGGCGGATGGGTGGGGGTATGAGTTGGCATTGAGTTGGAATCGGGGATATGAGGGACTTTAATCATGAGGTAATCATGAGTTGAACCATCATTAATCTTCTATCTCCTTTGTCCAAGGTACTGAGGCGAATTATGTTGTGATAAATGCACCATTGTAAAATAGCTTGCTGAAACGCATTAGTTTTGCAAGCACATTGTCAGGATAAGGTCAGCATCGGGATTGGCCAGTATCACTGCTGACACTCACTGACAACCTTTACATTTACACATGTATAGATAGGAAAAATAGAATTCCTACTGCCCCAGCTGAGATCATGTAACTCAGCATCGGCCAGGGGCCAAACCCTGTTAAAAATTCATTGTTCGGGTATGTGCAAACCTGTCAGATCAGCATTTATTGCGAGGTCACATGTAATTAGCAGTGGCAGCTATCTTTTCTAAAGGGCATTAATGAACCAGCTGGGTTTTTACAGCATTTTATTTGATGAAACCTCAATTTCTGATTCCCCAGTCCAGCAGCATAACCACCACCACTGAACTGTACCTGGGGCCTATATAGACTGTTATTTTCATCTGATAAACTTGCCAAGCCATTGAGGAATATGTTTGAGGGAAATTTTGCTTTTTGTTACTCTCTAGAAACAGATGCGACAGACAATGATCTTTGGCAGGAACTACGTGCCATTCATGTTTCGGCATTGAACCAATCTATAGAAATCCCTGCGGGAACAGCTGGAAACTTCATCAAAATATGAAAATTGTGAGGGGATGATCTGCACGCAATTTCCTGATGAGCCAGTGTGTAGGAGGCCAAGTACAAATCACATCCCAGAAACCAGGCATCCAAGGCCTAAGGACCAGGAGGACAGGTAGCTAAAGGCCTCATTAATATAAAGATAAGTGGATTTTTTTTCTCCTTTTGGTCCATAGCCACTCGTGAGCTATTTTTGTCCCAACACCATTACTGACACCAGTGCGTTTCCCAGTGGAAGTCTGTCTATATGAGGTATTCAAAGAAAATGATGGCCATGGAGGATGCTGGTGTCTATGAACCTGCAATTTCACATAGATGTGAACATAACACATTAGTAGATGATTAATACAAGGGGAAACTCCTCTTAACTGAGGAAACTTGAACAACAGGCCTAATGCCACAACTGAAACATGTGCAATAAAAGTACCTTGGTTCTTTGGAAACACTGGAATGACATATTGGGCTGAATTTCATACCCCCGCGACATCCCCCTTCCCCCTTCCCCACCCCGTTAGCAGGTTTGCAGACGGGATTGGCGAGGCTCAGGTCAACCGACCCCCCCTTTCCCAATTGAAGCCCTTAAGTGAGTAATTAATGACTGTTTAAGGGCCGTTTCCCGCCTGGCCTCAATTTTCAGGCTGGCAGGAAGAGTTCAGCAGCCGAAGGGGCAGAGCCTGGAAAATCACCCGCTCCAGCCTGTGGATGGAAGGGGGTGGGGCACCTCCTTTAACAGCCTCTTTCCACATTGGGTACTTACCCACAAGGTCTGCACCCCCCCCAATCTTCCCACCTCCCTCGGGCCTCACCTCCCCTCCCCACCGTAAGACCACCCACACTTACCTGGTGCTGAACTCTGGGACTTCGAATCTGGAGACTGCTTGTCATCCCAGTGCTGACCATTGCTGTCATTGCTGCTTCTGAGCTGCCGGTCACATTGACTGGCAGCTCTCTGAGGTGAGACTTCCTTCCAAGTGAGGGCAGAAATTCCATCTCCAGCCAATTAGTGCTCCTTGGAACATTAAATAGCTGCAGGGCAGCCAGTATTGGCGGAATGCGTTAGCCGTTGACTCCTCAGATGGCAGGACTGGCAACACTGCCGCCTGAAAAGTCCTGCCCTATGTCACGCCCAGGTCATTTAGAGCTGGTGTAACACAATTAGCCCCAACAACCACCATACAAGTAACCAAGAAGCCAACAACATCTTTTGGCTGCCCTGGCATGCCTAACTGAGAACGATCATAAGAAAATGCCTTCAGGTCGAGGCACCAGATGGCAGCCAGTGTCCATAAGAAATATGCCATTGTGCATGCAGCTGGTATTCATGTAAAGATACACCGTTTTGAGTGTAGCCAACATTCATGGGGCTATCCCCAGTGTGAGTGCAGTAGGCGTTCATAAGACTGTACCGAGTAGGAAGGCAGTCATCGTTCATGGGGCTGCAGCCAATGTGATGACAACCATTGTTCATACTGGGGACAGCCATCGTTCATGGGATTGTACCCAGTTTGAGGACTATCATTGTTCATGGGATTTTAATCAGAGTGTTCAGCCAGCATTCACTGGACTGATCCAGTGCAGGTGCAGCCAATATTAATGGGGCTGTGCCTAATGTGACACCAGTCAATATTCATGGGACTGTAACCAGTTACCAATGTGAAAGAAGTCAGTGTTTATGGGATTGTACCAGCTATGAAGGTGGCTAATTTTCATGGCCCTGTGCTCATGGGCTTGTAACATAGTGTGAAGGAAGCCACTGTTCATGGGAATGCACCTAGTGTGCGATCTGCTAATGTCACTAAACCAGATTGCAGTGTGTAAGCAGCCAGAATCCATGGGGGAACTATAGTGATACAGGGAGACAGTGGTGTAGTGGTAATCCAGAGACTCCAAACTAATGCTCTGGGGACATGGATTCAAATCCCATCACAGAATTTGAATTCAGTTAATAAATCTGGAATTATAAAGCTAGTCTCAGTAATGGCGACCATGATCTTCAATTGTCATAAAAACCCATTAGGAAGGAAATCTGTCACCCTTACTTACATGTGACTCCAGACCCATTGCAATGTGATTGATTCTTAACTGCCCTCTGAAATGGCCTCAGAAGCCACTAATTTCAAGGGCAATTAGGCAACAAATGCTGGCCTTGCCAGTGACACCCACATCCAATGATTGAATAATAAAAAAGTATGATGATAAATTCCATAAACTTAGTCTGTATTCCCTTATAGAAGAAATGGTAAGATACAGAAAAAAACTATCTGCTGTGGGAACCCAGAACAAGAGGATATATAATCCTTAAATTAGTTGACTTAGAAGTCAAATCATGAAGGACCTCTTTTTATGCATTCGTAGTGGAAACCTGGAACTGACTAATAGTTCACACTATCTATGTGACTTATTGCAGTATCACATGTCCTACATTACGATAAGATTTGACTGACACTAGACATACACTGCAGTGATACCGTACCACGTGACTCATTGCTGTGGTATTGTACAACAGAACCTTTAGTGCTGTCATGATTCTAGTTACGTGTTTTAAGTGTTAGGAACTAGAGATAGTTTAAGTAAGTTGTATTTGTATTTCTGGCATGAAGCCAGAAGATCCAAGGAGACAGCCGAAGGTCTGTAACTCTTTACTATGGGCAGATGAAGCAGTGGTGCTCGGTTGGCACGGCTGAGCATTTGAGAGAGAGAGTGCGTAGAAGATGTCCGAGGGAAAGCATCATTTGGGAGGAGATGCAAAAGTGAGTGCTTTGAGAGTGGAGATTGGAAACTCTTGTGTGAAAGATGGAAGTCAGTGAGACTGTTTGGCTCATGGTGTGACAAGCGTCTTGGGGGAGTTGATGATCTTGGATTGTGGTGTGTCTGACCACAGGTCACTTATTGGTTTACATGGGCTGTGTACTTACTGTGAACATTAGAGTATAAGATAGCTTTGTAACTTGTGTTACCCTTACAACCCTGTATATATCTGTAAAGGTTTAGTTGTGGGTGAAGGAATAGTGTAATATAGTTCACCTTTTTCTTGTTTAATAAATGTTTTATTCTTTTGTTAAAAGTACATCAGCAGACTATGTGACTCTGTTCAGTGACCGCCCTCCATATTTCTAAACCAAAAATAAAAGTTAGGATCTATCAAGCCAGGTTCCACCCAGGGATCTGACTTCTCCAGTAGCAACATCAGCTGGGATCATAACAAAAGCACGTTTATTACAATCATGTACAGATACATTTTATATCCATGTATTGATAGTTTTTTTTTACTAATATTGCACTGCACAATTTCAAATATTTTTTGATTGTCAACGAGGTTTGCCGCTTCTGAAACAAATGTCCTTTTGGATTATCCAAGATGGCTCCTGACATTTCCATTCACAAAGTCAATCGAGTCAATTATATAAAACCAGAAGAAAAATCAAACTTCTTCTTCCAGTCACCATCAAAGATTAATCACTCAAAACATTGCAAACATGTTAGAGTAATAACAAAAAAGACTCTGATTATTCAGTTAATGAAATATTGATCAGGTACATGAGTGACCAATTAATAATTGAAGCCATAGTGTGTAATACAGTTAAGCAGAACAATGTTTCAAGTGTTTTACGTGTAAGTAGTTTTTATCTAAAGTGCAGCATCCATATTCAGGAGTGGCTGGATTCAATCTGGTAGTCTACGTCTCACAAAGTTAAAGGAGGCTTCAGAAACAAATATTAACTGTTTCATGTTTCAGCAATAAATATTCTGCTTTAGCCTTTCTTAAGGGTGAAAAATTATTGAGGTGAATAGTTCTCATTAAATCAATTCTAGGTCAATTTTAGACCTTTTTCCCCTCCGCCAATTTGCTACTGTGCTACTGTTGAACATTTCTCGCTCAGACACAACACAGCCAAAGAAAGGAAGGATAAATGGAGGGAAGGAAGAAGAAAGGAAGGAAGGAATACTACATTTATATGGCTCCCATTCAACCTACTTCCAAAAACTACCAAGAACAATATCTCACACTCAGCTTCAGCATTCCCATGATTTGATTTCCAACCCAAATGGTTTGTGCCCCACATATGATGTCAAGTATGAGGAGCTCATGAATTCCTTCATATTGTAAATTAAGAATACTTGATCAGCAGTCTCAGCACTGGAAGCTTCTTTATTGAAGCTCCCACATCTCCCTGTACTCCCCCACAGGATAGTCAATGTATCCTGAATTTCCCTATCTGCAAATAATCCCAAACAAGTGCTGGTCACATATTGCCTCTGTTGCCTCCAAGCCCACTACACTGTAAATCTGTCAACCCCTCTCCCCACTTTCAAAAGTGTCCATAAACCTATCGCTTCCAACCTAACTTGGCTATTATCCTTAACTTGCCTTCCATTGCTGCTTAGGCCTAATCCCCAACTGGGAATGTTTTACCATACTAATGCATCACATGACTATTGCATTATCATTGTTTCCTGACCCTATCAGCTCTATCCTTTGCTAGCACAGTACACAGAGGGATACATTTTCATATTCACTTCCTGACCTATGATAAGAAAAATGAAAGGCTTACATTTATGTAGTGCCTTTCAGGACCTCAGGATATTCCCAAGGCACTTTACAACCGATGAAGTGGTTTTGAAGTGTGTTCACTCAAAACGAGATCTGCTGGACAGGACGTGTCGCTTGTATGCCTGACACTAGGCTTCCAAAGCAACTGTTCTACTCGGAGCTTGGTCACGGCAGGAGACTCCCAGGAGGACTGCAGAAACGCTTTAGGGATGTCCTCAAAGCATCTCTGAAGAGGTGAAACATCCCCGCTGACTCATGTCACTCCCTGGCTTGTGCCCAACCAAAATAGAGAATGTTTATTCAGGAAGGCACCAAATACATTGAGAGACGTTGTCGGGAACATGCAGGGGTGAAGTCAAGGCATTGGAGAGAGTGCACAAAACTCCAAGCACCTCACCTGCCCAACCCTTCCAGCACCATCTGTCCTGCATGCGGCAGAGTCTGCAGATCGCACATTGGACTTAACAGTCATCCAAGGACCGATCAAACCGAGAGTGGAAACAAGACATCTTTAATCCTGAGAGGCTGACTAAGATGCCAGTTGTAATGTGGGGAATGCATCAGCCAAGCTGCACACAGCAGGATTCCACAAACAGCAATGAGGTAATGGGGTGGATTTTACAGTTTTTGGCTGGGTGAGGGAGACGGCACAGAAAGTGAGTGGTCCGCTCGTTTCCACCCCCAGACTCTCGGCATGGCCAATCAAAAGCTTCGGACGGCCAAATGGCAGGCGCCCAGCAAGGAGGTGGCCAACTCGCGTTGGAAAGGGGAGTTCTGCGCCCAACTGGACTTCTAGGCCAGGATGTCAGGCTGGAGAGGGGTTATGCTGTGAACAGGAGGTTGGTCATGGCCACCAGTTGAAAGGCTCCATGCCCTCTCAAACTCTATTTCTTACAGTGCACTCAAAACAGTGAATACATGATGTCAAAAAAAGATATAGATGCTGCTACCTTCCGCAGCAGACTCTGCTGCTACATGCAGCCATGATCCCATTGACAAGCTTTTTCTTTTGCCCTTATGTCACCTCCTCATACCTGGCATAAAGAACCCAAACCTTTTTCTATCCAATGCCTGATAAATGCAGTGGGCAACGAAAAATTGAATACAATTGACTTTTTAACAAGCTATTGAGCTTGTTAATTGTTTATTTCAAAATGGCGGACGGGCTTCCAATATCCGCAGCCACTCACTTTCTGTAAAATCGGAGACCGGCGTGATGACATTGGATTGCAGACTTGTTGTCATGAAGCCATATTTTATGTATGCACGGTGGTGGGGGGTAGGGGTGAGGAGTGGTAGAGGGCAGGGGGGATGATGGCCCAATTTGCAACTGTAAAATCCAGCATAATGACTTGATAATCTGTTTTTTAATAGTGTTGGTTGAAAGATGTTGGTCAGGATACTGGGGAAATCTCCCGTGCTCTTCTTTGAGCCACAAAACATTTTTATGTCCGACTGGAAGGATAGACAGCGCCTTGAAATATACATTTCAAAAGGCAGGACCTTTGACAGTCCAACTTTCCTTCAGTGCTACAATTAAGTCCCAGTCTAGATTACATGCTCAAGTACCTAGAGTGGGATTTGAACCCTCAGCACTTTAATGCAGCGGCAAGACAACTACTGAGCCGCAGATAATGTGGCAGTAGAGATCACCTGCTTGTTGTAGAACCTGTCCACTTTTAACTTTTACCAATACCAGCATTTTATTTTCTGACTTTTAAACCAATTCAATTTCCTGAATAATCACGGTGAGGTTTAAATTCACAAAACTTTGAGCTATTAGGCCAGGCTCCTAACTTACTTGTTCAAAAACATAGTAATTTTATTTCTGTACCTGTATAGTTCTTGGGACATTTCTAATCTGTTAAACTCAGCACCATGTTCTTCATTCACTGAGCCATTGGGAGATGGCACACATTTATTAAGATGAGAACTCCTCTGACAAGGTCTCAGGCTTATTATACCTTTATATTTTCTCTTCTAAAAAAAGACTTCTCCCTGTTGGGCATGCCTAGAAGCAAAATACCAACATTCAGTCAAAGAGAATGACTGAAGATGTAAAGAATACGTCCTTTTCTCTATCTCTCTCTCTTTCTCATGCCTCCAGATCTCTTAGTGATGAGCCTGTCATCTCTCCTTCATTCCAACCAATCAACCCTCCAGTAACCCAGAAATTCCTTGAAGGCTCCTGAGCACCATATGTTGGAATTTGCAGGGTCATCTCAGCTTGATCCTATTGACAGATTCCACCTCTTGCCTACATTTCAAAAAGACTTGATTTATTTCCCTCCTGCTCTGAACTACAGGAGTTTGTCTATAGATTGCACAAGGTCGTTTAACTGAGGCCCAGCACTTATGAATCTTTTACTACTGACAGCTCGTTTAGCTTACCCTTGGAATATTAACATGCTTTAAAATGCTTTTTATAGTTAAGAACTCTCTATTTTATAATTAATCAATCTTAAGACCCATTTAGGGGCTGTGAGTGGAACCTGGCATTCATTAAAGTATTCCCTACATTAACCTTAATATGGGTCCACCCCATTCAAAAAAGTCAAATCAACTTTATGTTGAGCAAGTTATGTACCTCGGCAGCATTTTTACTCTAGTAATTTGCCTTTAATATATCATTGAATCACTGGATTATAAAGCAGAGTAGGATGCCATTCAGCCCTCTGTGCCTGTGTCGGCTCTTTGAAAGATTATCTTTTCCTTTTCAAGTCCATATTCAATACCCTTCTGAAAGTTTTATTGAATCTGCTTCCCGATTAAGCAATGCATTGTTACAACTTACTGCTTAAAACAATTCTTCTCAGCTCCCCTTTGATTCTTTTACTAATTATCTTCAACCTTTAGCCTCTGGTTACTGAGGCACTTGCCAGTAGAAACACTTTTTAATTAATTTAGCCAACTTGCAAATACACTTAATTTACTGAATTAACTGTAATTAAAAGCTGCCCCACTGTGAGATACATTAGTTTCAGGAATTTGCCCATTATGGGGGAAATATTCATGTCAGGGATACCTCTGATTCCCAATAATATACTGTTTTGGCTTATAATGAAAATATAAATATGTGTAATAGTTCACTCAAGAGGCAATATAACTTTTAAAAGCATAATGAATACAGTTTTGGTAGACAGGCTATTGAAGAGTATAAGCAGTAAAGTGGGGTTAAAGGTCTTTGATCCTTGAGGCTGACCTGCTAGATGAAGATGGTTGTAATCTCTTTCCTTGGATTGGACATCCCCTTTCAGACCATCCCCCCTACCATGAAAAGGGCCCCTGGGGTCGGGGATCAGATCGTACAATGTTGTTAAGGATAGGACCCTGCTGGTGATACAACCGCCCCTGGGATCAGACACTCCTTCCCCGGAGATCAGGCTGTCACCTGCCCCCAAGCCACTAGGTTTTCCACACACTTCACCTCGAACCCCCCCCTGCAAACCTCTCATCCCACACCCACCACAAGTTTCCAGCCCCCATCAAAATTGGGGCCCAAATCAGTGTGAGATTAAAATAGTCACAATTCAGACACTTAGCAAGCAGGAATAATGAACCTCATTGCCTTGTAAGTGAAATTTGCCATTGAAATGGAACACCCATTTCACAGACCAGAAAATACCAAGAACATTGACCTTTTTTTTCTCGCACGGAAGGTTTCTTTTAGTCTTCACTCCTGAAAGAATAACTAGAAAATGACAGTGACCACAGCAAATGGTGCCCATTTCCTGTGTCCTGGCAGGAGGTGAAAATCATTGACCCAGATCTCGCAGTCAGTGGCAATGCTGGACACATGAAGATGTCTGTGCCCTGACCATATTGCGTTCTTTCAGCCGGCACTTCTACTCAGGATGCAGCAGTGATGAGTCAGTGCAGAATTTCAAGGGGAGCATTGGCAAGCACAGAAAAGATGGGTGAAGAAAGGACACACCCACTTGTCACAACAGTAGCTGCTGCATTTAGGGGAGTGCTTAAAGTTCTCAACTCTTTCAGTGGGTTAAAGGATGAGTGAGTGGTTGAGTGAGCGACTGAGAGGGTAAGTGGGTGAGTGAGTGGGGGAGTGAGTGAGTGGATGAGTCAGTGAGTGGGTGAGTGAATGGGTGAGTGAATGGATGAGTGAGTTAGTGAGTGATTGGATGAGTGAGCGAGTGAGAGGATGAGTGAGTGAGTGATTGGAAGGGAGAGTAAGCGAGTGAGTGAGTGAGTGAATGAGGCAGTCAGTGTGTGAGCGAGTGAGTTGGTGGGTGAGTGAGTGAGTGAGAGAGTGAGTGAGTAAGTGAGAGTGAGTAAGTGGATGAGTGAGTTGCTGGGTGGGTTAGTGATTGGGTAAGTAAGTGAGTGAGCCCCGAGTGATTGGATGAGTGAGTGAGTGACTGACTGACTGAGTGACTGAGTGAGTGAGTGAGCAAGTGAGTCAGCGAAAGATGAGTTGGTGACTGAGTGAGTGAGTGAGTTGATGGGTGGGTTAATGAGTGGGTGGGTGAGTGAGTGGGTGAGTCAGTGAGTGAGTGAGTGAGCGAGAGTCAGTTAGTGGATGAGTGATTTGATCGGTGGGTTAGTAATTGGGTAAGCGAGTCCGTAAGTGAGTCTGAGTCATTGGATGAGCGAGTGAGTGAGTGAGTGATGCGTTGGTGGGTGAGTGGGTGAGTGAGGGAGTGAGTTGGTAGGTGGGTGAGTGAGTGACTGAGTGAGTGATTTAGTGGATGAGATGGTGGATGAGTGTGCATGGTTGAATGAAAAAGTGAGTGAGTGGGTGAGTGAGTGAGTGTGTGAGTGGATGCATGACTGGATGAATGAGTGAGTGAATGAGTAAGTGAGTGAGTAAGTGGGTGAGTGAGTGGATGAGTGAGTGAGTGATTGAATGAGCAAGTAAATGGGTTGATGAGTGTGTGAGTGAGTGGATGTGTGACTGGATGAGAGAGTGAGTGAGTGAGTGATTAAGTGACTGAGTGAAAGAGTGAATAAGTGGGTGAGTGAATTGATGGGTGGATGAGTGAATGAGTGAGTGAGTGAGTAAGTGGATGAGTGAGTGAGTGCGAGGATGAGTGAGTGGATGAGAGAGTGAGCGAGTGATTGAAGGAATAAGTGAGTGAGAGGTTGAGTGAGTGTGTGAGAGGGTGAGTGAGTGACTGAGTGAGTGAGTGAGCGAGGCAGTCAGTGAGTTGATGGGAGGGTGAGTGGGTGGGTGGGTGAGTGAGTGAATGAGTGAGTGAATGGATGGCTGAGTGGATCAGTGGGTGAGTGAGTGAGCGAGTAGATGAATCAATGGGTGAGGGGTGGGTGGGTGAGTGAGTGAGTGTGAGTGATTAAGTGACAGAGTGAAAGAGTGAATAAGTGCATGAGTGAGTTGATGGGTGGATTAGTGAGTTGGCAATGAGTGTGTCAGTGAGTGAGTAAGTGATTGAGTGAGTGAGTGAGTGAATGAGGCAGTGAGGCAGTGAGTGAGTGAATTGATAGTGGCTTAGTGAGTGATTGAGTGAGTGAGTGAGTAATTGATGAGATGGTGGGTGAGTGAGTGGATGAGTGAGCTGGTGCGTATATGAGTGAGTGACTGAGTGAGTGAATGAGGGAATGAGATGGTGTATGAGTGAACGTAGTTGGATGAATAAGTGAGTGAGTGGGTGAGTGAGTGAGGAAGTGATTGAGTGAGTGAGTGAGTGAGTGGATGGGTGAGTGAGTGAGTGAGTGGACGAGTGGATGGATGAGTGAATGAATGATTGGATGAATAAACCAGCGTGTGGGTGAGTGCATGAATCAGCAAGTGAGTGAGTGAGTGAGTCAGTCAGTGAGTGGATGAGTGAGTTGATGGGTGGGATAGTGAGTGGGTGAGTTGGTGTGTGTGTGACTGTATGAATCTGAGTGACTGAGGGAGTGAGTCTGAGTGAGTAAATGAATGAGTGAATGAATGAGTAAATGAGTCAGTGAGTGTGTGAGTGAGCGAGTGAGTGATGAGTTGGTGGGTGTGTGGATGGGTGAGTGAATGAATGAGTGAGTTAGTGAATGAGTGAGTGATTGAGTGGATGACTGATTTGATGGGTGGGTTAGTATGTGAATGAGGGAGTGAGTGAGTGAGTGAGTGAGTGAGTGAGTGAGTGAGTGAGTGAGTGAGTGAGTGAGTGAGTGAGTGAGTGAGTGAGTGAGAGAGAAAGTGAGAGTCAGTTAGTGGCTGAGTGAGTTGATCAGTGGCTTAGTAATTTTGTAAGTGAGCCAGTGAGTGAGTCTGAGTCATTGGATGAGTGAGTGAGTGAGTGATGCATTAGTGGGTGAGTGAGTGAGTGAGTGACTGATTGAGAGAATGAGTGGGTGAGTGAGTGATTGTGTGAGTGAGTGTGATGAGTTTGAGTGACTGAATGATTGAGTGTGTGAGTGAGTGAGTGACTAAGTGAGTGAATAAGTGAGCGTGTGGATGAGTGAGCGGCTGAGTGAGTGAGTGATTGGATTAATAAGTCAGAGAGGTTGAGTGAATGAGTTAGTGAGTGAGTGGAAGAATGAGTTGGTGGGATTGTGAGTGAGTCAGTGATTGAGTGAATGAGTGATTGGGTAAGTAAGTGAGTGACTGATTGAGAGAGTGAATGGATGAGTGAGTGAATGTGTGAGTTAGTGGATGAGTGCATTGGTGGGGCTATGAGTGGGTGAATGGCTGAGTGAGTGAGTAATTGAGTGAGTGGTTGAGTGAGTGAGGGGTTTTTTGAGTGAATAAGTGAGTGAGTGGGTGAGTGATTAATGGGTGGATTAGTGGGTTGATAATGAGTGTGTTAGTGAGTGAGTGAGTTAATGTGCGAGTGAGTGAATGAGTGAGTGAGCGAGTGAGTGATGAGTTGGTGGATGAGTAACCGAATGAGTGAGTACGTGGATGAGTGAGTGGGTGGACTGATGAGTGAGTGAGAGTGAGTGAGTGATTTAGTGTGAGCGTGAGTGAGTGACTGAATGAGAGAATAAGTGAATGAGTGGATAAGTGAGTGGATGACCGAGTGAGTGATTGAATGAAAAAGTGAGTGAGACCATGAGTGGGTGAGTGAGTGAGTTAGCTGATGGGTGAAAATGTGAGTGGGTGAGTGAGAGAAAGAGTCAGTAAGTGAGTGAGAGATTGGATGAATTATTGTGTGAGTGAGTGAGCGAGTGAGTGAGTGAGTGAATGAGGCAGTCAGTGAGTGAGCCTCTGAGTGATTGGATGAATGGGTTAGTGAATGAGTGAGTGAGTAGATGAGTGAGTGACTGAGTAAGTGAGTGACTGATTGAGAGAATGAGTGGGTGAGTAAGTAAGTGAGTGAGTGAGTGGGTGAGTAAGTGAGTGAGTGAGTGCGTGATTAAGTGATAGAGTGAATGAGTCAGTGAGTGACTGATTGATTTAATGAGTGAGTGAGTGAATGAGTGAGTTAGCTGATGGATGGATATGTGAGTGGGTGAGTGAGAGAGTGAGTCAGTAAGTGAGTGAGAGATTGGATGAATTATTATGTGAGTGAGTGAGTGAGTGAGTGAATGAGGCAGTCAGTGAGAGCCTCTGAGTGATTGGATGAATGGGTTAATGAATGAGTGAGTGAGTAGATGAATGAGTGGATGAGTAAGTGAGTGACTGATTGAGAGAATGAGTGAGTGAGTGAGTGAGTGAGTGAGTGAGTGAGTGAGTGAGTGAGTGAATGCGTGAATGCGTGAGTGGAAGAGTGAGATGATGGGTGGGTTAGTGAGTGGAAGAGGGAGGGAGTGAGTGAGTGAGTGAGTGAGTGAATGAGTGATTGGATTAATAAGTGAGAGTGTGAGTGAGTGAGTGAGTGAGTGAGTGAGTGAGTGAGTGAGTGAGTGAGTGAGTGAGTGAGAGATTGAGTGAGTGAGTTGATGGGTGGGTTAGTGAGTGGGTGAGTGAGTGAGTGAGTGAGTGAGTGAGTGAGTGAGTGAGTGAGTGAGTGAGTGAGTGAGTGGATGGGTCAATGGATGAGTGACTGAGTGAGGGAGTTGATGAGTGAGTGGGTGAGTGAGTATATGAGTGAGTGAGTGAATGAGAGAGAAAATGAGTGAGATAGTGAGTGAGTGAGTGAGTGAGAGTGAGTGAGTGAGTGAGTGAGTGAGTGAGTGAGTGAGTGAGTGAGTGAGTGAGTGAGTGAGTGAGTGAGCGAATGAGTGGGTGAGCGGTTGATGGCTAGATTAGTGCGTTGGTTTTGAGTGTGTTAGTGAATGAATGAGTGAGTGGGTGAGTGAGTGAGCGAGTGAGTTAGTGAGTGAGTGAGTTGATGAGTGAGTGGAAGAGTGGGTGAGTGAGTGAATTATGTGACTGAGCGAAAGATTGAAAGAGTGGATGACTGAGTTGATGGGTGGATGACTGAGTGAGTGAGTGAATGAGCGAGTGTGTGAGTGAGTGACTGAGTTATTAAATGACTGAGTGAAAGAGAGAATGAGTGGGTGAGTGAGTTGATGGGTGGATGAGTGAGTGAGTGAGTAAGTGAGTGAGTGAATGAGTGTGTGAGTGAGTCGATGAGTGAGGAAATGAGAGGATGAGTGAGTGGATGAGTGGATGAGTTTGTGAGTGAGTGAGTGAGTGTGTGAGTGAGTGAGCGATTGGAGGAATAAGTGAGTAAGTGGGTGAGATTGGTAAAGAGTGAGTGATTGATTTAATGAGTGAGTTAGTGAGTGAGCAGATGAGAGAGTAAGTAAGTGGGTGAGTGAGTAAATGGGTGAGTAAGTGGATGATTGAGTGTTTGAGTGAGTGAGAGGATGAGTGAGTGAGCGAGTGATTGGAGGAATAAGTGAGTGTGTGGGTGTGAGTGACTGAGTCAGTGAGTGAGTGATTGATTTAATGAGTGAGTGAGTGAGTGAGTGATTGTATGAATAAGTGAGAGTCTGTGTGAGTGAGTGATTGTATGGATAAGTGAGAGTGTGTGTGAATTAGTGAGTGGTTGAATGAGTGAGTGGCTGGGTGAGTGAGGCATTAAGTGAGTTGATGGGTGGGTTAGTGAACAGATGAGTGAGCGAGTGAGTGGATGGGTCAGTGGCTGAGTGACTGTGCGAGGGAGTAGATGAGTGAGTGGGTGAATGGGTGAGTAGGTGAGTGAGTGATTAAGTGACTGAGTGAAAGAGTGGATGAGTTAGTTGATGG
The DNA here is from genome assembly GCF_964194155.1 of Cetorhinus maximus. Classification (NCBI taxonomy): domain Eukaryota; kingdom Metazoa; phylum Chordata; class Chondrichthyes; order Lamniformes; family Cetorhinidae; genus Cetorhinus; species Cetorhinus maximus. The sequence goes on along the minus strand of NC_135882.1, from coordinate 141,156,157 downwards.
GTGGATGAGTGAGTGAGTGATCGAATGAGTGTGTGAGTGAGTTATTAAGTGACTGAGTGAAAGAGTGAATAAGTGGATGAATGAGTTGATGGGTGGATGAGTGAGTCAGTGAGTAAGTGAGTGAGCGAATGAGTGTGTGAGTGACTGAGTCAATGAGTAAGGGAGTGAGAGGATGAGTGAGTGGATGATTGAGTGAGCGAGTGTGTGAATGAGTGAGTGAGTGAGTGACTGAGTGATTGAGGCAGTGAGTGAGTTGATGGGTGGGTTAGTCAGTGTGTGAGTGAGCGAGTAAGTGGGTGAGTGAGTGGATGGGTCAGTGGATGAGTGACTGAGTGAGGGAGTAGAGGAGTGAGTGGCTGAGTGGGTGAGTGAGTGAGTGAGTGAGTGAGTGAGTGAGTGAGTGAGTGACTAAGTGACTGAGTGACAGAGTGAAAGAGTGGATGAGTGAGTTGTTGGGTGGATGAGTGAGTCGATGAGTAAGGGAGTGAGTGGATGAGTGAGTGGATGATTGAGTGAGTGAGTGGGTGACTGAGCGAGAGAGCGAGTGAGTGAGCGAGTGAGTGAGTGAGTGGATGGGTCAGTGGATGAGTGACTGAGTGAGGGAGTAGAGGACTGAATGGGTGAGTGAGTGACTAAGTGACTGAGTGATAGAGTGGAAGAGTGGATGAGTGAGTTGATGGGTAGATGAATGAGTGAGTAAGTGAATGAGTGAGCATGTAAGCAAGTAAGTTATTAAGTGACTGAGTGAATGAGTGTATGAGTGAGTTAGTGAGTGCATGAGTGAGTGAGTGAGTGAGTGAGTGAGTGAGTGAGTGATTGGAGGAATAAGTGAGTGTGTGGGTGAGTGAGTGAGTGAATGGTTGGGTGAGTGAGGGTGTGATTGATTGAGTGTGTGAGTGAGTGGATGAGTGGTTGATGGGCAGATTAGTGAGTTGGTACTGAGTGAGTTAGTGAGTGAATGAGTGAGTGGATGAATAAGTGTGAGTGGGTGGCTGCATGAGTCAGTGAGTGAGTGAGTCAGTCAGTCAGTCAGAGAGCGGATGAGTAAATTGATGCGTGGGATAGCGAATGAGTGAGTGAGTGATTGATTAAGTGAGTGATGATTTGGTGGAAGAGTGAATGAGTGAGCGAGTGAGCGAATGAGTGAGTTGATGGGTGAGTGAGCTGGAGGGTGAGTAGACGAATGGGATATTGAGTGGGTAAGTGAGTGTTAATATGTGTGAGTGAGTGGGTGTTTCTGAGTGACTGAGTGAGCGAGCGATTGAGTGGTTGAGTGAGTGAGACACTGAGTGAGGGACTGAATAAGTGAGCAAGTGGATGAGTCAGTGGATGAATGAGTGAGTGAGTGAGTGAGTGAGTGAGTGAGTGAGTGAGTGAGTGAGTGAGTGAGTGAGTGAGTTGATGGATGCGAAAGTGAGTTGGTGAGTGACTGAGTGAGTCAGTAAGTGAGTGAACGATTGGATGTAATATTGTGTAAGTTAGTGAGTTAGTGAGTGCGCGAGTGATTGAGTCAGTCAGTCAATGAGTGGAGGAGTGGGTTAGTGAGTGGATAAGTTACTGTGTGTGTGTGAGTGAGTAAGTGAGTGAGTGAGTGAGTGAGTGAGTCAGTGAGCCATCAGTGAGTGGATGGGTGGGCTAGTGGGTGGGTAAGCGAATGAATGTGTGAGTGGATGAGTTAGATAATGAGTGTGTGAGTGGATGATTGAGTTGTTGGGTTTATGAGGGAGTGAGTGATTGAGTGAGTAAGTGGGGGAATGAATGAGTGAGTCAGTAGATGAGTGGGTTAGTGAGTGGGTAAGTGAGCTTGAGTGAGTGAATTAATGAGTGAATGAGTGTGTGAGTGAGCAAGTGAGTGATGAGTTGGTGGGCGGGTGGGTGAGTGAGTGAGTGGATGAATGAGTAGTTGAGAGAGTGAGAGTTTGGATGATAAAGTGAGTGAGGGGGTGAGTGAGCGAGTGACTGAGTGAGTGTGAGTGAGTGAATGAGTGAGTGAAGGAATGAGTGGATGAATGGTTGATGGGTGGATTAGTGAGTTGGTAATGAGTGAGTTGGTTAGTGATTGAGCGAATGAGTGAGCGAGTGAATGGTGAGTTGGTGGGTGAGTGACTGAGTGAGTGAGTGTGTGGATGATTGAGTGGGTGGGTTGATGAGTGAGTGAGTGACTGACTGACTGACTGAATGACTGAGTGATTGAGTGTGTGAATGAGTGAGTGACTGAGTGAGTGAATAAGTGAGCGAGTGGATGAGTGAGTGGATGAATGAGTGAGTGAGTTAGCGAGTGAGTGAATGAGTGAGTTGGTGGGATTGTGAGTGAGTCAGTGATTGAGTGATTGAGTGAGCGAGTGAATGAGTGAGTGTGATTGGATGAATAAGTGAGTGATTGAGAGAACGAATGAGTGGGTAAGTGAGTGAGCGTATGAGTGGCTGAGTGAATGAGTGGTTGAGTGAGTGAGGGAGTTTTTGAATGAGTGAGAGAGTGAGTGGATGAGTGGTTAATGGGTGGATTAGTGAGGTGGTAATGAGTGAGTGAGTGAGTGAATGATTGAGTGGATGAGTGAGTTGGTGGGTTGATGAGTGAGTGAATGAGTGAGTGAGTGAATGAATCAGTGAGTCAGTGTGTCAGTGAGTCAGTGAGTGACTGGATGAGGGATTAAGTGAGTGCGTAAGTGAGTGTATGTGTGTGTATGTGTGTATCAGTGAGTGAGTGAGTGAGTGAGTGAGGGAATGAGTGAGTGAATGCTTGAGTGAGTGAGTGAGAGAACGAGTAAATCAGTGAGAGAATGAGTGAGCACAGGATGAGTGTGTGGATGACTGAGTGAGTGATTGGATGAATAAGTGAGTGAGTGGGTGCATGAGTGAGTGAGTAAGTCGGTGGATGAGTGAATGAGTGAGAAAATGAGTGAGTGGATGAGTGGATGAGTGAGGTGGTGGGTTGATGAGTGAGTAAATGACAGTGATTGAGTGAGTAAGTGGATGAGTGAGTGAGTCAGTGAAGTGGGATGAGGGTGTTAGTGGGTGAGTAAGTGAGAGTGTGTGTATGTGTATGTGTGTGTGTGCGCAAGTGTGTGTGTGTGTGTGTGAGTGAATGCTTGAGAGAGTGAATGAGTGAGAGAATGAGTGAGTGAATGAGTGAGCGTGTGGATGAGTGAGTGGATGACTGATGAGTGATCGGATGAATAAGAGAGTGAGTGAGTGCACGAGTGCGAGTGAGTGAGTGAGTGAGTGATGAGTGAGTTGAGGGGTGGGGTAATGATTGGGTGTGTGTCTGTGTAAGTCAGTAAGTGGGTGAGTGATTGGATGAATTATTGTGTGAGTTACTGAGCGAGTAATTGAATGAGTAAACGAGTGCGAGTGAGTGAGTGAGTGAGTGATGAGTGTGTTGAGGGGTGGGGAAGTGATTGGGTGAGTGAGTGAGTGAGTCAGTAAGTGAGTGAGAGATTGTTTGAACTATTGTGTGAGTAAGTGAGTGAATGAAAGAGGCAGTGAGTGAGTGTCTGTGTAAGTCAGCTAGTGGGTGTGTGATTGAATGAATTATTGTGTGAGTTATTGAGCGAGTAATTGAATGAGTGAGTAAACGAGTGTGAGTGAGTAAGTGAGTGAGTGAATGAGGCAGTGAGTGAGTGATTGAGTCAGTGAGTGAGCTGATGAGTGGGTTAGTGAGTGGGTAAGTGAGTGTGTGTGCACGAGTGAGTGAGTGAATGAGTGAGTTGGTGGGTTGATGAGTGACTGAGTATTTGAGTGCTTGAGTGAGTCAGTGAGTGGGTTAATGAATAGGTAAGTAAGGGTGAGTGAGTAAGTGAGAGAATGAGTAAATGAGTGAGTGAGTGAGTGGATGAGTGTCTGAGTGAAAGGGAGAGAGAATGAGTGAGTGACTGAGAGAATGGTTGAGCAGGTCAGTGGGTGAGTGAGTGAGTTCGTAGATGAATCAGTGGGTGGGTGAGTTAGTGGATGAGTGATTTGATGGGATGATGAGTGAGTCAGTGATTGACTGAGAGAGCGAGTGACTGAATGAGTGAATGTGTGGGTGAGTGAGTGAATCAATGAGTTGGTGGGGGGTGAGTGAGTGAGCGGTTGCGTGAGTGAGAGAGTGAATGGATGATTGCTTGATGGGTGGATTAGTGACTTGGTAATGAGTGAGTGAGTGAGTGTTTGAGTTAATGGGTGATTGAGCGAGTGAGTGATGAGTTGGTGGGTGAGTGAGTGGATGAGTGAGTGGATGAGTAAGTGTGTGTGTGTGAGTGAGTGCGTGAGTGAGTGAGTCAATGAGAGTGAGGGAGCGAGTGAGTGAGTGAATGAGTTGATGGGTGAGAAAGTGAGTGGGTGAGTGAGTGAGTGAGGCAGTGAGTTAGTCAGTGAGTGAGTGGATGAGTGGATTAGTGATTAGGTAAGTCACTTTTTGTGTGAGTGAGTGCGTGAGTGAATGAGTGAGTGAGTGAATGAGTGAAAGAGTGAATGGTTGAGAGATTGAGTGAGTGAGTGTGTGAGTGAGTGGGTGAGCAAGTGATTCAGTCAGTGAGTGAGCGAGTCAGGGAGTCAGTGAGTCAGTGAGTGACTGAATGAGTGAGTTAGTGAGTGGGTAAGTGTGTGTGTGTGTGTGTGTGTGTGTCAGTGAGTGAGTGAGGGAGTGAACGAGCGAGCAAGTGAATGCTTGACTGAGTGAGAGTGAGTGAACGAATGAGTGAGTGATTGGATGATTAAGTGAGTGAGTGCGTTAGGGAATGAGTGAGTGAGTCAGTGAATGAGTAAGTGAATGAGTGAGAAAATGAGTGAGTGAGTGGATGAGTGAGTTGGTGGGTTAACGAGTGAGTGTGTGACAGAGTGATTGAGTGAGTAAGTGGATGAGTGAGTGAGTGGATGAGCGAGTGAGTGAGTGAGTGCGTGAGTGAGTGAGTGGATGAGTTTTAGTGGGTTGATGAGTGAGTCAGTGATTAAGTGATTGAGTGAGTCAGTGAGTTGGTCAGTCAGACAGTGAGTGAGTGGACGATTGAATTGATGGGTGGGTGAGTGGGAGAGTGAATAAGTGAGTGAGTGAGTGAGTGAAGGAGTAACTGCATGAGAGATGAATGAGTGAGTGACTGTGAATGGGTGAGTGAGTGAGTGACTGAGTATATGAGTGTGTGAGTGAGTGCTTGAGTGAGTGTGTGATTGAGTGAGTGGATGAGTCAGTTGGTGGGTGGGTAAGTGGATGAGTGAAAATGTGGGTGAGTGAATGAGTGAGTGAGTGAGTGAGTGGATGAGTGAGCTGATGGGTAGGTGGGTGATTGTCTAATGAGTGAGTGAGTGAGTGAATGAGTGAGTGAGTGAGTGAATGGATGGGTGCATTGATGGGTGAGTGAGTGAGTGGTAAGTGAATGAGTGAGTGAGTGAGCGAGTTTGAGTGAGTTTGTGAGTCAGTGAGTCAGTGAGCGAGTGAGTGGATGAGTGAGTTGATGGGTGGGTGAGTGTGCGAGTGAGTGTTTGACTGAGTGAATGTATGAGTGAATGAGTGAGTGAATGAGTAAGTGAGTGAGTAATTGAGTAAGTGAGTAACTTGGTGAGTGGGTGAGTGGATGATTGAGTTGGTGGGTGGGTGCGTGGGTGAGTGAGAAGATGATTGAGTCAATGAGTGAGTGAATGAGTGAGTGAGTTGGTGAGTCAATGAGTTTGTGAGTGAGCGAGTGACTGTGAATGTGTGTGTGAGTGAATGAGTGAGTAAGTGAGTGAGTCTGAGTGAGTGAGTGTTTGATTGGATGAGTGAGCTGATGGGTGAGTGAGAGAGTGAGTGAGTAAGTGAGTAATTCTGAGCGAGTGAGTGAATGAGTGAGTAAGTGTGAATGAGTGAGTGAGTGTATAGATGAGTGAGTGAGTGAGTGAGTGAGTGAGTGAGTGAGTGAGTGAGTGAGTGAGTGAGTGAGTGAGTGTGTGGAAGAGTGAGTTGGTGGGTGCATGAGTGGGTGAGCGCAAAAGCAGGTGATTGAGTGAGTGAGCGACTGAGTGAGTGAGTGAGTCTGAGTAAGTATGAGTGATTGATGCGTGAGTGAGTGAGTGAGCGAGTGAGCGAGTGAGTGATTGAGTGGATAAGTGAGTAGATGTGTAAGTGAGTGATGAGAGGAATAAGTGAATGAGTGAGTGAGTGAGTGGGTGAATGGATGATTGAGTTGATGAGTGGATTAGTGAGTTGGTAATGAGTGAGTTTGTGAGTGAGTGAATGAGTGAGTGGATGGCTGAGTGAGTTAGTGTGCGGATGAGTGGGTGGATGACTGAGTGGGTGATTGGATGAACAAATGAGTGAGTGGGTGACTGTGTCAGTGGGTGCGTGAGAGAGTGAGTGAGTTGGTGAGTGAGTGAGTGAATGAGTTGGTCAGTCAGACAGTGAGTGAGTGGATGAGTGAGTTGATGGGTTGGGGTAGTGAGTTGATGATTGAGTGAGTGAGTGGGTGATGAGTTGGTGGATGAGTGAGTGAGCGAGTGTATGGGTGAGTGGATGAGTGAGAGAGGGAGGGAGTGAGTGAGTGAATGAGTGAGTGAGTGAGTGGATTGAGTGGGTTTTAGAGTGGCTAAATGAGAGCATGTGAGAGTGAGTGAGTGACTGAGTTAGTGAGTCTGAGTGACTGAGTGAGTGATTCTGAGTGAGTGAATGAGTGAGTGGATGAGTAATTGAGTCAATGAGTGAGCGAGTCAGTGAGTGAGTGGCTAAGTGATGAGTTGATGGGTGAGCGAGTGAGCGAGTGACTGAGAGGATGAGGTAATAAGTGAGTGAGGTGAGTCTGAGTGATTGAGTGATTGAGTGAGTCAGTGAGTTGGTCAGTCAGACAGTGAGTGAGTGGACGAGTGAGTTGATGGGTGGGTGAGTGGGGGAGTGAATAAGTGAATGAATGAGTGAAGGAGTAACTGCGTGAGAGATGAGAGAGTGAGTGAGTGACTGTGAATGGGTGAGTGAGTGAGTGTATAAGTGTGTGAATGAGTGCTTCAGTGAGTGTGTGATTGAGTGAGTGGATGAGTCAGTTGGTGGGTGGGTAAGTGGATGAGTGAAAATGTGGGTGAGTGAATGAGTGAGTGAGTGAGTGGATGAGTGAGTTGATGAGTGGGTGAGTGAGTAGCTAATGAGTGAATGAGTGAGTGAGTGAATGGATGGGTGCATTGATGGGTGAGTGAGTGAGTGGTAAGTGAATGAATGAGTGAGTGAGCGAGTTTGAGTGAGTGTGTGTGAGTCAGTGGGGGAGTGAGTGGATGAGTGAGTTAGTGGGTGGATGAGTGAGTGTTTGAGTGAGTCAATGTATGAGTGAATGAGTGAGTGACTGAGTGAGTAATTGAGTAAGTGAGTAACTGGGTGAGATGGTGGATAAGTGAGTTGATGGGTGGCTGAGTGGGTGAATGTGAGTGAGTGAGTGCCTGAGTGGGTATGTGAGTGAGATTGAGCGAGTGAGTGAGAGTGAGTGAGTGGATGAGTGAGTGAGCGAGTGTGTGAGTGAATGAATGAGTCAGCTCATTGGTGAATGAGTGAATGAGTGGGTAAGTGTGTGAGTGAGTAAGTGAGTGAGTCTGAGTTAGTGAGACAGTGGAAGAGTGATTTGATGAGTGGATGAATGAGTGAGTGAGCGAGTGAGTGAATGACTGAGTGAGTGGGTGAGTGAGTGTTAATGAGTGAATGCGAGATTGAGTGTGAGTGAGCGAGTGAGTGGATCAGTGAGCTCATGCGTGAGTGAGTGGGTAAGTGTGTGTGAGTGAGTGAGTGAATGAGTGAGTGAGTGAGTGAGTGAATGGATGAGTGAGTGGATGAGTGAGTGTTAATGAATGAGAGATTGAGTGTGAGTGAATGAGTGAGTGATTGAGTGAGTAAGTGAGTAAGTGAGTGAGTGAGAGGATGAGTGAGCTCATGGGTGAGTGAGTGGTAAGTGTGTGAGTGAGTAAGTGAGTGAGTCTGAGTGAGTGAAACAGTGGATGAGTGATTTGATGAGTGGATGAATGAGTGGATAAGTGAGTGGTATGTGAGTGAGTCTGAGTGGGTGGATGACAGCATTGATGGGTGAGAAAGTGGGTAAGTGAGTTAGTGAGTAAGTGACTGAGACTGAGTGAGTGAGTGTGAGTGAGTGAGTGAGTGGATGAGTGAGTGGATGAGTGAATTAGTGAGTAAGTGAGTTGGTGGCTGGATGAGTGAGTGAGTGAGTGAGTCAAGGAGAGAGGGAGTGAAGCAGTAACTGGGTGAGGGAGTGAGAGAGAGTGTGAGTGATTGTGATTGAGTGAGTGAATGAGTGAGTGAAACGGTGGATGAGTGATTTAATGAGTGGATGAATGAGTGGGCAAGTGAGTGGTAGCTGAGTGAGTCTGAGTGACTGAGTGAGTAAGTGACTGTATGGATGAGTGAGTACGTGAGATAGTGAGTGAGTGGATGAGTGATTGAGTCAGTGAGTGTGAGAGTGAGTTAGTGAGTGAGTAATGAGTCAGTGAGTGAGTGGCTGTGGATGAGTGAATTGATAGGTGAGTGATTGGGTAAGTGACTGAGTAAGTGAGTGAGTATGAGTGAATGAGTAAGTGAGTGAGTGACTGAGATGGTGGATGAATGGAAGAGTGAGTAAGTGAGTGAGTGAGAAGGTGGATGAGTGGAAGAGTGAGTTAGTGAGTGAGTAAGAGATTAAGTGAGTGAGCGATTGACTGTTGGTGTGGATGAGTGAGTGTGTCAGTGAATTAGGGAGTGAGTGAGTGACTGTGAGTGTGTGAGAGTTAATGAGTGATAGAGTGAGTGTGAGTGAGTGAGTAAGTGAGTGAGTCTGAGTGACTGAGCGCTTGAGTGGATGAGTCAGTTGATGGGTGAGTGTGTGTGTGTGAGTGAGTGGGTAAGTGGGTGAGTGAGTGTGTGTGAGTGAGTGAGTTGGTGGGTGGGTGAGTGGGTGAGTGAGAGGTGGGTGAGTGAGTGAGTGATTGAGTGAGAGAATGAGTGAGCCAATGAGTTTATGAGTGTGTGAGTGACTGTGAGCTTGGGTGAGTGAGTGAGTAAGTGAGTGAGTGAGTGAGTGATTGAGCGAGTGAGTGAGTCTGAGTAAGTGAGTGGGTCTGAGTGATTGAGTGTTTGATTGGATGAGTGAGTTGATCGGTGAGTGAAAGAGTTAGTGAGTAAATGAGTGAGTAAGTGAGTGAGAGTGAATGAGTGAGGGAGTGTGTGGATGAGTGAGTTGGAGGGTGGGTGAGTGAGAAAGTGGGTGAGTGAATGAGTGAGTGGATGAGGGGTGAGTGAGCAAGTGAGTGATTGAGTGAGTGGGTAACTGGGTGAGAGAGTGGATAAGTGAGGTGATGGGTGGCTGAGTGATCGTGAGTGAGTGCGTGATTGAGTGAGTGTGTGAGCGAGTGAGTGAGTGGGTGAGTGGATGATTGAGTTGGTGCGTGGGTGCATGGGTGAGTGAGAAGATGGGTGAGTCAATGAGTGAGTGAGTGAGTCACTGCCTGTGAGCGAGCGAGTGAGTGAGTGAGTCAATGACTTTGTGAATGAGTGAGTGACTGTGAATGTGTGTGCATGAGTGTGAGTAAGTGAGTGAGTCTGAGTGAGTGAGTGCTTACTTGAATGAGTGAGTTGATGGGTGAGTGAGTGAGTGAATGAGTGAGTGAGTGAGTGTGAATGAGTGAGTGAGTGAGTGAGTGAGTGAGTGAGTGAGTGAGTGAGTGAGTGAGTGAGTGAGTGAGTGAGTGAGTGAGTGAGTGAGTGAGCAATTGGGTGAGAGAGTGGATAAGTGTGGTGATGGGTGGCTGAGTGAGTGTGAGTGAATGAGTGCGTGAGTGAGTATGTGAGCGAGTGTGAGTGAGTGATTGAGTGAGTGACTGGATGGTTGAGTTGGTGGGTGGGCGCGTGGGTGAGTGAGAGGGTGGGTGAGTCAATGAGTGAGTGAGTAACTGGGTGAGAGAGTAGATGAGTGAGATGATGGGTGGCTGAGTGACTGAGTGCATGAGTGAGTGAGTAAATGAGTGAGTGAGTGAGTGAATGAGTGAGTGTGTGAGTGAGTGAGTGCATGAGTGAGTGAGTGCGTGAGTGAGTGCGTGACAGAGTGGATGAGTGAGTTGATGGGTGTGTTAGTGAGCGGGTAAGTGAGTGAGTGAGTGATTGAGTACTTGAGTGAGTGACTGACTGACTGAGTGAGTGGGTGAGCGAGTAGACGAGTGAGTTGGTGGTTGGCTGACTGGCTGAGTGACTAGGTGAGTGAGTGAGTGGGTGATTAAGTGGTTGGTGGGATCAGAGTAGTTATTTGGGTCCGGGTGTGTTCGGGGGTGGTGCGGGGTAAGTGGCTTTGATCAGGTTGAGGCTCGATAGTTGGGTTGGGTCGTGTGGGTTACTCAGGTGAGGGGATTTATTGGGTCGGGTCAGAACGAGTCGAGTTGGGAAGAGCAGTCGTGTCGAGGCGTCATGGTGGGAGCAAGAGTCAGGTCGGGTCAGGGGAGGTCTTATTCGGAGGGGGCAGGGGTGTGTCGGTCATGATGTCAGTTTAGTGACGCTGGCTAATCACTGAGATTTACCAGATATCAGCCAACATAACAGCTCCATGGTAAGCATCCAGCTAAGTCCCATGTTCCATTGAGCTGTGTCGGAGAATTTCATGGAGGGCCCTGGGCAGGGCAAATTAGCCCATCAGGAGTTTAAACTACCCGGGCAATTTCAGTGCATGTGTGTAAGCCAGGACCTCTGCAAGGTCCCGACACATAGCAGCCACTTAAATTCAGATTTCGCACTTTGGATCTTGGGTGGTTCGGATATCATGATTTCAACAAAACCATTCAATGAAAAGCAGCTTCAATTGAGAGAGTTAATGCATATGTTAGTGTTGTGGTTATGGTATCCATCACTGCAGCAATTCCTCAAAACAGTTTCTCTGGATTAACCACCTGCATTTGCTTTATCTATGATCTTCTCTCTAAATTCAGGATTGGGTGTGTTCACTGCTAATTCCACTGTGCTCAACTCCACTTGTGACTCTTCTAATAAGGAAGCAGCCCATGCTAGCCTAGACAATGGCTATTTCCAAGAATAAAATGTTAGGAGCTAGAGATAGTTTTAAGTAAGTTATATTTGCATTTGTGGGCGTTAAGAACTAGATACAGCTTTAAGTTTGAGGACAGTGCAAGGGGAGAACCCTGGGACAGGCAGTCAGCAGCACCTAGAGGATTTTGTCTATCTAGAGGATCTAGCATCTAGTCTATGCTCAAGTGGGAGAAAGGGTTAAATAAAAGCAAGGGTCCATATTCTATTTAGCTAAGATATGTCTGGGGAGGTCAGTCCTGTGGTTTGCACATCCTGCGCTGTGTGGGAAATCCTAGACACTCCTGGCGGCCTGGATGACCATGTGTGCAGGAGGTGCCTCCAACTGGAGCAACTCGAGCTCCGGGTTTTGAAGATTGAGCAGCAGCTGGGGGCACTATGGTGCATTCACGAGGCTGAGAGGTTCTTGGATAGCACGTTTCGGGAGGTGATCACCCCGCAGCTTAAGCAAGTACAAGCTGAGATGGAATGGCTGACCGCCAGACAGAAGAAGGGGACCAGGCAGGTAGTGAAGGAATCCCCAGAGTGCATCTTGCTTGCAAACCGTTTTTCAGCCTGGGAAGACAGTGAGAGTGACGGTTCTCCTGTGGAGGAGAACCAGAGCCAAGGCCATGGCACTGTGGATGACCCAGATGCTCGGAGGGGAGAGTAGGAATTGTGGAAGGGCAATAGTAGTAGAGGATTCATTGGTGAGGGGAGTAGACAGGTGTTTCTGCAGCCATAGACCTGACTCCAGGTTGGTGTGTTGCCTCCTGGATGCCACAATAAAGGATGTCATGGAATGGCTGCAGGGCATTCTGAAGGGGGAGGATGAACAGCCAGAGGTCATGGTCCATGTTGGGAGCAATGACATAAGAAGAGAACAAAATGAGGTCCTGCAAGCAGACTTTAGGGGGTTAGGTAAGAAATTGAAAAGCAGGACTTCAAAGATAGTCATCTCCGGACCACTCCCGGTGCCACCCTGCAGTGAATATAGAAACAGGAGGATAGAGCAGATGAATGCGTGGCTGGAGAGATGGTGCAGGAGGGAGGGCTTTAGATTCTTGGGGCATTGGGACCGTTTCTGGGGGAGGTGGGACCAGTACAAGCTGGACGGGTTACATCTGAACAGGAACGGGAACAACATCCTCGCGGGGAGGTTTGCTAATGCTGTTGGGGAGGATTTAAACTAAATTGGCAGGGGGATGGGATCCTGAAAAGTAGTTCAGAGGGGAGAGAAGCTGAGATGTAATCAGAAGTTAAAACACTAGTAAGTGAGCCTGGAAGGCAGAGGAAATATAGACTAGATAAGAAAGAAGTGAGTTTAGCAAGGCTAAATGGAATACATTTTAATGCAAGGAGCTTGAGGAAAAAGACAGGTGAGCTGAGGGCACAGACAGGGGTTGGGTTATGGGGAAAAAGCAGGAGATTGGCACTAAATCAAAATGCTCAGAGCTGGTGCAGACACAATGGGCCGAATGGCCTCTTTCTACACTGTAATAATTCTCTGATTCTGAGATAGGCATGTGGGAGTATGATATCATAGCTATGACTGAGACTTGGCTAAAAGAAGGGCAGCATTGGCAGCAAAACATTCCTGGTTATAGGGTATTCAGACGAGATAGTGAGGGGGATAGAAGAGGAGGGGGGTCGCAATATTGATCAAGGAATCAAATATAGCAGTGAGGAGGGATGATATTCTTGAAAGATCATCAATAAGGCCATATGGGTAAAAGTAAAAAACACAAAAAGGGCAAATATGTTGTTGGGTGTGTACTATAGGCCCAAACAGTCAGGGAGGGATAAAGGATCAAATATGTAATCAAATTTCATAGAAGTGTAAGAATAATAAGACAGTAATAGTAAGGGATTTTAACTACCTGAATATTAACTGGGATACTTTTAGTGTACAAGGTAGGGAGGGAGCAAAATTCTTAAGTTTCATCCAGAAGAACTTTTTTAGCCAGTACATAGAAAGCCCAACAAGGGAAGGGGCAGTTCTGGACCTAATATTCAGAAATAAGCTTGAACAGGTGGAAGGCGTGTCAGTCGGGGAGCCTTTTGGAGATAGTGACCATAATTCAGTTAGATTTAGGATAGTTATGGAAAAGAATAAGGTTGGGCCAGGAATAAAAGTTCCAAGCTGGGGAAAGGTTAATTTTACTAAGATGAGATATGGTTTGGCCCAAGTGGACTGGGAGCAGCTACTTGAAGATAAAACTGTGTCAGAGCAGTGGGAGGCATTCAAGGAGGAAATAGCGAGAGTACAGGGCAAATATGTTCCCGTAAAGACAAAGGGGGAGTACCAGGTCCTGGATGTCAAGGGACATAAAGATTAAGATTAATAAAAAACGAGAAGCTTATGTCAGACACCGAGGGTTCAATACGGCAGAGTCCCTAAAGGAGTATAAAAAGTGCAGGGGGGAACATAAAAAGGAAATTAGGAAAGCAAAGAGATTGCATGAGAAATAATTTGTGGGTAGAATAAACAGAAACCCAAGGGGATTTTTTAAGTATATAAAGAGCAAGAGAATAACTAGGCCAAGAGTAGTGCCATTTAGGAATATAGAGGTAATCTGCGTGTGGTCCCGGAAGTCATGGGTAGAGCCCTCAATGAATACTTTGCATCAGTCTTCACAATGGTGTCATGAGGAGATATTAATGTCTATAATGTTATTGGGAATTATTTTTAAAATGGGATTGTAATGGGGTTTATGTCTATGTGTTTGACTGTGTGTGCCTTAATTGGATTAAAGCCAGATAAACTGGGTGCTTTGATGTATAGTAGTTTTGAGATGTTAATTAAATACATGTAAGGAGGATAGAAGGTGAAGTGTAAATTTTCATTTGTTGAATAAAGCGTTCAAGAGTGGGAGTAAAATCTTGCACCTAGCTAGAAGACGCCAAGCAATGTGTTTTTTTTTCAGCTTACTGACAAAATGGGTGGAATCAAAGGATGCTATTGTCAAAAGAGGTAAAATTAAATAGCTAGTAATACAATGGAAAATTTACATTCACGGAGAAAGATATGTATAAAGGAGAAAGGAGATTGTGTGTAAGGTAGAAGCATTTAAGATCTCACCAGCCTGTAAGTCAGCAACTGCAAAGGAACCAAATTGCAAGGAACCTCATTTTGAATTCACAAGGTCATATGTGCTTTGCCTGGTGTCTGTTTAAAGTCTATGGGTAACTGTTCCCTTGGTGGAGATTTACTTGGGAGCGATTAATTTGGGGATTTGTCTAAAAGTTATTATGGTAGTAATCTGTAGACATGTGTATGTGCTTAATTTGTTGCTAAATTAATAAATGTTTAGTTTAGTTTTTATATAAAACAATCTTTGAGACTCAGTGGTTATATTACTACTGAATTCGAAGCTTGCATCTTGAAATGTACAAATTGCTAAAATGAGTTATGACAGTTGTTTCAAGTTTGCCTCTGGGATTTGAGCAATTCAGCCTCTAGCATTGGCTGTGTCATAATAATTGGGGGCTCATATTTGAAATTCCTTGATTTTTTTGGAATTGATTAATCTTAAGGCTACATGTACGAGAAGCGCTTTGAATTCAGAAGTTGGTCTCAGGTGTTTTTGAAATGGTGAAACTGCAAAAATGGCTGTATCCATGCCAAAATCTTTTTTGGAAGTAGGAGATATAACTCTGATTGAGTTACAAAACATATCCAAGGGTAAGTTAACAAAGTTGGCGGATGAATTGCAATTGGGGTTACCTGCGGGGGCTAGGAAATCAGACATAATTGAAGTTGGAATTGGAAGAAATGCCTGAGGGACAGGATTCTCCAAAGGGTGGTTCATTGGAATGGGCTCAAATTCAGTTGCAAATGAAAATGATTGAATTGGAAGTAAAGGAAAGAGACAGGGCATTCCAAAGGGAACAGGCAGAAAGGCAGGAGAGAGAAAGAAAACAGGAAAAGAGGTTAGAAATTGTGAAGGTAGAGAAGGGGGAAAGGGAAGAAGAGAGGGAGAGAGAATTCAAATTGAAAATGTTGGTCGTTAAAAAAGAAATGCCAGGAGGTGAGGAAGGACTTATCTCCAGAGTAGATCCCAGTGAGGAGATATTTAAATTTGTACAAGCTCTTCCAAAGTTTGAGGAAAAATATATTGAAGCATTCTTTATTTCATTTGAGAAAATAGTTGATGCAACATGAAATGGCCAGAGGAAAACTGGACATTATTGTTACAGTCTAGGTTGGTGGGTAGAGTGCATGAGGTATACGCTTCACTATCAGAAGAAGTATCGGTGAATTATGATGTGGTAATAAATGCTATTTTGAGTGCATATGAATTGGTACCTGAAGCATACAGACAGAGAATTAGGGATATGAGAAAATAACCTGTGCAAACTTATACTGAGTTTGAGAGAGTTAAAAAAAAAGTAATTTTGACCGTTGGATACGGCTGTTAAAAATAGAGACAACATATGCAGCCCTTAGAGAAGTAATTCTTTTGGAAGAATTTAAAGATTCAATCCCTTTGGTAGTGAGAAGTCATGTGGAGGAACAGAGGGTTGATTCTGTAAGACAAGCAGCAGAGTTAGCTGATGATTATGAGTTAGTTCATAGAGTTAAACCTTTTTTTTTTATCACCCTTTTACCTCAGAAAAGGGTAGAACGTGGGAAGGCGAAAGGAAGGTAGGTTGTCAGGGAAGCGAAGGAGTAGCTGGAAATTCCCAGGAAGTTTTTTCTCAGAATAAACAGGAAGGTACTGAGGGTAGAAGTGACATTCAAAAGTTGAGGTGTTTTCATTGCAATAAAGTGGGACACACAAAGTCAGTGTGTTGGAAATTACAGGGAAAATCTGTTGGTATTATTGGGGTGCAAGAAAAGTTCTGGACGTACAAGTACTGTGTGTTCTGAGATTCAGGCACAGGAGAAACCAATGGCCTGTGCACAAGTAAAAGGGAGAATCAGTGATAGGTAAAGAAGTGGGAATGTGTTCACAGTTTACCCAAGAGAATTCTGAGGAGCAGATTGCAGAAATGTTAAAAGATTTTTTGTGTGAAGGGAAAGACTTTCTGTGTGTACAGGGTGTATTAGGTAAAGATGTTAAAATTTTAAGAGACACAGGCTGTTGAGGGAGGCAAGGGAAGAGATATCAGAAGCCCTGGCAGTAGTTTTCAAATCCTCTATGGCCACAGGTAGGGTGCCAGAGGATTGGAGGACTACTAACGTTGTCCCATTATTAAAAAAGGGAGGAAAGGATAGACCAGGAAATTACAGGCCAGTCAGTCTAACCTCGGTGGTGGGGAAGTTACTAGAAAGAATTCTAAGGGACAGAATACATCTGCACTTGGAAAGACACGGATTAATCAGGGATAGTCAGCATGGATTTGTTAAGGGAAGGTCAAATTTGACAAACCTGATTGAATTCTTTAAGGAGGTAACCAGGAGTGTTGATGAGGGCAATGCATTTGATGTTGTCTACATGGATTTGAGTAAGGCTTTTGATAAGGGCCATCATGGCAGATTGGTCAAGAAAGTAAGAGGCTATGGGGACCAAGGTAAAGTGGTACATTGGATCCAAATTTGGCTGAGAGGCAGGAAGCAGAGGGTGATGGTAGAGGGATGTTTCTGTGACTGGAAGTCTGTTTCCAGTGGGGTTCCGCAGGGCTCGGTGATGGGGCCCTTGCTGTTTGTGGTGTACATAAATGATTTGGACTTAAATGTATGGGGCATGGTCAAGAAGTTCACGGATGACACAAAAATTGGTAGGGTGGTAAATAATGAGGAGGATAGCCGTACACTGCAGAAGGATATCAATGGACTGATCAGGTGAGCAGAGCAGTGGCAAATAGAATTCAACCTGGAAAAGTGTGAAGTAATGCATTTGGGGAGGACTAACAATGCAAGGGATTACACTATGAATAGTAGGACCCTGGAAAGTACTGAAGATCAGAGGGACCTTGTTGTGCATATCCACAGTTCCCTGAAGGTAGCAGGGCAGGTAGATAAGGTGGTTAAGAAGGCATATGGGATACTTGCCCTTATTAGCCAAGGCATAGAATACAAGAGCAGAGAGGTTATGCTGGAACTGTATAAAACATTGGTTAGGCCACAACTGGAGTACTGCATGCTGTTCTGGTCACCACATTATAGGAAGGGTATGATTGCACTGGAGAGGGTACAGAGGAGATTTATCAGGATTCTGCCTGGGCTGGAGGGTCTGAGCTACGAGGAAAGATTAGATAGGCTGGGGTCGTTTCCCTTGGAGCAACAAAGGTTGAGACGGGACCTGATAGAGATGTATAACTTATGAGGGGCATAGATAGGGTGGATGGGAAGGCGCTTTTTTCCATAAGTAGAGGGATCAAAAACAGGGGGCATAGATTTAAGGTAAGAGGTAGAAGACTAAGAGGGGAGTTGAGGAGAAATGTTTTCACCCAGAGGGTGGTGGGAGTCTGGAATTCACTGCCTGAAAGGATGGTTGAGTCGCAACATTTAAGAAGCATTTAGATATTCAGTTGTGTTGCCATTGCCTCTAGGGCTATGGGCCAAGCACTGGAAAATGTGATTAATGTAGTCAGTTCTTTGTTGGCCAGCATGGACCTGATGGGCCGAATGGTCTCCTTCTATGCTGTAAATGTCTATGAGTCTAAGTTTAATTTATATTATTTTTTATTTGTGTGTTTAGAAAGGTGAAATCTGGGTTTGCTTTCAGTTTAGTGTTTTTGTGAGATGGAGCCACCAAGTCCAGGTACTTGTTTTTATACATGCATTTTTAATGGAGTTTTACGACTCTTAAAGATAAGAGGTTACCAAAGTGTTAGCAGTACGGGAAGCTAAAACAAGAAAAAATGAAGTAGAAAAAACTGTGCTGTTGTCCAAAAACGGGATCAGAGAGGGACCCACAGAGATAGAGAGAGAGACAAGAAAAGCAGTTTTTAGTTTCAGTTGGTAGAGTATACCACCGAGTGAAGACAGAAAAGGTCTTAAGACTGGACAAGATGCCAGGCTGTTAAGGAACTCATATGTATTGCTTTAAAGTTAAAGTAATGGTGAATTCAGAGTGAGTTTTGTGGATATCTCAAGGGAGATACCAATCGTGGAAGGACGACTAGTGAATGTTCAGAAGTCTACTGGAAAAGAAACCTCTTTGCAACTAAACCAGCTCTACACTTGGGGCTGAATTTGCCCCCGTCCGGGGGGTTGTGCGGGGGTGGGCGGAAGCGAGCACGAGCCCAATCAGTGCCCCCAATCGGGTGCACGCCCCTATTTTACATGGGTCGGCCAGTTAAGGCCCACCCAGCGTGACGTACACCCGGAAGCGCTGTGCGCTCCCTGTGCGGGTGGGGGGAGGGGATACCCTGAGCCAGGGCCTGTGCTCTTTCACACATGCGCGCAAAAGAGCACAGAAATCTCCCTGAGACATGTAGCTGCCTCAGGGAGATTAGTTTAAGTTCTGAAAAATTTAATAAAGGAAAAAAAATTTTTAAGGACATGTTTCCCTCATGTGAAACTGTCACATGAGCTGGGACATGTCCATTAATTTTTTCAGAAATTTTATTTA
The DNA here is from genome assembly GCF_964194155.1 of Cetorhinus maximus. NCBI lineage: Eukaryota > Metazoa > Chordata > Chondrichthyes > Lamniformes > Cetorhinidae > Cetorhinus > Cetorhinus maximus. The sequence goes on along the minus strand of NC_135882.1, from coordinate 141,137,656 downwards.
ATTAATAAACCCTTCCTGAAGCCTCATCCCATTTGTGGATGAGGTTTCATGAAAAATGCAAAGCCTGCCTGGGCTCTTTGCCTGCCCGGCAACCTTAAGGTTAGACGGGCAGCATTCTTAACAACTTTAATTACTTTCTTAATGGCCCTAATAGGCCTTTGGCAGTTTGGCGGGCACGCAGCTGACGCGGCTGCACGCCCACCGAACTGACAAGCTAAATGACGCGCAGTGATGCCGGGACTCCCGCCCGATGTCACTGCACATCATTTTACTTGTCGGCGAGCGGGCCCTGGAAAATTCTTCCCTTGGTGTGGAAATAGTGATACTTCTTCATGGGAGTCTTGGGACTGTAAGGGGGTTGCTGGGATAAAAGGGATAGCATGAGTTTGAATCATTTTTTCCTTTGTGTCTGTGTTGAAATCTTTCCAAGCTTTCTGTTGTCTAGTATAATATAGTCAACCGTTTCGTGTTGAATAAATGTTTTATCTTATTGTTAAAAAGTTAACCGCAGACTCCTGCGAATCTGTTTCAGTAAGTACCCTCCATGGTTTAAAAAAATTAAAAATTATGATCTATCAAGCCAGGTTCCATCCTGCGATCTGATTTGTCCAGTAATACCATCAGCTGGGATCATAACAAAGTGAAGGCTCTTGTAGGATTAAAAATCCTTGAATTTAAGTGGGATCTGTGAACCTTTAAGAAAAGAGGACATGGAGTTATTGTATATAGGAACAGGGGTTTGCTGTGAAGTAATATGTGTTGGAATTTTAAAATGGTTTTGACTCTTGCTAAGAATTTTCTGGGAGTAGAAGACTTAACAGTGGATTATTTGAAACCTTAGACTAAGGCTACACTGCGTTAGCGGATAAATTGAATGAAGAAATAAAAGCAGGATTTCGTAAGGATGACATGATTAAAGTAATTAGCCAGCATTTAGAATTAAAAGGAAAGAAACCTGAAATTGATGTGTCACAGCTAGAGTTAACTAAAATTCAATTGTACATGAAAAAACTTGAATTGGAGGAAAAAGAGAAAGAGAAATGAAAAACTCGAATTAGAAAAAGACAGAGGAGTGAAAAACTTGAATTAGCAAGAAAGGAAAAAGAAAAAGATAAAAAGAAATGGGAATGAAAAAGCTTGAACTTGAATTGCAGAGAGAGCAGTTAGTGAGGGAGGAAAGGGATAAGGAAAGAGCGAGAAAGAAGCCAAATGGTATGAATTGTCTAAAGAAAAGCTTAAAATAAAGGAAGAAAGCGAAGATAGTGCTGCAGAGGATGATTCTGCTACCTCTGAGGGATTTGGTTTAACTAAAAAAAAATTTTAGTGCCTAAATTTACAGAGGATGAAGTTGAAAGATATTTCACCTCATTTGAAAAGATAGCTGTGAAGTTGAAGTGGTCAGAAGATGCTTGGATTTTAATGTTACAAAGTGTCCTATCGGTACAGCTATGAATGTGTACATTAGCTTGTCAGAGGAACAATATGCAGACTATGAAGTCGTTAAAAAGGCAATTCTCAATGCTTATGAGCTTGTCCCTGAAGCTTATCAATTATAGTCTAGGATGTTAAGAAAGAAACCTAATCAGACATTTGTAGAACTTGCAAGAGAAAAAGACTCATTATGGGATCAGAGGTTTCGACCACTGAAATTAGAGAAAACTTTTGAGAATGTGAGGGAAATTATGATTCTGGAAGAATTCCAAAATAGCATTCTAGTAACTATTAAAACTTATTTAGATGAGCATCAAGTATCAAAGATCCAAGAAGCAGCAATTTTAGCTAATACATATAACTCACACAAACAGTTACATGTGGGGAAACGGTCATATGGGAATCAACAAGAAAACTGGAGGAATAGAAAATTTGGTGATGGAAAATGTGCTAGTTCTGGGGGACAAACAGAAGGATGTCAAAATAATAAAGGAGATAGGCTAGAACCAAAAAGTGATGCAACAAAAATAATATGCTTCCATTGTAATAAAGCATACTAAAACTAATTGCTGGAAATTAAACGGGAGATCTATTGCAGTAGTAGGAACACATATGAATCCTCAGAAAAGGTTGTATCAGGAAAGGAAATGGATATTAAAACGATAGCAGTGGTACAGGTGAAATGTGTCCATTCAGAACCTATCAGGAAAGAGGATATGGCTCAGGGTAGTCAAGAAAATCTTTCCTTGATAACTGCTGAAGAGAGTCAGGCAACTGAAGGTTCTGGATGTTTTATCTCAAAGGGAGATGCGTCCCCTTACTCCTCCAATAAACAAGTAAACAAGTTATGGAAAGGTTTAAAGATATTGGCAGGGATTTTCCAGCCCCGTCGCTGTCAGAAGTTCATTAACTTGTGGCAGGACCGGACGATCATAAACCCATTGTTTATAGAGGAGAGGTATCCTCTTATTCTGCTAATCAAGGAGGCAACCAATAAAGAAACTGAGAGACACCGGAGGAAGTCAGTCATTGATGTTGGCTGATGATACAATTTGTTTTGGTTAATGAAGGAAAAAATATTAATTGGAGATATACATGGAGGTTATACACTCATTCCATTATATAAAGTTGGATTAAAGTGTGACTTAGTAAGTGGAGAAGTTGCAGTTGGAGTAATGCATCAAATCCCTATAGAAGGAATTGACTTTATCTTGGTAAGTGACCTGGCTAGTTCAACAATATTAGCCTCACCAAGGGTGTTGGAACAACCAGTGGAAGGGAAAGAAACAGATGCTACAAGAGAAACATCTGGATTGATAGCTGACTGTGTTGTGACTAGGTCTCAGGCCCATAAATTGGACAGGAAGAAGAAGAAGCTACACAAAAAGGAAATAGTGTAGCAATTAAATTATCCGACACTATTTTTGAAAACTTAAGCAAAAAAGAGAAATGTAAATAGAATGAGACTGACATGTTTAGCCCACCTTCTTTAGTAGAAACGTGTGCTGACAGCATAATAATTTTCTTAATATTTTCCTGGTTTATTGTGAAGTAGGTTTATGGGGGTAAGTATAGTTGAGTCTGTGTATGATTTAATTACATTTTATAGTCAAGTAGACTGCAAGCTTTAAATCATCAAAATAAGCTAGGTGCTTGACATGTTAATGAGTAAATATGGATGCTGCTTAGCATGTAAGGTGTGAAGGGAGTTTGCATTTTTAGATAAATGAAGGGAGATTTGGATTTCAAAGGGATCTTAGTCTGTTTACAATTAGCCAGATAAGCAAGGCTAAGGAATACGTTTATTTTTCCCAAAGGTTACTGTCAATATATAGTTTCCTATCACCAACTTCCCAGGAGTACTGTTGACCAGAAGCTTAACAGGGCCATCTATATCAGTACCATGGGCTGGATTTTCCCCTTGCTGAGCATTTCAGTAGGAGGCATGTAAAATACAAGGGGTGGCTAACCCACCCCAAGCTGTCCCTCATAATAAGGAGGTGGGTGGATAGGCGCCAAAATCGGCAGCCCGCTTGACACATGTAAATAAATAATTAAAGGTCAATTGAGATTGTTTATGAGCCAAATTTTTTTGCTTAATTCTTTCGTAGGATGTGAGCATCACTGGCAAGGTCAGCATTGTTGCCCATCCCTAATTGCCCTTGAACTGATTGACTTGCTAGGCCATTGCAGAGGACAGTTAAAGTCAGCTACGTTAATGTGGATCTGAAGTTACATGTAGACCAGACCAGGTAAGGACGGCAGATTTCCTTCCCTAAAGGACATTAGTGAACCAGGTGGGTTTTTACAACAATTGATGTTAGTTGTAATGGTCACTATTACTGAGGCTAGATTTATATTCCAGATTTATTAATTGAATTCAATTTCAGTTCAAATTCAAATTCCACCAGCTGCTGTGGTGGCATTTGAACCCATACCCCCAATAGCCTGAGTCTCTGGTCCAGTGACACCATCGCCCCTATTGACCACAATGTTATTCTCCCCATGCCATAACATGGTTGGCATTGCAGGCAGTTGGGGGTGGACAGCACATTCTTTCAAAAAGGTTTTTAAAAGGGCTGGAAAGAAGGGGGCTGCCATCTTTGGGGGCTGCCCTTTGTGTGTAGGGGGCAATGTCCCAAAGATAGTAGCCCCCCTTCCTTCCTCTCTCCTGCACTACAAATCCCACACTTGTCCCTCTAGATGGTAGTGATCTTGGGTTTGGGAGGTGCTGTCTAAGGAGCCTTGTTAAGTTTCTGCAATGCAACTTGTAGATGGTACACACAGCTGTCACTGTGTGTCAGTGGTGGAGGGAGTGAATGTTTATGGAACTGTGCCAATCAAGCGGGCAGTGTTGTCCTGGATGGTATCAAGCTTCTTGAATGTTGTTGGAGCTGCACTGACCCAGGCAAGTGGAGAGTATTCCATCTCACTCTTGGCTTGTGCCTTAAAGATGGTAGAAGGCTTTGGGGAGTCAGAAGGTGAGTTACTCATCGCAGGATTCCTAGCCTCTGACCTGCTCTTATAGCCACAGTATTTATATGGCTAGTCCAGTTCTGTTTCTGGTCAATGGTAACCCCTCCTAGGATGTTCATAGTGGGGGATTCAGTGATGGTAATGCCACTGAATGTCAAGGGGTGATGGTTAGATTCTCTCTCGTTGGAGATAGTCATTGCCTAGCACTGGTGTCATGAGAACGTTACCTGCCACTTGCCTGGATATTGTCCAGGTCTTGTTGCATTTGGACATGGACTGCTTCAGTACCTGAGGAGTCATAAATAGTGTTGAACATTGTGCAATCATCAGCGAGCATCCCTATTTCTGACCTTATGATGGAAGGAAGGTCATTGATGAAGCAGCTGAAGGTTGGGCTGAGGAACTCCTGCAGTGATGTGGAGCTGAGATGATTGACCTCCAACAACCTTCCTTTATGCTAGGTATGACTCCAACCAGCGGAGAGTTTTCCCCCTAATTTTCCATTAACTCCAGTTTAGCTAGGGCTCCTTGATGCCTTGATGTCAAGGGCAGTCATTCTCACCTCACCTCCATGTTTGAACCAAGACTGTAATGAGGTCAGGAGCTGAATGACCATGGCGGAACCCTAATTGAGTGTCAGTGAGCAAGTTATTACTAAGCAAATGCTGCTTGATGGCACTGTTGATAATCCCTTCCATCACTTTATTGATGATTGAGAGTAGACTAGTGGGGCAGTAATTGGCTGGGTTGGATTTGTCCTACTTCTTGTGTACACGACATACCTGGGCAATTTTCCACATTGCTGAGTAGATGCCAGGGTTGTAACTATACTACAGCTTGGCAGGGGAGGGGGGTGGCAAGTCCTGGAGCACAAGTCTTCAGTACTATTGCCTGAATATTGTCAGCGCCCATAGTCTTTGCAGCATCCAGTGTTTCAGCTGTTCCTTGATATCACATGGAGTGAATCGAGTTCGCTGAAGACTGGCTTCTATGATGCAGGGGGCCTCCAGAAGATGGTAAGATGGATCATCCACTTGACACTTCCGGCTGAAGATTGTTGCGAATGCTTCAGCCTTAACTTTTGTACTGATGTGCTGGGCTCCTCCAGCATTGAGCACAGGGATATTCGTGGAGCCTCCTCCTCCAGTGAGTTGTTTAATTGTCCACCACCATTCAGGATTGGATGTAGCAGGACTGCAGAGCTTAGATCTGATCCAATGCTTGTGGAATTTCTTTTCACTGTCTACCATTTGTTGCTTACGCTGTTTGGCACGCAAGTAGTCCTGTTGACACCTCATTTTTAGATATGCCTGATGCTGTTACTGTACTCTTCATTAAACCAGGGTTAGGCCATAAGGAGCAGAAGTAAGCCATTCAGCCCATCGAGTTGCTCCGCCATTCAATGAGATCATGGCTGATCTGATAATCCTCAATTCCGCTTTCCTGCATTTTCCCCATTACCCTTGATTCCCTTACTGATTAAAAATCTCTGTATCTCAGCCTTGAATATACTTAACGACCCAGCCTCTACAGCCCTCTGCAATAACTGAGATTCACTGCCCTCTGAGAAAAGAAATACCTCATCACCTCTGTCTTAAGTGGGCGACCCCTTACTCTAAGATTATGCCCTCTGATCCTAGACTCTCCACAAGGGGAAACAACCTCTCAGCATCTACCCTGTCAAGTACCCCTAAGAATCTTCTATGTTTCAATAAGGTTGCCTTTCATTTTTCTAAACTGCAATGAATACAGGCCCAACTTACTCAAACTCTCCTCATAAGAAAATCCCTTCTTACCCCAGATCAACCTAGTGAATCTTCTCTGGGCTGCTTTCAATGCCAGTATGTATTTCCTTAGAAAAGTGGACCAAAACTGTTCACAGTATTCTAGGTGTAGCCTAACTAGTGCATTGTATAGTTTTAGCAAGACTTCCCTATTTTTATATTCCATTCCCTTTGAAATAAAGGGCAACATTCCATTTGCCTTCCCTATTACCTGCTGAACTTGTATGCTAGCTTTTTGTGGTTCATGCACGAGGTCCCCCAAATCCCTCTGTGCTGCAGCTTTCTGCAGTCTTTCTCCATTTAAATAATATTCAGCCCCTTTATTTTTCCTGCCAAAGTACATAACCTCACATTTTCCCTTTTGAAATCCAAATATATTACATCAACTGGTTCCCCTTTATCTATCCTGCTTGTTACCTCCTCAAAGAATTCTAATAAATTTGTCAGGCATGATTTCCCCTTCATGAAGCCATGCTGACTCTGCTTGATCACACATTATGTATTTCTCAATGTTCTGCTATTATATCCATTATAATAGATTCTAACATTTTCCCAATGACAGATGTTAAGCTAACTGGCCTATAGATAACCGTTTTCTTTTTTTTGTCTCCCTCCCTTTTTGAATAAAGGTGTTACACTGGCAGCTTTCCAATCTTCTGGGACTTTTCCAGAATCTAAGGATTCTTCAAAGATTACTACCAGTGTATCCACTATCTTTGGAGCTACTTCCTTTAATATCCTAGGATGCAACCCATCAGGTCCAGGGGACTTACTGGCCTTTAGCTCCATTAGTTTCCCTAGTACTTTTTCTCTAATGACGGTTATTGTATTTATTTCCTCATTCTCTAAGGGGCCTAAGTTCACTTGGCCCCTCTCTTCCTTGCTATATATTTAAAGAAGCTTTTACTGTCCATTTTTATATTACTTGCTAGTTTACCCTCAAAGTTTATTTTCTCCCTCTGTATTAATTTTTGGTCATCTTTTGTTGGTTTTTAAAACTTTCCCAATCCTTTGGTTTACCACTAATCTTTGCCACATTGTATGTTTTTTCTTTCAATTTGATACTATCCTTAATTCCTTGGTTAACCATGGTTGGTTTACCCCCTTCCTGGAATCCTTCTTCCTCACTGGGATATATCTTTGTTGTGAGTGATCAACTATTTTCTTAAATGCCTGCCATTGTTCATCAACTGTCTTTTCTGCTAAACCCCTTTCCCAGTCCACTCCAGCCAACCCAAGTTTCTCACCTTCAAACTAAATGCTAAATTCTACCATGTTATGCTCACTGTTTCTTAGGGGATCTTTTACTCATTTTCCTGGCTTGGTGGTAATGATAGAGTGGGGGATACCTCAGCACATGAACACAATTCTGTGGCTGATGATGGCCCACAGCACCTCATGGATATCCAGACTTGAGTTACTAGATATGTTTGCAATCTTTCCCATTAGGTACTGTGGTAGTGCCACACAAGACAATGGAGGGCATCCTCAATGTGAAGATGGGACTTTGTCTCCACAAGCACTGTGCAGTCGTCACTCCTACTGATACTGTCATGGACAGGGGCATCTGTGTCAGGCAGGATGAGGTCAAGTATGTTTTTCCCCCACTACCTGCTGCAGACCCAGTCTGGCAACAATGTCCTTTAGGACTCTGCCAGCTCTGTCTGTGTTGGTGCTACCAAGCCACCCTTGGTGATGTACACTTAAGTCCCCCACACGCAGTACATTGTGTGCCCTTGCCACCCTCAGTGCTTCCTCCAAGTGGTGTTCAACATGAAGGAGTACTGAGGGTGTGAGGGGGGTGGTGGTGAGGTTGGTATGTGGTAACTAGTAAGAGGTTTCCTTGCCGAGGTTTTACCTGATGCCATGAGACTCGGTGGTAGCCAGAGTCGACGTTGAGGACTCCCAGGGCAATTCCATCCTGACTGTATATCGCTGTCCCCCCACCGCTGCTGGATCTGTCCTGCCCGTGGGACAGAACATACACACGGATGGTGATGGTGGTATCTCAGGCATGATCTGTAATGTATGATTTCATGAGTATGACTATGTCAGGCCATTGCTCTCCAAATTTTGGCACAGGCCCCCAGATATTAGTGAGGAGTACTTTGCAGGGTCGACAGGGCTGGCGTTGCTGTTCTTGTTTCCAGGTAGTCCATCCAATTTCATTCATTTTCATTGACATTTTAGTGGTTTGATACAACTGAGTGGCTTCCTAGGCCATTTCAGAGTCAATCACATTTCTGCAGATCTGGAGTCACATGTAGGCCAGACTAGGTAAGACCAGGTAAGGATGGCGGATTTCCTCCCCTAAAGGGCATTAATAAACCAGATGGATTTTTACAACAATTGGTAATGGTTTCATGGCCATCATTAGACTCTTAATTCAAGATTTTTATTGAATTCAAATTCCACCATCTGCTGTGGTGGGATTCGAATCAGGGTCCCCAGAGCATTACCCTGGGTCTCTGGATTACCAGTACAGTGATAATACCCCTACATCACAGGATGTGGGTGACACTGGCTAGGCCAGCATTTATTACCCATCCCTAATTGCCTTTGAGAAGGTGGTGATGAGCCCCCTTCTTGGACTGCTGCATTCCATATGGTGTAGGTACACCCACAGTGCTGTCAGGGAGGGAGTTCCATGATTTTGACTGAGCAACAGTGAAGGAACAGCAATATAGTTCCAAGTCAGAATGCTGTGTGGCTTGGAGGGTAAATTCCAGGTAGTGGTATTCCCATGCATTTGCTTCCCTTGTACTTCTAGTTGGTAGCGGTCATGAGTTTGGAAGGTCCTGTCGCAGGAGCCTTGGTGAGTTGCTGCATTTTGTAGATGGTATACACTATTACCACAGTGCGTCAATGGTGGAGGGAGCGAATGTTTAAGGTGGTGGATGGGGTGCCAATCAAGCAGGCTGCTTTGTCCTGGATGATGTTGAGCTTCTTGAATGTTGTTGAAGCTGGACTCATTCAGGCAAATGAAGAGTATTCCATCACATTCCTGACTTGTGCCTTGTAGATTGTGGACAGGCTTTCGGCAGTAAGGAGGTGAGTTACTCTGTGCATAATTCCCAGACACTTACCTGCTCTTGTAGCCACAGTATTCATATGGCTAGTCCAGTTCAACTTCTGGTCAATGGTAATCCCCAGGATGTTGCCAGGATTCAGCAATAGTTATGCTATTGAATGTCATGGGGAGATGATTAGATTCTTTCTTGTTGGAGATAGTATTGCCTGGCGCGAATGTTACTTGTCACTTATCAGCTCAAGCTTGAACATTGTCCAGGTCTTGCTTCATTTGGATACGGACTGCTTCAGTATCTGAGGAGTCACAAATAGTACTAAATATTGTGCCATCATCAGCGAATATCCCCACTTCTGACCTTATGATGGAGGGAAGGTCATTGATGAAGCAGTTGAAGATGGTTGGGCCGAAGACACTACCACTCCAGTGAAGTCCCTGGACTTAGAGATTTTTGACTTCCAACAACGACACACGTCTTTCTTTGTGGTAGGTATGACTTCAACCTGTGGGGAGTTTAACCCTGATTTCCATAGATTCCATTTTTGCTAGGGCTCCTCAATGCCACACTTGGTCAAATGCTGCCTTGGTGTCACAGGCAGTCATTCTCACCTCACCTCTTGAGTTCAGTTCTTTTGTCCATGTTTGGACCAAGGCTGTAATGAGGTCAGGAGCTGAGTGGGCCTGGCCACAAGAGGTTTGATTACCCAAGAGGAAGCATAGAATGTTGATAAATTTTCACGTTGGCAAGCTTTGTTTTAATTCATTCACGGGATGTGGGCTTCGCTGGCTGGCCCAGCATTTATTGCCATCCCTAATTGCCCTTGAGAAGGTGGTAGTGAGCTGCCTTCTTGAACCGCTGCAGTCCATGTGGTGCAGGTACACCCATTGTGCTGTTAGGAAGGGAGTTCCAGGATTTTGACCCACCGCCAGTGAAGGAACAGCGATATATTTCCAAGTCGGGATGGTGGGCGACTTGGAGGGGAACTTCCAGATGGTGGTGTTCCCATCTATCTGCTGCTCTTGTCCTTCTAGATGGTAATGGTCGTGTGTTTGGAAGGTGCTGTCTAAGGAGTCTTGGTGAATTCCTGTAGTGCATCTTGTAGATGGTACACATGCCTGTTACTATGCATCAGTGGTGGAGGAAGTGAATATTTGTGGATGTGGTGCCAATCAAGCAGGCTGCTTTTTCCTGGATGGTGTCAAGCTTCTTGAGTGTTGAGGGAGATGCACTCATCCAGGAAAGTGGAGAGTATTCCATCAAACTCCTGACTTGTGCCTTGTAGATGGTGGTCAGGCTTTGGAGAGTCAGGAGATGAGTTACAGATTGCGCGATTCCTAGCCTCTGGCCTGCTCTTATAGCCACAGTATTTATATAGCTGGTCCAGTTCAGTTTCTGGTCAATGGTAACCCCCAGGATGTTGATAGTGGGGTATTCAGTGATGGTAATGCCATTGAACATCAAGAGGTGATGGTTGGATTCTCTCTTGTTGGAGGTGGCCATTGCCTGGCACTTGTGTGGCGTGAATGTTACTTTCCACTTGTCAGCCCAAGCCTGGATACTATCCAGGTCTTGCTGCCTTTGGACATGAACTGCTTCAGTATCTGAGGAGTTGCGAATGGTGCTGAACGTTTTACAATCATCAGCAAACATCCTCACTTCTGACCTTATGATGGAAGGAAGATCATTGATGAAGCAGCTGAAGATGGTTGGCCCAAGGACACTGCCCTGAGGAACTCCTGCAATGATGTCCTAGAGCTGAGATGACTGACATCCAACAACCACGACCATCTTCCTTTGTGCTAGGTATGACTCCAACCAGTGGAGAGTTTTCCCCCGATTCTTTTTGACTCCAGTTTTTCTAGGGCTCCTTGGTGCCACACTTGGTCAAATGAGGCCTTGATGTCAAGGGCAGTCACTCTTACCTCATCTTGGGAGTTCAGCTCTTTTGTCCTTGTTTGTACCAAGGCTGTAATGAGGTCAGGAACTGAGTGACCCTGGCGGAACCCAAACTGAGTGTCAGTGAGCAGGCTATTGCTAAGCAAATGCTGCTTGATAGCACTGTTGATGGCTGTTTCCAGTGAAGTGCCGCAGGGATTGGTGCTGGGCCCCAGCTATAAACAATCTATATCAATGATTTGGATGAAGGGACCAAAAGTATGGTTCCTAAATTTGCTGATGACAGAAAGATAGGTAGGAGTGTAAGTTGTGAAGAGGACATAAGGATTCTGCAAAGGGATATAGATAGGTTACGTGAGTGGGCAAAAATTTGACAGGTGGAATATAATTTAGGAAAATGTGAATTTTCCACTGTGGCAGGAAGAACAGAAAAGCAGTATATTATTTAAATGGAGAGAGATTTCAAAACCCTGCAGCAGAGAGGGATCTGGGTGTCCTGGTACATGAATCGTAAAACGTTAGTATGCAGGCATAGCAAGTGATTAAGAAGGCAAATGAGGTGTTGTCGTTTATTGTAAGGAGAATGGGATATATAAGTAGGGAAGTTTTGCCAGAGCTGTACAGGGCCTTGGTGAGACCACATCTGGAGTACTGCGTACAGTTTTGCCTTACTTACTTAGGAAAATATATAATTGCATTAGAAGCAGTTCAGAGAAGGTACACTTGACTGATTCCTGGGTTGAAGGGGCTATTTTGTGAGAAATGGTTGGACAGGCTGGGCTTGTATCCATTAGAGTTTAGAAGAATGAGAAGGGTGATCTTAGCGATCCTGAGGGGACTTGGCAGGGTGGATGCTGAGATAATGTTTCCCCTTGAGTCCAGAAGTCCAGGGAATCCAGAACTAGGGAACGGAATTTAAAAATAAGAGGTCTCCTATTTATGATGGACATGAGGATAATTTCCTTTCTCTCAGATGGTTGTTAGTCTGTGGAATTCTCTTCCCCAGGGAGAACAGTGGAAGAAATATATTTAAGGCTGAGGGCAGAAATTTTGCTATCAGCGAGCAGAGGGCGGGGCCCAATCGCCAACACGTAAAATGACGCGGAATGATGTCGGGCGGAACCCCCGATGTCATCCCGCCCCATTTAAACTTTCAGGAAGGCGGGGGCACAGCAAAATCAGCTGTGCGCCCACCGACCTGTCAATGGCCAATTGAGGCCCTTGACAGGATCATTTAAACAATTAAAGGACCTGCCTGTCCAACCTTAAGGTTGAAGGGCAGGCCAGGAGTCCCAATGGCAAATAGAGAAAACATAGAACCATAGAACACTACAGCACAGAAAACAGGCCATTCGGCCCTTCTAGTCTGTGCCGAAATATTATTCCTCTAATCCCATTGACCTGCACCCAGTCCATAATCCTCCAGACCTCTCCTATCCATGTATCTATCCAATTTATTCTTAAAACTTAAGAGTGAGCCCGCATTTACCACGTCAGACGGCAGCTCGTTCCACACTCTCACCACTCTCTGAGTGAAGAAGTTCCCCTTAATGTTCCCCCTAAACCTCTCCGCTTTCACCCCTAAAGCCATGTCCTCTTGTGTTTATCTCTCCTAATCTAAGTGGAGAGATAAACACTCCAGCGGTGGGATGAGGTTTCATGCAGGGGTTTAAAAATTTTAATGAAGTTATTATGTAAATTATGAACATGTCCCATCTCATGAGGGGGACATGTTAGGGATTTCTTTTTCTATTTTAATATTTTTCAAAGTGGAAGCGATCTCCCTGAGGCAGCACTTAGCTTCAGGGAGATGTGCGCTCTTTCGTGCACATGAGCGAAAGAGTGCACTCTCGCTTTTACGGAATCCCCCCCGCCTGCACAGGAAGTGCATAGCGCTTCCCGTCGGACATCACGCTGGGCGGGCCTTAATTGGCCAGCCCACGTAAAATGGTGGTGCGGCCTGCTTCAATGGCGGGGATCAGCTTCCCGCCCGCCGGAGATTTGGTCGGGCCCGCCCGCCCAACAGTCAGAAAATTCTGCCCTGAATTAGATTCTTGACTGACAACGGAGTCAAAAGGGTTAAGGGAGTAGGCAGGAAAGTAGAGTTGAGACCAAAATCAGATCAGCGTGATCTTATCAAATGGTGGAGCAGGATCAAGGGACTGAATAGCCTACTCCTGCTCCTAATTCATATGTTCGTATATTCATAAGGTGCACTGCAGCAACTCACCAATTAACTTTGCATGCTCTCCCAGCCTGCAACCTCTACCACCAAGAACAAAAGGAGCAAAGCCAAGGGAACAGCATCACTTCTAAGTTCCCCTCCAAGGAACATGTATATTGCTGTTCCTTCATCGTTACTGGTCCAAAAAACCAGGAGCTCTCTAACTAACTCCTGGCAGGTTGCTAACAGCAGCTACTCAATTCCTTAAGACTCCTTGGCCAATCCAGGTGGGTTGTCAACAATAATTGTTAATGTCGGGTGGAAAACCACCTTTTCCCTCCTACTGTACCTCCAAAAAGAATTTTCACTGAGGATAGATTCAGGACAAGCGAGAGGGGTGTCTGTAAATCCACCGCGGAGTTATACAGGAGGTATGAGTCATTTTAACTCCTGGACTTCATTAACATTGGGCAGAGCTATCTCCAGCCAAACACCAATGGACAAAAGCTAGATTTTGAGCAGGACTGTTTCGAAAATAGAGGGGTATTAAGAAAACATCTGGAATTTTTGCAGAATCCTGCCCTCACCTCAGCCGTCACTTTAATGACACATTCTCTGTTCATACCAGGCGGGCTGGATTAAAATCTGGGCCTTAGTCTCCATGCAATTTATCAAATTGATAACCTTGATTATAGGCCCAGGCATATCCATTAAATCATTATTGCTGTGTTCTACAATTATTATAACAATATCAGGTCATAAGCAACACGCTCATTTAACTGTAACTGCTAAATGCAATTATAAAACAAATTTGACAAAACTTAAATCATAGATGTCAGATTCATGATTTAATATTACCAGCCTTGCTGCTGTATTGCTGGCAGCTGTTTTATTATTTCTAAGTGCATCACTATATTATAGATTGCACAATGTCCCCACACTACAGGGAGGATGTGATGGTCCTTGAGAGGGTGCAGAGGAGATTTACCTATTTGGTTCTAGGAATGAGATATTTTGGCTATGAATTTAGGTTGGAAAAGCTCTGCTTGGAACAAAGGAGATTGAGGGGAGATTTGATAGGGGTGTACAAGATTTGCACAAAGTGCGGTAGCGGGCGGGAAAATTAACATTTTAGCTGCCGGCCAAAATGGGGTCTTTTCACGCCATATTGTCCCAAACCTGCAGCATTAATCACACATTCTTGGGAAACACGCCATCTTGATGGCGGATGGGCTCTCATTTGCTCGCCACGCCGCCACCTCGCCACTTCCTCACACCGAATGCCATATTTAAAGTGCAGCTGCGGCACACTTCTCAGTGCTTCCAGTCCAGAAGACATTGCCCCAAATGGCAAGAAGACTGCAGCCCCCGATTCAGTGATGTGTCCCTGAAGGGCCTTTAGGATGCCGTGGAGGCCTGCCATGATGTCTTCTATCCTCACCCTGACTGCAGGAGGGGCAACAACCTCACCACTCCGGCTTGGTAGGCGATGGCAGTGTTGATCAGTGCCAAAGCTGTACAGCAGAGGTTGGCCATCCAATGCAGATAGAGGATGAATGATCTCATCTGTGTTGCCAGGGTAAGGCAACCATCTCATCACTCTAAACTCACACACTCAAGCCCATCACACATTCACTGGCATCTCACTCACTACCAGCTCAAGGGACGTCACCACTCACTCTCTCATACAGACCCTCACATCTCCATCTGGCCTCATCTCCTCTGGGGACCTCCTCCTCAGCCCTCACCTTCTTGAGGCCACTTGCACAGATCAACTTCTGCCCCATCACGCACCCTGGGTTACCCCCCTTCCCCACTACAGCCCTCTCCCTGCAGCCTCCTCCCTTGCTTGTGCCACTTCTACCCTTTCCCCAAGCAAGTCCTAGCCCTGCAGCGATTGAAAAGCCACTCCTGCCATATGGCTGGTCTGGTAGGTAGGGACCTGCCCGTGAACCCCCCTAAAATTTATGTGATGCTGCCTGCGAAGACTGGCGCTAATGACTCCGAGTGCTGCAAGATAGTTAAAAAAAACCTCAAAGCTGAGAGCGAAGTGCAGCTCACCAGGTGCATGTCACTTATGTACAGTTGTGAAACACACCAACGTGCTCAGGTGATCTAGTGTGGGGGGATGATTCCAACAAGCTGGGCTTATAATGAAATGCAAATGTGTTACAATAAAGCTCCCGACGTCTGACGGTAGGAACTGCGGCCCACCATTGACGGGCAGAGCGGATGATTGAAAACTGGTTTCACAACTTTGTGAAGCTGATTTTTGGCCTTCTCACCGTATTGTCCGTTCACGTCATCAAACACAGCTGAAGCCAACAGGCATGGAAAATTCCACCCTATGACAACTTTAGAGAAGGCAGATAAAGAAAAGCTGTTGCCATTAGTTGATGGTACAAGGACTAAGGGGCACAGATGTAAGGTTTTGGATGAGAGATACAGGGGGCATCAGGGAGAACTTTATAATGTAGTGAGTGGGAATGATCTCGCGCTCACAGCCTGTGAGAGTGTTGGAAGCAGAGGCGATCAATGATTTTGAAAGGAAATTGAATTGGTATTTGAGAGAAATAAATTTGCCGGGCTATCAGGGTGCAACGGGGGGAATGGGACTAATTGGATTGTAAACAGAGAACCGGCATTGAATTCAATGGACTGAATGGCCTTCTTCAGTGCTGTAATGACTCTAAGGCTCCAATGCAAGTATATGCTTTCTTACACAAGGAGAGCAAAACTGTGCACGGTACTCCAGGTATGATCTCACTAATGTCCTATACAGTTGTAACAAGACTTCTCTACTTTTATACTCCATCTCCCTTGCAATAAAGGCCAGCATTCCATTTACCTTTCTAATTACGTGTTGTACCTACATCCTAACCTTTTTTGATTCATATACTAGGACACTTGGATCCCTCTGTATCACAACATTTTGTAGTCTCTTTCCATTTAAATAATACAATATTCTGTTTTTTCTCCTCTTCCCACCAAAGCAGACAACCTCACATTTTACCATATTATATTCCATCTGCCAAAATTTTGCTCACTCACTTTAACCTATCTATATCCCTTTGCATATTTTTTGTCCTCCTCAATTTGCTTTTTAACTATCTTTGTTTCATCACCAAATTTAGCTACAGTACACTTGATCCCTTCATCCAAGTTATTAATATAGATTGTAAATAGCTGAGGCCCAGTACTAAACTCTGTGGCACACCAATCATTACAGCTTGCCAACCAAAGAATAGCCTATTCATCCTTACTCTCTGTAGTATAAGGGTCTGACACATATAGGGTTAACATAGGACCAACCACACAATGATGTGAGAGAACACATGACCCACACCTAGGAGTCAGTCTAGCGTTGGACAGAGTTGTGTGCACAAACAAGCATGGAGACAGGTCCTTGCTTGAACCCTTTTCAGTATAAATGTACATAGTTCTTGTAGTTAATAAATACATACAGTTAACCTACTTAAGACTATGAAAACTTCATTAGGACCTACCAAATGATAACCAACACCCTAAAACATGGTGGTGGCAAATGGAAAAACCCAAAACCTCACAAAGAAAATGCAGAGAAAAACTAAAATCCTCCAAGACTAAAGAAAAATTCAAAGAAGCATTCTGACCTGAAGAAAAGCTTGAGAGGCATATGCACAGAGGGAAAATCATTGGGGAAAAGCTCCAAAGAAAGTCTTGGCATCTGAAGGCAGCAATTTAAAATTCATCACTGCAGCAGAAGACTCCATAGGATTCTCGGAAGTCCAGCTTATGCCCAGAGCGCAGTCAGCAGACCAAGCAGGGGTGAGCTAAAACTTTTAAATTCCAGAATGAAACAAGTCCTGGGAAACTTTTAAATAATCCACCAGTCAGAAATTGCCATTTAAAAACTCCAAAGGAGAAAAACAGATTACCAAGTCAGCACCTGTGCACAGGGCGCCCGAGCTCACTTTGAAAATGACAAAAATAATTCATTTGGAAGGATCGTGAGAAAAGAATCAGCTTTAATGACCAACAAAGACCAAGATTTGATGTTCTCGCAACCCTAAAGCACAGCGCCATTGCAGCAGGCAACAGACACACCACTCTATGGGCCCAGAGGAATCCAGCTTCCGGACATAGGTATGATTCTGGAAACATTAAGGAATGATAGGAAACAAATCTTCAAACTGATATATGTAAACCATAACCAGTCTTTTTCTCTCTTGAGCAGAAATGTCTGTGCAGCCCTGAATCTCCTCAAAATGGCAGAAGATGTCAAGATAGCCATTGTCGTAAATTATACAGAACTGCAAGTTCCGGAGAGCTCAAACAAGAAAGAGTATCCTGACTGGGATTTCTTAGACTATCTTCTCTCTTTGCAGAGCAGCTTTTCCCATTTTCATTACAGGTGCCGGAAAGCCCTCTTTAGTTAGACCAGCTAACCTCAGATGATTACCATGGCGCCTCCAGTGGAGGATGGACAAGAGAGCAACCAACAACCAGAAAAGCCTCAACCTCCGGCAGAAACAACTGTTGATGGGGTCAACATTCTGACAACAGAACAAATACTGCAACTCCCAATCAGCCGACCATGCCACAGACGATGCTGGAACCAAGTATTAATCATCCATTGCCGACAGCACACCACACAGCCAAACGCAAAGGTGAACTTACTAAAAAAACCAGATCCTCATAACAAGAGTGGCCATCTTCCATCACAGAGGACATCATGATGACCCACACAACAAAGGAAGAAAAGGGAAAAACAATATGGAGATGAGCACAACAACCATCCGCCCCACAAGAAACGGGATGGAACAACAACCACCTGTCATCACAACCGCCGAATCAACAAAGAGTGGTTCAACACCAAGGGATGGAAAAAGAGGATAAAAAGATGTCCAGATGCCAGACAACCTCCAAATCAACAGAATTTATCTACAATGACAGAGCCTAGCACTCCTCCGACAGTAGTGTAAAAGAGATATGGCAGGGTTATAAGGCCTTCAGACTGCCTGAACAGATGAATTCAGAGACTTGAAGGGGGGAGATATGGTAGTAATAATGATTTAAATACAAGGGATAAACTAGAATTACTTGCAATACATTGGATGAAGACTTGCAGGGGAAGTGTAGCATAAGGGTCTGGCACATATAGTGTTATCGTGGGGCTGAGTATGGTACCACCCAGGCAGTGATGTAAAAGAACACATGACCTACATTTAGGGGTAGGTCTAGTATTGGGCAGAACCGTGTGCACAAGCAAATATGGGGACAGCTCCTCACTTAAACCCTTTATTGTATATAGGTAAATAGTTCTTGTAGTGAACAGGTAAATACAGTTAGCCTACTTAAGACTGCAAAGACTTCATTAAGACCTACTGAACATAACCAACATGCTACAACACTCTCTGCTGCCTGTTGGTTAGCCAACTCTCTATCCATGCCAGTATGTTACTGACAACACCATAAGCTCTTGCCTTCTGCAGTAACCTTTTGAGCAGCACTTCTTTTTACTTCTTCACAGGATGTGGGCTGCGCTGGCTATGCCAGCATTTTTATCACCCATCCCTAGTTGCCCTTAAGAAGATGGTGATGAGCTGCCTTCTTGAACTGCTGCAGTCCATGGGGTGTAGGTACACCCACAGTGCTGTTAGGGAGGGAGTTCAAGGATTTTGACCAAGTGACAGTGAAGGAATGGCGATATATTTCCAAGTCAGGATGGTGTGTGGCTTGGAGGAGAAAAAGCAGGTGGTGTTCCCATGCATCTGCTGCCCTTGACCTTCTAGTTAGTAGAGGTCGTGGGTTTGGAAAGTGCTGTTGAAGGCGTCTTGGTGAGTTGCTGCAGTGCATCTTGTAGATGGTACACACTGCTGCCTCTGTGCAGTGGTGGTGGAGGGAATGGGTGTTGATGGTGGTGGATGGGGTGTCAATCGAGCGGGCTGCTTTGCCCTAGATGGTGCCAAGCTTTTTGAGTGTTGTTAGAGTTGCACTCATCCAGGCAAGTGTAGAGTATTCCATCAAACTCCTGCCTTGTATCTTATAAATGTTTGATAGGCTTTTGGGAGTCAGGAGGTGAATTACTCACTGCAGATTTCCAAGCCTCTGATCTGCTCTTGTAGCCACAATTTTTATATGGTTGGTCCAGTTCAGTTTCTTGTCAGTGGTAACCCCCAGGGTGTTGATAATCAGGGTTCAGAAATGGTGATGCTGTTGAATGTCAAGGGAAGATGGTTAGATTCTCTCTTTTTAGAGATGGTCATTGCTTGGCATTTGTATGAAAACTTGCCACTTATCAGCCCAAGCCTGAATGTTGTCCAGGTCTTGCTGCATATGGCCACAGACTGCTTCAGTATCTGAGGACTTGTAAATGGTGCTGAACATTGTGCAATCATCAGTGAACATCCCCCTTCTGACCTTATGATGGAAGAAGGCCATTGATGAAGCAGCTGAAGGTGGCTGGGCATAGGACACCAGCCTGAGGAACTCCTGCAGTGTTGTCCTGGGACTGAGATGATTGACTTTCAACAATCACAGCCATCTTCATTTGTGCTAGGTATGACTCCAACCAATGGAGAGTTTTCCCTTTTATTCCCATTGACTCCAGTTTTGCTAGGGCTCCTTGATGCCACACTTGGTCAACTGCTGTCGAGGGCAGTCACTCTCATCTCATCTCTGGAGTTCAGTTCTTTTATCCATGTTTGAACCAAAGCTGTAATTATGGCAGGAAATGAATGGCCCTGGCAGATCCCAAACTGAATGTCAGTGATAGGTCATTGCTGAGTAAGTGCCGCTTGATAGCACTGTTGATGATGACCCCTTCCATCACTTTGCTGACCTAATGCCTTTTGAAAGTCCAAATACACTACATCTACCAGTTTCCATTTATCAACCCTGCTTGTTACATTCTCAAAGAACTCCTGTAAATTTGCCAAATATAATGACCCTTTCCTTAAACCATGTTGACTCTGCCTGATTGTGTTTTGATTTTCCAAACGTCCTGCTACTCCTTTCTTAATAATGGATTCCAGCATTTTCGCAGTGACAGATGTTGGGCTAACTGGCCCATAGTTTCCTGCTTTCTGTTTCACTACTTTCTTGATTAGAGGTGTTATATTTAGTTTTCCAATCCGCTGACACTTTTTTACAAAATCTAGGGAATTTTGGAAGGTTACAGCCAATGCATTCACTATCTCTGCAGTCACTTCTTTTAAGGCCTGAGGATTCAGGCCACCAGGTCCTGGGAACTTGTCAGCCCTTAGTCCCATTAGTTTACTCCATGCTTTTTCTCCAGTGATAGTAATTGCTTTGAGGAGGTCTTGAGGTGCAGTTGTAGCATCTCTGCCTCTGAGTCAGAAGTTCTGGGTTCAAGTTTCTGGGACATGATAGCCAAGAAAGGTGTGTTCATAATGTGGCCACATAGTTTGAGTATCAACTTATAAATCCCCCAACACATGCCAATGGCAGGTGGTAAGAACAGGGGAGATCCCTGGTCAGCCATGTGATGGAAAATAATTGGAGATTCTACCACCACTATCAATAGCTCCAGGTTACATGGTGGTACAAGAATGTATGTTGCCCTAGAAACTTGGATTCCTTGGGGGCTGGTGTGGATCAGATAGGTGTCAATAGCACAGGGATTGATCCCTGTTCCAGCTGGGATAGATTTGGGGCCTGCCTCCTTGCCTTAACCATGGTGGAGATTGTTGCACCATGGGTCAGACCTGCCTTCAGACAAAGAACTCAAGAAGAAGAAGTGATTGTTTTAAGTTCCTCCCTCCCTTTTGCCCCTTGATTTTATACTATTCTTGTGATTCTTTTCGTGCCTTTTATCATGAAGACAAAGATTGCTGTGCTGTCAGCACCACTGACTGGTCCACACTATCCAGTGTCTCATGCATCCTATGGATGTCAGTGTGTGGCTCCTGCAGCCACCCAGGGCTTACTGCATATAGTTTTCCAAGAGGTTCACTGCTTTCTCTATGGAGGAGCTCATGCACTCATAGCCCTGAGCCATGGGGGCGCACATGAGCTGGATGGACTCTTCCATTCTCAGCCCATGAGCCTAGACTGCCTCATGGAACTCTAACATGTGGAAGAACATATCTTGTTGCTGTTCAAGGCAGATTCTCGTTTCCAGTGACTTCTGAGGCTGAGTATCACAGACCAGCAGAGCAGGGCTGTGTCCCTTTTCCTTCCTCCAGTGGGGACTGATCATAGAATGCCTCTGCCTCTGGCACCCCCTCTTGTGCACTAGTGACATGATCATCATCCTGTGCCACCCTATCTACATGCATGGGGAACCACCGTAGTGAAAGTATCTGAGCTGGTGGACAATGTGATCTTAAAGTGTAATGCTGCTTCTTCATCTCCTTGATGCTTTGGAATCACAGCGGTAGAAAGGTAGGGTACCCTCAGCTGGATGTCTGGGAGACACAAGAAGAGATGATGAGAACTAGCTGGGAGGTTGGAAACCTCTGCAGTGCTTGGGCCCGCCCAACATTACACGATCAGATGGGATGCAATGCACTGCAGCCCTTTAATGATCACTCTCAAGGGCAGTTAGGCATGGGCAATAAATGTTGGCCCAGCCAGCGACACCCACATCCCATGAAGGAATAAATAAAGTTTTTTCCTCTGTAATCATCGGGTCCACCAAGAGCCCCTATTGCACCAGGGCTGACTTCCCCCTTTTCCACTATCCTGGCTTTCTCCATTGCTACCTGCTGCATTGGAGTGATGAAGTAGAGGAACAGCACCCCTCCTCCAGTCTAGGCCCTCTCCCAGATAAATTGGAACCTATTCTTCTTCTTAGGCCAAAAGGGAACAGGACATATGCCCCTATCTATTAGGAGCTGTGTGTCTCACCTGTGACAGTTCTTTGGCTGTAAGCTATTGAGGGGTAATTAAGTATCCTGGGCAGACACATCTCCAAAATTCAGGAGCAGCGTGCACCCTTAGATTCCTGAGGATGTAAACCCTGAGACCTATCCTGAAGGTTGTGGGGTTGCACTAGTTTTGCCAAAACTTATGAGATCGCTGAGCCTTTTAGGATACCAAATCCAGATTCTTACATAGAAACTAGGGGCAGGAGTAGGCCATTCAGCCCTTCGAGCCTGCTCCGCCATTCATTATGATCATGGCTGATCATCCAACTCAATAGCCTGCTCCCGCTTTCTCCCCATATCCTTTGATCCCTTTCCCCCCAAGAGCTTTATCTAATTCCTTCTTGAAAACATGCAATGTTTTGGTCTCAACTACTTTCTGTGGTAACGAATTCCACAGGCTCACCACTCTCTGGATGAAGAAATTTCTTCTCATCTCAGTCCTAAATGGTCTACCCCATATCCTCAGACTGTGACCCCTGGTTCTGGACTCCCTCACCATCGGGAACATCCTTCCTGCATCAACCCTGTCTAGTCCTGTTAGAATTTTATATGTTTCTATGAGATCTCCCCTCATTCTTCTGAACTCCAGCGAATATAATCCTAATCAACTCAATCTCTCCTCATATGTCAGTCCCTCCATCCCAGGAATCAGTCTGGTAAACCTTCGCCACACTCCCTCTATAGCAAATACATCCTTCCTCAGATAAGGAGACCAAAACTGCACACAATATTCCAGGTGTGGTTTCACCAAGGCCCTGTACAATTGCAGCAAGACATCCATGTTCCTGTACTCGAATCCTCTGGCTATGAAAGCCAACATAACATTTGCCTTCTTTACCGCCTGCTGCACCTGCATGCTTACCTTCAGCGAGTGGTGTACAAGGACACCCAGGTCTCGATGCACATTCCCCTCTCTCAATTTATAACCATTCAGATAATAATCTGCCTTCCTGTTTTTGCTACCAAAATGGATAACCTCACATTTATCCACATTATTCTGCATCTGCCATGCATTTGCCCATTCACTCAGCTTGTCCAAATCACACTGAAGCATCTCTGCATCCTCCTCACAGCTCACCCTCCCACCCAGCTTTGTGTCATCTGCAAATTTGGAGATATTTTGATTATCTCATCTAAATAATTAATATATATTGTGAATAACGGGTCCCAGCACCGATCCCTGCATTACCCTGCCATTCGGAAAAAGACCCGTTTATTCCTGCTCTCTGTTTCCTATCTGCCAACCAGTTTTCTATCCAACTCAATACATTACCCCCAAACCCATGCGCTTTAATTTTACACACCAATCTCTTATGTGGGACTTTGTCGAAAGCCTTCTGAAAGTCCAAATAAACCATATCCACTGGCTCCCCCTCATCAACTCTACTAGTTACAACCTCGAAAAATTCCAGTAGATTTGTCAAGCATGATTTCCCTTTCATAAATCCATGCTGACTCTGTCTGATTCTGCCACTGTTTTCCACGTGCTCAGCTATTAAATCTTATATAATGGACTCTAGAATTTTCCCCACTACCGGCGTCAGGCTGACTGGTCTATAATTCCCTGTTTTCTCCCTGCCTCCCTTTTTAAATGGTGGGGTTACATTAGCTACCCTCCAATCTGTAGGAACTGTTCCAGAGTCTATAGAATCTTGGAAGATGACCACCAATGCATCCACTATTTCTAGGCCACTTCCTTATGTACTCTGGGATGTAGATTATCAGACCCCAGGGATTTTTTGACCTTCAATCCCATCTGTTTCCCCAACATCATTTCCCTACTAATACTGATTTCTTTCAGTTCCCCCCTCTCACTAAACCCTGTGTTTCCCAATATTTCTGGTATGTTACTGGTGTCTTCCTTTGTGAAGATAGAACCAAAGTATGTATTTAGTTGGTCAGCCATTTCTTTGTTCTCCATTATAAATTACCCTGTTTCTGACTGTAAGGGACCTACATTTGTCTTCACCAATCTTTTTCTCTTCACATACCTATAGAAACTTTTACAGTCAGTTTTTATGTTCCCTGCAAGCTTCTCGCACTCTATTTTCCCCTTCTTAATCAATCCCTTGGTCCTCCTTTGCTGAATTCTAAACTGCTCCCAATCTTCAGGTCTGTTGTTTTTTCTGGCCAATTTGTATGCCTCTTCCTTGGATCTAATACGCTCTCTAATTTCCCTTGTAAGCCATGGTTTGGCCACCTTTCCTGTTTTACTTTTGCACCAGACAGGAATAAACAATTGTTGCAGTTCACCCATGCGCTCTTTGAATGTTTGTCATTGCCTATCCACCGTCTTCCCTTTAAGTAACGTTTCCCAATCCATCATAGCCAACTCGCGCCTCATACCATCGTAGTTTCCTTTATTAAGATTCAGGACCCAAGTCTTAGAATCAATTACGTCACTCTCCATCTTGATGAAGAATTCTATCATATTATGGTCACTCATCCCCAAGAGGCCTCGCACAACCAGATTGCCAATTATTCCTTTCTCATTACACAATGCCCAGTCGAGGATAGCCTGTTCTCTCGTTGGTTCCTCAATGTATTGGTCCAGAAAAATATCCCGAATATACTCCAGGAATTCCTCCTCTACGGTATTGTTACTAATTTGATTTGTCCAATCTATATGCAGATTAAAGTCACCCATAATTACAGATGTTCCTTTATTGCATGAGTCTCTAATTTCCTGTTTAATGCCATTCCCAACATCATCACTGCAGTTTGGGGGTCTATATACAACCCCCACTAACGTTTCTTTCCCCTTAGTGTTTCTCAGCCCTACCCATACAGGTTCCACATCGTCAGAGCTGATATCTTTCCTCACTATTGCGTTAATTTCCTCTTTAGCCAGCAATGCAACTCCACCGCCTTTTCCTTTTTGTCTCTCTTTCCTAAATACTGAATACCCCTAGATGTTCAGTTCCCATCCCTGGTCACCCCGCAGCCATGTCTCCGTAATCCCCACTATATCAAACCTGTTTACTTCTATTTGCGCGGTTAATTCATCCACTTTATTGTAAATGCTCCTCGCGTTAAGGCACAAAGCCTTAAGGCTTGTCTTTTTAACATTACTTGTCCCGTTCCCACTATTTTTCACTGAGGCCCTGTTTGGTTCTTGCCCTTGATTTCTCTGACTATCACTTTTCTTATTCCGTTGATTCCCCTTCCTCTGACTCCTTGCATAGGTCCCCATCCCCCTGTCATTTTAGTTTAAACCCTCCCCAACCACTCTAACACATGTTCCCCCAAGGACATCAATCCTGATCCTGCCCAGGTGTAACCCATCCAGTTTGTACTGGTCCCACCTCTCCCAGAACCGGTCCCAATGCCCCAGGAATCTGAAACCCTCCCCTTCACACCATCCCTTCAACCAAGTATTCAGCCGATATATCCTGCTATTTCTATTCTGACTGGCACATGGCACTGGTAGTAATCCTGCGATCACTACCTTTGAGGTCCTACTTTTCAACTTACTTCCTAACTCCCTATATTCTGCTTTTAGGACCTCATCCCTTTTTTCACTTATGTCGTTTGTACTAATGTGTACCACGACCACTGGCTGTTCACCCTCCCCCTTCAGAATGTCCTGTAGC
Source organism: Cetorhinus maximus (assembly GCF_964194155.1). Lineage (NCBI taxonomy): Eukaryota > Metazoa > Chordata > Chondrichthyes > Lamniformes > Cetorhinidae > Cetorhinus > Cetorhinus maximus. The sequence continues at coordinate 141,111,910 of NC_135882.1, read as the reverse complement.
CGCTCTGAGACATCCTTGACCCTAGCACCAGGGAGGCAACATACCATCCTGGAGTCTTATTTGCAGCCACAGAAACGCCTATTTATTCCCCTTACAATTGAATCCCCTATAATTATTGCATTCCCACACTTTTTACTCCTCCCCTGTGCAGCAGAGCCAACTGCGGTGCAACGAATTTGGCTGTTGCTGCTTTCTCCTGAGAGGCCATTCCCCCCAACAGTATCCAAAGTGGTATATCTATTTTGCAGGGGAATAGCCACAGGAGATTCCTGCACTGCCTACCTAGTCCTCTTGATTTGCCTGATGGTCACCCATTCCCTTCCTGCCTGTGGACTCTTAGCCTGCGGTGTGACCACCTCTCTATACGTGCTATCCATGATACTCGCCACCTCGCCATCCAGGAAGCTCCACAGTGTCCCCAGCCACCGCTCCAACTCCAAAACCCAGGTTTCCAGGAGCTGCAGCTGGAAACACTTCCCACACACACGCTGGCCCCGGGCACTGGAAATGTGCCCGGTTTCCCACATTGAGCAGGAGGAGCAAACCACGGTTTTGAGCTCTCCTGCCATGACTTACCCCTTTAAATTAAATTAAACCTTTGGAAGATACTTAATATCAATTACTCTCGGGCCCTTCTTTCCTGCTCCTCGTTGTTACAGAATATAGCCCCTACAAATGATGAACCACAAAATAAGACCTTAAAAACGATAAACAATAAAAATAGTAAATGCTTACCCGGCCGTACTCATGGTACTCAAAGGATCACCTCGTTCCCTCCTCCCCAAACTCCCTCAGTCACCCCTGCTCTCCCAGCTTCTCTTCAACTCCCAACTCCTCTCATGCACCTCTTCAACTCCCAGCTCCTCTTGCATTTCTCTTCACCTCCCGGCTGCCCTTGCACTCTTTTTCAATTCCCGACTCCTCTCGCGCTTCTCTTCAACTCCCGGCTCCTCTTGCGCTCCTTTTCAACTCCCGACTCCTCTAGGTGCTGCTGACTGCCTGTCCCAGAGTCTTCTTCTCGCACTCTCCCCCCATTCTCATCTCCCATCTGATGACAGAAACAATCTGGATCCAGGTTTCTTTGCTTTTGGTTAGTGGCCTCCTTCTGCTACCATCCAGGAAGCTAAGCACTAATAGTATCCATTTTCTCTCCTAGGCACATCTGCCACCTCGCCCTCAGGCAACCTTGACCCTGACCCCACCATCGAGAGCACCTCGAATGAAGACCCTGAGGGCAGCACCATTGGAGACCCATCACCCACACCCTGCATTAGCACAGCGGCACACATCTCAGTGGGACCTAGATGTAAAGCAGCCGTGAGATCACAATCTGGTGAGCACAGCACACAATCTGTTCTTCAGCAGGTGGAGGCAAGGACATCCTTGGTTGCCAGCACTCAGAGGGCTACTGGAGGCAAGGAATCTGCTGAGTCCGAGTCAGGTGATGAACATCTGGACTCGGTCCTCAATCAGTTGGTGGAGCTGTAAAGACAATCATGGGAACTTCAGGGAGGGTGTCTGGTGAACTCCTCAGATTGCAAGGGACAATGGAAGACTCCATCCACCTTCAGTCTGAGGTGATAGTGCCGGCATGCCGATGCACCTAGGGCAACACTGGCAGGATGGTGGCCGCCATGGAGACCTTGGTCTAGGACATCGGTCCTACACTGCTGCACTGACTGAACTCCATCACTGATGCCATAGTTGGCATCTAACAGTATCAACACAAGACGGGTGTGGGGCAGCTTGATCTCACTCCAGCTTCCCCTTCTCCTCAAGGAGTCAGCCAAGGACTGTCGGGCACCCATAAGAAGGAGGACCAGCAGCTCAACACCCTAGGGCCATCCATCCAGGTGATAACGGAAATCCAAATCCTCTCTGCCTGTGACCCCATTATCTCCAGCTCCAAAAGCTGCAGAGGGTAGTCTGGCCTACAGCAGGGCACCCTGAAAGCAGATCGGGGGCCTCTAGGTCTCGGCTCTCCAGAGGATGAACAGCAAAGTCATAACAGACAGGGCGTAGCAGTCAGCAGGCTGCCTCCAACTCTGCTGTGGATGTAGTGGGAGCACCAAGACGTAGCGGCGGGGTTAGGAAGGCTAAGAAGATGCAGTTGCACAGGTGTTAATCACTTGTACATAATGTTCACTATTGTAAATAAGCTCCCAAGAATGTCTCCTTGCCTATGGCTCCTTGTTATGATGAGCAATCTTCCTGTCACTCAGATGTGAATCCTTGGTTCCTGCACAAGGTAAAGGCAGATGTCTCAGTCCAGGGTCTCTTCCCTGTGCAGTGTATAACCTTCAGACCAAAGTGATGGTCCGGCTTCACACTCGCTGGACACATTACTGATGCCTACACCTCAATGGTGTTTGTCATTGCTGCCAGAATGTTATGGGCAGGCATCACAGAGTTCCATCATTCTTTTTGTGTGCTCTCAGCACCTTTGAGGTGGGGCTGGCCCCCCACCTCTTCAACATCTGTGACTGGTGATGGTGTTCTCCTGAAGAGGACAGGTGCATTTAAAGTTTCACGGCTGTGTCTCCATGATATGACCCTGATCACAGAGTACAAGCGAGCTGCCCTCGGCCAGACAGGAGTCAGATATTCACAGAGGCAATGTGAAGATCTATGGAGTGACATCGTTGCATGTTGTCATGATTCTCCTGGAATCTAGCAACTATTAGGGCCTCCGCTGCATCTCTATGACATGAGCCTGAGCACTGAGGGTATGTGCACTGCCATCAGCCACACAGGAGTCAAACGTTCACAGATGTAAGGTGAGGATCTCAAGACTGTACTCAATGCATTTCATCATCATCCTTCACGGATCTTACAGCTATGAGAGCCTCCCAAGTGCTCCTGCCTTGTCTGGCCAGGGCGATGGTCTCATTGCTGGCATCCTCACCTTTGAACACCTCATCACCTTCGACGTTCTCCTCATTGGAGGAGAAGTACAGCTCTTCCATCTCCTCCTCAACCAGGTCCTTCCCCTATTGCAGTGCCAGGTTGTGGAGTACACAGCAAGCAACGGTGATGCACGACACCCTCAGTGGCCTGTATTGCAGTGCTCCACCGGACCTGACAAGGCACCAGAACCTCATTGTTAAAATACCCATCACTTGCTCCACCAAAGTCCAAGTCGGGGCATGAGCCTCCTTGTACTGTCGCTCTGCTGCAATCTGAGGCTGCCACAGGGGCATCATCAGCCACGTCGTCTATGGGTAGCGCTTGTCACTGAGGAGCCAATCCTGCAGCCTCCCTGGACCCGGGAAGATTCAGGGATCTGAGACCTGCTAAGGATGTAGGAGTCATGGACACTCCCTGGGAATCATGTGCAAATCTGTAGGATGCATTTGTGGTGGTCACACACCAGCTGAATATTCAGCGATTGGGAGCCCTGCAGTTCACATAGTTGACTGCTTGTTGCCACGGAGATCAAAGCACCATGTGAGTGCAGTCAATGGCACCCTGCACCTGTGGAAAACCTGGGATCTGTGCAAACCCCAGCGCTCTTGCTTCCTGGCTTTCCTGATCCTGGATGAAATGCACAAAGTTCTGTGTCTTCGCAAAGATGGCGTTCGTGACCTCCTGGATGCACTTGTTGTGAGATCCCACACAGGTCACCCGTGGAGCTCTGGAAAGAGCCACTGGCTCAAAAATTGAGCACCGCAGTCAATTTCACGCCCACTGGCAGTGGATCCCCTCCATGACCCCATGGTGTCAAATTCTGCAGCAGGTGGCATGTGTGACTGACCAGTTCCCTAGACATATGCAGTCATCAGTGACACTGATCTGCAGGAATGACAGCCGTGTATAGACCCTGTGTCCAGTGAGGCGCCTATGAACGATGGCTCTCTGTGGATCTTCAGCTGCCTGCACAGCAGGCCCTGCCGCCCCTTCATTGTGAGGGATGCGCTCCTCCCTTTGCTAAGCCAGGCCTCTCCGCTGCTTTCTTCTTTTTCTTCTTTGCTCCCTGTAAGCCATCAGGCACACTGCTAAATCACCAGGCTCTGTGATCCTGAAGTTCTCCTCCTGCAGGATCAAAGAGATAGATGCCTGGGTTAGCATATGTGTTCTAAGGACCTCTCTTGGTTAAATCTGAAGGCCCCTTCATGCATGTCGGAGAGTGCTTGCTGCCACTTGGATGGCCAGAGTTTAATGTGCTTCATAGCTGTCCGATACCTCACCCAATTCCACCCCACTCCACTTGACCGATTGGCAGCAGCTTCACCCATTGGACTACATGCTGTGCTCTCAGCTCAGGCGCAGGCCCTCTCCTAACCCACATTGCAAGACTGCGTTGTTAGCTTGAACCATGATGGAGACCGGACCAAACCATAATAAAGACATTGCAAGGGGCTGTGAGTGCTTCCACCAGTGACTGTGCCATGGCCACCTTCTACAAGGGGCTTCTACAACTTTCCAATTCGTCCAATTTGTTCTGCTGGCCCCTAAAAAACACATTAATTTGCAGTCTGTGCCCGAGGGGTGAAAAATTCTGGAGCATTTAGTAACACATTCATGCTTCTGCATTGCTTGAGTGGGCAGAGGCCCGACTCCAAGCATGTCAATGGAGCTGCTGCTAAACAGTCTCACTGTGGAAGAATGCTCACTTTTGACAAGCTTTTCCAAGTGCGTGGCTGCTTGCTCACCCTCCCCCCTCCCCCCACCACCCGGCACCCCACCCCCTCAGCATGTGCTGGTGTACTTCCTTCAGTCTGTGCTGCCTTGTCGTTGCCAGCACCCCCTACCCCCGAGTCCCGGCCTCACGCACACTGGAGCCCTTACCCCGGCACCGCACTGAAAGCCAGCTGGAAAATAGCGACTTGCCTGTGCCCCCACACGAATGCCTCTTCCTCGATGTCCTACGGGGCGATGTTCGCGAGCGCTGCGCAAGGTTGTGTGCACTCACCTCCGAGTTCCCCTCGAAGTTCAGCTTGCCAGGTGCACACCTTTTAAAGATAGTCGTGAATCACGCCATTCAGAAGCCAAGCCAGTGTGGGTGGTAGATTTGACATGGTGGATAATTCCAGAGTGAGGGCACAATAATGAGTTGCAAATACATTAAAATTAATTTCCCGACATCAGACAGCAGGGAACTCGGCCAGCCATTGACGCGTGGAGCGGACGATCACAAACTGGTTTCATGACAGCGTGAAGCCAATTTTTGGTCTTCTTGCCATATTGACTGCTCACGCCCGCCATGATGCCCGCCATCAATGGGGGAAGACGATTCCACCCTGCGTCTCTTGAATTTAGGTGAGCAGAGATGAGGGCAGCACCAAGGGAAACAGCCAGGGTGCGAGAGAATAGTGGTTTTAACTATGGCATCAAAGATGGAGGTGAGGGTGTGGTTGAGCAGATCAGTAGCTGCAGAAATGTAATGTGAGCATAGAGCCAAAGGCCAGACAGTTGGGATTTTGAAAGGACGTTTGTAAATTAGTTGAAAGTGAGTTTTTTTCCAGAGGGTGTACACAGAATGGGACAGGGTTGGGAGGGAGAAGCGAATTGTGGGTAAAGAACAATATAAGGAAATTATCAGGGATGGCCTTATCTGAGATTAATACGATGAGAGTAGTGAGGATATGTGAGATGGCAAAGACAACGTGGTGGCATTGAATATATCTAGGGAGGTTTACATGAAGGAAGAGAGTAAGAGAGGCTAGGATGGCAGTGAATTCAGAGGAAAGAGAGCATAATGAAATGAAACGGAGTTTGAAATCACCAAGGATGAGAAGTTGATCAAAGGAAAGGCCGAGGGACAAAAGTAGTGAAGATAACTTGGTGAGATTTTTTTTTATATTACTTCGCTGGGCAGTAGATTTTAAATGAAAGGGTGCGGTAGAACAGGTGACATGCTCAAAGGAGAGAGTGCCAGGGGCACAGACCAAGGTCTAATTTGGTGATAAGAGCCACACAGCCAACAGGGTCATTTGGGTGGGCAGGTACTGGTGGGTAAAGCCAGGCAGGGAGGAGTTAGTGAGAAGAAAAGTGTCATCACCCCTCAGTCAGAATTCCAGCAAGCCAATGTTGTTGATGCAGTCATCCACAATAAGCTCATGAATGACTAGGGCCTTGTTTCTAAGTAAATGGACATTCTGGAGGCTTATGTGGAGAAGTGTGGTGATCCACTGGCGGAGTTCACAGGATTATGACTGAGAGGGGTGAATTGGATGGGGGAAGACTGTCAAGAATAGCCCCAGCATGTTCGCTTGGAGGGAAGGTCAATGAGGGAGTCAGTTGAGCCATTGGGATTGCTGCTCATAAGGAGGCAGTGCTGAGAACCTTGCTTTACCCTTAGAGAATGCCACAAGAGGGAAGTTGCAAGCTTAACTAAGAGGGAGTCAAGCCTGGTATGGCAGCAAGAGAGTAGGAAGGTCAAGGAATACTGATAAGGGTAAAATCAACTTACTGTTTTTCCTGAGGCAGTGTGGAGATGGACAATATCATGGAGGTGGACTTAGACAGCCCTGGTGATGGAGAGAATATAGAGAGTGTTGGAAGATCAGCTAACTCAACACACACTAATGGTGGAATCTTGCAAAGCTCCTGGAACAGGAAATAAGGCAGGCGGGGATTTAATTAAGCAGGAAGCAAAATGTCAGCTTTTTAAAAATTCTTTCACGGGATGTGGGTGTCACTGGCTAGGCCAGCATTTTTATTGCCCATCCCTAATTGCCCTTTAGAGGATGGTGGTGAACCACTGCAGTCCATATGGTGTAGGTACACCCACAGTGTTGTTAGGGAGGGAACATCATCCTGATGACAGGATGAAAGTTGGCTAAGTTGGCAGCAGATTGAGGGCGGAAAGTGTTTCCTGTCAGCCATCGGGGAACCTCTTTTTAGTACATCAGCATGTCATACATGTTCCTTAAAACACAACTTCATCAGATTGAATGGTACCTTTGGAATTAAGTATGCAGCAAACAAGAAACACATGCCTTCAGATTCATGACTGGTTAAAGGTGGAGTGCAGAAGGTGAGGTGGCCTTCCTGTTGGATTTGAACTGGAGAGCTGCTTTTCTTTCATAGCAAGCTTTGTACAACAAGTGGAGGGGAGGCACTGACGCACTGAGATCGGATAGTTGCTGTGAAAGGGGAACGGGGCATGGCTGACCGAAGGAGGGAGGGAGAATGGTAGCTGAGTAATGAGGTTGGGTCCTGGCTGACCGAGGGAGGTAGGGTGGTGGCAGCCCTATGAAGGCTCATGGAGGACGAAGGGAGGAAGCTGGACTACACAGGAAAGGTCAATGTCTACAGATGGTAGGTCAAGCATGATTGTGGGGAGATCAAAGGTTATAGAGGACAGGTCAAAGGTGAGGTCCTGAGAGTCAAAGGTAACAGAGGGCAGGTCAAGGACGATAGAGGGAGGGTTGAGGATGACAGATGGCAGGTCGAGGGTAACGGTGGGAAGTTCCAGTTTGCTGAGGTGCTGACCAATGGTGACGGGGGAATTCAGCCCCTCAAGCCTGTTCTGCCAAGTAATCAGGTAATGGCTAACCTGCACCTTCCATTTGTGCATCTTAGCTCTGTATTCCTTGATACACTTACCTAATAAAAATCTATCAAAGCCAGTCTTGAAAGCTTCAGTTGGTCCAGCACTCATAGCCTTTAGGGGGAGAAAGTTCCAGATTTCAACGACCCTCCATATGGAAAAAGTGTTTCCTGATTTCACTCCTGAATGGTCCAACCCTAGTTTTAAGATTATGTCCCATTGTTTTTGATTTCCCTCCCAGAGGGAATAGTTTCTCTCTATCCACCCTGTTGAATTCTTTTATTGTTGTACAAACTTTGATTAGATCACTCGCCAACCTTCTAAATTCAAGAGAATACAAACAACATTTTCTGTCTGATTTTCCTCTCACCTGTGACAATTTTTCCTGGGTGGGATTTTACGATAGCAGGATTTTATGGTCCCACCGAGGTCGATGGAGTTTAGAATGGCTCCCTGCAATTTATGGCCTCATCCCCGCTGTGACAGGGCCGTAAAATTCTGGCCCCTGTGTACTATCTAATATGCTGATGGGGGTAATTTATGCAATATACGTTTGTATAAAATGGTGGTCGGGAATCTCACACCCAGCAGTGCATATTGGGAGAAGTTCTTCATGGAAGGTGCAGGTTAGCCATTAACTGATTACATGGCAGAACAGGCTTGAGGGACTGAATGGCTCACTCATGTTCCTATGTTAGCAAATGTTGCAATTGAGAAAGTTGGATATTTGAATTTTAAATTCGCAATTGATGTATTTGAAGAAACATTATTAAGAAACTCTCTGTGTGTTAATTTAGTGTTAAACATTTCAGCTGCATTGACATCCATCTTCAAAAATTAATTTAATTTTAATGTGAAGAAAAATTATTTTTTTCATGCCGGCCTGCTCTGCAATGTAATGAGACTGAAATGCTACAAAATATGGAGATTTGCATGAATAACTCTTCATGTTGGTACTTCTTCATAATGCATGCACTGGGGTAATGTGCTGCGAGGAATTCTATTTGAGAGGATTGCTTTTAAAACAAAAGTGCAATCTTTGAGAAGATAATAAAAAAAACCTGTCTATATGAACAGAAGAAATAAGAGCAGGTGTGAGCCTCCTCTGCCATTCAACAAGATAATGACTGATCTGACTGAGGCCTTCACTCCACTTCCCTGTCAAATTGTCAGTTTAATCCCACATTCTGTGAAATTTTATATTGAAACTGCCCACTTCCATGTTAGGCCTTTACAGTGAAGGTGCCAGCTGTGGCTCAGCGGTAACCTGATCAATATTCTGATCAAACAACATCAATAAAACATTAACTGGTTATTGTCATATTAGTATTGTAGGACCTTGCTATGTGCAAATTGGCTGTCGTATTACCTACATTATAATAGTGACCACACTTTAAAAGTAATTTATTTACTGTAAAGCCTTTGGAACACCCTGAGGTGATGAAAGGCAGTATATAAATGCAAATCTTTCTTCAACAATTAATTTGTCCCTGGTTCATGTGCTCTCCAAAACTGGTTTTAATCACCTCAAGTGTCAGAGAAATTTCATAGATTTTTCTCCAGGTTTCTTTCCCATTTCTTTGCCTCTTGACAACAAGAATTTGCATTTGTATAGCACCTTTCATATATTAAAATATCCCAATACACTTACCTAGGAGATTGCATGGCCATGGGAGGGATGGGCGTGGGGTAGGAAGTGTCTAGTCATGATAGTCCAGGAATCTTGGGCTGGACTTTACAGGTTTGAAGGTGGGGGGCCACTTAAAATCCAGCGTTGGCCTTCCCGCTATCTATCCACCCACACAGAGCTGTCTGAAATTTTACAGGGCAGTGGAGGGATCAGGCAGCCTACTTGCCTGTGGGCCTGTTTAAATCCTTAAGTGCCAAGTAATGGCCACTTAAAGGCCACATCCCGCTGCTGCCAGTATTTTACCTGCTGCAGGAAGCCTGGCAGCTTTACCTGTGCTCGCTAATGACAGACAAGAAAGGGGGGGCGTCCTTTTGGTAATCCCTGGGTCCATCGGGGGCACACTCCCAAGGATATCTGCCTCTGGCATCTTGAACCTGACCCCCTCCCCCTCAAATCCTCTCACCAAGACCCCCCCAATCCTAGACTTATCTATGCCCTTTGGTGTGGTGGGACTACCTGCAGTGGCCACCGCTCCTGGCTGGCATTGCTGGGACCACAGAGTCACCAGCCATCTGGTTGGCTGGCAGCTCTCAAAGGCAGGACTTCCTCCCAAAGCAGGAGAAGTCTCCCAGCACTAAGTTGCTGCAGGATAGCCATCGGGATGGTGGATGGGCTCCGTCCGGGGTGGGGGTGCTGGGGCAACAGGACCACAGCGTCCTGTAAAGTTCAGCCATTTGAGTGTGATGTGGCTTGATGAATTATTTGCTGTTTTCCTGCTCGATAGCCTCAGGCTTGTATTCTTCTGAATTTTACCTCTCTGTAGGATGACAGATCTGAACAAGAGGCAAGATAGACACAGTGACCTTGTCAAAGGAGTGTTTATTCCTCAACTTAATTCCTTAATTCAAACCCAATTGAATGTGCAAATGTTTAACTCTGTTTCTTTCTCTAGACCTCCTGAGTATTTCCAGCCTTTTTTGTTTTTATTTCAGGTTTCCAGCATTCTCAGCATTTTGCTTCAGTTGAATAGGCGTTTGCTGCTTTGCCTTCCCACAATGTAACTGCAAAGAAGGTGTCTTGGTGCCAAACATACACCAATTGTGAAAATAGCCAGGCTGAAAGCTAATCCATCTGATCAATGGGTATTCCTTGAAGAGTCAGGACAGCTACGAATGGAGTGGTGAAAAGATGCATCGCAAATCCATTTTAATGGCCGAGGAACTCTCTAGAAACTGTTGTCAAGAAAAGGACTCAATGGAACAGTGTCTTTAGCATGATGTCAGCACAACACTATTTATCTATTTATTTATCTATCTTATCAAAAATGGTTAACTTTTGCCTCAGTGTTCTGGTAAGCTGTTGGCCAATCTGAATCAGATCCAGGTCCTCTATACCTTCTCTCACACTCTGATTTATTTGTGGAAAGTAGGTGACCAATGATGACGGGGACCCACTGCAATCCTTTTCTCCAAAATGGTGCCCGCTCCCATGATTCACCTCCCCTAAACCCACTGGAATCTTGACTTCATCAATCTGGGGCACAAGCATGCCCTAGAAGTCTCAGGTCTATGATCTCTAGGGCAGAATTTTTTGTCCTGCGGGCGGGCTTGCACCTGACCTGATTGGGAGTAAAATAGTGTGCGATGACATTGGGCCTGCATCCCCAAATCATCACGCACTCTCGTGACATTTTGCTCGGCGGGAGTGCACAGGGGCCAGAGCCGCGCCCACCAATAATTAAGCAGCCACTTCAGGCCCTTAACAGTCCAATTAACTGCAATTTTACCTTGCCCATGCGATTTTCTAGTCATTGAGCAGGCAAAACAGGCAGGCAGCTAGCCGAGATTTTCACAAACCTCATCCAAGGGCGGGATAGAAAAGGTCAGCAGCATTGCCTGTGGGAGTAGTGAGCAGTTTTGGAGATAGTTTGCAACTGGTTGCTTATTGGTACTTGGCAGCTTCATCACTGTTCGGGGCTTCATTTCCAGGCTTCATTTCGGGACTCTTGGCTGTCTGCCAGGCCCCCAGAGGATTCTGGCTGTGCGGGCCCTTCCAGGTATCAGACAGCCTTCCCTTACCCTGGTAATGGGGATTGTGGTCTCCGCTGGACGCACCCCCTCTGAGGAGGAAGAGAGGGGCAGAAGGGGGGAGGAGACCAGGTGTCCCAATGCAGCTTCCAGTGGAGGGACCTGTGGGAGGAGAGGCGCAGGCACAAGGGGCACAGGGCCAGAAGCTAGTCCAAAGTGGGAGGGGCCACAGAAGATGCCACTATCCTGCTGCCAGGGTTTACAGGCGGCGATGCAGCTACCACAATGTGTCAGAGATGCAATGCCGAAGGAGGCTCCGCCTCTCAAGGGAGACCGTGACCTCCATTTGCCAGGTGATTGGGCCTGAGATCAGTTCCGACTGTGTGGGTGAACACCCCGTACCAGTGGCTCTGAAGGTCACAGTGGATCTCAATTTCTATGCCTCTGGCTCTTTCCAGGGGTCAGTGGGGGATCTGTGTGGAGTGTCCCAATCAGTTGTCCATAGTTATGTCAAGCTGGTGAAAGAAGCTCTGTTCAGACAGATACTGACCTTTATTCTTTACCATATGGACGAGGCCAGCCTGGCTGAGTGATCCAGAGGCTTTGCAGTGATTGCTGGGTTCCCCCGCGTCCAGGTGCCATCGACTGCACACATGCGGCCATCAAGGCACCAGCGGGTCAGCCGGATGCCTTCATCAACAGGAAGGGCTTCCATGCCATGAACGTGCAGATAGTGTGTGATCACAATATGCAGATTCTGCAAGTCCGTGCAAGGTACTTTGGCAGCTCCCATGACACGTACATCCTCAGACACTCCCAGGTGCTGAGGCTCTTCAGTGCTCCAGACCGACTGGATGGGTGGCTGCTGGGTGACAAGGGCTATCTGTTGAAGAGGTGGCTCATTACGTCTCTCCACCTCCCAAGAAGAGAGGCAGAGCAGCGTTACAATATGAGGCATGCCTCCACAAAGGCAGTAGTAGAGAGGACCATAGGTCTTCTCAGGATGCGCTTCCAATGCCTGGACTGTTCAGGGGGTGCACTACAATACTGCCAAGACCAACTGATCGTGGTTTCATGCTGCACTCTCCACAATCTGGCACTGGCAAGGGGAGACCCACGGGAGGAAGAGGATCTTGACACAGATGCACAGGCCTGGATGATGAATCCATTAGTGGTTCCAAAGATGAGCATGGTGAGGAGAATGCTAAGGGCATGGAGCCAGACCTCATTAACCTCCAGGGAGGCAGAGACACCAGGGACGCCTTGATCCAATGCTCCTTCAGCTAGGCTACCAAAGATCAGCTTCAGCCACGTGCCAGCACCATCCCGATTGTCTGAAAGGACCCTTTCATTTGAACACAAAGAACACTCAGTGCCTGTGCCCTGGATCGAGGCTGTAGCAAAAACGTGAAGCCTGCCAGGCCAATTGGCCCATCCACCAAAGTAAAAGTGGATAGGCAATGTAAAATCACAGTCAGTAGGCTTTTTAATGATCTTAATTGGCTCTTTAATTGTCAGCGGGTGTGGCTCCGACTCTTGCATGCACCCACCAACCTCAATACCGCACACGTGTGCGATGGCATTGGGGTACACGCCCGATTTCATTTCGTGCAATTTACGTGCGTTCGGCTCAGGTGCACACCCAACCTCGGAATGCAAAATTCAGGCCTATTTTATTTACACTATATACATGATAAGCTATTAGGTACTCACATCTCTCTTGTGTACAGAATATTCCCTCTTTCTGACAGAGTCTCTAACACATGACTACTGATGTCACTGTTACATCATGATACACATCAGTACCTCATAACCATTAACCCATTAGGCTCCAACTCTGACTGGCTCACCAACACTCAGCTCTGGCAATGATTTGGCAGCTTTATCAAAGTGAAATTTGGTTTTCTGTTGCTTCACTTTGATCTTGTCACTCATTCCTGTTTACCTCTGGCTTCAGTAGTATTTTTTAGCTGTTGGAAAAGTAATCTGGGTATGAGGTGACATTAGTTGCTGGACTGGACAACTTTCCATGCCTTAGATAGGTGTATTTCTCCACTCTTAAGGTTGCCTTGCACACATCTATGCTGGATTTCGTCAATTTTTTGATGATCCCTTTGGCAATTTTCACCGCTGCCTCAGCCTTTCCATTTGCTTGGGGATAGTGCGGAGATGATGTATAGTGCTGAATTTCCCAATCATTCATGAAGTGCCTAAATTTTTCACCTGTGAATTAAGGGCCATCGTTGCACATCACAATATCCGGAAGGCATGACAACTGAAGTTTGTTTTCAGTCACTCTACTGGTAGTTGTTGACGTCAGCTGGCCTAACTCCCAGTATTCTGAATAGTAGTTAGCTGTAACAAGATAATTAGTTCCAGTGACAGTGAAGAGGCTTCAAGCTTCATCTTTGGCCTGCCTGGGATGTCATGTGTCATGAGCGGCTCTTTAGCCTGCTTAACCTGATGTTAATTACAAACACTGCACTGTTTGATGTGGTCCTTAAACCCATTGCTCATGTTTGGCCAGTAGAGCACTTCTCTTGCCTTCTTCAGACTAGTTTCAATTCCCCGATGGCTTGCATGGAAGCACTTCAGCATCTCTTTTTCTCATCTCCTTAGGGATAATGATTCTAATTCCTTTGTACAAGATGCCATCTTGTGCAATCACTTCATCCTTGCATGCCCAATACTCTCTTACAGCAACAGGTGTGTCCTTGATGGTTTTAGGCCATCCTTTCATCACAACTTCCTGCAGCACTTGAAGAGTTGTATCTCGTAGTGTATTTTACTTGATCTAAGCAAGACTCTTGTCTCTCAGGGTCTGTTCAGCAGGGAATGGCTTGGTGTCATGCAAAACACTGCAACTCTCTGCTGGTATGTGAAGGGTTACCAGACCAAGCTTTTGACTTATTTCAGCTGAGGTTAGGGGGTTTTGCTTAGCGTCCACTATCTGAAACTGAAGATCTTCTTTCATCCTGTTGCATTGGACTCTCAGCTTACTTTGTCCTCTTGGGGTGAGCATCCTGCCATCATAGAGCCTCAACTTTACCTAAAACTGCTTCATTTTGGGTCACCATCTTGATCAACTTCACACAAGTCTGCAAAACTCATGATGCTGCACATAGCACCAGTATCTATCTGATGCTTCACATTCACTTGGTGCTCTCCTCCTGTAGTTATAATTTCAACAATAATAAATCGCTTTTTACCTCGAGACTTGACAATGCCAACCTGTTCTAGGGTGTACAGTGATTTATCAGAATCATCATTCAACATTTCTCCAGCAACCATTTTTATAGGCTTGCTTTTCATCTTTCCAGAAAAAACATTTATGTGCAAAGTGGTTCAGCTTCTTTCAGTTGCATCACTGCTTTCCCCATGCTGCATGTTTCCTTTTCCTTCTGGTGGTGCCCTCCACAATATTTACATCAGGTACCCTGGCCTTGATCTTCTGCTGATTCTTCTGTAAGTTGTCCATCCTTTTCTTCATTGTCTTGTGCTTAGAAGTCTTGGACTGCCTCTCAGCATAGTGCAAGGTCTCATCAGTTCTCCCATCAATACTCTTCAGTTGATGATGAGCTACCTCAGAGCTTCTGCACATGTCAATAGCTTTCTCTTCTCTCAGCAGATATGCTCTCACAGCAAGATCTCTTGTTCCTAAGACAATCCTATCTGTGTTGGAATCATCCTTCAGTTGCCCAAACTCTCAAAATTCAGCTAAACATCTCAATGCAGTCACCTACTATTCTCTCCCTCTTCCTGAGCTCTAGTGTTAAATATATATATATATATATATAGTGTTTATAAATAATAAGAGTAGGCAGTTCAAAGTGGATCTTCAAGACCTCCAAGATTTCACAATTCTGGCTTTTCTACTTCTCAGAGATGTCCAGGGTCCAATACAGCTTGTAGCACACCTTCCCCATCACTGATAACTGAGTTACTACTACAATTTGTTCAAGTTTCTTGTTCATTGCTGTGACAATCTCGTAATCCTGCTATTTAGACTGCAAGAATTGTCCATTCTCTCTCAAATATCCATTCATTTCCATCAGAGGTGATGTTGGAAAATTCGACAGCATAATGACTCACCCAGCTGTTGATGTCTTGTACAAAGTTGCAGACCACAGTTTTAGTCATTCTCTGCTGTTTTTTTTTTTACATTTACTGGCTTTCTTACAGGTATCAAAGTCCACTCAATCCCGGGAGTACACTTTGGACATTATGTTCCATGTAAGATGGCGACTGTCCTAAAATCTTTATTTAAATATCATAGCATCAGAAGGCACATGAGTATGGTAAGCCAGTGTACAAAGGCATTTATCCAAGCAAGCGGACTGGAGATTTAAGCTCCACTGAGGAAATAATTCAGTCTCAAAGGCACTGTCCACCAGAGGACATTTTAAATCATAGACTCTAAGGTTCAGGTGAATATTAAAGTTCCCATGGTGCTACTTGAAGAAGAGTAGGGGTGGAATGCTCCCAGGAATTGGCAAAGTCTGATGTCGGGCAGGGAAATCAGCATGTGACCCACCGACGGCAGTGGCAGGTTTTTCCGCCATATCGTGAGCCACTTGTTTAAAAAATTGAGAGGCACGGGTTTTACGTCAGATCACTGGCGGGGTGGCTTCAGACCACCATAACCTCAGGCCTTCAGTAAACTGGTTGCCATATTTAAAGGCTACCCCTGAACAGAGCTAGCACTTTTCAAGTGATAGGAAGCTGCTGGGAACTGATGGCTGTCAAAGGGGGGAAACATGCTGTCCCCAAATTTAGCAAAGCCTCCCTCAAGTGCTGACTGGATGCGGTAGAGGCCTGCCACAGGTCCTGTAACCCCGCTCTGGGTGAATAACCTCATCCAAGGTGACAAATCCAGCATGAGAGGGGGTGCAGCTGTGGTCAGTGCCAACACCCTCCAAAAGAGGACAGCCACCCAGTGCCACAAGAGTATGAATGATCTCTTCCGTTCAGCTAGGGTAAGTCACTCTTCTCATCATTTTTAACTCACAAACCCATCAAACATCCACAGGGATCTCACTCACTGCCAGCTCAAGGGCCATCACCTTGTCACACTGCACACACTGTCATCTCCTCTGTGGATCGTGTCCTCATCCCGTCGACCACACATGCCAGGCATCCTTCTCATCTGGCCTGGCAGGTGTCCTGCTTACACTCTCTCTATCTGTATTCATGCAGGACAAGCTGGCATGCAACAAAATGGAGAGGTTGCAGACTGGTGGAGGAATGCCTGACATCAAGGTCCTCACAGACGTTGAAAATAGAGCCATCCAGCTGGTCAGCGACAATCTGGACCACTCCTGTGCTGACGGTGAGTTCGGCAGTGCTCAACTAAATGAGGATCCAGCAGTGCAACATCCATCAGACAACCATGCTGTGAGTCAGTGGCCCTGTTCCACAGTCCCCTGTCATGCACTAATTATCTCTCCTTGATTTCACAGGCACATCTGGAAAGCAGCCGAGGGGGTCCATGAGCCAGGTCCTCGACTCCAGCCCCGAGGACACCACAGAAGAAGAAATTGAAGACCCGTCACAATGCCCACCCACACCCTCCACCAGCACAGAAACACACCTTGGTGGGACCTAGTTCTAGATTAGATTCGGGGCGACAATTTGGCGAGAACATAGCACTGTTTTATCCACAGCAGGCCGAGGCAAGGTCTTCCCAGGTTGCCAGCACTCGGGGGACTGCTGGAGGGCAGGAATCTACTGAGGCCGAGTCAGTTGATGAGCCTTCTGGACTTAGTCATACCTCAGTTGCTGGAGCTGCAAAGGCAAGCTCGGGAACATCAAGAACGTATGTCCACTGCACTCTTCTGATTGCAAGGCATGATGGAGGACTCCATCCACCTTCAGCCTAAAGCAATAGCACCGGTATGCCAACACAGCAAGGTCAACACTGGTTGGCTGGCGGCCACCATGGAGACCTTGGTCTAGGACATCGCTTCTGCATTGTTGCAGGTGCTGCACTCCATCGCTGAGGCACTTGCTGGCATCCATCAGTGTAAATAGGAGAGGGGGGTAGGGCATCTTGAGCTCACTCCAGCTGCCCCTTCCTCTCAAGGAGTCAGCAAGGGGCCATTGGGCACCCATAGGGAGGAGGATCAGCAGATGCACACCCTGGGGCCATCCACCCAGTTGACTCCAGGAGTGGTCAGTCCATCCAAATCCCCTCTTTCTGTGACTCCAGCAGCTCCAGCTTCATGGGCCGAGGAGGGTGCCACTGCCACACAACAGGACCCCAAAAGCAGGCCAGGGCCCTCTTGGTTCTCCAGAGGACGCCTGCCATGGTCATCACAAACCACAGGGTGTAGCAGTCAGTAGGCCACCTCCACCTCCACTGTGGGTGTCAGAGGAGCTCCAAGACGTAGCGGCAGAGTTAGAAATGTCAAGCAGGTGTAGCTGCATAATGTGGGCATGTGTATTAATCACTTGTACTTAATGTTGACCATTGTAAATACATTCCCAAGAATGTCTCATTGTCTATGGCTCCTTGTTATGATGAGCAGTGTTCGTATCAATCAGATGTGAAACCTTGCACAAGGTGAAGGCTAGTGTCGCAGTCCAGGGCCCCTCCCCTGTGCACTGTTTAACCTACTGAGCACAATTATTGTCCAGTTTCAAATTCACTCTCTGGATTAGAGATGCATGCACATCCATGTGGCTTTTGATTGATGCAAGAATCTCATACTCAACATCATTGGGCTCTGTGATGTTTTCTGTGTGCTCTCAGCATCTTAGAGGTGGGGCTGCCCCCCAATCTCGACACTATCCCTGACAGGTGAAGTTGAAGGGAACAGGTGATGAAGCCTCCCAAAGGATCAAGTTGTCTTAAAGTCCATGTGCCCACTGTATCTCAGCAGCATCTTGGTGATATGAACCTCTTCACAGAGTGTATGTGTGCTGGCCTCAGCCAGACAGGTGTCAGACATTCCCAGATACAAATTGAAGATCTCCGGAGTGTCCTCACTACATCTCATCATTATCCTCCTGGAAGATTGTGGCAAAAAGAGCCTCACAAGTATGCCTGCCTTGTCTGGCCAGTGCATTGGTCTCATCACCTGCACCCTCGCCTTCCAGGGCCTTATCACCCTCAGCCCCTTCGACTTCCTTCTCATCGGAGGGGACATGCAGCTCTTGCATCTCCTTATCATCCAGATCTTCCCCCCATTGCATCGCCAGGTTGTGTAATGTGCAACAAGCCACTATGATGTTTGGCACCCTCTGGCGAGTGTACTGGAGTTTTCCACCAGATCTGTCCAGTGTTACGAACTGGTCCCTGGGCGAGGTTCCCCAAATTTGTTATGATCCCAGATGAGGTACCCCAAATTGTTATGCTCACGGGTGAAGAGGGGTGAGTGGGCTCCCCTTCTTTATTCAACCCCCTCAGTTGGTCACAACAAGATTAATTTAAAAAGGATCCCTTCCCTCATGGATTCCTTTTCCCAGTCCAAATATATTTATATTTTAAAAGGAGCCAAATTAACCAGGCTTTCTTGAGTCAAAGAAAGAGTGAGTCTATTAGTTACTAAAACACAACACACATATACACAGATTAGAAATGAGAAGTGAGTCCAGAAATAGAAGTTCAAAGATATATGAATCAGTCTTTGGCTTGTCCATGAGTAGTAGATGGTGAAACACTGAGGCCGTTAAGTTGAGGTGATTCCGATAGCACTAACTTTGGCAGTTGAGCATTTGGTTTGGAGATTCCTGGTTCTGCAGGTTAGCTGAAAGGAGTTGTCCTGTTTCATTTGCAACTATGGCTTTGCTGATTTGTGACTTGCTTCCAGCAACAGAGAGAGAGGACTTTTTCACCTGCTCCTGGGCCTGCCGATTGGGCGTGCCCGCCAAAGGTAAAATTCAGGCCCCAGTGTTTAGTGCGCATGATGGTTCACCATGCCCCCGCCCAGCACTGCCCTGTACCACATGACCAACTGGCAACAGCTTCAGCCACTCAACTGTACCCTGAACTCTCATGAAAGGCATAGATGTTGTCTTAACCCACACTCCAAAGCTTCATAGTTTGCTTGGACCATGAGAGTGGCTTTTCAATTTCAACTTAAACATAATGCAAGGCACTAGGAGCGCACCCCTCCATCAGTGCTCGATGGCCACCTTTTCCAAGAGGATCCTCAAGCTTGCTAGTTGCCCAATCATTCTGCAGCACCACAGCACCATTCAAGTTTGAAATGTGCATGTGGTGGGTTAACAGTAGAGGAGCAATCTTTGGCACTGTGAGGAATTAGTACTGCTAGAGTGGGCGCAATTGCTTGACTAGCCTTACTCTAAGCAATTGAGCTCAAGCTAAATGCTCTCAACTGTGGAAGAGTGCTCACCTTTGAAATGTTTTGGCACTTGCCTGGCCGTTTTCTTACCACCACCCCACTGACTACTGGCATGTATTTGTGTTCAAACTTCAGTCTTTGTGCCATGACACCCCTTGGCACTGTAGTCCTTATCCCAAGGTTCCTTCTCCACCCTCCCAGTTGCACTGTCGCCCTTGCCCTGAGGTTCCCTTCACCCCAACATTGTCGCCCTTTCCCCAACATTCCCTTCACGCTGGCACTGTCACCCTTGCCCCAAGGTTCCCTCCTCCCCAGGACTGTTGCCGTTGCCCTGAGGTTCCCTTCTGCCCCCTCCCCTTTTGCATTGTTGCCCTTGCCCCAGCTTCCACACACAAATGTATCCAGGAGGTCACGGACGCCCTTTTTCCCAAGGCACACAACTTTGTCAACTTTGACAGAGATAAGGCAAGCCAGGAAGCAGGATTTGCTAAGATTTCTGGATTCTCACAGGTGCAGGGTGTCATCGACTGCATTCACACCACCGAACATGTCCATCACTACCGTGCGCGGAAAGCCCCAGCCCGGAAATTTTACTTATATAAAACTAGAAAACGGTAGAAATATTCAGCAGTTCTAGAGGCATCGCAATCTGAAATGTTCACTCTGTTTCTCTCTCCACAGATACTGCCTGACCTGCTGAGTATTTCCTGTATTTTCTGAATTAATTTCAGATTCCTGGCAACTGCAGTATTTGCTTTAGGAAATTCATTTGATGCGCTGCCCAAAATTTCTGCCTTATTGAACACCATGTGTCAGCCTTTGCTCAATAGTAGAATTCTTGACTCTTAGACAGAAGTTCATTGATTTAAGCCCTACTACAGAGAGATATACATGTAATCTAGGCTGACACTGCAATTCAATATTGTGGGGGTGCCATCTTGATGAAACATTAAACCAAAACGCCATCTGCCTTTTCAGATGGATTTAAATGTTCTCATGGTGCTATTTGAAAAAAAACAGTTGATTTGTCCCATTATATTCTTTTTCTGTTTGACATAATTGAATCAATTATACATAAGGATTGGTGAAATAAAATTAGTAACAGCACAAGTATAGCTTCATACTTGCGTTCATTTATAGTAGTGCTTCCACAGTGTAACCTCTGGGTCAGTCCAAGAGGTTTTTTTGGAATGCTTCCATTGAGGTGGCTGTTTTCACAAGCTCGATAATTCTGTCTGCTAGCTTTGCCACCATAAAGTTGCAATTATACCCTTTGTCTCTGCATCTACTTATCAATTGGTCAATGGTCTCTGTTAGTTTTTGCATAAAAGACATGCATTTGAGACGGTGTATTCAGAAGTTGACCTTCACTCATAATTGACCTTCAAGCTTTGATCATATTTTATCTGGAATTTTAAGATGGTCGTCTGACAAATCTGACATGTTCAGTCTGTGAAGCCTTCATTGTCTGTAGCAATTTTAATTTCAATGCTTGTTTGTCTGGTTCGGCAATACTGAGGTCCAGAAAACACAGCTCAGCGTGTTGTTGGAACAAACTAAATTCAGGTAGGAGATAGATTGCTTTCCAATTGAGTGTTGGGAATTTTGTGGTCATCTTTTGTTTTTTTGCCAGATTTTTAATGCTAAGTTTCTTCCAGCTCTTTTAAAATTAATTTAGCTCTAAGTTTCAGTATTTTCAGTTTCCACTGCCTTAGCTGGTCATAGGCTGCTGCTTGACTGCAATGGCGGCTCTTTCTGATTTTTGTTGGGTTAACTCTAAGCTTCGCTCTTGAAGCAGTGG
This sequence comes from Cetorhinus maximus, assembly GCF_964194155.1. Taxonomy (NCBI): domain Eukaryota; kingdom Metazoa; phylum Chordata; class Chondrichthyes; order Lamniformes; family Cetorhinidae; genus Cetorhinus; species Cetorhinus maximus. The sequence continues at coordinate 141,090,651 of NC_135882.1, read as the reverse complement.
TTTAGGTGAGAAAATGGCCGTAGGGCTTCAAACTTGAAAGCAAACAATGAAATAAGCTTTTTTAAAAAGCTACTTTTAGCTAGGAGCTGTTATTGGATGGATCTTCTTCCCAGTCCAGTCAGCAGTATTTAGCTTCCCAAGACCGCCTGTCATGACAGGAAGCAGTAATGAATTATATGGAGTTCTGCTTAAAGTCTGTAGTTTAATTTCTGTTCTTGTTTAAACTTCACAGTAGGTATACTTTAACTATTTAAGCTCTCCAAAATTTGGACAGATTTACTGGGACCTGGTACCTGCTGCCTGAAGCATGGTGCAATCACAGAATGAAGGTACGGTGTGTGTAAGATTCCTACAGAACTACAAAATTACTTTTACATAGTGAGTTTTGATAGTTATTTCACTTCCATACCGGTTCTTTTCTTCTGCTGGATATGAAGGGTTGAAGCTTATATATTTTTTAGTCAGGTCTTCAAGATCATGCTGCCACTCTGCCACCATGTTACATTCTTCTTCTCTTCAATGCAAACATACCAATCATACACAAGGATTGGTGAAGCAATAATATGGGTCCTTTATTTGAAGATATGACTATATACAGATAAAGTTAACTGAGAAGCTATTTATTGTACATCTAATCTCTACCACTGCTGCCTACAAATCATGGGAATAATACATCATATATTGTCAAGGTGTATAATGATTGAACATAGTTTAAGTTACGCTCTCTTAAAGGCACATGTCATCATGTCATAACATCCCCTGGCCAACTTTTTTATTCCTCAAACCAAGAACACAAGAAAAATACAATCTGGTCATTAATCTTTTTCTTATTTGTGGGACATTGCAGTGTGCAATTTAAATGCATTTCCTACATGCAAACAGTAACTACACTTCAAAAAGTATTTAATTGGCTTTGAAGGTCTCTGAGGTCATGAAAGGCACTATATAATGTAAGCTCTTTATTTATTTTCTATCACAGATCCATACGTATGTAGGGCATTGAGTTTCCATAACACATCTGGAAAATTAACGACAGCAGAATGAGATCAGCTCTGATTAAATTGCTGGCCTGTGATTATCATTTCATTTTGGAAAACTTTTCTGAACAAGTTATACTTTCCTCCACTGTGCGGTAGTGACAAAAACCACTGTGAGACTTTAACATCGACTGTGACAGAAGTGTCAAGGTACTAGAAAGACAAGCTTCAATGGACAAAATGGCTTTCTTGTACTTAACATTCTTTTTTTTCTTATGAATCGTCCAATAGCTGTAATGGAAGCTATATGACTACTGTCCTTGCAAGAAAAGCCTGGTGGTGACTCTTCTTCCCTAATTTCCCTCCATTCCGCTAGAGGCTCCATCTGTCTGTGAGAACAGAGAGGAATTGAGCAATCTAATGGGATGACAGCACAAGCTCGAGGTGCTGAATTCCCTACTCCAATATTTTACAGTTCAGTTACAAAATGAACTAGCCATGTATTTGAACCCTGAAATGTCTCATTTATGATTCCTAATTTGTATTATTAATTGATTGCAATTAGTCATCTTCCCGTTGGTAGCTCAGCTGGTACAGCAAAGGACTATAGTGCAAAGCAAAGGTCATCCTTAAGTCATTAGTTCAATGCCAGCTTGAAAAAGTGGGTATTATTTTACTTGGGCATGTGCTTGAAGTGCCATAAATTACAAGGCAACACATCAAAAGCTGGACAGTAGACTTAGGCCGAAGAGCTCTTTTTTTCCATACAGCACAGATAGGATGGGCTGATTAGCCTCCTTCTGTGTTATAAATTTCTTTGATTTATGATCGGGTCATTGCTGTCAATGCCTCTGGGCTAGGGAGAAAAGAAGTATCAGGTAGGATTCCTGCTCTGGAGTTGTATCTAGTGATTCCTATTAGGTGTGCGAGTGCATGTGTGTGTATATCTGTGCGTGATGTGAGATAAAAACCAGTCAGCCTTGATTGTGGTGGTCCCCCTGTAGCATGATTGATTAACACCATCTGGGATCATGCGTGAAGAGTGGCCATCTGGGCAATGGTTGCTGAAAGCCCAGCGGGACTTATCACCTTCAGGATAGGAAGGGAAAAAAATTAGAGAGAAAAGGAAATATTCCCAAGGATTAACAGCAATAGAAAAGAGCACAAAGGAAACTCCACTAGCCAGCCAACAGCTAAAGTCCTTGGAAAAACCAAATTAACTTGAGTTCTTCCCTGGCAAGCCACAAATCAATAGAAGTATCAGCAAATGAACAAAATAAAACTCATTTCAGAATCAACACTTTGACATCCCTCTGAGACATTTCCAAAGGAAGGTACAGTACTGAACCCAGAATGAAAGTTATTTTGATTCAGTTTGCATCTGGATGAATTACAATCAAGTGAATATCCAAACTTATCAAAGCAGCTGAAGTAAAATACTGCAGCATGAAAAATCATTGGTGCTTTCATACTATCCCTTATTCTTGTCCTTCCTTTCCTGTTGTCTCTTCCTTTTGGGGTTTAACTTTTGTGTGCTAGTTTTAGTGCACAGGTTAATTTGCATTCATTTGCTACTTCCTATTTTGATGTAATTATTAACTGTTTATTTTAAATGGTCAATGATGGTATTAGGGTAACACAATCATTCAATACTGAGATACAATTCACCAAAAAAAAACACATAAAGAAAGTTACATGTTGATCGCATGGCTTATCTTATCTTGAGTAACTGGTCTGACGCAGGTAGGTTACTTCAAACTGCTTAATTAACGCTATATACAAGATAAGCAACAGAGAAGGTAGATCTCTCTTGAGTACTGACCGTTCCCTCTGCTCTACAGAGTATCTAGCACGATTGCTAATGTCACTGTTACATCATGATATACATCACTAACTTATTAACATAACTAGTCATCCATTATACACCTGTCCCCAAGTAAATGTCAACTTCTTTAACAATAATGTTGAACTATTTCTTAAACTGTTTACATTACTTTTTTCTAACTTCCTTTACTGATACAGATTCTGACCAACTCCTACCCCTACTCTTCCCCCCCACTCCCCGCCCCACCCACAAGTCACGGTTATGAGGGATTCAATCTCCCACAATGTTCTCGGCTCTCTGGGAAGATGTCTTGCATACGTGCGAATGTTCATCTTTTCCATGGAGGACATAATCATTGGCAAAATCGGACAGGAACTTTCCAGGGCTGTTGATAATTGGGATATGATCTTCAATACAGCTGAACCGTAAAGAGCGTGGAACCTTTTCAAAGAAAGACTGAGGCAAGAGAGAAGACTGAACGACATCAACACTTGCTCGCTCTTGAACTGGCAGCGGATAGATTAGGATTCACTCAGGAACCTTCTGATCCCTCGAGACACACTGGGGAAAGACCTGAGAAGACAAAGGCTCCTCAACTCCAATGAAGAACTGCACAGTTATTTGATCCAAGGATGGAAAAGGTATTGAAGATCTGAGATTCAAACGAATCTGTACTTTGAGAAGAAGGACGACAAGATTCCTGTAGACATTGCAGGAAATCAAGTAGATATGCTTTCCCGATGGCATTTTGGAAATGACTTTTGCTTTCTGTAAGCAGTGATAAAATTGCCACACTTACCATTTTCAGCAATGGAATGAATCTTCAAAGTAACATCTAGATGAAATTCTTATGCAGACTCTAAAGCTGAAGAAGCTCTGTAGATGTTGCCTTGGATCCTGCTCTGAAGGACAACTTCAGTGGAAAGAAGATTTTCAGATGAGATTAAAGCATGGGTGTCAATTTACTTTCACCCAACCTAATAGAGTTTTCCTACACTCTGGCAGTGTGACCCTCTATAGAATCAAACATTTTGTTCTCCCTGGACAATTCTTCCTGATCAACCAGCAATATACATTGGTGGGTTCAGTGGGACAAAGATACGAATGCTGTTTTTCCACAGCAAACACAGTTGGCTCCTCAAAAGAATACTAGACACTGCAGTACATTCGAATAACATGCTAACCTCTAGGACCTTATCTTCCAATGGATCACTCAATACTACAACAGCTTCTGTCTCATAATCTTCTTCAGGAAAGAGTCAACCTAGGTCCAAAAGGTCTTTGTGTGGATGGCCACTGTTTGCTACAGTGGCTTCTGTGTCCACATCCTCCAACCTAGCTTCAAAAAGAACTGAGAGATCCACAGACTCAATCTCCGTCCTGAGTCCAGTTTATGGTGTCTCTGTGATGGAGATTTAATCACCGCTCAAAGAATAAACCTCACCAGCTGCTGTAGAATGAAAATCCACTAGTTCAACACATTACTTTGGAAATTCCTCCATAAAAGCCATCTAGGCGTCCCGTCTTTCTGCACTGGAAGCACTCTGTGCCCCCTGCTGGGCAATCTTGGTGTCTGCTTCTTTGTACCACTGCATAAGCACCTCAAAATGGACTGCAAAGATTCAAGAAGACAGCTCACCACCACTTTCTCAAGGGCAATTAGGGATGGGCAATAAATGCTGGCCTAGCCAGTGACGCCCACATCCCATGAATGCATTAAAAAAATGCTGCTGTAGGGTTTCCTGCTCCTTTGCCCATTTTGTTGGGATTTTGAGTGGGTGGGGCTGCCGTCTTTAGGCCTACCAGCTAATAGAGTCATCTAAAGCTTCGGTTTATTGCCCGGTTTAGCTCTCTGAGTTCGGCCTGCCTCGTGTACTGAACCACTCAATTGAGAGCGAGATTGTCCTTCATCTGTAAAAAATCTGAGAGCTTTTCATCGCGGATTCTGATGAATCATGAATAAGTTCATCTTTTAATACAGTATACCCACAAGAACTGGTTTAGCAATATAGGTCAATAAGAAACAATTCAACAGAATCTCCTGGTCTTTGGGATCTCTGATTACATCACACCCACTCAATCATGAGGTTTCATTTTAAACTAATGTGTGCATTGAACCCTTTTAGGATAGTTTTGAAATCTGCCGGGGGGGTCCCTTCTTCTACCCCCTGTCTCAAGAGGACATCATCGGCAACAGGTCCTACAGCATAAAGGAATGAACTAACCTGGTGCTTCTGCTCTGGGCATGCAAACTCAATGCTGCTCAATATTTTGGGAAGTGCTTCTTGCATAACTCCCAATGCTCTCCTCTCTGCAGGCCTTCGAGACTTTTGAATGGATGGGGTAGAGGCAGTGACTGCTGGCTTGGTGCTGACATCGCTATCACCTTTCAGTGTGCCTCCCTCAGAGATAAGTTTTCAGATCCTTGCTTCTAACAGGTTTTCTTCCATGTTTCGTATGTTACTCTATCTCGAGTATCTCTGGCCTGACTCAGTACGTTACTTCAAACTGCTTTATTGACACTATATACAAGATAGGCTAAGGGGTAGCTATATCTCTCGAGTACTGACTGATCCCTCTGCTCTAGAGTTTCTAGCACATGACTGTTGACATCACTGTTACATCATGATATATATCACTAACTCATTACCATAATTATTCATCCATTATACTACCACAGGTACCAATAGTAACTTGCCATTCATGATGACGAAGGTCACTGTTCCAAGACACTGTTTACTAGAATAGAGTAAAATGAGGCCTGGTGTATCTAATAGGAGCCTCAGGACATTACCAAGACTGAAATAAGCTTCTGGAGGCTAATGGTGTGCCACTGCATAAGGATTACAATACCCTGGGAAAAACCTAATTCCAAGGCTACCCTTCTGGGAGTATTGACACTGGTTCATTAATAGCAAGGCTCCTTCACCAACTCAAAATCATTGAGCTCCACCTGGCAAGACTGCCCATGGGGGCTTGGGCAAACTGTTGGCACAGGTCTGTCTGCTTATTTTGTTTTTCTTTATTCACAGGATGTAGGCATCACAGCTAAAGTCAGCATGTATTGTCCATCCTGAATTACCCTTGAGAAGGTGGTGAGCTGCCTTCTTGAACTGCTGCAGTCCTTGTAGTGAAGGTACTCCCACAGTATTATTAGGAAAGGGGCTCCAGGATCTTGAGCCAGTGACATTGAAGGAATGGTAATCTGTTTCCAAGTCAGAGTGGTGTGTGAGTTGGAGGAATACTCAGAAGCGGTAGTGCCCCTTGTGTCTGCTGCCCTTGTCCTTCCAGATGGTAGAGGTCATGGAGTTGTTTTAGAAGGAGCCTTGGCAAGTAACTGTGATGCGTCTTGTAGTTGGTACACACTGTAGCTATGATGCTCTGATGGTGGAGGGGGTGAACATTTAAGGTAGTAGATGGGATGTTGATCAAGCCGATTCCTTTGCCTTGGAAGGCATTGAGCTTCATGAGCATTGTTGGAGCTGCACTCATCCAGGCAAGTGGAAAGTATTCCATCACACTCCTGACTTGTGCCTTATAGATGGTGGAGAGGCCTTGGGGAGTCAGGTGGTGAGTTGTTCGCCACAGGATTCCCAGCCTCTGACCTGCTCTTGTAGCCACAGCAGCTGAAGAGAGAATCATATTGGACTTGAAACGTTAACTCTGTTTCTCTCCCTACAGATGCTGCCAGACCTTTTGAGTTCTACCAGCTCTTTCTGCTTTTACTTCAGATCCCCAGCATCTGCAGAAGTTTGCTTCTATTTATGTTCCTGCTGGATAAACTTTTCACCAAGAAAATCAGGAGGATATCTATAGGCCTAAGGCCTGAAGAGCCTAAAGCTTTACCACTTTCCTGGGGAAGCTTACAAAACTGTCCAGGCTCTTGCTCCAGCTCCAACTCTTGAAATGCCCCTCCACCAGAATATCCAACAGATAAACAATGAGGAATCTGAGGCAGATTATCAGTGACGCTTTCCCCCACCTCATTAATATTGTAACATTAAGAACAAAAGGAGGCAGTGGCGTAGTGGTATTGTCAATGGACTAATAACCCAGAAATCTGGGGACCAGGGTTCGAATTGCAGATGGTGAAATTTGAATTCAATAAAAATCTGGAATTAAAAGTCTAATGATGACCATGAAACCACTGTCATTAAAAACCCACCTGGTTCACTAATGCCCTTTAAGGAAGGAAACCTGCCGTCCTTACCTGGCTCGGCCTACATGTGCCTCCAGACCCAGAACAATGTGGTCGACTCTTAAATGCAAGTTGTATCTCTCAGTTGTATCAAACTGTCTACAATGAATGAAACCGGACAGACCACCTGGTATCAACTTCAGCACAAACTCAGCCTTGTCGACCCTGCAAAGTCCTCCTTATTAAAGTTGGGAGAGCTGTCTCACAGACTAGTCAAGCAACAGCCTGACATAGTCATACTCATGGAATCATACCTTACAGCTAATGTCCTAAACATCATCAACACCATCCCTGGGTATGTCCTGCCCCACCGGCAGGACAGATTGACCACAGTGGTATACAATTGGAAGGAGTTGCCCTAGGAGTCTCAACATTGACTCTGGACCTCATGAAGTGTCATGACATCAGGTCAAACGTAGGCAAGGAAACCTTCTGCTGATTACCACGTACTGCACCCCCACCCCCGTCTCAGCAGATGAATCGGTACCCCAGTATCCCTCTATGTTGAGCACCACTTGGAAGAAGCACTGAGGGTGGCAAGGGCACAGAATATACTCTGGGTGGGGATTTTCAATGTCTATCACCAAAAATGGCTTGGTAGCACCACTACGGACTAAGCTGGCCGAGTCCTAAAGGACATAGCTACTAGACTGGGTCTGCGGCAGGTGCTGAGTGACCCAACAAGAGGGAAAAACATACTTGGCCTCATCCTCACCAACCTGTCCATGACAGTATCGGTAGGAGTGACCACCGCAAAGTCCTTGTGGAGACAAAGTCCCATCTTCACATGGAGGATACTTTCCATCATGTTGTGTGGCATGCTAAATGGGTTAGATTTTGAACAAATCTAGCAACTTAAGACTGGGCATCCATGAGGTGCTGTGGGCCATCAGCAGCAGCAGAATTGTGCTCAACCACAATCTGTAACCTCATGGCCCAGCATAGCCCCCACTCTACCATTACCACCAAGCCAGGGGATCAACCCTGGTTCAATGAAGAGTGAGGAACATGCCAGGAACAGCACCAGGCATACCCAAAAGTGAGGTGTCAACCTGGTGAAGCTAAAACACAGGACTACTTGCGTCCCAACAGCATAAGCAGCAAATGATAGACAGACCTAAGTGACTCCATAACCAATGGATCAGATCTAACCTCTACAGTCCTGCCACATCCAGTCATGAATGGTGGTAGACAATTAAACAACTCACTGGAGGAGAAGGTTCCACAAATACTCCCATCCTTAATAATGGGGGAGCCCAGAGAAGGTTAAAGGCCTGACAGATCTATAGATCCTTTTAAAGAGAAAAAAAGAAAACTGATCAAAGGATCACCTAAAAAATTGGAGCACCGTGGGTGCAGCAGATGCAAGCTGATATACAGGTCCGAAATCCAGACAGCAATGAGCACAGGTAAGAGTCAACAAGCAATGTCAGTGCTTCAAGTCCAGAGCTTGGTACAAGCATGAATACTACACTGCCAATCCCAGAATCTTTCCAAAATGCTGAAGGCCCTTAACAGGCTCAATACTGGGACAACTAGAGAAAGAGGTTTTCCAGGTATAGAGCCACTTCTGGTTTGCACAAAAAGGAACAAAAGGTCAGTACTTTACTCTATGCAGTTGGAGCTATTGCCAATGATGTAATCGCAAGACAGGGAGTTGATGAGACTTCAAGTTCCTATAAGGAAGTCCTCCAGGCATCTGATTTGTATTTTCACGTTCACAAAAAATTAATCATAGAACAGGAAAAATTTAACAAGCAAAAACAAAGACCAGGTGAAATCATGGATTTGTTTATCAACAATCTATACAGGCTGACAAAAAATTGTGATTATGGAATATTGAGGGAATATTGATTCATGATTGCATAGTATTTGGGTTCCTAAATTAAGCTCCACCAGATCTCTTGTAAATGAGGGAAGATATAACTTTAACTAAGGCAGTACAAATTGTGCGACAGACCAAGCTCAGAAAGGAAGATAGAGTGGTTGTGGTGAAAGTGATTTTTCATAGAAATGAATGAGTGAGGCCATTCAATATGTCAGGCAGAAAAGAGGAAGTGCACTGAAACAGAAGCCCACGAATTGTGGAAAAGCATGCCAACTGCCATCTTGAAATGCTCTTGGGGCAGAAATTTCCCCCCGTTGTGGGGGGAAGTTCAGGAGCGAAAGTGTGTGGGCGCACCTCCGATTGGCACCCCCGATCAGGGGCGTGCTGTCATTTTACGTGGGCGGGCCACTTAAGGCCCGCCCAGCATGACATCCGCCAGGAAGCACTATGCACTCCCTGTGCGGGCGGGGGGTGGGTGGGGGGGGGGATCCCCTAAGCCGAGAGTGCGCTCTTTCATGCATGCGCGCGAATGAGCACACTCATCTCCCTGAGGCTCAGAGAAATCGGTACCAAATTCAAAAATGTTAAATATAGAAAAATAACATTTCCCTGACATGTCCCCTCATGTGACACTGTCACATGCGTTGGGACATGTCCATCACTTTTAATTAAATTTTTAAAAACCTACATGAAACCTCATCCCGCCCGTGGATGAGGTTTCATGCTTTTTCTGAAGTCCACCAGGGCTCCCGGTCTGCCTGCCAACCAACCGTTGGACGGGCAGGTCCTTTAACGAGTTCAATTACTTTTTAAATGGCCTCAATTGGCCACTGACAGGTCGGCGGGCGCACAGCTGATTCGGCTGCGCCCCCGCCAACCTGAAAATTGAAATGACACAGGGTGACATCGGGAGATCCCCCCGACATCATCCCGCATAATTTTATGTGTCGGCGAGCGGGCCCTGTCCCCCGCACACCAACCTCAATATCCTGTCCTTGGTGTGACAGGAAAAATCTGCACAAGCCAGGAAATGCCCAGTGAGGGGAGCAGAGTGCCACAACTGTGGGAAGTAAGGGCATTTTAACATTGTCTGCTGATCTAAAACATGGATAGCCTGCAAAATGAAAGAAAAAAATATTAAGGCCAAACCACATACAAGAAGTGGAAAAAACCCAAGGAAATGAAATAACTTTTCTAGGAGAAGTACATGAAACAGAAAATAAATACTGGAGCATTAAACTTGAAGTGGATGGACATTCCACAGAGTTTAAATTAGACACAGGCATAGGTGTTTCAGTCATATCTGATGAAGTAAAGTGTCTTAAGCACATTACACTACAGCCATCATCCACACAGTTACAAGGTCTGGGTGGGAATACACTGAAAGTCATAGGACAACACCTGGCAAAATTAAAATGCAAGGAGAACAAAATCATTGAACCTCTGTATGTCATAGGGAACCAAGAATCATCATTATTAAGTAGGAAGGCATGCTTACAATTGAAGGTGATCTACAAAGTTGATGAAGTTGCTAATGAGCAGTAATGTAGCAAATTCAGGAATGAATTTCCAAGATTATTTACAGGCTTTGGAAAACTAAAGGCAAAATAACATATTACCCTAAGAGCTGACACTAAACCAATTTGCCTCTTCACACCTAGGAAGGTACCTTATCCATTCTTGGACAAAGTCAAGGGTGAAATTGAGCACATGCTACAGCAGGGTGTTACGTCTCCAGTAACCATACTGGAGTGGTGTTCTGAAATGGCCACCGTCCCAAAGCCTAATGGCTCAATTAGAATCTGTGTGAACTTGACTCAACTAAACAATTCAGTGGAATGTGAGATCCATCCAATGGCTTCAGTGGATGAGAGTCTTGCCAAACTAGCTAAAAGTCCCTTATTCACCAAATTAGATGCGAACAGTGGATTTCAGCAGTTACCTCTGGACAACAAATCCAGACTGCTGACTGCACTTATAATGCCATTTGGCTGTTAATGCTTTAATAGCTTACCATTTGGAATTGCTTCTGCATCAGAAATACTCCAGAGAATAATGTCTCAGACCCTTAAAGGCATGGAAGCGATAATATACCATATGGACAACATGCTCGTACATGGTTCCTCGAGGGAAGAGCATGACTGTAGAGTAAGAGTAGTCTTCAAAGTTCTACAGAAAGCAAATTTGACATTGAAAGAAAAATGTGAATTTGCAAAGCCAATGATTAAATTCCTAGGGCACATTGTGCAATCTTCGGGAATAACAGCTGACCCACAGAAAACAAAGGTGATTAGAGAGTCCCCACAACCTGAGAACATTACAGAGCTGCAAAGATTCCTTGGGATGGCCAACCAAGTAAGCAAGTTCCTACCAAATTTGCAAAAAAACAATGAGCCATTGAGACAACTATTGATACAAGGACAACAGTGGTGCTGGAAAGTGGACCAGCAAAATACTTTTCACAAGATCAAAAATCTTCTAATTTCACCTGAAATTCTAGTGCACTACGATCCAAAGCCACCGACCATAGTAGCGACAGATGCATCACCTACGGGTCTTTTTTGTTTCAATAAGATGGTAAAAGGTGGCAAAAGAAGGCCAGTTTATTACGCATCAAGATCACTCACAGGCACAGAAAGAAGGTATCCAACCATTGAGAAAGAAGCATTGGCAGCAACATGGGCATGCAAGAAGTTCTCAGATTACATGTTGGGATTATAGTTTAAAATTTAAACGAACCACAAGCCTTTGGTCACTCTTCTTAACTGAAAGGAGATTTGCAAAAATGCTGCATAAAATCTAATGTTTCAGACAGAGACTAATAAGGCATGATTCAGTAGCTGAACATGTTCAAGAGAAATACCAGATGACAGCAGATGCACTATCAAGAATACTGGTGGAAGGAACGAAACTAGAAGATTTGAATTTCATCGAAAAAGTGGAAGCATATTCATTACCAAACATTTACCGGCTACTGAAAAGAGTATAGGAGATTAAACAAGCACAACAACAGGTTGATGAATGTATCCAAATAACAGAATGATGCCAGGAAGAATGACCAGATTATACTCCTAGCAAACCAGTACTATGCCAGTACTTCGAACAGAGAAAGCTTCTCACAATCATTGATGATTTTTTTAGTTTATAATGACAGACTAGTCATCCCTAAAACACTTCAACTTGAGATTCTCCAAAAAAATTCATCAAGGTCACTCAGGGATAGCAAAATGTAGAGCAAGACCCCAGCAGTTTCATGGCTAGGCATTAGTCATTCTATAGAAGAACTAATCCCTAATTGCCTTACATGTGCAATGAATAACCAACAGCAGCGTGAACCACTGTTGTCCTCCATTGAGGCCAGGGGCCTGGGAATGGATTTATTTGAGTTAAAAGGCAAAGTATTTATCATTGTCATTGATTACTACCCCAGATGGATTGAAGTGAACAGATTGTGCAGCATCATGATGGAGGCTGTTGTGATATTGTATGTGTGCCAATACAGACAATGGCATGTACCTTCAAGAAGCTGCATAGTGACATCACTATGACATCACCATGTGTAAGGCTGGAGGATAAAAGGTACAACCTCCATGTTCGATGTGCACTATTGCCTCTGACTCTGTATCAGTCAGACTTTATGTATACCTTATGAGTCAGGCAAATAGTCAAGTAATCAGCCCATGCAACTGTTAGGACCCAGGCTCAACTAGAACCCTCATCAGTTACTATATATCTGCTTAGCATGGACAGCATAGAGACAGATCCCTTGATGCCTACATCAAGACCCTCAACATATACGGTGGCAGCAGAGTGTAAGAGACCACAACGGAGGCAGTCATTCAATCACTTAGGAGAATCTTCACGACACATGGCATCTGGCCACTGTGGTGTCCGACAGTGGTCCTCAGTTTGCTAATGAATTGTTTCACAACTTTGCATAGGAATACGGTTTTATGCACATTACTAGCTCACCTAGATATCCTCAGGCAAATGGAGAAGCTGAAAGGGAGTTTGAACAATAAAAGAACTGATGAAAAAGAATGAAGATATTAACTTATTCCTCCTTAGTTACAGAGCCTCACGACTACAAAACGGGTTCTCACCATCAGAGTTGTTAATGGGAAGATGATGAAAAACGCAACTTGCAGCTCTGCAACAGGAACTACAACCTAATATTACCTCAGATGACCATGAGAGAGTTAAAAAGCGTGAGAAGCAACAAAGTCACCCACAGGTTCGTAACTTCAACTTCAAGCACAGAGCATGAGACTTGAAAGTGCTACAGCCTGGGAAAAGAGTGTGGATATGAGACCAACAGAAAGAACGCAAAATAATAGAAAGAGCTCCATAACTGAGATCCTATAGAATTGAGATGGACCAGGGAAGTATAAGGAGAAATTGAAGTGTCTTAATACCCTTGGAAAGAAAGCCAATTGAAACTTGGGCTTTCAGATCCAGATGGAGACAAGGAACACAAAAGAAGACAAAGCCCTACAGCCACCCAGGAGAAGGACACTCATATCAAACAAAGAGAGATTGCAGAAAGTCCTCGACTTCAGAATGAGATCAGAACAAGGTTAGGGAGATTGGTCAAGGCACCTCGAAAACTAACCCTGTGAAGTCTGAGACTTTAGGGGAAGATGTATAAGGATGTATATAAAGACTTGGGGGTAGATGTAAAGAGTTAATATCAGAAGCACCTGATGCTGATGTAACTATGATGCAATGTCACATGACTAAGTAACAGAGATCTGGAGGAAGGAGAAGTCTGACCTTGTGCAGAGTTCCTGAGATGTACATAGAACTGTAAATAAATAATAATGGTTTTTACGCACTACGGTCTTGAGTAGCTTACTTAAGGAATGTAGACAAACCCCAAAGATCTCCATCTGGACCCTGAACACAATGAAACAGCCACCACTGTATAGTGTAGAAGTGAAACTTGACCAGGGATGATTGACCTCATGAACCTGTGCTGGCAAAAATTCAAGGACAATTCCAGCCAATAATTGAACTGTGTGCCTAATCTACAGTAGTGTTGCAGCAGAATTATCTGGTTTCGCTTCTCATCTGGTCTAAACTTGCATTGTACATGTACCCTCAAAAACACAAGAATCACTTAGTTTTATGCAAACCTGGATATAGCAAAAGGAGATCACAAAGTCTTTTAAATTCTGTGCTGCCTGGATTAGAATTTATACACTTGATAAATCTGTAGATTTACAGTCGTTGCTGTCTGCAGTATGGAAATGTGTTGTTAGGAGCAGAAACCAGGCAGCTGTGCTCGAGATAGAAGATTGGCAGGTTCACCGAGTCACGAGGACCCAGGTAGTTGAGAATGATTAATGGTTATAGAGTCTCGAGGAGCTCGATATATTTTTTAATGGCTGTCCCCATACTGGGTGAGATGCCCCTGAAGCCATTAGAGTCTGTATAATTAAACAATATTCATATCAAATGAGACACACCAGCAATGGGCCACGCATCAGGAAGTGCAGATTTGTGACTGGCTGTTGCCATTTTAGCATTAAAGTCATCATTATTCACTGCCTAATGACTAGTACTTGTTAACTGATCCTATCTGCGGACCTTCAGTGCCTTCAGTTAAAGCCCCACAAGGACTTGTTTTTGGACCTTTTACTGCAGTCATGGTTTTTTTTGCCACCCTCTAGTTTGCTTCCTTCCTCTGTTGAGGGTGCAGACACCTGCAGGGCTTCAGGAGTGCATTTAATATCGCAGCCATTCTTTATTTATCAGTCTAAGAGGTGGGTGCTGGCAGATTATTCCACCTAGAATTCATCACAGCTGACCCCAGTCGTGCCCTCTTCCTCAATCTTCATTGTACATTTTCCAAGACATCCTGCGTGATCTTGTCCCTGCCTAGCTGAGTGGCACTGAAGCTGTCAGGCTTCTGATTCTGTCCTAACTCACTCAGAGGAACTAAAGATTAAACTTGATGTCATGAGCTTAATGCCATTGCCTTACCATGTGGTGCATTTACCAATGAAGTTATCTTAGAAGCTGCTGTAAGTATTCTTTTTAAACGCTAAGTGCTCCCCGACTGGGAGCAATTACTGAATCCATCAGTACAAGAGAATTAACTTACACTGTTGAAGCTGGAGTTGCGAGTTAATGGCTGTTTACTGATGAAAGATCTTTCTTGCCAACCCTCCCCTCATCTCTTCTCATTGATTTTTTATAGGTTCACCCTCTGGTGATTTGCCCAAGTGGTTAATCTTCATAGAATGATTCTTCATACTGAATGTCAACAGATTATTTGGCCAGGATTTTACAGGACCCCAGAGAAAGGGCTGGAAGGTGTAGGGGGTGGGGGGGTGGTGTTTGTAAAATCAGGTGGGATGGCAGGGTGCGCCATGCCCATCACCTTCCACCAGCAGGATAGCTGGCAGATGGCCCACCTGCCCACAATTACACCAAGTGAAGGCCACTTGGTGGGGGGTGGGGCTGCCCAGGGAGGGCCACCTCAGGGGCAAAGGCTGAAATGCCACTTCCTTCCCTCACAAGCAACCCCCACCCCCTTGCCAGGGTCAGCCTGACTGGCTCTAACTAGCCCCCATCCAACTTACATGGATGGGGCCACCACTGGCTGGTAAGATGCCAACCTTTGACTTAGACAAAAACTACATGTGAGCACTTTCAGCACAAGGGAAGAACCAAGGCTGATTCTCCTCTCCGTAGTTTATGGGAAACTGAATCCAAATGTAGCACTACTTACCACCATTCAAGTAGAGATCAGCTAACGTATATAATGAAAGGATTGATCTTGGAACTTTCCTAATTCTTCAAGGCATCTCTACCACCTGCAAGGTACAAGTCAGAAGGGTGATGGAATATTCTGTACGTGCCTGGATGTGTGCAGCTCCAACTTAATTGGCACCCAATCCACCAGCCTAAATATCCACTCCTTTCACCATCGGCACACCGTGGCTTCAATATGTACTATCTACAGGATAACAGGTCAAGACTTCTTTGGCAGCACCAATCAAACTCACAACCTCTGCCATCTTTAAGGGTAAGGGCAGCAAGTGCGTGGGAACACCAGCTCCTTGATGTTTAAGTTGTATACCATCCTGACTTAGAAAAACATCCCCATTCCTTCATTGTCGTTGGGTAAAAATTCCAGAACTCCATGACAACATTGTGGAAGAACTTTCACCACATGGACTGCAGTAGTCCCATAGGTAGTTCGTCACCACTTTCTTAGGGCAACTAGGGATGGGAAATAAATGCTGGCCTCGCTAGCAAGGCAGATATTCTGGTAACAATTTTTTTTAATAGTTGAGCTATTCATGGGGATAATTTCACTGAACCATTGAGGAAGCTACTATAGGAGTAACTTTATTCCCCCTTCAAACTGTAAGTTTCAACCTTTTCTTTCAATTACATCCCAAGCACACACTGGGTTGGATTTTTGCTCCACAGTACCAACTCCCATGCTGGGACTTAGGAAGTGATTTTGGCAGGCGTGGCCAATTAAGCAGCTGCCTCCAGCAGTCCCAAGCAATTAAGGATGGTGGATGGGCTGTGGAGGCTGGAGGTCCAACAGGAGGCCCTCCAGCACTGAAAGATCAGTAGCCTGACTATCAGCAGTGGTAGTTGTTGCTGGACATGGAAATAGAAAAGTTGCCTTGAGATGGAGGTGCCTTCTGAAGACCTTTTACGAATTTATAAATATAAAGAGGCCACAGCTGCCAGGCCATCAATGTGGAAAGGAAACCCCTCCAAAAATGTCCATCCAGCTACATCCTACTGTGGCGAAGTGCCTTGTCTTGACATGGCAACTGCATTAGTGGCCAGATTGAAATCAGAAACCCATGTTGTGGAAACCATAGGTAGAAATATACATGTCCTGTCATAGCATTGTGTAATGGATTTCTGATTCTTCTAGAACAAGACATTTGTTGAGATTGTAGCTTTGGAAAAAATCGAGTATTGCTGGTGTCAGTCATGACTCAATGCTAGCTCTTTTGCCTTACGAAGAAACCTTTAGAATTTGGGGATTCAAATCCCACTATAGAGATTTGAGAACAAAATCTAGGCTGACGATTCAGTACAGTACTAAGGGTGAATATGGCACAGTCAGATTAGCCATTAAATTGAGGCTCCAGTTTTCCTCTCAATTAGACATTGCACTATTCGAAGAAGAGGAAAGGAGTTCTCACTGGTGCTGAGAATAATTATCCCTCAACTAACATGACTAAACAGATTATCCAGTTATTAGCAGGTCTGACAGCATCTGTGGAGAGAGAAACAGAGTTAACATTTCAAGTCCGTATGACCCTTCTTCAGAGTGAAGAAGGGTCATAAGGACTCAAAACGTTAACCCTGTTTCTCTCTCCACGGATGTTGTCAGACCTGCTGAGTTTTCCCAGCATTTCCAGTATTTTCTGTTTTTATTTCAGATCCGCAGTATTTTGCTTTTATCCAGTTATTATCTCATTTCTGTTGTGCTTCATCGCAGTATGCTAATTGGCTGCAGAATTTCCTACATTACAAAATTCCCGACAGACCAAAAGCATTTAATTGGTTGTAAAACATTTTGGGAAATCTTAAGATCATGAAAAACATTATAATGTAAGTTCTTTCAAATCATTCTTTTTAGCACCTATATATCCAATAGAATCTGATACCCAATTTCAATTGATACCCAATATAACCTGGTATATAACAGACTATAGAACCCAATATTACCCAATACTGTGAAGTGCTTTCGGCTGTCCTAAAGTCACAAAAAGTGCTTTATAGATGCAAGCTCTTTGGATTAACTAACATAATATACACATCAATGTTGTCAATGCATCCAAGTAGCTCTATTTTATCATGCACTGTAACAAGTAAACCCGTCAATAAATGTGAAGGACTGCAGCTTACACAGCCTCCCTCAGGAAAGCCTCATCTTTGTGCTTTGTGTTGCTGACAGAGCCAGCATCTTATCTCTCAATCCTGTGATGTTGCTGCATCCTCTTTACAATTTTTAGTGTTTTGCTCCACAGGTTTGACAAGCAATCTCCTTCAGAGATGGTGGCCTCTTAGTTCTGAGCTAATTTCTTCTCCTACGCAGTGGCAGGGTGCAGATCTTGGACAGATGTTGAACATCGAGACAAATGTATTTTTAATTATTGATGATGAGACTCCATTTTAACCATTTCTCCATTCATTCAGGTGCTGAGTCTGTAAAGTTTCACTGATGCCAGTAGATATCCAAAGTTACCATTCACCATGTGTGAACCTAAGGACCAGGGGTCATTCCACTGTGGTGGCATCACATCTAAGTCTGATGCTGTTTTCGCCAGTCATTCACACATACGCTCATTTCTGAAGGGGTCGCTGCATTGTCTGAATTTTCTTTCCTCCTCCCAAGAGTAGTGTCATGCCCCGTACAGGCATGAATATATTACAAATTTTAAAGCTATATTTTGTTTAAAAGTGGACACCAAAAGCTTTTAAGATGGTGGCAGCATTTCATGTGACTTTGGCAGTGTTAGCTCCTGACAGACCTGAAACTCAGGCAAATACCTAATTATAGACAAACAGTCATGGCAGTTTGTGAAATTCACACATTCCTTTGCTCGGGGTGAACCGTCAAGAAGCAGGACTATGATATACCAGCTAATTTGTCTTTCTGTGTCACCATGGACAATAGAGACACCGAAACTCAATGGGTGTTAGCCGAATATGAAATGGATCTCATTGAACTTTCATTGTATTGTGGTGACTTCTCATTCCAAACATGAAGATGTTGTCTGTCTCAAACTCTCAGGGTGTGAAATGCTACAACACAGGATGTTTACTGTCCTAACACCAGCTAAAGCAGCTAAACGCTCCAGCAAAAACATCAATTCATCCAAGAAACTATGGGCCTGCTACAAAAGAAACTGAAATATTTCCAGATTGTAGTTATATTGTTTTTTTTTCATCTGTATCTACTCCTCTTATGAGTGTGATAATGTGTAAGACACTGCATTTAAACCTCCAGACCAAGTATCTCCTTATAAAAAATCAATCTTATTTTTAAATTCACAAAAAGCTTACTGCTGGAATCATTTAAATTGGGACAAACCATTCTGAGGGTAAGGAAATACACTAAACTCACTCATTAAAACAGTTTGATTATGGTCAAAAATAAACCACATAAATAAACTCGGTCTGTGACAGTAGGAATAATAAGACCACTGTAGCACTCGAGTCCTATCACCACCCCACTTGACAACTGTTATATCACCATCATCCCACCTGAGATCTGCTCCCTCGCCATCACAGCAAAGATGTAAGATTAAATGCGATGTGCATTGCTCAGCACTAATTCACTGGTGGATTTGTCAACTGACCCATCAGGAAGGATTCATCGTGTTCTTTTAGGGGAGCCAAAGAGAAAGATGGAGAACTTCTGAAGGGAATTTCTGATCTCCTGCCATAACTTTGACAGAAAGCCTGACCAGCAGCTGATTTCAGCCATTGACATGGATTCTCCAGAGTTCTACCAATTTTACACCAGAGATCACTCAAACCATCCATCACCAGAAATTCCAAATGGATTCATTTAGAAAATGCTTTTCATTTAACCTATGCAGTTCTGCTCTCTTACCATCAAGTGGCACTGCTGCACTTTGTTAAATCCCTGTGACTAGTTCAATGCAAACATTTGTAACAGCGCAATGTAAGGAATATCAGTAAAGATGGTCATTGTGGACAATCCACACATATACCAAAAGAATGAAGAGGAGCACAGTATTTGGATGAGAGATGGACTTATGTGGGAGAGGCATATACCATTGTTACTTCTGGCAATTGTAATAACATTTGACATTCATGGAATTAAGACCTCCTTCCACACTAAGAACATGGAAGTGTTGGTACCACATAATATTCCCACAATATACAATGAGCATGTCTGCATTCTCAAGCAATGAATCCTGAGATAATAACTGGTTATGCAATATTGAAAGAATTGTTCCATTACCAATCTCAACTAAAGCTGAGTGAAAATTTTTCCATTGCTATCTTCCCTCTGCTATGCTGTCAGTACAGAAGCAAGTCAAGCTGTAAAGTGCTTGCTCTAAATTTCCTGATAACAGGAGGTGTGGCTCACTTAGAGAAGGGATTATCAGTCATAGTGAGCACTACCTCCACTTGTTTTGTCGGTAGTACAACAGCTGCTTAGGTTTCCATAAGGCACCCTCCGTGGTAATTTACTCTCTGAATAATGTGCATTGCATTGTGTTTCCTTCAACTGGTCACTGTGAGTTAAGCATGAGGCCATCTCTATCTGTCCTGGGAAGAAGGGCAGAATTTTCCACGTGACTAACTAGCCTTTGTGGAGATCTGGTGTAGGACATTGCCTCCCTTCATAAATATTGTGTAGACACACACACAGGACCACACAGGATCATGATTAAGAGCTGAACCCTGCTCGATTTTCCCTTTTGCCCTAATTGGATACACTAAGATCAGTCGCAATCAGTTACTGTCGCTCAACTGATATTAGCTAAAGCTGTACTTTCCAAGGGTTGAATTTTGGACTCTTCCAATCTAACATAGAATCACATTGAAATTAAGGCACAGAAATACGACATCAATCCGACTGGTTTATGTTGGTGTTAATGTTCCACACGAGCCTCTTGCAACCCTGTTTCATCTAACTGTATCAGCATAACCTTATGTAACTTTCTCCCTCATGAATGCATCTATGCTGTTTGCCTGAATACTCCAGGCGGTAGCAAGCTCCACATTCTAACCAGTCTTTAGGAAAAGAAGTTTCTCCCGATTTACTTACTGAAATAATTAGTGACTGTCTTATATTTATATATGAATATACGAGCATATGAGTTAGGAGCAGGAGTAGGCCATTCCACCCCTCTGGGCTACTCCGCCATTCAATAAGGTCATGGCTGTTTTGATTGTGGCCTCAACTCCACTTTCTTGTCTGCCCCCAAAACCCTTCACCCCCTTGTCAATCAAGAATCCATCTAATTCAGCCTTAAAAATATTCAATGACCCTTGTATGGTTCAACTGCTCATTGTATAAATTGTTGAGTTATAGGGCAAGCCAGGGGGATTTCCCTTTGTGAAAGGGTTTCCTGTCAAGCAGTGTTCCTTTCCTTTTGCACCTTCAGTTTCCCAAATGTTGCTTTGTTCATTTGCTTATAAAAAAAAAGAGCAATGCCAGCAAATCAGCAGCTGTGTATCGGAATGAAATCCAAATCGACTATGTGGCAGCGCAAGTCATAAATTATGGTTTCTTGTAACTGGTTTACCAGCATTATCTGTCTCTCTATTAATCTCCATCATGTAATTAAAGCGTTCCCACTAATTTCATTTTGGCGCCTGAGTGTATTACACATAATCAAATGAATTACATTTTTAAAGATCTCCAACTCATTAAACTATTTGTATTGGTCACTGTAAGTGCATCTGAAGCATTTTGCAAAGATACTTTGGTGGAAGATAATGGCTATGTGGTGAATTATGAGCCTCCCATAACCACTTGTTACAGTGTTATCCAAACAGACACCTCAAAGGGCAATGGAGCAAAAATTTGCCCCAGAGTGACTAGCCACTGACAGTGACCTGCAAATATAGACCTGGGGTGACTGGCTGTACTCAAATATGAGCCAGAGAAATGAATTGGAGAGTAGGGGTGTTGGTCTGTGCAAATATTAAAACCCTTTTCTGATGTTGTCACCTGAAACCTGCAGACAAATGTGGTGCCTGCCTAAAGTAGCTGAGGGCTCAGAAACTTTTCTTTCCTGGGGAGCAGAGCAATATCTCATTTTGAATACCCAAAATCAGCACTAGTTAATCTCAAAAGTGTTATAGGCCAAATAAAGCTCCTGCTTCTTTGTTCATGCAGTCTTAAAGAGCACCATCTACTGTACTAAAGGGGCATTTCCACATGAAGGAGATTTTTTTCTGCACACCATATCTATATATGTAAGGAATCTATAGACCAGTTAATAAAGCAAATGATCTCAATAATTTACATTAGCACACAGGGAAAATTTGCCTCAAACTTCCTTAGTACCTCCCCCCACCTCATGTATTGAAGTTAACACTTTACTGCCATTTAATGTTGAGTTAGGCAGTGCCAGGAATGGATCTCTCAGGGTAGTTCAGTGTGTAGGCCATAGTCTAACTTGAATGGCCATATGTCACAATTTGAGCTGTTCATCATGTTCCACTTGAGGAGAAAATGGCCACACCTTCCCTGGCCCATCCTCAAGTGGTTGAGGGCTGTCTAGATTTTTTGTGGAAGGCTGAAACCTGGGACTTCACCACTTGAGTCAGTTGGTGATGTTTGTAGCAATCCAGGATTTGTGCCATCACAAGGTCATCAGTTTGTAAGGTGTATAGTGTGTTCCTTAGGGCCTACAGGATTTCAGACAAGTGTGTGGGGTTATTTTTTGTGGTCCTGTGTCAATAGTGGTGCTTTGTTAGCTGTCAGACAGTGGCGTTCTTTGAGAAGTTTCCTACTGTGCAGCCACAAGAATTTGCTCATTCACATGAGGCACTTTCAGCCAGCTGACTTCCAGGGCTGGATTAGACTGAAGGTGGGCTCCCTACACCCCAACGTAAATGTTGGAGCGAGCCCGCCTCCACTTAGCTGGCTCGCCCCCGACCTAACAATTCAGTGAAATGGTCGTTTAGTTAATATGAGGCAGGATTTCCAACTGTCTCTAGGAGGAAATCCTGCCTCATAGAGCTGCCGGTAAATTGGAGGAAGGCAGCTCTGCACACCACTAGCGCAAGCACAAGCCTGGCCACTTCTGGTGCTGCAAGCAGGGCAAGGAGGTGGCATTCAGCAGAGGTACCAGACATTCAGGTACGTCTGGGGTCTCGCTGGGGTCAGGCTGACAGATCCTGGCAAGGGGGACAGGGAGCGGGGGGTGGGGGTGGGGGGGATAGGGAAGGTGGACATGGGAAGGCAAAACTGTGAGGAGGACCTCCGAAAGGCATGGGGGCTCTGGAAAGAGGCACCCCCCCCACCCAATACCACCCATCATCCTTTAACTGACTAGCAGTCTGCAAGGTTAAACTTGCCAGGCTGCACATTGAGGGCCTGCCCACCACTCATTAAATAAGCGCGATGGTGGGATTAAGGGCCTCAATTGGGACACAGGCAGGTGACGCAACTGACACATGTAAAATTGGTGGTGGACACATCACTGGTGGCATGAAACCCTAATTTATGGCTCCACTCATCAGCTTTCCTGCCCCCATGTGGCCCATAAAATTCAATCCCCAGTGTTAGTGTAAATTTCTGCTGTGTCTGTCCCTGGTTACACTGGAGAACAGGTTACAGAATTGCACAGAATTTGCAGCACAGATACAGGCTATTTGGTCCATCTGGGCTTGGGTGTTTATACTTCACACGATCCTCCTCCTACCTTATTTCATCTAATCTTATCATCATAACATGAGATTTGTGCACATGCAGTTGTAAACTCTACATTGAAGCAGCTTACAATGGAGAATCTGGACCATGTAAAGGTCTACCAGGTTGCATTTGTGATTTTGCAGTCCAAGTGGACATTTTCTCTCATTTTCTTACCATTACTTGGTGCACACATGTCACTGGCTGAACGTTTTACCAGATGGACTTCATCGTAGTTTCTCTAGTTGCAACATTTGAGCTGCTGAATTCCATTTACTTCTTGCTAACAAATCTTTGAATCACTTTAATGCCCAATAAATTGAGGTACAATTACCAAAACACTGGTCTCCCGCCTCCAAGGTTTCAAAACAACAGAGTGTAAATTGGTAAATACAGAGGATTAAATGAAGTGCAAAGAATTTATTGAACTTTCCAAAATAGTCAGCATGCTTAATAAGTTGTAACTGGAGCCTTTGCAAATTATGCCAAATTGGTAAGCCCTATTTTCCCCACATAGCTGATTGCCCATGAAGTGGTGGGGGGCTGTATCCAGATAGCCTAGTCTAAGTCATAATCTAACTGTCGTTTCAGAGAAATACTGAGGGAGGTTCAGACTTTTGAGCACATGCTTAAACTGGCGCCACTCTTCCCCTCTCAGTTGAATGTAAAAGATCCCATGGCACCACATCAAAAAAGAGCAAGGGTAATATTTCTTGTACCCTGGCCAATATTTATCCCACAACCAACATTACTAAAGTGGATAGTATAATCGTTATTTAGTTGCTGTTTATGGGAGTTTGCTGTATGCAATTTGGCTGCCTCATTCGCTATATTACAAAAGTGCCTACATTTCAAAAGTACTTCATTGATTATAAGATTCTTTGGGAGGTCTTGATGTTGTGAAAGGTGCTATAAAATACAAATTCTTTCAAGCCTTTTTTATTTCGCAAATAAACCAATACCCATTATAACCTGGTATCAAATGTGATCGTGTATATAACATGATCTGTACCCAACATAACTTAATTTGCAATTTATCAAGTAGCGAATATATTTTATATCTAATATGACCTGAAACAACCTGGTGGAAAATGTCAATTCCCAGAATAACAATATCCAATATAAAGTGGTGTCCTGAAAAATTTGCAACCTATTTCACAACGTGTGATATCCCATGCAAGGCTTTTAACAAAGTGTCTTTGCCTCAATGTAAGGTAAATGGGATGGCTGTAAGTGAATTATGAAAATCAGGTAGAAGGGGATCAAAAGATGAAGTAAAATTTGGGAAAATAACAGATAAAATAATAGTGCTCTGTGTAAATCCAGGTCCTGTGTTAAAAAAGAAAAGTGGCAGAAACCTGAAAATAAGAGAGAAAATGCCGCGAATGCAATGAGATCTACGCTCCCTATTGAAAAATTCAGCCTGTCTTACTTCTTTCAGATCCTAATAGACCTGCCTCACATTTCCAGAATGTTCTGCCTAAATAAGCATTTTTTTTAAGCTGAGAGTAAAGCTGGTTAAGTGGCTGCTGCCACAGAATGCCTGAGATGGGAAATCTGTTCCATTCCTTAGCGCTAACATCTTTCTCCTCAATGATCACCAAAATTTCACCCCAAAGCAATATAATCAGCTGATTTTCTGATATTCTCAAACACGGTCCAACGTCAGCCCATGGGATATCAGTGATATTCTAATTATTATTTTTAGATAAAAAAGTGTAATGATATAGCTCCTATTAAAAAATAATTTTGTTTTCCTTCCCTCCTTGACCACACTTGCTCTATGTGCTGATTAGGTATTTAGATACCCCCAGATTAAAAAGCAAGATATCAGGGAATTACTCTGAGTGCAAAAAAATATGAGCTGTAATTTCTCTCTCAGGTCTGGTAGCTACTGAGAGATGCAGCTACATGAATTGGAGGGTAATAGTATTGCTTACATCCTGTTACGGTTTATTAAGGATTTGATGCAGGCTGGTTGCTGCTGATGAAGCTACTGAACTCTTCTTACCATCCTTATGGGGTGTTCAAGGAGTACATTAACCTCACGAGCTGGCGTGATAACGTAAAGCTGGTTAAGTGGTTGAATTTTATCTATCTCTCGCCCAGTCCCCTCCCCGCAATGTGAACGTACACATATATCTCCAAAAGAGAGTTAATGACTTCACTGGCACCAATTACTTCAATATTTCAAAATATATAGCTCAGGGCCTTCTTCCTCTTAGCAAATTAGACTGTAACAAATCCTACTGAGTCACAGTTGCCTCTATTAGAAGCAGATGAGTATGAGGAAGGCGACAAGGCCCACTTAGTGGGTGAGTTGGTTTGCAACCGTAAAGATTGTCAACAAGGAGAGGAGGGTTCTATTCCTGTTAGTTTGCAGTTTGAGCACTTTCCATTTTCACTTTCAGCATCTCAATTCCAAATGAAAGGCCTTAAATTTACAGCTTGGGTAGACAGCCTGACATTGGCAGGAAATGCATGTCACCGACAGGCCTTCCCTCTGAATTTTACAGACACTGCTGCCGGAGCTGCCATCCTCTTCAGGAGAGCTTCTGGCCCAATCAGAGGGCCCGCAGCTCAGCAGCGCCACCAGGAGTGGGGCCCTGTAGCCTACAGAAGGCAAAAATATTTTTTCAAATATTCCAGGACCAAGTACTGGAGGGGAAACCTCTCCGGGGATATTGTTGTGGCCACAGCAGCTGCCTTCCATGACCGAGGCCCCCTTTTTGCTTGTAAAAAACCTTCCACTTGGCTACCACTGGCAGGCTGCCTCTATTTAGCTGGCAGCCTCTTCACAGTGGGGTGACAATCCATCATTGGTAAAATTTTGATGGCACGGGAAAATGGCCAATGATGAAGATGGTGAAGGGGTTGGTGCTGAAGTGGGCCAGGGTGTCATGGAGGCACATGCAGAGGCCATTGCAAAGGTACAACGTGGAGCACAGGCATGTGACAAGCTGATAGCTAACAGATTCCAGGCAGAGTAAGCTGCCAATACATTTCCTTTACTACTTGTTTTCCATGCTCTACTGGCAGGAAGGCCCCAGCTCCTTTTTGGTTTCAGACATTATACTTTGCTCTCATGGTACCTTGACTTATGATAGCTGAAGTAAATTGCCCTATAAACATCTGCCTTACAGGTAGTTTGATCCTTTGCATGCACCAAACTGTGTTGATATACAGAGCCCTGGCGTTAAATGTGTGCACAGCTTTCCATTCCCTCATGACCTCGGGTATCTGTAAGTAGATATGAGATATTTCTGATATCCTCACAAAGTCTTTATGCATGGCACCTTGAAAGCAGCATAAAATCTTATCTCGGCAGGCATGCACTCATGCACCCTCATACATACTCCCAATTGGGGACAGACCTTGCAGAGAGCTCTTTCAGGTGGAACCAGGTATCTGAGTGCACAGGGAAGAGCAGCATGAGAACACCATTTGGCCCTCGAGATCGCTCCTCCCTGCAGATTGATCAGGAAAGTCGTGTTCCTGCTCCCCAATCGCCACTCACCCATTTCCTTTGACATCTTTATCATCCCGCAAAGTTTCAAGGTTACTTTGTGATTCACCTGCACTATGGGTTGTTGAGTAACAGTTTGGCTAACAGCTCCAAGTAGTTACAGAATATAGATGTGTATTTTCATAAGAGGAAGTTGAAGGAATTTCTATGTATTGAAGGCTTTTTTAACAATGGGAGTGTTTTTTTGTTTAAAGTAGCGATGTCATCAATTGACAGGAGCAAAAATCTGGGCCTATGTCACATTGTTGTTTGTGGGAACTTGCAGTCTACACATTGGCTCCCAAGTTTCCTACATTACAACAATAAATATACTTCAAAAGCACTTTGTTGGCTGTAAAATATCCAGAGGTTGTGAAAGGTGCCTTACAAGTCTTTCTTTTTCCTTTTTGATGTGCTGTCATGTTTTGTAGATGGCTTGTGGATTGAGGGAATGTCCCTTTATTGGAAAGTAGGGGGAGAAGGAGGCCAAGCTCTGATTTCAAAGGTAGACTATGTTATACTGAAGGTAAGATGGGACACACCCTAATGGCCTTTTTCACAGTTGCTGAGAATTCCTCTGAGTTCAGATCATATGCCTACATCGCCATGTAGTTCTGGTGCCAATACAGCAGAGCCTCATCACCATCATAGACAAAATTATGAAGGTTACAGCAGGCAATAACTATGCATAATGCACAATTTGTAGTTTCCTACAATCTCCTTATGATCAATGCAAGCAGCAAGAAAGCATCTTTAATATTCACTGTCTATAGCTCATCGTCTCACTTCTGTGTGCTGTTCAGATCACTCTTACTGGAATCATTACCTTTGGTTACAGGGGGTTGGTTTTATCACCCAGAAGCCATTCACTGATGTGATCGTCTTATCAGATCTCAGGGAGAGTCATAATTCTCAGTGCGAAGGAATCATGACAACTTCTAGCAAATCAAGCACTGCTTGGCGGATCACTTGCAGGTTGTCACACACAACCTGTGCATTGAGGGAATGGAAACTTTTCCTCTTCATTTAAATTAGAATGTGTCCTATCGGAGTATGTAAAACAACATGGGTGCTATAGACTGCACCCTGGTTCTTGATTGTGGGCCTCTACTACCATAGTGTCCCCAGAAATGTATCTGTTGAATGCTTCAGTCCAGTCTGAGATATTCAGCTAAAAAAAGTTCCAAAACCTCCAAGCCTCCTCCTTCTTCTCCTCCTTTTTGGAGGTGCTGATTCCATTTGAGTAATGTAAGTTTGAAAAATTCCCTTAAAAATATGAAATTTTCTGATGAGGTAGTAGCTGCAGAGAATGATGGGATTGTCTCCTACCATTCCTTTCCTCTCCCAGTTTTTATGACATCAGGACAAAACCACAACTGTGAATGTAGGCCGTACATATATTGTTGTGCCCTTTCCCCCTGAGCATATACTTTCTTCGGCCCTAGGAGGAGAATGTTTCCCTGGCCAATTTACCATAAAATTGGGACTAGAGAGTGGATCATAATTAACTCTTGTCTCCTCCTATCCTGCAATATTTTGAGGGAGTAGGAAATTAACATATTTAAATTCAGACCTTGCTCTCACTTTCCTGAACACAATTGGTCAGTTTTCCCAAAGCTTTAAACCCTGTTTCACATCGACTAAGCAATTAGGATTAAACTGAAAGAGCTATCTTCATTTCTAATATTTGCAGTGTCTGGGGTTTACTTGTTTCATCATTATTATATGGAGGGAATATTCTCTGGCTTTCATTTTGCATTGGGTTCTCTATGTTCTCTTTCCTTTAGGCATGTTTTGACAGCTCTTTGCCTTCATCACTGGGACAATAAAAGAGCCTAGATGATGCAGTGACAACACAGACAGAAGTATTTGCCTTGGACACTTTCCCTGTGTCATTATAGGGAGGCAGTGCTTCACAATGATAGCTTCCAGTTCATGGAATGCAGGGAGACAACAGAGAGCCAACTAGACTGGATCTCTTGAGTGGTAGGAAAGCCTGAGAGGTATAAAAATGAAAACCTTTACAGAAATAATCAGCGGTTTGGGAGAAGGGGAGAACTGCAGCGAGGGCAAATGATATGATTTAGGGTAGGATATAGCTTTGATCCCTAATTAAACTTTGAAGCCTGGCTTACATGCATGAATAAGCATCTGGAAAATGCCAGAATCTGAACTAGGAACATCGGACGAACATAGGAACAGGAGAGGGCCATTTAGCCCCTTATCCTGCCATTCAATGAGATCAGTACTGCAACCCAACTCCATATACCAACTTTGCCCAATATCACGTAATAACTTTGAATAACAAAAATCTATCAATCTCAGTTTTAAAATTGATCTAGCACCAATTGTCATTTGCATAAGAGAGTTTTAAACTTTTACAACTCTCTGCGTGAAAAAATGTTTCCTAATTTTCCTCCCGAGAGGTCTGGCTCTACTTTTTGGCTATGCGCCTAGTCCTAGACTTCCCAATTAGTGGAAATAGTGCCCTTAGTCTTCCCCATTGTTCCTTTTCATATCTTGAAAACTTTGATCAAATGACCCCTTAACCTTCTAAATTCCAAGGAATGCAACCACAGTTTATTTAACCTCTCCTCATTATTTGATTGCTGGAGTCCAGGTATCATTATATTGAATAAACATACAAAATGCTGAAAATACACAGCAAATTTGACAGTATCTGTGGAGAGAGAAACAGAGTTAATGTTTCAGATCAGAACAGTCATGACCTGAAACTCACTAACTTCCTTTTTTCTTTCTTTCCTTCCTTACTTCCTTCTATTGTGACCTTAGTTTTCCATTACTAATGGTAACTCTTTCATTGTAATGGTTTGCTGCTTGCATTATAGGTCTGTGTGGCATTGCTCAGTTCCCATCTTAGCCACAATCACTCCAATGAGAAAGGCGTACTTAATTTGGCAACCTTTAATCAGATTCTAATGGAAACATTAGCTGCAATAAACCAGCATTATGGAGCTAGTTTTACTGATTATTTTTAATATCATCATACTTCTTTCTGCTCAATAAATTTCTTCTAAAATTTAAAGTTTCCTGGATAGAATATACTGTTAATGTCCTGGCAGCTCCACTGTATGTAGATCACGTAGTTTGTCATCATTAGCTGCACGTCTCTATTAATTGAGTAACTGGGAATGCTAATTAACAGGGTTTATTGAGGTTATAGAAGTATGAAGGGCAGCTCTGGAGACCATCGCAACATTAGAACCAGAAAGAAAGGAATCTCATTATCAATCATTGTATTGTATGTCCTATTGTCCACCAAAGAACTAGTCATTTATATTGTTGCTATTTGTGAGACCGTCTTGTGCACCAAGTGGCCGCCATATTTGGCTATACATCAGTGTCCATCCTTTAAAATTAATTAATTGGGTGTAAAGCACTTTAGAATGCCCTGGTGTGATAAAGTTCTATATAAATTCAAGTTCTTTCCCTATATTTTACCTGTGGATTAAAAGTAGTCTTTGACTGTTCATCTTGCTCCATACTTTCTTAATAATTTGTACTATCTGTTTTTTGAACCCTTTGCTATAGGGATCAATTTGTCTGGGTCAAATGAGAAAATTCCCTTCATAAACATGAAACTATGACTTTATTAACCTTATTTCTTTATATGTTCATGCACTGGATATGGCTGTCACTGGCCAAGCGAGCATTATCACCCATAGCAGTTACCCTGGAGAAGGTGAGGGCAAGCCTTCTTGAACATAACTAACCTTTGGGTTAAGAATCACATATAGGCCAGACCAGGCTGATTCCTTCCCTTAAAGACATTAGTGAACCAGTTTTCATTGATCATCCAGAAGATTTGAGGTTATCATTGCTACTGCAAGCATTTATTTGAAATTCCAGTTTTAATTAATTGAATTTAAGCTGCATGATAGAATTTAAACTCATAACACCAGATCATTGGTCTGCCTCAGAATTAGTAGTCCAGTAACATAACCACTATGCTCCCATAGCAAGATCCTATAAACAGCAATGAAAAAATGACCAGATTATCTGTGGTTTATTTATGAAGTCAGTTAAGGGTTAAATGCACATGGGGTAATAGAGTCCTGGCAATGAGGTACATTGGTGTCCAGCAATGTGATATATATAGATTGTAAGGATGGGCTGACAGTGTCTAAAGAAATCAAATTTAAATTCATTAACCTTTATTTCATGAAGTAAATTCTTTCTCATGGATGGATAAGTTTTGTTACTGTGTAGGCAGTCACATTTTTTGCCACAGTATGCAAGAGTGAGGAATATTTGTTATCAGGGTCATGTGGCCGAGAGGTTATGGTACTAAACTACTAACCCAGAAGTTGTAAAAGTAAGTCCAATGAATCTGGTAAATTGTGAGCTTGTACCAGAAATTTACCATTAACAAACCATTGTGCTCACCAGTGTGCAGAAGAGCCTGTTCCCAATCCCTTACTGCCCACTCAGATTATATGATGCATAATTAAAATCCCACAAGCAGGTAATTCTCATTTATGTTTTCATTGGCTCTCTGAAGAGCCCTTTCCTCTGGGTCCCTCTATTTGGGATGCTTCTCACAAAAATACAGTGTCATGGGGCAGTATATTATGCTCGGGATGCAGGCACGCGCCTGACATGCCCGAGCATAAAATGACGCGCGATGGCATCGGGTGAGTGTCCCAAGGTCATCGTGCAGTCTTGCGATATTTCATTTAGCGGGCACGCGCCAGAGTCGGCTATGCACCCGCCAACAATTAAAAGGCCTATTATGGCCATTAACAAGCTAATTAAATTCAAATTTACGCTGCCCGTCCAACCTAACATTTGGCGGGCAGGTGAAAAGGACAAGCAGCTTTTACATTTTTTAGGATGAGGTTTTCTAAAGCAAATAAATATCAAATAAAAATTTTATTTTTGAATTAAAAACATGTCCCAGCTCATGTGACAGAATCACATGAGGGGACAGGTTTTATGACAATTTTATTTCCTTTATTTTTTTTTAAGCAGGGCTTCATCTCCCTGAGGCAGCTGTGTGCTTCAGGAAGATTGAAGCGCTCTTACACACGCATGCGCGAAGATCGCGCTAGGCCCACTCTCCCTCCTACCCCCATCCGCACAGGCAGCACTGAGTGCTGCCACTCATGTTCCACACTGGGCGAGCCTTAATTAGCCCACCAGCGTGAAATCGCAGTGCGAAGCCAATGGTGGGTGATGGTTGGCTTCCCGACTGCCCCCGCCAAGCACCCCCGCTTAGGGCAAAATCCTGCCCTTGATCCTTGCCCAGACCCCCAAGTTGTTGGTAGGACCTGGTTAGGGACCAATAGCCTTTTGTTTAAAGAAAAAAATGTTTGGTATTTAAGACACTTGCTCAGTGAAGAAAGCCACAACATTCTACAGACTTTGAACAAACAAAAATAAAATTTACCGTATAGGGTCATAAATATAAGGCAATTTACAATATGTATCATATATTCTAACATTCAGGCTAAGTATGAGGTACATGTGAATTAACAAGTGAACTGTGTGTGAACACACCACATTACACAATAAATGACACAAGACCAAAACAGAGTCCATGAATTTCTCAATAAACCACCCAGATGTCAGTAACACTGTGGGTCAACCAATCTCGGGATTCTGGCCATCAGCTTCGAAGATCTAACCTGGGAATTCTTCTCCAAAAATGTCCCCAACTTGGACGGGATCAACAACCGCCAACTTTGCAGGGTTTCAATCTCATCTCCTGAGATTCCATTCCCCTGGATTCCTGAGTTTACACTCAAACACCAACTCACAAGCACAACTTCAAATCTTCGGCCATGCTGAGCAGAACACTACTGCTCCAAAGGGGTACTTTCGACCCAACGACCTGCAGCACGGAGTTAGCAACCTGCAGCAGCCTTCTTGGATCTGCAGGGCTTCTTGTGAGTCCTCCTTGATTACCAGGGCTTCCCTTGAACCTTCATCACATAAGGTCTGCTACCTGCTGCTCTCTCATTATTTGAAGCCATTTTTCTCTGCTCCTCTCTCTTTAACTGAACTGGGACCTCGTCCTATCCCTTGTATTGAGCTCTTCTTTTGGGACCTCTCCCTGTCTCTTCTCCTGTTGTAACCTTTCCCAGTCCCCTCTTCTTGT
Source organism: Cetorhinus maximus (assembly GCF_964194155.1). NCBI lineage: Eukaryota > Metazoa > Chordata > Chondrichthyes > Lamniformes > Cetorhinidae > Cetorhinus > Cetorhinus maximus. Next base: position 141,057,805 of record NC_135882.1, on the reverse strand, counting down.
CCACTGCTGGGACTCTTCTTTTCAATGGCGCTCCGCTTCTGGTCACCTGACGAGGGTTTTTGCACCATTTTTCCTTATGCACAGGCGCGCTGGGTCCAAAGAACTTTAAAATGTTGATCTGCACATGTGCAGCCTGCTCCTGGTCTGCATATGCGCAAAAACTCTGAGGCCCGTTGGGAGTTGAAGTTCCCAATGTCCGTTCTCAATGTTAAGGTAAATTTGACATTCATAACAATGGAATAACGTAGAGCACCCTAGGATTGTTGCATTCTGGGTAAAATGCAATCATTGAGGTCCAGGTAGCAGCGCTCTCATCTTTCATCTCATCCTGTTCAGACCATCAGCCCCCCAAAACTTCAGAAGTAAATTGATACAAATCTGCTAACCAGATGCATGAAATCAATGCACTTAACTGAATTTTAGCCGTCAATTGTCCTCTACGTAACTCATTGCCAATCCTCTATTACCCTCTATGTGGAACACGACCAACCCTCTTTAGTGTCTGTTGCACACTGCCAGTCCTCCGTTTCCCTCTCTGTAATTCATCACCAGCCCTCCACTATCTCTTGTGTAACTCATTGCCTACCGTCCGTTATCATCTGCATAGGACAGTGCTAGATCTCTATTAACCTCTGTGTAACACACTGCAAACCCTCAACTATCCTCTGGATACTACTATCAGCCCCAATTATGCTCTATGCAACACACTGCCAAACTCTTATCCGCTATGTAACACATTACCAACTCTTTATGGTTGGCTGTGTAATACTATCAGCCCTATATTATCTTTTGTGTAATACTGCCAGCCCTATATTATCCCCTGTGTAATACTGCCAGACCTAGATTATTCTCTTTGTAATACTGCCAGCCCTATATTATCTTCTGCAAAATGCTGCCAGCCCTACATTATCTTTTGTGTCATACTGCCCGGCCCTATAACATCCTCTGTAATACTGCCAGCCCGATATTGTCTTCTGTGTCATTCTGCTAGCCCTGTATTATCCTCTGTGTAAAACTGCCAGCCCTATATTATCCTTTGTGTAATACTGCCAGACCTAGATTATCTTCTGCAAAATACTGCCAGCCCTATATTAACATCTGTGTCATGCTGCCAACCCTGTATTATCCTCTGTGTAATACTGCCAGCCCTATATTAACATCTGTGTCATGCTGCCAACCCTGTATTATCCTCTGTGTAATACTGCCAGCCCTATATTAACTTCAATGTCATACTGCCAACCCTGTATTATCCTCTGCATAATACTGCCAGCCCTATATTAACATCTGTGTCATACTGCCAACCCTGTATTATCCTCTGTGTAATACTGCCAGCCCTATAATACCTATGGTGTAATAATGCCAGCCCTATATTATCCTCTGCGTAATACTGTCAGCCTTATATTATGCTCTGTGTAGTACTGTCAACCCTATATTATCTACTGTGTAATACCGCCAGCCCTATATTAACGTCAGTGTCATGCTGCCAACCCTGTATTATCCTCTGTGTAATACTGCCAGCCCTATATTATCTACTGTGTAATACCGCCAGCCCTATATTACCTCAGTGTAATACTGCCAACCCGATATCAACCTCTGTGTAATACTGCCAGCAGTATATTATCTTCTATGTAATACTGCCAGCCCTACATTATCCTCTGTAATAGTGCCAGCCCAAATTATCTATTGTGTCATACTGCAAACCCTATATTATCTTCTGTGTAATACTTCCAGCCTTATATTATCCTCTGTATAATACTGCCAGCCTTATATTATCCTCTGTGTAATACAGCCAACCCTATATTATCTACTGTGTAATACTGCCAGTAGTATATTATCTTCTATGTAATACTATCAGCCCTGCATCATCCTCTGTAATAGTGCCAGCCAAATATTATCCTCTGTGTAATACTGTGAGCCCTATATTATCTTCTGCAAAATACTGCCAGCCCTAAATTATCCTCTGTGTAATATTGCAAGACGAATATTATCCGCTGTGCAATACTGCCAGTCATATATTATCCTCTGTGTAATACTTCCAGCCATCTATCATCCTGTGTGTAGTACTGACAACCTCATATTGACTTCTGTGTAATACAGTATTAATACTATATTATCCTCTATGTAATAGTGCCAACCCCATATTATCTTCTGTGTAATGCTGCCAGCCCTATAGTGTCTACTGTGTAATACTGCCAGGCCTATCTTATCCTCTGAGTAATTCTGCCAGCCCTGCATTGTCTTCTGTGAAATATTGCCAACCCTATATGATCTTCTGTGTAATACTGCCAGCGCTATATTATCTTCTGCATAATACAGCCAATCCTATATTATCTACTGTGTAATACTACTTGCCGTATATTATCCTCTGTGTAATCATGCCAGCCCTATATTATCCTCTGTGTAATACTGCCAGCCCTATATTATCTTCCGGGTAATGCTGCCAGCCCTATATTATCTACTGTGTAATTCTGCCAGCCCTATATTACCTTCGGTGTAATACTGCCAGCCCTACATTATATATTATCTACTGTGTAATACTAACAATCCTATATTATCTGCTAAGTAATACTACCAGCCAATATTAACCTCCGTGTAAACTGTTAGCAGTATATTGTCTTCTATGTAATACTGCCAGCCCTACACCATCCTCTATAATAGTGCCAGCCCTACATTATTCTCTGTATAATGCTGTCAGCCATATGTTACCCTCTGCGTAATAATGCCAGCCCTCAAATTTCTTCTGCAGAATATGGCCAGCTCTATATTATCTACTGTGTAAACCGCCAGTCATATATTATCCTCTGTGTAATACTGCCAGCCCTATATTATCCTCTGTGTAATACTGCCAGCCCTGTATTAGCCTTTTTATATTACTGAATACCCTATATTATTCTCTGCCTACTTCTGCCAGCCCTATGTTATCCTTTGTGTAACACTGTCAGACCTATATTAACCTCTGAGTAATATTGCCAGTCCTACATTATCCTCTGTGTGATACAACAAGACCTATATTATCCTCTGTGTTATAATGCCAGTCATGTATTAAACCCTATGCAATAGTGCCAGACCTATGGTATCCACTGTGTAATACTGACAGCCCTGTATTATGCTCTACATAATACTGACAACCCTATATTATTGTCTGTGTAATACTGCCAGGCCTATATTAATGTCTGTGTAACACTGCCAGCCCTATATTATCTTCTGTGTAATACTGACAACCCTATATTTTCCGTTGTGTCATCATGCCAGCCCTATAATATCCTATGTGTATTACTTACAACCATATATTAGCCTCTGTGTGATAATGTAAGCCCTATATTATCTACCGTGTAATACTGCCAACCCTATATATCCTCTGTGTATTACTGCCAACCCTATGTTCTCCTCTGTATAATAATGACAGCCCTAAGTTATCTTCTGCATAATACTGCCAGCCACATATTATCCTCTGTGTAATGCTGCCAGGCCTGTCTTATGCACTGTGTAATACTCCCAGCCCTATAATATCCTCTGTGTATCACTGCCTGTCTTCTATTATCCTCAGTGTAATACTGCCACTGCTATATTATCCTTGGGGTACTCCTGTCAGCACTGCCTTATCCTCTGTGTAATACTGATAGCCCTATAATATCCTCTGTGCAATACTGCCTGTGCTATATTATCCGCTGTGTAATATTGTCGGAACTGTCTTATGCTCTGTGTAATACTTCCAGCCCTACAATATCTTCTGTGTATTACTGCCTTTCCTATGTTTAATAGTGCTCACCCTGTCTAATCCTCCGTGTAATACTGTCAACCCTATATTGTCTTTTGTGTAATACTGCCAGCCCTATAGTATCCTCTGCGTACTACAACAAGCCTTATCTTATCCTCTGTGTAATACTGCCAGCCCTATATTATCCTCTGTGTAATACGGATAGCCCGTTATTATCCTCCATGTTGTACTGTCAGCCCCATAGTATCCTCTGTGTAAGACTGCCAGCCCTGACTTATCCTCTGTGTAATACTGCCAACCCAATATTACCCTCTTGTATTACTGTCATCCCTATGTTCTCCTCCATGTAACACTGCCAGCCCTAAGGTATTTTCTGCATAATGCTGCAATTCGCATATTATCCTCTGTGTAATACTTCCAGGATTATTATGTCCTCTGTGTATTACTGCCAGCCCTATATTATCTTCTGTGTAATAATACCAGCCCTGTATTATCTTCTGTGCAATACTGCCAGCCCTGTCTTAACCTTGTGTAATACTGCCAGCCCTATGTTATCCTCTGTGCAATGCTGCTTCCCTATATTATCCTCAATGTAATACTACCAGCCCTATATTATCTTCTGTGTAATACTGACAACCCTATATTCTTCTCTGGGTAATACAGCCAGCCGTTTATTATCCTCGATGTAATCCTGCCAGCCCAATATTATCCTTGGAGTAATAAAGCCAGCCGTATATTATCCTCCATGTAATCCTGACAACCCTACCTAATCCTCGGCTTTATACTGCCAGCCCTATATTATCGTGTTTAATAATGCCAGCCAGCTATTATCCTCTGTGTAATACTGCCAGCCCTATATTATCCTTTTTGTAATACAGCCAGCCCTATATTATCCTCCTGTAATACTGCCAGCCTTAAATTTTCCACTGTGTAATAATGCCAGCTCTACCTTATCCTCGGTTTAATAATCCCAGCGCCATATTTTCCTCTGTGTAATACTGCCAGCCCTTTGTTATCCTCTGTCTAATACTGCCAGGCCTAGATTATCTTCTTTGTAATGCTAACAGACCTATATTATCCTCTGTGTATTACTGCCAGCCCTATATTAACCTCTGAGTAATACTGCCAGCCCTATATCACCCTCCTCGTAATAATGCCAGCCCGATATTATCCTCTCTGTAATGCTGCCAGTACTATATTATCCTCTGTGTAATACTGCCAGCCATATATTAACCTCTACCACATTGATTAAGGAGAACATTACGGTCCTGGAGAGAGAGGATGTCCCAGATGGGTAAAGGACAGAATCTACTTGCCGAGAGCTGAGCTACAATTAAATTGCTTGGTGTAGTCTACAGGCAACCAACTACTTGGAAAGATGTAGAAGAACAAATTTAGAGGAAATTTAAGAGAAGTAAAAACATTATAAAGTAATTATAATGCAGGATTTTAATTATCTGCAAATGGACTGGGACGGTGGTAGTGTAAAGGGCAGGGAAGGGCAAGAGTTCCTAGAGTGTGCTCAGGATAATTTTCTACAGCAGTAAGTTTCCAGTCCAACAATAACGGAGGCACTGCTGAACCTGTTTCTTGGAAATGGGGTGAGCTGAGTGGATCAAGTATTGATAGGGAAATGTTAAAGTAATCATGGGTGGCTTTAATCCACATATAGACTAGGCAAACCAAATTAGCAATAATACTGTGGTGGATGAATTTCTGGAGTGTTTACAAGATGGTTTTTTTAGACCAGTATGTCGAGGAACTGACTAGGGAACAGGCTATCCTAGATTTGGTATTATGCAATGAGAAGGGTTTAACTAATAATCTTATTCCGCACAATTGGGAACAGTGACCATAATATGACTGAATCCTTCATTTGGATAAAGAGTGAAGTAGTCCGATCTGAAACTAGGGTCCTAAATCTTAGAAAGGAAAATATGAAGGTATGAGGTGTGAGTTGGCTAAGATAGATTGGAGAACTTCTTTAAAAGGCATGACGGTGGATAGACAATGGCTAATATATAAGGAATGAATGTATGCATTGCAATAGTTATACAATCCTTTCTGATGCAAAAACACAACAGGAAAAGTGGCCCAACCATGGCTAACAAAAGAAATTAAGGATGGTATTAGATCCAAAGAGGAGTCATATAAAGCTGCTACAAAAAGTAGCAAGACTGAGGTCATAAAAACAGGAAATGCTGGAAAAGCTCAGCAAGTCTGACAGCACCTGTGGAGAGAGAAACAGAATTAACATTTTGAGTCCATATGGTTCTTCTTCAGAGCTAAAGAGAAGTAGAAATGTGATGGAATTTACACTGTTTAAGGGGGGTTAAGCAGGTAAAACAGGATAAAAAGTCGGTGATAGGTGGGGGCTAAGGAGAAATTGACAAAGGTATCCCGGGCATAAGACAAAGGGAGTGTTAATGGTCATAAAGGTAAGAAAGCAGAATGCGTTAATAGCAGAACAAGAGTCAGTACTCTGTGAAAGAACAACATAGAACAAGTGACACATGGCCCTTTTGATGGGGCACAGGAGATCGATCGGACACTTTTGAGGGCCCTGTCAACCACAGCGGGGAGGAAACCTTGGCTAAGGAAGAACGAAGGCATGCCCTCACATGCCTCTGCCCTCACCCCTTCCCCTCCCTCCCAGAACTATGATAGAGTCCCCCTTGTCCTCACTTTTCACCCTACCAGCCTCTGTATTCAAAGGATCATTCCTCCTCCATTCCCATCAACTTCAGCATGATGTCGCCATCAAACACATCATCCACTCACACCAACCCCCCCCCACCCCCCAATTGTCATCATTCCATAGGGGTTGTTCCCTCCATGACACTCTGGTCCAATCCTCCATCACCCCAACACCTCATCCCCTTGCCATGGCACCTTCCCATGCAAACGCAGAAGATGCAACATCTGCCCCTATACCTCTTCCCTCCTCACCCCTCAATCCTTTCAAGTGAAGCAGTGCTTCACTTGCACCTCCTTCAATTTGATCTACTGTATTCATTGCTCCCAATGCAGTCTCCACTAGACTGGGGAGACCAAACGCAGACTGGGTGACCGCTTTGTGGAACACCTTTGGTCTGTCTGCAAGCATGACCCAGACCTTCCTGTCGCTTGCCATTTCAACACACTACCCTACTCTCATGTCCACATGTCCGTCCTTGGCCTGCTGCAATGTTCCAGTGAAGCCCTACACAAACTGGAATAACAGCACCTCATCTTCCGATTAGGCACTTTACAGCCTTCTGGACTTAACATTCAGTTCAATAACTTCATACCATGAACTATCTCCTCTATCTTCGCACTTTTTATAATCCTTTTTTAAAAAATTCATTTTTATTTGTTATTTATTTATTTTTATTTTTATTCACTTATTCACTGTTTTTTCCCTTTTTCTATTCTTTTTCCCCATCGAGCGACCCTCCCTTCACCAAAAGGGCCTTCTGTCACTTCTTCTATGTTGTTCTTTCACAGAGCGCTGACCCTTGTTCTGCTATTAACACATTCTGCTTTCTTGCCTTTATGCCACTATCAGCACCTTCTTTATCTTCAGCACCATCATTAACACTCCCTTTGTCTTCTGTCCATGACATCTTGTCAATCTCTCCTTAGCCCCCAACTATCGCTGACCTTCTATCCTGCTTTACCTGCTCCACTCCCCTTAAACAGTATAAAGTCCATTACATTTCTACTTCTCTTTAGCTCTGAAGAAGAGTATAGTGGATTCGAAATGTTAACTCTGCCAGAATTTTGAGGTCATTGGGCGGGTACGGTGGGCGGGCCCAGGAGTGGCTGGAAAACGGTCTGCCATCCACAATTGGGCCCCAACCACAATTTCACGCTGGCGGGCCAATTAAGGACTGCCCAGCATGAATCGTGGCTCTGCACTGGCTGGGAAGGGCCGCACGGGGGTGGGAGCCTGTCAGCCACCAGGTCCAATGGCAACCCAGCAGCCGGTTTAAAAGCAACCCAGGCAGTCCCTGGAAGGCTGCTATCCTGTGCTTTCGCTATGGAGTCGAGTACGGTTGGACACAGCTGGCAGGGGGGCAGGTCGGGTGGGCACTTGGCCCCCCGCTTTTCTGATGAGTGCCTCGCCACCCTCCTGGAGGAGGTGGCAATCAGGAGGGACATCCTTGTCCCCAGGGATGGGAGGAGGAGGCCAACACACCTCAGCAAGAGGGCATGGGAGGAGGGTGCAGCAATGGTGAACTGCCATGATTGGTGCGACACACCTGGATCCAGTGCCGGAAGCATTTCAATGTCCTGCTGCGCTCAGGAAGGGTGAGTACCATGTTGACATAGGTCAGTGTGCAGAAGTGTTAAGGTGTGGCTGACACCCGGGGACCTCAGCGGTGCTAGAATCTAAGTGCCAACTGTCAATGATGCCGGAGATGGCCAAGGGGGTGAGCCCTGCTGCTTGGACTGAGTGCCTTCTGGCTCAAGGGCCATGACTTGGATGTACCCTGCCAGGTGCTCCTCAGAATGGGTTGGCCAGGCTGCAATGGAGCTGCAGGTACAGATTGGACTAATCAATGCTCCTCTGTTGTTTCAGGAGAAGACAGCCTATAATGGTATTGAAAGCTTGCGGACTGGCGGAGGCCCTGCTAGCCTCCTAATCCTGTCCAGATACGAGCAAGATCCCCTGGAGCTTGAGAGCCGGCACGCACCCCGTGCAATCGGATGTGGAGAGGCGGAGGTGCCAGATGAAGGTAAGAGTGCAGCGCACAGAGGATAGATTTTCAGTTTGTGCAGCCATTCTAGTGTAGTCCCTTCATTGATATGAGCCTCAAACCTGGAGCCCTCGTTGATCATTGGAAGACGAGGACACCAAGATGCAGATCTCCATGGTCTCACCAGGGTGCCTAGCATGCATCATGACAGTGTGTTAACTTTAACTAATGACATGTCCTTATTCTCCCTTTTAGGCTTGCCAGCAGGCGTTCACTCTGCGGACCCCAAAGGGCCACCCTGACACCAGAAGACCACCGAGCTTCTGTTTCACCTGCTCACACCGACTCTCTAAAGAAGGCATCAAGCACAGATACCAGCACCTCGGTGGGCATTGTTGAAGGCACTTCACTCTTACTTGAGGTGCAGGCAGAGGCAGAGAGTTCCCAGGACTGCTGGGGACCAGGATGATGCTCAATTGAAGGCTGATGATGAGCCTTTGGAGTCGTCCATTGTGTGGCAGATGCTGGATGTTGTAGGATTGGAATGCCCTCCAACTGGACTTTATTAAATATAAAAACCCCAAAGACCTCGCTTCATGGACATAAACACTGGAAAACAAAACAGGCCAAACCTCAACACAGAGGCAGGCTGTACCGCAAGAGGTTAATCTTCAAACATGTCAATATCGAAACCAAATTGATACTGTGTAAAGACACTGGGGCATTATCATCTCAAAGGCACAAAGCAGGTGCCATCAGGCAATCTAATTAAAGAAACTGGGAGACCATCACTGCCAATGGCCCTAGACAGCAGCCATCACACAAGTAAACATTGACAACAGCTAAGGAGAAATGGATCTTATCACGTGCACATTAACTTGAGATCCAGAGACATCACACTGAGTTGGGGTCCATTGTTTTGGTTAAGGAAACAACACTGCGATGAATGTGTTGTCTGAACCAAGGCAGGAACCAGACTAAAGAGAATAAGGGGTGCTAAGCACGACCATTCAAACAAAATGTGCTCCAGGAAATGTACTTGGATACTATAATCTAGATTTGTAATAAAAAGGCCAAGGCTGTGGGGTCTGGCACTGCATCCACCAAGGAGGATCAGGAACAGTCAACCTGATTCATGGACGTACAGCTTGCACTGGAACGATCAGCCCTGTGGGGAGCTGAGTATCAGCCAGATCCACGGATTTTGGGGCTGAGAGTTAAGGACAGTTTTAAGGATAGTAATTAAACCCTAAAAGGGGGTTTGAGTTGGACCGAGTAAGTTTTGGGGCAGAAACGTGGGGTTTTGCCTATGGTTCTATGTTTCAGTGGAGTTTTATAAATATGTTTGTGCTTTAGAGGGTTGTGCGGCGTCATTACACTAGTTTAAAGCTCTTGTATTAGGGGCAGTGGAGGTGTTCTGTCAAAAAATAAGTTGGTGGTTGAGCCTAAACCTGGGTCCCTGTGAGTTTGTCCTTTTTAAATCCTAAAGTCAAGAACCAACAGTAAGGGTAAACGAGCACTGATCGAACCCCTTACGATGTCCAGCGAGAGCTGGTGAAGATCCATGAGGGTATGCGTGCCATGGTCTCCATGATGGAGGAGTCCATGTGGAGCATCAGCACTGCGTTGACCTTCATGGCCAAGTGCACTGTCTCCTCCTTTGAGAGAGTGGCGACTCTCCAGGGACAGAATGAAGGCTTCCTGGGGTTGCGCTCGGACCTGCAAGCCCTCACACAGGCACTGATCTCAGCTGGTCAGTGTCTGTGTGGGAGATGGATGAGGCACCCAGTATGCCAGCTAGGTGCCCGTCCACCAGTGGTGAGCAGGGAGATCCAGAGCGACTTCGCGTTGGCGCACGAGCTGCCTGTCGTCTCTGCAGGCCCCTCTCAGGGCGCTCTGGATGACGGCAGCAACTCCCCCGCCCCTCTGCCAGTGTCCGTGGCATCTGATGAGGCTGCAGCAACTGGGGAGACGCCAGCTGTGGCACTGGCTGCTCCCTCCCAGGCGGGGCCAGCACAGGCTCCACTGGCCAAAGAACGATCACCATGATCATCAAGGCCAACAAGTCTGCACATTCAGCAGGCTGTCTCCAATGCCAGTGCCAGCAAGGGGGGAGCAAAACGTAAGATGTAGCACTCACGACCGTAAGTTAAAGACACTATGAGCACAAGAGCGACAGGTCACAGGTGGTTTTATGGGCAGATTTTTCCAGTCCGTGAGTGGTGACAGGGCCCGCTCGCTGATGCGTAAAATGATGTGGGTATAGGTCGGGCATGTGTCCTGGCGTCACCCCGCGTCATTTAGATTTTCAGCTCAGCGGGCGCGCAGCCAAATCGGCTGTGTGCCCGCCGAACTGTCAACGTCCTGTTAAGGCCATTAAAAAGCTAATTAACCTGATTGATGGATCTGCCTGTCCAACCTTAAGGTTGGCGGGCGGTCCGGGAGCCCTGGCGGGCCTCGGAAAAAGTACGAAACCTCATCTACGGGCGGGATGAGGTTTCATGAGGGTCTTTAAATTTTTACAAAAGGTTTCAATAAAAGTTATGGACATGTCCCAACTCATGTGACAGTGTCACATGAAGGGACATGACAGGGAAATTTTTTAAACCTCTTTATTTAAAGTTTTAAATCAGAGACAATGTCCCTGAGGCAGCACTTTGCCTCAGGGAGATCTGTGCACTCTTTCGCGTGCATGCACGAAAGAGTGAACTCCTGGCTGAGGGAATCCAACCCCGCCCGCACAGGGACCGCATAGCACTTCCTGGCGGACGTCATGCTGGGCGGGCTTTAATTGGCCCGCCCACGTAAAATGGCAACGTGCCACTGACCAGGGGCGCCAATCGGAGGCCCGCCCACCGTGTCCGCTCCCACTCTGAGCCCGGTGCCTTTGTCAACAGGAAGGGCTTCCACTCCATGAATGTGCAGATAGTGTGTGATCACAGGATGTTGATTTTTCAAGTCTGTGCAAGATACCCAGGCAGCTCCCACGACGCCTACATCCTCAGACACTCGCAGGTGCCAGGGCTCTTCAGTGGCCTGGCTCGGCTGGATGGATGGCTGCTGGGTGACGAGGGCTATCCCCTCAGAAGGTGGCTCATGACGCCTTTCTGCTATCCATGAGCAGAAGCTGAGCAGCGGTACAATAGGAGCCACGCCTCCACAAGGGCTGTGGTGGAGAGAGCCATCGGTCTCCTCAAGATCTGCTTCCGATGCCTGGACCACTCAGGGGCACACTCCAGTACCCAGATCGTGTATTGGTGATAGTGGTAGTCTGCTGTGCTCTGCACAATCTTGCGCTGGAAAGGGGGGAACGCAGTGGACGATGAAGATGTCGACTCAGTGGATGCGGCTGCACACGATGAGTCCAGCACTGATTCGGAGGATAAGGAAGCACAGGGCAATGATGGGGGGCTGAACGCTGACACAGCACTACACCAAGGAGGCAGGGACACCCGGGAGATTTTAATCCAATGAACCTTCAGCTAGTTCCACACAAATGGATCAGGAGGACCAGCCTTGCCTGGCGCTTCCATACGTAGCACTTAAGTGCTAAACCTGCCAGGTCATCAGCTGCAATTAAGGGCTTTGGACATAAACCTCAATGTCCACTCAAACACTCATGACATGTCTGTAAAGCATACAAATGCTGCACAAAGGAGCCACACTCAGCCATGGTAACACACCTGGATTTAATTTCATCCATGATATGGCGCAACAAAATGAAAGCAAAACGTTTTTACAACAGCAAGAAATAATAATTCCCTAATCTAGGGCCAACACAAAAGCACCAGTGAGAAACACATGGTGTGCCTAAGGTGCCTTATGCTTACGTTTACGGGTGCTACGTCTTGGTGCCGCTCCAGTGCTCGGAGTGGCTTCTGAGACAGCCTGCTGACTCTGCCGTCCTGGTGGCCTCGATGACCTTTGCACTAGCCCTCTGGCCCATGGAGTCTGTGCTGGCCCCACCTGGGAGGGAGCGGCCAGTTCCATAGCTGGCATCTCCCCAGTCGTCGCAGCCTCAACAGATGCAGCGGTCACTGGCAGAGGGGCGGAGGAGCTGCTGCCCTCATCCGCAGCGCCCTGAGAGGAGACCGCAGAGACGACAGGCTGCTGCTGCGCCGACGTGTGGTAGCTTCGGACCTCCCTGCTCACCGTGGATAGATGGGCACTGAGCTGAGATACTTGGTGTCCAGACCATCTCCCCCATTGCCAATGACCAGCTGTGGCCGCTGGTGCTGTGAGGGCTTGCAGGTCCCCAGGAGAAGCTGCTTGTTTTCCTGGAAGCCCCTCTCCCGGAGAGTCACTGCTCTCTCCATGGAGGAAGCATGACGCTCTGACATGAGGCTCATGGCATCACTCATGCTCCGTGTGGACTCCTCCACCACGGACACCAAGCGAAGCATGGTCTCATGCAACACTCCCAGATGCTCCCGCACACCCAGCCGCATTTCCTACAGCTGCTGCATCACGGACGACTCCAGAGGCACATTCATCACGCACCGACTAAGCATGTGCCTAGTCCCCTGCAGTCCTCCAGCTGCTGGTGCCATCGGCACTCTCTGTCTCTGCCATCTTCTCCAGCGATTGTGAAGTGCCCTCTCCATTGTGCCCCGGGACACTAGCCGATGTTGCAATTCTCACCGATTTGCTAGTATCTGCGCTGGTGCCTGCCTGGCAGAAATGGTGTGACGGAGGTGACAGTTCATGGCCCTCAGGTATGAGAGGGGGCATCTATAATGGAGCCTGGTCGCCAGCCTCTGATGATGCTGAAAATAACAACAAGGACAGTAGACCAGTTAGCGTCCACACAGTGACACACTTCATCCCTTTCCCCCAGGCTCATTATGCGCTCAACCTTCCAGAACCTAAGGAGACAAACGTTGGTGGGGTGGCAAGTGGTCAGGAGGAGGCCCAAACATTACAGGTGGATACAGATGGGCTGCTCAGGTGGCCTAAGGAATGCCAAGTGGAATGTTATGTTGATAAGTGTGAGGTGATGCACTTGGACAGGACAAACAAGGTACGGGGATACACGAGGAATGCTAGGATCCTAGAAAGTAAGGAGGATCAGAGGGATCTTGCTGGGCATGTCGACAGGCCCTTTAAGGTGGCGGGACAGGTACATAAGGCGTTTAAGAAGGTAAATGCCATACTTACCTTTATTAGCCAAGGAATAGAATGTAGGAACAGGGAGGTCATGTTGCAAGTGCAGAAAATGTTGTCGAGGCTACAGCTACACTTCTGCATGCAGTTGTGATCAGCGCTTCTTGGGAGGGATGTGATTGGAGTGGAGAGAGTGCAGAGGTCGCTGACCAGGATGCATGCTGGGCTGAAGAGTTGGAGTTATGAGGACACATAGCATATACTGGGGATATTTGCCGTGGAGCACAGGAGATTGAGGGGTGACGTTATTGAGCTTCATAACATTATGGGGGGCATAGATCGGGTGGACAGAAAGCAACTTTTCCCCTTGGTGGAGGGATGACTAACCTGGTGGTATTTATTTAAGGTAAGGGGCATGAGGTTGACAGGTGAGGTGATGAGGAACTTTTGCACACAGTAATGCGGGACGCACTGGCTGAAAGGGTGGTGGACGCAGAAACCCTCCTAACATGTAATAAGTATTTGGATGTGCAGTTGCGATGCCATGGTATACAAGGCCATGGGGATCACAGTCAGAAATGGGATAAGGCAACTTTGGAAGGTGCTGGACGTGCACATCTCCGGAGGGCCGAGGGTCCTTTGTTTATGACCCACACGTCTGACTCTATCACTCTGTGAATGAGCAGTGTTGCAACATTAACAATCTCAGCAATCATCAGTGCTTTGGGTGGTGGGAAGACAGAGCGGATGGGACTGTGGCCCTAAAATACCTGGCCACTCCATCCCAGCTTCACCGACGCCTGTGAACCTGGGCACATGGCGCCTTTTAAGCTCCAGGGCTTCCTGCTCAAAACAGCTCAATATCACCAACTGGGCCTGGATGCCTCCAGTGTGCAAACATTCAGAAGCATTGTGCGCATTTTTCTTCTGCAAAGCAGAGAAGACCATTCATTGGGGCTAACAGCACGTGTACTCTGAATGCACACACCGCACCCCAACCACAGTGGCTCATCTGAGGCCTCCAGTGCCTCCTCTCCACGCTACTGCTGATCAGTCACAAAAATATAGTACAACTGCTCCCAACCCCACCGACCACCGTCGCCCCCCCCGCCCAACTGCCACCTTGGACGCATTCTGCGACCATCATTTTCAGAAACACACGGTCTTAGCTCCCATGGCTAGGAGGCGCAACTAGGTGCAGCACCGAGGGCACCAGATGGCTCTTGGTCACGAGACCTTGAGGCTCCCCTTCCAACATCTCATCACCGTGAATAGGACATGTGTTGGGGTTTTGAGTATGCGCCTAGCTGCATCTCCTGCAGGTTGCCCCAGACTAGTCATGTGTGACTAAGACCAACACATGGTGCAGGGAGTACCCATTTTCTCATGAACCACTGAAGCTGATGTAAGCATCGTCACTTTCTGTTTGCCCGCCCACCGTGCAACAAATTCCCAATATGAGACAATGCAGTCACGACAGTAAGGCTTCAGAGGTGGGAGCGGGGGGGCCTCAAAGGCTAAGGCTATCTGCTGGGTTAAATACCCAATGCCAACATGGTTCTCACCCTTCCAGAGTGCAACAAATCATTGAAGCACTTACGGCACTGGATCCAGGGAGCTCACCACCTCCACCACCTCCTCCCAGGCACACTTCATCATGTGGGGGGGCCTCCTACTTCTATCCTGGGGAAACAACACCTCCCGCCATGCTGCCACCTCCTGGAGAAGGGTAGCAAGGCAATCATCAGAAAAGCGAGGGGCACATTGGCCCTCCGCTGGCCTACCCTGCAGCCTACCCTGCTCCTGTGCCTGACCCTACAGCCTGCCTTCCTCCTCTGGCCTTCCCTCAACATTGGCCTGCTGTGCAGACTCCCTGTGGTGTGACCTGCAGCTGGCCATAGTGAACAGCCTAAAGGAGGCTGCCAGGCCTATTTTTAAACAGGCTGCCGGGTCACCATTGGACCCGGCGGTCTGTAAACGCCCGCCGCAAATTCAGACTGCCGCTCTCCATGGGAGTCGGAAATGTGCTAGCCAGGCCTTAATTGGCCCGCCCGCGCAAAATGGCGGTGCGGCCCCGATCGTGGGCGGCGATCAGGTCTGCGACCGCCCACGTCAGCACCTGCTCCGTCTGCCCGCCAAACGCAAAATTTTGGCCTTAGAAAATATCAGTGGGATTAGACAAAGTCAACATGGATTTATGAAAGAGAAATTAAGTTTGACAAACCTGCTGAAGTTTTTTGAGGACATAACTAGCAGAATAGATAACGGAGAACCAGTGGATGTGGTGTATTTGGATTTTCAGAAAGTTTTTGATAAAGTCCCACATAAGAGGTTAGTGTGCCAAATTAAAGCACATGGGATTGGGGGTAATATACTGGCATGGATTGAGAATTTATTAGCAGGCAGGAAACAGAGAGTAGGAATAAGTAGTTCTTCTTCAGAAAGCAGTTGGTTGCTAGTGGGGTTCCGCAGCAATCAGTGCTTAGGCCCCAGCTATTCACAATATGTTTGGGTGAGGGAACCAACTGTAATATTTCCAAAACAAAAACAGAATTACATGGAAAAACTCAGCAGGTCTGGCAGCATCGGTGGAGAAGAAAAGTGTTGACGTTTCGAGTCCAACATGACCCTTCAACAGTTGAAGGGTCATGAGGACTCGAAACGTCAACTCTTTTCTTCTCCACCGATGCTGCCAGACCTGCTGAGTTTTTCCAGGTAATTCTGTTTTTGTTTTGGATTTCCAGCATCCGCAGTAGCTTTTTGTTTTTATCTCTGTAATATTTCCAAGTTAGCTGACAGCATCAAACTAGGTGGGAATATGAGTGGTGAGGAGGGTGCTAAGAGGCTTCAAAGTGATTTAGACATGTTGTGAGTGGGTAAATACATGGCAGATACAGTATAACATGGATAAGTGTGAAGTCATCCACTTTGGTAGGAAAAGCAGAGTGGCAGAGTATTATTTAAATTGTGTTGGATTGGGAAATGCTGATGGACAAAGGGACCTGAGTGTCCTTGTACACCAATCACTGAAAGCAAGCATGCAGGTGCAGCAAGCAGTTAAGATGGTATGTTGGCCTTCATTGCGAGAGGACTTGAGTATAGCAGCAAGGATGTCTTACTGCGGCTATACAGGGCCTTGGTGAGACCACACCTGGAGCATTGCATGCAGTTTTGGTCTCCATACCTAAGAAAGGATATACTTGCCAGAGAGGGAGTGCAGTGAGGGTTCACCAAACTGATTCCTGGGATGGCAGGATTGTCATATGAGGAGGGATTGGGCCGACTAGGCCTGTATTCACTGGAGTTTAGAAAAAAATGAGAGGGGATCTCTTGAAATGTATAAATTCCTGACAGGGCTGGACAGACTGGATGTAGGAATGATGTTTCCTCTGGCTGGGGGGGTCTAGAACAAAGGGTCACAATCTCAGGATATGGGGTAGGCCATGAGTTATACAATTGTGTGATAACCAGTACTTTCAGCTTGTTAAGAGAAGTTTGTTTTAAAATAAATTAATCATTCTGAGTTTTTGAAAGAAGCCTTGTCAGAGTCTCTTTTCTTCTGGGCCCTAAAGGTATAGCTACACAATTGGCCATTTCAGTGAGAAAGTTAAACATTTAAACTAGTGCTGCAGCCTGCAGAGTAGTGGGGCCTGATAATTCATGTACTCCTCCAATCCCAGTCGAAACAATATGGACGTCTTGCTTAGGGTACTTCTAGGGTTGGTGTACACCAGATACTGGCCAACCTGCAACACCTCACCTGAACAAAGACTGATCATTCCCTCAGCTGACATTTCCCTCCTTACATCCAGCAGGGGTCACCAGATAGCAATCAGATTTTGCCCTTTCTGCCTTTCAGATGCGATTTTAAACCAAGAATCCTAGGGCAGAATTTTGCCGTTGGCGAGCAGGGGGCGGGGCCCCCGACATCATCCCGCCCCATTTAAATTTTCAGGAAGGCGGGGGCGCAGTAAAATCAGCTGTGCACCCGCCCCCCTGTCAATGGCCAATTGGGGCCATTGACAGGATCATTAAAACAATTAAAGGACCTGCCCATCCAACCTTAAGGTTGGTGGGCAGGCCAGGAGCCCCGGCGGCAACTGGATAAAACATGAAACCTCATCCACCAGCAGGATGAGTTTCATGCAGGGTTTTAAAGATTTTAATAAAGTTATTCTGTAAATTATGAACATGTCCCATCTCATGTGACATTGTCATATGACAGGAACATGTTAGAGAATTTTTTTTTCCTATTTTTAATATTGTTGAAAGTGGAAGTGATCTCCCTGAGGCTGCATTTAGCCTCAGGGAGATGTGCGCTCTTTGGTGCACATGTGCGAAAGAGCGCACTCTCGCTTTTAGGGAATCCCCCCACCCGCACAGGAAGCGCATAGCGTTTCCCGCTGGACGTCACGCTGGGCGGGCCTTAATTGGCCCACCCACATAAAATGGCAGTGCGGACCGCTTCTCCGGTGGGGATCGGCTCCCCACCCGCCGGAGATTGGGTCGGTCCCGCCCACCCGACAGGCAGAAAATTCTGCCCCTAGTGCTTGTTCTGGTTCAGAAGGACTTCAAAAATCCTACGGCTCTATATGAAGAAGAGCAGTTCACCTCATGTTGTGGCCTACATTGTGCCCGCAACCAATAAATAAACCAAATGGTCATTTATCAAATTAACCTTTGTGGGATTTTGCTGTACATGAAAAGTCCACGAGTCATGCATATAACAGCACTAACTGAATTTCAAAATAATTCATTAACTATGAAGCATCTTGGGACATTTCTGAGGTGATGTAAGTACAGCTTCCTTCCTACCTTTCCTCTAAGCCCAGTTTTAGCACTCCTATCTGTGGCTCAGTGATAGCACTCTTGTTTCTGTGTAGATAATCCAGACTCATACTCCAGTGCTAGTACTAAAGGAGTGCTGCACTGTTGGAGGTGCCATCCTTTGGATGGGACATTAAACCAATACCCTGTCGGGTGTATGGAAAAGATCCCATGGCAATATTTCAGGCAGGAGGAGATATGTTTTTCCTGGTGGCCTAGCCAAGATCATCCCTCAATATGATAATAAATAATGTGTGTGATAATAAATAATCCTCTTTGTTTTTAAATTCACAAAAGCTTGCTGCATTTGCTGTTCAAGTTCTCCATCTTCAAGTTGTTTAAATATTGTGGCCTAGAAATTTGGACACGTTCATTATTGCAAATGCAGAGGGGGTGAGGAGGCACCTTAGTTAGGCACCTGATTAGTAATCAGATTAGCTGGTTATTTATCTAATTGTGTTTTGTGGGATCTTGCTGTATGCAAATTAGCTGCACCATTTCCTACATTAGAACAGTAATATAGGTATTACATTACTTCAAAGAAAGTACTTCATTGGCTGTAAAGCACTTTGGGAAGTCATAAAGTTGAGAAAAATACTCTATAAATGCAAACCTTTCTTTTCTAGCTGTGATTGACAACCAAAGTTCCTGGTGTATCTGGCTCAGCTGGATAAATTCACTGAGCAAGGACAGGAATAATTCCTTTCATGTTATCATAAACGTCAAACTTACCTTAACATTGGCACTGCTGGCAATGGGTTACATAAGAGATAGCGGAGAGCTGGTGATGAATTATAGAGAGGAAAATAGAGGACTGGCATTATGCAATAGGCACTAAAGAGGGCTAAATGCAAAATACTGCGGATGCTGGAAATCTAAAACAAAAACAGGAAATGGGGTATGTGGAACATTCCTTGTTCCAGTCCTACTCAGGCCCCATCCCACAACTCTTTCTCCGGTACATCAATGACTGTTTCGGTGCCGCTTCATGCTCTTGTCTGGACCTGGAAAAATTTATCAATTTTACTTCCAATTTCCACCCCTCCACCACCTTCACCTGTTCCATCTCTAACATTTCCCTTCCCTTCCTTGACCTTCTGTCTCCATTTCTGGTGATAGACTGTCCACCAATATTCATTATGAGCCCATCGACTCCCACAACTACCTCGACTACAGCTCCTCACTCCCTGCTTCCTGTAAGGACTCCAACCCATACTCTCAGTTCCTTTGCCTCCATTGCATCTGTTCCAATGATGCCATTTTCCAAACCGGCGCTTCTGACGTGTCTTGCTTCTTATTTAACAGAGGTTTTCCCCCCACTGTGGCTGACAAGGCCCTCAGCCGTGTCCGACCCATCTCCTGCACCTCTGCCCTCACACCTCCCACCCCCCCTCCCAGAACCATGATAGGGTCCCCCTTGTCTTCACTTTTCAACCCGCCAGCCCCTCTATTTAAAGGATCAACCTCTGCCATTTCCGCCAACTCCAGCATGATGCCACCACCAAACACATCTTCCCCTCACGCCCCCACCCCGTTGGCGTTCCATAGGGGCTACTGCCGCAGGGACACCCTGATCCACTCCTCCATCATCCCCAATACCTCATCCCCTTCCTATGGCACCTTCCCATGCAATTGCAGAAGGTGCTACATCTGCCCCTTTACCTCCTCCTGCCTCACCATCCAAGGGCCAAAACACTCCTTTCAGGTGAAGCAACACTTCACTTGCACCTCCTTCAATTTGGTCTAGTGCATTCGCTGTTCCCAATGTGGTCTCCTCTATATCAGGGAGGCCAAACGCAGACTGGGTGACCACTTTGTGGAACACCTCCGGTCTGTCCGCAAGCATGACCCAGACCTTCCGGTCGTTTGCCATTTCAACACATCACCCTGCTCTCATGCCCACATGTCCGTCCTTGGCCTGCTGCAATGTTCCAGTGAAGCCCAACACCAACTGGAGGAACAGCACCTCATCTTCCAATGAGACACTTAACATCCTTCTGGACTTGAGCTCAACAACTTCAGACCATGAAATGTCTCCTCCATCCTCGCCCCTTTTTTTAATCCCCTTTTTTCTATATTATTTTTATTTTTATCCATTTTAATTTTATTTTCATTCACTTATCTGTGGTTTTATCCCCTTTTTTATCCCCCCTTCTATTCCATTTTCTATCCTTTTTTTCCCGACCACTGCCACCACCACCACCCACCCCCGCCACCCATCCCCTACAGGGCCATCTGTTACTTGTTCCATGCTGTTCTTTCACATAACGCTACCCTTGTTCTGCTATCATCACATTCTACTTTCTTACCTTAATGCCACTATCAGCACATTTTTTAGCACTAACCACTACAATTAACAATCCCTTTGTCCTTTAGTTCATGGCATCTTTGTCCTCCTTTGTCCCCACCTTTCACTGGCCTTCTATTTAGCTCCACCTGCCCCACCCCCCTCTAACAGTATAAATTTCATCACATTTCCACTTCTCTTCAGCTCGGAAGAAAGGTCATACTGACTGGAAACATTAATTCGGTTTTTCTCTCCACAGGTTCTGCTAGGCCTGCTGAGTTTTCCCAGCATTTTCTGCTTTTGTTACTAAAGAGGGCTGGTTGTGTTCTATATAGAGGGTAATAGAGGGCTGGCAATGACTTACATAGAGGACAATTGATGGCTGGCGTTCAGTTAGATGCAATGATTTCATGGATCTGGTTAACAGATTTGTACTACTTCTTCTGAAGTTTTGGGGGGCTGACAGTCTGAACAGAATGAGATGAAAGATGAGTGCTGCTAGTTGGACCTCAATGATTGCATTTTAGAAGCTTACCCAGAATGCAACAATCCTAGTGCGTTCTGCATTATTCCATTGTTATGAATGTCAAATTTACCTTGTATAGGGATGTAGTCAAATTCTGTAGTACCTGTCATACGTGTCAAGTAATAGGGAACTATAAGCAGTGATTAAGTTGGCACCTTTAATCCCAATACCAGCATTTGAAGAAACGTTTACTAAGGTCAAGATTGATTGTGTAGGACCCCTCCCTCAGGCTAAAAGTGGAAATCAGTGCTCACTGACAATAATGGATGTGTCTACCAGGTTTCCTGAAGTGATACCTTTAAGAAATATTACAACTAAGAAGATTGTGGAAGAGTTAATTAAATTTTTTACAAGATGGTTTACTTAAGGAAATACCATCAGATCAGGGGTCAAATTTCATGTCACAGCTGTTTAAGGAAGTAATGAACAGTTTGGGGATAAAACAGTTTAAGTCAACAGCTTATCATCCAGGGTCACAGGGAGCTTTGGAAAGATGGCGTCAAACTTTAAAAACCATGATGAAAGCATACTGTCAGGATTATCCATAGGATTGGGTAGAGGAATTCCATTCTTGTTATTTGCCATTGGAGACGCTCCTAATGCATTAACTAGCTTTAGCCCTTTTGAACTAATTTATGGTCATGAGGTAAGGGGACCACTAAAATTGATTCATGAGAAATTGGTGGGCCAAAATTCAGAAACTATTCTCTTGGGTTACATATCAAATTTCCGGGAAAGATTGAACAGAGCATGTGAGTTGGCTAGGGAACATTTCAAGATATCACAGCAAGTGATGAAAGTAAAGGCAGGTAAGAAAGCTAAAGCTCACAGTTTTGTTTCTGGAGAGAAAGTATTAGTTTTATTACCAGTACTAGGTGATTCATTAAATGCAAGATTTGGTGGGCCTTACAGGAATGAAAAGAAATTGAGTGAAGTAAATTATTTAATAAATACTCCAGATAGGAGAAAGAAGCAGAGGATGTGTCATGTAAATATGCTTAAAAAGTACTTTGACAGGGAAGAGGAACAAAAAGAGATATTAGTGATGGTGGATGATGAGAAAGAGGTAGAAGTGCAGGACTCTGAAATTGATTTTCTTCTAATCAAATTGAATAATGAGAGGGTGTGCGAAAATTTAAATGAAATATTGAGTAACCTTCCAAGCAAATGTCAAAGTGATTTGGAAAAGCTATTGCAGTCACACAAACCTATTTGTGGGAATAAATTGGGAAAGACACTTTTAGCTATACCTGATTTCTCTGTACAGGTTTCATCTTCAATAAGGCAACACCTTTATAGATTAAATCCAGCAAAGTTATCACAAGTATAAAAATAAATTGATTTCATGCTTCAAAATGATATCATTGAGTCTAGTTTCAGGAACTGGAGTTCGCCTTTTGTGCTGGTACCGAAACCGGATGGAACACAAAGACTGGGTGTGGACTATCGATAGGTGAATGCGGTGACAAAAGCGGATTCATATCCTATACCACGGTTGGAAGATTGCATTGAGAATGTGGGAGAATATTTACAACATCTGGAAGGATTATTTCCTCGATTACAAGAAGCTAATTTGGTGATGAACTTGGCTAAAGGTGAATTTGCAGAAGTGCAAGTTACGTATCTGGGCCACACCATTGGCCATGGTAAGGTGGCTCCGAGAGATGCGAAAGCCAAGGCTATCGTGGATTTTCCAGTGCCTACAACAAAATGAGAAGTTTTGAGATTACTGGGCATGAGTGGGTTTTACTGGAAATTTGTACCAAATTTTAGCCAAGTTGTTGTTCCACTTACTGAACTATTAAAAAGCAACAAGAAGTTTCAATGGACACAGGAGCATCAGAAGTCATTTGATAGTTTGAAAACTACTACACCAGTTTTTGCAGTACCCAATTATGCCAAGCAATTCAAGTTGGGCGGTGATGCAAGTGATATAGGCATTCGGGCTGTACTGTTACAAGAAGATGACATTGGAATTGAAAAACCGATAGGGTATTTTTCACGGAAGCTGAATGTACAACAGAGAAGATATTCAGCAATCCAAAAGGAGATCTTGGGTTTGGTGCTAGCGTTGCAGTATTTTGAAATTTATGTTGCCAACAATTCATCAGAAACAATCCTTTGAAGTTTTTGGACAAACTTTGAGACAAAAGTGCAAGGCTTTTCAGGTGGAGTTTATTATTACAACCATTTAATCTACAGATTATACATGTTGTTGGTAGAGAGAATCTGTTCGCAGGTGCATTACCAAGAGTTTGAAGCTTAAAGGAAATTTGGACATTTTTAAAAAAATCTGGACACTGAACTGGAGTGATTTCTGTTGATACCAAGGACTTGTGTATTTATATTTTTATATTAATGCATGCATCCGGTAATGTAATCGTGTAATAAGTATAGGAGATAGTGTGAGATGGGTTATTAAAAAATGAAGCCGTCTTTTAGAATTATGACGGTTCATTTTTTGATAGAGTGGGGAATGTCATGAAGATATTAATGTATATAATGCTATTGGAAATTATTTTAAATTGGACTTGTAGTGGAGCCTATGTCTGTGGGTGTGAGTGTGGGTATCATAATTGGATTAAAGCCAACTAGTCTGGGTGCTTTGATGTATAGTAGTTTTGAGATGTTAAACAGTAAGGAAGTTAAGGTAAAGAGTACATTTGCATTTTGTTGAATATAACTTTCAAAGACTGGGGGTGAAATCTTGCACCTTTCTAAGAGAGACTAAGCAATATGTTTATATTACTAATACAATTGGTGCTATGAAAGGGGTTTTATTGTTAGAAGAGGTGGAGTTCAAAGGGAAGGCTAAGTATATACAGAAAAGAGTTTTATGCATGAGTCAGAGGCATGCCACCTGTAAGGCTCCAACTGTGTGAAGGAACCAAGTTGAAAGGAACCTCATTTTGAATTTGTAAGATAAAATGTGCTTTGCCTGGTGTCTGTTTAAGTCTATGGGTTATTGTTGCCTTGAGGAAGATTACCTGGGAGTGATTAATTTGGGGATTTGTTTAAAAGCTATTATGGTAGCAATTTGTAGACATGTGTAGATGTTGAATTTGTTGTTAAGTTAATGAATGTTTAATTTAATTTATATAAAAAGCCCCTGGAGGCTTGGTGGTTTCATTTATGAATTCAAAGCTGCATCTCAAACACACCAATTGAAACTATAGGTTATGACAGTTGTTTAAAGTTTCCCTCTGGGGTCTTAAATAACTCACCCTTTATCAGCTGCTATGTCATAACACAGCTCAAAGAAAATTTCAGTTCAGAAGGTTACCCATGTTTGTTAACAGAGTCAGAATAGAAGAAATGGAACCATAAAATAACAGGTGGACTTACTTAGCTGGAGAGCTGAAGACATAGGGCTGAATTTTGCTGTCGGCGAGCAGGGGGCGGGACCCGCTCGCCAACGCGCAAAATGATGTGGGATGACGTTGGAGGGAACCCCCGACGTCATCCCGCCCCATTTAAATCTTCAGGAAGGCGGGCCCGCCAACTTGTCAATGGCCAATTGAGGCCATTGGCAGGATCATTAAAACAATTAAAGGACCCACCCATCCAATCTTAAGGTTGGCAGGCAGGCCAAGAGCCCCGGTGGGGAATAGAAAAAACATGAAGCCTCATCCACTGGCGGGATGAGGTTTCATGTTGGGATTTTAAAAGTTCAATAAAGCTTTAGTGAAATTTATGAACATGTCCCATCTCATGTGACATTGTCACATGAGGGGGACATGTTAAGGATATTTTTTCCTCTATTTTTACTGTTCCTACAACTGTCAGCGATCTCCCTGAGGCTGCACTTAGCCTCAAGGAGATGTGCGCTTTTTTGTGCGCATGTGTGAAAGAGCGCACTCTCGCATTTGGGGAATCCCCCCCGCCCACACAGGAAGCGCATAGCGCTTCCCACTGGGCGTCGCACTGGGCAGGCCTTAATTGGCCCGCCCACTTAAAATGGCAGCGGCGCCTGCTTCTCTGGCGGGGATTGGCCCCCTGCCCGCTGGAGATTGTGTCGGGCCTGCCCGCTCGGTAGGCAGAAAATTCTGCACCTATTTCTAGACACTCTAGCAAGAGGAAACAACCTTTGAATATCTACCCTGTCACGGACTCTCAAAATCTTAAATGTTTCAATGAGACCACCTCTTATTCTTCTAAACCCTATTGAATATGGGCTAATTCTACCCAATCCTTAGAGGGCAACCCTTTCATCCTAGAAATTAATCTAGGGAATCTTTATTGCACTGTCTCTAAGGCAGGTTCATCCTTCATTAGGCATATTCAAAATTTGCAGATGATACAAATTTTGGAAGCATTGTGAACACCAAGGAGAATAGTATTTTAAAAGGACATAGACAAGTTGGTGGAATGTTGGGTCAAGTGGCAGATGAAGTTCAATGCAGAGAAGTGTGAAGTGATTCATTTTGGGAGGAAGAACATGGAGAGACAATATAAAATAAAGGGTACAACTCTGAAGCGGGTGCAGGAGCAGAAGGACCTGGGTGTATATGTGCATGAGTCATTGAAGTTGGTCGGACAAGTTGAGGAAGCAGCTAATAAAACATACAGTCCTAGGCTTTATTAATAGGGCCATAAAGTAAAGAGCAAAGAGGTTATATTGAACTTGTGTAAGACAGTAGTCCAGCCTCAGCTGGAGTATTGCATCCCATTCTGGGCACCAGACTTTAGTAAAGATGTGAAGGCATTGGAGAGCGTAACGTAGATTTACTTATAATGTGTGGAGACACACTGGGAGCTGGTGGAACAAAAGGGGTAAGTGGTTCCTGGGATGGTCAACTTCAGTTATGAAGATGGATTGGAGAAGTTGGGACTATTTTCCTTGGAGAAGAGAAGGCTGAAAGGTGTTTTGGTAGAGGTATTCAAAATCATGAGGGGCAGGGTAAATAGGAAAAGGCTGTTCCCACTCATAAAAGGATTGAGAATGAGAGGGCACAGACCTATAGTAATAGCAAAAGAACTAAAAGTGACATGAGGAAAAGCTTTTTCACGCAGCAAGTGGTTAAGTTCTGGAAGAGAGTGTGATGTAGGCAGGTGCAATTGAAGCATTCAAAAGGCAATTAGACTGTTATTTTAAGAGGAAGAATATGCAAGGTTACAGGGAGAAGGCAAAGGAATGGAACTAGGTGATTTGCTCATTTAGAGAGATGGTAGAGACATGATAGGCCAAATTGCCTCCTTCTGTGCTGTAGCAATTCTATGATTCTGTGATTCGTATTGCCCATCCTTTATCCTTCAGAGTAAGAGAAGAAATTGGGGTAAAAAATAATCCACAAACTGTTGTACTATGGGTTCTATGAGATTGTGAGACTTGTATATTTAAATATGGACTCTTTGTTGTTAATCTTTAACTATTTACAGATCCCAGGTTACTGTCATGCATGGTGCTGGTGCATGCAGGTAGGCTGATTCCAGGGTGTTCTGTCTAGACTGTTCGCTCTGAGTCTAATACCATGTGGCTCTACACATCATACCATGGATGGGGCTATTCTCTAGTGCCACATTAACCATTGCCCTGATGAGCACATTTGCTTACAATGGCATGCAGGCATAGACAACATCATACGACATCCCTTTTCTTCTCCAAAGAATACTTTCCTTTCCAACGGAGAATAACCATTTGTAATACAATTTTTACTTGCTATCCCTGCTCCCCCATCTCAAGTTTCTGTCTTTGTAAATTCAGACGGTCTTAAGGTTTGACAATTCCTCCACATCTTGCTTTGTCATGTTTGGAGGAATGATAGTATTCTGTGTTTCTGGTACTTGGTTACCTCCATTTGATTCACTTGCTGTGCTTCTTCAAGTTGCTTTTTTCAGACACTGTGGCACATACAACATCATACAACAGAAATGTTGAACACAATAGGGGGGGGTTTTAATGTGGAGACAGGCTGGGAGCTGGGAGGTGCGGGGGTGTGGGCGGGGACAGCCAGTAGCACAAGGTGAACCCAGAAGTAAGTGCAGTGCATCTGTTAGTGGCTTTCGAATTCAGATACTGCATTTGCATCTTATTCCAGGTTTCCGAACAAATTAGTATGAGTGGGCATGCTGTAGATTGCATGAGCCAATTTCAACTAAACTATTTAAAGCAACACGGCAACTGTGAAATTTGATAGATTGTTGATGTGGTGGAATAAAAGTTGTAAGTGTCTTGGAGTCCCAATGTGACAAGGCTTTATTGATGCCACTCTAGATTTGATGCTGGGGTCGGTAATGTCTTAAGGGAGATACTCTTCCCTGCTGATGGAACAAGTCACCTTCTACTGAGACAAAGAAGACATGGCGGGAGATTGTACAGCAAGTTAGCATCAGGAGTATGGCACGTAGATGCAATGCTAGAAATCACTTAATGACATAATCAGGGCAGGGAAAAGTGAATAGAATGCACATTCAACTCCATTCTGCTATGTGTATTGTGCCAAACCGCTCACACTCCCTTCCAAAGCCTGCTCCAGTATATCTCTCCTCACACCAACTTACCTTGCAAGGGCACCTATCTTTCTCCGTCAATGCACTTCCTCACATCCCCACTTGTCCATCCACCAAGGATGCTCACCCTCATCTTAGTGCAATGTCACACCTCTCCCCCATAAAGACCCTCAAAAAATGCTCCCATTAGTTCACTCAATCTTTAATACTCTCACTTGTGAGTTCCTTCTTTTCCTCCTTGCAAGAGGAGACCACAGATGATGAGGGAGAGACAGAAAAGGAAGTGATTCTCCAGCAATCTTAATATTTATACTTGCAGAGGATAAGTTGCTAGAGATTAGCGGGTGTGCCTGGCCATCAGAAATGGGGGGCTTCCAGCTAACTGGTGACAGAACTTAATATCACAGAGTCACATGGCATACAACCCTCAATCATTTTGACTTGATATTAGCAGCTGGTGAAAAATGATCATGTGCATAATGCTCACTTAAAATATTCTTACCATGACATTTCTAATTCATGTACCAATGACTACATGCTTGGTCTAGGAGAACAACAGAGGTTTTCATATGCTCTGAGGGTGCACTGTCACAAGATTCATGCAAATCATGCACCAGCTCAGTTACTCACAATTTAGTGGGAGCAGTAAGGAAGCTAGTTGGATTTTCATCTGGTCCCTCACATATCACAAGTGAGCAAGCACACATGATGGTGACAGTGACAGCAGTAAGAGAGTCCAATCAGCTCAGGTGGACATAGATACTGGACATTGGAGGATGTTGACAAAGAGCAGCAAAAAATGTGCAAGGAACTGATAGGCTTTCCAGTCTCACTCTGCATGTTTGCAGAGAGATTGAAGGAGTCCATCTCATGCATGAGTGGCAGCATGACGTTGCAGGCCTTTGCAATGCAGTCTTCGTCCAAAAGAAAGAGCAGCCACTGGCATGAAACGTCAACTGTGTCAATCTTCTGAGTGCATGCAAACCCGTACCAATGGTTTTCCCACTCTGAATGTCGCCTTGAAAAAGATTGACGAAACCCCAGCCTTGGTGACTCAGCACCCACTCTTGTGTAGGAAAGTACTCTCCAGTTCACTGGTAGCCAGGAAATGCAAGTCGGTCATCAGAGGGAAAGTGGTGAGTGAGGACATAGCTATGTAAAGTCCTGTTCAGAACACACCTAGTGTACTGTAAGCAGCTCTGTGCACCACAGCTTAGAAAAAATATATTGGCCATGGAGGGTGTGCAGCGAAGATTTTCCAGAATACCTGGACTCCAAGAGTTAAATTACAAGGAGAGATTAAACAAACTAGGGTTGTATTCCATGAAATCTAGACAGTTAAGGGGTAATTTGATTGAAGTTTTCAAGATATTAAGGGGAACAGATAAAGTAAATAGAAATAAACTATTTTCCATGGTTGGAGACTCTAGGACTGAGAGGTATGGTCTAAAAATTACACACAAACTTAGAGGAGTGAAACTCTCTTCCACAAATGACACACTTGATCAATTGTAAATTTTAGATCTGATATTGATTGATTTTTGTTTTTCAAAAATTATTAAGGAATATGGGGCAAAGGAGGGTGTGTGGAGTTAGTCACAGATCAGTCATGATCTCACTGAATGGTAGAACAGATTGGAGGGAATGAATAGCCTGCTCCTATCCCTATGTGCCTATAGAAGTGGGAACTCAGCTCAAAGCACTTCCAATTGTAACCTATTGCCCCCTCCCCAACCCCCATCCGGCCACCACCCCCCAAACATAACATCCTCCGGTCAGTCCCCACATGCTGCCTCATGTCCTGTTGGCTGTCCCGGCACAAGTGCAGGTGATAGTCCTTTGGCCGAACCTCACAGGCTCCAAAATTGAGAAGATGTCAACCAAGAGCATCTCAGCATTCAGAGTAGGGATCTGAGTGCTCTCTAGTCCTCTGAAGCACCAGAGCTGCACCACAAAGATGGACTAGGAAAAAGAGTAAAGATTTGTAGTTGCACAAGGGTATATAAATGAATACGTTAGACAAGGTTAGATCATTAAGCTTCTGTTTAATTTATGAGCCACATAAGTATTATTTGCTTGCACCACTTTCCTGTCTTTTTTGTTGCTGCCTGCCAAGTGGCCTTCTCACTTGTAATGAATGGTGAAATAAGATTTTACGTTAAACAATGATTTTTTAAAAATTTGTTCATGGGATGTGGGTGTCACTGACTAGGCCAGCATTTGTTGCCCATCCTTAATTACCCTTGAAAAGGCAGTAGTGAACTGCCTTCTTGAACCATTGCAGTCCCTGTGTTGCAGGGACACCCACAGTGCTGTTAAGGAGGGAGTTCCAAGATTTTGCTCCTGTGACAGTGAAGGAACGAAGATATAGTTCCAAGCCAGGATGATGTGTAGCTTGGAGGGGAATGGGGTGGGGTTCCCATGCATCTGTTGCCCTTTTCCTACTAGGTTGTAGAGGTTGTAGGGATGGAAGGCTCTGTTGAAGGATCCTTGGTGAGTTGCTGCAATGCATATTGTACATGATATACACTATGTTTCAGTGATGGAGGGAATGAATGTTTAAGTTGGTGGAGAGGTTGCTGATAAAGCGGGCTGCTTTGCCCTGGATGATGTTGAGCTTCTTGGTGTTGTTGGAGCTGCACTCATCCAGCAAGTGGAGAGTATTCCATCACACGCCTGACTTGTACCTTGTGGACAGGTTTTGGGGAGTCAGTAGGTGGGTTACTCATCTCAGAATTCCCAGCCCTGCTCTTGTAGCCACAGTATTTACATGGCTGGTTCAGTTCAGCTCCTGGTCAATGGTAACTACTGGGATGTTGATGAGTGGCTGTCGAAGGAATGCTTGCTTGATTGCAGGATTGATTGTGTTGAGGGAAGGTCGGGGTGATGGGTTAGCAAGTGTGTTTAGCATTTGGCTACCAGCATTGATGCAACCTAACTGAACCTCACCATTGAGAGCATCTCAAGCAGCAATTTACACCACTTCTGATGGCACCACCTCCACAAACATTCACTCCCTCCACAGCCGACACAAAGTAGCAGCAGTATGTACCTTCTACAAGGTGCACTGCAGGGATTCACCAAGGCTCCTTAGACAGCACGTTCCAAACCATAACCACTACCATCTAGAAGGACAAGGGTAGCAGATAGATGGGAACGCCACCACCTGGAAGTTCCCCACCAAGTCACTCACCATCCTGACTTGGAAATATATCACCATTCCTTCACTGTCGCTGGGTCAAAATGCTGGAACTCCCTCCCTAACAGCACTGCAGGTGTACCTACACCACATGGACTGCAGCGGTACAAGAAGGCAGCTCACCACCACATTCTCAATGGCAACTAAGGATGGGCAATAAATGTTGGCCCAGCCAGCGAAGCCCACATCCTGTGAATGAATAAAAAAAGACTAGCCATATTACTTCTTTCTCCTCCAAGAAGGAGGAGGCTCCATGCTCAGCACCATTCTTCTCCTAAAGTTCCAGTCCTTGCTGCTGTGCAATATTGTGCAGAGTACAGCTCACCAGGATCATTTTGGAGACCCTGGCTGATATGCATTGAAGAGGCGCCTCCAGATCCATTGAGGCACCTGATGCACAACTTCAGCATACCAATTGCTTCCACAATGATGCGACTCATTGTCATATGGCTTTGATAGTAGCGCGTCCAGCCCTCATTTCTCACAACTGTCATCAGGCATGGTTTAAGTGGATATCCTGGTCTCCAAACAGTCAGCTGTAAAGAGTTCAGGGAGAGTGGACTGGCGCAGAACAAAAGCATCATGGTAGCTCCATGGGATTCTTGTGCACAGCTGCATAATCATCCTTGTCAGGTTGCACTACTGTTATGTATCGGCGGAGTGGGAGAGCCTTACAATTCACAAATGTTCCTGTGATCTGAGTGATATGAGATGCCTTGATTGCCACAAGTGCAGTTGATGACACCCTGCATCTGTGGGATGCCAGCCAGAAGTGCAAATGCAAGCGCCTGATCACTCTGATTAGCCCTTGGTGGTTAAATGTGCATAATTGCTTGCCTCTTCCAGCAGGCTGAAAATGTCTGTCATGCAAGACCTTGAGCCCCCTGAGACACTGGTGTTCTGGAATGTGGAACCAGCTTATTCTCTGCCTGTACATCATGTGTTGCAGGTATAGCCCCCGATGAGCTGCAACTCCCTACTCATCCCCTCTTTCTTGTTGGAGATGCAGATCAGCGGGAAGCAGCCTGCTGCTGTTGCAGCTGGTGCTACTGGTGATGTTCCTGCCAATGGTCCCATCGGAGGTGCAATCTAAAACTGCACACATGACATGCACACTGATCTTATACATCACAGATACAAAGTGGAGATAAGATGTTGGAGCCTTCTAAGTGGTGAAAGTGACCTCCAAAGCAGTAATCAGCTTTAAAGTAGTGAAAATAAAGTTTCGGAGCAAGTACTGTGAACAAAGGTCTTTCGCACAATTAGACATGGAAGACTTGCTGAGGTTGCAGCACATGTGGGAATTCTTGCCTGTCAGTTGCTGGGATCATTTTGCTTTGCTCTCACTAGCAAGTCCCAGGAAGTCCGTGAATCCCGTGCACACTCGGTTAGAGTTCCTCTGTTGCAGAAAGCTCCTAATGACCTAATAATAGATCTAAATTGGCAAGCCGTCCCTCCCAAGAGTGTTTCTTGCATGCAGCTGAACCTGCTGTAGTTAAATGCAGAATCGGCAGGTGGAAGCCAGCTTCCCATTGAGCTGTCAATTTAGAGCTTCTACCCCCTTCCAACACAAACTCCTGCAATCTTGGAAGTTAAAGTTCCCCCCAAAGTTTTTTTTTAATTTAAAGAAGTAATATAATTTTATGAACTCACCTCTCCTGTAATGCAAACATATTGCAAGACCATCAGAGGATTCAATGTCATTTCAGAGGCTGACCCAGAGGCCTACAGATTAATAACATATTCCTTGGCAAAAATCCAAGGCCTAATTCACAAGCTGCTGGATTTGCATTTCTGTCTACAATATTAATACCATCAGTTATCTATTTCTAAAGCTCACTGCCAGGGCACAGACAATGAGGACATTTTAATGGTTTACCCCAGGCCCCCAGTCTGATCTGAGTGCCATTACTATTTCCTCTTCAGAATTAATAGCATAAAAAACAAAGAGAGAACAATGAGCGAAATGATGGAGATGGATATCTTTGCACAGTGCAGGTCAGGTTGTATGACACCACTCTTGTGTGTACGTTTTAATTAATGCTTATGGATTCTCAATTTACTCCAGAAACATGCAGCATCCTGCCCAGTGGGGAAGAGCTTCAGTGATGAGAAGAATATGTCCATATTTAATCAACAATCTCTGATCTACATATTTGGCTGGACCTTTCAGTTAAATAATAAATGGACCTGTTCGCAATAAGATTAAATTACCTTGTGCCCTTCTGTGTTCTGTGACCGTATTGCAGGTTATGGTGACCAGATTTCAGGGATGTCACCGAGCTGGAACTGTAGAAAAGTCCAGTGTGCCTCGGCCACAGAGGAGATACATAGAGGAAAGAGAATAGAGAGGAGTGCACTGAATCTGATTGGGGGGGATCAAAATGTGTGTTTTGTGCTCATCAGAGACTGTTTATTATGTGTAATTAAAAATAGGAAATATTGGAATCATACAGTAAGTCAATCATATTGGAGGGAAGGGATTGCATGTTGGCTGACCATGAACCTTGAGCCTCCCCCACTGACAAAATTATTATTATTAATTTCCACGTAGGGGATTACACTTAAACTGATGCATTTTTTTTGTTTTGAAAAAGTGTGCACTATAGGATAAATGTATTAATCTGGCAAATTAGCAAGAAGCTGAGTTATAGACTGGATGCTTCCCAGCCCCATGGAGGCAGTTTTGGAGACAGACGGGTGATGAAATTTAGAACACAACGTACCAGATCAGCTTGCAAACGTGTTCTTGCCACCAAGCGATTTTTCCAGGAAAGGGATGTGACTGGAATCTGCTTGATGGCCTCAACTAAGGCCTTAATTACTGGGCATTTTCATACAGGGGGGCAAGATACTCGGCATCCCACAGGCCACCTGCAGTGACAAGAACTTGATAATGCTTCAGAAGCGGTTTCATAGCCAGTCATCCGAGCTACATAACAACTGGGGCCTTTTAACCATTTACCGACAGTAATCCTCAAAACTGTTTTTTTTTAATTCATTTGTGGGATGCTGGCTGGGCCAGCATTTATTGCCCATCCCTAATTGCCCTTGTTCAGAGGGCAATCACATTGCTGTGGGGTTGGGGGGGTGGGGGTGTGTCTGGAGTCACATGGACAGCAGATTTCCTTCTCTAAAGGAGATAATGAACCAGATGGGTTTTTGCAACAATGGTTTCATGGTCATCATCCGACCTTTTAATTCCAAGTTTTGTTGAATTCAAATTCCACCAGCTGTCATGATGGGATTCAGACTCTAGTTCCCAGAGAATTACCTTGGGGGTCTGAATACCAGTCCAGTGACAATACCACTACGCCACCATCTCCCCTCTATCCCCAATCAGAAGCTATGCCATTGCAAACAGCTCGTGAAAACGAATGTCTCTCTTTACCGCTGCGCCTGATAAAATGATAGCCACTCCCATCCTACTCAAGGTGACTCCACAACGCCACTGCTGCTACTAGCCCCTCAGCTCAGCTCTAACTGTGAAGGCAGCTGATGACCATCCCCGCGGGGCATGATAAATCACCCCCAGACTCTGGAACCCAGCTGCCATCTCTTACTGGGCAGGGCTCCTGGACACAGCCAGTTAACTGGTTGTCACCCATGATGTCATGCCTGCGGAGATGGGTTGACCTCAGATACCAGTGGGTCACAGAACTGGGCACAACACCTGGGATTTTTACAAGTCTGGAAGATTCCATCCATTTTATTGATTCTCTGACCCATTGCCCTTCAAGGGTGACTCCTCACTAGTTCATGGTGCACTGATTTTACCTTTCTCTCTAAGCTATGAGGCAGGGTGGGTTAACACTTTGAGTTCAGATGAAGGACACTATCTGCAGTAAAAACGTACCCTCCCTCCTTGCTGCTGATTGACTTAGGGCAGAATTTTCCACTCCCATTGACAGCGGGTGTGTTTGGCAGTGTGAGCGGATAATATACAAGAAGGCCAAAAATCGATTTTACGCCAACGTGAAACCAGTTTGTGATCGTCCACTGCACCCATCAATGGCAGGCCGCATTTCCCACCGCCGCACGTCGAGAACCTAATTTCATTACTTTAGCATCTCATTATAAGTTCTGCTCGATGAGGAGAATTTTCTTTCTCTCAAAGGGTCATTAGTCTGTCAAAGTCTCTTCCCTAGAAAGCAGTGAAGGCTGGGCCATTGAATTCATTCAAGGCAGAGTTACACAGAATTTTGATAGACAAGGGAGTCAAGGGTTATGGGAGACTGGCGGCAAAGTAGAGTTGAGACCACGACAAAATTAGTTACGATCTTATTGAATAGCAGAACAGGCTCCAAGAGCTACTCCTGCTCCTAACCCTGTGTTCCTATGGATGGGAACCCAGTGTCCTTCCCAACTTCGCTCCAATTAAATCTGTCAATCGAGGCTCTTAAATAGTCAATTAAAACGCCCACTTAATGGCCTCATTCACAGCCGCTAGTATTCAATCATTGGCGGGCAGGGGACTCGCCATGTGAGAAGCCTGAACAGCAAATCCTGTTGGCGTTGCTTGTGGGAGAGGGGAAATCCCTCATTCAAAGGAATTCAGTACCTGATTGAGGGACCTGGCATCAGGAAGGGGAGTTTGTGGGGTGGTGGGAGGAGGCAGCAACCATCCCCCCCGTCTTTGCTGCAGAAACCCCTCCACTCCCAACCCCAGCAAACTCCAAACACCCCCCCACCACGGCCACCCCCCTAAACCCCACTCCTCCAGCTATCACTCCTCTGTAGGCTGAGTCCTGCGCTGATCCTGGGATCTTAGGTGGGTGCATTACTAGCAGCAGCCACTGCTTCCCTGGTGGTGCTGTTGAGCAATGCACAGCAGCAGGCCTCTGGTTAACAGTGAGTGACTCCCCCCACCTTCCCCCGCAACCCACCACCCCTCAGAGTTTTTGATTGGCATTTAAAATGGTGGGCCTTCCAAAAGTAGGTGTTGTGGGGCTCTCGTCAGCTCTCCAGCCAGAGGGCGAAACCCCTGTCGCCAACATTAAATCCCATCCCCTATTTTCATTGTTTATAATTCACTAGTTGCAATGTTTGTAATCATGTAAAAAAATATTTGCATTTATATCATGCCTTTCACAACCTCAGGATATCCCAAGGTGATTTACATCCAATGAAGTACCTTTTGAAATATATTCACTGTTGTAATACAATGTGGCAGTCAGTTCGCACACAGTAAGCTCACACAGCAATGTGATAATGATCAGACATTCTGTTTTTGTGATTCTGATTTCGGGATAAATATTGGCCAGAACCCTAGGGATTACACCCCTGTTGTTCTTTGGAACAGTGCCATGGGATCTTTCACATTCACCTCTGAAAGAATTCAGGGTTTCAATTTAAAGTCATACAAGAGACAGCACATCCAACAGTCTAGTACTTCTTCAGAATTGCACTGGAGTGTCAGCCTAGATTTTATGCTCAAATCTTTGAAGCATGTGCCTCAGAGGCAAGAGAGCCGCCAACTGAGCCACAGTTGACACAGCTGGTACTTGATATATGGCCCCAATAAATTGTATGACACAATCATAAGCTCTATCTAAGATCCAGCACCAAAGAGTGCAGAGGACTAGACAGTTTAGATTAACTACTTCACACAGAAGGTGGCGATCAGGGATGGAGTGGAGATGCAAAATGTTGGCAAATTCAATAAGGAAATGGAAAAATATCTGGGAAAGAAAAGGAATGAGAGGGGGAATGAAAGCCTTTTTGCATTCCTGTACATTCTTCTATGGAGGAATGTATACTTGACTAGAATTTTGAATCCATGGGGCAGAATCTTGCCCTCGCGGCCAGCCGACCCCCGCCACTGAAACGGGGCCCGCCGCCATTTTAAGTGGGCGGGCCAATTAAGGCCTGCCCAGCGGCATTCCCGACAGGAAGCGCTATGTACTTCCTGTTCCGGGGGGGATGGAATCCCCATCTGTCAAAGTGCATGCGCGCCAAAGAGCGCACTGTTCCCTGAGGCAAAGTCCTGTCTCAGGGAGAATACTGACAGTGGAAAAAACTTTAAAAATAGAAACATTAAAAAATTATTAACATGTCCCCCTCATGTGACAATGTCACACGAGATGGGACATGTTAATAAAAAACACATAAACTTTATTAATTTTTTACAAAACGGACATGAAACTTCATCCCGCCAGTGGATGAAGTTTCATGAATAATCTGGAGCCCGCTGGGGCACCTGGCCTGCCCACCAGCCTTAAGGTTGGTCGGGCAGGTCTTTAATTAATTTAATTAGGTTGTCAATGGCCTCAATTGGCCATTGACAGGTCGGCGGGTGGACAGCTGATTTCGCTGTCCGCCCGCCTTCCTAAAAATTTTAATTGGCCCAGATGATGTCGGCGGTTTCGCCCGATGTCATCCCGCATCATTTTCCCCTCGGCGAGCGCCCCCAAATCGCCGAGAGGAAAATCCTGGCCCATGTGTTGGGTGAGGGGAAGGGTTGTCAAATCCACGCAAAAGCCCAATAGTGCCAGACCACTGCAGGAGTCCTGAATCAGGCCGACTTTAGAAAATAAAATAGGGGAAAAATAAGTGTGGGCCACTATCTAGGAGTATTAGAGTTCATCACAAACCCAGGAGTAGCTATTGGACAGTTGGGAGCCCAGCTAGAGGTGGGGATCAGAACTAATAAAGGAGAGACTC
Source organism: Cetorhinus maximus (assembly GCF_964194155.1). Classification (NCBI taxonomy): domain Eukaryota; kingdom Metazoa; phylum Chordata; class Chondrichthyes; order Lamniformes; family Cetorhinidae; genus Cetorhinus; species Cetorhinus maximus. Next base: position 141,020,350 of record NC_135882.1, on the reverse strand, counting down.
GTTGGCACAGTTGCAGTTCATAAACTTGGAGCAAATGGGAAGGTACGGCAGATCAAAACGTAACATGTCCAGTCACCGCAGAGTAGCAATCCATAATCATGGAGAATATTGACTGAGTAGTCAAATAAGTAGGGACTGTCACAGGATGTCAGTCTTAAACAGTATAGCTGCCCTGGTCAGATAACATCTTCAATGTTGTGTGTATATTATGACGGCATAAAGGAAACATTGAAGCCCTTTAGAGCAGAGAAAAAGCTGAACCTACAGCCAGAGAGCTGAGCTATGGGGAAAACATGAACTAATGTAGTATACCATCTAAATATATAAAGAAAGAACTTGCGCTTCTATAGAACTTCCATGACCTCAGGATGCCGCAAAGCAATTTAGAGCCAATGAAGTAATTTTTTTTATTCTTTCACGGAATTTGGGTGTCACGAGCTGGGCCAGCATTTGTTGCCAATTCCTAATTGCCCTTTAAAGTATAATCACTGGTTTAATGCAGGAAACAAAGCAGTCAATTTTCACAAAGCAAAGTTCCATGAACAAAAATGAGATAAACGATCAGATAATTTGTTTAGGCATTGATTTAAGGGTAAATATTGGCCAGGACATCAGGATGAACTCCCTTGCTCTTCGAATAATGGGGTGGATTCTTTTCATTTAGCCTGAAAGATCACACGGGGCTAGGAGGTGGGAGGCCTGGAAATATGATGGGGGAAGGCATAGGGAGGGGAGCCTGATGTCTTACCACCACCATAGCATACCGACAGGAGGGGAAATTTCAGCAGCGCAGCCACCCACCGGACAGCCAATTGAGCCACTTAAGAACCCAGTTAAGGAGCACTTCGCATCCCCATTGGTATTCTGCCTGTGTTAAGAGGGCCCACTGCTGTGTGAGGTCAATTGGGTGTCAGCCCTGGTGGTAGCCTATTAATTGGCTCTAAGTCCCACTGCCTGCCAGCTCCTGCTTTCAGCCTCAGCAGCAGCAGGACTTGTTCCTTAGTGTCAAAATTCAACCCAATGTCTCACTCAAAGGATGACACTTCTGACACTGCAGCACTCCCTCAGAACTGCATTGAAGTGTTAAGTGGATTTCTTTGCCCTTCAGCTCCAAACAGACCACAGATAAGTAAAGTAATTAATCCCTTTCAAGATGAATTGCGTTAGTCTAGTCAAGTTCTGGGAGCATTCTGAGACCAGCTGAGATCTGGCATGAGGACCATACAGAAGCAAAATGGCCATAATTCTTAATGTAGTCTGACAACTCTCTCAGACACACTCCTTTGCTGTGGAGGCCAGACAGGATTCATCTGTTCTCCACCACAAGCAGGGACAGAATTTTTAGCTCAGCATGTGGTTGCACACCTGACCTGATCGGGTGCGAAATCGCACGAGATGACATTGGGCGAGCGTGCCGATGTCTTCCCACACTTGCGCGATATTTCGGTCGGCGGGCGGGCGCAAGTGTCAGAAGTGCACCTGCCAACAATTAAGAAGACAATTAAAGTTGTTAAAGTTCCAATTACCCCTGATTTTTTGCGGTCCGTCCAACCTTACAGTTGGCGGACAGGTGAATCTGCCAGGCGGGCTTTGCATTTTTAATGAAACCTCATCCAAGGGCAGGATGAGGTTTCCATTATTAAACAAAAGAAATAAAAATGTACAGACAGAATTTTCATCATGTATAGTTCAGGTGACTGAACATCTTTCTCCGGATTTTAAAATCTTTATTTAATTATTTTGAAGTCTTTAGCTCCCTGAGGCAGCTCTCTGCTGTCAGGGGGCTTTCATTCAGCGCTCACCCGCACTCATGTCAGTGCCCACCCTCCTCCTGCCCTACTGCGGAAGCGCTGAGCATTTGAGAACGCACTCTTCATGCTGGCTGCCCATTAATTGGCTAGCTGGCGTGAAATCGCAGTCAGAGCCAATCGCAGACTGTCGTCTGTTTCTCGGCCGCTCCTGGGCCTGCCGATCACGCCTGCACATGACCTAAAAATCCTGCCCCAGATTTTGGGGCAGTACTTAAAAGGAATCGAGGTGTATCCAGATTGCTTCACTGAATTCCAGCCTGTCTTATGATCCAAATAACTTTCACTTTGACGCGCAGTCAGAATTTTTGACCTTGGAAAATTCAATCTTTATTTATCTTTTGAAGGTCTGATTCTATCCTCTGTGTTGCTATTTAGCCAAAGCAAGTAAATTTGAATCAGGACACAACAATGCCAGAACAGCTTTTAAGCAACATTAGAGAAATGTGCTGCATGGAAAAGCTGAGGACTAACTCAAAACGATCAAGTGAAACATGTAAAGGAACACAAAGAAATAAGAGGCAATGGAAAGATAATGGAGAAATAGATACTGCAATTAGAATTGTGCAGAGAAGGCAATTTAAAGAGAAAGATCTGTATGAAAGGAAAATTGACTGCAGAAAGTGCTGAGTTAAGAAAAGGAAAGTGGGTGTGGATAATTAATTTTTTGTCCGTGAATTTTTGTCTTAATCAAAGTGAAGGATTTTAGTGCTGGGAAATGGGACATTATCCTAAACAAAAGCCATGTTGGAATAAAGTGCTTCCAGATGAAGTATATCTAAGTCAGATGGAGAATAAGACTCCTTCTGCTCTACCCAGCCTCAACAAATGTACTTCAGCCCCACACTCTGAAGGGAGACCCTGCTGGATCAATGTAACATTTTTTTCTCCTTCCCACATGAGCCAATCTTAGAGTGAGATTCCAATTAATGCCAATTAGTAGGAGTTTATATGTTGTGTGTTAGTGCCTGCTAGGCACCTTGTAAGAATGTGCTTAAATTTATAGCAAAGGGGCATTGCAAATAAGTTGAACATGTTACAGTTCTCAGAAACAGCTTACAAAACTGTCTTTTCTAAAGAACTGCTTTCTCAAACGACCTTTGATACAGACAGCGACTCATAATTTGGGAGTAGCTGCACAAGCACCTGAGAGATGGTTGAAGTTGAAGGAGACTAAAGGCAAGTGCATCAAATGCCCTGTGGTTGAATGGCTATGTGCAGGAGGAATGTGTGAGGAAAACTGACTATGCATGATATTTTGATCTAAGTTCAGTTCGAGGTGGACTAATCAGGGACTGATCACATACCCCAGGAACTACTCAAGAGGCACAGAAGGATTGACACAAGGGTAGTTGCTGTGCAGCCAAACGATAAAAGGAGGCTAAGAACCCTCATCATAACGGTGCCAATGGAGTGAAACCATTGATGCGTGAAGTCCCACTGGAAGCAGATCGGATCTAGTCAGATCACACCCAACCGGCCTGCAGTCAACTTAGTCTGACTACCTAGGGGGTTAATATATGCTTTCTAAATTACTTGCACTCATTTAAGTTTTAAGCTTTTTGCTTATAAAAATGGTTGGATTTGCAGTGAAATTGTGTCAGTTGTGATTCTCAATCTCTCAGATGTTATACACCAGATTGAGACTACCCAATTTTCACTTGTATTAAAATCCTTAGGAGCAGCTGAGAGTATTTTAATTTTGATTCTTTTATGTGCAAAGAATTGTTGCTATAACTGAAATTGGATTGAGCAGGAGATGTGGAGACACGTTTATTTTAATCAAATGCAGTTTGCTGCAGTTATCGAGGACTGGGGCTGTCAGTGGTGCTCACAAGTATAAAGAACCCAACTCCCATATAACCAACAACAGAGGTGATACATTTTTCCTTGTGTCTCTCAATCTGTCAGTGAAACACTGACCTTTCTGTGACTTGCTGGATGTGCTGATCCAGTTGAATGTGTCAGCAAAACAACACAATGACACTATCCTGCTGGGGCTCGGAATTGGCTCAATATCAAATTCCCAGATCTCTCTGCTGTTTGCCCCACTATGCACTGCAGAGGGATCTCTGAAGAAGACTCCCTGCCCAGTGCCACTCCTTGCTTAGAACATACAATTTGTCCTTAACTTCTCTTTATACTTTTCATCAATTTGTCTAATAGATAGCCTGTAAATCTCCATTCTCTTTTAAATTATAGACATTTTTGTCTATTCATATTGAAGGAGATCTGGCTGTGATTTGGAAGCTGATGGTAAGGTTCTTTAAAATGTGCTCCGATGGTAAGGCCTAGCCAGAAATATCTTCAGAGGGGGCTATTGTTTTACTGTGCAACTTTGCCAGAATAGTGGCTGAAACAATGGCATATCCACTTCAACTCCGGCCAAGCTGCAGAGGCAGAGAGCAAGCAGCTCTGAAGAAATTCCTAGTCCTTGTCTTTAGAAGAGATTTTGATTTTAAGATTGTCTTTTACGGAGTTTCAATTCTGATATTTCCTCATTACTCATAATAAAACTCATTGAAAAGGACTCCTGATGAAGAGACTTCCAGTTTAATAATGTCTTTAAAACAAACCATCAGTCCAAATAAATTTTGAGCTACTGGCACTAGATGGGCACAGTCAGTGCAACGAGTCTCCATTAATGAGATGCGTTCAATGAATCCATGTCAGATCTAATTACTCAGTCATTATGTCATAATCAGTGTAAATGACCAATCAGAGTGAAATTATAATCAGGAGGATATTAACCCAACATAAGGAAAATGATGAGAAGCATGTGCTTGCTCTTGCATCCACTGGTAATATGTAAACCATTAACGACTAAGAGCAATCCTGTTAAAGTAATATCCAGGGCTATCCAAAAGTGGAGGGGGGGTACATGATTTCTTAAAGGGGTCCAAACTAGGCCTGAGGAGTGAATATTGGGAGTCCAGTTAGCTGGAGAATTCTCAGGTAAATCCAACTCCCACAAGTTTCCAGCAGTAAGTTTCAATTTATTTATAAATTCAGTGGATCATGGCCAATAAATGCAGGCAGGCAGGCAATGTGTGTTCTCTGAAGTCCACCACAAACCATATTGGGTGAGACTGCTCAGTTGGTGTTCAGGGTGAGTGTCAGAAACTGGCATGAGAGCCCATTGCATTGCAACCTGAAGCATTATGGCTGTTTCAGAGCTCTTTGAGAAATTGTTTTTTGTGTATGCTGTGCTCAGTTTTCTCAGGTACCCAGGGATCCTTATAGAGACTGCTGGAGGCTGCCACTCAAAAGGTAAGTTTAAAATTTTAAATTTACTCAACTGTGGCACAGGCAAAGTGAGAGTGCTCTTTCTTGCTCCACGTTAAAACCATGAGCTCACTGCCGAACACCATATGTCTCAGCCCCCTCCTGATTGGCTCACCCAGGCTCTCCTCAGCAAAAGCCCAAGCTGTCAGATCTTGCTGCTTCCTCCCTCATTGACCAGTGAGCTGCTTCTGAAGCCTCGAATTGTGCCCGTAACTCATCGGTATTCTCCTAATGAGGCCAATGGGTCAATTTGTTGTCGTTCTACCACCATTAGATGCTTGCACTGTGCGCTTCACCAGGTTGCACCAGTTTCTAGGCCCTCAAATCTTATTCCGCTGAGCACCGTAGCACAGTTTGCTGTACCAAACGTTGTTTATGGTATGGGATCACTGAATGTAGCATGAGCAGCAGGATTTCACATGTAAAAAATAGCCATTGACTTGTTTGCAACCTTGGTTCTGCCTGCAAAATGTAGGCTGGAAACAAGATGGAAGCAGATGTGTAAAAGGTTAAGAGTAAATTCATTCATCTTGCACTGTTGGGGGTTGCCATGAGAGAAGGCAGCACAGAAGACCAGAAAATCAACACTACACACGCTGTTGTTGTGTCTGACCCATTTTCTTTTTGAAAATGGTTTTTACTACAGGGATCATAGGATTGGAGAATTTGTTCTTTAAATTTGTCAGAAGGAAAGGATAGAATAAGATCATTGAGGAGAAAAAAGTTAAATCAAAAATGAATGATAGCATGGAAAGAGAGTAAGGAAGAAAACACCTTTCACAACGTCAGAATACTGCAAGGGAGTTTACAGTCAATAAAGCACTTTTGAAGTTGTCATCAAGGGAGTAGCAGCCAATTTGTGTATACCAAGTTCCCACAAACAGCAAAAGATAAATGGACAGGTAATCCTTTCAAGATTTAGAAAAATAGTTCCAGGGATGAGGGACTTCAGTTACACAAATACATTGGAGAGGCTGGACTTATTCTCCTTCAAGATGATTGAGAGGGGATTTGATAGAGGTGTTCAAAATCATAGGATCTAGACGGCGTAGATAGAGAGAAACTGTTCCTATTGGAGGGAGGGTCAGGAACCAGAGTAGACAAATTTAGAGTGATTGTCAAAGGAATCAAAGGTAACCTGAGGAGAAACCTTTTTATGCAGCGAATGCTTGGAATGCACTGCCTGGATATGGTGGAGGCAGATTCAATCGACGTTTTCAAAAAGGAATTGGATAAATATCTGAAGGGGGAAAAAATTGCACGGCTATGCGGAAAGGGGAGGAGAATGGAACTAGCTAAATTGCTCTTGAGCTGACACAGGTTTGACAGGCCGTCTGGCCTCCATCTAGCCTATGATTCTATAAACAATTGATTAAGTGCTAAATATTGACCAAGGTCCTGGGACAATTCCCCTACTCCTCTTCAAATAGTATCTTTTGCATCCACCTGAGAGGCAGACAGGGTTTCAGTTTAACATCTGACCTGAATGGATCATTGAGTTCTACACTGAAGTAGCTGCCTAGGTTGTATGCTTCCATCTCTGGTGTGGAGCTTAAACCCATAGCTTCATGACCTAGAATTGAGGGTAGCACAACTGAAACAATGGAGACAACGGCATGGATACCACTAAAGTAGTTTCCCCTTTCAAGTGAAGGATGTGTCATTACAGAAAGCCTCTACAAGCTGCAAGTTTCCAAATAGATCCAGAATAGGTGGGACGAGACTGAAGGCTGCTGTAGAAGATAGAGTGGCCAAAAACTTAGGCCTGGAGTTTCCTCCAGATTGTACTAGCTTTTGTTGGCACTCGATCAAATTCAACAAAACCAGTGCAAGATTTTAAACAAGAATTCCAATCAGTTCAATTTGAGTTTCTGCAGTCTTTTTGCACTGGTTTGAAATACATTGCACTACAATTTGGTGCAGTGTGCAAAACTGCCACAGCCTCAAATTGACTGAATCATAATTGCCAGTTTTCATTAACTGAGCTTATTTGCTGGCCTTCAAGGAGACTCTTGAAATTAATCTCGTTTATTTAGGCACATCGATATTAATAGACACCTTTTTAAAAGATTTTGATTTTTAAAAATTTACTAAGAACTTAATTACTATATACCAATGCAAATGGTCCTATGTAGATTTTAAAAATCATTTTCAGTTATTCAAAATCAGGTTATTCACAAGTGGTGGACTAGACACTTTAATTAAAAACACTTTTTTAGTGATAAACCATTTTCAGCCGCATTAATGCTGAAGAAGAGCAGGGGCATTGTCTCACTGCCCTGTTGATGTGTCAGTCGTGGCTCAGTTGGTAGCCCTTGTGTCTCTTGGTCAGAAGATTGTGGGTTCAAGTCTTACTGCAGGACTTAAGCACAATATAGGCTGACACTCAAGGGAGTGCTGCACAGTAGGAGGTGCTATCTTTCAAGATGTAGTGTTAGGCTGCGGTCCCACCTGCTCTCACAAATGGAATTGAAAGGTCTTGTGGCACTAGTTTGAAGAAGAGCAGGTCCTGGTGCCCTGGTCAATATTTATCCCTCAATCAAAAACAGCTGATTGGGTTGTTATCACAACACTGTTTGTGGGAGTTTGTGGTACCCAAATTAGCTGCTACATTTCCTACATTATAATTGTGAGATAAAAACAAAAAGCTAAAAGCTACTGCGGATGCTGGAAATCCAAAACAAAATAAAAACAGAATTACCTGGAAAAACTCAGCAAGTCTGGCAGCATCGGCGGAGAAGAAATCAGTCAACGTTTCGAGCCCTCATGGCTCTTCGGCAGAACTGAAGCATAGTTTCAACAAGGGAGAAATATAAATTGGTTTAAGGTGGGTGGGGGGGAAGAGACACATTGAGGGTGTGGTGTGAGCAGATAATCAAAAGATGTCAGAGACAAAAGGGTCAAAGAGGTGTTGAAGGTGGTGACAAGGGTGGTACTGTTGTTGTCTGGTGCACTGACCTCTACCTCGTGGAGGCTGAGCGTCAACTCGCAGACACTTCCTCCTACCTCTCCCTGGACCATGACCCCACCACTGAACATCAAGCCATTGTTTCCAGGACTGTCACTGACCTCATCTCCTCTGGAGATCTTCCTCCCACAGCTTCCAACTTGATAGTCGCCCAACCTTGGACGGCCCGCTTCTACCTCCTACCCAAAATCCACAAACAGAACTGTCCTGGCAGACCAATCGTGTCAGCCTGTTCCTGCCCCACGGAACTCATTTCTCGTTATCTTGACTCCCTTCTCTCTCCCCTTGTCCAGTCCCTTCCCACCTACATCCGTGATTCCTCTGACACCTTACGTCACATCAACAATTTCCAGTTCCCTGGCCCCAACCGCTTCCTCTTCACCATGGATGTCCAATCCCTCTACACCTCCATCCCCCACCAGGATGGTCTGAGGGCCCTTAGCTTCTTCCTTGAACAGAGGCCCCAACAATCCCCATCCACCACTACTCTCCTCCGTCTGGCTGAACTTGTTCTCACACTGAACAATTTCTCCTTTAACTCCTCTCACTTCCTCCAAATAAAAGGTGTGGCTATGGGTACCCGCATGGGCCCCAGCTATGCCTGTCTCTTTATGGGGTATGTGGAACATTCCTTGTTCCAGTCCTACTCCGGCCCCCTCCCACAACTCTTTCTCCGGTACATCGATGATTACTTCGGTGCTGCTTCATGCTCTCGTCGGGACCTGGAAAAATTTATTAATTTTGCTTCCAATCTCCACCCCTCCATCATCTTCACATGGTCCATCTCTGACACTTCTCTTCCCTTCCTTGACCTCTCTGTCTCAATTTCTGATGATAGACTGTCCACCAATATCCATTACAAGCCTACCGACTCCCACAGCTACCTCGACTACAGCTCCTCACACCCCGCTTCCTGTAAAGACTCCATCCCATTCTCTCAGTTCCTTCGCCTCCGTCGCATCTGTTCTGATGACGCTACCTTCAAAAACAGCTCCTCTGACATGTCCTCCTTCTTCCTTAACCGAGGTTTTCCATCCACGGTCGTTGACAGGGCCCTCAACCGTGTCCGGCCCATATCCCGCGCATCCTCCCTCACGCCTTCTCCTCCTTCCCAGAAACATGATAGGGTCCCCCTTGTCCTCACTTATCACCCCACCAGCCTCCGCATTCAAAGGATCATCCTCCGCCATTTCCGCCAACTCCAGCATGATGCCACCACCAAACACATCTTCCCTTCACCCCCCTTGACGGCATTCCGTAGGGATCGTTCCCTCCGGGACACCCTGGTCCACTCCTCCATCACCCCCTACTCCTCAACCCCCACTTATGGCACCTCCCCATGCCCACGCAGAAGATGCAACACCTGCCCCTTCACTTCCTCTCTCCTCACCGTCCAAGGGCCCAAACACTCCTTTCAAGTGAAGCAGCATTTCACTTGCATTTCCCCTAACTTAGTCTACTGCATTCGTTGCTCCCAATGCTGTCTCCTCTACATTGGAGAGACCAAACGCAAACTGGGCGACCGTTTTGCGGAACACCTGCGGTCTGTCCGCAAGAAAGACCCAAACCTCCCTGTCGCTTGCCATTTTAACACTCCACCCTGTTCTCTTGCCCACATGTCTGTCCTTGGCTTGCTGCATTGTTCCAGTGAAGCCCAACGCAAACTGGAGGAACAGCACCTCATCTTCCGACTAGGCACTTTACAGCCTTCTGGGCTGAATATTGAATTCAACAACTTTAGATCTTAAACTCCCCCTCCCCCCATCCCCACCCCGTTTCTTTTCCCCCCCCACCCGCCTTTTTTTTTAATAATTTATATAGATTCTTCTTTCCCCACCTATTTCCATTATTTTTAAATCTAAAACTAAAACCTTTAGTCTTTCCACCCCACCCCCACTAGAGCTGTACTTTGAATATCCTGTTTTCCATTCTTAATTAGCACTTTTCTCAGACAAAGACCACCACCTTCAACACCTCTTTGACCCTTTTGTCTCTGACATCTTTTGATTATCTGCTCACACCACACCCTCAATGTGTCTCTTCCCCCCCACCCACCTTAAACCAATTTATATTTCTCCCTTGTTGAAACTATGCTTCAGTTCTGCCGAAGAGCCATGAGGGCTCGAAACGTTGACTGATTTCTTCTCCGCCGATGCTGCCAGACTTGCTGAGTTTTTCCAGGTAATTCTGTTTTTATTTTGTTTATAATTGTGAGTATACTTTTAAAAATGTACTTAAATTTGGCTGTAACTCTCTTTGTGATGTCCAGTGGTCACGAATGGTGTTATATAAATGAATGTCTTTCTTTGTTTCTTTTTTTCTGGCCAATCTATATTCCCACAAACCATTGTTAAAATAGATTTTCCGGCCATTATTAACTTGCTCCTTGTGAGAGTTCGCTGTATACAAATTGACTCCCATGTTCCCTACATTGCAACAGTGACAACAACTTCACATTGGTTGTGAAGTGATTTGGCATCCTGAGATTGCATAAATGCAAATGTCATCTTTGTTTTTCCTTGGTGCCCGTTGCAGGAAACCTACCAATGAAACTCAATTGACAACATGGGCAGAGGTAGAATTAGCATTGAGTGACACCAGAGTCATACCATAAGGCTTGATCAGGCAGGAAAAATAAAAGAGTCATAAAGGTCTACAGCACAGAAAAAGGCCCTTCGGCCCATTGAGTCTGCGCCGGTCAAACAAGCACCTAACTATTCTAATCCCATTTTCCAGCACTAGGCCCATGGCCTTGTATGCCATGGCATCGCAAATGCACATCCAAATACTTCTTAAATGTTATGAGGGCTTCTGCCTCTACCACCCTTTCAGACATCCTCTCTAAACCTCCTGCCCCTTACCTTAAATCTATGCCCCCTGGTTATTGATCCCTCCACCAAGGGGAAAAGTTCCTTCCTGTCTACCCTATCTATGTCCCTCATAATTTTATGTACCTCAATCATGTCCCCCCTCAATCTCCTCTGCTCCAGGGAAAATAACCCCAGTCTATCCAATCTCTCCTCATAACTAAGGCTCTCCTGCCCAGGCAACATCCTGGTAAATCTCCTCTGCCCTCTCTCTAGTGCAGTCACATCCTTCCTATAAAGTGGGTTCCAGAATTGTACGCAATACTCTAGCTGTGGCCTAACCAGCATTTTATACAGTTCCAGCATAACTTCCCTGCTCTTATATTCTATGCCTCGGCTAACAAAGGCAAGTATCCCATATGCCTTCTTAACCACGTTATCTACCTGTCCCACTACCTCAAGGGACCTGTAGACAGCGGACATGTAGACCAAGGTCCCTCTGATCTCCGGTACTTCCCAGGGTCCTACCATTCATCGTGTATTCCCGTGCCTTGTTTGTACTGCCCAAGTGCATCACCTCACACTTATCTGGATTAAATTCCATTTACCATTGATCAATCCATCTGACCAGCCCGTCTATATCCTTCTGTAATCTAAGGCTATCCTCCTCACTATTTACCGCCCCACCAATTTTCGTGTCATCCGTGAACTTACTGGTCAACTCTCCTACGTTCAAGTCTAAATCGTTTATATATACCTCAAACAGCAAGGGGCCAAACACCAATCCCTGTGGTACCCCACTGGACACAGGCATCTAATCACAAGCACACCCCTCAACTATCACCCTCTGCTTCCTGCCACTCAGCCAGTTCTGGATCTAATTTGCCAAATTGCCTTGGATCCCATGGGCTCTTACCTTCGTTATCAGTCTCCCATGCAGGACGTTATCAAAAGCCCTGCTGAAGTCCATGTAGACTACGTCAAATGCATTGCCCTCATCTACACACCTGGTCACCTCTTTGAAAAATTCAATCAAATTGGTCAAACATAACCTCCCCTTAACAAAACCATGCTGACTGTCCTTGATTAACCCCTGCCTCTCAAAGTGTAGATTAATTCTGTCCCTCAGAATTGCTTCCAATAGTTTCCCTGCCATAATACAGTGGTTAGTGTCTTCTTCCTTCCTTGGATTCCATGGGAATCAGCACAACCCTCACCTTTTAAAAGTATTTGTACACAGTGCACTATGGTTAAGGGGCCAAGGCCGGGGGGGAACCAGCTCATCATCTTACACAACACCTATCCATCTCTCAAACAATTGTGCACAAACTCTAGACACACCTCTTCCACCTCAACAAGATGATAGGCAAACATCTCTTACTTCAGCTCTCCAATGCCATTTGCCACACACTCCTCAACTGTCAACCTTCACTTATTTTACTCAATGTTGTTCCAGGTGAAAATTGCGCCAATGGACGGAATCTTGTGCCCTCCCCCAAGGTGAGTTTGGTGGCAGGGGGGCTTTTAATCAGGCAGGAGAGTGGCGGGTGGGACCCCACCACCTTCCTGCTCACCACCTCGATTATATCTTTAATAGAAAGGCAATCAATTCCCACTTAAAAGCCTCATCCCACTGCTGCTTGTATTAACCCAAAAGTGGATGGGGGGCTCGCCATGTGGGGAGCACGACAATCAATCCTGGCGTGTTTGCTTGCAGGCTCATGGGGGGAGGGGGCCCTCATTCAAAGGCACTCAGTGCCTGATCAAGGCACCAGGCATCAGGAAGGTTTTTTGGGAGGGGCACTGAGAGCCACTCCCTGCACTTGCAGCCAACCTCTCTGCCCCTTTCCTTGCAACCCCCACCTCACAACTTCCCGTCCAGCCATCATCCACCTGTGCCTGAGTCCAGGTCTCTCCTCGGTCCGACTAGTGCTGGCAGCAGCCACCGCTGTCCCGATGGCGCTGCTGAGTATAGAAGAGCTGCCAGCCTCTGATTCGCCAGCAGCTCTCAGCAGACACAAAGAAAACCCGCCACTGTCCCGAATCGCACAAAATGCAGCAGGGCCTTCTCGAAAAGTAGTGACGCGGGGATCTCACCATCTCTCCAGCCAGCAAGTAAGACCCCTGTCACATCCAAAAGATGCTGTCCAATAAGACAGGGGCAGCCCCGACCTGAAACATCTCATGACCTACAAAGAGAGCTCATGGGGAAGCATTCTACTCTTGCCATGGCAAATTGTAAGGTTGTGAGGTGGAAGATTTGATGATGCTGGCATGTTGATTGATTGCTTACCCTGTCATTATAGCATCCCTATGAAACATAACAGGCTCACAAACTTCTACCCCTTTAATGTGAGGGTTTATTGCTCACCCAGTCTTAGCTTGTGGCCACTTTTTCGGCAAATCCATCTCAACAATGGGGAGCCCTGGAGGGGAGGATGGAGAATGATGGTCTATAGGGAGATGAAGGAGATGTATTTGGACTTGGGGCCACTGATGAGTTCCTACAAACTATGCTACCCATGACCCAGACCTCTCAAACTCACCCGTTCATCATTTGTTTTTCACTCTCGAACTTCACCTGAAATACCCTCACACAGGAGGGGATATTAGATAGTAGTTTTTATGTTTTTGGCTGTCAGGTTCGCTTTGCCCAGCAAACGCTAGCTGCACCCTTGATATTAACACATTAGTTGGTGCTTGAAACAATATAGGCAGAGAGACTGATTAACTAAACAAACTGGTGGTTTATTGGAACTAAGAACAGAGTATTAACACCATATGTGCTTCTTCAATCATCTCTAGCACTAGACTTACAGTTGCCAAAGTGGCCCGTGCTCTGTTGTGATTGGTCAATGCAGTCACATGGTCAACTAACTACATTCTCTTAAAGATACATAGCACTCCACTTTACCACATCCCTTCATCTTTACTTGAAAGTACAATTGACAAGCATCAGAACATCCCAATTATTTACACGAATAACTATTTACAAGTCAAGTCTCTCAGGAGGCTTCCTCAGATGTGTCGAGCATTGTAGCTCAATGGCCTCAGCTGTTTTTTCCGAGAATCCCTTCTCAGGGATCAACTGTCCACCAGGCTCTTCGGTGGATGTGGGCAATTTGTGTCTTCAACCCTCTCAGGTCCAACAGGCCCCACCAGTATTTCCAAATCATGTGATATTTCTTCCATGTGCGGTGTAGACTCAAATGCAAACGATGATGGCATTCTTTCTTGTGGGACTGTCACTCTTCTCCCAAGGTGATCCACATGTCATCTAATTGCTCAGCCGTTTACAGGTACATTATAGGAGAGAGGTCCTGTCACGGCACTCGCTTTGCCTAATAGCAAATTTGGCTCCATCTCCAAAGTTCTTCGTGAGACCTGTGTCTCCCACTGTGAAATTTCTTTCATGGTTATGGCCGTCATGTTTAGTCTTCTGGGCTCTTGGCTTCTCTCCATCCTCCCCCATAAATTCGGACTGATAAGAGTTAGACGAGTGTAGAGACGTCTCTCCATTAGTAATTCAGTGACGGCAATATTGGTTATCGTGTGCTGCGCCTGAAATGCAAATAGAAACTGTGACAATCTGGTGCTGATGGAAGGATAACCTTCTTCATCCCGGACTTAAAAGTTTGGACCACCCACTCAGCCAAACCCTTAGAGGCGGAGTGGTACGGCAAGTTTTTGATATGAGTTATTCTGTTGAGGGTCGTAAACCTGTGGAACTCCCCACTGGTAAATGTGGTCCCGTTATCCGACACGAGTACCTCTGGTAACATATGCACTGCAAAATTCTGTCACAAACGGCCTATTATGGCAGTAGACGTGGGTGACTGGACTTCGTTGACGTCCATCCACTTGGAGTGGGTGTCTAATAGTAAAAGGAACATCATGCCCAATGTCTCACATAGTCGACATGGGGGCACACCCATGGCCACCCCGGCCATTCCCAGGGGTGTAATGGAACTAAGCAGGTTGGCTTTTGTAGCTGCATTGAAGACAACTTTTGGCTAGTTTCGATGTCCGTGTCCGTCCCTGGCCACCATAAATAGCTGAGGGTGAGCATTTCATCTTACTAATGCCAGGGTGAGCGCTATGTAATTCAGCCAGTAATGGCCTTCACCCTCTCGGGGGCACAATAACCCTTGCTCCCCAGAGCAATATGCCATCCTGGCAGGTGAGTTCATATCTGCGATCGAAATAAGGCTTCATGTCATCCGACTTGGGCTCGCCGGACCACCCATTCAAGACCAGGTCCTGGACATGAGACAGAAGTAGATCTTGCTTGTCTACTCACGGACTTGTTTGGCCTGGACAGAGGAGGAATCCAAAAGATTTAGCACTAAGACAAGTTCCTGGGCAATTGGAACCTTCACATTGTTATCTGGCAGGGGGAGGCGGCTCAGCATGTCAGCATGTGCGATCTGGCTGCCTGATCAGTGAATAAAAGTGTATCCATAAGCAGCCAATATCAGTGCTCGCCTCTCGATGTGAGCAGATGCGATGGAGGCTTGTGGTCGGATATAATGTGACAATGGCGACCGTGGAGGTATTGATGGAATTTCTGAACACCAAACATGACAGACAAGCCCATCTTCTCAGTTTGAGAATATCATCACTCTGCAGCACTGAGCGTGCGTGATGTATAACCAATGGGTCGTCCGGAGCCATCCGCCATCCGATGTGAAAGTACAGCTCCGGCTCCACAAGGGGACGCATCCCAAGTTAAAATCAATTCTTTTTTTGGGTCAAAGTGGACCAGGAGGGCTGATAATCTTAACTGATTTACCATCAGAAACGCATCCCGGTGCGGAGCATGCCAAATCCATTTATGGTTTTTCTTAAGCAATGCGTATAAAGGAGCCCGCACAGTTGGTAGATTTGGAGGAATCGGGCATAGTAGTTTATCATGCCTAAGAAGGCCTTTAGTTCCATAGTGTTTCCAGGTGCAGGTGACTTGCGAAAAGCCTTGACCTTTTCTTCCATGGGATGCAGGCCATGCGCATCAACCTTATGGCTAAAGTAAACAACCTCTTTAGCTTGGAAAATACATTTTTTGTGTTTCAAGTGTACCCCCTTTTGTGAGAAGTGGTTCAGCACCTCCTCCAAATTAGCTAAGTGTTCTTTGTGATTCAGTCCCGTGGCTAAGACATCATCCAGATAAACAATGGCATGGGGAAGCCGCTGAAGTAGATTTCCATGCTGGAAAATAGCACATGACGATGAGACCCCAAAAGGTCGTTGAGTATGTTGACACAATCCTCAATGTGTATTGATGTTCACAAATTCTCTAAAGCCTTCTTCCAACTCTACCTATTGGTAGGTTTGGCTCATGTCGAGTTCTGAAAATGTGATGCCTCTCTGCCAATTTTGAATATAATTCGTCAATATTTAGTATCGAGTGTCTATCAAGTTTGGCAACTCTGTTTACAGTTAACTTATAGTCACCGCATAAGCAAACACTTTGGTCTGGCTTCAGTACGAGTATTATGGGTGCCGCCCATTTGGAAAATTGCACCAGTTGTAAGATATCCAACTTTTCCAGCCTGTTTATCTCAGTCTCAGCCTTGTCCCGTAGAGCATAAGGAACTGGTCTAGCCTGATAAATCTGGGGGTTGCGTTAGGGCCTACGTGGATTTTGGCTTGTAGCCCACAAATCCTTCTTAGCTTGTCACTGAAAATGGAAGCGTACTTTGTAATAATTCCTGTAAGCCTCTTGTTCTGATTTGAAATATCTCAGCCCATTGCAACTTAATCTTTCTGAGCCAGTTGTGACCAATTAAAGTGGAGTCCGCCCCAGCCATTACGATAAGACGTAAATTTGCAGACTGGTCCCCATACTGCACCAGGACTTGACATATCACTTTCCTTCTTATTTCTCCGCCTGTATATGTTTCTAATTTAATGTCCGATTCCTCTAAAGTTAAAGGACGGACTTTTTTATTCAAGTATCCTTGACAGACAATGATGCCCCAGTATTGACTTCCATCTTGATGGGTTGTTCGTTGACTCCAATGGCCACCTGGATTGGCCACTTCTACCAACTTTCAGGTTGTGTCATGAATCGATGTTAAAATCTGATTCCACTGGTTCTTCAACGAGACAGATTTTGCGATTTCTAACTTTGTTTTTAAAATGCTGGCTCAGCCTATTTTTACAGTTCCGCATTATGTGACCATTGCGGTGGGAGAAAAAGCATTTTTGAACTGTTGAACGCCTGCAGGCTGCCTGGATGCATTTCTCTCATTAATGTTGTGGGTTTTCATTATAGTACTATTGTTCTTCAATGGACTGTACATAATGGGCATTTCTCGCCTTTCTGAGGAGTCCGACGTTTTGCGCCTTTTGTTACCGGCCCTTCTCACCCTACAAGATGAACGGCGCCATTTTGTGTATCTTTTATTGCCTCCGAGTCTCTAACAACACTCTCCATTGCTGTTTCCAATTCTAATGCCTTACTGAAGTCTAGATTAGTTTCATATAGCAATTGCTTTTGAATAGCATTGTCCCTGGTTTTGCATATCAATCGGCCTCTCAACATGTCATTAATTGAAGTTCCGAACTCACAATATTCTGTAGCTACATAGTCAGTGATTGTCTCTCCTGGAAGCCTATTCATTGAATTGCATTTAAAACGCTGCACAGTGACTGAGGGCTTTGGCTTCAGGTGGTTTTTGACAATATTTATGAACTTGTCGAAAGTCTTCGTATCGGAGGTGTTTGGTGAAGTGAGGCTGTGAATCAGCCCATATGTTTTGCGCCTGCATGTGGACAAAAGAATCTCCCTCTTCTTGTCCTCCCCTGTGATGTTGTTAGCAGTAAAGAAGAATATTAGATGTTTTACATAATGACACCAGTCATCGGAAACAGGGTCGAGTGGTTCAAGATGCCCAAACCGTGGCAAACCGAGACTGTTCTTTCAAACAGCTTTCAAGGTAGTGGCAAAGTAACGTAGCTGGCTTACCGCCGCTTTCTTGATTGTCATCAATTGATCTGGTTTATCCTCATGATCAGTTTTTTGTTTTGGGGTATCGGGTTCACTTTGTCCAGCGAACACTAGCTGAGCCCTTGATACTAACACAGTAGTTGGTGCTTGAAATAATATAGGCAGAGAGATCGATTATCTTAACAAACACTGGTCGTTTATTGGAACTGAGAACAGAGCACTAACGTCATGTGTTCTTCAATCTTCAATCACCTCCTGCTCTAGATCAGTTACCCAAGAAGCCCGCGCTGTGTAGTGATTGGTCAATACAGCTACATGGTCAACTAACTACATTCTCTTAAAGGTACATAGCACTCCACTTTACCGCAGCAGTAATGATTAATAGAGCACAAGGGAGCAGAAGGAATGAAGAATGGGCTAAGATAGGTTACCTTCCTCGCAGGGGCTGACAAAAAAGCTGCTTATAGCTTCAGATTCATGGGATGCAGAACTCGTAGGGACTCACCTGAAAATAAAGAAGGCCTGAGGAGCAATATACTAGCAATCAAGCTAAGGTATCTAAGGATATGCAGCAACCGACTGGTGTGACTTAAACCTACAGCATGTGATGCACCAAAGAACTCCAGGGGGATTTGCAAATAAGCTGACCAACAGCACTTGTTTCTCTGTACATAGGTGTACTTAACACTAGCGTCCACTTGCAACACCCCAGGAGAGGGTATAGGGGAACAATACAATAATGGGCCCCTACTTTCAAGGATCACATATAAAGAAGAGCCACCTTGTGTGAGGTACCTGCCAATGTTTCACCATAAATTAGGAGGCATGTATGATGTTGCTAAGATTTACTGTACCTCCATTCTCCAAGATCAATAGTGATTGTGCAAGGAGTTGTCCATCAGACAGAGTGATTGACCACATCAAAAGACACTACCATGGTGCTGGGCGTCACACCAGTGCTTTAAGTGTTGCTACTGTAGAAAACTGATATCACTCTCCCCTCCCTTTCCCTTCACTGGGGAGAACTGCAGCTTTACTAGGTCACTGCCTATGCCAGGGCAGTAATCCCTGTTACAGCAGGCAATGAGAAAATTTAAGCTTCTTCTCTGTTCATGCTGGGTGAGTGATACAGCAATTAGTAAGAGTCCAGCTCACAGCCACACAGCTCTGCTGAATTAGCAACATGTTTCAATGTGATAAAAAGCCAGAGCTTGCCTAACCAGAGCCGATACCAAGTAATCCTTTTTGATTGTGAAGTGAATCATGCAACATCCTCTTTGCTTCTTTTCACTCCCTCTAACCCTGCTTTGGTATTCCCTCCCCCTCCCCACTCTTATTTCCATTAGAATTTTCCTGGAAAACATTGGTTCCAAATCCCATTAGTTTCACAATGAGATGAAGTCTATTCGTCGACAGCATTAGGAAATCAGGGAGAAGGAATCAAAGCGACTTTAACAAAGAATCCAATACCATTATTTATTTCTTGGTCTTTTTTTTTCTCTTCAACAATTGATTGACCTGCACCAGTGTGCATCTTGCCTGTGCAGGCATGTGCAGTGAGTATAAAGGCGGGTCTGTGTGCCTGTGTTTGCTTATGAGCACCTATGGACTGGTAGACAAAAATTATATACCAGTCAAAGGGATATATGCATGTTTTTTGTGTGCATGTGTAAGCTCATGCATGCATATATAAGTGCAGCTACACGCGTGTGCCTGTGTACAAGCATGTGTATCTGTCCACTGCCAGCAAAGCTGCCAGTCATAACTGACAGAAATGACAGAAATGGATCTAATTTTTCAGACCGTTACTTCCCTTGCCTCACTGCCTGCAGGGATATGGCCAAGAGGATGCTGCCATAGACTCACATATTTTCTATTCGCCATTCTGTTTGTGAGAGTATTCTGGTTGTTGTAGGGCGGCTGAGTTGTAATATTAATGATAGAGTTGATCTGCAGACACTTGTTGAGTGGAAACATTAAGCTTATTCACAATATACTCAGCAGCAACTACATGTGTGCTTTCAACTCCAACTCTAACTCTACACTGACTGCTGAGGTAATCCACGCTGCTCTCCTATTGGTTATTCCAGATCATACGATCTTCCTAACAAGTATTATTCTTAAAGGTACATTGCACACTAAATAAAACCATAACTACTACATTCCTCCCCCTTTAACTCGGCTATACATATTATATTTACAAATATATATTTTTCAAGACAACATAAGATTTACACTGGGTAAGGAATTTACAAACTTAGTCTTTCAGCTGGTTTTCTGGTTCATGTGGAACGTCGCAGCTCCACAACTTCAGATTCTTTGTCAGGAACCTCCTTTTCCGGAGTTGCCTGAACATCAGGTGCTTCGGTGGGCACTTGCAGTTCTGTATCCTCAACTCTTCCAAGAAGATCAGACATGTCAGTCCTGGGTTGAGTATCCTCAAAGGAAATGCAAACCCGGTCATGATCACTGTTGGAGCCAAATCTTGGCGATTTGTGTCTCTCTTCCTTGAATGGTCCACATGTTTACAGATGATTCAGCCTTCCACCTTCACATAGTAAGATTGAGGTCCAGTTACCTCACTTATTTCACCCAGTAGCCACTTGGGTCCTTCCCCGAAGTTTTTCACATATATCAGCTCTCCCATGGTAAATTTCCTCTCACAACTATGCCAGTCATGTCTAGTTTTCTGACTTCCCTGACTCATTTCCACCTTTCCCTCTAAATTCGGCATTGTTAAGCTCAATCTCATCCTGAGACAGCGTTTCACCAATAACTCAGTAATGGAGCCTAGAGGAACACTTGGCACAATCAGCTCCAGAGGGGAGGTGGCATAGTGGTATTGTTAATGGGCTGGTATTCCAGCAAGACCCACTCTAATACTCTGGGGACTGGGTTCAAATCCCACCACATGACATTGCATCTGGATTTTGAAAGTCTAATCATAAAACCCCAACTGGTTTGCTAATACCCTTTAGGGAAGGAAATCTGCCATCCTTCCCTGGTCTGGACTATGTGTGACTCCAGACCCACAACAATGTGGTTGACTTTTAAATGCCTCCTGAATAGGGGTTCAGCCAGTGATGCCCATATACTATGAATAAACTTTAAAAAAGATAATCCTCCAGCACAGCATACAGCAGAAAGTGTACCAATACTTTATTGTGCTGGTCAAATGTCTAGTTTTAGTATCTGTGAAGTTTGGCTCCATATAGACTCTGGATTTTCGGCACTAGAGGTGCCACTTCCAAAATGACATCTGCTCTGCATGCACACACCCTGGCGCTAGCCTTATGAGGCATCATTTTGTTGAGGGCATTAGCGTGCACTGTAGGTTGTGACATTAATTGGCATGTACCTATGATTTGATACCATTGCTGCCATTTTGAATCTCAGTGCTCTAGCTAACACCCTCTTTTAACCTCATACAGCTGAAAATACATTCAGCAACAGGAGGGTGCCCTCAACAGCTCGATTTAAAAGGGTATCAACTACTTTCAGGTTAACTGCCGATTGCTCCCTGCTGGATCTTACCATGATTGTAGCAGTTTTCAGTAGTTTCCAGAATTGTTTAAAGTTGCTGAAGTGCTTGGACCTTGTCTTGATCTAAAGGATTCTGCACAAGCCTCTTGCTTCCAGACATGAGTGCAGTAGTTTGTATTACTGCATGACAGGGAGAATGAGCAGAGGTGAAAAATTGTATGGCAAGCAGTTAGAAGAGGGAGGAGGAGGTAGCTAGGGAGTGGCTTTCAGTAGGAGGTCATACCTGGCCAAACAATTAATAAAATCTGGAATATAAATCTAGTCTCAGTAATGATGACCATGACAACTATCATCGATTGTTGTAAGAACCCTTCTGGGTCACTAATGCCCTTTAGGGAAGGAAATCTGCCATCCTCACCCGGTCAGGCCTTCATGTGACTCCAGATCCACAGCAATATGGCTGACGCTCATCTGCCCTCTGAAATGGTCTAGAAAACTACTCAGTTCAAGGGCAATTAGGGATGGGCAACAAATGCTAGCCTTGCCAGAGACGCCCACATCCCAAGAACGAATAATGATAAAAAAGCATGCATAGTTATGGAAACCATGCTGCCACATGAAATGTGATAGAGAAGACAAATGGGGTACTTAGACACTTTCCACTGCCTCTACAATTTTGGAGGATCCGTGCATTTATTGTGATCTGCTGCATGCTGCACAACCTCAAAATCATGAGCACACTGCCCTTGTCACCAAGTATATGGTGACCAATTGAGGAGGAGGAAGAGGGGGAGAAAATGATAAAGCAACCTACACAGCACCTTTCCAGTCAGCTTGCATGCCTTCAGTTGGCGTTTCCATAGCAGCGTCCGAACATTGAGTGACTTCTGCTTATGGTGCAATCTAACCGTTGCCGCTTGACATTTGATGGCATTTCCATTGCTGAATCTCCCAATATCAACATTCAGGGGGTAACCATTGACCAGAAACTAAACTGGACTAACCGTACAAATACTGTGGCTACAAGAGCAAGTCAGAAGCTAGGAATCCTGCAGCGAGTAACTCACCTCCTGCCTCCCCAAAGACTGTCCACCATCTACAAGGTACAAATCAGGAGTGTGATGGAATACTCTCCACTTGCCTGGGTGAGTGCAGCTCCAGCAACAATCAAGAAGCTCGACACCATCCAGGACAAAGCAGCCCGCTTGATTGGCACCACATCCACAAACATCACTCCCTCCACCACCGGCGCACAGTGGCAGCAGTGTGTACCATCTACAAGATGCACTGCAGGAATTCTCCATGGCTCCTTGGACAGTACCTTCCAAACACATGACCATTACCATCTAGAAGGACAAGGGCAGCAGATGCATGGGAACACCACCACCGGGAAGTTCACCTCCAAGCCACTCACCATCCTGACTTGGAAATATATCGCCGTCCCTTCACTGTCACTGGGTCAAAATCCTGGAACTCCCTCCCTAACAGCACTATGGGTGTACCTACACCACATGGACTGCAGCAGTTCAAGAAGGCAGCTCACCACCATCTTCTCAAGGACAATTAGGGATGGGCAATAAATTCTGGCCTAGCCAGTGATGCCCACATACCATGAATGATTAAAAAATTGATACTAAGGCATCAGCCATCTGACACTGCATCATGGATTGGTCTGCAAATGTTCTTATAGAGCTTCCACCACTTACACATTGTACAGGATGGACTCCAAGCTCTGCACCAAGCCCTGTGCCAAGTTGGTGCCAAGCTCATCCATACTTCTTGACATTGACCATAGGTTTTCTGGCAGGCCTGCCAATGTACCAAGCTATTCAATGTACATCCCTCCTTTTGGGAGCTATCAAATTATGCCCTGAGAGAATTTAACCTTTTCTTTACAAATACAATGGACTAAAAATTTAATTGCACCATTATTTTGGCACAAGGGACCGCTATTCAGGATCTGCCTGTGCCCATTCGGTGGTGGTTTGTTTCAGTCACCTCATTTATAGCAGCACTGGACTGAGTGGCTTCCACTATGCTGGCTGCCTCTATGGGTTGTTGGTTTCTTTGTGCTCAGCAAGGGGCCCAGCAACATTGTGCTGATAACAAGCTGTGCAGCCAGCCTTCTATTCTTAAAGGCAGTCAGCCCCTCTTAACAGGAAGTAGCACAAAGTTTTCAGCTGAATACTGTTGCTGCAATTCTAAGCAAGGACAGTGAAACACCAGGGCAGATAGATGGGGTTCTAGGGTCACGGATGCAACACTAGAGATCTTAGTGGTAGCGGTGGTCAGGCGGAGAGACACCATGGTTCCATGGGAAGCCAGGCAGTCCTCAAGAACCACCCTTAGAAGGGACTGAGGGCAGGTGGCCAGGAAGTCAACTCCCAGCATCTGGACCCGAGGACCTGCAACTAGTATCACAGAAAGACTAATAACTGCAGTGGGTAGTCAAGGCCAGCAAAAGCATTTTCACATGACATTCGTACCCACTGCTCTCCAAGCTTCTCATGCTGCTCAATGCACCCCATCATCCATTCAACACTAATCCCTGGCACTCAGGATCTCACACACCTACCAATGCTACCGGCCTCATTCCCACTTACTTCCAGGTATTCAATGGTGGCAGGCACAACTCCCAAACACAGTGCTACACAATCACTGACATTCTTCTCCCGCTCTCGCAGAACAAGGAGGCACATAAGAGAAGGCAGCAGAGCAGAGCTAGCAGGGGACAAGACCGCTTGCATCTTCAGATCCCAGTGAAGCAGATGGTTCTCCACATTATGGGGTCAGCGGCACCTGACATCACTGAAAAGATTCAGAATGACAGCTTGTTCCTCTGTATGCCCTTTCTCAATTCCCAGCTCATCCTTAACTGGCATGATAAGCAAGCTGCAGGGAAGGGAGTGGCATAGTGGTATTGTCACTGGGCTGGTATTCCAGAGACCCAGGTTAATTCTCTGGGGACCCGAATTTGAATCCCACCATGGTAGATGGTGAAATTTGAATTCAATAAAAATCTGGAATTGAAAGTCTGATGTTGACCATGAAACCATTGCTGATTGTAATAAAAACCCATCTGGTACAATAATGTCCTTTAGGGAGGAAAACCTGCCGTTCTTACCTGGCCTGTCCTACATGTGACTCTGGACCCACAGCAATGTGGTTGGCTCTTAAATGCCCTCTGGCCAAGGGCAGTTAAGGATGGACAATAAATGCTGGCCTAGCCAGTGATGCCCACGTCCCATGACCAAAATTAAAAAAAACATTGATCCCTTGTTTTCCTCTCAACCCAGCCTTTCCTTTCTGATTTTCTGCTTTTAGACACATGATAACTGCTGCCTGCCCAGCTACAGTGGCCTGAGGAGGAGGAAAGAGAGCAACATCTACAAGGTGCAAGTCAGGAGTGTGGTGGATGAGTGCAGCTCCCACAACACTCAAGAAGCTTGACACCATCCAGGACAAAGCAGCCCGCTTGATTGGCACCCCATCCATAAACGTTCTCTCCCTCCACTACTAAAACACAGTGGCAGCAGTGTGTACCATCCACAAGATGCGCTGCAGGAACTCACCAAGGGTCCTTAGACAGCACCTTCCAAACCCATGACCGCCATCATCTAGAAGGACAAGTGCAGCAAATACATGGGAACACCACCATCAGGAAGTTCCCCTCCAAGCCACTCACCACCCTGACTTGGAAATATATCACCGTTCTATCATTGTCGCTGGGTCAAAATCATAGAATCACATAATTGTTACAGCGCAGAAGGAGGCCATTCGGCCTATCATGTCTGCACCAGCTCTTCAAATGAGCAAGTCACTTAGTGCCATTCTCCCGCTTTCTCCTCGTAACCCTGCCAATTCTTTCCTTTCAGATAAGTCTAATTCCCTTTTGAATCCTTCAGTTGAACTTGCTTCCACCACACTCTCAGGCAATGCAATTCAGACCCTTACCACTCATTGCATGAAAAAGCTCTTCCTCGGGTCACTTTTGCTTCTTTTACCAATTACTTTAAATCAGTTCCCTCTCATTCTCAATCCTTTCCTGAGTGGGAACAGTTTCTCCCTATCTACTCTGTCCAGACCCCTCGTGATTTTGAATACCTCCATCAAATCTCCTCTCAGCCTTCTTTTCTCCAAGGAAAACAGTCCCAACTTCTCCAATCTACCTTCATAACTGAGGTTCCTCATCTCTGGAACCATTGTGTGAATCTTTTCTGCACTCTCTCCAATGCCTTAACATCCTTTCTAAAGTGCAGTGCCCAGAACAGGGTTGTAGAAAGGGCTTTAAATGAAATAGAGGGGTGGTTTGGGGTGAGGGGGGGTGGGGGGGTGGTGGGGGGGGGGGGGGGTGGGGGGGCTTCTGGAGAGGGGATACATAAGTTTACAAAGCAAAAGGGTATGGCAGCCTTGCAGGGCAACTATTTAGGTAATGATACCCAGAGTGTGACAGGAAGGGACAGAGTGTACAAACATTAAAAAAAGCAGCAAATAGGGCCAGAGGGGGAAAAAATGGTAAAAAGGCAAAATTAATGGCTCTTTACTTAAATGCACATAGTATTGGAACAAAATAAATGGATCTTATTGCCATTAAGGAGACATGGTTGCAAGGAGATCAATGCTGGGAACTAAATATTCAGGGGTATGTGACTTTTCGAAAGGACAGGCAGGAAGGAAAGGATGGTGGGGTAGCTTTGTTAGTACGAGATGGAATAAGTACAATAGCAAGAAATGATCTTGGATCAGAAGATGTGGAATCCATATGGGTGGAGGTAAGAAATAACAAGGAGAAGAAGACACTGGTGGGAGTAGTCTATAGGCCCCCTAACAGTAGCTATACAGTAGGAAAGGGAATAAATCAGGAGATAATGATGGTATGTAAGAAAGGCAATACATTAATCATGGGTGACTTTAATCTTCATATGGATTGGGAAAATCATATTGGCAGAGGTAGCCACAAGCAAGAATTCATAAAGTGTATTCGGAACAGTTTCCTAGAACAATATGTTGTCGATCCAACCAGGGATAAGGCTTTTTTGGATCTGGTAATGTGTAATGAAGCAAGTTTAATAAATTATCTCAGAGTAAAAGATTCCCTCGGAAACAGTGACCATAACATGGTAGAATTTAGTATTTGGTTTGAGAGTGAGAAACTTGGGTTGGAAACAACTGTGCTAAACTTAAATAAGGGTAATTACAAAGGAATGAGGGCAGAGTTGGCTGGAGTGGACCGGGAAAGCAGTTTAGCAGAAAAGATGGTTGATGAACAATGGCAGACATTGAAGAAAATAGTTCATGACTCACAACAAAGATATATCCCATTGAGGAGAAAGGATTCTAGGAACGAGATAAACCAACCATGGTTAACCAAGGAAGTTAAGGATAGTATCAAATTGAAAGAAAAAACTTATAATGTGGCAAAGATTAGTGGTAAGCCAGAGGATTGGGAACGTTTTAAAAGCCAATGAAAGATGACTGAAAAAATAAAGAGGGAGAAAATAAACTTTGGGGGTAAATTAGCAAGAAGTATAAAAGTGGGTAGTAAGAGCTTCTTTAAATATATTAAAAGGAAGAGAGAAGCCAAAGTGAACATAGGCCCCTTACAGAATAAGGCTGGGGAAATAATAATGGGGAACCAGGAAATGGCAGAGGAGTTGAATAAATACTTTGCATCAGTCTTCACAGTAGAAGACACTAATAGCATTCCAAAAACATGAAATAATCAAGGGGCTAAAGTGGGGGAGGAAATACATACAATAACAATCACTAGAGAAAATGTACCAGGGAATTTAATGGGACTAAAGGCCAATAAGTCCCCTGGACCTGATGGGTTGCATCCAAGGATATTAAAGGAAGTAGTTACAAAGATAGTGGATGCACTGGTAGTAATCTTCCAAGAATTTTTAGATTCTGGAAAAGTCCCAGAGGATTGGAGAAATGTCAATGTAACACCCTTATTCAAAAAGGGAGGGAGGCAAAAAACAGGTAACTATAGGCCAGTTAGCTTAATATCTGTCATTGGGACAATGATAGAGTCTATTATAAAGGATGTAATAGCAGAACATTTAGAAATACATAATATAATCAAGCAGAGTCAGCATGGCTTCATGAAGGGGAAATCATGCTTGACAAATTTATTAGAATTCTTTGAGGAGGCAACAAGCAGAATAGGTAAAGTGGAACCAGTAGATGTAAGATATTTGGATTCCCAAAAAGCCTTTGATAAGGTACCACGCATAAGGCTACTTAATAAGATAAAAGCCCATGGTGTTGGGAGTAGTATATTAGCATGGATAAAGGGTTGGCTAATAGAAGACAGACAGTTGGGATAAGGGGGGCATGTTCAGGATGGCAACCTGTAACTAGTGCCACAGGGATCAGTGCTGGGGCCATAATTATTTACAATACATATTAATGATTTGGATGAGGGAAGTGAATGTATTACCGCCAAGGTTGCAGATGACACAAAACAGGTGGGAGGGCAAGTCTACAGAGGGACATAGACAGGTTAAGTGAGTGGGTAAAAACTTTGCAGATGGAATATAATGTGGGAAAATGTGAAGTTATGCACTTTGGCAGGAAGAATAGAGGAGCTGAATATTATTTAAATAGAGAAAGACTGCAGAAAGCTGCAGCACAGAGGGATTTGAGGATCTTCGTACACGAATCACATAAAGCTAACATACACGCTCAGCAGGCAATAGGGAAGGCAAATGAAATGTTGGCCTTTATTTCAAAGGGAATGGAGTATAAAAATAGGGAAGCCTTACTAAAACTATACAAGGCACTAGTTGGACTACACCTAGGATACTGTAAATAGTTTTGGTCACTTTTCTAAGGAAAGATTTACTTGCATTAAAGGCAGTCCAGAAAATGTTCACTAGGTTGATCTTGGGTATGGAGGGATTTTCTTATGAGGAGAGGTTGAGTAGGTTGGGCCTATACTCATTGGAGTTTAGAAGAATGAGAGGCGACCTCATTGAAACACATAAGATTCTTAAGGGGCTTGACAGGTTAGATGCTGAGAGGTTGTTTCCCCTTGTGGGATAGTCTAAGATGAGAGGGCATAATCTCAGAGTGAGGGGTCACCCATTTAAGACAGAGATGAGGAGGAATTTCTTCTCTCAGAGGGTAGTCAATCTGTGGAATTCTTTACGATAGAGGGCTGTAGAGGCTGGGTCCTTAAGTAAATTCAAGGCTGAAATAGACAGATTTTTAATCAGTAATGGAATCAAGTGTTATGGGGAAAAGGCAGAAAAGTGGAGTTGAGGATTATCAGATCAACCATGATCTCATTGAATGGCAGAGCAGACTCGATGGACCGAATGGCCCACTTCTGCTCCTATGTCTTATGGTCTTATGGATTTTTTTTATTCATTCACTGGACGTGGGCTTCGCTTGCAGGGCCAGCATTTATTGCCCATCCCTAGTTGCCCTTGAGAAGGTGGTGGTGAGCTGCCTCCTTGAACCGCTGCAGTCCATGTGGTGTAGGTACACCCACAGTGCTGTTAGGAAGGGAGTTCCAGGATATTGACCCAGTGACAGTAAAGGAAATTCCAGGTGGTGGTGTTCCCATCTAACTGCTGCCCTTGTCCTTCTAGGTGGTAGTGGTCATGGGTTTGGAAAGTGCTGCCTAAGGAGCCTTGGTGAATTCCTGCAGTGCATCTTGTAGATGGTACACACTGCTGCTACTGTACATCAGTGGTGGAGGGAGCGAATGTTTGTGGATGTGGATGTGGATGCAGTACTCCAACTGAGGCCAAACTAGTGTCTTATACAAGTTCAACGAGTTTTGTTGGATAAAGTTGGTTTAGAATGGTTGTTTTGTGGTGGCTTCCATTTCAGCATTGAGATAATCCTAGTTCTGGCAAGGCCCTCATGATGGCCAGGTTGTGGAAGATATAGCAGACCACCACAAATTGGGGCACTCTGGTGAGTGTTGCAGGGCTCCACCAGAGCATCAAGGCAGCAGAACCATTGCTTCACCATCCTAATGATCTGCTCTATGATGTTTCGTACGACAGCAGTGTTCCCAAGGCAACCACTCATTGCGTCAAACAAAATTTCTTCATGTAGACATTGGTTCTTTTCCCATTCACCTTAGGTTGCCAATGGGAACAGTTTCTCCACCTACTCTGTTCTGGATCCTTAGGATTTTGAACACCTCTGTCAAATTTTCTCCCAATGTTCTCTTCTATAAGGAGAACAACTCCAGTGTGGTAAAGTGGAGTGCTATGTACCTTTAAGAGAATGTAGTTAATTGACCATGTGACTGTATTAACCAATCGCTACACAGCACGGGCTACTTTGGTAACTATGGGTCTAGAGCTGGAGGTGATTGAAACTCTTTCGAGTTATCAACAGTCACAGATTGCAACTCTTTTGATTACAATCACAGTTCTTGGTTTCCGGGAGTGGGACGTGAACCCACAACCCTCTGATTCAAAGGCGAGGGTGCTATGAACTGAGCCACAGCTGACACCCCCTGGAGGTGATTGAAGACGCACACATGGTGTTGTGCTCTGATCTTAGTTCCAATAAACCACCAGTGTTTGTTCAGTTAATGGGTCACCCTACCTAAATTGTTTCAAGCACCAACTAATGTGTTAATATCAAGAGTTCACCGGATGAAGCAAACTTGATAACCAAAAACATAAAAATGGTGACGAGAATAAAATGACGGTAATCAAGGAACTGTGGTAAGCCAGCTATGTTACTTTGCAACTACCTTGAAAGCTGTTTAAAAGTACAGTTTCCTTAGTCATCGAGTATGCCACAGTTTGGGCACCTTGAACCATTCGACCCCGTTTCCGATGACTGGTCTCATTACATCGAACACCTAGCGTTCTTCTTTACTGCTAATGACATCACGGGGGAGGACAATAAGAGGGCGATTCTTTTGTCCACATGCGGGAGCAAAACATATTGGCTGATCCAGAGCCTCATGTGACCTAACACCCCTGATGCGAAGACTTTCGACGAGTTAGTAAACATTGTCAAAAAAACCACCTGAAGACAAAGCCCTCAGTCACTGTGCAGCATTTTAAATTCATTTCAATGAATAGGCTTCCAGGAGAGACAATCGCTGACTATGTAGCTGCTTTAAAGGAATTAACAGAATATTATGAGTTTGGAACTTCAATTAATGACATGTTGAGGGACCAATTGATATGCGGAATCGGGGATGATGCTATTCAAAAGCAATTGCTATCCGAAATTAATCTAGACTTCAGTAAGGCATTAGAATTGGCAACAGCTATGGAGAGCGCTGTTAGAGACTTGGAGGCAATAAAAGGTACACAAAACGGTGCCGTATATCTTGTAGGGTGGGAAGGGCTGGTAACAAAAGGTGCAAAAACATCGGATTCCTCAGAAAGGCGGGAAACGCCCACTATGTACAGACCATTGAAGAACAACAGTACTACAGTGAAAACCTACGACATTAATGAGAGAAATGCATCCAGGCAGCCTGCAGGTGATGGACAATTCAGAAATATCGAATGCTTTTTCTGCCACCACAATGGTCACACAATGCGGTAGCGTAAAGATAGACTGAGAACAGCACTTTAAAAACAAAAGTAGAAATCACAAAACCTGTCATGTTGAAGAACTAGCGGAAGCAGAATCTGACATCTATTCATTATACAATCTGAAAATGGGTAGAACTGATCTAATCCAGGTAGTCATTAGAGCCAATGAACAACCCATCAAGATGGGGGTCGATACTGGGGCATTGTGTCTGTCTAAGCAGAACATACGTTCAGATGCTGGAATAAAGGAGTCCATCCTTTATGTTTGGAAGAATCTGGCACTAAATTAAAAACATATATGGGCGAAGAAATAAGAGCAAAAGGGATACGTCAAGCCCTGGAGCAATATGGGGATCAGTCTGCAAATTTACCCCTTATAGTAGTAATTGGGGCAGGCCCCAGTTTAAGTGGCCACAACTGGCTCAGAAAGATTAAATTGCAATAGGCCAAGATTTTTCAAATAGAACGAGAAACTTACAGGAATTGCTACAAAAGTACGCTTCCATTTTCAGTGACAAGGTATGAAGGATTTGTGGGTTACAAGCCAAAATCCATGCAGACCTAATGCAACTCCAGATTTATCAGAGCCAGACCAGTCCCTTATGCTCCTCAGGACAAGGTTGAGACCAAGATAAACAGGCTGGAAAAGTTAACTGTAAACAGAGTGGCCAAACTTGATAGACACCCGATACCGAAGATTGACGAATTATATTCAAAGTTGGCAGGGGGGCATCACATATTCAAAACTCAATATGAGCCATGCCTACCAGCAGGTAGAGTTGGAAGAAAGCTCTAGAGAATTCGTGACCAGCAATACACAACAAGGATGGTATCAATATACTCGACTACCCTTTGGGGTCTCATCGGTGTGTACTATTTTCCAGCGTACCGTGGAATATCTACTTCAAGGACTGCCCCATGTCGTTGTATATCTGGATAACGCATCTCACAGGTGAGGGTGCACTTGAAGCGAGAATAATGTCTTTTCCGAACCCAAGAGGTAGTTTACTTGGGCCATAAGGTCAACAGGCAGGGCTTGCATCCCGTGGAAGAAAAGGTCAAGGCTATTCACGAGGCACTTGCACCAAGAAACACGACAGAACTAAAGGCCTTCTAAAGCATGATAAGCTACTATGGGCAATTTCTCCCAAATCAACAACTGTATTGGCTCCGTTATGTGCATTGCTTAAGAAAAACCGTAAATAGATTTGGCAAGCTCTGCACGGAAGGTGAAGCAATTGTTAAGATCATCAGCCCTACTGGTTCACTTTGACCCAAAGAAAGAATTGATTTTAACTTGCGATGCGGCCCCTTATGGAGTAGGGACTGTACTTTCACATTGGATGGAGGATGGCTCCGAATCACCCATTGGCTATACACCTCGCATGATCAGTGCTGCAGAGCCATGATATTCTCAAATTGAGAAAATGGGCTTGTCTGCCGTGTTTGGTATTCGGAAATTCTATCAATACCTCCATGGTCGCCATTTTCACATTATATCTGACCACAAGCCTCTTCTGGGATTATTTGGAGAGGATAAGGTAATGCCCCCCATCGCATCTGCTTGCATCCAGAGGTGGGCACTGATACTAGCTGCTTACGAATATACTTTTATTCACTGATCGGGCAGCCAGATCGCACATGCTGACGCCCTGAGCCACCTCCCCCTGCCAGATAACAACGTAAAGGTTCCAATTCCCCAGGAACTTGTCTTAGTACTAAATTTTTTGGATTCCTCCCCTGTCCAGGCTAAACAAATCTGTAAATAGTCAAGCTGAGACCCACTTTTATCCCACATCCGGCAGCAGGTCTTGAATGGCTGCTCAGGCGAGCTGAAGTCTGATGACTTGAAGCCCTTTTTCAATCGCAGATATGAGCTCACCTGCCAGGATGGCATATTACTCTGGGGAGCAAGGGTTATCGTGTCCCCGAGAGGCCGAAGGCCATTACTGGCCAAATTACATAGCGTCCACCTGGCATTAGTAGGATGAAGATGCTTGCACCCAGCTACTTGTGGTGGCCAGGGATGGATGCGGACATCGAAACCCTTGTCAAAAGTTGTCTTCAATGCCAGCAGGTACAAAAGCTACCCCCCTTAGCTCCATTGCACCCCTGGGAATTGGGGAGTGGCCATTGGTTCGCCTCCACGTCGACTACGTGAGGCCCGTCTTGGGCACAATGTTCCGTTTACTAATCGACGCCCATTCCAAGTGGATGGACATCTACCAAGTCCAGTCATTCATGTCTGCTGCCATAGACCATTTTTGACAGAGTTTTGCAGTGCATAGCTTACCAGAGGTGCTTGTGTCAGACAACGGGACTGCATTTACCAGCAGGAGATTCCACAGTTTCCAACCCTCAACGAAATAACTCATATCAAAATCTCGCCTTACCACCCCACCTCTAATGGTTTGGCTGAACAGGCGGTCTGAACTTTTAAGTCCAGAATGAAAAAGCTGGACAGGGATTCCATCAGCACCAGATTGTCACGGTTCCTGTTCACATACCGAACAATGCCACACACAACCACCGGTATTGCTACTGTTGAATTACTAATGAAGAGATGTCTCCACACCCGTCTAACTCTTCTCAGGCCGACTTTAGGGGGGAGGGTGGAGAGAAGCCAAGAGGCCCAGAAGGCTAGACATGATGGCCGTAATCATGAAAGAAATTTCAGACACAGTTCTCATAATGAACTTTGGAGATGGACACAGTTGGCTATTAGATGAAGTGAGTGCCATGACAGGACCTCTCTCCTACATTGTATTGGTAAATGGTCAAATAATTAGATGACACCTGGATCATCTCCAGAGAAGAGAGACAGTCCCACAAGAAGGAATGCCGTCATCATTTGCATTTGAGTCTGCACCGCACGTGGAAGAAATGTCACACAATTTGGAAGTACCAGTGGGACCTGTTGGACCCGAGAGGGTCGAAGAGACAAACTTGCCCACTTCCACCAAAGAGCCTGGTGGACTGTTGACCCCTGAGAAGAGGGTCTCGGAAAAACTAGCCGAAGCCGTTGAGTTATGATGCTCGACACTTCCGAGGAAGCCTCCTGAGAGACTTGACTTGGAAATAGTTATTCATGTAAATAATTCAGATGTTGTGAAGCTTGTCAATTGTAGTTTGAAGTAAAGGTGGAGGGATGTGGTAAAGTGGAGTGCTATGTACCTTTAGGAGAACGTAGTTAATTGACCATGTGACTGTATTGGCCAATTGCCACACAGTGTGGTCTACTTTGATAACTGTAAGTCTAGAGCTAGAGGTGATTGAAGAAGCACACATGGTATTAGTGCTCTGTTCTTAGTTACAATAAATCACCAGTGTTTGTTCAGTTAATCAGTCTCTCTGCCTATATTGTTTCAAGCACCAACTAATGCGTTAGTATCAAGGGATCACCTAGCGTTCGCCGGGCAAAGTGAACCTGATAACCAAAAACATAAAACCCAGCTTCTCCAAACTATCCATGTAACTGAAGTCCTTCATCCCTGCAACCAATCTCGTAAATCTCTCTGCCCCTTTTCTAAAGTCTTCAAAACCCTCCTAAAGTGTGGTGCCCAGAATTGGACAGAATATTCGAGTTGAGGCTGAATCACTGACTTTATAAAGATTTGCCATAACTTCCTTGTTGCCTCTCTTGTGCAGCCATGGGTAGAGAACTGAGATATATTACTGACGTTGCCTGCTCCATCCTGGATGGATCCTCAAACAAAGAAATTTATGGCCACGGTCAACTTCACAAACACAGGCTATGCCATGCTTGCCCTGCTCTGAGGTTACAGGTCTGGTTGCAAAAGGGGCAGAGTCCTGGAACTCCCTCTCTAACACTGTGGGTGCAGCTACACCACAGGGACTGCAACGGTTCAAGAAGGTGGCTCACCATCACCTTCTAAAGGGCAATTCGGGATGGGCAATAAATGCTGACCTATTGCCAACGATGTCCACATCCCATGTATGAATTTTTTTTTAAATCACATCATTGATGAAGAAGCCCAATCACTTGACCTGAAACTCACAGCCACCACTTAGAAGTTAAAATGCTAGTGAGTGAGTCTAGAAGGCAGAGGAAACATAGGCTAGATAAGAAAGTTGTGAGTTTAGCAATGCTAAATGGAATATATTTTAATATGAGGGATAAGACATATGAGCAGAGGGCACAGATAGGCACATTAGAGTATGATATCACAGCTATGACCGAGACATGGCTTAAAGAAGGGCAGGAACAACCCTGGTTATAGAGTATTCAGACGAGATAATGAGGTGTATAGAAGAGGAGAGGGGGTCACAATATTGATCAAGGAATCAATTATAGCAGTGAGGTGGGATGATATCCTGGAAGGATCATCAAATTAGGCCACATGGGTAGAAGTAAAAAACACAAAAGGAGCAAACACGCTCTAGGGTGTGTACTATAGGCCCCCAAACAGTCAGAGAGAGATAGAGGATCAAATATGTAAGGATAATAAAGCAGTAATAGTAGGGGACTTTAACTACCCAAATATTAACTGGGATGGTTTTAGTGTGCGAGGTAGGGAGGGAGCAAAATTCTTAAGTTGCATTCAGGAGAACTTTTTTAGCCAGTATGTAGAAAGCCCAACAAGAGAGGGGGCAGTTCTGTACCTAATAATCGGAAATGAGCCCTAGCAGGTGGAAGGCGTATCAGTAAGGGAACATTTTGAAATTAACTCAGTTAGATTTAGGATAGTTATGGAAACTGATAAGGTTGGTCTGGGAATAAAAGTTCTAAACTGGGAAAAGGCTAATTTTACTAAGATGAGATATGATTTGACCCAAGTGGGCTGGGAGCTGCGACTTGCAGATATAACTGTGTCAGAGCAGTGGGAGACAAGGAGGTAATTGTGAAGGTACAGGGCAAATATATTCCTGGAAAGAAAAAGCAGGAGGGGCACCACGTCTGCAGAGCCCTGGATATCAAGGGACATAAAGGTTAGGATTAAGAAAAAAAGAGAAGCTTATGTCAGATACCGAGGGCTCAATACGGCAGAGTCCCTAGAGGAGTGCAGGGGAAACTTAAAAAGGAAATTAGGAAAACCAAGAGAGTGCATGAGAAAGCATTGGTGGGCAGAATAAAGGAAAACCCAAAGTTTTTTAAATATATAAAGAACAAGAGAATAACTAGGGAAAGAATAGGGCCAATTAGGGACCAGAGAGATAATCTGTGTGTGAACCCGGAAGACGTGGGTACAGTCCTCAATGAATACTTTGCATCGGTCTTCACAATGGAAAAGGATGACGCAGGTATAGACATCAAGGTGGAGGACTGAAATATTAAAGGAAATTAACATTGAGAGAGAGGGGTTTAGCGGAGTGGTTAAATCCACAAGCTCAGATGTATCCCAACCTGTAGAGGGAGGCAAAGGAAGAGATACAGGGGCCCTGGCTGTAGTTTTCAAAACCCCTCTGGCCACAGGAGAGATGCCAGAGGACAGGAGAACTGCTAACATCGTTCCATTATTAAAGAGGAAGGGATAGACTGGGAAATTACAGGCCAGTCAGTCTAACCTCGGTGGTGAGGAAGTTACTAAAAAGAATTCTGAGGGACAGAATATATCTGCACTTGGAGAGACATGAATTAATCAGGGATAGTCAGCATGGATTTGTTAAGGGAAGATCCTGTTTGACAAATTTGATTGAATTTTTTGAGGAGGTAACCTGGAGTATTGATGAGGGTAATGCATTTGATGTGGTCCACATGGACTTTAGCAAGGCTTTTGATAAGGTGCCTCATGGAAAACTGGTCAAGAAACTAAGAGCCCATGGGATCCAACGCAAAGTGGCACATTGGATCCAAAATTGGCTGAGAGGAAGGGAGCAGAGGGTGATGGTAAAGGGATGTTTTTGTGAATAGAAGTCTGTTTCCAATGGGGTTCCACAGGGCTCAGTGCTGGGGCCCTTGCTGTTTGTGGTGTACATAAATGATTTGGACTTAAATGTAGGGGGTATGATCAAGAAGTTCACGAATGACACGAAAATTGGCAGGGTGGTAAATAGTGAGGAGGATAGTTGTAAACTGCAGGAGGATATCAATGGACTGGTCAGGTGGGCAGAGTAGTGGCAAATGGAATTCAACCTGGAAAAGTGTGAGGTAATGCACTTGAGGAGGGCTAACAAGGCAAGGGATTACATGATGAATGGTAGGACCCTGGAAAGTACTGAAGATCAGAAGGACATTGGTGTGCATACCCACAGATCTCTGAAAGTAGCAGGACAGGTAGATAAGGTGGTTAAGAAGGCATGTGAGATATTTGCCTTTATCAGTCAAGGCATAGAATACAAGAACAGGGAGGTTATGCTGGAACTGTATAAAACGCTGGCTGGGCCACAACTGGAGTACTGCGTGCAGTTCTGGTCACCACATTAAAGGAAGAATGTGATTGCACTGGAGAGGGTGCAGAGGAGATTTACCAAGATGCTGCCTGGGCTGGAGGATCTGAGCTATATTGGATAGGATAGGATTGGATAGGCTGGGGTTGTTTTTCTTGGAGCAACGAAGGTTGAGAGGGGACCTGATAGAGGTGTATAAGAGTATGAGGGACATAAATAGGATGGATAGGAAGGCACTTTTTCCATTAGTAGAGGGGTCAATAACCAGGGGGCATAGGTTTAAGGTAAGAGGTAGAAGGCTAAGAGGGGAGTTGAGGAGAAAAGTTTTCACCCAGAGGGTGACGGGGGTCTGGAACTCACTGCCTAAAAGGGTGGTCAAGCCAGAAACTGCCTTAACATTTAAGAAGTATTTAGCTATTCACTTGCGTTGCCATAGCCTCCAGGACTATGGGCCAAGTGCTGGAAAATGGGATTAGTGTAGTCAGAGCTTTGTTGACCGGCGCAGACACGATGGGCCAAATGGCCTCCTTCTGTGCCTTAAACGTCTATGAGTCTATGATTCAGTTCAGAAACTGGCACTTCACATACTTAGAGGCTAGAGATGGGAGCAACGTGTGGTGAATCACTGGGTGTGAGAGGATGCAGCCAGACCAGGGAATAATGCATTGTTTGTGTGCTGGTTCATCGGAGGCTGAGGTCGTGCCTTGGCTAGTCTGCCACATAGTGTCCTGACACTGTCAAGGAACATTGTGGAGCTCAGCTGCAAGTTTGCAAAGGGTGCTGTCCAGAGCTTGCCCTCTACGCTGTTTCTGCTCCATCTCACTGCTGTGTTTTGGGCCCAAAGGCACTACAGCTGTAGCCCTCATACTTATTGTATCTTTTTTATGAACAGGTCATCTGCTCCTCTGCTTTCCCTGTGAGGTGCACCAACACTCCCTTCCAAATCCAGGGATTCAACAATATACCTTCAAAAACACTGCAGAAAACAATCAGACTCTTAATAACAGACATTCTTCCAAATTACCTTAACTGCAAGTTAAGTATTTAAGTATTGCTAGTGCTGAGTCCATGTCAGCTGTGGCTCAGTTCATAGCACCCTCGCCTTTGAATCAGAAGGTTGTGGGTTCATGTCCCACTCCCGGAAAACCAAGAACTGTGAATGTACTCGAAAGAGTTACATGCGATCTGTTGATAACTCGAAAGAGTTACAGCTGAACACTTGATCTTTTCTGAGTGACATTTGTTGATTGGACTTGTGTGGCCTAAATTTGGTAAATGTGCATCACATCAGCTCGTGGGTCTGTTTAACAGACTATTATTTGAAAAGGAACAATATGCAAGGTTATGACGAGAAGGCAGAAGAATAGCACTAAGTGAAATGTTCATTTGGAGAGCTGATGCAGACACAATGGGCTGAATGGCCTCCTTCTGCACTGTAACAATTCTGTGATTCTGTGAACATCATAATGGCACACATTCAGTTGCTTCCAGCACCCAAAGTGAACCCCCGCGTGAGCACCTTTCTCAAGATGGCACATATGTGTGAGCTTCCAGTGCTGCTACTGATCTAAATATCATGGCAATGAACTCAAAAATGAATAATCTCACTGCAAATGCTATAACTTCAAGGGTGAGTACTCTCATTGCAAGAACTGCAAGTTCATCACAAAAGATGAGTTGGTAATGTGGTTTAATACAAGATGCTTCATTACATCATATGTTCATAAATGAAAAATAACGTTTAATGAAGATTTTTAACAAAGATTGTACTCCTCTTAAGGCACCCAATTGGAACAGTCTTGAAGAAGCATTACTACACATTCAATCTATTCTGTATCTGACCTGGAGGCAAACATAGAAACAGATGCATAAATAAGCCATTCTGGTCCAGCTTGCTCCTACTGTGATCTTTCTGTCCTTGGCCTGTTACTGTTGCTCCAATTAAGCTTAATGCAAACTCGAGGAACAGCACCTCATCTTTCCACTGGGCGCTTTATAATCTTCTGGGCTCAACCCAACAATTTTAGGTCATAACCTCTGCCCCGTTTTATTTCATGGTTTTTGCTGGTTTCGTTTTTCCTCTTGTATTTTTCTTAATTCATTTATTTTGCGTTCAGACAGCAGTTATCCTGCCATCCATACCTCCTCTAGACACATATTTTGTTTCTTTATTTTTTACATTATCACTCTCTTTGGCCTTACACCGTGAACCTTCTGTGATTGGCTCTCTCCTGCCCTCCACCCTATCACAGACCTTCCTTTTTGTTGTTCTTCCTACCCTGTTCCCCCTTTCACATGCTCAGAAACCTATTGCATCTCAGTTCTGATGAAAGGTCACCGAGCTGAAATGTTAACTCTGTTTCTCTCTTCACAGACGCTGTCAGACCTGTCGAGTGTTTCCAGCATTTCCTGCTTTATTTCAGATTTCCAGCATCAGCAGTATTTTGCTTTTCCACATACCAGCTCATTCCACATCCTTTGCTACCCTTAACTAACAAAAATCTTTCAATGTTCACCTTGAAAGTTTCAATTGATGTAGCCTCATAGCCTTTGGGAAGAATGAGCTCCATGTTTCCATTTGTGAGAATGCTGGCTTCCTGATTTCACTATTGAATAATGTCTTAGTTCCAATTTTAAATTATACCCTTTAGTTCTGGATTCCCACAACAAGGGAATAGTTTCTATATATCTTCCATAGTGAGTACAGATTCTCTTTCTAATGTTTTGCTCACCCGTCTTGTGGATTCTCATTCAGGGGATCTCGTAATTTTGGTATTTTAATCCTCGTCGCCAGCTTTATGTCTTGAGTCTATGGGCTGAATTTTGCCATTGGCGAGCAGGGGGCGGGACCCCCGACGTCACCGCGCCCCATTTAAATTTTCAAGAAGGCGAGGGCACAGCCAAACCAGCTGTGGGCCCGCCGACCTGTCAATGGCCAATTGAGGCCATTGACAGGATCATTAGAACAATTAAAGGACCTGCCCATCCAACCTTAAAGGTTGGTGGGCAGACCAGGAGCCCCGGCGGGGAATAGAAAAAATATGAAACCTCATCCACCGACGGGATGAGGTTTCATGCAGGGATTTTAAAAGTTGAATAACTTTTAGTGAAATTTAGTAACATGTCCCATCTCGTGTGACATTGTCACATGAGGGGGACATGTTAAGGTTTTTTTTCTATTTTTAATGTTTATACAACTGTCAGTGATCTCTCTGAGGCAGCACTTAGCCTCAGGGAGATGTACGCTCTTTCGTGTACATGCGCGAAAGAGCGCACTCTCGCATTTTGGGAATCCCACACCCCACCCCCCGCCCGCACAGGAAGCGCATAGCGCTTCCCGCCGGACATCACGCCAATTAAGGCCCGCCCACTGAACATAGCGGCGGAGCCCGTTTCTCCGGCGGGGATCGGCTCCGCGCCCGCCAGAGATTGGGTCGGGCCTGCCCGCCCAGTAGGCAGAAAATTCTGCCCTATGAGTTCACTAGTCAAGTAAACTCAAAATGCACGCTTTCGTATACACTTGTTAGTTGATGCTTGCTATCAATGATGTGATATTTAGAGAGACCGACATAAGAACAAACTGTGATTGTTTATTGCAACAGAAGTCAGAGCACTAAATCCTTGTGTGCTCCCACAACTACCTCCAGCTCGACTTACAGTTAACCAGTAGCCCGTGCTGTGCAGTGATTGGTCAGTACTGTCACATGGTTAGTCCACTTACATCCTCTTAAAGGTACATGGTACTTCACTTTACCACATCCCTCCCCCTTTACTTAAAAAATACAGTTGAAAAACTTAATAACATGTGAACTATTTACACTAATAAATATTTACGAATCAAGTCTCTCAGGAGGCTTTCTCGGACGTTTTGAGCATCACGGTTCAACAACCTTAGCTGGTTTCTCGAGACCTTTTCAGGGGACAGTTGTCCACTCGGTTCCTCAGTGGATGATTTCACAGCTTCCAGCTGCAATCACTTTCATTCCTGCTGCCCCTCTCCTCCAAGGTGAAAAAGATAAAGAGCAACAAGCACAAAGCAATACAGAGAGAAAAAAAAATTGTTTTTCTTTTCGAGATTTGTAAATAATTCCTCTTTTTCTTCCTGCATGTCCTTTTCTTGGTAGCACTGATCCGTATCTCAGTCTTCTCTTTAATTTCACTATTGGCTGGACTAGACTCAGGCGCGAGCTGAACATAAGTGAGCTCAATAGTTGGGTTTTCCGACAGCTCTTTTGAGAACACAGGGCCTTCTAGTTTTAAAACTTCAAGGCTTTTATGCAGCTGCTGCTTCAGCTCTTTCAATTCCTTCCTTTTTTTGAATTCATTCACGGGACGTGGGCTTTGCTGGCTGGGCCAGCATTTATTGCCCATCCCTAGTTGCCTTTGAGAAGGGGGTGGTGAGCTGCCTTCTTGAACCGCTGCAGTCCATGTGGTGTAGGTACACCCACGGTGCTGTTAGGAAGGGTGTTCCAGGATTTTGACTCAGCGACAGTGAGGGAACGGCAATATATTTCCAAGTCAGGATGGTCTCATTAACAGTTCCCTGGAGAATCTCATATCATTGCCCCTTCTCAGCCAATTCATTCCTTAACTTGACCAGAGACAGGTTTAACTCTTCCTTTTCTTCTTCATATCTTTTCAGTGGTACAAATTGGGAACTGATTGAATTTTGTAGTGCACGAAAGTCCTTTAATAGGTTTTCCTTTTCTTTTCGAAGGATGCTGACTTCAGCTTGAACTCTGTCCCGTAATAACAGTTCAACGGGCTTCTCCCATTGAGTCTTCGCGCACTCATCTTTGTGTTTGGCTTACTGTGGCTTTCTTGACTGCCATCGATCGATTCGTGTTTTGCCTTCCACAGAGTTGCCCTCTCTCTGGGGTCTCTTATAATTTTCTGCCCGTAGCCATTTTTCTTGCATGTACCCCTTTAAATGAATTGCCGCTTTAAGAGCAGCCACCATTTTTTTTTACTCTGTCTCTGCAGCTGTCAACGTTTCTGTGCTGTGTTTCATGCTCTTTGAGTTTTGGTGGGATCCCCATGATCGTGATTCTGCAGCACTGCTTCCTGTTCTGATTGCCGTCTATTTTACAACCTAAGTACAGATTCTCTTTCTAACATTTTGCTCACCCGTCTTGTGGATTCTCACTCAGGGGTCTTGCAATTTTGGTATTTTAACCCTTGTCGCCAGTTTTATGTCTTGAGTCTATGAGTTCACTAGTCAAGTAAACTCGAATTGCATGCCTTCATATAAACTTGTTTGTTGATGCTCGCTATCAATAACAGAGAGAGACCGACATAAGAACAAACTGTGATTGT
Organism: Cetorhinus maximus; assembly: GCF_964194155.1. Lineage (NCBI taxonomy): Eukaryota > Metazoa > Chordata > Chondrichthyes > Lamniformes > Cetorhinidae > Cetorhinus > Cetorhinus maximus. The sequence goes on along the minus strand of NC_135882.1, from coordinate 140,977,856 downwards.
TTATTGCAACAGAAGTCAGAGCACTAAATCCTTGTGTGCTCCCACAACCACCTCCAGCTCTAGACTTACAGTTAACCAGTAGCCTGTGCTGCACAGTAATTGGTCAGTACTGTCACATGGTTAGTCCACTTGCATTCTCTTAAAGGTACATGGTATTCCACTTTACCACAGAAACCTTAATTATTTAAAATACCTCGATTAGATCATTCCTCAACCTTTGAGCTGCAAAAGAATATAAGCCAAGTCTATGTAACTTGCCTTTATAATTTAACCCCTTCAGCCCTTATGATTTGAATTAAACTAAATGCACCCTTCAAAGGCCAATATATCTTTTCCGAGGTTTGGCTTCCAAAGCTGAAAGATACTCCAGCTGGAGTCTGACCAAGGCTCTCTGTAACCGAAGCATCACTTACTCACTTTTAAATTTGAATCCCCTTGAGGTAAAAGCCGACATTCCATTAGCCTTTTTGATTACTTTGTTGTACCAGTGCATTAGCTTGTAGTGATTTATATATATGGAGATCTAAATCCCTTTGCTCCTACATAGTTTCTGGTTCCTTAACATCAAGAAAATATTGAGCCGTAACTTCCTCGCAGTGGCAATCAGCGTCAGATTGCCACTCCGTGCTCCATTACTTATTCTAAATTTCTTCTGTGTCTTTCTCGCCTAACCTTGAGGCTCAGGCCAGGCGAGATCCAGGCAGCGTAGCTGTCCTCAAGGCCCAGCATCGCTGTCCAGAGAGTCAGATTGAAAAAGGCCACGCCTCCTTTTTTATGGTGCGAGCTGCCGTAAATCAGGTCAGATTAAGGTCCCATTGAAATTGACAGGCCAGGGAGGAGGTAAGTGTCTAAGGCGAGTGGATAGGATTTGAGGGGTGGGGGGGAACAGAGGTCAGCGGGGATCAGAGGTTGGGTGGGAGATCGGAGGTCAAGTGGGGTGGGGGTGGTGGAGGGACCAGACCTCGGAGGAGGGAGGTTAGAGGAGTGGGGGGTCAGACCTCGGGGGGTTTGAGAAGTCAGACCTTGGTTGGTGGTGGGTGGGGGGATGGGATGTCGGACCTCGTGGCAGGGGGTTTGGGTGTTGTACCTCTGGCAGATTGTGGGGTTGGGGGTTCAGACTTTGGGCGGGGGTGATTGGAGGTTGGGGGTTGTCAGGTTGATTTGTGCTTGCGGTGGGGGGAGCAGCGGGATGCTTGGTCAGGTAGGCAGGGTTTGGGGCTGCGGGGTGGGGTGGGTCAGCTCGGGGCAGGCGGTTGGGTCAGGTAGGGGGGGTTGGCAGGCCTGCCTGGGATGGTGGTGGGGGGGTGGTGGTGGTCGGGTTTTGCTCGGGCCTGAAGGGTCGGGGTGGGGTGGGGGTCAGAGTTGGTGGGGGTGGGAATCCCAAGGGGTGGTTGGAGGGTTGATGGGGAATACCATGGGGTGGGTGGTTAGTCGGTAGGGGTGGGGGGTGTGTGGAGAGTCCCATGGTGACTGGGGTTCGGTCCGGGTCTTTACAATGGTTACCCTGAAGTTAGAAGAGATTTTAATTCTTCTAACTTTTTCTGGGTAACTACTTGCGTAACACAGCCAGAACCTTCCGAAGTTTGCGATTTAAATTGCATTTTCGGATGGTTCCCAGCACAGGGCAATTGCCCAGAGGAAGTTTGCACTTCTGGGCAATTGCCATGCAAACCCTCGCCTGTAAAGTTCTGAGAGGGGGTCCACAGCGCATCTTTGGGGAATCCCCCCGCAATCTGACACTGGGGAGCTCAGAAGTTGCGGCCCAATCTGATTTTTCTTTCTCAGATCCAAAATGGATGACTTCATACTTCCCCACACTGAACTCCAGCCAGCATAGCTTTACCCACTCGCTTAGTCTGCCTATGTATCTTTATAACTTCCTCCCCTTATCCACACAACTGACTGTGCCTGTGCGGAAGGAGTTTTACTTTGCCTCTAAATTTTGTCGTACCTGACCAGGGAGTATTCAATAAGTAGCAAAGGAGGGGCCTTACTCTGCATCTAACTTCTTGCTATACTTGACTTGGGAGCATTATTGGGATATGATAGTATTCAGCATTTACTCTAAGTAATTCCTGATCTGGGAAGGAAGCTGAAGTCAGTTGCCTTATAAGGAAAAATATTTCCACTCCCCAGAATTTACCTTGAACAGATAACAACCCCCTCACCACACCCAAAAAGTAGCGGGTGATACTTTCAGACAGTTACTTAGCCATATAACATTCCTTTCAGTGTTATTTTAGCAAAGCCATTAAACTACTGAAGGAAACCTGTATTTGTCACATGAATCTGTTAATATCACCAACAATCATATTTAGGGTTATAAAATAAATGTTATTAATACCCAGTTAGCTCATTTTAGGGGTTATCCCGCTGAAGACTTTTACAATTTAATTACATTTAAAGAAACTTACTAATGGAAAATAACATAATCTGGCCAATCAACCAGGGCTTCTGCAACTGTCATTGAGAAATAGCACTTGAGCTGGTTTTAATTAAATTATGCTGATAAAGATTTGTCGAAGTAACATTGCTCATGTCAGCAAGGTCTTGGAGGGCTTCCAGTCTCAGCTGCCTCAAATCAGGAACTTATTTTTGCTGGGCTTTGCTCTCCAGGGAACTGAGGGTGGGCACGATTGATGACGACAATTCAATACCACAGTACAGAGCTGTTTTCAGCATCTTTCAAACAACTCTTTCAAAATAAATAAGTTATAATAAAATGAGTGGTGTCTGACAATTTTATTCACAATAGTCAGCACCAGTTTATTTTTCCACATTGCTAAAGCCTTTGCAGAATAACTTCTTAAGACTCCATTGCTGGTCAGTGTAGGTGAGAGGATCAGGGGCATTATAGGTCTTGTTCTGTCCCACACTGGCACCTAGTGAGATCAGGTGCCAGCAATGCAGCCTTGCTAAATAACCCTTACTAACATGATAATTTTGCCCCTTTTGTTATTTATGCAAAACTGTTCCCCCAGTTTCACATTTCACTCGGGGCAGAATTTTATGTCCCATGGGCGGGCGTGTGCCTGACCCGATTGGGCGTCAGATAGCATGCCCTGATGTTGGGGGAATGTCACCATGCCATCGTGCACTTGGGCAATACTTAGGTCAGCAGGCGCAAGCGGGTGCCGGAGCTGCACCCACCATTAATTAAGAGGTCACTTAAGGCCATTAAAAGCCAATTGACAGCGATTTTTCACTGCCTCCCCTGACCTTCTTTGAGACAGTGCCATAGGATCTTGTACATTCAGAAAAAGCAGCAGATTTCAGGAAGAGTGGGAGACAGTGCTCAGCACTTTCCCCTGAAAATCAAGACCCCAAAGTGGAATCAAAATAATATGAACAGCCTCAATCATTGGAGGGGAAGATTTCCAGTGCTGCTACTGCAACATAAATGGTAGGAGCAACTATTTAATGAGTATTTAAAGATAAGTATCTGAGAAAGAAAGTCAAAGAATAGTTATAATGAATACATTTATATAGTATTTTTCAAGACCTCAGGATGTCCCAAAATACTTTACAACCAATGGTCAATGACAATGACTTCTACAAATTTTGAAGTGTAGTGACTCCTGTAATGTCAGAAAAATGGCAACCAATCTGTCACAATTCGCCTCTACAAAGAACAATGAGATAACCGACTATGTTTTAGTGATAGTTGTGGATAAATATTGGCCACAGAACCAGGCGAAATCCCCTGCTTTTCTTTGAATAGTGCCATGGGATCTTTTGCATTCACTTGAAAGAGCAAATGGAAACTTCAGTTTAATGTCTCACCTGAAAGATGGTGCCTCTGATAGTACAGAACTCCCTCACTGCACTGGACTGTCAGCCTAGATTATGGACTCAAGTCTCTGGACTGGAACTTGAAGCTGGGACTGGGACAGGACCTATAGACTCAGAGGCAAGAGGCTATTCACTGAGCCAATACTGATGTATGGCTAGTGAAAAGAAGTGGCTAGCTACAAACAATCTGGAGATCAAAAGAGTGCGGAGGCAGGAAATTAATCGCTGGGCAAGTGATGGATGCTGGAATGAAAGACTGCTGCTACTGCTGTGAGTTTGACACCATCCCGCTTGAGCAACTTATCTCTCCTTACTTTCTCACCTTTCGCTAGGCCCTGTGCATAATTTACCAGACATTATTTTAAATGATTGGGATTATGTACACTTCTGAGGAGGCTCCCGAGTGGCAGCATAAATCAGAAAACTATTCCTCTTATGCCATTTTGGCTCAGTTGGTCGCACTTTTGCTTTTGATTAATAAGATTGTGAGCTCAATCCTCATTCCACAGCTTAAACACATAATGAAGTCTGACACTCCAGTAGAACACTGATGGAGCGTTGCACGATCCTTATAAGCTATAACACGAAAAAGGGCAATTAGCCCCAGTCAGTTAGTATTCTCCTCCATGCAAGCAGAATCCTAATCACATTTCCTCCCCTGTTTCTGTATCCCTTCATCCCTTTCTCTTTATTTGTCTATTCAATCTAATGACATAGGGTTCATTTCAACCTAACTCACTCAGTGGGAAACTAACAGCAACAGATCAGCTGCTCAATATCACTGGAAGGTAAAATTAGTAAATTGGACGGCCGATCCGATCAGATCAGTTTCCCTCCCAGACGAGTTTGGTAAAACCAACCCCAAAAAATTTGACTTCAGCCTGGAAGTGAATTCCATAGCCTCAGTGCTTTCTGTGCAAAGACATTTGGATGAGATGTCAGTTTGGATGGGCATTGAAGATGTCCCATATAGCACTTCTCAAAACACATGGGGTTGTATTGGCCAACATTTCTCCATCAACCATCATACTGGCTAACAGGTAATTTACCTTATTTGCTGTTTATCAGATGTTATTGTGCGTAAAATGATTTTGGATCACTGCACCTAAAAGTAATTCTTTGTACATAACCACTGCACTACTCTAGTTATGACATGGTAGGAAATTCATTGCTGTTAGCAAAGACCACAAACTCAAAGGCAATGCAGGCCAGAGGCAGGGCTGGGACCATGATTCTCTCTTTTGCACTGCCTTTGACTGGGCCTGTACACTGAGAATACAGGATGGCTAAATTTACTATCTTGAAGAATGGCCACTTGTGTGGAGTCAAAGAAAAGGCAGCCAGCATCCAAAGAAATATATCCTAGCTAGAGTTGGTGACTTCAGCAAAAGAAAGGGGGAGAAAGTATGGAAAAAAGATACTGCATTGGGCTGTGCTATTTGTCAATGTGCCTTTACCTCAGACCCTGAAAGTCTATTGTAGCAATATTGATGGAGTCAGTGGATTGACTAATAGGTATCCAGGTGCTTTCTGAAAATTATTACTCCTTACGTGGCAAATACAGTGAAATACCAACCTCAAAATGTAAATGACATTTGCTTAGTTATTATTAAGGTCAAGTGAAAATCTAATAGAATTGCTCACATTTTTAAAACCATTTATGAAAGCAAATAGAGAAAGATTAGACAATCTGTTGGTCAGTGAATCATAGCAAGGGGATATAAATTTACTGGTAGCACAAAGGAGGGCATTACAAAGGATTTTTTGATGCAAAATATTGTTAGATATGTAATCCATTGCCAAAAGCGGCTGCTGAAATTAGTTAATTACAACATTTAAGAGGAATCAGACAAACTCTTGAAAATTGTTAAAGTTTGTGGGGAAAGAGCAAGAAAATGGGATTAAAGCAGATATCTGTAATATGGAACTTGCACTGAAACAGGCATGAGGGATTGACTGAACAACCTCTGTGCTGAAATTTCTATGATTCTATTGTTATTTCTTTGTAAATATCACACAAATTAAGGAAGCCAATCTCTAAGCGATCAAACTGCAGAAGTTTCATGAGACCAGCTCCTGGCTATCAAACCATCTGATGTTACTTATTTATAGCAGACACCATTGTATACACAGCAGGTCAAGAGTAATCATTTTACAGGATTTGAATCAATAATAGTTCAAGAGGACTACCTTGCAGCTAGTTTGGGAGATGAGTCCCAAAACCAGTGACATGAAATAACACTCACATTTTCTTTCCTTCTAAAAAGATTGGTGCAACTTGCATAATTTTCCTTTTCTCCCATACAGAATCTTAGACTTGAGATGTGAGGCATTAGATTGCAAATCCATTATTCAGCTAAGAGCTATTAGATGCACAATAATAAGGATGAGACAGCAGACCAATTTTACCCATGTCTTCCCAATAGTGTGATGGCAAGTTAAATTTTGTGACATTTGCTCCTGGCATTGAGCTATGTCTTCTGGGAACATATATCGTAGAAGGGATTTCAGTGGTTGGAAGATCACAGATAGGACATCAAATTCCTGGCATATGCTGTCAATGTGCCTGGCTCCATGTGAGGTGTACACATTCCTATAATTATCCCCTGTTTTCCTGCCTGAAACCCATTCCACAATATTATATAAAATACACAAACAGTTGGTCAATTTTGTCACAGAACCGCTATGTCTCACAGACAGTGTTCTCTCTCTTGCTGTCCTATTCATGACCATTCCTTTTTTTAATCACTTTTGATCATGATTAGTGTAGTCTGTGATCTTCTGAATGGTCTTTTCTTGTCTCTTTAAACTGCAAGCTGAATTAATTATGCCCTCTTAAAATATAAAATGGAGCAAGTACCTCAGGCAGCATCAATCTTCTGAACAAGAACATGTGACTCAGCCTAGGGCTTGGAAGATCAACATTGTTGTTGACACGGGGTGGTGCAATCAATCCTGCAGACTTGGAAGCACCTGTTGACAAGTGGCTGTGTGACTGGTTTTATGTTCTTTCAACACCATCCGGATATTGCTTGCATAAGGTGAGTATGGCACTTCTCTCTTAAAAGGAGTGCCATTCATAAGCTTCAAATCACATCATTGTCATGCAGCTGGTTGTGCCAAGCATACCAGAACTCGCTGAAGCTCACAACTGTGTGGTGACTAGTGCTTTTATTGAAGTTTATTGCAGCCTCATATTCAGTGAGGAACAACAAATGCAAGAAATCCAAAGGCTCAAACTGCCTGGATAAAAAAAAAATTAAAATATTAAGGAACGATTTGACAAGCGAGGTGTGGCGGGGAGTGGGTGCAGGGGGTCAGGGGTACGGGGGATGTTGTGGGGGGAGGTGGAAGGAGGAGTACATGGTTTCCGAGTGTCCTGGCCAACATTTATCTCTCAACTCGACAAACACTAACTGGTCATTTTTTCTTTATTCTTGGGGTGTAAATGTCTGTATTTATTTCCCAGCTCTAGTTATCAGCATTGAGGGGAGCATAGGAACAGGAGCGGGCCATTCAGCCCTTTGAGCCTGCTTCACCATTCAAGTAGATCATTGCTAATCTGTACTTCAACTCTACTTAGCCACCTAGCTTCGTATCCTTTCCTAACAAAATGGAATACAGCTAAATGTATCCCTCACTCTTTATTGTGAGCCTAGACAGTGTGTTGACAGGCTATCTATTCCCTCAGTATCTATCAGCAGATGATGTTTGCAACCTGCCCAACCACCACTGCTTAAAGGAAACATAATACATTTGCACAGATCACAGGGCTCATTTCAGTTGCATCTACTATGTTACTGGATCTGACTTTTGTGCCTTATTTTCCCTTCCTCTAAATGGCAGACACTAAAGTTTGCTCAGTAAACTGGAGTAAAATTCAATTTGATGATTTCCGTTTATAAAACCAGGATTGGGCTTGGCGCCTAGCATCAGTAAAAATAACCCTGAAGATGTTGATTATCGTAAAAACTGAAGTGGTCCAGTAATGCCTGTAGGGAGGAAACCTGCCCTCCTTAGCCAATCTGACCTACATGTGACACCAATTCAACACCAATATGGTTGATTCTTACTGCCCTCTGAAGTGATGTAGCAATCCACTCAGTCATATCAAACCACTAGCAGTTCAAGGAGGCAAAATCTTCTCAAGAAACTGGGGATGGGCAATACATACCAACTCATATTCTGAAAATGAATTTTTAAAAATTGGAGCCTCTTAGCCTTGAATAATGTATTGTATAGCTGTTGAGGTCCAGGGATCTGCGTCTTAGTTTGTGTCAGCAACTGCAGAGAGATGGGGAGGAAATTGAAATAAAAATGAGGCTTTGATCACCTCTGTGCTCTGTTCATTAAGGACCTAGCCCTCGCCAAGGTCTCCCCATTGCACCTTCATCAGCAAAAATGAAACACTGGGCCTTTCATCAGCAACTTCTAGGTCCTGATAAATCAGGCCCTGAGTCATCTGGTGACAACACGGAACTAAACAAAGTATAGGAGGAAACCATTCAGGAGTGGGAAGTTTAATTTCAGCTATATATATCAGCATGTGTGCTGGATTCACACACAAGGAAACTAGTGGTTTCTAAATGAGCCTGTATCAGCACTATTTATCAAAAACAGAGACTGCTTTGCGTAAGTATTTTCCTGTCTTCAAAAAAAAAGCAAGAAAAAGAGAAGTAGGTGATATTAAACAGCCTGTTACAGACAAAAGAGGATATTTCTATTTTAGTAACATTATTGCAACTCAACCCTTAGACTGTCACAGATCCAGAGAGTGGCTTGTCCTTTTTTAGGTTTGCTGTGCATGGTAAAACGAATATGAATGTTACAGCAACAGGGCATATATAGTCCCAGACAACTTGTTCAAGGTGCAGGGGCTTCTGCTTGGCATCTTTGGTTGCCAACTTTGGTTGAATATATCCCACTCCTTCCACCTTCATATCATCACTCAACCACACCACCCTGAAGTGGGATTGGGGCCAACAGGGATCCAGCCCACATGCAGGGGTACCAATTAGGCTTATTAAGGGCCTAATTAAGTCCAATTGATGGACCCTGACTGGAATTTTTCATTCAGCCTCTATGTTCTTAAGCCAATGGATGCCAGTTTAGGTGCCTGGAGGTGGATATCTGGTGGCAGACCAGTGTGGTGGGGAGGGGGACAGCAGCATTCCAGGCAAGCCTGGAGATTGCAGAGCTCTGAGATTCAGAGAGCTCAGGGTGTCCTAGTGCATGAATCACGGGAGCTTCCACTACAGTAATTGGCGAACATACGTTCAGATATTTGAACAATGGTGAACATCAATTAAGGTTAGGAAAAACAGCCGCCAAGCTAAAAGCATATACGAGTGAAGTAATTCAAGTAAACGACATTAGCAGAGTAACTGTTCATTATGAAAGCCAATCGGCAAAGCTACCCTTGAATGTGGTAGCAGGTGGAGAGTCAAGCCTCCTGTGGTGAAATTGGTTAAAGCAGATTAAGTTAGAATGGGCTGCAATTTTCCAGTTGAGAGCAAGTCGGCTACCAGAGCTACTTAGAAAGTATGCCACCCTCTTCAAGGACAAACTGGGGAAAATCCAGGGCCTGCAGGCCAAGATTCATGTAGATCCGTAAACAACTCCTTGCTTCATGAAGCCGAGGCTGGTGCCATATGCCCTGCGAGAAAAAGTCGACATTGAACTGAACAGGCTAGAGAAACTGGGCGTTATACAACCTGTTCAGTTCTCAGAATGGGCAGTACCCATAGTCCCCATCTGTAAACCCGACCAAAGTGCCCGAATTTTGGAGACTACAAACTGACAGTTAATAAAGTAGCTAAGCTAGACAGGCACCCCATTCCAAAAACCGAAGACCTGTATGCCTAGCTGGCAGGAGGGACAACGTACACAAAGTTTGACATGAGTCATGCTTATCAACCACTAGGGTTGGATAATACCTCCAGGGAATTTTTGTCACAATTAATACCTACAAAGGGTTGTACCAAGATACACGATTGCCTTTCGGTGCCTCCTCCGCTTGTGCCATCTTTCAGAGAACAATGGAAAGCTTACTGCAGGGATTGCCCCAAGTTGTAGTCTATTTAGTCTATTTAGTCAGTGAATCCAGTCTATTGGTGACTGGATTCACTGAAAAAATAGATTTAGCAAACTTAGAAGTCTTAAAGCATTTCTTGCAAGCAGAAGTGCCTTTAAAACAAGATAAGTGCATGTTCCAAGTGAGGGAGGTAATTTATTTGGGTCACTGAGTAGATTCACAGGGCCTTCACCTGGTTGTGGAGAAAGTAAGAGCCATAAGAGAGGCATCTGCTCCAAAGAACACCTCAGAGCTCAAATTATTCCAGGAATGATCAACTATTATGGGCAGTTCTTACCCATATTGTGTACAGTGCTGCCCCCCCTGCATTCTCTACTCAAAAAGAACTTGGTCTTGGGAGGTGCCCCGGAAAGAAGCTTTCATAAAGGTGAAATAATTGTTGCACTCGTCCAATCTATTGGTGCATTATGAACAGACGAAGGAATTGGTGCTGACATGTGATGCATCTCCCTACGGATTGGGAGCAGTGCTCTCTCTCATCGGATGGACAATGGCATGGAACGGCCAATAGGTTACGTATCAAAAACACTCACCAGAGAGGAAAAGGGATACTCACAGATAAAAAAAGAAGGCTTGTCTATCATCTTCGGTGTCAAGAAATTTCACCAGTACGTACATGGCCATCATTTTACCACAAACTATTCCTAGGATTATTTAGTGAGGACAAGGCTATACCACCCATAGCCTCAGCAAGAATAAAACAATGGGCTTTAATTCTGAAGCAGTCCATGTCCAAATGCAGCAAGACCTGGACAATATCCAGGCTTGGGCTGACAAGCGGCAAGTAACATTTGCACCACTTAAGTGTCAGGCAATGACAATCTCCAACAAGAGAGAATCCAACCATCGCCTCTTGATGTTCTATGCAATTACCATCGCTGAATCCCCCACTATCAACATCATGGGGGTTACCATTGACCAGAAACTGAACTGGACTAACCATATGAATACTATGGTTACAATAGCAGGTCAGAGGCTAGGAATCGTACGATGACTAACTCACCTCCTGACTGCCCAAAGCCTGTCCACCATCTACAAGGCACAAGTCAGGAGTGTAACGGAATACTCCCCACTTGCCTGGTTGTGTGCAGCTCCCACAGTACTCCATCCAGGACAAAGCAGCCCACTTGATTGGCACCCCATCCACAAACATTCACTCCCTCCACCACTGACGCACAGTAGCAGAGTTTGTACCATCTACAAGATGCACTGCAGGAATTCAACAAGGCCCCTTCGACAACACCTTCCAAATCCATGACCACTACCATCTAGAAGGACAAGGGCAGCAGACAGATAGGAAAACCACCACCTAGAAGCTCCCCTCCAAGTCACTAACCATCCTGACTTGGAAATATATCACTGTTGCTTCACTGTCGCTGGGTCAAAATCCTGGAACTCCCTTCCTAACACCACATGGACTGCAGCAGTTCAAGAAGGCAGCTCACCACTGAAGGGTTCTCAAAATTCCCGCATTTTTCATATCATCAACAAGGATATGAATTTTGGACTTTTATGGCAGAGGACACAACTGCTGAGTTAAGTGTAGAACCCTGCAGCCCATGAAGGCATGGAACTGAACATGCCTGGGCTTGTTGAGTGCAATGTGGTTTGTAACCAGACAACGAGAGGAGACAGAATATGCATTCTTCCCTTTAAAACAATCAACCCAGAGAAAAACTTCATCTTACACGAAACTAAAGCCCATCAAAACCGTGCATAAGTAATCGCTACTAACTACTAAGGCAGGAAGGCCATAATCAATGCAATTATACGAACCCATCAATACTCCACATATACAATGGCTTTCAGTTCAAAACTAATTACGGGGACAGGAAGACAACGATAAACATCATGTGAGCCCATTAAAAACAATGAGACAACAATCACCTGGGGAAGACCACCAAAATCAAACAAAGAACTAAACTTGATTTGGATTGAGATAAGAAATTCGAAAGAAAACAGTATAACTGGGCCACCAGTTTGAAGCAGTTTAAGCAGACACAGGAGTTTAAGCAGAATTTAAGCAGGGAGGAAGGAGATCTAGAGGTTTGCAGGCCCGCAGGCAACATCATGGCGAGGGGCATGGGGTGGCAGGCTCAACCAAAGGCAACAAGGCCGCAATCGCAGCCCTCCACGAAGATCGAGCACCCACAACTGAGCCCTCCACCCAACTGAAGAACCTTTGCAGATTCCACAGACCAGGACCACGTGGGGACAGCAGGCCCCAGAGAACACAAAGAGCGTACCCCAAAACTGCAACCGACTTACCTGGCTGGATTTTGAACTGTCAAGGAACCCTGGTTTGTGAGCATGATCTCTGGCCTCTCCTAGTTCAATTTAGTTAGGTTTTGGAGGTGGGATAGGGTAAGGGGATTAGTAGCGTGATTTTCCCTCGTTATGCCGTGTGTTCCCCATTCTTAACTAAGTGTACTTTGTAGGTCTGTATAATCTCAGTTTAATCTTAATGTTATAAGTTCATATGTGACTTCAATAAACCCAGTTTTTGTCTTGCACCAAAACCAGTTGCCTGCTGCACTTTGTCACAACCCCCAAATAAGTCCAAGGTCTAGAACCCAGGGAGTGGGAGCGATTTGAACCGCTCAGAAGTCAGAGGTGAAGCTGACACACACCACCACTCCCTACACCACCACCTTCTCAAGGGCAATTAGGGATGGGCAATAAATGCTGGCCTAGCCAGCAAAGCCCACTTCCCATGAATGAATTAAAAAAAAAATGGGTAACCAGGAAATGGCAGAGGAATTGATTAAATACTTTGCTTCAGTCTTCACGGTAGAAGACACTAATAGCATTCCAATACTAAATAATCAAGGGGCAAAAGAAGGGGAGGAAATAAATGCAATAATTATCACTAGAGAGAAGTACTGGGGAAACTAATGGGGCTAAAGACCGATTAGTCCCCTGGACCTGATGTGTTGCATCCTAGGATATTAAAGGAAGAGATAATAGATGCACTGGTGGTAATCTTCCAAGAATCCTTAGATTTTGGAAAAGTCCCAGAGGATTGGGAAACTGCCAATGTAACGCCTTAATTCAAAAAGGGAGGGAAACAAAAAGCAGGGAACTATGGGCCAATTAGCTTAACATCTGTCATTGGGAAAATGGTAGAGTCTATTATAAAGGATGCAATAGCAGAGCATTTAGAATTACATAATCTAATCAAGCAAAGTCAGCATGTCTTCATGAAGGGGAAATTATGTCTCACAAATGTATTCTTTGAGGATGTAACCAGCAGGATAAATAAAGGGGAACCAGTAGATGTAATATATTTGTATTTCCAAAAGACATTCGATAGGTACTGCATGTAAGGCTACTTAATAAGATAAAAGCGTGTTTGTTTTAGGAATGTACAGTTAATACTAAATTGATAAAACTGTTATTGATATTTGAGCAGCTCTGCTCTGCTAAAGATAGAACTCACACTTATACTGGGCTTTTCAGAGCATCAAAAGCATCTCAAAAACGCTTCACCACTGTGTCGTCTCTGCTATTATTTGGGCACATGCAGTGACCAGTTTGTGCACAGCAAGGTGCCATGAAGAGCAAATGACAAGTTAATTTGTTTTGTTTGATTTGGTTTGATTAAGGGATGAATGTTAGCCAGGTCTTGGGGTAGTATATTAGCATGGATAGAGGAGTGGCTAACAGAAGACAGAGTTGGGATAAGGGGGGCATTTTCAGGATGGCAACCTGTAACTAGTGGAGTGCCACAGGGATCAGTGCTGGGGCCTCAATTATTTACAATATATATTCATGACTTAGATAAGGGAAGTGAAGTACTATCGCCAAATGGGCAGGAAGGCAAGTTGTGAAGATAACACAAGGAGTCTACAGAGGGATATAAACAGGTTAAGTGATTGGGCAAAAAAGTGGCAGATAGAATATAACGTGGGAAAATGTGAGGTTATGCACTTTAGCAGGAAGAATAGAGGGGCTGAATATTATTTAAATGGAGAAAGATTGCAGAAGGCTGCAGCACAGGGGGATTTGGGAGTCCTTGTGCATGAATCCCAAAAAGCTAACACACAAGTTCAACAGGTAATAGGAAAGGCAAATGGAATGTTGGTCTTTGTTTCAAAGGGGATGGAGTATAATAATAGGGAAGCCTTGCTAAAACTATACAAGGTACTTGTTAGATCACACCTAGAATACTGTGAACAGTCTTGGTCCCTTTCTCTAAGGAAAGATATATGGGCATTGGAGGCAGTCCAGAGAAGGTTCACCAGATTGATTCCTGGTATGGAGGGATTTTCTTATGAAGAGAGATTGAGTAGGTTGGGCCTGTACTCATTGGAGTTTAGAAGAATGAGAGGCGACCTTATTGAAACATATAAGATTCTTAGGAGGCTTGACAGGATAAATGCTGAGAGGTTGTTTCCTCTTGTGGGAGAGTCTAGGACCAGGGAGCATAATCTCAGAGTAAGGGGTCGCCCATTTAAAACAGAGTTGAAAGGAATTCCTTGTCTGAGAGGGTAGTTAATCTGTGGAATTCTTTACCACAGAGGGCAGCAGAAGTTGGGTCAAAGTATATTCACGGCAGAGATGGACAGATTTTTAATCAGTAAGGGAATCAAGGGTAATGGGAAAAGGCAGGAATGTGGATTATCAGATCAGCCACAATCTCATTGAATGGCCGAATGGCCTACTTCTGCTCCTATGTTTTATGGTCTTATCTCTTATACTATAGATCATGTGATATTCCTTAACAAGTATTATTCTTAAAGTTACATTACACACTAAATAAAGCCATAATTACTACACTACACATCCCCAATTTTAATCACTCCACTTTTGACGGCCTTGCCTTCAGCTGCCTAAACCCTAATGTCTGAAATTCCTTCACTAAATTGCTCGCCTCTCTGCTTCTCTCCCTTCCCTTAAGACACTCCTTAAAACAGATTTATTTAACCAAGCTTTTGACCATCTCTCCCAATATCACATTATCCTTCACGTGGCTCAACGTGCAGTTTCATTTGATAACATTATTGCGAAGCACCTTGGAATGTCTTACTGCATTAAAAGCGCTATATAAATGTACATTGTTGTTGCTGCCTCCAACTAACCCACTCCACACTCACATCAAAGAATCCCCAACTCAACCATTCTCAGTGTTCACCATCTTTCCACAGTAACTAGAAAGCAAAAAGACTATTCATTGTGCAATTGGTTGATTCTTGACTGTCAGTTAAACAGCTTGTTTATCTCATCTCCATTATTGTTTAGCCAAAAAACAGAAGAGTTCAAAGAGAATGAAAAATAGCACACAAATTTTTTATATGTTCATAGAATTTTTCTCCAGGGTTTCTCCAGAGCAACATTGGAGCTAAAGTTTCAATTTCTGGATACTCCAGGCCAATTGTGGATGGCTGACTTCCCCAGTCCTGGCTAACATTCATCACTTAATCAACAGCATCAAAACAAATTAACTTGTCATTTGCTCTTCATGGCACCTTGCTGTGCACAAACTGGTCACTGCATTTGCCCAAATAATAGCAGAGATGACACAGTGGTGAAACGTTTTGAGACGTTTTGATGCTTTGAAAAGCCCAGTATAAGTGTGAGTACTATCTTTAGCAGAGCAGAGCTGCTTAAATATCAGTAATAATTTTATCAATTTAATATTAACCGTACACTCCTAAAATAAACACACAAGGATGGAAATGACAGTCTGCAAGGTTATCATGTGATCATCTGCACTCAAGCCAGATTCCTCACTCTGCCATTTTAACTAATTGAAAATAACCAGTACACACCTCCATTAAAAGAGCAGAGAGAGCAATTTAATATGTGTCTGTTATACACTTGCATGATAAAATGCCTGCCAGTCATTTCTTTCTCATCATGTGCAGCTTCAATTGAAAATAAATAATTTGAATACTTTAATATTATCCTTTGCATGTCAGTTTTTAAAAAAAAAACAACATTATTTGGATGTGGGCATCGCTGAAAAATCTGGCATTTGTTGCGCAAGCCTAGTTGCCCTGAGTAGGTGGCATTGAGCCTTCATCTTGAATTGCTGCATGCAGCAGTTTGACACAATGGAGTGGCTTGCAAGGGCATGGTAAGGGCAGGTAGGAGACAAACATGTTGAAAGAATGGATTAAAGTATCGTATAGGGTGGGGACAGCTGGTTTCCTTCCATAAAAAAATGTTAGTGCACCAGTTGGATTTTTACAACAATCTGACGGCTTCATGGTCACTTTTACTGTTACATTCTCCATCATTGAAAGCACCCAAGTTTGAACAGGCCTGAAAACATTAACTACAAAGTCACCTCTTAAGTGTGCTCAGTGTTGTGTGTATTTTGCACAGAAACAGATATTCAGCAACAACAACAGCTGATATTTATATAGTGTCTCTAATGTCATACAACGTCCAAAGGCACTGCACTGGAGCTTTATAAAAGAAAGTACGACACCAAGCCACATAAGGAGAGGTCAGGTGGCCAAAAATTTGATCAAAGAGGTAGATTTTAAGCTGCATCTTAAAGGAGGGAAGCAAGGTAGAGAGGAAAAATGGTGTAAAGAGGAACCTTGGGGCCTAGGCAACTGAAGGCATGACCACCAATGTTAGAGCAATTATAATTGGGAGTGCTCAATAGGCCAGAATTAAAGGAGCACAGATATATCCAAATGTTTTGGCTTGGAAGAGATTACAGAAATAGCAAGGGCAAGGTCATGGAGGGGCTTGGAAGTAAGGATGGGGATTTCAACATCGAGACATTGCTTGACCAGGAGCCAATATAGGGCAGTGAGTACAGGAGTGATAAGGGAATAGGACTTGATGTGAGTTAAGATACAGGCAGCAGATTTTTGGATGACCTCAAGTTTTTGGAGGGTAGAATGTGGGAGAACAGCCAGGCATCAAACCAAAGGCAAATTTGCACCTCATTCGCATTTCTTGTATTCCAAATCACCTCTAACTGGTGTTCAGTTATAGCTTGTACTACTCAACACTATGCAGCAACAAAGTAAGTAGCATCTTGTCAAAAGTAGAAAGTTGTGGACAGGTAATCTTTAGTTCCTGCTACAGTACAGCCACCACTGCACTCCAGTTATCACCATTTACATTTCAGCTTTCTGGCTACGCCATTCAAAGGATATCCAACTCGCACTTCCCCAAAGGAATAAAAGCAACGAATGCTGGAAATCTGAAATAAAAACAAAAAGTGCTGGAAATACTCAGCAGGTCTGGCAGATTTACGAAGAGAGGAACAGAGTTAATGTTTCAAGTTGAACATGACTCTCTCTCTTTGACTCGAAATGTTAACTGTTTCTCTCCTCGGATGCTGCCAGACCTGCAGAGTATTTCCAGCACTTTCTGTTTTTATCCCCAAAGGAATAGCTGTATCTTAAGAATTTTTATTTTACATAGCTGTCAACATTTTAGCATTAAAGCAAGAAAGAAAGGTTTGCATTTATACAGGGTGGAATTTTATCAGAGAAATGGGAACACCCTAATGCCAGGGCCACTTGGGTGGGCAGCGGTATCACATCAACAATTTTCCTGGAGGCAGCCTCCTGATTGGCCTCCTCTAGACCTGCCATCCAATTAAGGACTGAAGGTGGGCTCTTCATGCAGCTGGCCCAATCAGAGAGCTCTGAAGCCTCAGTAGTGTCACCAGGAGAGATGGTCACTGGAGAACTGGCTGGAGAACATGAGGGCAGCTCAACATGGAGGCGCCCTGAGTTGGAAAAATTAAGTGGTCAAGAGTGGTAGTCCTTGCCAATTGCAGGGGAAACCCCTTCGGCAGTAGCATTGGGTCTGCAGGGGAAGCATTTGCTGCTGGCTGGGCCCTCCCTGGGCCATGGAGCCTCTGGCTCCATGATGCCCCCGGCGGTGGGCGTGGGGTGGGGGGGTGGGGGGGGGAGGGGGGGTGCGTTGGTGGGCAGGGTACTCTGGCAAAATATCATTCCCCTGTCACTGGGAAATCTCCCCAGCAGCATGACTGCATCGGGAAACCATCCTAATGCAACTCCCCAACATTTCACAGGCCCGCCCATCTCCCAGCCCATTGCCCCAGAGCTGCTGAAATGCCAGTCATAGTGTCTTTCACAACTTCAGGATCTCAAAGCATTTTACCACTAAGGCGCTTTTGAAGTGCAGGAGCAGTAGCAACCAATCTGCACACGACAATGTCAAGAAAACATGAATGAGATAATGATCATGAGATAAGCAGTTGTTCTGTTGTGATGTTGATTGAGGGGTAAACATGGGCCAGAGCAATTCATCTCCTCTTCTTCAAATAATACCATTTTTTTTATATGCTCACCTGAAAGGTTTAAAAATAGCACATCTACAAGTGCAGCACACCCCACAGTACTGCAGCAGTGAGTATTATTATAGATTTGTATGTTTAAATTTGTGCAGGAGGATTTGAACCCATATCTGCCTGAATTAAAGGCAACGGTGTTACTACAGAGCCAAGGCTGACACCCTAATGATAGAGAATGTGGTTAAATATATTTCATCGGATGTTAGTTCTTTTGATGATTACAACTGTTGCAACTGGCAGGGCTAAACCACCCAATGCATATAGCAGGCAAATCGTGTTAGCACCAATCCACAAGCTACAAGTGGTGAAGGCTGTTCCAGATATTTTAAACTGAATACAAATTTTCTAATGGAGATGATATGATTTGAACTCATGAGCATCAGTATTCCTAGTCCAAGACTTTGATTACTAATCTAATAACATAACCACTACCAACAAATTATAGATATATTTGTTGTGGGGCAGTTATTGGAATCTATAACTAAAGACAAAGTGACTGAGCATTTGGAGCTGATTAGAGAGAGCCAGCATAGATTTTTAAAGGGTGGGTCATACCTAACCAAATCAACTGCAGTTGGAAGTAACTAAAGTAGGCTACCGGGGAATATGTATGGATGTAATTTACACGAACATCCAGAGGCATTCAGTAACATATAACAATTTGTTAGCTAAAATTAAAGATAACAGAATTGAAGGAAAATTATTGACATGGTTGGGTAATTGGTTAGGCAACTGAAGGCAGACAGTAGAATTAATGGGTATATTCTCAAATTGGAAACAAGTGGATGGCGATATCTCACAAAAATCTCTGCAGGTCCACTCTTTGAGAACTTTTGAAACTTGAAATAATTATAGGAAGCACCAAACACTTGTAGAATCATAGCAATAACCAGAAGAATTCAACCAGCAGCTACTCGGTAAGTAGTTGATGATCTCTTTAAAAAGTGCCGACTGCTCACATGGAGGGTTCTTCCTCTTTAAATAACAGGGACTGCTCATGTGGAGGGTTCTTCCTCTGATGAGCGCGTGTTCAGCTGTACAAGTTTAAGAGAAGGTATTGACATAAGAAGGTAAGAACATAAGAAATAGGAACAGGAGTAGACCATTCGGCCCCTCAAGTTTGCTCCACCGTTCAATAAGATCATGGCTGATCTTCTTGTGCTTCAAATTCCACATTCCCATCTACCCCCGATGACCTTTGATTCCCTTGCCTAACAAGAATCTATCTACCTCTGCCTTAAAAATATTCAATTACCCCACTTCCACCACCTTCTGAGGCAGAGAATTCCAAAGCTGCACAACCCTCTGAGAGAAAAAAATTCTCCACATCTCTGTCCTTAAAGGGCAACCCTAATTTTAAAACAGTGCCCCCTAGTTCTGGACTCACCCAGAAGAGGAAACATCCTTTCCACGTCCAACTTGTCAAGGCCATGCAGGATCTTGTACACTTCAATCAAATCATCCCTCATTCTTCAAAGCTCCAGTGGAAACAAGGCCAGTCTGTCCAACCTTTCCTTAGAAGACAACCCACTCATTCCAGGACTGGAGAACTGAGCACCAAAATGGCACCACTGGTGTCAAAATCAGCCTTGTACACTGACTGATGTCATGATCTGCCTGCTTGATATATTTCCAGCGGGTTTTCACTGTGCACAAGCTAATGCCTGTACCAAGATGGTGTCTGGCACAATTCACCCCACAAATGTGTGCACATGCTATAGTTGTCATTTTGCAGCTCTAAGGGCACTTACAGCACCCACAGAACAGATGTTAATGAGTCCAGTTTTTCAATCAGAACCCTCGGGTCCCATATTCATGTTGGATGACTGGCTCCAACAGGGATAGTACCCTTAGCACAAAAGCAAAGTACTGCAGATTCTGGATAGCCAAAATAAAAACAGAAAATGCTGTAAATACTCAGCAGTTAGGCAGAAACAGTGGAGAGAGAAGCAGAGTTAACATTCCATCAGAACTACCTGTCTGGCCAGCGGAAGGGGGATTTCAGGAAGCAGGAGAGTGTTGCCAAGGACATCAGTGAACAGTCTTCAGCACCAAGATAACCGGCCAGGGAGGTATGAAGAGTGTAGCCATTAGGGGAGAGGGAGGGAGGAAAGCCTGGAACAGAGGAGGACCAAGGGTTCCTTTTGGGGCCTGGAGGAATGCTCCTGCTCCTCCTGGCCCACAAGGAACTGTGACAAAATTCAAATAGCCTACATTCCTTGGTGTCCTCCTGCTCCCTGCCAGATCCAGAGTAAATTGCATTGGGGTCCTAATTGCATCATAGGACCCTGGCCTCTGTCAATGAAGCCTACACTTAGGCTGAGATTTTCTACTCCCATATGCGGCAGTCGTCATGGCAGGCAGGGGCAGAAGATATCATGAGAAAGCCAAAAATTGTTATTCATGGAGTCATAAAACCAGTTTGCGATTGTGTGCTGCAGCCTTCAATGGTGGGCCACGTTTCCCATCACAGCATGTCAGGAATGTCACTTCAATATATTTGCATCTCATTAGAAGGACTCCTTGCCGGAATCATTCCCCCACACTGGATCATCAGGGCACCTCGCTGTGCAATTAGAATGGAGTTTTTCACGACAGTATACAAATGGCGTGCGGCTAGCGACCTGCACTTCACTCGTGGCTTCGAGGTTCATTCGCCTACATTGCATCGTGCAGCACTCATGGTTATCAGCACCAAGCTTCGCAGGCAGCACCACATCACTTTCAGAGGTGTGTCAGGGGCAAGTCTCTACTTACCAGACCAGTGGTAAGGTGGAGCTGGCTTTTAATGAGCTGCAGGCATGGCTGCAGTGGGGAAGGTGCGGAACTGGCCTGAGGCATGAGAAGGAGCTGTAGGGCAAAGGCTGCACTGGAGAATGGGGATACTGGCCTCAGGCATGGGAAAGGGCTGCAGGGCTAGGGCTGCACAGGGGCCTACAAGTGGAGAAGGTTGCACTCAGACAGATGACAGCGGGTGGGGGTTGTGGGAACTTAGCATCTTCAGTGCCAGAATGGAGAGAGAGTATGTTTCAGATTGACATAAATCACTTAGGGCCAGAATGGGAAGAGTGCTGAATGAAGAAGAGCTTCAGTTTACATATGGACATTCGAAATAGGAGTAGAAGTAGGCCATTCAGCCGCTCGGGCCTGCTCTGCCATTCAATAAGACCATGGCTGATCTGTTTGTGTTTCAAGCTCTACATTCCCATCTACCCCCGATAACCTTTGATTCCCTTGCCTAACAAGAATCTATCTGCCTCTGTCTTAAAAATATTCAGTGACCACGCCTCCATTGCCTTCTAAGGCAGAAAGTACCAAAATTGCACAACCCTCCCGGAGAAAAAAATTCTCATCTCTGTCCTATAAGGGCGACCCCTAATTTTAAAACAGTGCCCCTTAGTTCTGGACTCACCCAAAAAGGAAATATCCTTTCCATGTCCACCTTGTCAAGACCATTCAGGATCTTATATACTTCAATCAAGTCACCCCTCAATCTTCTAAACTCCAGTGGAAACAAGCCCAGTCTACCCAATCTTTCCTCATAAGACAACCCACTCATTCCATGTACCAATCTAGTAAGCCTCCCCTGAATCACTTCCAATGTATTTATATTCTTCTTTAAATAAGGAGATCAAAACAGCACACTGTGTTCAAGATGTGGTCTCACCAATGCCCTCTATAACTAAAGCATAACATCCTTACTTTTATTTTAAATTCCTCTTGTAATAAAGGATAGCATTCCATTAGCCTTCTTATTTACTTGCTTTGCCTCCATAATAACTTTTTGTGATTCATATATGGGAACACTTCGATCCATCTGCACCTCGGAATTCTGCAGTCGTTCTCCATGCAAGTGGTACTCTGCTTTTTTGTTCTTCCTGCCAAAGTGAACAACTTTACATTTTCCCACATCTGCCAAATTTTTGCCCACTCACTCAGCTTATCTATATCCGTCTGCAAACTCATTGGGCAGAACTTTCCGTTTGTCGGTCGGGTGGCCGATTGCCGCTGGAGAAACGGGCCGCGCCGCCATTTTCCGCGGGCAGGCCAATTAAGGCCCGCCCAGTGGGTTAGCGACTCCCATGGAGAACGGGAAAATAGTCACGGGGGCGGGCGGCCTCAGACTGCCGGTTCCAATGGGGAGCCAGCAGCCTGTATAAAGAGTGGCCAGGCAGTCTGCGTGAGGCAATGCACCATGGCCACTCGTGGAGAGAGGGAGGGAGGACCGATTGGACAGCAGCATGAGCAGGAGGAGGGGGGGCAGGCTGCAGGGGGGCCACTGTGCCCCCCCCCCGATTTTCAGATGCATGCCTTGATGTCCTCCTCCAAGAGGTGTCTATCTGTCGGCACATGCTGTATCTGGAGGATGGGAGGAGGAGGTCCCCCCCATATCACCAGCCAGGCATGGGAGGAGGTGGGTGATGCTGCGAACGCCCATGACGATGTGCAGCGCACTGGCGCCCAGTACAGAAAAAGATTCAATGGTTTGCTGCGCTCTGGACGGGTGAGTACCATGTCTGTCTTGGCCATTTGACCCAGAAGGCAGACTTAGCCTTTGAGCTCCCCCACCACGTCTTGCTGTCGTTACTGCATAGGGCATCTGGCGCACGCTGGGTGGGCAAATGGGTACTGACCATGCTTACATCAGCCTTACTGGTTGAGGTGAAGCATTTGTTGGTGTTTGTGGCATTTGAGTAGTCTGGGGACAACCTGCAGAGAAGGCCGCTAGACACATACTCAGAACTCCAACACATGTCATATTGATGGTGATGAGATGGTGCAAGGGGTGCCTCAAGGTGTTTTGGCCAAGTGGCATCTGCTGGCATCGGCGCTGCACCTAGTTGCGCCTCCTTGCCATGGGTGCTACAACCCGTGTGCTATTCAAAGCGATGGACGCCGAATGTGTCCAAGGTGGCCGTTGGGGGAGGGGGTTGGGAGCTGTACTATCTTCTGGGGACTGATCACCAGTTGTGTGGACAGGAGCCACTGGAGGCCTCAGATGGGTCACTGTGGTTGGGGAGCGGTGTGCATGTGCAAAGTACATGAGCAATCAGCCCCAATATATCCTCTTCTCTGTTTTGCAGGCAAAAAGTCAACACAATCTGCGGGAGGGCCAGAGGACTGGAGATGGGCACGCCCTCCTCCAGCGCCTCACAACCTTTGAAGAGCAGGCCATGGAGCTGGGCAGGAGGCAGGAGGCCAGGGCGGCCAGGAGCGGTGAGGCGGGGGTCCAGCGGCCAGATATTTGAGGTCCACAGTCCGATCCACTCTGTCTGCCCATCATCCAAACCACCGATGGTTGCTGCAATCGTTAATGCTGAAACAATGCTCATTCACAGACTGAGACACTCAGACGTGTGGGTCACACAGAAGGGACCCTCGTCCCCTTGAGGAATCGCGTCTCCACCACCTTCCAAAGTCACCTTATCCCACTTGTGACCATTATCACCATGGTCTAACATGCCATTGGATCATTGCTGCACAGCCAAAGAGTTATTGCATCTGAGGGGGTTTGGGACCTCCAGTACCCCTTTCAGCCAGTGCGCCCCACATTACATTGTCCAAAAGGTCCTCAGCACCTCAGCTGTGAACCTCATGGCTCTCAACTTAGATGAATGCCACCACATTACTCATCCTTGCGCCAAGGGGAAATATTGCCTTCTGCCCACCCGGTCTATACCCCTCCTTACGGAATGAAGGCCAATAATGTGACCTTTCAATCTCCTGTAATCGACAGCAAAAGTCGCAACTGTTTGCGATGTTTCCTCAGCACCGCAACTATCCAGGCCACATTGTATCCAGGTCAGATACCTCTGCACACTCCCCACTCCTATGGTTCATAACATGCCATGTGGCATTCCTGAGGCCATCTGACCAGCCTGTCTGCATTTGCGTTTAATGGTTGGGGCTCCTCTTGACTCTTTTCCACCTCACCAATGTTCTTCTCCTTAGGGTCTTGAAGGGTGAGCGGCTTATGAGGCTGAGGGGGGAAGGGATGAAAGGTTGAACTGAATGTACGTTAACTGATGCACTGCCCTTATTGTTAATTCCGGCATCACCTCTAGAGCGACCCACAGCTCGACCCCGCGGCCCCCACTCCACACCTGAGGGCCAACATGTGCAACTTGCAGCACATCATTTCAGCCAGCCAGGCACCAGCGCAGACACACACACCTTGGTGGGGCCTTTACCATCGGCTAATGTCCCGGGTCACAGTGGAGAGGGCACATCACAATCGCTGGAGGAGATGGTAGGGGCAGAGAGTGCCGATGACGCAAGCAGCCGGAGGGCTGCAGGGGACGAGGCACATGCTGAGTCTGGCACTGATGTCATGCCTCTGGAGTTGTCCCCAATGCAGCAGCTGCAGGACAGGCAGCAGGAAGTGCGTTTGTATCTGGCAGGGTTGCATGAAGGAAAGCTTTAGTTGCTCTCTGTGACAGAGGAGTCCAGGCAGAGTGCACGTGAAGGTTTGACCCTCAGGGCAGAGCTTCAGTCTTCCTCCAATGAGAGATTGGCGACTCTCAGATAGGGGCTTCAATCGAATGGAACATTTTATGATTGAGATGCGCTCTGACCTGCAAGCCCTCACAGATGTACTGGCCACAGGTGGTCATTCCCAATGTGGGAGATGTTGTGGGCAACAAGCGTCAGCACTTGGTGCCCATGCACCTGCGGTGAGCAGGGAGGTTGAAAGGGACCTCACGTCGGCGCAGCGAGCTCCTCTCAGGGCACTCCGGATGAGGGCAGCAGCTCCTCCGCCCCTCTGCCAGTCAACGTTTCTTCCGTTGAGGCTGCAACAACTGGGGAGGTGCCAGTTATGGAACTGACCACTCCCTCCCAGGTGGAGCCATCACAGGCTCAACGGGCCAGAGGACGCCTGCCAAGGTCATCGAGGCCAATAGGACAGCAGAGTCAGCAGGCTATCTCTCAAGCCACTCCGAGCGATGGGGTGGCACCTAGACATAGCACCCGAAAACATAAGCATAAGGCACCTTAGGCACTCCCCGGGTATGTCACTGGTGATTTTGTGTTGCCCTTAGAATAGGGACCCAAATTTTTCTTATTGCAATGGCGTGTTGTTTGCTTTTCTTTTGGACAGAATAAAGTCCACCTTTGTTACCATGGCTGAGGGAGTTTTGTTTGTGGTGCATTTTTCTTTTTCACATATTTATCATGAGTGTTTGAGTGGACATTGATGTTTCTGTACTAAGCCCTTATTTGCAGCTGAACAGGTGGAAGATGTAGCACCTAAGTGCCACGTGTGGCAGCGCCAGGCAATGCTGTTCCTGCTGTTCCACGTGCATGGAGCTAGCTGAAGGTTCTTTGGATTAAATTGTCCAGGGTGTCCCTGCCTCCTTGGTGTAATTGCGGGTCGGCGTGCTGCCCCTCATCATCGCCCTGTGCTTCCTCATCCTCTGAGGCACTGCTGGATTCATCATGTGCAGCCTCATCCAGGGCGTCAAGGTCTTTGTCATCAACTGCATCCCCTCTTTCCAGCGCAAAATTGTGCAGGGTGCAGTATGCTACCACTATCAGAGAGACACGATCTGGGGGGGTACTGGCGTGTGCCCCCTGAGCGGTCCAGGCAATAGAAGCGCATCTTGAGAATACCGATGGCTCTCTCCACCACAGCCCTTGTGGTGCCCTGGCTCCTATTGTAGCGCTGCTCAGCTTCTGTTCTTGGACGGCGTAGTGGCGTCATGAGCCACCTTCGCACAGAATAGCCCTTGTCACCCAGCAGCCAACCATCCAGCCGAGCCGGAGCACTGAAGAGCTCCGGCACCTGGTAGTGTCTGAGGATGTTGGCATCATGGGAGCTGCCAGGGTGCCTTGCACAGACTTGTAGAATCTGCATCCTGTGATCACACTATCTGCACATTCATGGAGTGGAAGCTCTTCCTGTTAATGAAGGCACCGGGCTCACCTGCTGGCGCCTTGATGGCCACATGTGTGCAGTCTATTGCACCCTGGATGTGGGGGAAGCCAGCAATGGCTGCGAAGCCTCTGGTTCACCGGGCCTGACTTGCCTGGTCAGAGCGGAAGTGAATGAAGGCGGATACTCATCTGAACAGAGTGTCTGTAACCTGTTTGACACAAGTGTGGACAGCTGATTGGGAGACACCACAAAGATCACCCACTGAGCCCTGGGAGGAGCCAGAGGCATAGAAATGGAGGGCAACTATGAGCTTCAGAGCCGCTGGCATGGGGTGTCCACCCACACAGTTAGGGGAGATCTTAGGGCCAATCATCTGACAGATATAGTTGACTGTCTCCCTTGAGAGTCGGAGCCTCCTTCGGCACTGTGCCTTAGTCATACTGAGGTAGCTGCTTCGCCGCCTGTATACCCTGTGGCCCCTTGCACCTTGGCCAACCTCTTGGCCCTGCGCTCCTTGTGCCTGCGCCTGGCCTCCCAAAGGTGGTTCCCCTGGAGGCTGATTGTCCAGTCCTGGTCTCCTCCTTATTCTATCCCTCCCTTCCTCCTCAGGGGAGCTGCCTCCAGTGGAGAGGTCAGAGCCCATACCCAGGCTAAATGGAGGCCTCCGGAAAGCTGCAGGCCGAAGAAAGATTACTGTCTGCAGACTAGTTTCAAAGTACACAAAAAGCTCTTGGAAATCGATGTGAACTGCTAACAATCACACAGGCAACTTTTAAACACTTTCAGCAATTAAAACTTTGTGTAAAACATGAACTCCATTAAATTGATTAAACATGATTTCCCTTTCATAAAACCATGCTGATTCTTCCCAATTACTTTGAGCCCAGCTATAACCTCTTTAATGATCAATTCTAATACCTTCCCCACGACAGACATCAAGATAACTGGCCTATAGTTTCCTGTTTTCTGCCTTCCTCCCTTCTTGAATAGAGGGGTTATATTTTGTTACTTTCCAATCTGATGGAACCTTTGCAGAATCTAGCGAACTTTGGAAAATTAACACCAAGCATCTACTACCTCAATGGCCACCTCCTTTAAGACCCCAAGATGAAGTCCATCTGGACCCCGAGACTTATCAGCCGCAGCTCCATCAGTTTGCTCAGTACTGCTTCCCTAGTGATTGTAATTTCATCAAGTTCTTCACTCCCCTCCACCTCCTGATTTGTAACCCATTACTGGAATATTTTTTGTACTCTCTATAGTGAAGACAGAAGCACAATATGTGTTTGTTTTATCCACCATTTCCATATTATCTACTATTACCTCCATATTCTTGCCTTCATTGGCAGGGGTATTGAGTATAAAAGCTGGGAAGTCATGCTGCAGCTGTATAGAACCTTGGTTAGGCCACACTTGGAATATTGCATGCAATTCTGGTCACCACATTACCAGAAGGATATGGAGGCGTTGGAGAGGGTGCAGAGGAGGTTTACCATGATGCTGCCTGGTCTGGAGGTTATTAGCTATGAGGAGAGGTTGGAGAAACTCGGATTGTTCTCATTAGAGCGACGGAGATTGAGGGGCGACTTGATAGAAGTTTACAAAATTATGAGTGGCATGGACAGAGTAGATAGTCAGAAGCTTTTTCCCACGGTGGAAGAGTCAATTACTAGGGGGCATAGATTTAAGGTGAGAGGAGAAAACTTTAGAGGAGATGTGCGGGGCAAGTTTTTTACACAGAGGGTAGTGAGTGTCTGGAATTCGCTGCCAGAGGAGGTGGTGGAAGCAGGTACGATAGTGGTGTTTAAGAGGCAGCTTGACAAATACATGAATAGGATGGAATAGAGGGATACGGACCCGGAAGTGCAAAATGTTTCAGTTGACGGGCAATATGATCGGCGCAGGCTTGGAGGGCTGAAGGGCCTGTTCCTGTGCTGTGCTTTTCTTTGTTCCTTATTCTCACTCTACAGAGAACCAAAATTCACTTTACCTACTCTTTTCCTGCTTAAATACCTGTAGAAACTTTCATATTCCCTTTTTTACATTAACCTTTTAGTCATTCTCTGTGGCTCTTTATATTCTGACCAATCATCTGGCCTGCCACTCATCTTTGCACAGTTATATGCTTTTTCTTTAATTTTGATGCTGTCTCTAACTTCTTTAGTTAACCACGAATGGTGGGTCCTCCCTTTAGAATTTTTCTGAGTATTCTGAAATACCCCCTTAAATGTCTGCCATTGCTTCTCTGTTGATCTATGCCCTAGCCTAGTATCCCAGTTAACTTCAGCCAGCTCAGCTTTCATACACACATAGTTGCCCTTATGTAAATTTAAAATACTAGTCTGAGACCCACTCTTTTCCCTTTCAAACTGGATGTAAAATTCAATCACATTGTGGTCGCTGCTACCTTTTCCCTGAGGTAATTAATTAATTCTGTCACATTACACAATACCAAGTCTAATATAACCTGCTCTCTGGTTGGTTCCAGAACATCCTTTTCTAAGAAACTATCTCAAAAGCATTCTATGAACTCTTCATCCAGTCTACTACTGCCAATCTGATTTTTTCAGTTTACATGTAGATTAAAGTCACCAATAATTATTGCCGTCCCTTTATCACCAGCACCCAATATTTCTTCTTGTATACTTTGCCCTACATTGTGGTTACTGTTCGGAGGCCTGTAGACCACTCCAACTTGTGACCTCTTTCCCCTACTATTCCTCATCTCCACCCAAACCGATTCTGCATCCTGATCTCCTGAACGAAGGACATCTCTAACAATTGCACAAATACCATCCCTGATTAACAGTGCTACCCCTCCACCTTTACCTCACTTCCTATTCCTCTTGAGTGTAATATACCCCTCAATATTCAGGACCCCAATCCTTGTCATCCTGCAGCTACATCTCAGTAATAGCTATCAGATCATATTTATTTACTTCAATGTGTGCTATCAATTTGTTTACTTTGTTATGAATGCCACATGCAGATAAAGTGCCTTTAGTTTTGTCATTTTGTTATCTTTGTAACATCTAGTCTTGATTCTTTGTGCATTCTTAGGTTTTTTTCTCTCTGTTCCTTCCTGCCATTCTCTGACCCTCATTTCCTATATTATTATTTCCTCTCTTTCCTTGTTTCTACTCTTTGCTATACATCTTTCCGCATTTGATCCCTTGCCCCCACAATTTAGTTTCAAACCCTCTCTGCTTTCTAGTTTTGTGGTTTGTAGGAACACTGGTGCCAGCACGGTTCAGGTGTAGGCCATCCCAAAGGGACAATCCCCACTTTCCCCAGTAACGGTGCCAGTGCACCACAAACCGGAACCCAC
Organism: Cetorhinus maximus; assembly: GCF_964194155.1. Classification (NCBI taxonomy): domain Eukaryota; kingdom Metazoa; phylum Chordata; class Chondrichthyes; order Lamniformes; family Cetorhinidae; genus Cetorhinus; species Cetorhinus maximus. The sequence continues at coordinate 140,948,473 of NC_135882.1, read as the reverse complement.
TTCTCCCACACCAGTCTTTGAGCTACGTGTTCATCTCTCTAATTTTATGTACCCTATGCCAATTTGCAGGTGGTTCAGGTAATAATCCAGAGATTGTAATCATTGAGGTTCTGCTTTTCAATTTAGTACCTAGCTCCTCATACTCTCTATGCAGAACCTCTTTCCCAGTTCTACCTATGTCACTGGTGCCTACATGGATCACAATAACCGGGTCTTCCCCCTCCCACTGCAAGTTCTTCTCCAGCTCTGAGCAGATGTCCCGAGCCCTGGCACCGGGCAGGTAGCACAGCCGCCTAGACTCTCGCTCTTTGCTGCAAAGAATAGTGTCAATCCTCCTCACTATACAGTCCCCTATGACTGCTATGTTCCTTTTTTCTCTCCCCACTTGAATGGCTTCCTGTACCACGGTGGCCATGGTCAGTTTGCTCATCCACCCTGCAGCCCCCACTCTCATCCAAACAAGCTGAGAGAACCTCAGTTCTACTGGACAATTGCAGAGGCTAACACTCGTACACTCCTGCCCTCTGGGTCCCCTTACCTGCCTCACTCGCAGTCACACCCTCTTGTCCCTGACCACTGACCGAATCAGAAGACCCTATCCTAAGTGGTGCGACTGCCTCCTGGCTCAAAGCATCTAGGTAATTTTCCCCCTCCCTGGTGTGTTGCAGAGTCTGCAGCTCAGCCTCCAGCTCAATGACTTTGAGCCGAAGTTCCTCAAGTCGCAAACGTTTACTGCAGACGTGTTTGCCCTGGATCACAATGGCATCCAGGAGCTCCCATATGCTGCAGCCTTGACACATTGCCTGTCCGGCCATCCTTAATGTGTTTTAATAATTACTTAACTATATTATTCACTTATTTATGTTGCTTTCTTATATATTTTATTAACTTTGCCACCAATTTGTGTACTATTTTAAACCTTCAGGATAGAATAGAACTTACCCACTTATCAGATACCAAACAGCTAACTCTTTTCCCTGTAGTAAAGTAAGAACCAATTCCTACAGGGTGAGAAATATAGAAAAAGAAAATAAACTCCTCCTTCCCCTTCACTGAACCCCCCCCACTCCCCCCACTCACCAACTCTAAGTCTGCACTCAGTTTCCTCAATGCACTCTGTTTACTGTTGAACGTGCAACAATGAGGTGAGGTGAGAGTGACTGCCCTTGACACCAAGGCAGCACTTGACCAAGTGTGGCACCAAGGAGCCCTTGCAAAACTGGAGTCAATGGGAATCAGGGAGGGGAACTGTCCGCTGGTTGGAGTCATACCTAACACAAAGGAAGATGGTTGTTGTTGTTGGAGGTCAGTCATCTCAGCTCCAGGACATCACTGCAGGAATTCATCAGGGAAGGGTACTAGGTCCAACCATCTTCAGCTGCTTCATCAACGAACTTCCTTCCATCACAAGGTCAGAAGTGGGGATGTTCACTGTTGATTGCACAATGTTCAGTACCATTCGTGACTCCTCAGATACTGAAGCACTCCATGTCCAAATGAAGCAAGACCTGGACAACATCCAGGCTTGGACTGACAAGAGGTAAGTAACATTCATGCCACACAAGTGCCAAGCAATGATCATCTCCAACAAGAGAGAATCTAACCATCGCCCCTTGACATTCAATGGCATTGCCATCACTGAATCCCCCATTATCAACATCCTGGGAGTTACCATTGACCAGGAACTGAACTGGAGCAGCCATAAAAATACTGTGTCTACAAGAGCAGGTCAGAGGCTAGTAATTCTGTGGCAAGTAGCTCACCTCCTGACTCCCCAAAGCCTGTCCACAATTAACAAGGTACAAATCAGGAATGTGATGGAATACTCTCCGCTTGCCGGATGAGTGCAGCTCCAAAAGCACTCAAGAAGCTTGACATCTTCCAGGACAAGGCAGCCCACTTGATTGGCATCCTATCCACAGACATTCACTCCCTCCACCACTGAAGCACAGTAGCAGCAGTGTGTACCATCTACAAGATGCATTGCAGGAACTCACCAGTGCTCCTTAGACAGCAACTTCCAAGCCTTCGACCACTGCCATTTAGAAGGACAAGAGCAGCAGATACATGGAACACCACCACCTGGAAGTTCCCCTCCAAGCCACTCACTATCCTGACTTGGAAATATATTGCTGTTCCTTCACTATTGCTGGGTCAAAATCCTGGAACTCTCTCCCTAACAGCACTGTTATTGTACCTACATCATATGGACTGCAGCAGTTCAAGAAGGTAGCTCACCACCACCGTCTCAAGGGCAATTAGGGATGGGCAATAAATGCTGACCTATAGCCAGCAAAGCCCACATCCTTTGAATGAATTTTTTTAAAAAGAATGTCTTTGTCCCAGTCCAGGGAGGGGGAGGGCATGTCAGTCCAGCCTCAGTTGTACCCAGCATGTTGTGTGCAGGGCGTCGTCGTAACATCACAAACCTCGATCCATGGGGTTTCTGGCATCATAATGGGCTGCAGATGGCACACTCAGTCAGGGGAGGCATCTGCAGCCTACAGATGGGGAAAAGGCATTGGAAAGGTATCTGAGGGTGTGTGTGGGGGCAGGTATATGTGTAACTGTGCAAGTGGCCTCAAGATGCAGAGGGGTGAGGTCCACCTGCACTGCAATACATAAACCTAGGCACATCCACCTCAAAATGTCCAGGGGCTAACAAACAGATGTCCACCATAATCACATTGGGATCAACGGATACAGGGGGAGGATTGCGAGATCTTGGAGGGAGGGAAACCTGAACATTAAGCTCCTTCAGGACGATGGGAGGGGTTTCCACACTGACACAGGGATGGTCCAAGCTAGTCTGGTAGTGAGAGCCTAGCACCACCATCTCCCAGCCTGCAGCAATGGTGCAGTACAAAAATAAAATGAGGAGAAGCTCTGCTGGTGAGGGCTCTGTAGGCAGAGTGGAGGGCAAGTGCCTGGTCAAAGCAATATCATGGTAATCAGTCATGCAAAGGGTGGGGATGTGGGGGAGAGCATCTTGAAACGCAAACCGCACTGCCATCATTTCAGGGGCAAATAGTTGCTGATGCAGGACCAAAGCCCTTGAACCACATTCACTGCCGAGTCATTGACAGAAAGAAGACCTTTGGAGACTAATGCTGACTCTTGTCTCTTCCTCATTGATACTGCAGAGAGGAGATCATCAGGAAGATGGAGCCTGGATTTATTGCTGCCTGCAGTAGCATACAGGCAGGAGGGAAGAAGGAGGAGATTGTGACGGAGGTGACTGACTTGTCAAAGGTAGGAGCAAAACCAGGGCCCCCTCTGGACGCAGAGGATGATGCTCACAGGAACGTTGTGCATAGGCGGCTTACAAGACAAGTGGTCTACAGAACTCGCAGATGCATCTGCAGACGAATGAGAGCCAGTGTTGCCGACGCCTCCGCATGTCCAGGGATCTGGTGACTCAGATATGCTACATTCTCCAGGAGTTGCTGCCAAGGAGACTTGGAGGACATCCATTGCCAGTGGCTCTGAAAGTAACGGCCGCACTGAACTTCTACGCCAGTGATTCGTGGAGTCTGGGGGGCAGTGAGGGCCTTACATGCACGCCTGCCTCGTCTGTCCCGTGCAGCCTCAAGGGAAGCTGCCTCGGAGCACCAAGTTAGGTGCTAACTGGAAGAGGGAGTCCTGGCATCAGACATCAGAAGGTGCTGCCAATTCAAGTGTGTCTCCAGTATCCCAGTCGCAGCAGCAGCCTACAAGGGCCATGAGCTGTTCTACTATCCTCAGTGGGCTCATAGCTGTATATCTTCAATTGGACAAAGCTCCTCAAGGAGATCCATCTCCAGAAACAGGACAACACATTTTGTGTAATCTTGATGATGAAACTCATAGGTGACACTTGGGCCAAGGCAGCCAAGAACGTTCCGCATCTATTTTGCGATGACTCAGTCGTCTGTGTCACCTTCTTCTCTATCACTTTAACATCCAGCACTCTCAGTCAGGGATGCTGGCCTGCTTTTACCCTCACCTTACTATGCATGTGGACCACCTGAGGATGACGATGTTCAACCACTTGCGTGCCAGACATTAAAATGTTTCCTTTTTAAGACACGCATTGTGCCCTCATGGCCAGCCCTGGCCCTTGTGAACTCTAAAATGCTCAGACACCATGAAGCCCTCAAAGTGACGAGTCGTTGCTAATAAACAGCATACTTCAGCTTCGTACATCCTCACCCCTATCCCATTGCTCTCCTCAACACTGTCCAAAGCTATGATATGCACTTCAAGAGCATGCTCAGAGGCTCCATTGACCACCAAATATCATCATTTGCAATTAGCATCATTCATCTTAGCGAGTGCTTAAGCGATAGGATGCACAGCGCTGCATCCCAATATTGTAATGAAAGCCTTGTGGCCACAATACAGGCAATTACAGGTGAGAAATGCTCAAGCTTGTAGATGAAAGCACCAGGGCAATAATGTGGCTGAGAGGGACAGAGTTTCCGCACCTTGAAGTGGCAAGGTCCTCCCACTCATTAGTCAGCTTAGCAGATGTAAATTTGGAAAACGGGAACACAGTTGGCAGACAGCAATGCACGTGAGCTCTGAATTTGGGCTCATAGCATGAAAATGCCAGAAAACAGAGAACACATGGGGCAGAATTGTGTCGCTGGCGAGCAGGGGGAGGGGCCTGCTTGCCGACACGTAAAATGACGCGGGATGATGTCAGGCGGAACCCCCGATGTCATCCTGCCCCATTTAAATTTTCAGGAAGGCGGGACCGCAGCAAAATCAGCTGCGCGCCCGCCGACCTGTCAATTGAGGCCATTGATAGGATCATTTAAACAATTAAAGGACCTGCCCGTCCAACTTTAAGGCTGGCGGGCAGGCCAGGAGCCCTGGCAGCAAATAGAGAAAACATGAAACCTCATCCACAGGCGGGATGAGGTTTCATGCAGGGTGTTAAAAATTTTAATAAAGTTAATCTGTAAATTATGAACACGTCCCATCACATGAGGGGGACATCTTAGGGAATTTTTTTTTTCCTATTTTTAATATTGTTCAAAGTGGAAGTGATCTCCCTGAGGCTGCACTTAGCCTCAGGGAGATGTGCGCTCTTTTGTGCGCATGCGCGAAAGAGCGCACTCTCACTTTTAGGGAATCCCCCTCGTTCGCACAGGAAGCGCAGAATTGGCCCACCCACATAAAATGGCAGTGCGGCCTGATTCGCTGGCGGGAATCGGCTCCCCGCCTGACAGGCAGAAAATTCTGCCCATGGAGTTGGACAATATATGACCCTTTTCCATGCATTAACACATCTCTCCTTGTACACTACACATTCGCCTTTCAAGAAAGTCGATGAGATAGGAGAACACCTCTGCCTCAATTTTACACAGCCAAGAAGAAACATGACATAATCCAGCAAAGCAAAGCAAAGCAAAACAAGGTTCATTCCACAAGCATAATTAACATTAAGATTGAAGCATCACTGATGTCGAGAATGATCTGGATAAGGGCCACACACCGTGAGGTGATATAGAAGTACACTACACAGGCGAGAGGCCATGACCGCGACATCTGTGATAAGTGGGGGAAGGACCATGGTATTACACCTGATTGGCAGCAACACAGCTCAGCATAAAAAGGAGGCATACACAAGAGGAGATGTGAAATGGGTGAGATTCTATTTACATTTGTGAACATTACATACATGTTGTGAACACCCATGCCACCATTGTAGATGTTACCTACAGCACAGAAGGAGGCCATTTGGCCCATCGTGTCACGCCAGTCAACAAAAATTTGACCACACTAATTCCATTTTCCAGCGCTTGTCCCATAGCCCTGGAGGTTATGGCAACATAAGTGAATATCTAGATACTCCTTAAAATGTTACGAGAGTTTCTGACTCAACCACCCTTTCAGGCAGTGAGTTCCAGACTCCCACTACCCTCTGGGTGAAAAAATCTCTCCTCAACTCCCCTCGGCCTTCTACCTCTTACCTTAAATCTATGCCCCTGGTTATTGGCCCCACCTACTAACGGAAAAGGTGCCTTCCTCTCCATCCTATCTATGCACCTCATAATCTCATACACCTTTATCAGATTGCCTCTCAACCTTCATTGCTCCAAGGAAAACAACACCAGCCTATCCAATCTTGCCTCATAGCTCAGAACCTCCAGCCCAGGCAGCATCTTGGTAAATCTTCTCTGCACCTTCTCCAGTGCAATCACATCCTTCCTATAATGTGGTGACCAGAACTGCACGCAGTACTCCAGTTGTGGCCTAACCAGCGTTTTATACAGTTCCAGCATAACCCCCCTGCTATTGTATTCTATGCCTCAGCTAATAAAGGCAAGTATTCCATATACTTAACCATCTTATCTTCCTCCTTAACCATCTTATCTACCTGCCCTGCTACCTTCAGGGATCTATGGATATGCACACCAAGGTCCCTCTGATCTTCAGTACTTTCCAGGGTCCTACCATTCATCGTGTAATCTCTTGCCTTGTTAGCCCTCCCCAAGTGCATTACCTCACACTTTTCCGGATTGAATTCCACTTGCCACTGCTCTGCCCACCTGACCAGATCATTGTACTCCTGAATCTTTTTAACTTTGCTAACCCTACCGCTATTCTTGGTGCTTCCCCAACATCCATGGCAGATGTGAAGGCAGCCTGTTGACTGCTACACCCTGTTGTATATGATGAGTTTGGCGGGCGTCCTCTGGAGGGCCGAAACCTGAAGGGCCCTGGCCTGCTTTTGATGTCCTGCTGTGGGGCAGGTACACCCTCTTCGGCCTGTGGAGCTGAAAGTGATGACGTCACAGGAAGAGGGGATTGGGATTGGGATTGACTGGACAGCCCTGGAGTCACCTGGGTGGATGGTCTTAGGGTGTCCAGCTGCTGGATCTCCTCCCTATGAGTGCCCAAAAGTCCCTGGCTGACTCCTTGAGGAAAAGGGGCAGCTGCAGTGAGACCTAGATACCCCAACACCTCTCACGTAGCCAATGATGGAGGCCACCGATGCTCCTGCAACAGTGCAGGACCAATGTCCTGGACCAAGTTCCCCATGGCTGCCGCCATCCTACCAGTGTTGGTCTCGGTGCATTGGTATGCCGGTGCTATCACCTCAGACAGAACGCGGATGGACTCCCCCAATGTCCGTTACAATATGAGGAATGCCGCTGCTATTCCTTCCTGATATTCCTGTGATTGTCTCTGCAGCTCCAGCAACTGATTTAGGACTGAATCAGGAGTTTCATCATCTGACTCGGACTCTGCAGACTCTTGGCCTCCAACAGTGCTTCAAGTGGCAGGCTGGGAGATTGGGAAACTTTTAAAGATCAACAAAGGGGTACCAAAAAAATAATAAAAAGAGCAAAGGTAAATTATGAAAGAAAACTAGCGCAAAATGTCAAAACTGATAGTAAAAGCTTCTACAAGTATATAAAAGGAAAGAGAGTAGCTAAAGTGAATGTTGGTCCCTTGGAGGATGAGACTGGGGAGTTAATAATGGGGAACGCAGAAATGGCAGAGATGCTTAATCAATATTTTGCCTCAGTTTTCACGGTGAAGGACACTAGTACCGCCCCAATAGTAACAGGTAGTGCAGAGGGTATAGAGAAGGAGGAACTTAGAACAATCACCATCACTAGAGAAAAAGTACTGAGCAAATATTGGGATTAAAGGGTAACATGTCCCCAGGACCTGATGGCCTACACCCCAACGTCTTAAAGGAAGTGACAGCGGAGATAGTGGATGCATTGGCTATAATATTCCAAAATTCCCTGGATTCTGGAAAGGTTCCAGTGGATTGGAAAAATGCTAATATTGCCCTTATTCAAAAAGGGGGGGAGGCAGAAAGTGGGAAGCTATAGACCAGTTAGTTTAACATCTGTCATTGGGAAATTGTTGGAATCCATTATTAAGGAAGTAGTAATGGCGCATTTGGAAAGTCAAAATGCAATCCATCAGAGTCCGCATGGTTTTATGAAGAGTAAATCGTGTTTGACTAATTTGCTAGAGTTCCTTGAAGGTGTGACAAGCAAAATGGATAATGGGGATCCTGTAGATGTAGTATATCTGGACTTCCAGAAGGTCTTTGATAAGGTGCCGCACAAAAGATTAATACACAAGATAAGATCACACAGAGTTAGGGGTAATATATTAGCTTGGATAGAGGATTGGCTAACCAACAGAAAGCAGAGAGTCGGGATAAATGGGTCTTTTTCTGGATGGTAAACTGTAACTAGTGGGGTCCCACAGGGTTCGGTCCTTGGGCCCCAACTATTTACAATCTATATTAATGACTTGGATTCAGGGATAGAAGGTGCTATAGCTAAATTTGCAGACGACATCAAAATAGGTGGGAAAGTAAGTTGCAATGAAGAAATAAGAAATTTACAAATGGATATAGACAGGTTAGGTGAATGGGCCAAAATTTGACAGGTGGAGTTTAACGTGGATAAATGAGATCAGCCATGATCATATTGAATGGCGGGGCAGGCTCGAGGGGCTGAATTGCCTACTCCTGCTCCTATTTCTTGTGTTCTTATGTTTTTATGAGTGCCGGCGATCCATTTTGGTCAGAAGAATAAAAAGGTGACTTATTATTTAAATGGAGAGAAACTTCAGAATGCTTCAGTGCAGAGGGATCTGGGTGTCCTCGTGCATGAATCACTGAAAGCCAGTATGCAGGTACAGCAGGTAATAAGGAAGGCAAATGGAATTTTGGCATTTATTGCTAAAGGAATAGAGTACAAAAATAGGGAAGTGTTGTTGCAACTGTACAAGGCATTGGTGAGACTGCACCTGGACTAATGTGCACAGTTTTGGTCCCCTTCCTCGAGGAAGGATGGGGTTGCATTGGAGGCAGTTCAGAGGAGGTTCACTAGATTGATTCCAGAGATGTGGGGCTTGTCTTATGAGGAGAGATTGAGTAGTTTAGGCCTATACTCGCTAGAGTTTAGAAGGATGAGAGGAGATCTAATTGAGGTATATAAGATGCTAAAGGGTTAGAAAAAGTGGACGTGGAGCGGATGTTTCCCCTTCTGGGGCATTCTAGAATGAGAGGCCATAGTTTTAGGCTAAGGGGTGGTAGATTTAAATCAGAGATGAGGAGGAATTACTTTTCTCAAAGGGTCGTGAATCTGTGGAATTCACTACCTCAGAGTGCAGTGGATGCCGGGACGCTGAATAAATTTAAGGAAGAGATAGACAGATTTTTAATTAGTAACGGGTTGAAAGTTATGGGGAGAGGGTGGGAAATTGGAGTTGAGGCCGAAATGAGATCAGCCATGATCATATTGAATGGCGGGGCAGGCTCGAGGGGCTGAATTGCCTACTCCTGCTCCTATTTCTTGTGTTCTTATGTTTTTATGAGTGCCGGCGACCTCAGATGTCCCTGCCTCTACCTGCTGTGAACCAGATTGTGCTGTGCTCACCACAGTGTGACCCCAGGGCTGCTCCAGAACTAAGTGCCACTGAGGTCTGTGTCTGTGCAATGTCTGAGAGTGTGGGTGAGCGCTGTAATATGTCTTCTATTGTGCTCTCCTATGGTTACGCATCCAAAGTGTCATTGGGGCTGGAGCTGAGGGCCTGGCTTGTAGATGCCCCAGGGCACTTTCCAGAGGTGCCTATGAAAACAAGGAGAGATAATTAGTGCATGGAAGGCGACTCTAAAACAGGAGAATGCACTCACAGGGCAGGATTTTATGGCCCCACCCGCTGCCTGGATCGTCCAGTCCCACTGAAAGTCAATGGGCTTTGGCTGGCCCACTGCATACCCCATGTTAAGTCCCGCCACAGCGGGGCCAGAAAATCATGGCCACAGTGTGGTTGTATGAGGGATGAGCATAAGTAGGATCTTCACTTGGGTGTGCTCCGCCCATCTCACCATCAGCACAGGCACGGTCCACGTCCTCTCCAGCCAGCTTGATAGCTCGATTCTCATAGGGAGCAATGTCCTTGATTTTGGCCACTCCACCCCCAGTCTGGAACCTCGCCCTTAGATTGTGTGCGAGCTTGTCCTGCATAAAGACAGATGGAAAGTGTGAGCAGGACACATGTCAAGGCAGATGATGAGGATGCCTGCCATGTGTGTGTGGTGAGTGCAGCCATCGACGGGATAAGGACATGAATTTCAGAGGATATGAAGCCAGATGGACATGTGAAGGTGTGTGTGAGAGAGTGAGTTGGTGATGTCCCTTGAACTACAGCATGTGAGATGCCACTGAATGTATGATTAGCTGGTGAGTGTGTGAGTTGTGAGTGATGAGATGGTTGACTTACCCTGGCGGCACGGATGAGATCATTCATTCTCTTTCTGCACTGGGTGGCTGACCTCTCCTGTGCTGTGTTGGCACAGGCCACCGTTGCCATCGGAGTGGTGAGGTTGGTGGACCTCCTCTGGCCATCACAGGAGTAGAGGACATCGTGGCGGGTTTCAACTGCGTCCAGCAGGCATTCCAGGGAGGCATCACTGAATTTGAGTGCGGCTGTCTTCTTCCCTTTTGGGACCATCTCTCTCATCCGTGGCAGTCCTGGGCTGACATTGACAAAGCTCTGCACGGGTGTCATTAAATTATGGTGCCTGGAGTGAGAAAGCAACGAGCTCATGGCGGGGTGGCGAATCAGAAGCCACCCACTCATGATCTGACGTGCATTTCATGTGTGCATAATTAACACGCAGGGAGCGAATGATACAGCACAAAAACCCGCCATTGCAGTCAGCAGCGAATAGAACGCCATTTTTCACGCCCACTGCTGCATTTAGTACAATGAGAGGAAAACCCTGCCTTAGAACGATTAGGCAGTGCTCTTTCATGCAGCCTTTATGGCACAGAAGGAGCCGTTCAGCCCATCAGAACCATCAGAACCTTTGGACCTTGAGATGATACGGATGGCAGTACTTTCAGTGCTTAATGTATTTAACTCAACATATTTGAAAAGTGGGAATCAAAATGTCATCCAAAGTATTGTCATTTTCTCCAAAATTTCAAAATCACAAGTACAAATCAAGTGCCTTCTTAGATTCCATAAGTTTTCTCAGCAACTTCCAAACAATGCAAAAGACCCTCAGGATGACTTCCTCTAACAGTCCATATGCAAACTGTAGAAATAATTCCACAAATATTACTCTTCTTCCAGATGTGTTTATTTAATGAGTCTATATTCCATCCTGGAATTGCACTGCATTCCTCATCACAGTCCATCATCACATGAACTTTTTCTGTTTGAAGTTCCTAGTAGTAAGGTTGCGGTTTTGGCTTTAAATCACTTTCCAGCCATAGGAGCCTGCTTTAGACATTTCATTTATCAAATTCTTTTGTATTTTGTTGCCCCAGGCAAAATACATTTTTGCTTGATTATCTTTCACCATCACGCCCCCACCCCCCAAATTCCCAATCTCATTTAACCAACAACTGACAATTCAGTAAGATTCAGTAAGTGCAAGATTCTTGATGTCAGAAACTCCTCACACAACCAAATAATGCCCAGAAAATGCCCTGCTAGGTGGGTCAGCATTGCTTCCCACTGGAAACAACAATTGCAGTTTTTGATGCCTTTTCCTTTCAGGTTAATGAGACAACAGTTAAGGCACTAACTGAAAGGGGAGAGAGACTGACCGATTTAAGCAGTCTTATAACAAATAGGGGAGGAGGTGGTGTAGTGCTATTGCCCTTAGACTGGCATTCTAGAGACTGAGGTTAATACTCTGGGGCCCAGGTTTAAATCCCACTGTGGTAGTTAGTGGGATTTGAATTCAGTAAATATCTGGGAATCTATAACTGTGAATTATCCAAGTTACCCACTATCTTCATGCATTAGCAACTGTGTGTTCCACTAGTCACACATGTGCATTGCATAGTCTTTAAATCATGTGGGTGTCTTAATGGTATATGTGTGCATTGGCTGTTTGTCAGGTTTCTTTGTCTGGAAAGTGTTGTGACTTTTGTTTCCCCAATGTGGTTGTTGGGACATGTGAACCTCTAGTATTCATGGTAATTCTGTACCGAATACAGCAATTGAGATGCCTTCTTCCTGACAGACCGATTGCAATGAAGGAACAGCTTCACTAGTTGATCATATATGCCTGCGGTTGTGCCTTGATATTTGGTCGTACACTTTCACTGCATATGATTGAGGTGACAACTTATCTACACATGTCCCAAGTTTACATGTGGGCTGACTCCTGTTGAGAGATTTGAGGGCTTGTACCCTGACTGGCTCCTCATGTTTTTCCATGGTTACATACTGATTCTTCAAGGAGTCTTTCAGGGTTGCAACTTCTTTGCGTACCTTTTCTGCGTGCCAATATTCCTGGCTGTACACCTGGTTGAGTTTTTTCAACTCCTGCTTTGAGTTGCCAACTGTGGAATTGAGTGTCAGGAAGGTATAATAATTCTCATAACATTATTGGAATTTATTGTAAAATAGAGTGATAGTGGGATGTGTCTATGTGTCTATATGTGTCTATGTGTCTACATGTGTCTGTGTGGTTGTGTAAAGCTTAATTGAATTAGAGGCAGCTAGTCTGGATGCAAGAAGAGAAGTTAGGTTTGAAAAGTTAATTAAGTAAACATGGTAAGTTTAGAAACATGGGTGTCAAGGGAACATTTTCATTTTTAAATAAACCAGACTAGATTATTTTCAAAAGAGGGAGTGAAATGTGTCACCTAGCCAGGTGAAGTTTAGAAAGAGTATGTTTATTTTTCCCAGATTACTGGTAAAACTTAGTACTATGAGAGGTTTTTATTATTAGGAAGGTAAAGTCCAAAGACATAGTGAAACAATATGTATTTGCATTCAAAGGGGAAAATATATATAAAGGAGTGAAGGCTGTATGTGTAAGGGTAGCCATTTTAAGATCTTACAAGTGTGAAAAAGCCTTCAGCGTCTATGTCTCAAGCTGCTGTCTTGAAAGGACCAGTTAAGAAAATCACTTTGAATTCGACTTGTTCAGGGCATCATGTTTCTTTGCCTGGGTCTTTTAAAATCTATGGGCGGGATTTTCCACACTCGCCTGCCACTGGGGCTGTCTGGTCCCGTCAAAAGTTGATGAACTCCTGGCTGGGGCTCTGCCACAACGGGTCCCACCTGCAACGGGGCCGGAAAATCCTAGCCTATATGTCTTACTGTTGCCTTAACAAAAGTGTAACTGGGAGTTAGATTGATTGGGGGATTTAGAAGTTATCATAGTGGTAATTTATAGATCTATGTATGTATTTAAAATCATTTATCTTATTAATAAATGTTTGATCTAGTTTTGTAAAAACCTATAAGACTTGGTGGTCTTATTACTACTGAATTCAAGGCATGCATCTCGAAATTAATACAAATTGAAAATTAGTTGTGACAGTTGTTTCAAGTTTCCCTCTGGGATTTCAACAGCTCAACACTAATCATCTGCTGTGTCATAACATTGAGGGTCGTTATTTCCTCCTGGTACCTTCGTGTTGTCTGTGAAGTTTGTTTGTTCAGATCTTGCACAGCTTGGTTCACTGAAGACTTCAGTTTATCATGCCTTTTCAATGGTATACACTCAGCTTGCATCTTGCCCTTCAAATCTTCCAGTTCAGCTCTGGTGTGAACATTTTCCTGTAGAACAGCTTCATTTACCTTCGGCTCGTGCATTTCATTGCACTGATGTGGTTTGCAACCATCCTATGGTTTACTTAAATAGTGTTTCTCTCACTCTGGAGTCTTTTGCTTCTGTCTCTCTGGGTTTTTCTGTCACCTTCTCTGGGGTCTTTTGTAGCCCTTTCTCTGTTGGCACGTTTAGGGTTGCCAGCCCAAGCTTTAGACTTGCTTCAGCTGAGATCAGTGGCTGTTGTGTCCCATCTATGCCCTGGAACTCAAGAGCTTCCTTCTTGCCATTCCATTGGGCTGTCAGACAAATTTGTCCTCTCGATATGAATATCGTGCCATCATATAGCCTCAACCTTACTTTTGAGGGTTTCTTTTTCAGATCGCCATGTTGTGCCACTTCACACAGATCTGTGAAGGTCATTATGCTGCATGACACACCAGTGTCTATTTGGCATTCCTTTTCACTTGATACTCTCCGTGTGCTGTCCTCATTGTAACAGTCATAAACCACTTGACTGAATCTGCGTGATACATGGTGTATAGTTCTTCATTAGACTCTTCTGCTGATATCTCTCCAGTGGCCATCTGTACAGGCTTGTTTTGCTTTTTTCTTTCTTGCCAAACACTTGTGTGCGAAATGATTCTGCTTCTTGCAGTTAAAACACAGCTTTCCCCATGTTGGGCAGTTCTTCATTTCCTCTGTATGCTGTCCTCTGCAGTATTTGCATCCTGCCCTTTGTCTGCGATTGCTCAGCTTTTTTGGCCTGGCCTGTCCCTCAGCATCATGTCTGCTCTAGCTCCCCATTTCAACACACGTCTATCGCTTTCTTTAGTGTCAGTTTCTCATTTTCAGTAGGCTTGTTCTCATCGGGGGGTCTCACACACCTAAGACTAATCTAATTTTAATCAAATCATCTTTTAGCTGTCTGAATTCACATGATTCTGCAAGCTGCATTACTGTAGTCACGTACTGTTCAATGGTTTCTTGTGCACCTTGTGCTCTAGTGTTGAATACATAGTGTTCATATGTAACATTCACTCCAGGTTCAAAATGTGCATTTCAAAACCTCTGTTTTCTTTGCTCGTTGGTTAGATTTAGGGTGGTACACACTTTCTAGCAGTCCCTTCCTAGCAATGTTAGAAGTGTAGCTACTCTTATCAGTAGAGGCTTGTTAATTAAGTCTGTTGCAATCTCATAGTTTTGCCATTGTAAGTGGAAAAACTGCTGGTTTTGCCTCATGTTACTTTTGAATTCGACTGGAGCTGGGATCGGAAAGTTTCCAAAGTTTGCCATGTTCACTCACCCTGTATTTACTGCCATCCTAGATATGTCTTTATATTTTGCTTTTTCTTTGTCCTTTTGTCTTTGCTTGTCCTTTGTCCTTGTTCAATAGCTTTCTGCAGAATTGAACTTTTCTGTGTGCCTTTCTGAGTTGTGTCTTCTTTTCAGTCAGTATTTTGTCCTTTTTAGCAGATTTTTTGTAAATTTCAACATTTCCATGTGCCTGGGTTCTCAGTGCTTCTCTGCAGGATTTAAAAATCTGTTCTACCTCCACTTTCTGACATCAGGTTTCATGTATAAGGACAACAGTGCTTCATTAGTGCTTCTCAATGAGAGTCTTTATGGAACTGAATATTAAGATGTCTGCCACCAGAGAGGTAGCCTCATGGCATAGCCACATGATGATGGAAAACTAGAAGTGACATCAGACTGATTACATTTCAAAACCCAAACAATCAGTACAGCAATACACGATAATAGACCCCACATCTTCTCATGTACACACACAAAGAAGTGTATATCTTTAAGGTAAACAGCACTCCTTCTAATGGTTGACTGCATTTTTTCCAAAAGAAAGAATATCAGAGCTTTGGTGATTGTGCTCCAATGACCAGGACCATCTTATTTTCTGTAGACATGACTCTAACCACTGGAGGTTGTCTCCTCTATCCTGGTTGACCTCAGTTTTTCTTGGGCTCCTTGGTGCCCATGCTTGATCAAATGCTGACTTGGGCCTGAGTTTTCACACTGGGTAGGGGAGTGCAGATTTGGGACATTTTCTAGCTCCCAACCTAGAAAAAAGTGCCCTGGAAGTTGAGATCTTTGTTCTGGCATGGCAGGGTTCTCTGGGAGTCAGGCCAGGCAACTCCAGAAGAAGTGTGGAGGCTTCCTGGTGCAGGGGTGGTCTGGGCAGAAGGCCTGCCTTGGTGCACCACCACTTTGTCAAATATTTTAAAAGAAGCATTAAAACAAAAAAAACAATCCTCCAGTGCTTAATTCTCATACCCCTTCATCCCCAGACACTTCTCATGCCCCATCTATGCCAACCTTTCCATCTTGTGCCCAGCCAAGAATGCATCATGAGGCTACTCTGGGAGACCAGGCATCCATTAGAGTGTTGAAACAGCTGTGCTCCAGGGAAAACATTACTTGATTGACAGCTCTGGCTCTCTGATCTATTTTGTCAATTGCTCCTGTGGCTACATCCAAACTCTATCTGGGGGTGGCGGGCCTGACTCCAGTTATCACCAACCCACGCCCCCACCCAGAACACAAATCCCATTGTTGTTGGCACTTTCTCCTGAGGCAGATGCTCTGAGCCAGGAAAATTCCCCACTCCTGCTATCTGCCTTGAAGGTGAAAATCCAGCACCATGTGTGTGCAAACCCTATAAGTTCTGAGATGTTTTAAAGTATTGTAAATAAATCTATGCATGTTTGAAACTAGTATCACCTCTGCATTGCACTGAGATAAATCAGACATATAAGATATCCAACAACCCACTGAATACATAACAGTAACCAACATGCCTTCTAATATTTTTTATACTGCCTGGTTGATTCGTTTAAATGATGAGAGCTTTACATTTTTTTGCACAGCTGTGCAGGTGCAGTAACTTAAGGAGGCTGACTGTGCACAGCCTCCATGGAAACTTTTGGGTTGCTGAGCAACTGTTCAGTTGCACAGCTTATAGGGAACATTGGTGGTGACCTTGAGAGGGAGTTGAGTGGGATCGTCCAGTTGGGACTTTCAGTTGAACTCACTTGCAAGAACCTCATTCTTCATGTACTCAAGCTTTAAGTTGCACCATTAATTTGTTTTCTTGTGGTCCAGCAGCATTCTCAACTGGGTGTGGTAGTAGTACAGAACGTTGCTCTAATCCTTTGCTTGCTAGCTTAGTTCTGTCTGCAACCTGCTGCTTTTTGTGTTCAGCATGCAGTTTTCCTTGTGCTGTAGTTTCACATTTTTGTTGCCTCGTTCTGAGGTATATCTGATGCTACTCCTGACAGCCTTTCTACATACTTCATTGACCAGGTCTGCTGGCTTGAACAAGATGGAAGAATGAGGAATGTGCTAGAAAAGATCATCAGGTTAAAGATTACGATGATAACCAATTACTCTGCTGATGGCCCACAGCACCTCACAAATGCCCGGTTTTGAGCTGCTAGTCCTGTCATCAGCTTGGTAGAACAGTGGTGCCACAGTAAATGATGGAAACAATTTTCTCTGTGATGAGGAAACTTTTTCTTCAAAATAACTGTGAAGGAGTCACCCTTGCTAACATTATTGTTGAAAGTTATGGCTGTGATGGGTGAGCTTGTGAGGACAAAATAAAATAGGTAAGCCTAGTATTGGTTCCTTCAGCATCTGATGCAAGCCCAATTTGACAGCTTTGTCCCTCAGGATTTGGCTAGCTTGGCCAGTAATGTTTCTACTGGGTCACTCTAGGTAGTGTATTAGAGTATATTCTGTACCCTTGCTTCCCTTAATGTTTCCTTTTGCTTCACATATGAACATGCAAATATCCGAATTAAGAGTAGGCCCTTTGAGCCTGCTCTGCCATTTAATAAGATCATGGCTGATCTGATTGTAACCTCAACTCCACATTCCCACCTACCTCCTATAACCTATTACTCCCTTGCATATCAAGTATCTATCTACCTCTGCCTTAAAAATATTCAAAGATTCTGCTTCCACAGCCTTTTAAAGAAGACACATGACCCTCTGAGAGAAATAAATTTTCCTCATCTCTGTCTTAAATGGGTGACCCCTTATTTTTAAACAGAGACCCCTAGTCTAGATTCTCCCACAAGAGGAAACATTCTCTCCACATTCACTTTGTCAAGACCCCTCAGGATCTTATATGTTTCAATTAAGTCGCCTTTTACTCTTCTAAACTCCAGTGGATACAAGCCTAGTCTGTCCAACCTTTCTTCATAAGACAACCTGCCCATTCAAGGTATTATTCTGGTAAACTCTCTCTGAACTGCTTCCAATGCATTACATCCTTCCTTAAATAAGGAGACCAACGCTTTACACAGTACTCCTAAAAAGGGAAAAATTAGAGTATGAGAGAAAGCTAGTCAGAAATATAAAGACAGATAGTAAGAATTTCTATAGATATTTAAAAAATAAAAGAGTTAACAAGATGAGCTTTGGTCCTATAGAAAATGAGTCTGGGGAATTAATAGTTGAAAATAAGGATATGGCAAACTCCCAGGTATATGCTCAGTTCCAAACTGCACTCGTTCACCAGTTGAGGAGAAGCAATAGTGGTAATTAGCAATAGGTTTCTTTGGATATGCAGTGTGTGAGCTTTGAGGTCATCGACCACTGCCAGGCTGGAGCCATTAATGTCTGTAGGACAGAAGGAAGCAGATGAAAGTCTTGGATGCATGTTTGGGTCTAGCCTGGCAGCTGGCTAGTTTTTAAGTAAGCAATGGACACAAGGCCAGATCTGCCAAGTAAAAAAAGGAATCTATCAAGGGCCATAGGCTGGAAATAGAAGGTGATCTAACAAGGGCAGTAATTCACTATCAGGGTGATTTTCATACAGGGCACCACAGTGCCGCCCACCTTTAGGAGGACTGAAAAGCACAACACTAAGGTGTGACAGAAATAATGTGACATTGAAATCAAAGAACAAGAAGTAAGTAGGATGCAAACAGAAAGACTTTTCACATATTATATAAAAGTAGGTAGATTGAAATAGATGAGCAATTCTTCTTTGTTAAACTTATAATTTCACATTCTGGCCAGTGATAGAAAATCTAAGTGTAAAATTATCTTTCTGCATAAACATCTAATTCCTCTTAAAATTGCAGAAAGAATATAATGTTAGCATGTTAATAGTTATATAATAATATTTCAAATCATTAGTACAGAAAGCGAAACAGGCTTCCTCCTATCAAACACTCTCACTGCCAAAGTTTAATTCCAATGTTTACTATCTCCTTTTCTTATAAAGTAGGGTTTCACAAAACCTTGTTTGCTGCATGTTACACTTTGCAGGGAGCTACCTCCTGCAGTTTCAGCCTATTCCCCTGATTAAATCAGGAATGCTGCCAAATCTAATCGGTTAACATTTATTCTGACACAGTGCCAGGTCTATGATCACCTCAGCACTGGTAGAATCAAAGATTCATTTTCCTAAATACCATCTAATTTGGAACAAAAGTAAAAACAATTAAAATTAAACCGTGAATGATGGATACGCTGAAGTGAGTTACAGATGGTAATCTAATTGAGGGTTTTAGTGGCTTTGATATATACATACCCAGTAGATACCATTAGAGTAAGTTCCAGCTTAGAATTGGATGTTTATATATAGAAAAGTAATGAGGCTGCCTGTGTATCTCAGTGCAGAAATATTAGGTCCGGGATTCTTCCAATGCGGTATTTCCTGAAACCCACATGTTGTAATATGAGGCCACACATTTGACCACCTTCAGCACTTCCAGCGCATAATACAATGGGAGTGACATAGGGGCAGGGCAGGGTGCATTGGTCCAATCGATCTCAAAGGACTCCTGGCTGCAGTTCATGCAAGTGAAGGGCTGGAGGCAGTCAAGGGCGGACAACTATCTTTTTTTTTATTTATTCATTCATGGGATGTGGGTGTCACTGTCTAGGTCAGCATTTATTGCTCATCCCTAATTGCTTTGTTCAGAGGCATTGCTGTGGGTCTGGAGTCACATGTAGGCCAGACCAGGTAAGGACAGCAGATTTCCTTCCCTAAAGCACATTAGTGAACCAGATGGATTTTTACAAAAATCAGCAATAACTTCATGACCATCATCCGGCTTTTAATTCCAGGTTTGTATTGAATTCATATTTCACCATCTGCTGTGGCGGAATTTGAACCCAGGTCCCCAAAGCATTAACAGTGGTTATCTGGATTACCAGTACAATGATAATACCACTAATCCACCACCACACCAATTTACTTATGTAGTAATATAGCTTCAGAGGGCCTTGCTATAGGAAGTCCTGCAGGGATGTGTAGGCCCTTTTGGAAGTGACCACTGCTGCAGAATAGAGGGAGGTGAAAACCTGCTGACTCAAGGCCTATACCTGGAAGTTGCTAAGGAATAGGTTTGTTGGAAGATGGAAGATTGCCGTGATAAAATTGTGCAATAATGTGACTTCATTTTAAAATAAAAATGAAAAATGGAAAATATTCAGCAATCAGGCAGCAGTGGTGGAAAGAGAAATAGATTTAATGCTCTATGATTATGTTCTTCTCTAGAACACAATGGGCTACAATAATCATTAAGATTTTTGAAAATGGCACTACAACAACCCTTCTAATCTGTTCAATAATCTGAATAACTGCTTGAAAATGGGGCTCGAGTATTGACTAAGACCTGTGTGGAAGTGTACACCACACTGCACCTCCTCTCAGGTATGATCCTTAGATTATGCAGGTGTTATGTTCTACAGCTGGGTCGCTTTGCTTGCGAACACAATTGCACATCTATCTGCCGGTGGGTGAGTTGACAACAATATACTGCAGAAGCAGAGACCAATATAAAATGAAGCACATGCTGTTTATTTGCACAAGTAACAGGGCACTAACACAATGTGTGCTTCTCCAACCAGACCCTACTCTAAACTATTGCTTAATATTGTAGCCTGCACACAGCAATTGGGTCATACATTCACGTGGTCAATCTGCTCACATTCTCTTAAAGGTGTATTACACCTAGATTACCACATCCCTTCCCCTTTACTTGAAAGTACAATTTACAATCTTTAACTATTTACATAAATAAACTATTTAAAATTCAGTCTCCCTGGAGGCTTCTTCAAACGTGTCGACCGTCGTAGTTTACGACTTCAGATGGTTTTTCTGTGGCCTCCCTCTCAGGAGTTATCTGTCCACTGGCTCTCCAGTAGGAACCTGTAAGTTTGTCTCTTCAACTCTCTCAGGCTCAATGGATCCTACAGGTACTTCCAAACCAATGGGAGTTCCTTTTACATGTGATGTAGACTCAAACAGGAATGCTTAGCGCATCTTTTCTTGTGGATCTGTTTACCTTTTCCTTAGGTGAGCTACATGTCTCCAAATTATCCAGCCTTTGACCGATAGGTGGTAGGACAGGGGTCCTGTCACTGCACTGACTTCACCTGATAGCCATTTAGGCCCATTTCCAAAGTTCTTTGCAAAGACTGCTTCTCCTACAGTGAAGTTTCTTTCGCGACTGTGGTAATCATGTCCATTTTTCTGGGCCTCCTGACTTCTCTCTACCCTCCCCCCTAAATTCAGCCTTATGAGACTCAAACCTGTCCTGAGATGTCTCTTCGTCAATGACTCTACAGGCACACTATCGGTGGTTGTGGGTGGCTAGTCCTATAGCTACAGTAGGAAACGTGATAATCTAGCTGCAATAGGGTCGCCATCCAGTTTTTTCATTCTGGACTTGAAGGTCTAGACGGCCCTCTTGGCCAACCCATTGGATGCAGAGTGGTATGGCGAGGTCTTAACATGTGTTATGCCATTGAGGCTTGTAAATTTCTGGAATTCCCCGCTGGTGAATGCCATTCCATTATCAGACACTATTATCTCTGGTAAACTGTGTATCGCAAAACTCTGACGCAATCTGTCTATGATGGCAGCAAATGAGGGTGATCTCATCTCGTATACATCCATCCACTCGGAGTGCGCGTCTATAAGCAACAGGAACGTTATGCCCAAAAAAGGCCCCACATAGTCAACGTGGAGGTGAACCCATGGCCTTCCTGGCCATTCCCAGGGATGCAGTGGAGCAGGAGAAGGTAATTTCTGCACCTGTTGTTACTGCATGCAGCTCTTGACCATGTTTTTGATTTCAGTGTCCATCTCTGGCCACCATAAGTGGCTGCGCACCAATATTTTCATTCTAGAGATGCCGGGGTGAGTGCTATGCAATTCGGTTAATAATGGCTGTCTTCCTCTCAAACGCACAATGACTCTCGCTCCCCATAGCAAGATGCCATCCTGGCAGGTGAGCTTGTATCTCCTATTAAAATAGGGCTTCATTTCGTCCGACTTTGGCTTGTTAGGCCATCCCTGCAAGACTTGTTCCCTGACATGAGAGCAAACTGGATCACGGTCTGTCCATTCTTTGATTTGTTTGGCATTTACTGGTGATGAATGCAGAAAGTTTAATAACAAGACAAGTTCTTGAAGAATAGGGAGATTCACATTGCTGTCTTTTAGAGGTAATTGTTTCAGTGCGTTGGCATTTGCAATCTGGCTTCCCAGCCGGTGGATAAAAGTATATTCGTAAGCAGCTAGAATCAGTGCCCACATTTGGATGCATGCCAAGGCGATTGGGGGTATTGCCTTATCTTCCCCAAACAAGCCTAGTAGTGGCTTGTGATCTGATACAATGGTAAAGTGGCGACCATGGATGTATTGGTGGAACTTCATAATGCTAAATACAATGGATAAGCCTTCTTTCTGTATTTGTGAGTATCTTCATTCCGCCACACTGAGTGTTCTTGAGACGTAGCCAATAGGTTATTCTGAGCCATCCGCCATCCGATGGGAAAGTACTGCCCCTACTCCGCAAGGGGATGCATCGCAGGTTAAAATTAATTCTTTCTTTGAGTTGAAATGTACCAACAGGGCCAACGAATATAGCAACTGCTTTATTGTCGTAAAAGCCTGCTGTTGTGGACTTTGCCAAGTCCACCTGTGGTTTTTCTTGAGTAACCCATATAATGGACCCAGCACTGTTGACAAATTTGGGAGAAAATGACCATAGTAGTTAATCATTCCCAAGAAGGACTTGAGTTCTGTGACATTTTTTGTGGCTGGTGCCTCACAAATAGCTCTCACCTTGTCTTCTACTGGGTGAAGGCCCTGAGAGTCGACCCTATGACCCAGTAAATCACTTCCTTTGCTTAGAAGATATATTTTTCCCTTTTCAAGCGTACTACGGCTTGTGAGAAACATTTCAATATCTCTTCCAAGTTAACCAGTTGTTCTTCATCAGTTAGTCCTGTTATTAGAACATCTTCGAGATAAACCACCACATGGGGTAGACTTTGAAGTAAATTTTGGAAAATGGCACAAGCCAATGAGACTCCGAAGGGTAACCTGGAATACTGTTATAACCCCTGATGTGTGTTGCTAGTCACAAAATCCCTAGAGGCCTTTTCTAGCTCGACCTGCTGGTAAGTGTGGCTCATGTCGAGTTTCGTATATGTAGTTCCCCCTGCCAGCTTGAAGTACAATCCATCAATTTTTGGTATAGGGTGCCTGTCAAGTCTGGCCACTTTGTTAATAGTCAACTTGTAGTCCCCGCATATTCTCATACTCTGGTCAGGCTTTAGTATTGGAACTATGGGCGCTGCCCGTTCAGAAAATTGTACAGGTTATAAGACTCCCAACCTTTCAAGCCTGTCTAATCCAATATCCACTTTTTCTCATAATGCATAGGGGATTGGCCTTGCTTTCAAGTATCTGGGGGTTTCCCCAGGATCCATTTTAGCTTGCAGGCCCTGAATCTTCCCAAGCTCTTCCCTGAACACAGGGGCATATTTCTCTAATAATTCTTGCAGGTCTTTCATTCTGAGTTGAAAAATCTCAGTCCACTCCAACTTTATTTCCTTAAGCCAGTTCCAACCAAATAGAGTTGGACCCTCCCCTGCTACCACTATCAGGGGTGGATTAAGCAGACTGGCTTCCATACTGTACTTGAACCTTGCAAATACCTTTTACTCGTATGCCTTCTCCAGTATAAGTCTTTAATTTAGCACCTGAATTTTCCAGCTTTAGTGAGTGGCCTCTTCTATTCAGATATTTAAACATATGTTCCCCTATAATTGTTGTGGATGCCCCTGTATCCACCTCCATTCGGTTTTCTGTTGATTTCCACTATCACACAGATTGGCTCTGTTTTACCTATGTTTAAGTTATGTAGCGAGTAAATATCTGACTCTGTTTCTCCTGGTTGCTCTATTGTATGGATTTCACTATTTCTGCCTTTCTGTTTGAAATTTTGTCTCAATCTGCCTTTACAATATCGCATAATGAGCCCATTGCGATGGCAGTAGAAACACTCGGTTCTTTTGCATTATCGTTCGTTTGCAGGCTGTCTGGTTCCAATCCTGCCAGTATTAATGTGGGATTTATCTGTTAAGCCATTGTTTTTTGCTGGTCTGTTAATGGTGGCTGTTTTCCTCCTTTCCGCAGAGCCCTGTGCTTCCCGCCCCATTTCTAACTGGTGCCTCCCTCCCGGTGCAAAGGACGGCGCCATCTTGTGCTTCCTTGATTGCTTTTGAGTCCCTGACTGCACTTTCCATTGCGAGCGCCAATTCCAGCACCTTGCTGAAGTCTAAATTTGTTTCTGACAACAACCTTTTTTGAACGGCATCTTCGTTAATCCCACACACTAATTGGCCTTCTTAACATGTCATTAATCGACATCCCGAACTCATAGCGCTCTGTAAATTGTTTTAAGACTGCCACATAGCAAGTGATTGTCTCTCCAGAGGCGCAACACCTCGAATTGAATTTAAATTCTTACCGAGAGTTTCAGCTGAAAGTGGCTTTTCATAAGATTTACCAACTCATCAAAGCTCTTGGAATCTGGGGTGTTGGGTGCCGTTAGATTACGAATTAGGCCGTATGTTTTACTGCCACATGTCAATATGAGGATCGCCCGCCTCTTCTCCTCCCCCGATATGTCACTGGCCAAAAAGAAAAATGCGAGGTGTTCAATGTAATGTGACCAGTCATCGGTGATCTGATCATACGGTTCGATGCGGCCAAATTGTGGCATGCTGGAGAGAGATAACTTCGACGACGATGGTGAGGGCTGTACTTATAATCGGCCTACAAGGTACAGCTGATTCAATTCAGTTCAGTTTTTGCAGCTTTCCTTGGTGTCTTCAACTGGTCGTATTTTGCCTCGTCGCCAGTTATGTTCTACAGTTGGGTCACTTTTCTTGTGAACACGGTCGCACGTCTATCTGCCGATGGGTGAGTTGGCAACAATATACTGCAGAAGCAGAGACCAATATAAGATGAAGCACATGCTGTTTATTTACACTAGTAACAGAGCACTTACACAATGTGTGCTTCTCTAACCAGACCCTACTTTAAACTACTGCTTAACATTGTAGCCCGCGCTACATAGCATTTGGGTCGTACAGTCACGTGGTCAGTATACTCACATTATCTTAAAGGTATATTGCACCTCAGATTGCCACAGCAGCGATGTTGACATAGCTGGAGCACATATCCTTGCAGCAGCCAATTTTGCAATGCTCAAATAATAAAGGGATTTTAGGAACCATCAGGGCAATGGATATTCACATGTACAATTCTGTTTTTGTGGTCACAGACCAGTTGCACATTCCTAAAGTCATAATCTTTTCTGTTCACGATGGAATAGCATTGGAGCTAAGGGCATGTATATGATCACTTGAATTCAGTTAATGCCACCTAGCACATTGAGGAATACTGACACATGGTAGAAGTGAAGATTTTGTACTTATTACTGGCTGCTATTCAAAGGAATTTACTATATTAGTGACCAGCATGATGCAAGCTTATGCCAAAGGATGGGAAATATGATAGAAATCTCCCTGCTTGGAAGGATGTCTGTTCAAGCAAAATATAATGCTTACTTGGGACTGAGTCAAAGGTTGAAACTGATTCAACAGTTCACAGTGTTACAAATCCCTCTATTGCATTACTCCCTTGTAGCTGGTCTGGATGTTTTTTCTTTATAAATTCAATAACTATGAATTCATGTGAAACAATTCTTTAATAGCAGATGTTTTAGGGTATCACGAAATGCAGAGTTGACAAGAGCAGTTTTGACCTTTCTCGTGAATTGCGTGCTCTGATTGTAATTTTGAAGTCACATCAAGATATCTAAGGAGAATAATGAATTGTCATCACTGCAAATTTACCTGGGATGTGGGTGCAAACCCAACTTGGATTGATGGGTTCAAAGGGTATAAGGGTCCTGGGTGAAATGAGTCTGGGTTTTATGTGAAAGTAAATTGTCGGGTTAATTATACAGATCTGAATTCCCCATACTTAGCACCATATAAGTGGGGTGATGGGGGCATAGTGATAATATCGTTGGACTAGTAATCCAGAGGTCTGCGCTAATGCTCTGGGGACTGGGATTCAAATCCCGTCATGACAGTTGGTGGAATTTGAATTCAATGAGTAAGATCTGGAATTAAAAGCAAGCCTCAATAATTCTGCCCATGAAACTATCATCAATTGCAAATAATCTGGTTCACTAATGCCTTTTAGCGAAGGAAATCTGCTATAATTACCTGGTCTGACTTATATGTGACTCCAGATCCACGGAAATGTGGTTGACTGAAATAGCCTAGTAAGTAACTCAATTCAAGGGCAATTAGGGATGAGGAACAAATACTGACCTTGCCAACAATGCCCACATCCCATGAAAGAATAAAGTAAAAAATACACAAATAGGGAATCAGTGTGAGGAGGACAGTGTGTCCTGCACAATTTAAAATGAATGGACAGGAATTCAAGGGAATTGCCTGTTTGAATCCTTGATAACCACTTCCAGCAGACAAACCCTATTTTTGCAATATTAATTCCAATATTAATTTGTTTTTTTTCCCTTCTACTTTCTAGCACGTTCCATATGTCTTCCTTCCGTCCTACATCTTCAAAGTATTGAAATCAGGAGAAAAGCAAAACACTGCAGATGCTGGAAATCTGCATTAAAAACAGAAAATGCTGGAAACACTCATCAGGCCAGGCAGAATCCGTGGAGAGAAAAACAGAGTTAATAGCCTGGATTTTCACTGAGTCGGGTTGACTTGGGAGCCCTTTAGAAATGATGGGCGGTCCTGATTCTGAGATTCCCGACCCCATTCCCAGGGTGTCTAATTTTTGGGAAATCCTTTATAGGGTGCAGGGTGTTTCCTGTCCGAAACCCACATCCAGCACTCCTGACCTGGCTGACGCCATTGCGGAGATAGGTATCTCCTGCTCCTCCACAATTTTTATGGAGTCGGGCCACATTTTAAAGAGTCATGGTTCATGACCTCTCAGAGGAGCCGTGGACCCTAGTGTGCATGAGGGGACCTTTTAAAATTTAAGATCAAAAGGTTCCCCTAATGTCCCGAATCCAAGCTCTGCCCTTACACCCATCTCCTATGTCCCCTCATGCCTCCTATGCCAAGCTCTGTCACTTCCATGCCTTTGACCCACTGTACACTTTCTAGAACCATGAACACCACAGTGTAAAATGGTTTCTGTTAAAAAAAATAGCTTTGAAGAAATGTAATCCATTGATAATTTTTTCTTATGGAAAGAAAGTCTGGACAGCAAGCTAATAAAAGTGTCAATCGTCCAGGCCCTTTGAAGTTTACAAACCACAAACACTTGAAACCACTATGACTTATGTCAACAAACATTGTGAACTTGACCGCAGAGATCAGAGACTCTGAGCTGTTAATAAAATAATGTTTCCCCTGGGGAGCAGGTGTTCTGTTATTCTAATAGGTGTCTGGGCTCTCATCCAAGCCTCACTATGTATATTTGGTTCAGAGCCTAGATATCTATTAGAGTAAAAGAACACTTGCCCCCAAAGGAAACATTGTTCGATTGACAGCTCAGGCTCTCTGATCTATGTGGTTAATTTCACAATGTCTATTGAAATAGGTCAATTGGTTTCAAGTGTTAATGGTTTGTGGCTTATGAAGCTTCAAAGGGCCTGGATGATTGACACTTTTATTAGCTTGCTGTGCAGACTTTCTCTTCATAAGAAAAAATTATCAATGGATTACATTTTTTCAAACCTTTTTTTTATATATCCCACTTTACATTCTGGTGTACATTGGTTCTAGAGAGTGTATAGTGGATCAGTGGTCATGGAAGGCCAGAGCTTAGTATAGGGGACATGAGTGGACTTAGGGGATGGGTAAAAGGGCGCAGCTGGCAAAGGGGGAATGAGAAGCCATAGCAGGTGTGTGTAAGGGCAGCGCTCAGCATAGGGGGCATGGGGTGGGTGGATGGGCATAGCCTGGCATAGGAGTATCAGGGGACATGGGGGTTGGTAGGGGGCAAGAGGTGGCATGGATGGGTCATAGAGAGTGCTTAGAGGGTGAAAGAGGTATGGTGAGTGAGGGCTGGATGGCCCTTGTGCTTTTCTCCTGGGACAAAGTCCCACGGCACTGAGGCAGGCCTGTTAAACAGCCCATCTCGGCACACGAGCCCTCTGCACTTCTTCCTGGGTCAGCTGGCCTGACTCTTGCTTGTATCTGCCCCGCAGCAATGAAGATCCTGTCTTGGTGGGCACTTTCTCGCAAGGCAGGCGGGCTGAGCTGGGAATTTTACTAACTCCCCATACCCACCTCGACAATGAAAATTCAGTTCTATGTTTCAAGTCAGTCACCTTTCATCACCTTGAATGGTCACTGAACTGAAATGTTGGCCAGGATTTTCTCAGAAGGGTGTAAGTTCTGAATTTGGGACCATATGCGGTGGTGGACCAAGCTCGCACAGGTGGACAGCAGAATCAAAGCAGCAATCTTCACGGTGGCAGCTGCTTAACTGGAGGGCCCAATCTGAGGGCTGGCAGCTCTCCAGTCTTGCTGCGCCATCAAGAGAGGTGACCGCTGCTGAGGCTGAAAGGAGAACGAAGGAGCCTAGACAACTGCCCCTAAGGTGCCACACACATTTGGTGCTTCCCATTTATTGATTTATGTCACTCTTGAAGCTCCCTCCTCAAACTTGTTACCCAATGCCCCATATCCTTAAAATGGTGACAGTAATTATGCCAGGTGAAGAGTGCAACCAGACATGCTGTAAAGGGCCTGTGTCCTGGCTCCAGCCAGACAATGCTAGCTCAACTCTGGGAGATATCAGAGGAAGAGGAAAGGAGGATGGCTTCCCATGCAGTTCAGGATTGACTCACTTCTAACAAAAGTAAGACATCAGAGTGAATTACGGACAGGTAGTGTAGCACACACCACGCCACTCTATGTCAAAAATGCCTCAGACATGTACTCAAATCTGCACAATACTTTCAATCTAGGAGGAATCCTGCAAAGGTGTATGCATTAGCAATCATTGGCAGGAGCTATCTGCTGAGCTTATACTTGCATATACATACACACAAGACAGCCAGGGGTTAAAAATTGGCAGAGTGCCCACTGTTTGTCCAGTCCAAATGTCAACAGTGCATGGGCATATTCACCACCAACAACAACAACGTGTATTTGTATAGTGTCTTTAATGTGACAAAACATTCACAGGCACTTCAATTAAACATTATTAAACAAAACACCATTTAAGGTCATGTTAGGACTGACCAAAAGCTTGATCAAAGAGATTTTAAGAACTGTCTTAGAGGAAGAAGTCGAGGCAGAGAGGTGTAGGGAGGGAATTCCATAGCCTGGGGCCCAGGCAGCCAAAGGTGAAGCCATCAATTAAACTTCCACTGTTAATGGAACAATTAAAATGCTCACAAGGCCAGAATCCTGGGAGTCCCTTCTAAACAGCACTGTGGATGTACCTACACCACATGGACTGCAGCAGTTTAAGAAGGCAGCTCACCACCACCTTCTGAAGGGCAATTAGGGTTGGGAAATAAAAATGCTGCCTGGCCAGTGATGTCCATGTTTGGTGAAAGAATGAAAATAAATTAGAGGAGCTCATGTATCTTGGAGGGTTATAGGGATACAGACGATTACAGAGATCTAAAAACAAGGATGAGAATTTTAAAATCAAGGCATTATTTAACTGAGAGCATGCTGGTCCAGAGCAGTGAAAGCTGTTATATGGCCCACAGAAATGCATTCTTGAGTTTTTCTGATGTAAAATAATATGAGGAAACAAAGTCGTAGTACAGTAGAACATTACAGTTAGAAACATGTCATTCAGCACATCAGGCCTTGGCTGCGGTAATTCCCCAGATGAACTGCATCGTATTAGCACAGTCTCCTTCTCAGTCCGACTTTTTTAATGATCTAATGTCTAATCTAATATCACAATACCTTCTAAAAGAATTTGTGAGCCTGGATGTTCCTTGTATCTTCTATCCACATTTGGGTTAGGGCACTTTACAGCCTTCCAGACTTAACATTGAGTACAACAACTTCAGACCACGAGCTCTGTCCTCCATCCTCACCCCCTTTTTTAATCCCCTTTTTTCTACTTTCATTTTTATTTTTTATCCACTTATTTTTATTCATTTATCCGTGGTTTTATCCTCCCTTCCTCCCCATTTTCAATCTCTTTATTTCCACCACTGCCCCTCCCCCCAGCCCATCCCATCCCTTACGGGGCTACTTATTCCATGATGTTCTTTCACACAATGCTACCCTTGTTCTGCTTT
This sequence comes from Cetorhinus maximus, assembly GCF_964194155.1. Lineage (NCBI taxonomy): Eukaryota > Metazoa > Chordata > Chondrichthyes > Lamniformes > Cetorhinidae > Cetorhinus > Cetorhinus maximus. The sequence goes on along the minus strand of NC_135882.1, from coordinate 140,918,308 downwards.
ATCACATTCTGCTTTCTTACCTTAATGCCACTATCAGCACCTCCTTTAACCTTACTATTACCATTAACACACCCTTATCTTTTTGTTCATGACATCTTCGTCAATCTCTCCTTTGCCTCCACCTATAACTGGCCTTCTATCCAGCTTCACCTGCTCCACTCTCTTTAAACAGTATGGGCTGAATTTTCCCCCCATCGGGGGGGGAGTTGATGGGCGGGTACGTACCGACGCGCTTCCGATCGGCGCCCCTGATCGGAGGCGCGCCGCCATTTTACGTGATGTCAGCACAAAAACGCTGTGCGCTCCCTGTGCGGGCGGGGGTAAATCCCAAAATCGAAAGAGCGCACTCATCTCCCTGAGGCTAAGTGCATCCTCAGGGAGATCGGCTGTATATGTAAAAAAAATAGAAAAATAGAAAATCAAACTTCCCTTACATGTCCCCTCATGTGACTATGTCACATGAGTTGGGACATGTCCATAATTTTTACAAAATCTTTATTAAAATTTTTTAAAGCCTACATGAAACCTCATCCCGCTCGTGGATGAGGTGTCATGTTTTTTCTAGTTCCCGCCGGGGCTCCTGGCCTACCCACCAACGTTAAGGTTGGACAGGCAGGTCCTTTAATTACTTAATTGACCCTGTCAATGGCCTCAATTGGCCATTGACAGGTCGGCGGGCGCGCAGCTGATTTCGCTGTGCTCCTGCCTTCCTGAAAATTTAAATCAGGCACGGTGACGTTGGGAGTTCCCCCCGACGTCTCCGCGCGTCATTTTATGCGTCGGTGAGCGGGCCCCATTCCCACTCGCCAACTCGTAAAATTCTGCCCTATAACTTTCATCACATTTTTACTTCTCTTTAGCTCTGAAGAAGTCATACAGGCTCAATATGTTAAGTCCGTTTTTCTCTCCACAGATGCTGTTAAACATGCTGAGTTTTTCCAGCATTTTTTATGACTAGCTTTATATTCAAAATTTATTAACTGAATGCAAATTCCACCAACTTAGTGGGATTTGAACCTGTATCCCAGAGTATTAGCCTGGGCCGCTGGATTACTAGCCCAGTGACATTACCACTACACCACAATTTTACAAGCATAGTCAATTACCTTGGCTCAGTGGTAACACTCTAGTCTTTGAGTCAGAAGGTTGTGAGTTCAAGATGCACTCCAGAGATTTAAGCACAAAATCCAGTATTACAATTATTGCAGTGTTGCACTGTAGGAGATGCCATTTTCAGATTAGATTTAAACCAAGACTCCAGTTGCCCTCTTTGTGTCAATGGCACTATTCAAAGGAAAACAGGAATTTCTCCCTGGTTCAATGGACAATTTTTGTCTCTCAAACAACATCATTGCCTGGTCATTACTGTTTGTGGAAGCTTTCTCTGAGCAAATAGTTACTATGTTTTCTACCTCACTATAATGGCTGCACCTGAAAAGTACTTAATTGGCTCTAAAGCACTTTGGCCAATCCTAAGGCATTATGACAGCACGATATGAAGTCAAGTTCTCTCTTAACAACGCTGTTGCACCAGTTCTTCAACCTGTTGTCCTGACAGGAGCAGCTACCTTGTGGGAACACAAGATTAGTAAATTTAGCCCAGCAAACAAGTTATAAAGCTAAGCAGGGTGCAAATTCCAATGGAACCAAGTGTGATTCAGGATAAAAGAAGAGAGGGAGCCTTCTGTCTCCTTAGCGAATACAAATATTTACTTGAGTAATTCATCATTACATTAACAACATGTGCAAATATTTCCTTTCTGCTCAATAGTTTGAAGAGGGTGAAGTTTATTTTTCAACAAAAAAAGTAAGAAGGGATGCCAACAGCTGTTAATGTTCAGAACTAGTTCCTGCTGGGACTTATGTTTCTAACAGATGTTGCTTGATAAAAGCCAGGTTTGCCGTTGAGACAGCCAGCAAGGGAAGGAACATGGAGTTCTTAAAAAATATCTTTTGTAAATGTGAAAGGCCACAGATGCTTTGGGATATCAAGGTGAGGACACAATGCTCTTGAAAGGCTGCATCCCACATGCATGCTGCACTCCTTTGAAACTGGCTGCTCCTTCATTAGGAACCATTAATTCAGCCAGTATGCATATGTGAAACTAGATGCCTGAACTCCCTCTGCCATGACTTCTCATCTTTTGCTTTTCAAGTAAGCTGCCTCAGAACCCTTTGTTATGAAGGTGAAGTTTTAGTAGAAGATTTGGGACTGTCTCTTTAATTCAAGGTAAAATGAAGGAATGAAAAGAACTATCTGACCTGTTATGAGTTCTACCCAACAACAAGCCTGTGTGGCTTGGTTATCATGGGGACAGGCGGAGCCAGGTTGAGACTTACTCAAGATGCAAAATGTTCACACCTATAAACAAAGGCAAGGGCAGCTACTGTGTGTCATGCTATTACAATGATATAATCGCCAATCACTCATAAGGGATTAGGTAAATACATTGTGGGTTCATTTATTATTAGGCACACAAGAACAGTAATACATAGGTATAAAGTTTGAAGACATCAGAGCTGTGTGTATGCTCTGCTCTAAGCAAAAGTGAAACTAAGACTGGATCACATGACACATTTCCCTTCTAGTGATGTAATGCTGATATCCCTTAAAGGCATATTACAACATCCCCCTTTCTTTATAAAGGTACTTTCCCTCCTTTCAAAGAAGTATAACTGTTTACAATACATGTTCATATTTAGTTACAATTATATAACTGCATGGAACTGATGAATCTATGAGTCTCTAAATGGTAGAGGTAATCTACTGGTATGCCCAGACCATGTAATGGAAACCTTGTATGGAAGTTTCTTCAATTGTTCACAGTGACCTGTGGGAATGTCATTCTTGGATGTTGCTCCTGGTTGCATTTGGTATCTTGCCCTAGACGCAATAGGTGGTGAAGGAGCTGGGATGGATCTGATTCATCCTTGGTTACCCCTCATAGTCCCGCATTTGTTGTGTAATGACTTCATAGGACCTTGATTCTGGACAAATCCATGTCACCTTGGCTGGTTGCCACATACCTTCTGTGGGATCCTCGATACAAACTTGTTGCCCCAACTGTCATATTCTCTTGCAGTTTCAAAAGTTGCTCTCTAATTTCTGAGAGAGTAGAATGGTAAGAGTAGCTAAATTGGTATGCACTGGTCTGCAAAACATTAGTTCTGCCAGTGATAGAATAGTTGCACTTAAAGGTGTCACTCTTAGATGTAACATTGCAATGTATAGATCTTTGCTTGGTCTGTCTACATTTGCGAATTATGGATTTCACCATGCAAATCATTAATTCAGCTAGGCTATTAGATCTAGCATATTGCGGAGAAGAAGTAGTGTAATTGATATCCCACTTCTCACACATGTCCTGAAATGGCTTATGAATAAATTATGGACCATTATCCATCATGATCTCTCTGGGCACACCAAATAAACTGAAAATATCACTTAAAGTATGTGCGATAGTTGTGCTTGATGTATTGTGCAATTGTCGAATTGTGAGGTACTTAGTAGTCGATGATGACAATGAAGTTAGTGCCATGGACACGAAAGATGTAGGATGTGATTTTGGACCAAAGATAGATAGGAACTTCCTGCGGAATCAATGGTTCTTTGTGTTGACTTGGCATATGCTTTTGACATGCCTCGCACTTCTTGATGGCGACTTCAATGTCATTGTTCATGCCCGGCAATAGGCTGTCTCTCTTGCAAATCTTCTCATCTGATCTATGCCCATGTGTGAGTGATTAAATTGTTGAAGAAAATCAGGATGCAAAGATTCCAGTATGATGACCTAACTGCCTTTAAAAATGTCTCCCCAGGACATAGCTAGCTCATCCCAATAAGGCCAAAATGGTCTCATGTGTGTGAACATGCTGAAATTTAACAGGCCATCCCTCAATGGTGGTTTTCCACAGTTTTTGTAGTGTGGAATCTTTTACCGTTTTACATTGTAGCTGCTGGCCACAAAATGTACCAGATCAATTGACAGACTTGCATTCTCCTGCAAGTGTAATGTTGCAGTTCCCTTGAAACTGCCAATTTTGTCAATATATTCTGGATATTTTGATGTTAAGTTGTGAACTGAGGTGACAGGAGTAGTTTCTGAGGTTGATCTGCCACGTGATCTCTGACTGATTCCATGGATTGTTACTACTGTGAGGTCACGACATGTTGGTAGATCTGCAATCGCTGGGCCTTTAGGTTCCATGTTGTAGAACTTCTGTGATACCCAGGAGGATTGATTGTACTTTCACTCCAGGGCTATGGATTCTGCACATGGAATTAGGGAGCTGCTGTACACCAAAAGTTTCACAGTAATAGGTTTCGCCATGGCCTTCTACGCCTGTGGGGGACAGGACAGCAGCTACAATGTACATAACTTTTGGAATTCACAGAGGTAATATGTTGGCACTTGCCCCTGTGTCAATCTCAGCCAATAATGAATAGTTAACAACTTTCTTAGGACAGTTATTTCAAATCTGGGCAAACACATCAGATGGTGTGATAGCATTTAGTTTTTCCACAAGATTGACCATGTGAAACATGCGATCATTGCCTTTCATTTCATCGTGAACATCATTATCATTTTCTGGTTTATCAATCACCTCATTTATATGTTGCTTATGGGATACCGGATGGTCATTCTTATTGATTGAAGTTACGCATCGTTTACGGTCTGCTTGGATCAGTGCATGGCTCTTTGCAGCTGCATCAGCCTTTGCTCTAGTGCACTGCCGCTACCAATAGCCCTTTCTGCTACATGCCTTGCAAAATTAATGAATAGCTGGACATTTCCTTGGTGCATGTAAAAGTGCACTCCTTCCGCATGTCTTGTTAGGTTTGGGTGTTCTAGTGAGTGTGTCGACAATTGGGGTTGTACTTAGGACCTTTAAGCATTGTCGGCCTGTGAGGATCACTTCATACTTACGTCCATCCTTCAGTAGCTCTTCGATGCTATAGTTTTGGGCTTGTCTGGCAGATCTTTTTGGAATGCTTCCATGGGAGTGGATGCAATCACCAACTCAACAATTCTGTCTGCTAGCTTTGCATTTGAAAAATCACAGTACATATTGAGCATTTTTAATAAAGGAAGATAAAAATTATTTACACATTTTCCCTCATGTGACAGCGAGCTAGGACATGTTTATGAATTGAGCAAAATTTATTTATTTATTTAATAAAACCTTCAGGAGACCTCATCCCGCCCGTGGATGAGCTTTCCTAAAAAACGCAAAGGCTGCTTGGGCTCTTCACCTGCCCGCCAACCTTAAGATTGGACTGGCAGCGTTGATAATTAGTTTAATTGATTTTTTAATGGCTTTAACAGGTCTTTGACAGTTTAGCGGGTGCACAGCCGCCTCCAGCACACACCTGACAAACAAAAGGTCTGAGTGACGCGCGATGACATCAGGACGCATGCCCGACGTCACTGCACATCATTTTACGTGTCAGTGTGCCAGGCCCGCCCCGCACACCGATGTTAAAATTCTGGCCATAGTGAAGAACTTTGAGGCAACTTCAAAGATTTGAGATGTGCATTGAGATAAAAGTTTTCTTTTTTTTTGCCAGTCCTTTTTGCATTTCTTCATAAAAAATACAAGCTTTCAAGTCAGATGCTAGTGTAGTGGTAATTCCACTGGGCTAGTAATCCAGAGGGCCAGGCCAATAGCCTTGAGACAAAGGTTCAGATCCCACCATGACATCTGGTTAATTCAAATTCTATTAATAAAATCTGAAATTGAAAGCTAGTCTCAGTAATGGTGACCATGACAATTGTCATTACTTGTTATAAAAACCTATGTGGTTCACTAATGTTCTTCAGGGAAGTAAATCTGCCATTCTTACCTGGTCTGACCTACTTCAGATGCAGAGCAATGTGGTTGACTCTTAATTGCCCTCTGAAATGGCCTAGCAAGCACACAGTTAAAGGGTAATTAGGGATGGGCAATAAATGCTGGCTTTGCCAGTGATGTCCACATCCCATGAAATATTTTTTTAAAATGGTAGTGGAAATGCTGCTGTATCTATCAAAATTCTTTGCACTATATGGAGGGGGGAGGAAAAGCAAAACAAAATTGGCTGCTCCATTCAAATCTGTATAGTTTCAAAATGGATGTCATGTGTTACTACAATATAAAGTAATTCCAACAATATTCCAACAATACTGCAATACATACAATATAAATTGTTGTTTTCCCCTTATATTGGTATTCTTGCAGTGTCCTGATGAGTGCAAGACGAAAAGCTTCGACATGGGCCTTTTCTCAACAATACTCAATGATACCTGGAGAGGATAAAGTGTCAAAAAGTTGTGTGGGAACATTGGAATGCAGAGCTGCTGGAATGTATCACTCTGAAGGGAAGATGAGTTACTAATACAGAAACTCTGAGAAGGATTTTCCCAATTGAGAGGAGATCCCTTGTCGGGGTCAAGTTCGAGTCGTGTGGCCACCTGGATGGGCGGTGGAACTGCCTCAGGGAATTTCACATCTGCAGCTGATTAATGTCCAGCAGGCAGGGGAGCGGGGAAGGAGGTGGTGGGGGTGGGGGGGGTGGGGGGTGGTATTGTGGGTGGGAGGAAGAAGGGAAGGTGCCATATTTAGAGGACTTGCAGTGAGCAGCCTTCATACAGGCTGCGTACATAGAGGGCATTGGAAAGGGTGTTAAACAAGGGAGGTTGTGCATGAATGGCTGGAATCAGAGGAAGGGTGGGTCCATGGTTGAATGGCACCTCCTGGAGGTGCTCCTGCAGGCATCAAGGAAACAGAGTAAAGTGACCAGCAAGCTTCATGAAGAAGGCATGGTTGGAGGTGGCTGACCAAGTCAGTGCAATGGGATGATCACTCAAAAACATGAATGCAGTTTATGAAGCTTTTCAATGGCCTGCTCCAACTTAGGTGAGTGGCATTCAATATAGCAAGCTTGTGGACCTGCATGCCTTAATGGCACCTAAGGGATGTGAGACGAGATGGCCTCCCCATGCATCAGGCCATGTGTGGCACTTCTAGGGCTCAGGCACTCAGAGGACATCAACTATGGCCATATCATGGAGCAGAAAAGACTGCAGCCTTTCTCTACATTAACAGCAGGCACTAGGTTCCAAGTATCCATCCATGAGACACTTGGGTGATCTGCAGAGCTGAGGCACCTGGGACTGTCTAAGGATGCCTGAATGATGGCAGCTTTCCGGGAACCATGCACACACCCAAAGGATGATTTTGCCCTGGTCACAGACTAATTAAACATCCAGTGCATGGAACTCCTTTCTCTTCAGTAAGGCTCCTGACTCTTCTTTAGGGACCTTGATGGTCACATGTGTGCAGTCAAATAGCCCTTGAACCTGAGGGAATCTACCGACAGCCCCAAATCCTCTTGTCCTCTAAGCCTGGCTGACCTGATCAGTTCAATACCTGATGTAATGTCCTGTCCTCTGGTTCATGGCATTAGTCATCTATTCATGCAGCAATATGCTGCTGACTGGGAGATCCAACATGTGCCTCCAGACGATTCCTGGAAAGACCTTATGCATAAAAGTCAAGGTGACCTTCACTGCCTCAGGCAATGGGTAACCACCGCATCCCATTGGCCCAATTCCTCCTTCAGCATTCAGCACTGGTTTGCTACCTCCTGCTTAGGCGGGCACAATCTTCAGAGACATTGGTGTTCTGACATTTGCATGAAGCATAGTCCCTGTCTGTAAACCTTCAAAGCTATGCAGCTCCTTCTACAAACATTTAGTCTGGTTTTTTGGCCCAATGCGCTCTCCTGTCCACATTTCCTCGCACCCTCATGAGGCCGATGTCCTCCGGCTATTGCATGTTGCTCCATTTAACTGCACCTGTCTCCGTCTCTCCCCCTCAGCGGTGGAATCAGAGGGCAGAGCACCCAGAACCTGCAGATTCTGGCAGGTTGGCCTAATAATGATATGCCGATGTATTATAATGAAGTTCCCGACGTCCGATGGTGGGAAACGTGGCCCGCCATCGGCAGGCTGAGCGGATGATTGCAAACTGGTTTCAAGCTGTCGTGAAACCGATTGCAGGGCTCAAAGTCTAAGAACCCCCCCTAGTACTGCTTGCATTAGCTGATCTGGGAGATAACCTTCCAATAGCTGCCCTCTGATATGGGTTCTCACTATGCAATGCCTCCTGCTTTTTAATTCATTGCTTAACTGACCCTCAAATTGCCTGTTTGACAACACAGCTTTACTCAATGCCAGGATTTTCCATGCCCTGCCGGTATCGGGCATGTTCAGTGGCGTGAGTGGACAACATGGTGCAATCAGTTTCACGACAGCTTGAAACCAGTTTGCGATCATCTGCTCAGCCTGCTGATGGTGGGCCACGTTTCCCACCATCGGACTTCGGGAACTTCATTATAATACATCGGCATATCATTATTAGGCCAACCTGCCAGAATCTTCCACCCTCACTGGATCGTCTGCCCACATCGGCAGGACAACATGCCAACGTGTTTCACTACAGCACATAAGCAATGTGCACCTGGCGGGCCGCACTTCACTCGGGACTTCAAGGTTTGTTTGCCTACCTTGTTTCGGTCAGCACTCACAGTCATCAGTGCCAGGCTTCACAGACAGCCCCACATCACTTTAAGGGGGAATGACGAGTAGGTCTCTACTTATGAGATCAGCCATATTTGGGTGGCTTTTCAATGGCTGCAGGTCTAGGGCTTGCTTGGCGAAGGGGGAGAAGTGGCCTCAGGCTAGGGAAGAGGCTACAGGACGAGGGCTGTGCTGGGGAAGGAGGGTGTGTGTGGGGACACATGTTGATCTGTGCAAGTTGCCTCAAAATGGTGAAGGCTGAGCAGGCAGTCTCCAGAGGAGATGAGTTCAGATGGACATGTGAGGGTACGTGTGTGAGAATGGGCGGTGATGTCCCTTGAGCTGGCAGTGAGTGAGATGCCAGTGAATGTGTGGTGGATTTGTGTGTGTGAGTTTAGAGCGATCAGATGGTTGCCTTACCCTGGCTGCACGGATGAGATCATTCATCCACTATCTGCATTGGATGGCCAACCTCTTCTGTGCGGCTTTGGCACTGATCCCCACTGCCACCGCCTCCCAAAACTGGTTGGTCATGCCGCTGCCCATCCTGCTGCCAGAGCCGGGGTAGAGGACATCGCGAAGGTCCTCCATGGCATCCAAAAGGCATTCAAGGGATGCGTCACTAAACCTGGGGGCTGCAGTCATTTTGTCTTTTGTGGACATCTTCCCTGCAGTAATCCTGGGCTGGAAGCACTGAGATGTGTGCGCTCGTCTGGACTTTAAATATGGTGCCTGGCATGATGAAGCGGCGAGGTGATGGCGTGGCGGGCGAATAAGAGCCCGCCCACCATCGAAACGGCATGTTTCCTGGGAATGCATAACTTATGTGATGGGTCTGGGACAATACAGTGTGAAAACCCGCCATTGCTGCCGGCGAGTAAAACATCGTTTTACCTGCCCGCTACCACACTTAGTGCAAATCTGGGATGATCCTGCCCAAAGGTTGCCACATCCAGCCAACAATCACCTGGTGCTGAGCCCTCACCTCCTGAGCAGGCAAGCTGATGATGCTCTGTGGAACCCGTGGGCCCAAGGGAAAACTTGAAGTCCACCCCAAAATTGCTTTTAATTGGCCGCTTAACAGCCTCAATTTCCTGCATGCCACCACCCTGCACATTCCCGATTAGAAAAGATAATGTCGGACAGGAATGTTCCTGCCTCCTCCTGCTTTTCCCAGAGGTGAAGGTCTTCTGTGTACTGACTGCAACCTGTCCTGCAGCAGCGGGGAGCCATCTGAGGTTGCTCATGAGTCCTTCAAGAAGAGTAAAACTCCCGGAAGCGACGGCTTGCCGGCGGAGTTGTATTCGGCTCTGTGGGACTGGATCGGCCCAGACCTGCTAGAAGTGTACGAGAGTATGCTCCTGGCCAGCAGTATGTCAGAATCCATGAGGAAAGGCATTATCACCCTCATCTACAAGCAGAAGGGGGAAAGGGAGGACATTAGAAATTGGCGACCCATTTCACTGTTGAATGTGAACTATAAGATTCTGTCCAAGGTCATCGCCAATCGGGTCAAATCCGCTCTGGAATTGGTGATCCACCCTGACCAGACCTGCACTGTGCCGGGCAGGAAGATCTCTGACAGCCTCGCGCTGCTCAGGGATACGATTGCCTATGTACAGGACAGGGGTGTGGATACCTGCCTCATCAGCTTGGATCAGGAGAAGGCCTTTGACAGAATATCGCACACCTACATGGTGGATGTGCTCTCCAAAATGGGGTTTGGGGAGGGAATTCGCAATTGGATCCAACTGCTCTACACTAACATCAGTAGTGCAGTCTCAATCAATGGGTGGGAATCAGATAGCTTTCCGATTAAATCTGGAGTCAGGCAGGGCTGCCCTCTCTCGCCTGTTCTTTTCGTGTGTTGCATAGAACCCTTTGCTGAGTCCATCAGGAAGGATCCGGGCATAAGAGGAGTGACGATCCCAGGCAGTGGAGGCACTCAGGCCAAAGCCTCCCTGTACATGGACGATGTCGCCGTCTTCTGCTCGGATCCGCTGTCGGTGCGCAGACTGATCCACATCTGCGACCAGTTCGAACTGGCCTCGGGAGCCAAGGTAAATCGTGGGAAGAGCGAGGTCATGTTCTTCGGGAACTGTGCTGACCGATCCTTTGTCCCCTTCACCGTCAGGGCTGATGGCCTGAAGGTGCTGGGGATATGGTTCGGAGGGACCAGAGCATGCGTTAGAAACTGGAAGGAGCGAGTGGCTATGGTGCAAAGAAAACTGGGCATGTGGGAGCGATGCTCCCTCTCCATTGCGGGTAAGAACCTGGTCATCAGGTGTGAGGCACTCTTGCTGTTGCTGTACGTGGCGCAGGTCTGGCCCATTCCACACTCCTGCGCGATGGCGATCACCCGAGCCATCTTTCACTTTATCTGGAGGTCGAAAATGGATCGTGTCTGCAGGGACGCGATGTACAAACCTCTAGATAAAGGGGGAAAAAACGTGCCCAACATCGCCCTCATACTGATGGCCACCTTTGTGTGTGGCTGCATCAAGCGGTACGTAGATCCTCAGTACGCAAACACCAAGTGTCACTATGTGCTGAGGTTCTACCTGTCCCCGGTGTTGCAAAGGATGGGTCTGGCCATGCTGCCGCGGAACGCTCCAAGTAGTTGGACCGTGCCGTACCACCTGTCCCTGGTGGAAAAATTTATGCAGAGAAACACCTTTGACCACAAGTCCGTCAGGCAGTGGTCGGCACGTAACGTCTTAGAGGCCCTGCGGGAAACGGAGAGGGTGGATCCTGTGGGATGGTTCCCCGAGCAGACTGTCAAAGTCATTTGGCAGAATACCTCATCGCCAGAACTTTCCAACAAGCACCAAGACGTATCTTGGCTGGTGGTGAGAAAGGCCCTCCCCGTCAGATCCTTCCAACTCGCCAGGAGTCTCAAACCCTCTGCACGTTGCCCTCGAGGTGGCTGTGGTGGGGACGAGATCATTGTTCACCTCCTTGTAGATTGTGCCTTTGCAAAGAAGGTCTGGAGAGAGATGCAGTGGTTTCTGTCGAGGTTCAACCCGAGCAGTTCTGTGACACAGGACTCTGTGCTCTACTGGCTGTTCCCAGGGACACACACCGAGACAAACATCAACTGCAGCTGGAGGATCATCAACTCGGTCGAAGACGCTCTTTGGTCTGCCCAAAACTTGTTGGTCTTCCAGTGCAAAGAGTTGTCCCCGACCGAGTGTTGCAGACTGGCACATTCCGAAGTCCAGGACTACGTGCTGAGGGACGCACTAAAGCTTGGGGCAGCCGCCGCAAAGGCGCAATGGAGAAGGGTCGCTGTCTAAGACCTTTCTGCCACAGTGCACCAAGGGATTGGGAACTGTTTAGAGCCCCTCGGGCTGTACAGCTCAAAATGAATGTCTGCAAATGATTGTAATATTCATTTATTGTATTGATGCACCTCGTGATTCATGTTGTAAAAGTTGAACCTGATTGTACTTTTGTGATGGTGATTTTGAAATGGTTTGGTATGTTCTTCCAGATATTTTATGAATAAGGTATATTTTTCCAAAAAAAAAATAATTATCAGATATTTTCCAAGGACAATGGAATTTTACTGGCAGTGTATGGGACCCCCACCGAGTCTGCAGCTTGGCACAGGAGGCGAGGTCACAGCAGGAGGTTGGAGTGTCATGAAATGAATGTGCAAATTGTTAAAAGTGAAAATCAACAAGCCTGAGATCATCAGCAGGTAGAGGCTTGCAATTATATGATCATCTCCCGGAGGCTGATGTCACCAATACTGCTGGTGGTGAAGTGCCTGTTGTTTTCTCTTTGCTCCTCCAGTTTATCTCCCACTCTCTCGTGTCATTCACCTCAGCAGCATTTTCACTGCAGACACGGAGAAGGCTGCCGGCCATCCTTTGAATCGCATGCTTTGACTCACCTTCCCGCCTCCTCAGCCTGTCTGCCACCCCTATTTTGATGGCAATTTCTGATGTGCCCTCATAATTGACATTCCGGAAGACTGGACCAGCAGTCCCACTGCTGCGGCAATCGTGTTAACGAACCAAAACTGGTCCAGCCACCCAGAAAAATCCTACGGAGAGAAAATTCAGCCCCATATTTCAAACTCGTTCTTAGCACACAGGCACAGGATTCTAGCTTTCGCCTATATTATCATAAAATACATTCCCAATAGTGCCAGTATTATTTTCAGCACAACCAAGGAATCCAGATGTTCAGGTGGGGTGAGGGGGGGAGGTTACAATGTTGAGATGTTTCTATACTACAATTTCGAATTTTTCATAATGGAAAATTACCCTACAATCCAATGCCATTAGAAAAAAAGCCCTTGAAAATACATTTGTGATTCTCTTTTGTACAGGTGTTCATAGCACTGGGACAAAGAGAAGTGGGCCTGATGGAAACTGCGGTACATGACGTTCACACAGAAGTCAGCAGACACAAGAAATGCAAGATTAACAATTTTAAAAAGGCTGAAGACCCAGTCCAGCTCCAAATTGTTAATAATTCTGCTGGAACATTACCCAAGCATTGGAAACCATTGTGGAAGCTGGCTCCAAATGATGTTCTTTTTGAAAGGGAACTAAATAATAGGGCTGGATGTTACGAGGGTGGGGGAGAAATACTGCTCGCCCCCGTGCTCCCCAAACACCTCATGGATGAAATGTTGGTCAGAAACCAACTGACTTTAGAAAAGGCTGCTCGGCACAATAGCCTAAACAAGCTGAGGGTTGGGACTTCTGCCTCTCCTTGGAGTCCCGCCCTCGAGGGCTGCCGGTCAATCTAACTGGCCGGCAGCTCTTGCAGTTCCCACCAGGACTCAGTACTGGGCACCGCTGGGACAGGTAAGAAATGTCATGTAGGACAGGTAAGTCCTGGGGTTTTTGGGCAGGGAGGGATCAGGCACCCTTGGGAGGGGGAAAAGAGGGTTTTGGGGTGGGTCTTGGAGGCCAGGTAAGAAGGCACAAAGTCGGGGTAATGATCTTGGTGGGGGGGGGGCTTCCCCTATGTGCAAAGACCACCCTCAAAAGTGCCGCCTCCTTCCCGCTTTTTCACCAGCTTGGGTGAAAAACCGGCGTTCCCACAGACCAGCCTATTATGTCAGTGGAAGTGGTCTGAGGGCAATAAGTGGGCAATAATTGGCTACTTAAGGGCTTCAATAGGCCGAAGGGTGGGCAGGCTAGTGGGCAGCTTACCCAACCCCTATGGGGACCAGGTCGGGGGTGGAAGATGGTGGGCATGTTTTATGTGACACAAAATCCATCCCACAGTATTGTACAGCTGGGAAGAAGGCCATTCAGCCCAACGTGCCTATGCCAGACATTTGTAAGAGCTATCCAATTGGTCCTACTTCCCCACCCCTGACCCTGCAAATTGTTCATTTTCAAGTATTTATCCAATTCCCTTTGAGGGTTACTTTGGAATATGCTTCTACCACTCTTTCAATTATTCAGACCTTCCATATCACCCTCACTTCAAAGTTGACACTCTCTATTTGGTACACTAAGGCCAGGATCTTTAGGTCGGCGAGAGGGGGGCAGGGCCCACTCACCGATGTGGAAAATTGTGCGGGATGATGTCGGGCGGAACTCCTGATATCACCCCGCGTAATCTCAATTTTCAGGTCGGCGGGGGCACAGCCGAATCAGCTGTGCACCCCTAACCTGTCAATGGCCAATTGAGGCCATTTAAAAAGTAATTAAGTTCATTAATGGACCTGCCTGTCCAACCTTAAGGTTGGCGGCCAGGCCGGGAGCCCTGGCGAGCTTCAGAAAAAAGCATGAAACCTCAACCACGGGCGGCATGAGGTTTCATGAGGGTTTTTAAAAATTTAATAAATGTTTGATTTAAAGTGATAGACATGTCCCAACTCATATGACAGCATCACATGAGGGGACATGTCAGGGAAATTTTGTTTGTGCATCTTTACCATTGTTAAATTTGGCGCCGATCTCTCTGAGGCAGCACTTAGCCTCAAGGAGATGATTACGCTCTTTCGTGCATCTGTGCGAAAGAGCGCACTCTCGGCTGAGGGAATTCCCCCCCCCCTCCCCGCCCGCACCGTGAGCGCATTGCGCTTCCAGCTGGACATCACGCTGGGCGGGCCTTAATTGGCCCGCCCACGTAAAATGGCGGCGCACCCACAATCGGGGGCGCCGATCGGAGGTGCGCCTGCCCGCACCCATTCCTGCACTTCCCCCCAATGGGGGGAAAATTCTTCCCTAGGTAAAGAAATCAGACTTTGATGCACCTGCTTTATGGGTGTGAATTCGGCACAGCAATCATTCCAGATCGTAATTTGCTACATAAAGAAAATTTCACCTCATCCTCTCCCTAGCTCTTTTGCAAATTATCTTAAATCCATATCAGTCTTGCCAGTGGAAGCAGTTTCTCCCTATTTACTCTTTTAAAACTCTTAAGGATCTCGAACAACTCAATTAAATCTGCTCTCTTCTCGAAGGAAAAGATTCCTAGCTTTTCTAGTCTCTCGATATAACTGAAGTTCCTCATTCCATCTATCCAAGGCAGTTTCTTCAGAAAGACAAATACTAGAAGGCATACAGAGTTAGTTGAAGAGTTTTATTAGGTTAGTTGGTCTTGGGGAGAGTTATGACAGCATAGACCCAGCCTATTTCTATGTTGAAACTTTTGGTGATTCTATGAGAAGCAAGCCATCACCTCTTTGCCAATGCTGATTCTTATAAGAGGGAGTTATCATTAAGGAACTAAGTAAAAACAGGAAATATTGGAAACACTCAGCAGCTCAAGCAGCATCTGCAGAGAAAGAAGAGAAAATTGATATTTCAGACCTTTCATCGGAACCAGGAGATGTTACAGATGAACAGTTTATATAGAGGAACAGAGCCAAGAGCAAAGGGGTCAGTAAGAGAAAAAATATAATGGTTTGTAACTAGGTGGAGGACAGTAGATGATTAAATGACAATGAGTCCTATTCTTTAAAATGGTGCCCCGGTCAGAGAATTCACTATATGTTTAATCTACGGAACTACTGCTGCTAGTGGATACAGGTTAGCATTTAGCAGTAAAGATTGATTTTTTTTAAAAAAAAAGCAAATCAGCAGATTCAATGTAAATGGTTTTAAATCAATGCATATTGGAGCCATGTGAACTCCTGCGCTTAGCTTCCAATGGAATTGTAGCAGTGTCTCTTCAAATGGTAAGGAATGCACAGTATGCACTAGTTAATGCACATTCATCGGATCAAATTGCCAATATGTATTGCTGAATATCATTGACCTTGAATTTAAACCTGTTTTCTTTTTAAAAGAGATTGAATCTATACTGCTAGTATCAATGCTATTCTGCTTTTATCAATTGCTGTCATTATTCAGACCTTCTATATCACCCTCATTTCAAAGAGTTGACACTCTCCATTTGGAACACTAGGTATAGAAATCAGACTTTGATGCACCAGTTTTATGGGTGTGAATTCAACGCAATGATGACCAATTTGGAAAACCAACATCTTACATTCAAAGAACACATGAGAAAAAAATCGAGCCAATATTGGGTTAGGCAATTTTCAGGTGTCTCTGAAGGCCCCTCATATTCAAAATGTGTGAGCCTGAATGCCTCTTTTACATGAAAGGAAATAGGAAGACTTGCATTTATGTAGCGTCTTTCATAATCTTGAAGCATCCCAGAGTGCCCTACAGCCACTGAAGTATGATTGAGTAATGGCTGATGTAATGTAGGAAACGCCACAGCCAATTTGCAAGGAACAAGCTCCCACAATCAACAATGAAATACTAATGCCTGAAAAGCAGATGATCTGGTTGATTTCACGTTACTGTTCATGGGAGCTTGATGTGCATTAATTGGTTGTTGCTTTTCCTACGGTGATTTATAAATTACTGGTCCCGACAGGAATATTGAGGACAAACCTGGGCAACACACTTCAAAAAAGAATTAAAGGCTTTAAAAAGGGTGCAGGGAAGGTTTGCTGGGATGTTATCAGAGATAAAGTGCTTCAGTTATAAAACAAGGTTGGAAAAGTTCAGACTGTTCTCCTTGGAACAGAGAAGGCTAAGGGGTGACCTAATATAGGTTTTCAAGATGAAGGTTTTGCGAGATTAGATAGAGAAAAAATTATTCCCTTGGTGAGTGGGTCAATAGCCAGATGTCATAACTTTAAAATCATTAGCAAAAGATTTAGAGAGAAAATAAGGAGAATTTTTTTTCACTCAGAGTTATTGAATCACAAACTTTTTACAGTGCAGGAGGCTATTTGGCCCATGGTGTCTGCAGCAGCTCTCCAAATGAGCAATTTACTTAGTGCCCTTCTCCTGCCTTCTCCCCATAACCCTGCATACTTTTCCTTTTCAAATAACAGTCTAATTCCCTTTTGAATGTCTCAATTGAACCTGCCTCCACCACACTCTCAGGCAGTCCATTC
Organism: Cetorhinus maximus; assembly: GCF_964194155.1. Lineage (NCBI taxonomy): Eukaryota > Metazoa > Chordata > Chondrichthyes > Lamniformes > Cetorhinidae > Cetorhinus > Cetorhinus maximus. The sequence goes on along the minus strand of NC_135882.1, from coordinate 140,901,352 downwards.
CAGAACCTAACCACTCACTGTATGAAAACATTTTTTCTTACTTTTGCTTCTTTTGCAAATTATTTTAAATCTGTGCCATCTCATTCTTGATACTTTCATGAGTGGGAACAGTTTCTCCCTATCAACTCCGTCCAGACCCCTCATGATTTTGAATATCACTGTCAAATCTCCTCTCGTCCTTCTCTTCTCCAAGGAAAACAGTCCCAACTTCTGCAAACTATCTTCATAACTTGAGTTCCTCATCCCTGCAACCATTCTCATGAATTTTTTCTGCAAAAGATCTTGGAATCTGGAATACTCAAGTTGAAAATATAGATGTGAATCCCATTAGTAAAATAAATAATTTTAAAAGAGAATTGTGACAGGTGCTTGAGGATAAAGAGTTTAACAGAGTTATGGACAATGAAGTGGCTATGGGCTAAGTAAAGTTGCTCTTTCAAAGTGCCAACACAGGCACAATAGTCAGAATGGCCTCTTGCTATACAGTAAGTGTCTATGATTATATTTATAACAATGACACTTCAAAAGTACTTCAGTGTCTGTAAAGCATTTTGGGATGTCCTGAGGTTGTGAAAGGTGTTATATAGATGCCAGCCTTCCAAAGTCCTCCACCAAAAAAATACATTAGGCTCTTACATATATTCAAATGAGTGGCCTAATAGCTTTTTTAAGCCCCCTTGTTGAAATTTGTATTAAAACAAGAGTATACAACCTGGGACTACTGCTGGTCAACTTTTTTTAAAAAAACTTGTTGCTGTAGAATCTACGGGAGCAGGAGGAGTTCAGTGGAAATAAAGTGTGGGAGCGATGCAAAATGGGCTGCCAATCTGCTGTCACCAGTCTTATACTATGAGACAAAGTCAAAATTATCCTCAGACTGTTAGAATAACCAAGAGTGGATCAGTAAAAAGGGGAGAAAGAAAAATTGGCAAGGTAGAACAGGTTCCTTTGGCGCATGAAGCTAATGAAAGAGTGAAGTATACCAGATCGGATGAAGTTCATATATATTCACTGTCCCACACAGAAGGTGTGTTAGGAGCCATGAACAATGATGTGGAATGAGATATATGGTTAGGCACTGCCTAAAATGGAGGTGAAGTTGTCAGAGTGACTGGGCCACATGGCCAAAATCAACCAGGAGGCCTACCCCAGAAAGCTACATGCGCCAACCAGATATTGCACTCCTTGCTTGACAATCGTGGGAGGACCCAAAATTGTCGACTCACACTGAGTGGGGGGTGGAAGTCAGTGGTGTCCCTGTAAAGGGTTGAGCATGACCTCCATTATTTAGTTGTAATAATATCAGTCATTACTGGGAAGGGAGTTGCAGCAAGTTCAACAAGGAATAAGAACACTGACCTGCAGTATCTCCAAGTCTGTGCTCAGCCCCAATGAACTGCAAAGTGTGGCCAGAGATACTGCTGTCTTTCCAGACTGGCAATGGACTGGCTTCCTTAAGGATCCCTCCAATGTTTACATATGGGAGAGCATCAGACATGGTTCCTGCATCCTTTCACACCACAAGAGGAATTCTGTCAGAATCTGGTGGCCCTGAGGCAACAGCTCCTTTGAAATGAGTTACTTCTAGAATCATCCTAGCCACCCTCCGCTCAATCTCAACTTACTCGGAGGAACTTATGAAGGAGCAGACAAGAAGCTCAGGAAAACAAAGCTTTTGGCACAAAGGGTAAACTCAATGTTAAGAAGCAATTATGGATGGAGTGAATGGATATTTTGGTACCTTTGGGTGAATGCTGTTTTGCAATTAAGTAAGCACAGTTCAATCACATAGTTCCCAGTTCATTTCTATGTACATTTGCAACTTTTACTTTATGAAGTGGGCAGAGGTATTTTTAGTAAGGAACTTTTTAAGGATGTACCGGGAGGACAAAAAACAGTGAGGTAACTTTGGGTGGAATCATCCCAGATTTGCCCTAAGTGCGGTAGTGGGCGGGTAAAGGACGTTTTACCTGCCCACCGCAAATGTGGCTTTTCACACCGTATCATCCCATTCCCGCCTCACCAATTATGCAGCCACAGGAAACATGCCGTCTCACTGGTAGGCAGCCTCTGAATCACCCACCAAGTCGTTACCACACAGTTTCCTCACTCTGGGTGCCATATCTAAACTGCAGTCGCGCACACAGTTCTCAATGCTTGCAGCCCAGGACTGCTCCAGTGAAGGCATGGCCCTAAAAGTCAGGGGCTGTGACCCATCACTGGAATGCCTTTTGGAGGCCTGCCATGATGTCCTCCACCCCTGCCCTGGCCGCAGGTGGTCCAGCAATCTCACCATTCCGGCTTGAGAGCCGGTGATAGTGGTTGTCAGTGTCAATGCTGCACAGAAGAGGTCTGCCATCCAGTGCAGGAATCGGATGAATGATCTCATCTGTGCTGCCAGGGTAAGGCAACCATCTCATCGCCCTAAACTCACACACTACAAGGCCATCACACATTCACTGGCATCTCACTCACTGCCAGCTCAAGGGACATCGCCAGTCACTCTCTCACACACACCCTCACATCTCCATCTGGCCTCATCTCCTCTGGAGGCTGCCCCCTCAGCTCTCACCATCTTGAGGCTACTTGCACAGATCAACATGTGCCCCCACACACACCCTAGGATACCCCTCTTCCCCTGTACAGTCCTCACCCTGCAGCCTCTTCCCTTGCCTGAGGCCTCTTCTCCCCCTAGCCCTGCAACGTCGAAAAGCCCCTCCGCTTAATGGCTGGTCTGGTAGGTAGAGACCTGCCTACAAGCCCCACTAAAAGTGATGTGTTGCTGCCTGCAAAGCCTGGCGCTGATGACTGCAAGTGCTGCCCAAAGCAAGGTAGGCAAACAAACCTAGAAGTCCCGAGCGAAGTGCAGCTCGCCAGGTCCATGTCGCTTATGTACAGTTGTGAAACATGTCGGTGTGCAATCGTGCCGACGTGCTCGGATGATCAGCCGTTAGGGGATGATTCCGGCGGGCAGGGCTTATAATGATATGCAGATGTATGAGAATGAAGTTCCCGACGTGCGGCAGCAGGAAATGTGACCCACCACTGACAGGCGGAGTGGACGATTGCAAATTGGTTTCACAATGGCATGAAACCAATTTTTGGCCTTCCTGCCATATTGTCCGCTCACGCCCGCCATGACGCCCGACGCCAACTGACACAGAAAATTCTGCCCTTTATTTGATGCGTCAACTATTACTTATTGAAAGCATTGAACTTCAGGTTCAGTTCTGAACCAAGCCCTCCCCTTCTTGTGCAGCTTCTTCATGTTGTGATATAAAACACCTTCCCTCCCACCACCTTCATGATCATTCTCTCCAGCTTTTGGAAAAAGCCAGCCTTTCTTCAGTTCAAGAATATATAGTATACAATAAGCTACAAGCATTCGGGACACCTTCCTTGGGCTGCATTATGAGGCTCCACCAGATTCATCCAGGCAGCTAAAAGGAGATTTTAGAATTCCTATAGTTTGCTCAATGATAATTCTTCTACTGACATGAATCTTATCATTGTCTGTTGCTTCACTCTGCAGAAGCCTTACTGGAATCATAAGCCTTGACTGCAGGGGCTCATCCTGATCAACAATTAACCATCCTGATGCAAGTATTTGAATATTAAGAGTTGCAATGGTTAATTGTTGCAACTTGAAAACATCATGGCAGGGCCCAAGGCAATGGGCATTCACATGTGAGATAATGTGACTGGCATCACATTCATTAGCAGCTCATTAATAGAATGGACACCTTTCAAGTTCTTAAAGTTAAGAGGTTTGTCATATGGAGCGATCTGCTTTTTGCATGAGTAGGAATCTTACCAGCCTGTAGGATTGAATGGCTCTCTCTTTTTGTTTCTCTTTGTTTTATTGGGATGAATATGAAGTGCACTGTTACCTCAAGAGATCATCAGTGATCTGATTAATGTGGCAAAGGCCATCAGATGCTGCTGGAAGGATTCAGTTCCAAAGGAATAGAAGAAAATGGTGACTTTGATTGGACGGATGATGTTGTGCTTTTGGTAAATATAGGTGTTTAGTCTTCAACTAACAATTGACATACCTCCCAATATCTTCCTGGAAGAACACAACAATCTGAGGTAATGACCAACAGAGCAAGATATTCTTGAGTATCTTAAATTAGGGAACTGATCATTTCTAGGATACCACACTTCAAGAAGCTTCCAAGCTAGCTCACTCTATCTACTTGTCCTGCTCCTTTTAATAACATAGAATAGCAGGGTTCAACTTAAGGCATCAATGTTCCCAATACAAATTGTACTTTTTGCAGATCAAATTAAACAGGACCATAAATGTCCTAACGAAACCTTCAGGTGCATCAAACATGAAAAATTGATACGCAGACAAAGCAGAAGCAAACAATAAAGTCTACTTAATGAAAGATCTACCTCAGTGACACTACTTTGCAGCTTGTGCCATCATTTATATAGTACTGGTAATAATTTTAATTCATTTTGACTTGGGGTGGAAGATGAAGATAATAGAGTTAGACATATCTACATGACCTAATTTAAATGTGTCAGGCATTAAAGGGCAACGGTGTCATTTCTGAAAGTAAGCTCTGGTGGAAGTTTATACCTGGCATAATTGAGACAAGGGGAGTTAGGAATACAAATAAGAGGATGTGATTGAGGGGATGTAGCCACGTGGAAGTGTCAGGTAATAAGTGGAGGCAAAGTGTTTCTCCAAATAGTAAGATGAAAAAAGATCATCCAATGAAATAAAATGAGCTATTTTCACACATTTCCTATGATGTAGTTATAAAATGGCTTTGGTAAATAACTTTCTGGGATAATCCCAAATGATGTGATGCATTGCTAAATATCAGCACATGTGGCTATATGAGTTTCTGGCTATGTCCATTAATCGGACTTTACTGTCTCTTAAAGATAGGCACTGTAAATCCCTGACATGGCTGTCATATATGAAAAATTTATCATATAATAAGGAAACACAGTGTGGCTTTGAATTACATAAATTCAGTGCTCAGACACGCTACTGATTTCTGGGTTAAACACCAATATGTAATGAGGGACGTTCACTGGGAATATCCCACCGACATTTTCTAATTAGGGCTCAGTCCTCCACAGGGCAGTAACACATTCTGAGTTGTCGCTACATTGCTTTGTTTTCCCAATGCAGCAGTAACTGTAGCTTCGGTAGTTAAAAAGTAATTAGCTGAGGATCCTGCAAATATTAGTCACAGATTGGAAATTGTATTAACTCTCTGAGGACTGCAGTAACATTCTTGCACAGTCAGAGGAAACATTCTAATGATTCTGGACCTGAGTAGTGCTGGAAATAGTGCTTTACGTTAACTCATTCAATGATAGTTCGGGAAGATGGTGTGAGGTAGAAAATCAGCCATGATCTAGTTAAATGGCAGAGCAGGCCCAAGGGGCTGAATGGCCTACTCCTGCTCCTATGTTCCTATGATCAAATGCATTGTTGTGTATGGTGCTGAAGAGAGGTTCCAAGTTCGATATGTACTAAATTGACCATGATTCAGTACTAGCACCCTCTCCTCTTGAGTCAGAAGACTGTTGCTTCAAGTCCCACGCCAGCAACTTGAGTATAAAAATCTAGGATGACACTTCTGTATTGCACTGTGCTGTCTTTCAGATGAGACATTAAAGCAAAGCCGCATCGATCCCCTTAGGTAAATGTGAAAGATCCTATGGTACCATTTAATAGAAAATCAGGGGTGTTCTCTCTGATGTCCTGGTTAATATTTATTCCTCAACCAACATCATGAAACAGATTTTCTGGATATTGTTGCAGTACTCTTTGTGGAGCTCATTGTGCTTCCTCTACAACTCCAAAAATAGCTTATTCCCTGTAATGTACTTCGGGGCATCCTGAGATCAGTTTATAAATGCAAGTTCTTTCTTTTTCTTTCTATCGGCTGGTCTCTTCTGGGGTTGTGATAAGACCATCAATACCTATCTGTGAGTATTAAGTGAGGGTAGGATTGACCTTTCCGATGCAGCTTCTTGTGGTAAAATAACCCATAAATATTTCATAGAATCATAGAATGGTTACAGCACAGAAGGGGGCCATTTTGCCAGTTGTGTCTGCATGAGTTTCCCTGTAAGAACGCCTCAGTTAGTCCCAACCCCACTTTCCATCATTGCCCTGCAAACTTCTCTCATCAGATAATTATCCAATTCCCTTTTGAAAGCCACAATTGAATCTTCTTCCACCGCACTCTCCAGTAGCACATTCCAGATTCTAAACGATTGCTGCTTAAAGCCACTCACCTTAAATCAGTGTGAACTGCTTTTCAACTCTTCTGTCAATAGGAGCAGTTTCTCTCTATCTACTCTGCTAGACCTCTCATGATTTTGAACACCTCTATCAAATCTCCTCTCAGCCTTCTCTGCTCTGAAAACAGCCCCAGCTTCTCCGATCTATCTGCATAGCTGAAGTCCCTCATCCCCCATAAAGGAAAACACTTGGCTGAAGTAGCGAGATTTTCCACCTTCTGTGGTACAGCACCCCATCAAGAACACAATGTGAAGGGAAGGGAAAGGAAATAGTTACTCACTTCTCTGTACCCTGCCCACCCACAATGTAATGGCAACTTTGTGATAAGGAAGACATTGGGCTGTAACTTCCTCAGAGTGGCAAAAAGCGTTGAATTGCCACTCCATGCCAATTACATGATTTTTCTTCTAATTCTGCCTCACACGACCTTTCAACTCAGGCTGGGCAAGACCCAGGCAGTGCAGCTCATCCCCAAGGCCCAGCGTTGAACTGAAAGAGGATACACCCTCTTTTTTACAGCATTAGTTGCGGTAAACCAGGTAAGTTAAAGGTCCCATGAAATTTAAAGGTCCTTGACAGGCCAGGGAAAAGGTAAGTGTCTAAGGTAAGTGGATAGGATTTGGGGTGGGGGGAGGGGACATTGGTGGTGGGGGGAATCAGAGGTCGGGGGGGGTGTTGAGCCTCGGGGTGGGATGGGGGGCTTCGAACCTCAGGGGAGTGTGAGGGTATCGAGGCGGTGGGGGGGGGGGGTGGGGTTGGACCTCAGGGCGGCTGGAGGGCTTGGGCCTTGGGTGGGTGGGGTGGTCAGGCCTCGGGGGGGGATGGATCGGACCTCTGGGGGACTCTGATCGGGCCTGCAGGGGGCGGGGTCTAGTTGGGCTTGCAGGGTTGGGGGGGATCTGGTCAGATCGCGTCAGTGGGGGATTGGGTTGAGGGGTGGGTTGGGTCTGGTCGGTCCTGCAGGGGAGGTGGGGGGGTGGGCCTTGGGCAGGTGTGACGGTGAGTCAGGCCTGCAGGTGATGGAGTCCCATGTGGGTGACAGGAATCCCATGGGAGGGTCAGGGGATCGTGGAACACCATGGTGGGGTGATGGTTAGTTGGGCGTCCAGGGAGTCCCTGAGGGGTTACGATTGGGGGAGTCCCCTGGGAGTCAGGGGTGTAGGGGAGTCCTGTGGAGGATTCAGTCTAGGTCTTTACAATTGTTACCCAGGAGTTAGAATAGGTTTAAATTCTTCTAACTTTTTCTGGGTAACTATTGGTATAACACTACCGCATTTAAATCGCTTTTTCAGATGGTTCCCAGCGCAGGACAATTGATCAGAGGAAGTTTGCACTTCTGGGTAATTGCCGTGCAAATCCTTACCTGGGAACTTCTGAAGGGGATTCCCCAGCGCATCTATGGGATATTTCCCCAATGTGACACTGGGGAGCTCGGAAGTTATGGCCCAAATTGAGCATAAGAGACAAAATGATTTGAGGAGAGGTAGCCATAAGGACAGTTCAGGTATTTCCAAACAGGATTAGAGGAATAACGTTTGTCAGATGAGATTTACTGAGTCATTTTCATATATTTCCTATGACTTGGTAATAAAATAATAGCTGCAGAGATCTTGAATGAGCCACTAGCCCATCAGGGACATTCCAGACACAGGGTGATATTTGACAGCTCATGCTTTGGGGTGGGTAAGGTCAGGGACTGTCAGTGCATGGAGTCAAATGTGATAAGGAGTACATTGAAGGCCAGGGACTGTTCGGGAATGGCTGGAGTAAAAATAGGAAATGTAGGGGTTAAGTACTGTCCATGGTTGGGGTGTAGATAGGGCGTTTATAGAGGTTAAGTACTGTCCATAAAATTTAATTTCCAAGACATCGCTCTATTGACCGCCTAACCAACATTAAAGTCCGATCCTACAGAGGCAATCTAAACTGAGCTGAAATTGGAAGACTAAAATATCAAGATTTGGGCCATTTGGGATTGATATGTTTTTTAAAATTGCTTGTCCCGTAATGGGAGATGCACACTGTGAACAATAAGAAGTATAAATTATTTTCAGTTGCTATTATGGATCATCTCCAGTTTCCCCAAAGTTTAATAAGTGGTTCAAAAAAGACAGCAACGAGTGATGGTTAGTTTAGCATTTAAATTTTTTCAACAAGGTTAAAAGGCAGGGGAACCAAAACCAGGACCCCTTGGATGACTAGGGAGATAGAGATTATGACTCAACAACAAAAGAGGGCACATGACATATGTCAGGTGAATTCTTCAAGTGAGAACCAGGTCAAATACAATAGATTGAGAGTGGAAGTGAAAAGAAAAATAAGACTGACAAAGAGAGAATATGAGAATATGGCAGTCAAGGTAAAAGAGAACCCAAAAATGTTCTACTGGCATGTAAATAGTAAGTGTTTAGTAGAGAGGTGGAGTGGTTCTTATTAGGGACAAAAAAAGTGATATATACTTAGAGGCACAGGGGGTAAGGCTAGAACACTTAATGAGTACCTTATATCATTGTTTGCTAAGGAAGAGGATGCTGAAAAAATATGGGTAGAAGCTGAGATAGTAGAGGCAACAGATAGGGTGAAAATTGAGAGGGAGGAAGTGCTGGAAAGATGGGCAATGATTGGAGTAGATAAATCGCCTGGTCCAAATGGCTGGCATCCCAGGTTGCTGAAGGAAGTGGCGGTGGAGATAATGGAAGAACTTGCAATAATCTTCCAATCTTCCCTAGATATGGGGAGGTGACAGGATTGGGAAAAGGCATATGTGACACCCTTATTCAAAAAATTGTTTAAGGACAGTCCTAGCAACTGCAGACCAGTTAGACAATATCAATGGGTAAGGTTTTAGAAACAATAATCAGGGGGGAAAATCAACAGGTACTTGGAGAGGTTTGTGTTAATTAAGGATAGCCAGCTTGGATTTGTAAAAGGCAGATTGTGCTTGACCAATCTAATTGAATTTTTTGATGAAGTAACAGAGATTAAGGTTGATGAAGGGAATGTGGTTGATGTTGTCTGTATGGATCTTAAGAAATTGTTTGACAAGGTACCGCAGAAAGGCTGGTTAACAGAATTGAGGCTCATGGAATAGGAGGGTCAGTGTCCAATTGGATAAAAAAAAGGCTTATGAATAGAAAACAACAAGTCATTATAAATAGTTATTCTTTAGATGGTAGACACTGGTGTTCACACAGGGTCAGTGTTAGGACCATTGTTCTTTTTGTTATATATAAATGATTTGGATCTTGGAATACAGAGTAAGATTGCCGATGATATCAAACTTGGAGGAGTGGCAAACAGTGACAATGATACAAATCACCTGCAACAGGACATAGATAGGCCAGCAGAATGAACAGACAAGTGGCAGATGGAATTTAATACAGAGAAATGTGAGGTGATGCATTCTGGCAGAAGTTATAGGGACAATATAGACTTGATGGCACAGTTCTAAAGACGTACAGAAACAGAGGGGCCTGGGAGTGCATATGCATCAATCTTTGAAGGTGTCAGGACATATTGAGAGAGTGGTTAGCAAAACATACAAGATCGTGAGCTTCATAAATAGAGGCATGGAGTACAACAGCAGGAAAGTTACGTTGAGACTTTTTAAAGCTCTGGTTAGGCCCCAATTAGAGTATTGCATTTCAGCTATGGCTGCCACACTTTAGGAAGGATGTGAGGACACTTGAGAGGGTGCAGAGGAGATTTACCAGAATGGTTCCAGGGATGTTTTAGTTACAAGGTTAGGTTGGAAAAGCTAGGGCTATTCTCCTTGTAGCAAAGGAGGTTGAGGGGAGATTTGATAGAGGTGTGCAAGAAAATGACAGGCTTAGGCAAGGTAGACAAGAGCAACTTCTCATTAGCTGATGATGCAAGGACTAGGGGACACAGATTTAAAGGCCGGGATTTTCCGGCCCCATCGCGGCAGGTTCCCCTGTGGCAGATGAGGCAAGCCATTCAAATATCCATTGACTTCGGCAGGACCAGAAGGTCCCGCCGGCAGAAGGGGCCAGAAAATTCTGGCTAAAGTCTTCGGAAGAGATGCAGGGGGAATATGAGGGAGAACTTTTTTTCATGAGTGAAAATGTCCTGAAACTCACTGCCCTCAAGGGTGGTGGAAGTGGAATCAGTCAATGATTTCAAAAGGAAATTGGATGGACACTTGAAAAAAATAAACTTGCAAGGCTACAGTGATTAAGCAAGAGAGTGGGATTGACTGATTTGCTCCACGGAGAGCCAGCATAGACTCGATGGACTGAATAGCCTCCTTCTGTGCTATAATTGATTCTACAATTCGATACAAGAGAAAGATTCTGCTATAGTGTTCTTCAAGGGGAATTTGGAGCCTGTACTGGTGAGAAGGCTGAGCCATCAGTTTAAGTCAAAGCTTCAATAGTGGATGGCTGGACCACTGTTCCAGCAAATGAAGCCTGAAAGATCTCATCAGTAGGACATTGTTCTGAGTGCTCATTTAATACATTTACCTTTTGGTTTTGCAGAAGGGAATAAAGACAGTACTGCAGAATTACAGTATGCAAGTATAACTATTGCTGAAAAAAAGAGACATGTCTAAGCTTTTTGTCTTGCACTTATCAGGGCACTCGCAAAAATACCAATATAAGGGAAAAACAATAATTTATACAGTATTTGAAGAGTGTGCTGATTGGTTGCTGATTCACAACAGTTAGGGTACAGGCCAAGCCCAACCAGCCCGTGCTTGCAAAACTCTAAACACAGTGTCTAACATTAGATGTGATTCTGCGATTAGAACAAAGAAAAGTACAGCACAAGAACAGGCCCTTCGGCCCTCCAAGCCTGCGCCGATCACATTGCCCGTCAACTAAAACATTTAGACAACATTTACTAAATAATCCTCAATGTGCTAAGAATTACACTGATAACCAATTTAAGATTGTCAGTCAGGCTCAAAGTATGGCACATTTATGTACAGGAAGCAATATATATATTAATACTTAGAAGCCCTGTTCTTTGCAGACAGAAAGAACATGTACATACATTGCGCCTGTTTCAGCTAAACAAAGTAAGTGTCAGCCATTCACTGACTCATTCCTCAGGGCAATGTGTTGACCAATCAGGGTCAAACTACCTGGTTTAAATTTCAAACAATACTTGGTAGTTAACTGTCAGTCACCATCAGTGGTGCATTCTCCATGGCAACGCCACTTGACAACCAATTAGCAGTCTCTTCACATACAGTATAAATTATTGTTTTCTTGTTTTTATTGATATTCTTGATAGTGTCCTGATGAGTGCAAGATGAAAATCTTAGACATGTCTCTTTTTTCAGCAATACTCAAGTTCCGTGCTACCAAATGACCACAAATATAACTAACAGTATCTAGGATGTATGTCAGATTGACCAGGTTTTGTTTTGCCACAGAATGACGAGAAGCCAACTTCGTTCTTGTCTTTGATAGTCATTGAGCCCAACACATACCAGAGAAGAGTCACATCTTCTGATGTTCCATAAAAGGTTCAGAACTCAGACAAAAGACTGGTGTGGGATTCCTCCATCACCCACAACACCCCCTGCCACCTCACATTGACTTATAGGAGAAGGATATGGCAACTGCCATCTGTCTCTTCCGACAATTAAAACAAGTTTCCGCTCCTGCTCCACAGAGGAACAAACGTTTGTGTGGTAGCCAATATCCTGAGCAAGTGAAGGAGTGCCATTATTCACATTTTGTGGGCCCCATCAGTAGGGCCCAGGCTGGACAAATGGAATAAGATGATTATTTTTTAGCAATAAAAGGGTATATCAGGTTTGTGGGGGCAATGAAGGGGAGCAGGAAGGTGGATAGCCTTGGCAACCTTCCTCCAAAGTCCTGTTACATTCAGGGCAAATCAATTTCAGGATCAGGTCCTGCAAGAGGCAATCAGAGCTCTAGTGCCATATTCAAAGTGTGTAATACCTACTTCAGGCTAAAGCCAGTGATGTGTTTCCAATACTGCTCATGTACAGGAGGTTGGCCTTGAAATTGAACCTCTGAGTCCCCTGGTTCCTGTTCATCTCCCATTTATCAGATTTTGATGCCAAATTTGCTGACTGCTACAATAGTAAATGCACTTTCAAAGTACTTCATTAGTTATAAAACACGTTTTGATAGCTTGAGGATTTGAAAGGCGCTATATAACTGCAAGCACTTTCTTTCTTGCTTACACGGTATTACATAGTCAGCAGCACAGCCACAGATCATTCAGTTACAATCAGGTCTCCTACTTTTCTAATTACCTTTAACCACCTTACCCCTGCATATACCTCTATTTCCTATTCCTTCATGTATGCATCAAGCCTCCACTTAAATGTATCAATGGTGTCACGCTAACGCAATAGGGAGTTATGGAGTATCAATTCAAAGTGGACACTACTTTAAAACAAAATTGATTGAAGGACACTTTACTTTAAAGAAAGTGGAGTGGAGAGGTGACATTTTCTTTCCTGCCAATACACATAGAACAACAAAACCCCAGAGCTAATCTTCATGTCCAGCCAAGACAGTAAAATGCCCCTGATTAGTAAAGAAGCATTGACCCTGACTCTCTAAATCCTTCACACCTTCTATGTCTATCTCCACTTTTAAAATCCTTTTCAAAAACCCATCTTGTTTGTCTAAGCTCCCAGTCACCTCTCCAAAATCTTGCATCATGGTTCTTCTTCTTTTTATATCTTTTACCTGCCTTTTTCCTTCTCCCTATCCGTAAAACACCTTGAAGCATTTTCTGTGTTCAGGTACTATATAAAAGTAAGTTATTGCTACTGACGTTAGGCTTGTACTGGAGAATACAAAGCTGACTGGACTGGAACAAATTGGTCACTTTAAATCAGTCGCTAATTAAAAACATTTCTTAAATGCTTCTTCCCTGATGCAAAGTCAAAACAATAATCTAACCACACAAAGAGAAAGAGAAAAGAAAGAGATCGCAACGGTAATATTGACAGTCATTATCCTTAGTTTCGCAAAAGCATTAAAGCAGGTGCATTATTTTACCATTAAAATATTCCATCATACATTCAGAAGAAGGGGAAAAAAAGCTCTTAGGCATTTTTTGTCTCTCCCTGGAGTTCTGCACAGATTGAGGACTAATGAATTTTTAACATTTCTAATAGCTGGTTGGAGCAGGAAGTGGCTGCCTTGGGACCATACTTCATGTCTTCCTGCAGTTGAATATCAAATGGATCAAATGGTGGCTGCTTCACTAACAGTCAGTCTGGGAATTTATCCCAGGAACCAGCACTATAACAGATTAGAGGGGCTTTCTCTTTCATTTAGTTTACACAAGCTCTTTTTGCAAATAAACATAGTTTTTTTCTCCTATTTTGCTTCCATTTTTCCCTCCCACTGGGCTACAGTTCCAGTGGATTGGTTGTGACTCTCTTCAAGCTGTCTTGCCAAGGTGGGAAACAGGGGAAGGGAGCACTATTGTCAAAGCTGATCATGCCCTCACGTGGGCCCAGATTTACACTGCCAAGGCAGGTATGTTGAGTTGGAAAACTTCTAGACTCATCAGACCCACCTCAGTAGAAAGGTGCAATCTTCGCTCAAGGGTTAGGTCCTAGTTGTATTCAACATTTTAGCCCCTCTAGCCTTCACCAAAAGGTACTAAAGGCATCTTTCCCAGTGATACCATATGCCAAGAAAATCTTTCAAAAAGAAATTAATAGAAATGATTGCCCACATGGGCAGCAGTCCAACACGATTCCTTCTAACATTTTATTTCCCCAATTGCAAGCAAGCTTTGAGACACCCCTTCACCCCCAACCCCCACCCCCAACACCCCTTGGCCTTTATACCCTCCATGCCAACTTACCCAGTATCCACCATGGGCAGATCTCAGGAATCATGCTGAGATGAGATAAAACAAAGTTCTAAAAATCTAATACAGCTTTCGCTTTATTAAAACAAAACTCCCATTCTTGAAAGCAGATTCAAACCTTTTAAATCTCAAGTGGTTAATCGCTTATAAGAACAAGCTTCTATTCATACTGCACAGCAAATACAGTTAATCCTTTAATACCCTCTTTAAGTTGTCAATTAAACTGTGAACTCAGCAACCCTCTGCTGAGATAACTGGTGGAGATTGGAAATCAGCCCAAGCATTCATAAAGAGCCCTTAGGGAAATGAGGAGGTTTTTTTCCCCTCAGAAGTTTGTGAGTCCGTGGAACTCTCTTTCCCAGAAAGTGGTGGACACAGGGCTATTGAATATTTTAAAATTTGAATTAGATTCTTGGCTGAGAAAGGGGTTAAAGGGTATAGGGGTAGGAACGGAAGTGGAGTTGAGGCCACAATCAGATCAGCCATAATCTTATTGAATGATGGATCAGGCTTAAGGGCCGAATAGCCTACTTCTGCTCTTAATTTGTGTGTTCGTATGTCAACAAAGAGCTAAAACAGAGTTTTTGTTAACTCTAATTAATGATCGCAGCCTGTGTTTTTCATTCTTAAAAGGCTGGGGGTTCAAATAACTTCACATCAAGAGTATTTATGTCTACTCCATAAATTTGTATCTCCCACATTGTAGCTGAAGTCCTTTGCAACAGTCAAAATGGAGTCTGTTTGAACTCAGCACTAATTTCAAATGGCCCTGCTGAGTTTGTGTTTCCCTCTTGTGTGAATCATACCCTGCCCCCTTTCCCTAACAGGCAAATATTGGATCTGTCAGAAATAGCGGATGGACATCCTCATGTGGGCCCTGCCCACCATTTTCCAAGCCCTGCAGAATCTCCACAGGATGTCCATATGCTTGGCCTTTTCAAAGGTAATCATAGCCCAGCAATCAAGAACGGAGATCCTGGCAGACTTTTCCTACCTCAGTGATACTCAGAGCAACAGCAGCACCCTCATGTGTGTGACTGAGATAAACTGAGTCAGCATCAACTAGGTGAATTTATTAACAACAACAACATGCATTTATATAGCACCTTTATCATGTGAAGATTTTCCAAGTTGCTTCACGGACAAAATTGACCCCAAACCAATGAAGGAGGTGTTAGGATAAGTGACCAGAAGCTTGGTCAATGAGGTAACTATGGAGGAGGGACATGAAGGTGAAGAGGCAAAAAGTTAAGTGGAGGGAAATCTAGAGCATCAAGCCTAGACACATGGCTAATTATGCGGTGAAGGAAATAGGAGATGCACCAGAGTGCAGAATTACAGAAACCCAGAGCTCATGGAGGTTTTTAGGGCGAGAAGAATAAGGAGGGGTGAGATCCTGGAGAGATTTGAACACAAGGATGAAATTTGTAAATTGAAAGAAGAAAGAAAAAACTAAAACACGTTTATACAGTGCTTTCCATGACGACTGGGCATCTCAAAATACTTTACAGCCTATGAAGTGTTTTTGAATTGCAATCCCTGTTGCTGTGTAGGAAACACGGGAGCTAATTTTGTACACTGCAAACTCCCAGACACAGCAATGTGATAATGACCAGTTAATCTGTTTTTTTATGGTGTTGATTGAGGGATAAATATTGACCAGGGCACCATGGATAACTTCCCTGCTTGTCTTCAAAATAATCATGGGATCTTTTACATCTACTCAAACAGCAGATGCGGACTCAGCTTAGAATTTTAACTGAAAGGCGGCTAAGATAGATCCTTGAGGAATTCCAGGGGTAATGCTCTTGGGTGAGAAGAGATTGTAGGATATTCTCTAGCTACGACTGGATAGGTAAGATTGGAGCCAGACAAGGGCAGTCATGCTCAGC
Organism: Cetorhinus maximus; assembly: GCF_964194155.1. Taxonomy (NCBI): domain Eukaryota; kingdom Metazoa; phylum Chordata; class Chondrichthyes; order Lamniformes; family Cetorhinidae; genus Cetorhinus; species Cetorhinus maximus. Next base: position 140,885,341 of record NC_135882.1, on the reverse strand, counting down.
TGGTCAATGGAGGAGAGGTAGTGGAGGAGGATGGCGTGGCCAACGGTTTGAAAGGCTGCAGATATGTCGAGCAGGATGAGAAAGATTGTGCACCATGGTCACAGAATAGGATCAAGAGAAATTTGCCTCATGGACAAGATAAGTGCATGAGTGGAGGTAGGAAGGAAATGATTAAAAAAATGCAAGTTCAGGGCTAGGAAAGGGGGGGAGCCTTGTCATGGTGGGCAAGGGGAAAAGAAGGAATGCAATACAACAGCTGAACAGATGGTTTCAATAATAAAGAAGTCCAGGAGCTTTTCTCACTTGCTGTTGGAAGTGAGGGTGGAAAGGTCAGATGGAAGAAGTTTAAGAAGATGGTTGGCAGTGGAGAATAAAAGCTTGGGTGTTTTTGCACTTCAAATGATTCCACTGCTTTAGTAAAAGACAGTAGGGCCGAATGGTGCTTGATTCATTTACGGGATGTGGGTGTCGCAGGCTAGGCCAGCTTTTATTGCCCATCCTTAATTGCTCAAGAAGGTGATGGTGAGCTGCCTTCTTGAACCGCTGCAGTCCTTGTGGTTTAGGTACACCCATGGATCTGGATGGTGTAGTGAGTTAGTACACTGGCCTTTCACACTCTCTCACTGGGTGTTGCAATTAGTTAGGGCACAGTAGTATAGTGGTTCTATTACTGGACTAGTAATCCAGAGGCTTAAATTATTCTTACTATATTCAATATAAAGAATGTTTTTTCAAATAACACACTTTAAAATATATGATTGGTGAAAAGCCAGATTGCGGCAGTGCGCAAAGGTGAAAGGGTACTAAAACTGGCAGTGACATATAACTTACCTCATGATTAGCACATGAGGTGTTAATGTGGTATTTATTTACCATAAGCTATTGAGTGCTGCCCATAATTAGTTTCAACAAGGTGGTGGAGAGTGAAAATGTGAAGAAGCTTCTTCCTTTACTTTTGCTCAGCCCCTTAGAGGTATCAGCGCTGAGGACATTTATTCAATTAGTAGTAATGGACAATTACTTTTTCATCTTTAATTCCACTAAATAATAATCTATTAGTGGTTCAAAAAAAGAGGGAATCTCGCCATCAGGATCCCTTTGGAAGAGGGAATTTCAATATCCAGATTTTTGTAAAAGGCTGGACAGCCAAAGGGAAAAGTAATTCACTGTGTGAAATGTTCCTATGATATTTCTATGTGATTCACTGCATGAAAAAGGAATACGGGATATGGACAAATAACCTCTGATCTCTGGGGGTCTTCGCCCAGAGGTACACCCCAGAAGAAACGCTGGGGGACCCCTTGGATGTCCCCAATCAAGGACTGTATGGCAATTGCCCGGAAGGTTCAAGCTTCCGATGGGCAATTACCCTGCACCAGGAACCATCCAAAACTCTGATACAAATCAGACACTTTGGATGGTTCTGACTAGAATAGTTACTCAGGAAAAATTGGGGGCAGAAATTTTCACTTGTCAGGCTGGTGCGCATCCGGCCCAAACGGGAATGAAATAGTGTGAGATTACGACGGGCGAGCATCCCGATGTCATCACACACTCTCGTGATCTTGCAGTCAGCGGGCACGCACGAGAGGTGGCAGCACGCCCGCCGACAATTAAGAGGCCTATTAAGGCCCTTAAGTAATTAATAAAGTTGGATTTTTTGCTGCCCGTTCAACAAAAATTTTTCATCATCTTTTTTACATGTCTCTGTTCATGTGGGGACATGTTTATCTCATTTGTAAAATCTTTATTTTTCTGATTAAAAATCTTCAGCTCCCTGAGGCAGTTTTGTGCCTTCGGTGAGCTATCCGTGCGCACTCCCCCGTGCATGCACAGACTTCAACGCTCACGCTCCTCCCGCCCCTACCCTGGCAGCACTGAGGTCATCAGCACGCATTTCATGCTGGATGACCATTAATTGGCCAGACAGCGTGAAATCAGGGTCGGGGCCCAATCACGGGAGGCAAACCATTGCGCAGCCACTCTCGGCCCACCGTGCCCACCCGACAAGGGGAAATTTCTGTCCTAGAGGAATTAAAGCCACTTCTAACTCCTGGGTAACTGTAGTACTAGCCACAGTCCTGCTCTGGACCTCCCCACTACCCTCCCGCTCCCCCCCCTACCCCAGACTGACCAACTGACCCCCTTGACCCATCTTACCCCCCCTGACCCCACAACTACCTTATCCACCCCGACCACTCCCCAATATCTTGGCTATGCAACCTCCATGTTGATGTGCCCCCTCTCTCTTATTTACCTTCCATTACAGATGAATGCTCCTCTCAAGTTGGAAGGCCTCTGGCTGGCCCTCCAGCTTCGAGACCCTGCCAATCACTCTCAATTGGATGAAGAGCCTGTCTGCATGCTAAATAAGGAGGCACTCCCGTGAAAATCCCACTGAGTGACTGTTTCCCCTCACAAGGTGGGTTGGTGATCCCGGAGGGAAAATCCAGTACTTTAAAATAGGAAAAGTTCCAAACGATCACCTTACCTACAAGTTGGCCATCTGTTGTTTTAAATAACATGAATGCAGAACTCACCTTGTAGCTTCATGTTCTAATATACCTTTAAGGCATATCAGCATGACATCACTAGAAAGGAAATGTGTCACGTGATTCAGCCTTAATTTCACTTTCTTTTTGAGCAGAGCACACACATACATAGCTCTGATGTCTTCAAGCTTTATACTTATGTACAACTGTTCTCATATGCTTTTTCTTAATAAATGAACCCAAAACGTGTTTACCTACTCTCTTATGAGCAATTGGCACCTTCTGTCTTTAACATTAAATAAGACGAAGGTTATATATCATTATAATAACATCACACTTCATGCTCATAATTTTCAGAGTGAACAATGAAGATGCTGCTTGAACATTCAGTAACCAAATTTGGGATCCTTACATCGCAGCAGCCTGTTGGGCTGTGTGATTGCAGGATAGCACTCAAAGCCATCCTGTTCAGGCAAGAGCTGCCCCTGTGTGCGCTATTCCAGGGCGGCAATGCCACACGGGCCATGCAGGAATGGGGCATCAAGTCTCCGGGAGGAAGAGGTGGTGTCCATAGCTCATGACAGCACTAGATGGCAACCAATTTCTAGTCCTCTATGGCTTACAACAGTAAATCCCGTACCCAGTACAAACTTATCCAGCTGTTTAGAACACACTACACCACATATCCATATCATTTGTGCAAAGAAAATCAACAGCTAAGATAGATAGAATGCAGTGATCTGTTGCAGAAACCTAAAGTAAACAGCTTAATGGCTGTTTAAAAAAAAATTGCAGAGTAGAACCTGTGGCCCAGTCACTTTTGAGTTGCTTGTTTTCAGATTTCATTAGTGAAAGATATTCCTTGGAACTTTCGGGGTAGAGTTGGGAAGAGGGGTGCATGAGAATAGAATCAAATTTTTTCAAACAAATACAAGCAGGAGGGGAAAATAAAAATGAAAATCAGAGAAAAACTGGTGTGGGACTACATTTATAGCTGTGTGTGTGTGTGTGTGTGTGTGTGCATGTTGAACATGTGAGCATATGAGCGTGTAAGCATTTATGCATGCAAGAAGAAAGACTTGCATTTGTTTGGTACCTTTCATGACCTCATGATATTTGAAAGAGCTTTACAGCCAATGAGTACTTTTTTGAAATATAGTCGCTGTTGGAATATCAGAAAAGCAATACCCAATTTATGCACAGCAAGGCCCCAAAACCAGATTATCTATTTTTAGATGTTGACTGAGGTATAATTATGGGCCAGGATACTAGGAAGGGCAGCCCTACTCTTTGAATTGTGTCGTGGGACCTATACATCCACCTGAGGGGTCTCAGTTTAATGTCTCATCTGAAAGGTAGCATGTCCCAAAATGCAGTACTCCCTTGGTACTGCACTGAAGTGTCAGCCAAGTGTGCGTGTGTGTCAAAATTCACTCAGTCTATCCTATTACGTAAAATATTACACTTGGATTCCTTAACAATTTGAATGCATAGCATGGAGGGAGGATACAGATTTCTGGAAAGGCAAAAGCAGCTTTTACAGTTCAAATCCATCAAAAATAATGGAAATAAATGTATTTTTTAAAATGAAGGAATAACAGAATGGCAAAAAAGGGGAATGAGCTAAGGTGGGAAAGCAGGAATCTTTTGATAAAAAATGCAGACCCATTAATCATTTGAGACTTCTGCCCTCCAATTCCAATTTAATAACCTGCTTACTGTCGCATTATTCAAGCCTCTCAGCACTTTAAAGAACTGGACCATTTCTCCAGGGAGCAGAGAGGGGGATGGGCTAGCTGAAGAGTTTCGGAGGGGAAAATTAAGGGAGTTGAAAAATGCAATTTCAGCTCTTGAGTCGAAAGGATGGAAGACTCAGAATGGCATATTTACCAACAACAACTTGCATGTTTATAACACATTTAACGTCCCAAGGTGCTTCGTAGCAGTGTTAGGAAACAAAATTTGGCACCGAGCCATATAAGGAGATATTAGGACAGCTGACCCAAAAGCTTGGTCAAGGAGGTAGATTTAAAGGAGCGCCTTAGAGCTAGAGAGGCAAAGAGGTTTAGGGAGGGAATTCAAGAGCTTCGAGCTTTGACAGCTGTGGGTACAGCCAACAGTAGCAGAGCAATTAAAATCAGGGATGCTCAAGAAGCCAGAATTAGGGGAATGCAGAGATCTCAGTGGGTTGCAGGGCTAGTGGTGATTAGAGAGAGAAGGAAGGGCGAGGCTTTCATTACTGGATTCTTATTGCATTATTAGTGCCATACATGAAAATAAAATAGTGGAGAAGAGAATAAGAAAAAGTCTGGCCAATTAATCAAAACAATTTCCAGATCTAAAACTAATAAGGGACCCGTTAACTTCTCAGGGTTTTAAAAAATTGGCTATTTGCAATTGAGTTTGGGGCTTTAGTTTTTGGAGGGAAAAACATTGGCCGGGACTTTCCAGTCTCGCCAGCAGCAGGCACCATCACGGGCGGGGCGGGAAAATTTGGAGGGTGGCCAAAAGTCAATTGAACTTTTGGCTGCTGTCCAAATTTTCCAGTCCTACCTGCAACAACGCCCTCCCCTCGCGGCACCGGAAAGTCCTCCCATTGTCTTTAATATAATTGAGTTGCTTTAGCTAACTAACAGGAAGCTGTTGTCTCTTAGACAAACCCTAGGCCCTCATATAAGCACATCAGATTGATAGATTACAATTTAGGTTTTTGAATTGCTACCTTTTTATCATAAGTGTTGTTCCACTTTACTGAGACATGGGGAAAGAAACGTCTTCCATTCTCTTGATCTAAGGCCAATAAACATATTCACACATGAAAATCTTGCCAAAAATAGTACAGTAAATATAGAAAATTCTAATCAAAAAGCAGAATATTGCAGATTCCGGAAATCTGAAATAAAAATAGAAAATGCTGGAAATACTCAGTTGGTCAGGCAGCATCTGTGGAGAGAGAAACAGAGTTAATATTTCACATCTATGAGCTTTCATCAGAACTGGGAAAAGTTGGAAAGGTAATAGGTTCTGAGCAAGGGGTGAGTGGGACAAAGAGAAAAGGAAGGTCTATGATAGGGTGGAAGACAGAAGAGATTGAATGACAGAAGAGTTGGTCTTCCAGGGCCAAAGGGGCTGGTGATGGGGCAAGAACAAAAAAGTATATTTGTGTTTTAATTGTCTCACCCAACCCTTGCTCAAAACATATATTTCAGTTCGGATGATATGTCATGGACCTGAAACATGAACTCTCTCTCCACAGAAAACGTTAATATGTTTGGCAATGGAGCTTCCTGAATGGGTTAGTGAATAAATACACTATGTGGTGTGATATGAAGCCACAAGGAGCAGAACAGATCTTGAGTGTGTGCAGTGCAGTAACATACGAGTTGTTGTGATTAACCCAGTACCCTCGGGCTTGAAAGGGGAACGATCAGCCAATGCTCCTGCTCCATATTGCCATCCAGCGACCACTGCTAGGATGTCCTGTGCCAGTCAATAGGATGGAATACCCTATGGGTCACACCACCGGCTGATAGTGGCACATTCACTTGACTATGTTCACAAGACACCAAAATCTTGCCAACACCAATGGAAAGATGCCTCAGTCAGAGCCAATGCCAACAGCGAGGAGAGGAACAGGGAGAAGAAAGCTGGCCAAATGTAAGAACTAAAAGTAAAAGCAAAGGTTGCTGCAGTATTATGTAAATATGCGTTGTACACTGGATTACCACCACTGTAGCAGGGAAGCTAATGTTTTGGAGCAGGTCAGGTTGGGTTGGTGATGAACAGGGGCTAACAGTGTGTCTCCTGATTGTGAGTGTGCAGCGAAAAAAAAAGAAGATTCTTTGAAGTTTTGCAGAAGCAGTCTGGCTTCAACTGTTGTGGACTGACATTTCAATCAATAATCTATTACTACAGTCTTTGTGATTGCACATGATTAAATGTAAACATGCTTAAATATTACCAAGACTGGTCCAAAGCGTGCATATTTCATGTAGAAATGGTAGGCCCTGTCATATAATGCGAGTGGGACATATTTATGGCAATCAGCTGAAGTAGATACTTTTATGCAGACTCTCACACTCTTGAACAGGATATAAAATAAAGCTGGTTATTTGATACATTTAAATTTTTATAAATCACATCTGTCATAGAGAAAATGTTATGAGCTATTATTAAAGATGTTATAGCAGGGCACTTAGAAAAATTCAAGGTAACCAGGCGGAGCCAACATGGTTTTGTAAAAGGGAAATCATGTTTAACCAATTTATTGGAGTCCTTTGAAAGAGTCCACATATGCTGTGGATAAAGGGGAACCAGTGGATGTACTGTACTTAGATTTCCAGAAGGTATTTGATAAAGTGCCACAACAAAGGTTATTGCAGAAAATAAAAGATCATCGGGGGGAAACATATTGGCATGGATAGAAGATTGGCTAGCTAACATCAAGCAGAGAGTTGGCATAAATGGGCCTTTTTATGGTTGGCAGGACGTGATGAGTGGAGTGCCACAGGGAACAGTGCTGGGGCCTCAAGTTCTTACAATTTATATAAATGACTTGGATGAAGGGACTGAAGGAATGATTGCTAAATTTGCTGACGACACAAAGAGAGGTAGGAAAGTAACTTGTGAAGAGGACGTAAGGAGGCTACAAAGTGACATAGATGGGCTAAGTGAATGGTTAAAGATCTGGCATAATGTGGGCAAATGTGAAATTGTTCATTTTGGCAGGAAGAATAAAAAAGAAGCTTATTATCTAAATGGTGAGAGATTGCAGAGCTCTGAGATTCAGAGGGATCTGGGTGTCCTAGTGCATGAATCACAAAAGGTTTGTATGCAGGTACAGCAGATAATTAGGAAAGCTAATAGAATGTTATCATTTATTGTGAGGGGAATTGTTTACAGAAGTAGAGAGGTTATGCTTTAGTTGTACAGGGCATTGGTGTGACCACATCTAGAGTATCGTGTACAGTACTGGTCTCCTTATTTAAAGCAAGATGTAAATGCAATAGAAGTAGTTCAGAGAAGGTTTATTAGACTAACACCAGGGATGGGTGGGTTGTCATATGAGGAAAAGCTGGACAGGTTAGGCTTGTATCCACTGGAATTTAGAAGAGTAAGAGGCAACATAATTGAAACCTTTAAGATCCTGAGGGGACTTGACAGGGTGGATGTGGTGAGGATGTTTCCACTTGTGGGAGAATCTAGAGCTTGGGGTCACTGTTTAAGAATAAGGGGTCGCTCATTTAAGACAGAGATGAGGAGATTTTTTTCTCTCGGTGGTTGGTGAGTCTTTGGAACTCTCTTCCTCAAAAGGTGGTGGAAGCAGAGTCTTGAATATTATTAAGGCAGAGCTAAATAGATTCGTGATTAACAAGGGGATGAAAGGTTATTGGGGATAGGCAGGAACGTGGGGTTGAGGTTACATTCAGATCAGCCATGATCTTATTGAATGGTGAAGAAGGGCTCAAGGGGCCGAGTGGCCTACTCCTGCTCCTAATTCATATGTTCGTATGGAGCCTCAGCTGGAGCAGTGTGTCCAAGGCTGGGGTCCACATTTTAGAAAGGATGCCATGAACTTGGATGGGGTGCAGGGAGTTTTATTAGAATTGAAAGATCAGGTGAGTGGGATTAATTAGATTGCTCTTTCAAAGAGCTGGGACAGGCACAATGAGACAAATGGCCTCTTTCTGAGTTGTATGACATGATTCCTCTCAGAATTCAAGGTGGGGGGAATGGGGAGAGTGAGAGAGAAAGAGAGAGAGAGGAATACACAGCGGTTAAACGACTAGTACAGTTCTCTATTATATTTTAGATTTTAGTTTGGTACCCAAGGCCTTTTCCGAATACTAGATGTGTCGGATACTGCGATAGTCTGACAGGAATGTGTGCAGTCCCTTGCTCTCTTCTCCATCGTATGAAATGGAACGCATTCTGTTCAAGTTGAAGGACAAGTGCACTGTAATGGTATTTTGAGCTAGGAGAGAATTCACTTCCTAAACCTCTAGACCTCTCCACTTCACTCTTCTTAAACCCTTTCTCTCTGACCAAACCTTTGGTCACCTATCCTGATATCTCCATCTTTGGCTTGACATCTGTGTTTTCTTACACACACGTGAAGGGCCTTGGGATGTTTCTTATATTAAAGGCCATTTAATAAGTGCAGATTGCTGCTGCTGTGAAAAGGAACAGTGAATTATGTCAAAAATGCCCAGCATGGCCATTTTGGACCTAATACCCATGGGGAGACGGGGAGAAAGTGAGTGGAAGGAGTTCATAGCAGGTGTTTTCAAAAGGAAAAAAGACATAGATCCTGTAGCGAGAGTTCACAACCCAGATGAAATCCAAATCTTGCATTCCGATAATCTCCAGCTTCTTCACAAAGGCCACCTGAGCCTTAAGATTACATTGAACTACATGGAGTATACTGCACAGACACAGGCCATTTGGCCCAACTTGTCCATACTGGTATAAACATAGATAATTCTGAAACTATTGAACTCAGTGTTGAGTCCGGAAGTGGCTAATCAAAAGGTGAGACATTCCTAGAATTCATTGATCTGCTTCTTGTGTTCTGACTGTAGAGGGGACTACCTTGTAGGCAGCAAATAACAGTACACTGAATTGAAAGAAGTACAGGTAAATTACTATTTCACATGGAAGGAGTGTTTTGGTCCCTACATGATAGGAAGGGAAGAGGTAAAAGGGCAGGTGTTGCATCTCCTAGCCTGGGCAGGTATCGTGGAAAGGGGAGACGGTGTTAGGGATGATTAAAGCTTGGATCAGGGTACCATGGAGGGAATGATCCCTTTGACATAGTGAAAGGGGAGCAGAGGGGAAGATGCATTTGATGGTGGCATCATTTGGAGGTGACGGATATGGCGGTGGCTGATTCACTGAATGTGGAGGCTGGTGGGGTAGAAGGTCAGGACAAGCATAACCCTATGATGATACTTGGAGGAAGGAGAGTTCAACAATTTCAGATAATCATTGCTCACATGTTTCTAGACATCAGCCATTGGTTCTGATTCTGCTTTGGTCATTTACAGCTCCTCTAGACCAATCCTTTGTTTCTTTCATTGTTCCATTACCCCTCCCCCATCTTTTGCTTTGAACCATCTCCCCTTTTGTCATTTAATCTCTCCTGCCTTCCACCCTCACAGACATTCACTTTTTGTTCTTTCCTCCTTCCTCTCCCACCTTTCCCAGCCTCTGCTTAAAAACCAGTTACACCTCTAACCTTTTCAGTTCTAATGAAAGATGATCAAATTGAAACATTAACTCTGTTTCTTTCTCCACAGATGCTTCTTGACCTGTTGAATGTTTCCAATATTTTCTGTTTGAATTTCAGATTTCCAGCATCCACAGTATTTTGCTTTTGTATGTGTATGTCTGTGCTAGTTTTATACTCCATATGAGACTCCCTCCATTCTCTCTACCCCAACACGGCCTTTCAGGATATCTTTCTATTCGCTCTTCTCTCATGTACTCATCTAGCTTCGTTTTGAAAACATTCGCCTCAACCACTTCCTGTGGTAATCAGTTCCACATTCTAACCATCCTCTGAGTAAAACAATGTCTCCTTGTTTCCCAGTGGATTTATTTCTTTCTAATTCTTTTATGGGATGTGGGTGTCACTGGCTAGGCCAGCGCTTATTGCTCATCCCCTTGTTCAGAGGGCATGCCCTTGTTCAGGGGGCATTTAAGAGTCCACCACATTGCTGTGGGTCTGGAGTCACATGTAGGCCAGACCAGGTGAGGACAGCAGATTTCCTTCCCTAAAGGACATTAGTGAACCAGATGGGTTTCATGGACATTATCAGACTTCCAGATTCTTATTGAATTCAAAGCTGGGTCCCCAGAGCATTAGCCTGGGTCTCTGGATTACCAGTCCAGCGACAATACCACTATGCCTTTGCCTCCCTCTTATGAATAACTATTTTGCAGCACGTACAGAAGGAGGCCATTTGGCTTGTTGTGCCTGTGCTGGCTCTTTGAAAAAGTAATTGTACTTAGTCCCACATTCCCGCTTTTCTGTTTGTAATCCTTTCAGTTCCTCATCCTCAAGCTCTTGTCCAGCTCCCTTTTAAAATTACTTATGGAATCAGCTTCACCACCTTTTCAAGTAGAGCATTCTGCATCCTGACAACTCTCCGTGTGAAAACTTCTCATCCACCCTCTAGATCAGACTTGTCCAACATACGGTCCGTGGGATGAATGCGGCCCAGCGAGCCTCCTCTATGCGGCTCCTGGAGCTAGTTTTCAAAATGCTGGTCAAACGGGTAAGTTTGAATGGACATGTTGAAATAATAAAATTGTTACAAACAAGACAAATCAAATCTTGGGATCTTTCCAAAGATCATTTGATTATGAGTCAAAACAATTTGTTTTAATCCTATATAATTTAATGTTGCCGCCACGTTTAGGATCTTGTGCAGTTTGGGATGCTGACCTTCAAAAGGATATTTGATTCCTTGAAGTGAATCCAGAGAACAGAACTCAGGGATAACATAATTATATATGAAATATCGTACAAGAACTTAGTTCATAACAAACTTACAAGGAGAGACTCACAGAATTAAACTTATTTCCATTATGTTGGGCAAGAGTGAGGGAACCTCCTTTGGGGATTCTCTGTGCCCATCAGTGGCAACCACCCCCCACCGCCCTTCCCCACGCCACCCACCGCTGGAAGGTCACACACCGCGCCCCCCCTTAACCCTCCCCAGCCAGCATCCCACCCTGCTCACCAGTGTATGCCAGCCAGTCCCCATCAGTAAGTCCGGCTCTATAACCTCCTCTTGCTTAGGGAATGCCTGTAGTCCCAACAGTGGCCACTGCTCAAACGTGTCACTGCTGGGAGCACAGAGCTGCCAGCCAATTAGGTTGGCCAGCAGCTCTCTAAAGTAAGACTTGCTCTCCAGATCAGAGCAGAAGCCTCACCCTGAGGCAATTAATGCTGCTTCCAGTGTAAAATGGTAGTGGTGCAGCCAGCGTTTTGAGGGTGGCGAATATGGCGCCCTGTAAAATTCAGCCCTATGCCTCTAGTTATTAACCCAAGTAACCCATATGCTTTTTAACCACCTTATCAACTTGTCCTGCCATCTTTGTGTATGAACACAAAGGTCTCTCTGATCATATACACTTGTCAGAATCACACCATTTATCATGTACTGTCTTTCCATATTATTCCTCCTAAAGTACGTCATTTCATTCTTCTCCAAAGTGAACTCCACCTACCATGCTTCTACCCAATTTGAAATCCTGTCTGTGTCATCCTGAAGGCTATAACTATCCTCCTCACAATCTACTATTTGAGTTCAACAGCTTCAGAACATGATCTCTATCCGCCATCTTTACCACTTTTTAATCCATTTTTTAAAAATCCTTTTTCCCAACAAACACCACCACCGCTACCAGCACAGCAACCCCCCCACCCTGCCCCCCACACACACACACACACACACACACAGGGCTATCTGTCACTTGTTTTTATGTGTTGCTTTCACAGAGCGCTGACCCTTGTTCTGCTATTAACACATTCTGCTATCTTCTTCAGTCTTTAACACTATCATTAACACTCCCTTTATCCTATGTCCATGACATCTTTGTCAAATTTCTCCTTAGCTCCCACCTATCCCTGACATTCTATTTTGCCCCATCTGCTCCACCCCCTCCCCCCCGAAACAGTAGAAGATTCATCACATCTCTATTTCTCCTTAGCTCTGAAGAAGATTCATATTGACTCGAAACGTTAACTCTGTTTCTCTCTCCACAGATGCTGCCAGACCTGCTGAGTTTTTCCAGCATTTTCTGTTTTTATTTACCACTATTTGTCAAGTTTTATATAATGTGCAAACTTTACAGCACTGCTCACTTTACATGATTCCACATAGTTTGTAAAACTTGCAAAGAGTAATGCACCCAAAACTGTCCCTTGGGGAATACCACTGCAAACTACCACTCAGGCTGCCCTTTACTTCCCATCACTGAGCTAATTTTGTATCCATACTGCCACTTTCCCCTTAATTCCATGGGCTTCTAAATCAAAATCATGAATGTAATTTATGAATTTGAGCAGTTACTTATTGTGTAAAGATCAGCGATGGAGTCCACCTTGTTAAGTCCACCTGTTGCTAATTTCAATTGTTAATTTTTGTATTCCTTTTATTTATTCATGAGATATGGACATCACTGGCTAGGCCAGCATTTATTATGCATCCCTATTTGTCTTTGAGAATGTGATGGTGAGCTGCCTTCTTGAATCACTGCAGTCTATGTGGTGTGGTACACCCATAGTGCCGTTAGGGAGGGAGTTCCAAGATTTTGACCCAGCGACAGTGAAGGAACAGTGGTATATTCCCAAGTCAGGGTGGTGAGTGGCTTGGAGGGGAATTTGGGTGGTGGTGTTCCCATGTGTCTGCTGATGTTGTCCTTCGGGATGGTAGCGGTCATGGGTTTGGAAGGTGTTATCTAAGGAACCTTGATGAGTTTCTGCAGTGCATCTTGTAGCTAGTACACACTGCTGCCACTGTGCATCGGTGGTGGAGGGAGTGAATGTTTGTGGACGGTGTGCCAATCAAGTAGGCTGCTTTGCCCTGGATGGTGTCAAGCTTCTTGAGTGTTGTTGGAGCTGCACTTATCCAGGCAAGTGGAGTGCATTCAATCAAACTTCTAACGTATGCCTTGTAGATGGTGGACAGATTTTGGGGAGTCAGGAGGTGAGTTACTCGCCGCAGGATTCTTAACCTCTGAACTGCTTTAGTCCAGTTCAGTTTCTGGTCAATGGTAACCACCAGGATGTTGATGGTCAGGGATTCAGTGATGGTAATGCCTAGTGCCCCTGGCAGAACCAAAACTGAGCATGAGTGAGCAGATTATTGCTAAGCAAGTGCCGCTTGATAGCACTGTTGATCACCCCTTCCATTACTTTACTAATGATCGAGAGTAGACTGATGAGGCGGTAATTGGCCATGTTGGTTTGTCCTGTTTTTTGTGTACCTGGGCAACTTTCCACATTGCCAGGTTGCTGGGGTGTAGCAGTACTGAACAGCTTGGCTAGGGGCACGGCAAGCTCTAGAGCACAAGTCTTCAGTACTATTGCTGGAACATTATCCGGGCCCATGACCTTTGCTATATCCAGTGCCTTCAGCCGTTTCTCGATACCATGTGGAGTGAATCAAATTGACTGAAGACTGGCATCTGTGATGCTGGGGACCTCCGGAGGAGGCCGAGATAGGTCATCCACTAAAAGCAAGTTAAGCCTCACAATGATGAATGGTTCTAATGAAAAGGTCACAACCTGGAATGTTAACTCCATTTCTCTTTCCACAGATGCTGCCGGGCCTGCTGAGTATTTGCAGCATTTTCTGTATCTGGTTAGAAGCCTCACAATGCTCTGTTATCTTGTACCAAGGAACATCTTACTTAGTAAATAGTCAAATTCAGCTCTTTCTTTTCTGCACATTTCCAAAGCATCTAATATGTATGCAGCAACCACCTGAAGCATCATCTGATAGCATTGAGATTGATGGGCAATTTTCACTCCTACTAGCTGTGCAAAATGACAGTTTTGCCCTGGAATACCAGAGGTATGTAACCCTCATACTGAGTCCCATTCAGAATCCTCAAAGGGTAACTCCCAAGTGAGGAGATAATTCCTGGCACTGACTGCCAAGAACATTTGCAACCTTCACCGCCACTACCATCACACCACCAGCTCCCCACTCCCTGACCACCACCCCCAGCCACTCAATTAAAGTAGACACCAATACGGTCACAACCACAATCTAGCTGATCAATGTCTTATCCCATTGAACAGAACTTGTCAATCATTGCCACTAGATGAGAGGGGTCATTTCAACCAGGACTGAGAATAGACTTCCGATAATAAAAAAAGCATAATCTGAAGATCATTTAAGTAAGTATGGCTGTGTTAGGATTTACACAGCTGAGTCAGGTGATGGATTCAAGCCCCATAGCAGCACTTGAAGTACACAACCTAGAATGATACTTCATTGTATTACTGAGGGAGTACTATATTGTCAAAGGTGCTGTTTTTTATTGAGAGGTTAAACCCATATTCCATCTGCCTGTTCAGATGGACATAAAAGATCTTGAAACATGATCAGAAGAAGAGCAGGTGAGTTCTCCTATTGTCCTGGCCAACATTTATCCCTCAGTCAGAAAAAAAACTAAAACGGATTAAATGGTCATCTACCACAGTGCTGTTTGTAGAGATTTGCTGTGCATAAATTGGCTGCTGCAGAAGTAATTCATTGAACAGAATTGAAGAATTATCTAATGACCTTCTGAGGACTGCATCATAACTGTGTTTTTTGTAACGATGCTTCAAGTAGCACCTTAAAGGCCCTCTCCTAAAAGCTCTCTTTTCCTTTATAGTTACCTTAACAGGTTAAATCTAATTGGATGAGCGGTTTGAAGGCACTAGGTTCAGGCCGCACTGATATGGACCAGTGGGTTAACAGAATGGATTTCCCAGCCCCAGGTTTAGGCACTCAAATGAGCAGCTATAAAATGGCTGACAAACCAGTTATAGCCTTCTGCTTAGCCACTGAAATATAATCAGTGTCTATACCTCCTGTATGTATCATAGTAAAAGAATGGTACATATCAACTTTTGCATATAGGTGCTTCCCAAAATCATTCCTTGTGTGATGTTTCTGAAATTAAAAATTTGTGGTTGGTGTTGTCAGTTAACTCAATGTGGTATTAAGCTGTACAAGTGCAGAAGTTTCCAGGTTAAAACCCCAGCAAATGATGTGAGTTGATCTCAGTCAGGATGCCAACAGAAGTGCCACTATTGTCCTATGAGTTAGGAATGAAAAATTAGTAGGGTTTCAGCTCTTGACCACACCCAGTAATTCTATTGAATATGCATGATTATGGAATGTTGGGTGAGGACTGTATCAGGTTTCACGATGACGCTCGAAAGAATTGACTTTCACTGTTGGGCTAAGCTGTGGTTATTGGCTGATAGCCACTTGACTCGCATCCAGAGGTAGGCCAACACCCTTGAGACTGACAACCTTACCAAAGGAAGGCATGAAATCATAACAGAAGTTATATTAAGTTGCCCCAGTAAGGTTCTACAAACAGCAGTGATAAATAACTAGAAAATCTGTGATGGTGGTGTTGGCTGAAGGATACATATTGTTTCTGACACTGAACTCTCCTGTTCTACTTTAAATAGTGCCAAGGGATCTTTTATGTCCGCCTGAGTGAGTAGGCAGGACTTTAGTTCAATACCTCATCCAAAATATAGAAAATTTAGTGATATGCAACAGATTACAACATCAGCCACAATGAGATCAGCTAACAGATCAGCTGGTCTGGGGACACTTAAAAGAAAACAAAAAGGATCCTAACTGGGAATTTTTACTTTCCTTTACAGTTACACAATAGATCTTCAGTCCTTGGAGAATGTTAGTAGACTTTCTTCAGTAGCTGTATCATAGGGCAGGATTCTTCAGGTGGCAGGTTTTCCCACCCCACCACCCGATGAGTTGGCAGGGAATGCATCCCCTCCAAACACAGCAGCCCCACAACCATTTAACGTTCTGAGGAGTGTTAATTGACTGGAGATGGAACTTCTGGCCCTTACTCAGATTGGCCGACAGCTCTGTAGTCTGAGCAATGCCAGTGGCAGCGGTGGCCAGGACTCGGACTACAAGCAATCTCTAGATTCTAAGTCCTGGAGTTCAGGACCAGGCATGTGCAGGACATCTCATGGCAGGGAGTGGGGGTTCTTGATGGCGAGCCAGAGGGAAGGGGACATGCACGACGGGTAGACCTGGGGGGGCGGATATGATGCCTGATGTGGAAAGGGGGCACTTGATGGCGGAGCTCGCTCCCTTCATGCCCAAGTCCCATTGCAGGATGTCCTTCTGTGCTCTCCCCCACTCCTGAACTCCCCCCACTGGCCTCAAAATTGAAGCAGGAAGTGTCGCACTTAAAGCCTCAACTGGGGCAGGAGTGACCCTAGACCCATATCCACCCAATGTAAAATTGCAGACAGGTCGGGATTGGGTGGAAAGTCAGTGGAAGCCACACAAGAAATTTTATGGGCCCTCCTGTCTGCAAAGCCACCAGCGGGGAACCGTAAAATTATGCCTATAGAATCATGGACAGGTCAGTAGAAGGCTATTTGGCCCTTCATGCCTGCTCTGGGTCCTACTTTGGAATTGTTTTGACCAATTTTGGAATTGTTTTGACCATTTTTCCACAGAAAAGACTTGGAAAGAGATTTACTTTTAAATGTTGAGATTTTAAAGCAACAAGTTTAGAAAAATAAACATCGGAACAAAAGGTGTTTAATATGCTGCTGATGATTGTTTTCCCCCATGGAGTGTAACAATAAGCAGTCTCACGCCTCTGGTGATGTGTTGTCTCTGGATGTGAGTAGAAGTGATACAAAATAGTTACAGATGGTGAGGGCTAACAGAGGTTGGAAAGTCAGGTTTTAAATAGAGGTAAACTTTGTCCAGGCTTAAAATGAGAATATAGAACAGCTAAGAACAATGTTGATTATATCAGACAGATCGACCCATTTAAGTGGGGACGCGTGGTGTATAAAATATTTTTGTAGCATTGTACAAAGACAAATTGCACTGACGGAAGTGATTGAATCTAATCATACTTGCTGTGAAATGATACAGTTTGATGATTTGTTTCTGGCCTATTTTTACTAAATGTTTCCTTGGTGACCTTGAAGAGATGGAAGAAGCCCACATGCAAAACATGGACATCCAGTTCAGATCATAGGGGGATACTATTGTTACACTAGGTTATTGTATTACATAGCTAGATATTGGGCATCCCTAAATTTAAGGCACTCAGGACAAGAATTTGGTTTCCGTAGGCCTTGTGCCACATTACCTACATCCACCGCACTACCCGCTATGGGTGCACAACTCACTTGGCGCTCTTTTAGGGTAAACACACATCTAGGTGTGACCCCTGCGTGTGACAGAAGATGTTGAATTGATGCTAAGCCACAAAGCCCAACCAGCTGATATGAAGCCAGGACCCTAAATTAGGGCAACATCTGCGATCTATCCTCAAGAAAAAAGAACAATTATGTAGCTGCAAGATGCGTCCTGTATTAATGAGTTTTAAAGGACGCTCTTCGAAGTGAGGTAGAGTAATGTTTTTGGAAATTTTTCTATTGCAAAGTGAGTGGTAGTGATCTGAGATGTTTTTGGAGGTATTTTGTTGAATTCTTGATTTGCCAGAGTGCATTGCCACATCCTCACAAGAGTGGCCAGTTAAGTAGATGACCTGTATACGCAAAGCTTGCAGTACAGAGGGGAATGACAGCAGCAATGCCTCTGGATCTGCAGCAGGCCAGGGAGATGAGGTAGAAGCTGCAGAGAGGGCAAGCTCCTCTGCCAGGTTTAAACTAGATTCCTCCATGCTCCTCAAAGGTGATAAGAAGCTACCTGGCAAGCCAGCCAATGCATCCAGCATCTCGGTGTGCATACCAATTAGAACTCTATTGTATGCCACCTCATCAAGGTCCTCATCTGAGACCTCTGAAGCAGTACTCCTCTGCCACTTTGATGAACTGACTGACAAACAAACAATCCTTTACCCCTGGCCTGACTGCAGGCCACTCATGCCCGGATGACTCACCATGTGTTGATCCCAACTCTATACTTGTCTCAAGGTACGTGCAGTTTCAGTATCTGAGCTGGTGACTGCAAGTGTCAGATCAAGTGATGGATCTTTTCCATTAATGCAGTTGTTCTCTTTTCTCTTCCTTGGGCTGTTGTGGCTCGGTAAATGGCAGTTATTAGAAGCAGGAACTCAGAAGGGGAAGGTTGATGATGGAAACAGAGTGGAATGGGAAGCAAGAGATCCATGGTCACACCCATCAGCAGCTTGCTCATCATGCCAGATACTAGGATGAGGGTGGGCTGAGAGTTTAGAAAGGGCAACTCAATGTTCTCTGCATTGCCAGATGACACAGGCCCCATGATGCAGAGAACTATCTCCTCCTTATGACTCAGAAGAGGCAGGCATTCTTGTCCACCACTAGTTCTGCTCTACTCCCTTCTTTTCTGTACCATCTAGTCTTGCAAGAGAGAGCAGAATGTCAGTGATTGTGTAGAACTGTGAATGATATGCCTACAAAAGCTGAATAGCTTAAAGTGTGTGGAGGCAGTGAGAAGTGGATGAGAGTCTGGCAGTGTAGTGTTCAATTGTTCAATAATTCGATGTTTGATTATGTGTCTGTTGACTGCTCAATTTGCTGTGTGCTGTTTGATAAGCCTGTAGATGTGGTTACAGAGGAACTTAAAAATAAGCATGAGAAAGTAGACATTTTAAAAACATTGTAATATACCTCTTGTTCACATATAGAACCTGACGTGTCTCATCTCTGCATATCTCCAAGGCACAAAACACAATAGGCAACATTGGTAGGTTTGTGAGGGTGAGGTGGAGTATCAATGTTAGGCATGAATCTGAGTGCCAGGGAGTGCTGCTGGATGATTGATGTGGGTGTGGTGATTGAGAAGTGTGAGAGGCTGCTGTAATGTTGGGTAGGAACTGTCATGTGAAGATGCATTCACTGATATTGACCATCCTCATGCAATCATTAGCTTTCTGGTGGTACAGCTGCCAGGTCACTGTGACCAGACTCCAGAGTTTCCTGGATATCTACTCCCACTGCCTTCTGAGCATGGTCCTATGGGGTCTTCTGACCCCCGCAGATTCATAGTGATCTTGTCCCGCACACATCCACCACTAATGCCTCCAGGATCACATTCATCACTATGGTTCCCTCTCGGCCCTCGTGTTCACTTTATAATTATTTACAGTGCAGCAATATCCACTTGGGAGTAGAAAACCTGAGTATTGCTGAGTAAAGAGACATTTTGATGCAGCTTTTCATCTTGCACTTGGTTCAACATGGACAAAAGAGCTGAACTCCAGAGGTAAGGTGAGAGTGACTGCCCTTGAGATCAAGGCAGCATTTGACTGAGTGTGGCATCAAGGACCCCGAGCAAAACTGGAGTCAATGGGAATCAGGGGGAAAACTCTCTGCTGGTTGGAGTCATACCTAGTACAAAGAAAGATGGTTGTGGTTGTTGGAGGTCAGTCATCACAGTTCCAGGACATCACTGCAAGAGTTCCTCAGGGTTGTGTCTTATGCCCAACCATCTTCAGCTGCGTCATCATGACTTTTTCTTCCATCATAAGGTCAGAAGTAGGGATGTTTGCTGTGCATGTTCAGCACCATTCACGACTCCTCAGATACTGAAGCAGTCCCTGTCCAAATGCAGCAAGACCTGGACGATATCCTGGCTTGGGCTGACAAGTGGCAAGTAACATTTGTGCCACGCTAGTGCCAGGCAATGACCATCTCCAACATGAGAGAATCCAACCATTGCCCTTTGACATTCAATGGCATTACCATCGTTGAATCCCGCACTATCAACATCCTGGGGGTCACCATTGACCAGAAACTGAACTAGACTAGCCATACAAATGCTGTGGCTACAAGAGCAGACCAGAGGCTAGGAATCCTGTGGTGAGTAACTCACCTCCTGACTCCCCAAAGTCTGTCCACCATCTAAGACACAAGTCAGGAGTGTGACAGAATACTCTCCACTTGCCCGGATGAGTGTAGCTCCAACAACATTCAAGCAGCTTGACACCATCCAGTACAAAGCATCCCGTTTGATTAGCACCCCTTCCACAAACATTCACTCCCTCTACGATTGAGGACCAATGGCATCAGTGTGTACCATCTAGAAGATACATGCAGAAACTCACCAGGCTCCTTAGGCTGCACCTTCCAAACCCACAACCTCTACCATCTAGAAGGACATGGGCAGCAGACACATAGAATCATATAACAGTTAAAGTACAGAAAGAGGCCATTGGGCCCATTATGTCCATGCTGGCTTCGTGTGTAAGAGCAACTCATCTAGATCCACTCCCCCATCTTTTCCCCATAGACTTTCAATTTTTTTCTCTTCAGATAATTCCAATTCACTTTGAAAGCCACGATTGAATCTGACACCATCACATTCCAGATCCTAATTACTCGCTGTGTAAAATGTTTTTTCCTCATGACACCTTTGGTTCTTTTGCTAATTACCTAAAATTAGTGTACTCTAGTTCTCAACCCAGCTACCAATAGGGTAAATTTGTCTCTACCTACTCTGTCCAGACCCCTCATAAATTTGAACACAAATTACCTCTCTATCTTCTCCTCTCAAAGGAGAACAGCCCCAACATCACCAATCTATTCATATCACTGAAGTCTCTGATTCCTGGCACCATTCTTGTAAATCTTTTTTGCACCTTCTCAAATGCTTTTTCTTCCTTCTTAGATTGTGGTGCCCAGAATTGGACACAATACCCTAGTTGAGGCCGAACCAGTATTTTATAAAGGTTCACCATAACTTCCTTGCTTTCGTACTATATGCCTCTGTTTAAACCAGGATCTAGCATGCCTTGTTTCAACATGCCCTTCAACAATTTGTGCACATGTATGCGTGTGGCTCTGCTCCTGCACTGCCTTTAGACTTGTATTCTTTATTTTATGTTGCCTTTCCTCACACTTCCTACCAAAATGTATGACTTCACAATTCTGTGCATTAAATTTCATCTGTCACATGTCCACCCATACCACCAGCTTGTCTAAATCCTCCTGATGTCTATC
Source organism: Cetorhinus maximus (assembly GCF_964194155.1). Classification (NCBI taxonomy): domain Eukaryota; kingdom Metazoa; phylum Chordata; class Chondrichthyes; order Lamniformes; family Cetorhinidae; genus Cetorhinus; species Cetorhinus maximus. Next base: position 140,864,155 of record NC_135882.1, on the reverse strand, counting down.
ACTATCCTACCCTCAGTTCACAATGCTTCCAAGTTTTGTGTAATCTGCAGCCTTTGAAATTGTGTCCCACACATCCAAGTCTAGGTCATTAACTTCCATCTGCCAAGTGTCTGCCAATTTCACCAGTCTGTCTATGTGCTCCTCACTGTTTATAATTCCAAGCTTTGTCATCTGCAAACTTGAAAATTATGCCTTGTCTACTCAAGTCCTAGACATTAATATACAGTGGGGAGTATTTTCCCCTCATCGGGCAAGTGTGGTGGGCGGGCCTGGGAGCGGCTGCACAATGGTCCACTGTCCACGAGTTCACGCTGACTGGCCAATTAATGACCAGCCAGCGTGAAACATGTGCTGATAACCTCAGCACTGCCAGGGTGGGGGTGGGAGGAGCGCGAGAGCTGAAGTGTGCACATGAGCGGGGATGTGCTCAATGAAAGCTCCCTGAAAGCACAGAGCAGCCTCAGAGAGCTGAAGATTTTTGACATGACAAATAAACTTTTTACATATGATATAACCATGTACCCACATGTGACGCAGTCACAAGAAGAGTGACTTGTAAAAAAGGATGTTAAAATTTTTTTATCGATTTTTAGTTAGCGTTGGAAACCTTTTTTAGTGTATATAAATGACTTTTAGGTTCCCTTTTATGTTACCCATTAATCTATTCTCTTACACACTCTTTGCCCCTCATTGCTTTTTCAGTAGTCTGTTGTATATTTTGCATTCAGCTTGGTTCTCTATTGCAATATAAACCTAACGCATCATAAGCTTCCTTTTTTTGTTTTTTTTGAATCTCTATAGCTTTGGTCATCCAGGGAGCTCTAGCATTAGATGCGCTTTCTTTCCCCCCTCATGGGAATTTGTCTAGTCTGTATTCAAACCATAACCTCTTTGAAGACTTTAAATTGTTCGTTTACTTCTTTGCCAAGTTTTCATACCAATCCATCTGGACCAGATTCCTTTTCACCTCACTGAAATAAGCTCTCACATTGATTATTTTCACATTTGTTTTTTTTTCTTGTCCTTTTCCATAACTACTCTAAACCTAAAGGGCTGGATTTTCTACTCACAAAGCTGAGTGAAACTACATCGGGAGGTCAAAACATGAGGTGTGTAGGGCCACAATTTCAAAATAGCTAGGCCATTTCCGCCGCCCGCCGTTTTGGTCAAGTCAGGAAACAACCCGATGCCGAACCCGAACCTGGGCTGCAACCCAATGCGCACTTAAAGTGATGTCGGACAATTAAAGCCCTGCTGAAAATTCTAATTTACTTTCCTGAGGCGGGTAGGTTTCTGAAGGTTGTGGGAACCCTACTGGGTAAATCAGTTTGTTACCCTTGGTGGAAGCCTGCTGCAGAATTGGGAATCTTTTGACAGGTAAATTTAAAATGCAAATATCCCGCATGCCTCATCCATGCCCCTTCATATCCCTATGCCCCTCCATACCCCCATGAAATCCCCATGCATCCTCATATCCCTTCCATACCCCCATTCCCCCTCTACTCCCATGCTCCTTCCATTGATCCCATGCCCTTTTCATTACCCTCATGCATCCTCCATACCCACACTTGCAGTATCCACTATGAACAAAACCACTGAACCATATAATAACATTAGCAAATCTTTGAAATGCTCCTGAAACAGATCAAATAAGCAACCGGGCTTTGAAAATCTCCTTTGAAAACACTTCTTCTCTTACAACCACATAAAAGTGTCAATTAAACAGTCATTCATAGTATCACTGAGAAAGGCTTTAGTCCTTCAAGCATCTCCTAATCTGGTCCAAATAAACAAACAGGCATTTAAAATCCACTTCAAAGGAAGAAAAAAATTATTACAGTCTCATAAAAGTTTCAAACAAATAAAGCTGGCAGTCCCTTTAGAGGCTATTTAAACATTGTTTACAAATCTGAATGCATTAGTCAGACTGTCCAGACAGATTCTGTTACCAGTTGGCCTCATTATGAATGTTTGTCCGTGCTCCAAAACTGGCTAAAGAGGGGGCCTGAAGGACATGAAGGAGCATAGAAGGGACATAGCAGTGGGTGATGGGGGTCTCGGGGGCATAAAGCCATGTACAAGACTGGGACAATATTCCAGTGAATTGAGGCAGGCCTTCTAACCAGCCTGTCTCACCACCTGCATGCCTCTGTTGCTGTCTTGGGCCTGCTTCTGGCGGCAGCATTCCCAACTCCAACCTGTTCCAACTCCTGAAGACCAAAATTTCATGGGAGTTCTGTGACTTTTAGAAGTAGGGAACACAATGTCAGGAAATGGCCTGATTCATGGTTCCCAACTCCCAAGGGAAAATCTGGCCCAAAGAAATTGTGATCACTGTTTTCCAAATACTCCCCCATTGAAGCATGCTCCACTTGCCCCATTTCATTGCCCCAGAACTGCTTCATTCCTTGTTGGGCTGGAAATATACTGATCAAGAAAGTTCTGCTGTACACACCTGAAAAACCCTTCCCCCCTCTTTGCCCTTAACGTTGTTATTTACCCAGTCTATATTAGGATAATTAAAGTTCCCCATAACTACTTCTCTAATATTCTTGCATCTTTCTATGATTTTCCTACAGATTTGCTGGCCTGTGTCTTTCCCACTATTTGCTGGCCTATGGTATACAGCCAGAAGTATAACATGGTTCCTTAACTCTAACTAAATACCTTCTGTCTTTGAACCCTCAAGCATATCATCCATTTTTAGTCCTGTAACAGTATCTATGATCAAAAATTTCACATCCCTCTTTTGTTCATTCCCTATCTTTCTTGCATACGTGGTAGCCGAGAATATTAAGTGCCCTTTCCTCACTTTGTTTGAGCCAATCTAATGCATCATAGTCCCATGTGGCTCCTTGTGCTAGCAGCACATCAACCTTTTTACATTGCTTCCTGCATTTAAACTTATGGGGTGAAATTGCCACCTACCCTTGGGGAATTTGGTGGCAGGGCAGCCATTAATAAGGTAGGAGGGTGGCAGATGGGGACACCTCCTCCACCCTGATTAAGTCCATGGCATCAAACATGCACTTAAGGGCCTCATCCTGCCACCGCTGGTATTAACCCAGTGATGGATGAGGGCTTGCCATATGGGTAGCATGGCAAGCCAATCCATGCAGGGTTGCTTGCGGGCTCCCAGTTGGGGATCCCTCATTCAATGGCACTCAGCGTCTGATCAAGGGACTTGGATCCAGAAGGGATGCCCTCTGAGAACCAACCACCATGCCCTAGCTTATGACCTCCTTCCTCCTTCCCCCCGCAACCCTCCTCCAGCCATCACTAGGTCTCATGGATGTCCTACCAGCGGCAGACACCACCTTCCTGGTGGCAGTACCATTCAATAGAGCAGCCGGCCTTTGATTGGCTGATAGCTGTTGGCATGTGGGACTTCTGCTCCTGGGGTCCTTGATCCCAGGGAAGGTCCACAACTTTCTAGTTAAGTGCCTGAGTGGTACTTAATTCATCGGGCCCCCTCGAGAAGAAGCGGCAGGCTCTTGCCGGTTCTCCAAACAGCGGGCGAGACCCCCGTTGCCTCCATTAAATACCACCGATATTCCAAACCTATCTTAATCTACCTCACATTTCCACCCCCTATCTGATTCCTCCCATTTGTGAATTACTATTTATTCAAATTGGAGGGAAATTGGAAAACATTTACTCATACAAAGTGTAGTGGAAATCTGGAATTCTCTCCCCAAAAGGCCGTGGATGCTGAGACAATTAAAACTTGCAAGACAGAAATCAACCATTTTTTGTTAAGGGTACTAAGGAATATAGAGTTAATGCAGGTAAATAAAGTTGAGGTACAGATCAACCATGATCAAATTGAATGGCTGGAGGGGCTGAATGGCCGACTGCTCTTCCTATGTTTTCTGTCACTCCCAGTTTCCTGGCTTCCCTCTCTCACACTCTCTTTCACTTACTACAAAGTAGTTCCCCAAGCCGAAAGCACTTCACAGGCATGTCACAAGTGACAGACTAATTTGCTCTTGGCAGTCTATCACACCCATCTAATTCCTCCTGACACCATTCAGCTGCTGACTGCACTAACTGTCAAAGCCAATTAGCCAGTGACTAAGCATCACAAACAGTTTATGGGTGCGAAAATCAGCCTTCAGTTCAAAAGCAGCTGAGAGAAAAACACTTAACTCTTTTGATCCCAAAATCAAATCCTAAGATTGTTTACAGGTGAGGGAGACCATTTGACCCAGCTGTGCTCACCCATCCAGAATTGCTTGAAAGTTTCTCAACTCCGATACTGCAAAAGCACTTAATTGGTTGTAAATCTCTTTAGATCGTTATGAGATCAAAAATATAAATGTAAGTTTTTCTTTTCTTTCAAAAGTTCTCAATGCAGGTGCTGCCTGTGACATCTTAGACAAAATTTAAGGCTGAAACTGTCCTGAAAGAGGTATCCATAGGCAAATAAGAGAAGCATAAAATTCAGGTATACATACGAACATATGAATTAGGAGCAGGAGTAGGCTATTCAGCCCCTTGAGCCTGCTCCACCTTTCAATAAGATCATGTCTGATCTGATAAAGGCAAAATACTGCGGATGCTGGAAATCTGAAACAAAAACAAAAAAATGCTGGAAAAACTCAGCAGGTCTGACAGCATCTGTGGAAAGACAGAGTTAATGTTTCGAGTCCATATGACTTCTACAGACTCGAAACGTTAACTCTGTCTTTCTCTCCATGAATGGCTGATTATGGCCTCAACTCCAATTTCCTTCCTACCTCCCATACCCTTTGACTCCCTTGTCAGTCAAGAATCTATCTAATTCAGCCTTCAAAATATTCAATGACCCTGCCTCCACCGCTCTCTGGGGAATGATTTCCACACATTCATAACTCTCTGAGAGAAAAAAACTCTCCTCATCTCCATCTTAAATGGGACACCCCTTATTTTTAAATTGTCTCCCCTGGTTCTAGTCTCTCCCACAAAGGGAAACATCCTCTCAGCATCCATCCTGTCAAGTCCCCTCAAGATCTTATATGTTTCAAAAGATCACTTCTCATTCTTCTAAACTCCAATGGATACAGGCCCAACTTCTCCAAATTTTCCTCACAGGATAACCCCATAATTCTAGGAATCAGTCAAGTGAACCTTCTCTGAACTGCTTCTAATGTAGTTATGCCCTTTCTTGAATAAGGAGACCAAAACTGTACACAGTACTCAGATGTCTTCTCATCAATACCCTATACAACTGTAGCAAAGCTTCCCTACTTTTATATTCCACTCCCCTGCAATAAACAACAACATTCCCTTTGCGTTCCTAATCACATGCTCTACTCGCATACTAACTTTTTGTGATTCATGTAACAGGACACCCAGATCCCTCTGTACCTCAAGAGTTCTGCACTCTCCCCCTTTAAATAATATGCTTTTTTAAAATTTCTTCCTCCAAAGTGGACAATTTCACATTTCTTCACATTATACTCCATCTCCTAAATTTTTGCCCACTCATTTACCCTATCTACATTCCTTTGTAGACGCCTTATGTCCTCTTCACAACTTACTTTCCTACCTATCTTTGTGTCATCAGCAACTTAGTAACCATAAATTCAATCCCATCATCCAAGTCATTAATATAGATTGTAAATAGTTCAGGTCCCAGCACTGATCCCTGTAGCACTCCACTCATTACATCTTGCCAACCCCAAAAAATGACCCATTTATGCCTACTCTCTGTTTCTTGTTAGCAAACCAATCCTCTATCCATGCTAATATGTTCCCTTCTACACCATGAGCTCTCATTTGCATAGCAACGTTTGATGTGGCACCTTGTCAATTGACTTCTGGAAACCTAAGTACCTCACATCCATAGGTTCCCCTTTATCCAAGTTGCTTGTTACTTCCTCAAAAAACTCCAATAAATTTGTCAAACATGATTTTACTTTCACAAAACCATGTTGACTCTGCCTGATTGCATTGAGATTTTCTTAAATGCCCTGCTATGATCATCTTAATAATAGATTCCAGCATTTTCCATATGACAGATGTTAAGCTAACTGGCCTGTAGTTTCCTGCATTCTGTCTCCCTCCTATCTTGAAAAAAGGAGTTTCATTCATTATTTTCCTGTCTGATGGGACCTTACCAGAATCTAGGGAATTTTGGAAAATTAAAGTCAATGCATCTATTGTCTCAGCAGTTACTACTTTTAAGACTCTAGGATAAGGTCGATCAGGACCTAGAGACTTGTCCGCTTTTAGTTCTAATAATTTTTTCAATAATCTTTTCCTGATGATTATAATTGTTTTAAGTACCTCTCGATGCATACTTATTTCTGGAATGTTATTTGTATCGTCTACACTGAAGACTGATGCAAAATATCTGTGCAATCCAGTTACCATTTCCTTATTTTCCATTATTAATTCCCCAGATTCTCTCTGTAGAGGACCAACAGTCACTTTACTTACTCTTTTCCTTTTTAAATACCTGTAGAAACTTTGACTGTTGTTTATATTTCAAGCTAGCTTTCTCTTGCACTTTAATTTCTCCCTCATTTTTTTAGCTATTCTTTGCTGTTTCTTATATCCTGTCCAATCTTCTAACCTGTCACAAATCTTTGCAGAATTGCACGCTTTTTCTTCCAATTTAATACTATCTCTAACTTCCTTAGTTAGCCACAAATGGCACGTCCTTCGCCTAGAGTCCTTATTTCTCACTGAGTACCTTTGCTGAATGTTGTAAAATATCACCTTAAATGGCTGCCACTGCATCTCTACTGACTCCTCTATTAACCTAATTTCCCTTTACTTCTGTTCATATTAGCTAGCTCTGTCTTCATACGCTCATAATTGCTCTTATTTAAATTCAAAACATAAGTCTTAGGCCCACCCTTCCCTCCCTTGAACTGAATGCCAAATTCAATCATGTTACCACCAGAGAATATTACCACCCTCCAGACAGGCTTTTTAACAAGTTTTCGCTAGATTATAGCAACCCGGATATTATAAGGGTCCGGCATCTCGCCTTAACAATGTACCTCTCCACTGAGTACTTGCCTTTATTAGCCGGGGCATAGAATACAAGAGTAGGGAGGTTATGCTGGAACTGTATAAAATGCTAGTTAGGCCACAACTGGAGTGCTGCATGCAGTTCTGGTCACCACATAATAGGAAGGATGTGATTGCACTGGATAGGGTGCAGAGGAGATTTACCAGGATGCTGCCTGGGTTGGAGGATCTGAGCTATGAGGATAGATTGGATAGGCTGGGGTTGTTTTCCTTGGAGCAGCGAAGATTGAGAGGGGACCTGATAGATCTTTATAAGATTATGAGGGGCATAGATAGGGTAGATAGGAAGGCACTGTTTCCATCAGTGGAGTGGTCAATAACCAGGAGGCATAGATTTAAAGTAAGAGCTAGAAGGCTAAGATGGGAGTTGAGGAGAAATGTTTTCATCCAGAGGGTGGTGGGAGTCTGGAACTCTCTGCCTGAAAGGATGGTTGAGTCAGAAACTCTCGTAACATTTAAGAAGTATTTATATATTCACTTGCGTTGCCATAACCTCCAAGGCTATGGGCCCAAGCGCTGGAAAATGGGATTAGTGTAGTCAGATCTTTGTTGACCAGCGCAGATATGATGGGCCGAATGGCCTCCTTCTGTGCTGTAAACTTCAATGAGTCTATGAGTGAAGAGTATATGGAGATGGGTTTTCAAGTTTGGATGCAGAAGATTATGTGCGACAATACATTTTCTAAATTGTATAAGAGTTTATTAAAAAAACAAACATGCAATTCACTTTTGATGGTAATTCAAACCACGCAGACTTGATGGGCCGAAGGGCCTTTTTCTGTGCTGTAGACCTCTATGAAATGTGACTTAATCACAGCATTGATAGTTCTAGCAAAAGAGAGTATAATCTTGTTTCTAATAAAAAAAGTATTATTAATGTTACAGAGAGACATTTAAGATAGCCATCAATATTTATAGTAGTATTTATCTTAAATCCCTGAGTGGAAAGCTACTGAGTTTAGCAAAACACCTCTGTCACAAGTAAGGGAAGAACTATCATCACTACACTACAGCAGCTACCTTTACCTTGAGAGAAGCTGGAATGAATCCAAAGAATCTAAAAATTATACTGTGTGGTTCCAATCTCTAAACATTAAAATAACTAAACCACCAGAAAGTATGTTGGGCACTCATGCTGGACAACATCCTCTGTTTTTCGTCAGCATCCTTCATTTTTAGTCAACATCCTTCAATCATACTGAGAGGTGCAAATAGTCTCCACTTCTTTGCAACACCCAGTTTCCAGGATTTAGTTAACAAGTTATTTAGGATCACCCTTAAGCTTATCCATTGTTAGATTGTAGTATCTTACAATTTACAAATGCCTTGCTGAGGTGATGTAAAGGCTAGTTCCTGTTTTTTTTTCAGCATTGCCTCGTGTTAGAGGATATGCCACAGGATGTTGTTGTCCTTGAGCACACAATTATGCCCAATCATGTTTGTAAACTTTTAAACCTTTGTCCAGCAGATGAACTCAGCTTTAAATGTTCAATCCCTACTTCATAGGAGAATCACTCTTTTTATTCTTATAACTCCTTATTTATAGTTGGATTGTCTTATAACTTTGCACATATGCACAAATCACACAAAACTCCTACACAAATAAAAAAAGCAACCAAAAAGTCTAGTAGAATGCCGCTATCTCAAGGGGGTTGGAAAATAAATGTGAGGAAGTAATGCTTCAGCTGTACAGAGCTTGGTCAAACACTATCTCAAGCACTGCATGTAGTTTTGAGGATCACATCTCAGGAAAGCTTTATTGGCCTAGAACGTTTGCTGCATAATGGCCATTTTTTGAATATTAATCAACTTCCTAATACTGCAATATGGTGGGAAGGAAGCTGCACACAGTACCAGTGTAACTCGCACTGGCTGCCATATTAGTAAAGATGAGTAAACATCTGGAGTTTGCAAACGGAAGAATATTTTATTTAAATTATCATGCTGATCTTCTTGTTGGGCTTGTATTGATATGCTCAACACATTCTGCACTTGCCCTGCAGAAATTGATACTAAGGGCAGGATTTTCCAAGTCTTGGAGTGGTGAGTTGGGAGGCGGAAGCCAGGAAAATAGTGGGTGACCGTGTCAGGACAGCTCCTTAACATAGTCCTGCCAGCGGGGAAGTTTCCCAATGTGGATGCAGCTCAGCTGCCTAGCAAACGGAAGCAGTTAGCCCTGTGGGAGGCTGTCAGCTTCATGGAGGCAGCCTTCTACTGGTGGTACATCTGTTGTAATCATTTTGTGGTTGTACTTAGTCAGGATTGATAGAGACTGGTGGAGGCAAGGCTTTTGGTAGACTTTACCTTTTATTGAACATTCTAATAACTATGTACAGTACAAAGGTGTAGTACGAGGCTTCACATAGATTTATCTCTCAGCATACTCTGTTGTTATGTGTTCTTACATCACTGATCATGTAGACTGTCTGTTTGTATATTTAACATTAACCCTTTACACTACATCTCCCCCCAAGTCCCTGACTCCATTAAATACATTATTTACATTATCCTACATCTCCCCTGAAGCCTCTGCCTTCATCTCTGGTTTAGAGCACTATAGTGGTTTCACCAATCTCCCCGACCTTATTCTCAGCTCTCTTGAAGGTTGCATAGGATTCAGGTTCTCCATTTTCTCTCTCGTACTTGATAGAGTAGTATGTGAATCATCAGACACTACCAGCTCTCTGTTTAGGCTCTCTTCCTGATCATCTGGGTAGTTGGTCCATTCCATTGATGGTCTTGCTCTGGTAGAGACAAGTGTGCTTCTGTTTCTTTTCACTATTCCATTTTCAGTTTCTACAAGATAAGATCATGGATGTAGTGTTTCTTTCAGTGCTTTTTCTTCATGACTCTGGTCATAAGTCCATACTGATTCACCTGGCTGGTGTTCTGGTAAATCATGTGCTCTATGGCGCTGACTGTAATTTCTGGTTTGATTTACACGATACACATCCTCCTCCTCCCTTTCTCTCCCTATGTCTGCTACTTTGAGACGAGGCATAAGTGTGTGTGAAAGAACAGGAAGGAGAGTCTGTAGTCATCTTCCCATTTGAAGTTCTGACCATTATGGTGTGGTGTGGAATGGTAGTTAAACAGTGCCAAATTGTTATTGTCATTTTTCTTCAATAGAGTTTTTACCGTCCTTACTCCTCTTTCAGCTTCTTCATTAGCTTGTGGGTATCTGGATGAACTGGTCATGTGGACAAATCCATAGGCTTCTGTGAACTGCTGAAAGCATTTGTTTGGAAACTCTTGGCCATTATCTGAAATAACTAGATCTGGAATGCCACATGGAGCAAAAATTTCCAATTATTTAATGATAGTTTCCAAGGTGGGACCACGAAGATGTTTAACCTCACTCCATCTGGAGTGATAGTCAACAATTATGATAAATGTCTTCCCCTTGAGATCGAAAAGGTCCATTACGAGACATTCCCACGGTCTGGTCAGAAATGAGGATAAGATCAGTGGCTTCCTTTGTTTCTAGCTGGATTGCACAGGAGATACATTTCAAAATCATTTCCTGTAATAATTTTGAGATCCCTGGCTGCCAAATAGAATTTTACACTCTATCACGGAACTTTGTCATGCCCAAATGCCCCTCGTGCATTCTCTGAAGGATCACAAGTCTGAGGACTCTAGGTATGACCAGTTTCTCAACCGAAATTAGCTCGTCATCCACAACACTGAGATGTCTTCACTACTCCAAATATTGCTTCAGGATAAGATTATTTGGAACATATTCTGGCAACATCCATTTATGCAGTATTCCCAAATTTTAGCACATTCTTCATCTGCTTTTTGTGCCTTTCAAATTTCCCTAGGCTCTGTATTGTTACTGGTAGAAATTTTGTGGTCAGTGAGGTATTGAACTCCACATCTTCAATGAAATCTATGTCCTCTTGTTCAGGCTTTTCAATAGGAATGCACGACAATGCGTCTGCTGTTGTTTGTTGATTTCTTTGGACAAATTCGGTTGTAGCATCAAATCTCGTAGAATTACAGAATTATTACGGTGCAGAAGGAGGCCATTTGGCCCATCATGTCTGCACCAGTTCTCCAAAAGAGCATCATGACTTAGTGCCATTCTCTTGCTTGTTCTCTGTATCCTTCCACATGGTTTATATTCAAATAATCATCTAATGCCCTCTTGAATGCCCTCAATTGAAACTGCCTCATACTTCCAGGCAGTACATTCCAGACTCAAACCACTCGTTGTGTGAAAAAGTTTTTTATCACATCATATTTGCTTCTTTTGCAAATCACTTTAAATCTGTGCCTGCTCATTCTCGATCCTTTTATGAGTCTGAACAGTTTCTCCCCATCTACTCTATCCAGCCCCCTCATGAATTTGAACATCTCTATCAAATCTCTCTTAGCCTTCTCCTCTCCAAAGAGAACAGTCCCAACCTCTCCAATCTATCTTTATAACTCAAGTTTCTCATCCCTTGAACCATTCTTGTAAACGTCTTCTGCACTCTCTCCAATGCGATCACTTCATTCCTATACTGTGGCTTTCAGAATTGTACACAATACTCCAGCTGAGGTCCAACTAGTGTCTTATATAAGCTCAGCATAACCTCCCTGCTCTTGTACTCTATGTCCCTATTAATAAGGCCCAGGATACGGTACGCTTTATTAACTGCTTTCTCCACCTGACCTGCCATCTTCTCTGCGCATATATACCCTGGTCCCTCTGCTTCTGCATACCCTTAAGAATTGTACTCCTTATTTTATATTGTCTCTCCATGTTCTTCCTACCAAAATGAATCACCTCATACTTTTCGGTAATGAACTTCATCTGCCACCTATCTGCCCACTCCACCACTTGTCTATGTCCTTTTGAATTTCTACACTATCCTCCTCGCAGTTTATGATGCTTCCAATTTTCATATCATCCGCAAACTTTGAAATTGTCCTCTGCACACCAAGATCTAGATCATTGATACATTTCAGGAAAAACAAGGGCCCCAATACTGATCCCTGGGGAACTTCACTACAAACCTTCCTCCAGCCCGAAAAATACCCATTGACCTTTACCCTCTGTTTCCGATTACTCAGCCAATTTTGTATCCATGTTGCTACTGTCAATTTTATTCCATGAGTCTCAACTGAAATATTTGGACTCTTGGCCGCATCTTTGCTAATTCTTTAGCATTTATTAAGGTAACCAACGGTTTGTGGTCTGTCTCAATGGTAAACTTTAGGTCTAAAACGTAGTCGGTGAACGTTTCACAGGTCTATATATCTGCTAATGCCTCTTTTTCGATTACAACGTATCTTTGTTCCATTTCAGTCAATGACTGCGAGCATAGTACACTGGTCTGTGCGTCCTGACTTTCTGGCTTTGAAAGAGCATTGCTCCTAATCCAGTCGATGATGCATCTGCAGCAACTATCGTAGGTAGTTCTGGATGATAGTGAGCCAATATGTTTGGTGAAATGAGTATCTGTTTTATCTTTTGGAATGAAATCTGTTGATATTCTTCCCAACACCAACTGCCTAAGCAATTGTCGCAGTGGTTCTTTGACATGTGCCAGGTTAGATAAGAACTTTCCTACTTGATTGACCATTCCCATGAGAAACTAAGCTCTGTAACATTGAGGGATGTTAGAAAATTTCTGATTGCCTTGTTTTTTTGTGGATCAGCTCTGATGCCTGATGTGTGAACAATGTGTCACAGAAATGTAATGGTTGGTTGTGAGAACTCACAGTTATTATTGAGAATGAGTTCTGCTTTTTGCAAGCATTGCAAAACTGCACTCACTCTTGCCTCATGCTCTGGGGCCGTGGATCAGCATAACATGCATGTGGCAGATGACCCCCTCTAATCCTTCTAAAATGCTTGTTTTCGTCCTCTGAAAAATCTCTGGTGCCAATGTAATGATAGAGGAATTGAAGCAATATCTTCAAGTGGTGTGATGTATGTAGCTTGGATGCTTCATCCAAAGGTAGTTGCCAAAATTCATTGTTTGCATCCAGTTCTGTAAAAATTGTGCTTTTTGCTAGCTTTCCCAAACTCTCATCCACAGAAAGGGTGGATATCCCTTTCCACTGCTTTGTTTAACTCTGTGAGGTCAACACAGATTCAAAGTGAGCCATTTGGTTTCAGTATTAGAACCGTACTCAACGCCAACTTGTAGGTTTGGGTACAGGTGAGTTGACTCCCTGATGCAACATTGCCTCAATTTCTTGTTCTGTAAAAGTTGGTGTGGAACTTTCATTGGGGTGAACAAGCATGCTGGTTTTGCATCTGGTCTCAATGTGACTTGATAGGTTGGTTTCAGCTTCCCCAGACCTATAAATCATTTTGGAAATTCTGTTCTGAATTCTTTCGGTTTATCTTGGCTTCCCAGTTCATCTACTTTATAGATGAGTTGTACATCTGTGCAAGCTTTTCTGTTTAACAGTGAACACTCTTGGTTTTGGATCACATTCAAAGTTTCTGTGATTTCTCTTCCTCTGTACTGAAGTTTAGCAGTCAACTGTCGCTTGTGCTTCAGTTGAATGCCTCCTGGACCGTGGAGTCGTATTGTTGACAGCTGGAGGGAGTCTTGCTTTAGCCACTATTGTGTGTCTGAAAGAACTGAAACTCTTGCTTCAGTGTTTAATTGAAGTTTGTTTTATGTCCATTGACCATAATGTCTGCACTCCAATAGTTCCCATTCGATTCTGTAATTTCTCCAAGAATGGAAGTTTGTTGTCCTTTTCATCGTTAATTTACATACGAACATACGAACATACGAGCATACGAAATAGGAGCAGAAGTAGTCAATTCGACCCGTTAAGTCTGCTCCGCCTTTCAATAAGATCATGGCTGATCTGTTTGTGTTTTGAGTTCCACATTCCCGTCTAACTCCAATAACTCTTGATTCCCTTGCCTAAAAAGAATCTATCTACCTCTACCTTAATAATATTCAGTGACCGCATCTCCACCGCCTTCTGAGGCAGAGAGTTCCAAAGTCGCACGACCCTCTCAGAAAAAAAAAATTCTCCTCATCTCTGTTCTATAAGGGTGACCCCTAATTTTAAAACAGTGCCCCCTATTGCTGGACTGACCCACAAAAGGAAACATCCTTTCCACGTCCACCTTGTCAAGGCCATTCGGGATCTTACATACTTCAATCAAGTCACCCCTCACTCTTCTAAACTCCAGTGAAAACAAGTCCAGCCTGTCCAACCTATCCTCATAAGACAGCCTACTCATTCCAGTTATCAATCTAGTAAACCTCCTCTGAACCGCCTCCAATGCATTTATATTCTTCCTTAAATAAGGAGACCAAATCTGCACACAGTATTCAAAATGCGGTCTCACTAATGCCCTGTATAACTGAAGCATAACATCTTTATTTTTATGTTCAATTCCTCTCGTAATAAAGGATAGCATTCCATTAGCCTTCTTGATTACTCGCTGTGCCTGCTTGCCACATTTTTGTGACTCATGCATGAGAGCACCTAAATCACTCTGCACCTTGGAATTCCGTAGTCGTTCTCCGTTTAAGTAATACTCTGCTTTTTTATTCTTCCTGCTAAAGTTAACAACTTGACATTTTTCCATATTTTACTCCATCTGCCAGATTTTTGCCTACTCACTCAACTTACCTATATCTGTCTACAAACTTCTTATGTCCTCTTCAAAACATACTTTCCTACCTGTCTGCAAATTTAGCTACCATGCCTTCGTTCCTTTCATCTAAGTCATTGATGTGAATTATAAAAAGTTGAGGCACCAGCATCCGCGGGCTCCACTCATCACATCCTGCTAATCAGACAAAGACCCATTTATGCATACTCTCTCTTTTCTGCCATGCTCTCTTCATCCTTTCCCTGTTTTTGAGCAAGTGTGCTGCTACTTCTGTGTCCTACAAATTGCACTTTGTCAGCTGTTTTTCTCCACAAAATCTCCTTGACACCTTGAATAAATACTCGATTTTGCTTCTGCCTGCCTTTTTAACTGCACAGCCTTCGATAGTGTTAGATTGTCCTTCAACTATAGAAAATCTGATCATGTCTGCTCTAAAACTCCTACAACAGTCTGATCTAAGACCCCTTGAGTCTATTTGTCTTCGCCCTTTCTATGATAGTGTTCCTTCTAAGACTGAAATATGTATCAAAGGCTTTTATAACCTCTTTGTATGTTGGGGTCTCTTTATTTGTGCCTTGTCAGACCATTACATCATCTGCACTGCTGCCAATGGCATAGATAAGGGTACTGACCTGTCCCTTGCTAGTTTTCTTTGCTAGTCCCGAAGCAGCACTGTACCTGGTAAAACTACAATGCCAATTCTGCCACTTTTTGGCTTGACCTGGGCTTCCCATGTGGTCAAAGCACCCTGATGGTAAGATTTTCTCCATGGCTTTTCTTCACTCTAGGCTTTCTTTGAGTTCTGTTGACATTTTTCCCATGCTGTCCATTTCCTACAGTCATTTCTCTTGCTGCTTTTTCCAGTCACTGGGCTCCTTACTTGGTGCCTTTTCCATCGTCTTTTCCACTGCAACCACCTGCTATTATTGTTGTGGGTCTTAGATGAGCTTATCCTTAGTCAGGATTGATGGACATTGCTGGAGGTAAGCCTATTGGGAAACTTTACCTTTTATTGAACATTCTGCTATGTACAAGGCATAGCAGAAAGCTTCACATAGATCTATCTCTCAGCATATTCTTGTCATGTGACCTTACATCACTGATGATGTAGATTGTCAATTTATATATTTACTATTAACCCTTTACATCAAAGCCGGAAGCTCCTTGGCCCAAAGAGGGGTCCAGGGGCATGGAAGGCTGATTCTGAGGCTGGGTGGACCATCGGAGGGACCCACCTGCTTGGCCTCGCAGAATTTATTTTAAAACTTACCTCTCCAACCTTTCAATTTCTGACCTCCTACAGCAGTGCCACCAGTTCTGATGGGGCTGCCAAGGCTCTAGAGCTGCCAGCCCTCTGGCTGCGCTGTCAACATCTACATCCTGCCCACCATTCTTAATTGAACACCGTGTCCAGAGGTGTAAAATCAGGAGACTGCCTTTGGTAAAATTGCTGAGCCAGTCTCGCTACTGGCAAGTGTGGGTTGGGAACCTCCAATGCATCCCATTGTCAGGATCCTGAAGCTCACAGGAAAATCCTGCCCTAACTGTCAGAGCGAGTTCCTTATCATTGTTGTTAAAGGGATCATACAGTACTTACAGGCTAGTTGCTGATTTGTTGCTGGTTAATTTCTAGTTTTTTCGGTGTGTTTACATTGGAAAGTCCATCTCAACTGAACAGAGCAGGATTTTGCTGGTGGATTGCACTGTCTCAGACAGTTTGAATGCAGTCACAAGTGATCGCATAGGGCTTCCGTCAGGTCTGGAGAATGAGTGCAAACAGCAAGGAAGATACCAGAGAGAAGAAGCATCTGCTAGAAGAGGGAGAAGGAGAAGGACAGTGCACAGGAGGGATTTCTACAACAGCTTTTCAGTGAACTCTTCTCCTGCCTGACATTTACAGAGGAACAATGTCTCACATACATTCACTCATCAAGGGGCAGCAAAGCAGGATGAGAGAGCATTAGGCTTTACCCTAATGGTAGGCTTTCCCCAGAATTCAAGGTGTCATTGACTGTAAATTCATTGTCTCATTGTTCCATAGCACCAGCCTGTTACGTTTATCAGTTGTGAAAGATTCCACTCACTTAACACACTGTGATCACATAGGTCTGAGCCCAGTATCTTGGCAGTGATTATGATTCTTTAATACCATGCCAATCTCTTATGCTGCCTTTATTCCAACCAGGCCTGTCAGCTGCAAGTTGATGATTGGACAACAAAGGCTATTACTTCAGGAAATTGCTCATGACTCTGTCAGAAACCCAGACACAGTTGTAGAACAATGCCACCACGAGAGACATGATCAAGTAAACCATTGGCAAACTTAAGCGAACTTAATGGTGGAAAGGAATGCTCTAGTCTACAAACATTGGTCTGAATTTTATGCAGGAGGCGGGATCCCTGGCCCCCCAGCGTAGAAGCTAGCCTGCCTGTACTCGGCTGGCTCACTGCTCAACCATTTTACAGCTATCTCACCATTAATTAGCTTGAGGTGGGCCTTCCACCCTGATCGGAGAGGAAGCCCTGCCTCCGATAGCTGCCGGTCAATCAAATGACCAGCAGCTGTCTAGTCCCAACAGCGCCACTGGGATGAGTGGCCAATGCTGGGTCAACAGGTGGTCCCAAAGAGGAGAGGTCATGGACCCTCACTTTCAGGAGAGTCTGGGGTCTCACCAGGGCCAGGCTGGCAGAAGTAAGAGGGTGGTTAGGATCAACAGTCAGAGAAAATATGGAGAGAGCCTTTGATAACAGAGGGTGCCTACTAGCCAGGCTAGTGGGTGGCAATCGGCTGTGCGCCCGCTCCTGTCCAACCCCCTCCCCCCCCACAATGGGGAGAAAATTCTCCACTTGGAGTTTGTGTGAGGGGAAAGAGATTAGAGCTGGAACTAGGGGAAGAAATCTACAGTAAACCTTAAAGCCTGAGTTCAGTTTAGAATTCATGATGGGGAATGAAGCTGGAAGATTTGCCTAGCTTGAAGCTAAAGGGAGAAATCTCGAATGATTCTCACAGAGAAGGGCAGTTCATCTTGTAGCAGAAGGAGTCAGCTTGAACAGTTAGCTTGGAAAGAGCGGTACAAAAGTTGTGGGAGTAGACTGGAAAAAGCAGTCAATGGATGCCCAAAGCTAGGACACGGAACTTAAAATTCTACAGTCGTGAGGTCTTTAAAGAAATATTAGAGGGTCACTTAGCCAAAAGCTAATGGAAGAATCCCCATAAACCTTGTACCTTGATGAATAACGGGTACACTGAAGAGAAATCAAAGTGAATTCCGGAGGCCTGTTTCATATCTTTTGGTTGGCCCCTAAAGAAGTGAATAGACCTTCAAGATCTCATAACATATAAGGGAACTCTTTGTGAGGGTGAAATAAAAAGTAGAATTAAGTTTATAGCATAAGTCTTTATAAACTATAGTCTTAAGTTAGTGGTGCTTGCTTTGTTTAATTTCTTTTTGCGCACAGTAAAGTTTGTTTGTGTTTAAAAGCGTGAAATCTTGTTGGGGGGTTCTTTCAGCCAATTACTAAGTGTTCCAATTTCCTTTAACACGGTAACAGTCTCTAACAAGATCTTAACAAGCACAGTAGTCAACAGGTCCCGGGTGGCAGGGGAATTATTTTCTGTGGAGGTCACAGAGGGAAAAGAGTAAAACAGATGAGAGAAGTCAAAAAGTAGCAGTTAAGTGGCTACGAATTTGGGTTCTAAGAGCTGTTAGATTAAGGGGGAAAGATTGAAGGAATAAGGTGGGTGAATTTTGAGGCAGTAGCACAAAACATGCACCCCTAAGGAGTTCACACAGTTTTGAAAGCAAAGAAATAATTAATCAAATTGGTGACTGAGCAAAGTGTCTTAATTTCCTGACCATTGATTGATAAGATGGAATATTTGGAACAAAGAAGGTAGAAGAGGTGGAACACCTATCATAATACTGTTGCATGAGAGAAAAACAACAGGAAAACACTAGGAGCCTAGAGGTATGCGAATGATCTTCAAGAAGACTACAGGCTCTTAGCTTTATTCTACCAGGAGTGCAAAGCTAGATGTAAAAACACTATTAACATCCTGGACTTTTGCCTCATAAGACAGTTAACAATTGGCATGGAATAAAGAGGGGGAGATGGTGGCACATGGTAATGTCACTGGACTAGTAATCAGGAGTCACAGGTTCAAATCCCCCCATGATAGCTGGTGGAATTGAAAGCTAGTCACAGTTACAGTAATGGTGACTATGAAGCTATCATCAATTATCTTTAAAAACTGATCTGATTCACTGATGCCATTTAGGGAAGGAAATCTGCCATCCTTACCTGGCCTATGTGTGATTCTGCAGCAAAATCCTGAAACTCCCTTCCTAACAGCACTGTGGGTGTACCCACATCACATGGATTGCAGTAGTTCAAGAGGCAGCTCATCACCACCTTCTCAAGGAAAGCTAGGGAAATAAGTGCTCAGCCAGCATAAAAAAACGCTCCAGGCTTTTGACCCAACAACAGTGAAGGAACAGCAATGTGTTTCTAAGCCAGGATGGTGAGTGAGTGACTTGGAGGGGAATTTCCAGGTGGTGGTGTTCCCTCTATCTGCTGCCCTTGTCCTTCTAGATGATAATGGTTGTGGGTTTGGAAGGTGGCGAGTTCCTGCAGTGCATCTTGTAGATGGTTTACATTGCTGCTATGGATTGTTGGTGGAGAGAGTGAATGTTTGTGGTATCGGTGCCAATCAAGCAGGTTGCTTTGTCCTGGACAGTGTCAAGCTTCTTGAGTGTTGTTGGAGCTGCACTCATCCAGGCAAGTGGGGAGCATTCCTTCACACTCCTGACCTGTGCCTTGTAGATGATGGACAAGCTTTGGGGAGACAGGAGGTGAGTTACCCGTCACAGGATTCCTAGTCTCTGACCTGCTCTTATAGCCACAATATTAAAATAGCTAGTCCAGTTCAGTTTCTGGTCAATGGTAACCCCCAGAATATTGATAGTGGGGAATTCAGCAATGGTAATGCCATTGAATGTCAAGGGGTGATGGTTAGATTCTCTCTTGTTGGAGATGGTCATTGCCTGGCACGTATGTTACTTCCACTTGTCAGCTAAAGCCTGGATATTGTCCAGGTCTAGCTGCATTTGAACATAGACTGCTTCAGTATTTGAGGAGTCATGAATGGTGCTGAATATTGTGCAATCATCAGCGAACATCCCTACTTCTGACATTATGATGGAAGGAAAGTCATTGATGAAGCAGCTGAAGATGGCTGGGCCTAGGACGCTACCCTGAGGAACTCCTGCAGTGATGTCCTGGAACTGAGATGATTGACCTCCAACAAACATAACCACCTTTCTTTGTGCTAGGTATGACTCCAACCAGCAGAGAGTTTTCCCCCGATTCCCATTGACTCCAGTTTTGCTAGAGCTCCTTGATGCCACACTCGGTCAAATGCTACCTTGGTATTAAGGGCAGTCACTCTCATCTCACCTTGGGAGTTCAGCTTTTTTGTCCATGTTTGAACCAAAGCTCTAATGAGGTTAGAAGCTGAGTGACCCTGGCAGATCCCAGACTGAGCATCAGTAAGCAGGTTATTGCTAAGCAACGCTTGATAACATTGTTCATGACACCTTCCATCACTTTACTGATGATGTAGAGTAGACTGATGGGGCGGTAATTGGCTGTGTTGGATTTGTCCTGCTTTTTGTGTACAGGGCATACCTGGGCAATTTTCCACATAGCTGGGTAGATGCCATGTTGCAGCTGAAATGGGACAGCTTGGTTAGGGATGAGGCACGTTCTGGTCTTCAGTACTATTTCCGGAATATTGTCAGGGCTCATAGCCTTTACAGTATCCAGTGCCTTCAGCCATTTCTTGATACCACATAGAGTGAATCGAATTGGCTGAAGACTGGCATCTGTGATACTGGGGACCTTCAGAGGAGGCTGAGGTACATCATCCACTCAGCACTTCTGGCTGAAGATTCTTGAGAAAGTTTCAGCCTTATCTTTTACACTGATGCGCTGGGCTCTTCTATCATTGAAGATAGGGATATTTGTGGGCCTCTTCCTCCAGTGAGTTGTTTAATTGTCCACCACCATTCACAACTGGATGGGGCAGGACTGCAGAACTAAGATCTGATCCATTAGTTGCGGAATCACTTGGCTCTGTCTATCACTTGCTACTTATGTTGTTTGGCATGCAAGTAGTCTTGTGCTGTAACTTCACCAGATTGACACCTTAATTTTAGGTATGCCTGGTGCTGCTCTTGGCATGCCCTCCTGCACTCTTCATTAAACCAGGGTTGATCCCCTGGCTTGATGGTAATGGTAGAATGAGGGATATGCCTGGCCATGAGCTTACAGATTGGGGTTGGGTACAGTTCTGCTGCTGCTGATGGCCCACAGCGCCTCATGGCTGTCCAGTCTTGAGTTGCTAGATCTGTTCAAAATCTATCCCATTTAGCACAGTGGTAGTGCCACACAACACACTGGAGGATACCCTCAGTGTGAAGACAGGACTTCATCTCCACAAGGACTGTGCAGTGGTCACTCCTACCAATTCTGTTATGGACAGATGCATATGCAGCAGGCAGGTTGGTGAGCATGAAGTCAAGTATGTTTTTCCCTCTTGTTGGTTCCCTCACCACCTGCCACAGACCCAGTCTAGCAGCTGTGTCCTTTCAGAGTCAGCCAGCTCAGTCTGTGGTGGTGCTACCAAGTCAGTCTTGGTGATGGACATTGAAGTCCCCGACCCAGAGTACCTTCTGCACCCTTGCCACCTTCAATGGTTCCTCCAAGTGGTGCTCAACATGGAGGAGCATTGATGCATCAGTTGGGGTGGGGTGGGGCAGTACATGATAATCAGCAGGGGGTTTCCTTACACATGTTTGACCTGATGCTATGACAGTTGACATCAAGGCTCCCAGGGCAACTCCCTCTGACTGTATACCACTGTGCCACCACCCAGATGGGTTTTTGCAACAATTGACAATGGCAGTGTAAGGTATGATTCCATGAGTATGACTATATTAGGCTGTTGCTTAACTAGTCTGTGAGACAGCTCTCCCACTTTTGGCATAAGCCCCCATACATCTTTGCCATTGTCATTCCCCAGGTCACTGCAAGATGGTTCTGTCCAATTTCAATCCTTTTTATTGGCTTGACAGTTTGATACAACTGAGTATCATTTCAGAGGGCATTTAAGAGTCAAGCAAATTAGGATTCATATGTAGGCCAGATTCCTTAAAGGTCATTAGTGAACCATATGGGTTTTTACAACAATTGATAATGGTAGCCTTTTAATTCCAGATTTTTACTGGATTCAGGTTCTGTGGTGGGATTTGAATCCCAGTCCCCAGATCATCACCAATACAGTGACAATACCACTAGGCCACCACCTCCCCTAGTTTATATATATTGTATTGTATAGTACAGAGGAACACAAGGCAGAAGGGTACAGCACAGAGAATGTATAGGTGCATGCACCGATGCATTCACATATGTAGGCACCCACACACAAACGCATATTCATATCTACAGACATAGATGCAATAACATGTGTGCAGATATTGAATTCCCTTTCCTCAGAATATCTTTATCCACGGCTTTATATAAAACAACAGATTTAAAGATCTAAATTGAATTTCTTTCTAAATAGACTTATTTCATTATAGAATCTACTTTCATTTTCTATTGATACATCAGTTCAATTCATTAGCCTCTGAACTCTTTCACAGCCCAGCACTATACTAAGTGACATTCCTTTAATGAATTCAGCAGGCATCCAGTGTTTAAATCCAACATAGAAACTTTCAGAAACCCTGAAGCTGCCTCTGCAGACAGGTATGAAGATCCTCCTGATGTTGGAATCTCCAGGAATGAAACAGCAGCATTTTAGTTGACTCAGTCCTGAAGAGAAGGCAACAACTAGAATGTTAGCTCATCCCTGGGGTAAAGTAGTAAAGGAATGTCACAATTGTTAATATGTTCCTTCATAATTTTTCACAGTATAATTTCAACCTCTAAGTACATAGAAAAAACTTGAAAAATTGGACGTTTTTACATTACAACAATGCAGATTACAGGGCAATACGATAGATGCGTTTAAAATTATGAAAAGATTAGACAGGTAAGATAGAAGCACACTGTTTCCAGTAAGTAAGGGGTCAAGAATGAGGGGCCATTGACACAAGATTAAATGTAAAGAGACATAGAACAGAGGTCAGAAGAAACTTCTGCACACAGGGAATTCGAAGAGTTTGGAATTTTCTTCCAGGGTTAGCGATTGAGCCAGAAGCTATAGCCAGGAAATTCCTTAGGACTGCTTTTGCTCTGATAGCATTTCTTTGCTGAGGGCAGCTGGGGTTTCTGGCCAAGTAATGGTGGTAGAGTGCAAAAGGTTCCAAGGAATTTCCTAGTCTTTCTCAACATTAGTTTGGATGGTGGATGAAGGAGAAGAGACTGAAGAAGGTATACAGAAACAGAGTGGGTAAGAACAAAGGAACAGGAGTAGGCCATTCAGCACTTTGAGTCTATTCCACTTTTCAATTAGATCATGGCTGATCTGCCCTTCAACTTCATTTCCCATCTGGGAACTTCTATGTATTTTGAATTTACTTTCCCATTTTTTCAGTTCCATATGTGTTAACAAAAATACCCACTCCTTTTGTGACCCATTTTTTCATTGACCCAGTGTATAAATTACACATGGGACTGGGTGAGGTATTACAATTTTACAAGAGAGGCAACACTGGAGTCATCCAACAAGAGTTGGTCTGATTTGAAGGCACTTTAGCTGCCATGATCCATAAACAATAGAACCTAAATTATTGAGCACAGCAGCCAAATGTTGCAAATGGCTGCTGACATAGGAGAGTTCTTTACACAGCACAACAGAATGAAACAATTGATACAGCATGTTGATAGTAAATGGCAATATCCATTTCCTTATAGCCTTCATGATCCTAATATGTCCTTAACCTAACAGTACATTTTGCTGAATTCCAAGAGATTAAGGAAGCATTTGAATTGGCTTATTTAAATTTTACTGTTGCAACTGATGGGTGCTCTGTTATGTTCACATGATTGGTTGTGCCCAAAGATATAATGTGATGAGAGGAGAATGGATGAGATTCAATTTACGATATCTTCAATAAAACACCACAATCAGTCACCTGAACATCTACATGGTAAAAATGCTGTCCATAGATTTTTATTTTTTTATTTAATAACGGAAACCTCATCCTGCCCTTGGATGAGGTTTCATGAAAAATGCAAAGCCTACCTGACCAATTTGCCTGTCCGCCAACCATAAGGTTGGACGGACCACGAAAAATCGAGGACAATCACAACTTTAATGACCTTAATAGGCCTCTTAATTGTCGGTGAGCGCGCTTCCGACTTTTGCGTACGCTCGCCGACTGAAATACCGCGGGATTTCACATCCGATCATGTCAGGTGCTCACTCGCACCCCAGCCTAAAAATTCTGCCCATGGAGTAGCTGGTGAGAACTTATTTTGGAGTATTGTGTTCTGGGTGTTCTAGAAAGGATAGAAAGGATACACTGGTCTTGGACAAAGGGATAATACCTGGGACTCAGCTATGATGGGAAACTGCAGAATATTTTGTAATGTTCCCCAGAGTTGAAAACATTAAGGGGAATCTGATGGAAAAGCTTAAATTATGAAAGGAGTTGATGGAGTAGATAGGGAACAGCATTTCCCTCTATTAAAGGAATCCAGAACAAGGGGTATAATTTTCGGATTCAAATTTAGCTGGCTAAAATTGAATTCATGAAAATTTTATTCACACAAAAGGCTGTGAGAATCTCGAACTCACTGCCCCAGAGGGTCAGAGTTGCCAAGTCAAATGACTTGGTTAAAAGGTGGATAGTTAATTACACCGTTATTAAAGGATAAGGAGAAATGGTGAAGAAATGGGATTTAAAAGATAAAGCTTCTACTGCTAACAAAATGATGGAGAAAATTGGCCAATTCCTTTTCCTATGAAATGTATTAACAAATAACGACAAGCATTAAAGATGAATAGTCTGGATTATAACCTTCAAGCCAATTCAATGTTTCAATTAAACCTTTCTATACATCCACAAGCTCGTGGTAGTGTGCTAACCAGTATGGAACAGAGACAAGCAAAGCAGGATAATCCTGTGTTCCATCTGTGCTTTGAATTGTGCTAAAATGATGGTAAGAGGGGCCTCAGAATACTGGAGCTAGAGAGATGAACAATCAGCAACACTTCCTGTTCTTGCTCAGTGAACTTCACTTGAAAGCACAAGTGTGTGGTCATTGAAAGTGGAATTTAATCCAGGTGACGGGGATCTCACCATCCGCTGGAAAGCTGGCGGTTGAGCCCCGCATCACTTCCTTTGGGGAAAGCCTGCCACATTAATTGTCAATCGGACACATATGGCCAGCTCCAGGCCCTCCCTGTGATCAAAGACCCAGAGGCAGAAGCCCCATTCCCCCAAGAGCTGCTTGCCAATCAGAGGCTGGGAGCAGTGGCAACTGCCAGCAATGCACCAACCAGAGACCCAGGATCAACGAGGGACACAAGTCACAGGAAAGTGAGGGCAGGATGGGGGTCATAGTGCCTTTGAAAGAGAGACCTCCATCACCCTTCCCCGGGAGCCTGCAAACAAACTCAATAGGGTTTGCTTTTCAGGCTCCTCACCTGGCTATTGCCCTATCTGCCATAGGTTGAACACCAGCAGCGGTAGGTTGAGGCCTTTAAGTGGGCCTCAATTGGCTTCAGGGCAGGAAGGCCATCCACTGGTTTAGCCAGGGCAGAGGCAAGAAGGCGGCTGGGTTCCCATTCCACACCCGATTAAATGCTGCCCTGAGTGAGGGTTGGACTGGAATGGCCCCCAATAGTTGGGTAGCTGAGGATATGCCATTAACTTCAACAAATGCAAATCAGACAAGTTATAAAATAATTTAAGTGAAAATGGTTAACAGTCTGATAAAGGAACAGCTTATGGGGATTGGTTAGCTCAGTTGGCTGGACAGTTGGTTTGTGATGCAGAGTGATACCAACAGCATAGGTTCAATTCCCATACTGGCAGAAGTCATCCATGAAGGCCCCATTTTCTCAACCTCACCTCGTGCTGAACCTTAGGCTAAACACATCAGCTGTCATCTTTCTCTAATGAGAGAGCAGCCTCTGGGACTACCATGACTTTCATTTTCATTATTTCCCCATATGTAAACTTTGGTGAAGAGGATTTCTGAATGAGTCTTTCAATTGTCTTAGTGTGGCGTTTATCTTCCAGTCAAACAAAGCCCCTGTTGCATGCACACCGCCTTCTGTAATACAACTTCTTTTCTTTGTGTCGTCAGGAGATGATGAGAACAGTATCTTCTGGGAGTTGCTCACTGTCAAGCATGAAAGCTTCATTGGAGATGTATTGGATTCTGGAAGGAAAATCAATACAAGTCTGAATCGCGCACAAAGAATGGGCTGGAATCCAAAATAAAAAGTTATCCAGCCTAGCAGCCCCTGTTCTAAGGCAGGCGATTGGACTAGGGGAGCTTTATTTTATTCTAACAGAAAATGCTGGAAATACTTAGCAGATCGGGCATCATTTGTGACAAGAGAAATACGGTTAACGTTTCTGGACAGTGACCTTGCATCAACCTGAAACATTACCTCTGTTTCTCTCTCCATGGAGGCTGCAGGACCTGCTGAGTATTTCCAGCATTTTCTGATTTTATTTCTGCGTTCCAGTTTCTGAAGCATTTTGCTTTTGTATTTTATTCTACCTGTTCCAAACTCTCCGAGCTGCACAGACAATTGAAGTGTCTGTCATAGTCTGATGCATTCCACTCTTTTAGTCAGAAGATTGTTGGTTCAATCCCCACTTCAAAGACATGAGTATAAAATCTAGGCTGACATCCTGGTGCACTATTGTGGGAGTGATGCACTGTTGGAGGTGCTGACTTTCAGGTAAGACATTATCCTTGGCACAATTTGAAGAAGGGAATTCAACTGGGGTCCTGACCAATATTTATTCCTAACCAACATCATTAAAACAGAATTTCTGGGTATTATCACATTGTTGGTTGCTACATGCAAACTGGCTGCTCCAATTGCTACATAGCAGCAGATACAACATAGTTGCGAGGAGCATCAAATGAGGTCATACGGTTTGAACTAAGAAACAAAAAATGAGCAGTCACACAGCTAGGGGACACTATTGACCTCCAGGCAGTCAGGGGAGAATAGAGGGACAAGTATATATGCAAGTTGCTGACAAGTGCACAAACAAACGAGCAGTAATAGTCGGTGCTTCAACTATCCTATCCAACTCCAGAGGTCCCCAGCATCACCGATGCCAGTTTTCAGCCAATTCGATTCATTCCACATGATATCAAGAAATGGCTGAAGACACTGGATACTGCAAGTTACTGCTCTTGACATCAAGTTAGCATTTTACCGAGTGTGGCATCAAGGAGCCCTAGCAAAACTGGAGCCAATGGGAATCAGGAGGAAAACACTCCCGTGGTTGGCGTCATACCTAGCACAAAGGAAGATGGTTGTGGTTGTTGGAAGGCAAGACATCGCTGCAGAAGTTCCTCAGGGTAGTGTCCTAGACCTAACCATCTTCACCTGCTTCATCAATGACCTTCCCTCCATCATTAGGTCAGAAGTGGGAATGTTCGCTGATGATTACACAATGTTCAGCATCATTCGCGACTCCTCAGATATTGAAGCAATCCATGTCCAAATGCAGAATCATCTGAACAATATCCAGATTTGGGCTGACAAGTGGCAAGTAACATTCGCTCCACACAAGTGCCAGGCAATGGCCATCTCCAACAAGAGAGATTCTAACCTTCGCCCCTTGACATTCAATGGCATTACCATCGCTGAATCCCCTACTATCAACATCCTGGGGCTTACCGTTGACCAGAAACTCAATTGGACCAGCCGTATAAATACTGTGGCTACAAGAACAGGTCAGAGGCTAGGAATCCTGCATCAATTAACTCACCTCCTGATTCCTCAAAGCCTGCTCACCACCTGTAAGGCACAAGTCAGGAATGTGACAGAATACTCTCCACTTGATTGGATGAGTGCAGCTCCAACAACACTCAAGAAACTTGACACCATCCAGGACAAAGCAGCTCACTTGATTGGCACCCCATCCACAAGCATTCACTCCCTCCACCACAGACGTGCAGTGGCAGCAGTGTGTACCATCTACAAGATGCAGCAATTCACCAAGGCTCTTAGGCAGCACCTTCCAAACACATGACCTCTACCACCTAAAAGGACAATGGCAGCAGACACCTGGAAGTTCCCCTCCAAGCCACTCACCACCTTGACTTGGAAATATATCACTTTTCCTTCACTGTCGATGGGTCAATAGGGGAGGTGGTGGTATTTTCACTGGACTAGTTATCCAGAGACCCAGGGTAATGCTCTGGGGACCTGAGTTCAAATCCCACCATGGCAGTTGGTGGAATTTGAATTCAATAAAAATCTGGAATTAAAAGTCTGATGATGACCATGAAACTAGTGTCGATTGTTGTAAAGATCCATCTGGTTCATTAACGTCCTTTAGGGAAGGAAATTTGCTGTCCTTACCTGGTCTGGCCCACATGTGACTCCAGACCCACAGCAATGTGGTTGACTCTTAAAATGCCCTCTGAACAAGGACAATAAGGGATGGGCAATAAATGCTGACCTAGACAGCGATGCCATGAATGAATAAACTTTTTTAAATCCTGGAACTCCCTCCCTAGCAGCTCCGTGGGTGTACCTATACCACATGGGCTGCAGCGGTTCAAGAAGGCAGCTCACTACCACCTTTTCAAGGGCAATTAGGGATGGGCAATAAATGCTGGCCAACCAGTGATGCCTACAGCCCATGAATGAATGAAAAAAACTTGCATAAATTCAGTCCAAAAGTTACAGAAGGTACAGCATTCCCAAAATGAATTCAAGAGAACTTTTTTAACCAGTTCATTGTTGCCCAATGAGAGAAGACCAAGTTCTGGAATTATTTTCTGGGAACAAATCTGGGCCAGTGGAAGGGGTATCAGTAAGAAAGCATTTTAGTGGAAGTGATCCATTAGATTGAGAAGCAATTATGGAAAAGGATAAAGATAGATCAAGCGTAAAAGTTTTAAATTGTGGATAGGCCAATTTTACTAAGTGGAGATGATTTGGCAAAAGTGGATTAGAAACAGCTACTTGAGGTAAATCATTGTCAGAACAGTGGAAGGCATTCAAGAAGGAGTTAAAGAGGGGTCCAACAAATATGTTCCCATGAAGAAAAAGGGTGGGATTCCCAAGTTTAGACTCCCCTGGATGTCAAAGAGCATACAGAGTAGGATAGGGCAACAAAACAAAGTTTATATCAGATGCCAAAATCTCAATACTGCAGAAATTTTAGAGTGTAGAAAGTGCAGGATGAAATTGAAAAGAAAATTAGAAAAACAAAGAGAGCATGAAAAAATATTGGCAAGTAATATCAAGGAAAGCCCAAAGATGCTTTATAAATACATACAGAGCAAGAAGGTAACTAAGGAAAGAGTAGAGCCAATGAAAGAGTAAAAAGACTGAAGACATGGGCATGGTTGTATGTCAACCATGGCTCAGTTGGTACTACTCTTGCCTTTAAGTCTCCAAGTTCAAGTCCACTCCAGAACTTGAACACAAAATCTAGGCTGACACTCCAGTGCAGTATTGATGGAGTGCTGCAGGCTCGGAGGTCTATCTTTTAGATGAGATATTAAACAGAGGTCTGGTCTGTGCTCCGAGGTGATGTCAAAGATCCCATGGTGCTGTTTTGAACTATTTTCAATTATCTCTGGTGTCCTGGCCAATATTTAACCTTCAATCAATGTCACAAAAAAACAATAATCAGCGTCGGAATTTCACTTTGTGCCCAGTTACCTACGTGATTTTTCTTCCGACCCTGTCTCGCCAGATCTTCCCGCTCAGGACGGGTGAACTCCAGGCAGTGCAGCGCATCCCCGGGGCCCAGCGTCGAAGTCCAGCTCTGTCAAAGTGAAGGAGGACACACCCCCCTTTATGGCACGAGCTGCCGTAAACCAGGTAAGTTAAAGGTCCTATGATATTTAAAAGTCCTTGACAGGCCAGGGAGAACCATAGAATCATTGAAAAGTTCCAGCACAGAAAGATGCCATTCAGCCCATCATGCCTGCGTCGGTTGAGAAAGAGAAAATAAAAGAAAACAAGTTGCCCATTTTATTCCCACCTTCCAGAACCTGGTCCATAGCCTTGCAGGTTACAGCACTTCAGGTGCAGATCCAGATGACTTTTAAATGAAAACAAAAAATGCTGGAAAAACTCAGCAGGTCTGACAGCATCTGTGGAGCGAAAGACAAGAATTAACCTTTCGAGTCCGTATGACTCATACCGACTCGAAACGTTAACTCTGTCTCTCTCTCTCCACAGATGCTGTCAGACCTGCTGAGTTTTTCCAGCATTTTTTGTTTTTGTTTCAGATTTCCAGCATCCACAGTATTTTACCTTTGCCTTTTAAATGAGTTGAGCGTTTCTGCCTCCACCACCAAACCAGGCAATGAATTCCAAATACCCACCACCCTCTGGGTGAAGAAGTTTTTCCCCACGGCCCCTTTAACCCTTCTACCAATCACCTTAAATCTGTGGCCCCTGGAGATTGACCTCTCTGCTAGGGGGACAGGGTATCCCTGCCTACTCTATTTAGGCCCCTCATAATCTAGTACACCTCAATCAGGTCACCCCTCAGCCACCTCAGTTCGAAGGAAAACAACCCCAGCCTATCCAATCCTTCCTCTTAGCTGCAATCTTCAAGCCCTGGCAACGTTCTTGTAAATCTGCTCTGTACTCTCTCCAGAGCAATTATGTCATTCCTGTAATGTGGTGACCAGAACTGTACACAAAATTCCAGCTGTGGCCTAACCAGCATTTTATACAGTTCCATCATTATATTCCTGCTTGTATTCTGTACCCCGTCCAGTAAGGGAAAGCATTCCATATGCTTTCTTTACCACCTTACCCACCTGTCCTGCAACCTTCTGGGACCTGTGGACATGTACACCCAGGTCTCTCACTTCCTCTATCCCCCCCCCAATATCCTCCCATTTATTGTGTATTCCCTAGCTTTGTTTGCCCTCCCCAAATACATTACCTCACACTTTTCTGGATTGAATTATATCTGCTGCTTTGCTGCCCACTAAACCACACCACTGATATCATTCAGGAGACAACAGCTATCCTCTTCACTATCAACTACGTGGCCAATTTTCGTGTCATCTGCAAATTTCCTAATTATGCCACCCACATTTAAGTCTAAATTATTACTATATGCAACAAACAGTAAGGCATGCAACACTGAGCCCTGTGGAATGGCATTGGAAACCGTTTTCCATTCACAAAAACATCCATCAACCACCACCCTTTGTTTCCTGTCACTGAGCCAATTTTGAATCCAACTTGCGATATTCCCCAGTATCCCAAAACTTTTTACTTTTCTGAGTCTGCCGTGTGGGACCTTTTCAAATGCCTTACTAAAATCCATATAGACAACATCCACTGCACTACCCTCATCAATTCTCCTTGTTAATTCCTCAAAAAATTCAATTAAATTAGTAAAACTCGACCTTCCTCAACAAATCATGCTGACTATCGCTATTCGGGGGGATGGTTAGTCAGAAAGTAGGTCGAGTTCCCAGGGTGTTCAGGAGTTTGATGGAAATCCTGTAGGAGGAATTGGTCTGGGGCTTTACAATAGTTACCTAAAAGTTGGAAGAGATTTTAATTCTTCTAACATATTCTGGGTAACTATTGGCGTAATGCAGTCAGAACCATCCTACTTTTGCGATTTACAGAATCACAGGGTGCAGAAGAGGCCCTTCGGCCCATCGAGTCTGCAACGACACGTGAGAAACATCTGACCTACCCACCTAATCCCATTTACCAGCACTTGGCCCATAGCCTTGAATGTTATGACGTGCCAAGTGCTCATTCAGGTACGTTTTAAAGGAAAATCATTTTTTCAGGTGGGGCCCAGTGCAGGGCAATTGCTCAGAGGAAATTTGCACTTCTGGGCAATTGCTGTGCAAACCCTTACTTGAGAACTTCCAAAGGGCATTCCCCAGTGCAACTTTGGGGTACCTCCCCAATCCGATGCTGGGGAGCTCGGAAATTACGGCCCATTATCGGGTTGTAATGTGATCCTTGCTGTCTGTGGGAGTTTGCTGTGTCCAAATTGGCTGCCGCAGTTCCTATAGGCTGAATTATGCGACGGGCCAGATCCCCAGTCCCTCTGCCGGCTAAAAAGTCAGGGGGGAGTGGGTGGAGCCCGCCAAGGGGAACATTGGCTGCCCCACAGCTATTTACCGGTCAATTGGCTGTTAATAGGCTAGAGGCAGGACTTCTGCTCTTCTGGATCATGAAGTCCCGCCTCGGGGAGATGCTGGCCAGTCAGAGGCTGGCAGCTCTCTGGCATTTTGGGCTGGATCATATGGTCGGGGATCTTGCTGGGTGCCGGGCTAGCAGCCCTCAAGGAGGGTTTCGAGGGGGGTGGGGCGGTAAAAACTTGTGGGGATCCTCCAATGAACCTCCGGCCCATTAAAGAGGGACCCCTGCCTGCTACAAGCCCTCACAGGGAAACCTGCCGGGCTGGGCAATTGGCGTGGGCCTCTCCCGCTGCCAGTAAAATCCCGGTGGCAGCCCAATGAGGCCTTAAATGGGCAATTAATATCTACTTAAAGAACATCAATTGGCCCACTACTGGGTGGGTTGGCGATGCTACCCCCACAGCTAGTATAATTGCAGTGGGGAGCATGGGTGGGCTGGAAGGCAGTGGGCAAGCCACCTGCTGGATTTAACAAGCCCTCCGTCAATGGTGGAGTGTGTAATCTAGCCCTACAATACGACAGTAACAACACTTCAAAAGTATTTTGTTGACTGTGCTATGCTTTGAAGTGCCCAGTGGTTGTGAAAGGTGCTATATAAATGCAAAACTTTTACCTTACTTTGTATCGCTTTTCGTAGAAGAAAGTGACAAAGCAGAAATGTTAACCAAGGAGGAAGAGGATGAAATATTGGATGGAATAAACATGGTGAAGGAGAAAGTATTAAGGTGATTAGCATCCTTGAAAGGGATAAATCATCAAGCTTGAATGAAATGTATCCAAGGCTGCTAAGGGAAGAAAGAGAAGAAATAGTGGAAATTCTAACCATCATTTTCCAATCCTCTCTGGCTACAGGCATGGTGCTGGAGAATTAGAGGGCTGCTTACATTGTACAGTTGTTTATAAAGGGAGAAAGGGATAGCCCGATTAATTACAGGCCAGTCAGTCTTACTTCAGTGGTGGACAAATTATCGGAAAAAGTTCTGAGAAACAGAAAAGGCCACTGAGGCACAGATTTATCAAGGACAGTTATGGGAAGGTTCCGTCTCACTAACCTTATTGAAAATTTTGAGGCAATGAGAGGCTCAATGAGGAGACTGACATGACCCCTGCACGCCATTTAGATTTTCAGTTCGGCAGGCACGCAGCCGTCTCGGCTGCACACCCGCCGAACTGTCAAAGGCCTATTAAGGCCTGTTAAAAAGCAATTAAAGCAATCAGCTGAACTGCCCATCCAACCTTATGGGCAGACGAAGAGCTCAGGGCAGCCTTTGCATTTTTCATGGAACCTCATCCACAGGCGGGAATGAGGTTTCATTAATGATTTAAAATTTTCAGAAAAGTTTTATTAAAATGAATGCACATGTCCCAGCTCATGTGACAGTTTCGCATGAGGGGACATGTCATAAAAAAAATTGCAACACTTTATTAAACTGTTTAAACTTAAAACTAATCCCCTGAGGCACCTCTGTGTCTCAGGGAGATTTCTGTGCTGTTTTGTGCGCATGCGCGGAAGAACGCGCTCCTGACTCAGGCAAACCGCCCCCCTCCCCCACCCCTCCCACACAGAGAGCACACAGCGCTTCTGGGCACGTGTCACGCTGGGCGGGCCTTAAATGGCCCGGCCACGTAAAATAGCAGCGTCCAGCTGATCGGGGGCGCCGATCGGCTGCGCGCCCGCTCCCACACAACCCCACCGAGTGGGAGAAAACTCTCCCCATAGGATCTAAGGGAATGTGGAAAATTGGTTCCAAAATTGGTTCAGTGGTAAGATGACAAAGGTTATGTTCAGCCAGGCTTTTTTGTGACTGGAAGCCCCTTTCCAGCAGGGTTCTGGAGGATTCAGTACTGGGTCCCTTGCTGTTCTGGTATACATCAATGATTTATACTTAAATGTAGGTGGCTTAATTAAGAAGTTTGCAAATTACATAAAAAATTGACTGTGATATTGATACTAAGAAAGCCATAGACTGCAGGAAGATGTCAATGGAATTCAATCCAGAGAGGTGTAAAATAATGTATTTGGGGAGGACAAATAAGGCAAAGGAATACACAATAAATGATCGGATTTCAAGAAGTGTAAAGGGACAAAGGGACCTTGGGGTGCATGTGTTCAGATCCCTGAAGGTAGCAGAACAGGTTGATAAGATGGTCAAGAAAGCATATGGGATGTCTTTCTTTATTGTGCAAAGCCTAAAGCATAAGAGTAAAACTGTATAAAATGAGTTAGACCACAGCTAAAGTACTGCAAACAGTTCTGGTAACTACATTATAAGAAGAATGTGATCACAGTAGAGAGGCTACCGATGATATTTATGACAATGTCACCAAGAATGGAGAATCTTAGCTGTAAGGAAAGATTGAATGGGCAGATAAAATAGCAACGGAAGGTGTCAGGTGGGAAACATGACACCTTTCATGGGCTATTTCCAGAGGCTGATATTCCAGCAGTGTGGCCTCCCACCGACCGGAGGCAGGCAGCCATTCAATTTATTGATAAATTAGTGGCCACGTTTTACACCCACTGGCATTTTACCGATGTCACGACAGGCCCCCACCACTTGGGGAGAGTACCAGGTCTATCAAGGCAGCCTCCTATTAGGTTTTGGGGAGAGGGTGTCCTTACTTTATGACTGCTCCATGGCTCACAGAGAGGGCCCCTGGCAGCAATGGTCACACCACTGCTGCAAGGTTCATCCCTTCCAACAACAGTGCCTGCCTTCCTGTCCCAGGCACCCTAAAAAAATCATTACCTGTCCATCGGGGGCTCCTCAACATGGAGGCACCCTCTCTCCTCCCTGCAGCCTCAGCAGAATCCACCTCTATCGCTGGCACTGCCGAGGCTGCCGAGCTGCTAGGCCTCTGATTGGGCCAGCAGTTTGGAGAGGTTGGCCGCCATCCGAGTGATGGCTTCTTAATTGGTCACCACCAATAAAATACTCCCCGGGGTCCCACTGTCCACCTCCATGAGCTAGGAACCTGCTTTTGCTCCTGAAAGCGGGACTACATACCTCTTCATAAAATCCAGCCCTGAGAGTTTGCAAAGGGATGTAAATAGGTTAAGTCAATGGCAAAAATTTGGCAGAGTATAATGTGGGAAAATCTGAGGTTGTCATCATTGGCAGGAAGAATAGAAGAGCAGAATATTATTTAAATAGAGAGAGACTGCAGAATGCTGCAGTACAGAGGGATCTACATGTCCTCATACATGAAACACAAAAACATAGCATGCAAGTAGAGCAAGTAATTAGGAAGGCAAAAGCAAAATACTGCGGATGCTGGAAATCTGAAACGAAAACAAAAACTGCTGGAAAAACTCAGCAGGTCTGGCAGCATCTGTGGCGAGGAAGACAGAGTTAACATTTCGAGTCCATATGACTCTTCATCAGAACATAGGAAGGCAGCATTGGTGAGACCCCACTTAGAGCACTGTTTTGGTCTCCTTATTTAAGAAGGGATATACATCCAGGGGAAACAGTGCAGAGAATGTTCAGTACGTTGATTCCTGGGGTGAAGGGGTTGTCTTATGAGGAAGTGTTGAGCAGGTTGGACCTTAATCATTAGAGTTCAGAAGAATGAGAGGTGATCTTATTGAAACATTTGGATTTTGAGGGGACTTGATAGGGTAGATGCTGAGATATTTTCCCTGCAGTAAAACTGGACAGGACTATTATACTTAGCAAAGTAATAGGGTAAATTTTCATCTTCACTACCTGGGCAGTATTCTGGAGAAGCAGCTGGCACACCCATTGTAGATCCCTGTCTTCTTTTCATTAACTTGACAGCAATTGAATAAAGACAGGGTGGACTTTACATGCACTTCGCTAGATTACAAACCAGGAAATGCAAAAGATAATTTAATCCCTCATATAATGGTTCACAATCCAAATAATAAAAGAAAAAGGGACTTGCATTTATATAGCTCCTTTCATGACATCCCAAGGTGCTTTACAGGCAATTAATTACTTTTCACTATTATCATCTGATAAATGCAGCAGCCACTTTGTGCACAGCAAGGTCCCACACATAGCGATGAGATAATAACCCGCTAAACTGTCTTCGTGACATTGTTTGAGGGATAAACAATATCCAGCTACTAGAGAGAAATCCCTTGCGTTTCTTCAAAACTTCGTAAAAATCAGAGAAGACTGACAGGACCTCTGATGACTGATTCAGCACTTCTCCATACGACACCCAACATCACTTCCTTTCAATCATCACCAGGTCAGGTACAGCATAGGTCAGATACAGAGTATATAGAGGAACAGTAGACTCTCTATATGCATTAGGCAATAGGCAGGCATACTTGCTTTATTATACAGGAATCCTAGACCATGCATACAATAGAGGAAATAATACACCCTAAATATGTTTTAAAGAATAGTGAATCTTCCATAGGTTATAGGGAATAACAAATCCTGCTACACAGAATTACACAGAATTACACAGAATAACGGATCCTGGCCCAGATTTTTGCTATGATGGAGAGGTTCTCCATCATGGTGAAAATAGTGGAACTGCCCAAAAATCATAAGTCCCACCCCCAAACACTTTCCATTTTTGCTGAGGGTTGGGAATCAAGTCGGATTTTGGTAGCCTAGGAGTGTGAAACCTAAAGTGCGCAAAGTAGATCTGGGAAGAGCAGGTTTGAACTTAGCATGTTGCTTTTGTGACAAATATCTAGTTCATGGTTCATGTTAATATTTTAGTGGTAATGTTTAGTTCTGATCAGATTATTGTTGTAAGGGGTAAGGTAACTAAAATGTTGGGCTTTAGACATTGCCAAAACATCTCAAGGAATGGCAGTTCAGAAGGTTACCACTGTTTAATAGAGTCAGAAGAGAGCCAATAGACGAGTGAAAGACCCATAAAACAGCTGGTGGGCTCATTTAGCTGGAGAACTGGATATGTGATGTCAACACTGCTTGCGAAGAAGTACAGTTCAGAGAGATGTTTTGTTTTGAGGACTTACAGCTAAATTAGTTTACAAGCATTAAGTGAACCCTGAACGGCTATATCATCATAGAGATGGATGGAGCTTAAGAAGGTTCTCTGGTCTTCAATTTATCTGAGTGTTCTGCAACAGGGGAAGAGGATCCAAACTGAAAAAGTGCTGCTGTGAGCAGGCTGGAGGCAGTTAGGGCTCAGAGAAGTGCTGGGAGCCATTTATAGCTTGGTGCAGCCAGGGACTAGAGTTCTGAGAAACCCAAGGGTAAATTTGTGGTCTGCGCAAGAGTTGGAATTTTCCTGGTAATTAGAGGTGGGAGTGCAGCTTTGTTAACCCCATAGAATGTAGTCTCAGGAGAAGAGATTGTACCATCAGGAGTTGAGCAGTCGTTGAAGCAGTCCAAATACAAATAACAAAGAACAAAGAAAAGTACAGCACAGGGACAGGCCCTTCGGCCCTCCAAGCCTGCGACGATCATATTTCCCGTCAACTAAAACATTTTGCACTTCCGGGGTCCGTATCCCTCTATTCCCATCCTATTCATGTATTTGTCAAGCTGCCTCTTCAACACCACTATCGTACCTGCTTCCACCACCTCCTCTGGCAGCAAATTCCAGACACTCACTACCATCTGCGTAAAAAACTTGCCCCGCACATCTCCTCTGTAGTTTTCTCCTCTCACCTTAAACTATGTCCCCTAGTAATTGACTCCTCCACCCTGAGAAAAAGCTTCTGACTATCTACTCTGTCCATGCCACTCATAATTTTGTAAACTTCTATCAAGTCGCCCCTCAATCTCCGTCACTCTAGTGAGAACAATCCGAGTTTCTCCAACCTCTCCTCATAGCTAATAACCTCCAGACCAGGCAGCATCCTGGTAAACCTCCTCTGCACTCTCTCCAACGCCTCCACATCCTTCTGGGAATGTGGCAACCAGAATTGCACGTAATATTCCAAGTGTGGCCTGACCAAGGTTCTATACAACTGCAGCATGACTTCCCAGCTTTTATACTCAATACCCCTGCCAATGAAGGCAAGCATGCCATATGCCTTCCTGACTACCTTATCCACCTGCGTTGCTACTTTCAGTGACCTGTGGACCTGTACGCCCAGATCCCTCTGCCCGTCAATGCACTTAAGGGTTCTGCCACTTACTGTATAATTCCTGTCTGTAATAGACATTCCAAAATGCATTACTCGCATTTGTCCGGATTAAACTCCATCTACCATTTCTCCGCCCAAGTCTCCAACAGGTCCATATCCCACTGTATCCTTTGACGATCCTCTTCACTATCTGCAACTCCTCCAACCTTAGTGTCATCTGCAAACATACTAATTAGCCTAGTTACATTTTCCTCCAAATCATTTATGTATACTAGAAACAGCAACGGTCCCAGCAATGATCCCTGTGGAACTCCACTAGTCACAGCTCTCCATTCAGAAAAGCACCCTTCCACTGCTACCCTCTGTCTTCTATGACCAAGTCAATTCTGTTTCCATCTTGCCAGCTCACATCTGATCCCATGCGACTTTATCTTCTGTATCAGTCTGCCATGAGGGACCTTGTCAAAGGCCTTAATGAAATCCATGTATATAACATCCACTGCCCTTCCATCGTCGATCATCTTTGTCACTTCCTCGAAAAACTCGATCAAGTTAGTGAGACACGACCTCCCCTTCACAAAACCATGCTGTCTCTCACTAATACGCCCATTTGCTTCCAAATGGTAGTAAATCCTGTCACGAAGAATCTTCTCCAATAATTTCCCTACCACTGACGTAAGGCTCACCAGCCTGTAATTTCCTGGATTATCCCTGCTACCCTTCTTAAACAATGGAACAACATTGGCCATTCTCCAGTCCTCTGGGACCTCACCCGTAGCCAGTGAGGATACAAAGATTTCTGTCAAGGCCCCAGCAATCTCCTCCCTTGCCTCCCTCAGTACTCTGGGGTAGTTCCCATCTGGCCCTGGGGATTTATCCACCTTAATATTCTTCAAGATGCCTAACACCTTCTCTTTTTTGAACTCAGCATGATCCAGGCTATCTACACACTCTGCCCAAGACAAATCGACCGCTAAGTCCTTCTCTTTGGTGAATACTGATGAGAAGTATTCATTTAGTATCTCTCCCATTTCTGCTGGCTCCACACACAGATTCCCACCTCTATCCCTGAGTGGGCCTACCCTTTCCCTGGCTACCCTCTTGCTTTTCACATATATATAAAAGGCCTTGGGATTTTCCTTAATCCTGGTTGCCAGTGTCTTTTCATGACCCCTTTTAGCCCTCCTAAACCTTGCTTAAGTTTCTTCCTACTTTCTTTGTATTCTCCACGGGCTTCAACTGTTCCCAGCCTTCTAGCCCTTACGAATGCTTCCTTTTTCTTTTTGACTAATCTCACAATATCCTTCGTTATCCAAGGTTCCTGAAATTTGCCATGCTTATCCTTCATCCTAACAGGAACATGCCAGTCCTGAATTCTTATCAACTGACATTTGAAAGCCCCCCACATGTTAGTTGTTGATTTGCCCTCAAACATCGCCTCCAGTCTAGATTCCTCAGTTCCTGCCTAATATTGTTATAATTAGCCTTCCCCCAATTAAGCACCTTAACCTGAGGACTCCTGTTATCCTTATCCACCAGTACCTTGAAACTTACTGAATTATGGTCACTTTTCCCGAAATGCTCTCCTACTGAAACTTCGACCACCTGGCTGGGTTCATTCCCTAATACCAGGTTCAGTATTGCCCCTTCCCTAGTTGGACTATCTACATGTTGTCTCAGGAATCCCTCCTGGATGCACCTTACAAATTCTGCACCATCCAAACCCCTAGCACTAAGTGATTCCCAGTCAATATAGGGAAAGTTAAAATCACCCACCACAACAACCCTATTGCTTTTACATCTTTCCAAAATCTGCCTACATAACTGTTCCTCCATCTCCCGCCGGCAATTGGGAGGCCTATAGTAAACCCCCAACATTGTGACTGCACCCTTCCTATTCCGGAGCTCTACCCATATTGCCTCGCTGCATTGACCCACCAAGGAGTAGAAGGAGCTTTCAAGGGAATTCAAAGGATAGACCTTTGAAAGTGAAAAATTGAAACCCCTTATGAGGGAAACTTTAATGAGATTTTGTGATTCACAGTAGTCACTTATGTCTGACCATGTTGCTGAGAAATCCTTGGGATCTGTATTGATCGCATCTGCCATTTAATGTGCAGTGTGATGTGTTTGACTACAGTTTGCCTATTAATGCATATTTACCTCATGTTAGTTATTAATGTTAGAGTATAAGATAGATATTATAGATTGTTTTACCTTGCTGACTTTGTATAGTAAAATTTATTTTATTTGTTTAAAACTGTGAAATCTTGTGGCTTTATTCTCTTATTGGGTAACTGGGATTTCAAACTTTGCCTATTTTAAACAAAATATTACTGGCCCCTAACCAGATCGTAACACTTTGGATAGACAAGGGATTCATTTGGAGAGGTAGGGTACCCTTGTGGAATTTGCTTTAAAGTTTTATTCGCTACCCTAGAAATGACACACAATTTCCAAATGTCTTCCCGCAACCCAAGGAAGTAGGAGGGTGGAGCTCCTGGTCTTGTAGGAAAATTAGTTTTGCCCCTAGTAACTCGTACACCTGGGTGGCAGGAAGAACTTTGTACTGGAGAAGGGCCCAGAGCACTTCACGCAAAGAGGCCACAGAAGCCAGTCAACTGTGAGCAGCCTGAGGCCAAAGGGAGGGCTAAAGATCAGGAGGAAGAGGCTGCTGCCCACCCACCAGGAAGGAGGAGGAGGAGAGGCAGATTAATCAGGTGCTATCCTGAGGAAGTAGGTGCTATCCTGAGGAAGTGGGTACAGGCCGAGGCCATCATGCCTCAGTATGACAGAGAGCCAGTGTCGTGAGGTAGTGACAGTCACATGTTGCATGGTCCAACAGCAACTTGAGCCACAATCCATCAATCTCAATGCCCTGCCAGTGGCTGTGAAGGTAATCATCGCTCTCAACTTCTATGTCTCAGGGCCTTTCCAAGGATCATCAGGAGACCTGACTGGTATATCCCAGTCAGCAGCGCACAATTCCATTAAGGCTGTAACTAATGCCCTGTTTGCTCATGCTGGGGGGAAATCACATTAATTTCCCTATAGATTTGAAAGACCCATGGCCTTTGTCCAATTAGCAGGTTTCCCTCAGGTGCAGGGTGTTAATGATTGCATCCATGTTGCCATAAAGGGTCCAACTCGAAATGCAGACACCTTTGTCAACCAGAAGTCCTTCCACTCAATCAATGTCCATGTGGTTTGTGACCACAATAAGGTCTTCCTTCGTGTGTGTGCAAGGCTCCCTGGCAGATGTCATGACTCCTTCAGACTATGGATTTCCCAGCTTCCTCAGCAATTTCAGCCACCAACGTAGATCCATGATTGGCTTCCAGGGGCCAAGGGTGACCTATTAACTTAACTAATGAACTCCTTTAGGAATTCACAAAAAGAGGCAGAGCACAACTACAACGGCAGCCATGTTGTCACCAGGATAACCATCGAACAGACTATTAGCATTTTAAATATACATTTCAGGTGCCTTGATCGCTCAGATGGAGCTCTGCACTATGCCCCAGCAATGGTATCAAGAATAGTAGTGGTGCGCTGAATGCTGCACAACATTTCACAACAGATGGGCATACAAATCAACCACAATTATGCCATGGGCAGAGCTCCAACCTCTGAGGAGGACAATGAGGAGGAGGAGGAAGTCCCTGCTCATGTGGTCATTTGGAGGATTCCAAAATGGATGAGGATGAGGAGGCTGCCTATGGCAGAGCAGCGTGGCCATGTATGCAGCAAGGGATCCTTGTGCAAAGTAGGTTCTCATAATGTCCTCCCATATCACAATTGCCATCAACCAGTCCCTGGTGACATACTTCCACCTAAAGAACCTTTTACATTGAATCCACAATTAATCAAGGACTATCTATCCCCCACAAGGGAGAGAATAAACATCAATGAGTTTGACCCAGTCACAGTCATATGGCTGAAATGTTCACCATCATAAACATGGCCCTCATCATATAGCAAACACGCATGTTGATAAGTCACTCACAATCTGGTCCCCTCACATGAACACCAATGATTGTAAGTGAGGGGCCTGTGCTGCCAAGTTGTCCGTAATCTAACCATACCCACAATGCTGAGAGTGACAAGACATCAGCCTTCAAACCCTTTACATGCTGATAGGATTGTACGTTGTAGCATACTTGCAGATAAGGCATCTCACACATTAGGAGCCATAACTGTGTAACAACAATTCTTAGAAAGAACTTGTAAACCATCCATTCCAGCCAATGGTCCAATTTCTGACGCGGAACTCTGTGTGGTGCGCCAAGCTTGCCAGAATGAAGCAGGTCATTGAACCTTTTCCTACACTGAATCCATGAGCACTGACAGTCTCCTGCTGCACTCACTGCAGCTGGAGTTTGAATCCAGGACTTTTTGGTTGCTGTAGGGGCATTACGATGGCCAGCTGGGCCAGATGGCCAGTGGACTGGTCTCCTCTTCTAGACCTCTTCCACCAAAATGAGAAGGTTCTGATCAGCAAAGTGCAGGACAGCTCGACCCATCCCTTATCTGACCACCAAAGCCCCCACCTCCCCCCGCCCCGTCTCCTCTGCCTGACATTCTATCAATTAAAATGGGTCATGAGCCATTCAGATTACAATGCTCTCATTCACTTTTGTGTGCTCACAAGCACTAACCATCTTCACCCTATCATCAATGATTACTGGGATGGTTTGTTGGAGAAAATGGCTCAGCACAAATGTTGGTGCCATGTACATTGTGCTATGACTCCAAGGTAGAATGCTTTGCTCCGCAACCACTGACTGCCCCACTGGTTTCCTCCCTCTTAGTCACTGTTAGGCCGTGACAGTGTGCAGACATGAGGGACCTGGTCATGAGTCAACAGTGTGGGTGCATCCTGATAAATAGTTAGCAAGACGGAAAGTGGAGGGGATAATGAGCATAGCACTGTTCATTCATGCACTGAGACTTGGCAGCTAACTATATGACTGCATAATATCTGTACCAAATAGTGATGGCAAGACGATGCCATCTTCATGGCTGTACTTAAAAATCCACTACATGCTTTCAATGGTTCAGTAGAGTACGCTTCAAATAGGCAGCACCAATCACAATTCTCCCATAGGGAAAGCCCATGATGGGCTGCCCATTTCAGGGTCAGCTAACGGTTGGACAATATTTACAGTTTGGACACCCACCTGACAAGGCAATGACATCTACTCGGAGGCACAAGGACCTCAGCATTGACAACCTACCTCTCAAATGGGCCTTTCTGAAGGCCCACTTTTTATCTGCGCCCGAATCACCCAACACATGCCCAGCCCGCCTCCGAACCCTCACTTCTTCCAGGGTCGCCCACCCTGACTCCTATTCGAACCTGATCCCCCATCTACGCAAGCTGATAAACGGAAGTCTGGGCAGATATTTTTAGAGGTTGGGTTCACGGAGCCGGGAATTCTCCTGTCTCTGCGCTCCCAACCAGAGAGCAAAACTCTGGGCCCCTGTGTCTTTTTTTAGAGAATAGCAGACACTATATATTATAAGGAGTAGCTGAACTCATATCGTTTATAAGATTATAAATTATTTAGTGTAATGGCAGATGCTGTAAATATTAAAAGGGAAAGCATCCTCTATATGTAAATTGTAGCTGATGCTCCAGACCTCAGCACTGTTTGGGTGGAGTTGGGATAGATTAACCGAGTTC
The DNA here is from genome assembly GCF_964194155.1 of Cetorhinus maximus. NCBI lineage: Eukaryota > Metazoa > Chordata > Chondrichthyes > Lamniformes > Cetorhinidae > Cetorhinus > Cetorhinus maximus. Next base: position 140,820,448 of record NC_135882.1, on the reverse strand, counting down.
CTATTCAGAGTTGCTTTCCTGATTATTGTCCAGTGACCCCTGCAGAAGGTGGACCTTAAAGATGTTAAAAAACGTCACTTTCAGGTTCTCCATCATACATTGTCTTAGCTCATACATGAAAGATGGACAGTTAGGTGAGGGATGTGAGAATGACTGATACCCTGCACAAAATGCCTTCAGAAGAGGAGGAGACAACTGCAATGTAATGACCTCCAGCACAGAGCATTAAAGGAATGGGGCTGGGTTCACTGTCACATACCAGCTACACTCCGAAGAAACAAGATACGATTTCACAACCGTGGCAGTTAATGGAAAGCAGCCGGTGCAAATCCTGAAACACTTTGAAGAGCTGCCCGTGTTGTGTTACTTGTTTCCACTAAGGTAGATAATTAACTGACAAGCGATCAGGTTTAGGGAAAGAACAGAGAAAATGAAAGAGAGAAAGAGAGAGAGAGAAAAAGAAAGAACCAAAATAACCGAGAAAATTGATAAAGGCAATTGTGCACTGTGACAAATAGATTCAGAAATCAGGGAACACAGGTTAACAATTAGGAACAACAACTATAATTCATGTAATAGCTTTAGCACAGGAGAACATCCCAATTGTGTTAGGAAAAAGTGAATGCCAAGCCAAAGAAGGAGATAGGGGGAGTTCAACAAGATGGGAAGTCAGGTGAAGAGTTGCAGACTAAGTTACAATTAAAACGAGAATCAGAATCCATTCGGAAAAATAATTTCTGTATTTCTGTAAGGAGAGGGGATTGAAGGCTGTGTGGGCATGGTCTATCACTATGAACAGTGGCGTGGTAAATAAGCGTATTCTAAATTAGTGCACTTGCAGTTTTCCTGGTAGTACCAGTCCTGTAGAAGAAATCTTTGTGCCATTGTTTGAACTGCTGCATAATTATCCTATTGACAACAATAGCCTTGATCTCAGAAAAAGGAATGAGCTTGTTGTGCCTAATGGCCTTTTCCTGTTTGTAAAATTTCTGGTGCTTTAAACTGCAGTCCAGTCAGTGCAAACTGAAGGGAGTGGAGACAGCGTGGGGGAGGGGAACTTCAGCAATAATTCATCACAACATGAACAACCTGCTCATCAACAAAGCTGCCCACAGTTAAAACAACTAAAATTTCCTTCTGCTCATGAAAGATTCAAGCGAGGCTCTTGTTGAAGTTAATTGGGGGAAACTTGACTCGCTGTCGGTCAACATGGTCTGTCAGTTTTCGTTTAAACTCTAAAAAAACACAGCCGCTGAAATTTCTGGTTTTCTTTCAGGAGCAATGTTTACAGCGTAACAATTGGCACCTTATAAAATTGCTGGGAGGAGGGTGCAACCTACAGTTAAATTTAAGGCATTTTACCCAAGGAATCACTCATCCCTTGTAAAGAGCAACCTTTTGAAGAAGGGACCCAATCAGGACATCAATTTATCTGTTATCCCCATAGACATTGACTAACCTGCTAAGCATTTGCAGCATTTTGTTTTTGTTGCAGCTTCATATTTCTGCTTGTTATTTTCCTTTCCAGGGCCGAGTCAGTTCTGCGGCAATAGTTTCTGGGGTTTGTGCAGGATATCAGTCATTCTCAGATCTCTCAGCTAAGTGTCCATCTTTCACGCATCAGCCTGGAAAAAATATGGCGGAGAACCTGAATGTGACCTTATTCAACATCTCTACAGTCCACCTCCTGCAGGGGTCACTGGATAATGATCAGGAAAGCAACTCTGATTAGGAACTCGGTTAATCTATCCCAACTCCACCCAAACAGTGCTGAGGTCTGTGGCATCATGGGCCCTCCACTGTACTCAGGTGTGGTATCGCAGAGAGGGCCCCCAAGTGTTCGTTATTCATATGAGTGTCATCCTACTGTGATGGTATCACTGAGAACCCCATCCTATTCTCACCCAGCATCTACTTTCACCTCAGGGTTAATCTTTGATTTGCCATTGGTTGTCATTTCACCATTTAAGCGATCAATGTCTTGGTGTATTCCTTTTTATTAAGGTTTGTTGAAGTCTTCGCTATGTGTTATTAAATGTAATGTGTCTGTGCTGTTGATCAATTTCAACGAGATCAGTGTAAGGGATGCTGGAATTGGTCACAGCATTCCTGGATCGGAGAGGGGAAGGACAGGGTTCCAGCTCTTGGTCACCATGCTGGAAAGTGCATATGCATGGATGTTGAGCAAGGCCAGGATTGGATTTAGCCAAGATGTCCTACAGGATCCAATAGCCTGATGACACTCATGGTCAAAATTCACACATGAAGAATGGTTATCTGCATGAGGCACAGAGGACTGTGTGTGCCCATGGAATCATAGTGTAAATTCGCCAATCCCATGGGGCATGGGTCAGGGATCATCGTTATGGAAAGTGGTGTGCACTAAGTCAAGGAATGTAATGAAAAGCCTGGGAAAGAGAAACAAAGTCTAGTTGTGAATAAAGCATGGTGTCAGGTATGATGGGACCATATCCCATCAGAATCAAGTAGATCATGCAGGCATCCCAAACCAAAACCTTTAAAGAAAGAAAGTTTTTGTTATCAAATGTGATGGATACCTCTGGTGTCCCCCAAAGATCGATCCATGGTCCCCATCCTATTTCTCAAATACATGCTGCCCTGACATCATTCAAAGCCACTGCATTAGTTTGCACATGTATACTGACGGCACCCAGCTCTACCTCACCACCACCTCTCTTAACTCCCCCACAGTCCCAAATTATCAGGCTGCTTATCCAACATCCAGTATTGGATGAGCAGGAGTTTCCTCCAACTAAATATTGGGAAGACTAAAGCCATTATTTTCAGTCCCTGCTCCAATTGCATTCCTCTTCCTGGTAATGATCTGAGAATAAGTCAGCCTGTTTGCAACCTTGATGTCATACTATACCCCAAGATGAGCTTCTGACCTCATATTTGTGGCAACGCTAAGACCACCTATTTCTACCTTTGTAACATCACCCGTCTTTGCCCCTATCTCAGATCATCTGCTGATTGAAACTGCCATTCAAGCCTTCGTTACCGCTAGACTATTCCAATGCACTCCAGGCTGGTCCTCCATAAACATGAGGCCATCCAAAACCCTGCTGCCTGTATCTTAATTCTCACCAAATCCCATTCCCTAGTCACCTCTGACCTATTGGCTCCTGGTCCAGCGACGTGTTCATTTTAAAATTCCCATCCTTGTTTCAAATCCCTGTATGGCCTCCCTATCGCTGTAATCACCTCCAGCCCACAATCCTCCAAGATATTTGCACTCCTCAAAAGTCTAGCCCCATTAGCGGCCATGCTTTCAGTTGAATAGGCCTCATGCTCCGGAATTTCCTCCCCACGCCTCCCCACCTGTCTACCTCACTCTCCTCCTTTGAGACACTCCTTAAGACCTACTTCTGTGACCAAGCTTTTGGTCATTTAACCTAATACCTAACCTAATACAGTGTCATACTTTGTTTTATAAGGTTCATGTGAAATACCTTGAGACATTTCATTATGTTAAAGGTGCCATAAAAATATGTTGTTGTTGTTGTTGATGAGGGGAGTCTGGGTCTGCACTCCTGCTCCTCCTGGTCGCTTGAATAAAATTTAAAATTTACCTTCTTGGGCCTTTTTGTTTACACCACCAACGAAACTCGCACACATTCTGACTAGCGCTGTTCTAAAATGGCATATGACCCTGATTTTGACTTAATATCTAAAACTGAGGGCCCAACAGCTGTCCTTGGGGCTAATGGGAGCAGCCTGATCAGATGGGTTAACTGGGCAATAAGTTTACTGATTCAATTTTGAGGCCATTGCTCTCCCATTAAACCCAGTTTCGCCAAGTTAAAATTGATCACATGTAATGGTTTAGAAACAGAGTGAAGCTCCTTCTGTTTGACATACAAGAAAGCCCACCTTCCTCTCTGGTGTGACCCTCAGGGTAAGCTACCTAGTCCTTTATTCACAGCCTGCCAGCACGGGAGGGAGGAGAGTGAACCGAGCGGGGGTGGGGAAGAGAGAATGCAGCATTGCAAATTTTTTTCATTAATTGATTTTTCACCATTTAAATGTGCGCTATTCATGGAGATGGAAAAGAGAGACAAATTTTCTCTTCCTTCCAAGCCTGTGAATCATGATCATTAAAGAATACTGCAAAATCAATAAATTGTTAATGAATTCGCCGAGTGCTAGCAACACTGCAATGATAGAGAGAGTGTTTAGAGAAAATGTAAGCACCAGAATTACTCCACAGCAGTTCATGAGTAAGTGCCCTGCTATATACTCGCTCAGCAACCTTTTTGAAGAATTCAGTGTTCCTCCAAATCTGGGCACTTTGCAGATCCCGTACCTTCAATCCAGTACTGGTGACCATGCCTTCAACTGCTTAGGTCCTAAACTCTGTAATTGCCATCCTTAATTTTCAGGCCTCTCTCCATCTTCAGAATCATTGGCCGGAACGTTCCAGCCCCGTTGGTGTCGAGCATAATGGCATGGTGGAGGGAACCATTTGCCAAGAAGGCCAAAACCGTTTTCACGCCGGCGTGAAACCATAATGGGATCATCCGATGGTGTCCGCCATGGCGGAACGCCAATCCCATTGGAGGCCGGCGTGAAACAGCTTCGCATCCCACTAATGGGACGCAAAGTAAGGCCCGACCAGAATCAACTCCCCACGGAAGATTTACCATTACGCCAGCAGGAAAACACGCCAGCCCAGAACACATCTGGACAAGTGTGACATACAGTAGTTGGGACTTACCAGGCATGGGGTGGGAGAGGAAGGTCTAGGTTTTACTGGGAGAGGAAGGTGTGCTTGTGGGTGGTGAAGTTGGGAGGGGGAAGGTACGAAGGTGTCAGGGATGGGTGATGGTGAGGTTGGAAGGAGGGAACGAAGGTGTCGGGGGTGGTGAAGTTGGGAGGGATGGCGCAAAGCTGTTGGGGGGGTGTGTTTAGTGGGAGAGGACGAAGGTGTCGGGGGGTTGAGATTGGGAAAGGGGGAACAAAAATGTTGGGGGTGAGGTTGGGAAGGGGGAGGAGGGAGTACAGGGGGAGGAGAGTGTAACGAGGGTGTTTACGGCAAGCGGGGAGGTAGGTGTATGGGGTAGGAAGGTGCAAGGGAAGGAGATCGGGGGAAGAAGGATTTCGGGGGGGAAGGAGTTCGGAGAGGGGAAGCAGCTGGAAGGGGGAGGAAGGAGTTTGGAGGGAGGAAGGAGTTCAGTGAGCGGGAGGAGTCCAGGGGAAGGAAGGAGTTTGGAGGGAGGAAGGAGTTTGGAGGGAGGAAGGAGTTTGGGGAAGGAAGGAGTTTGGGAGGGGGGAGGTGCTCAGGAGGAGGAAAGAGTCCAGAGGGAGGAAGGACTAAGGGTGGAGAAGTGGAGTAAGAGTGGAGGAGGAAGTAAAGGTGGAGGAGGGACTAAGGGGGGGATGTTCAGGTGAACATGCAAGAGAAGGATATTTGGAGTCAATGATTGCTCCTGGGGAGTAAACTGAAAGTGAGCATAGTAGGAGGTAATGGTGAGTATGAGGGGGGGGCAGATTGAGCTGAAAGGGTGAGGGTGTGACAGTAGTGGTAGAAGGGACAGCGAAGGTGGTTGGTGGGAAATCGGATGCAGACACAGGCCCTGGGGGTCAGAAGAAGGAGGTCAGGGAGGTCAGTGTGGATGGGGGTGGGATTCTTCGGAAGGCAGGGAACATGCACGTTCACCTGGACTTCGATAGAAAAGGGTTCTGATGGTAGGCGATGGTGGGGAGGTGGAAAGTGATGCCGGGGGTTTGACAGTGAGGGGGGAAAGTCCATGGGTGACTGGGGGAGGGGAAAGGATGGGGGAGCTGAGCAGAGAAATGACGGCTACCATTTTTCTCAAATCGAAAGTGACCGGAGCCCTGCGTTGGATGGGCACAGGTGCTACATGGGAGTGTGATCAGTGGGTGGGTGGAGATGCAGGTCAGCTCAGATGGACAACTGAAAGCGAACCCCAGCAGGCAGCATTGAAAAAGCTCAGGGCATTGAGATGAGTGTGATATGGGAAGGATATTGGTGCCTGGGAGAATGCTTGCGTGAGGCTCCAAAAAACCCAGCCACACACACACACACACTTTTCCCTCCAGAGTTACTCATGATCCAGCTGTGCAAATGAAACTGAAAGACACCATTACACATTATTCAGTGAAAGTGAATATATTTTCAGATTATAAAGTGACAAAATGTGTTCACCTGTGAAACCACTTGTGATCAGGTATTCTTAACTTTTCTAGGCCTACTACTTCTTCCAGGTGCTGCCCTGACATCTGCAGGAGGGGTGGAGACAGCCTGTGCAATGGTTGGCCCTGTTGCCTCTGATGACTTTGGTGTGCATCCTCTGAAGAGCTGAAGCTTGAGGGCCCCAGCTTGCTTTGGCTGTCCTCCTATGAACCAGCTGTTCCCTCTGCGGTGAGGACGGAGTTGAGGTGGTCACAGGCAAAGGTGACTTGGAAGGAGAGGGTAGCCTCTGAGATTCCTGAGTGGATGACCCAGGGGTGTCCAGCTGCTGTTCCTCCTCCCTTTGAGTACCTGAGGGCCCCTGCCTGACTCCTTGAGGAGAAGGAGCACCTGGGGAGATGTCAAGGTGTCCCGTTTCTCTCCCTCGTTGCCACTGCAAGAACTCACCCATGGCTACCGTGATGGAGTGCAGATCTGTGTGAACCTCCACATTCTGCTGGATCAGGGTCGCCATGGCGTCTACCATCTTTCCCATGGAGACCTCCATGCACACACATGTGGGCACCACTTCATCAGAGAGCAGGCAGACTCACTCCTCCAACATGCAAGCTCTGTTGAGGGCTTCCAGCAGCTCTGGTGATGTTCTCCCGCCTTCTGTTGACTTTCCATGATGAGTTGGAAGGACGAATCCAGACACTCGTCATCTGACTCGGACCTCAGAGATGCCTCTTCCCCAGTAGTCTTCCGAGTGCCAGGGAGCTCGGCTGAACCTGCCTCCTCCGGCTGCAGACAAGTTCTTGTGCAGTGACCACCAGATTGTGAATCCGAGCCTGCTCTAGATCTACATCCAATTGAGGTTTGTGTCCCTGCACTAGTGGAGGGTGTGGGTAAGCGCTATAATGGCTTATTTCCAACTCTTCAATGGAGGAGATGTCTTCTTGGCTGGAGGTGAGGGCCTGGATGGTTCTGAGGGACTGGCTGGCTGAGGGTGTCGGTCACTTGGAAGAGCTCCTTGTGAACCAATGTAGAGATAATTAGTGCATGGCAGCACAATCAAAAGCAGGAGAGAGAGCACTCACACTTGGCTTGAGAGAGGGATCATAGGGTGCAGGGTCATCACGAGGGTGTTCGCCATTGACCTCACCATCGCCGCAGGCACGGTCCATGTCCTCACCAGCCATCGTGATGGCATGATCCTCAAAGTGAGTGAGGGGCCTAATGTGGGCCACTCCAACCCCAGTCTGGACCTTTCCCTGCTCTTGTGAACCAGCTTCTCCTGCATGAAAACAGATGGAGAGGGTGTGAGAAGGACACATGGCACTGCATGGAATGTTTCTTTGGTAAGCAGAGCCATGGATGGGATGAGGATGCGAGCTCAAGAGGATATGAACCTAATGGAGATATGAGAGTATGTGTGTGTCATAAAGATATTAATGTATATAATGTTATTGGAAATTATTTTAAATTGGCTTTGTAGTAGGATGTGTGGCTGTGGGTGTGAGTATCTGCATCTTAATTGGATTAAAGCCAGCTAGTCTGGGGGCTTTGATGTATAGTAGTTTTGAGATGTTAAACATTAAGGTAAAGAGTACATTTGCAGTTTTTGAATAAACCATTCTTCCACCTAGCTAGGAAAGACCAAGCAATATGTTTATATTACTCATAAAATTGGTACTATGAAAGGGGTTTTATTGTTAGATGAGGTGGAGTTCAAAGGGCATGGCGATACAATGAGAATTTGCATTCAAAGGGAAGGCTAAGTATATGCAGAAAAAGAGTTTTGTGTGTGAGTTAGAGGCATGCCGCCTGTACACCTCCAACTGTGTGAGGGAACCAAATTGAAAGGAACTTCATTTTGAATTTGTAGGATAAAATCTGCTTTGCCTGGTGTCTGTTTAAGTCAATGGGTTATTATTGCCTTGGGGAAGATTACCTGGGAGTGATTAATTTGGGGATTTATTTAAAAGTTATTATGGTAGTAATTTGTAGGTGTGTATGTGTTTAAATCTATTGTTAAATTAATAAATGTTTAATTTAATTTATATAAAAAATCTCTTGAGGCTTGATGGTTTTTATTCCTGAACTGAGAGCTGCATCTCAAACATACCAATTGAAAATATAGGTTATGACAGTTGTTTAATTTTCCTTCTGGGATTTTAAATAACTCAGCCTTTACCAGCTGCTCTGTTATATCAGTGTGTGAGTTAGTGGTGTTGTCCCTTGAGATGTGAGATTCCTGTGGATGTGTGGTGACTTTGGGAGTGTGTGTGTTGAGAGTGATGAGGTGGTTGCCTTACCCTTGCGGAATGGATGAAAGCATTCATCCTCTTCCTGCACTGATAGCTGACCTCCCCTGTGCTTCAGTGGCACTGACCGCCGCTGCTTGTTATTATGGTAGTAATTTGTGGATGTGTATGTGTTTAAATCTATTGTTAAATTAACAAATGTTTAATTTAATTTACATAAAAAACCTCTTGAGGCTTGGTGGTTTTTATTCCTGAAATCAGAGCTGCATCTCAAACATACCAATTGAAAATATAGGTTATGACAGTTGCTTAAGTTTCCCTCTGGATTTTAAATAACTCGCCCTTCACCAACTGCCGTGTCATAAAAATTGGGCGCTCTTGGCGGGATAATATTTGTAATTCCTTGATTGGTTTGGAATTGATGAAACTTAAGGTTACGAGTACAAGAAGCACTTTCAATTCAGGAGTTGGTGAGGTTTTTTTTGGAAGTGGTGAGACTGCAAGATGGCTTTGGCAATTGCTAAAACTTGTCTGGGAGTAGAAGTTATAACTCTGACTGGGTTGCAAAAAATAACCAAGGGCAGAAATTTTCGCTCGTCAGGCGGGTGCAAGCCCCAACCCGCTTGAGCGTGAAGTGATGCGTGTTGACGTTGGCCGAGCGTGCCAATGTCAACACGCAGTCGCACAATAATTTGGTCAGCAGACGCACGCTGGAGTTGGCAGTGCGCCCACCGACAATTAAAAAACCTGTTAAGGCTATTAAATAATCAATTAAATTAATTTTTTTGCTGGCAAAAAGGCTAAGCGGCCTTTGCATTTTTTTGGAAACCTCATCCACAGGCGGGATGAGATTTCCGAAAGCAAATAATAATAAAGTTAAAGTTTTAAAATTTAATTAATGACATGTTCCTGCTCATGTGACAGAGCCACATGAGGGGACATGTTTTATTACATTGTTGTTTTCTTCATTTTCTTTTATTAAAAATGCTTCATCTCCCTGAGGCGGCTCTGTGCCCTAGGGAGATTATGCAGCGCTCACTAGCGCACATGCGCGAAGTTCGCCCTCGGTCCGCTCGCCCTCCTCCCCCCGCCTGCACAGGCAGTGTTTATCGCTGCCACTCGCGTTTCACACAGGACGGGCCTTCTTTGGCCCGCCAGCGTGAAATCGCGGCCCGGTCCCGATCTGCCCTCGCCCAACCTGCCCACCATGGGCAAAATTCTGCCCCAGAGCTGGCAGATAAGTTAAAATTGGGGTTGCCTGTGGGGGCGAGGAAATCAGATATAATTAGAAGTATAGCACAGCATCTACAGTTGGAAATGATACCTGACACTACTGAATCACAGCTGGAGGTAGTGAGACTTCAGTTTGAAATGAAGAAGCTTGAATTTGAACAAGCAAAGGAACTGAAAAGACTTGAATTAGGAGCAAAGGAAAGAGAATTGACATTTAAAATGGAGCAAGCAGAAGGGCAGGCGAAAGAAAGGAAGCTGGAATTAGAATTTCAGCCAAGAGAGAAAGAGAGAAAAAGAGAATACCTGTCTAAAATGTTGGAAGTTAAAAAAGAGATCTCAGATTCTGAGGAGAGTTCTGATGATGAAAACATCTTTAACCTAAAACCAAGTGGGGAGATGTTTAGATTTGTACAAGCTCTTCCAAAGTTTGAGGAGAAAGATGTTGAAGCGTTCTTTATTTCATTTAAGAAGATAGTTAAACAGATGAAATGGCCACAGGAGTACTGGATGTTACTATTACAGTCTAAGTTGCTGGGTAGCACGCATGAGGTATACGCTTTGAAGACTGAAGAGGTGGATTATGATGTGGTCAAAAAGGCTATTTTGAGTGCATATGAGTTCGTTCCTGAAGCATACAGGTGGAAATTTAGGAATATGAGCCTGGGAAAACCTATATTGAGTTTGAGAGAGTTAAAAAAAGTAATTTTGACCGGTGGATACAGCGTTAAAAATAGAGACAACATATGCAGGTCTTAGGGGAGTAATTCTTTTGGAAGAATTTAAGAACTCAATCCCTTCGGTAGTGAGAACTCATTTGGAGGAACAGGGGGTCCAAACCGTAAGACAAGCAGTGGAGATATCTGGTTATTATGAGTTAGTTCATAGAGCTAAACCTTTTTATCATCACCCTTTCAAATCAGAAAAGGATAGAAAGTGAGAAGGTGGAAGGAAGGTAGGTAGTCAGGGAAGAGGAGTGGCTGGGAATTCCCAGGAAGTTTTTTCTCAGAATAAAAAGGAAGGTGCTGAGGGTAGGATTCTAAAATTGAGGTGTTTTAAATGTAATAAAGTGGGGCACACAAAGTCAACGTGTTGGAAATTATTGGGAAAATCTGTTGGAATTATTGGGGTACAGGAAAGCTCTGGAAATAAAAATACTGTGGATTCTGAGGTTCAGGCACAGGAAAAACCAGTGGTTTGTGTACAGGTAAAACAGGGAGAATCAGTGATAGGTAAAGAAGTGGGAATGTGTTCACAATTTACCCAAGAGAATTCTGAGGAGCAGGTTGCAGAAATGTTTCAAGGCTGTGTGTGTGAAGGGAAAGTCGTTCCATGTATACGGGATGGAGTAGGTAAAGGTGTTCAAATTTTAAGAGACACAGGAGCTAGTGAATCTTTAATGTTGTAGGATAGTGATATTTGTTGTTCAGAGGAAGTATTGCAGGAGCAGGTGGTAATAAGTGGGATTCATGGAGATGCTAAATCTATTCCATTGTAGAAGTTAAACTTAAAGAGCAAATGGAAGACGGATGAAGTTGGAGTAGTGGAAAAATTGCCCAGTGCAGGGGTTCAGTTTATCGTGGGTAATGATATAGCTGGATCACAAATGTGGGTGATGCCTAGGGTAGTTGAGCAGCCTGTAGAAGTGTTTTCAACAGAGGTGTCACAGAAGGAGCATCTTGGATTGTTTCCTGATTGTGTGATAATGAGATCTCAGGCTCATAGGTTGAAACAAGAAAAACAAGAAGGGCAGGCAGTTCAAAGACAAGAAGAAGGTGTCGAAATCCATTTAGCTGGCATTGTCTTTGATAACATTGTTCAGAAGGAAAGATTACAGGGCAATTCAGCTGAAATGTATAATTCAAGGAGGTTAGTGGAGTTACAGAAAAATGATTTGCAATTAAAGCAGTTATATCAGAAAGCGTATTCAGAAACAGAAGCAAAATGTATTCCAGTATGTTATTACCTTCAAGGAAACATTTTAATGAGAAAATGGAGACTGGATCATGTCTCAGCAAATGAAATCTGGAGTGAGGAGCATTGGATTGTTATCCCATTAGGGTATAGAAATGAGATCCTGAGGATTGCTCATGAAATTCCGGTGGGGGGACATTTAGAAATTAGGAAAACACAGGAAAAGATACAGAGGGTTTTTTTGGCCAGGATTGCACAGGGATGTAGTCAAATTCTGTAGAACCTGTCATAAATGTCAAATAGCAGGGAAACTACAAGCAGTAATTAAGCCGGTGCCTTTAATCCCAATACTAGCATTTGAAGAACCTTTTACTTAGGGCCATGGTTGATTGTGTAGGACCCCTCCTTATGACTAAAAGTGGAAATCAGTACTTACTAACCATAATGGATGTGTCTACCAGGTTTCCTAAAGTGATACCTTTAAGAAATATTATAACTAAGAAGATGGTGGAGGAGTTAATTAAATTTTTTACAAGATATGGTTTACCTAAGGAAATACAATCAGATCAGGGGTCAAATTTCATGTCACAGCTGTTTAAGGGAGTAATGAACAGTTTGAGGATAAAACAATTGAAGTCAACAGCTTACCATCCAGAGTCACAAGGAGCTTTGAAAAGATGGCATCAAACTTTAAAAACCATGATGATAGCGTACTGTCAGGATTATCCACAGGATTGGGATACAGGAACTCAATTTTTTTTTATTTGCTATTAGAGACACTCCTAATGCATCGGCTGGTTTGAGCCCTTTTGAACTAGTTTATGGTCATGAGGTAAGGGGACCACTGAAATTAATTCATGAGAAATTGGTGGGTCAAAATTCAGAAACTATTCTCTTGGATTACGTATCAAATTTCAGGGAAAGATTGAATAGAGCATGTGAGTTGGCTAGGGAACATTTAAAGATATCACAGCAAGTGGAGAAAGTGAAGGCAGATAAGAAAGCTAAAGCTCACAGTTTTGTTGCTGGAGAGAAAGTATGACTTTTGTTACAAGTACTTGGTGATTCATTAAATGTAAGATTTAGTGGGCCTTACAGGATTGAAAAGAAATTGAGTGAAGTAAATTATTTAATAAATACTCCAGATGGAAGAAAGGAGCAGAGGGTGTGCCATGTAAATATGCTTAAAAAGTACTTTTGACAGGGAAGGTGAAGATTTTAGAACTAGGAAAGGGCAAAACCTTGGAGGGATTTGAAAACACATGTAAGAAGGAAAAAGAGGTATTAATGATGGTGGATGATGAGAAAGAGGTAGAAGTGCAGGACTCTGAAATTGATTTTCCTCTAATCAAGTTGAATAATGAGGGAGTGCTTCAAAATTTAAATGAAATATTGAGTTAACTTCCAAGCAAGTGTTAAAGTGATTTGGAAAAGCTATTGCAGTCATTCAAAACTATTTGTGGAATTAAGTTAGGGAGGACACCTTTAGCTATACATGGGCCAGAATTTTTACCTTGATGGGCAGGCGGGTCCCACCGGGTCAGCGGCGGGTGGGCAGCCGAACTCTGCCGCCGAAACGGGGCCCGCCGCCATTTTGAGTGGGTGGGCCAATTAAGGCCCGCCCAGCGGCCTGCCCAACAGGAAGCGCATGGAGGGGTTCCCCATCTGTCAAAGTGCGCTCTTTCGCGCATGCGCACGAAAGAGCGCACATCTCCCTGAGACTAAGTGCTGTCTCAGGGAGATTACTGACAGTATAAAAATCTTTAAAAATAGAAAAATTTTAAAATTATCAACATGTCCCCCTCATGTGACAATGTCATATGAGATGGGACATTTTAATAAGAAGCACATAAACTTTATTGAAGTTTTTAAAAACGGACATGGAACCTCATCCCGCCAGTGGATGAGGTTTCATGTATTATCAGAAGCCCGCTGGGGCTCCTGGCCTGCCCGCCAACCTTAAGGTTGGACAGGCAGGGCATTTAACAAGCTTAATTATCCTGTCAATGGCCTTAATTGGCCATTAACAGGTCGGCAGGCAGACAGCTGATTCCTCAATATTTAAATGGACCAGAATGACTTCGGGGGTTCCTCCCAGTGTCATCCCATGTTATTTTCCCGTCAGCGAACGGGCCCTGCCCCCAAATCGCCGACGGGAAAATTCTGCCCATGATGTCTCTGTAACAGCTTCATCTTCCATAAGGTAACATCCTTATAGATTAAATCCGGAAAAGTTATCACAAGTACAGAAAGAAATTGAATTTATGCTTCAAAATGATACCATTGAGTCTAGTTGCAGTAACTGGGATTCGCCTATTGTGCTGGTACCGAAACCGGATGGAACACAAAGACTGTGTATGGACTATCGAAATTTGCAGTGACAAAAGCGGATTCATATCCTATGCCATGATTGGAAGATTGCATTGAGAAAATGGGACAATCAAAATTTATCACAAAGATTGACTTGCTAAAAGGATTGGCAGGTACCGTTGTCGGAGAGAGCACAGGAGATATCGGCTCTTGTAACGCCAAATGGATGGTATCAGTTTAAAGTCATGTCATTTGGTATGAAGAATGCACCTGCGACATTTCAAAGACTGACAAACAAAATAATTGCAGGTCTAAGTAATTGTGCTGTTTATATTATGATATAATAGTTTTCAGTCCTATGTGGGAGTAGCATTTACGGCATCTGGAAGGATTATTTTCTCAATTACAAGGAGTTAATTTGGTGATGAACTTAGCTAAAAGTGAATTTGCAAAAGCGCAAGTTACGTATCTAGGCCACATCATTGGTCATGGTAAGGTGGCCCCGAGGGATGTGAAAGGCTATTGTGGATTTCCCCATGCCTACAACAAAACGATAAGCTTTGAGGTTTCTGGCCATGAGTGGGTTTTACTGGAAATTTGTACTAAATTTTAGCAGTGTGGCTGCTCCACTAACTGAACTATTAAAAAAGAACAAGAAGTTTCAATGGACATTGGAGTGCCAGAAGTAATTTGATAGTTTGAAAACTGTATTAACTACGACACCAGTTTTGGCAGTACCCAGTTATGCCAAGCAATTCAAATTGACCATTGATGCAAGCGATATAAGCATTGGGGCTGTACTGTTGCAAGAAGGTGACACTGAAATTGAAAAACTGATAGGGTATTTTTCACGGAAGCTCAATGCACAACAGAGAAGATATTCAACGATTGTAGAAAAGACTTTGGGTTTGGTGTTAGTGTTGCAGTATTTTGAAATTTATGTTGCCAACAGTTCATCAGAAACAATTGTTTATACAGACCAAAAGGAGAGACCAGCAATATGTTTATATTACTCACAAAATTGGTACTATGAAAGGGGTTTTATTGTTAGATGAGGTGAAGTTCAAAGGACTGATGATACAATGAGAATTTGCATTCAAAGGGAAGGCTAGGTATATTCAGAAAAAGAGTTTTGTGTGTGAGTCAGAGGCATACAGCCTGTATGCCTCCAACTCTGTGAAGGAACCAAATTGAAAGGAACCTCATTTTGAATTTGTGAGATAAAATGTGCTTTGCCTGGTGTCTGTTTAAGCCCATGGGTTATTGTTGCCTTGGGGAAGATTACCTGGGAGTGATTAATTTGGGGATTTGTTTAAAAGTTATTATGATAGTAATTTTAGATGTGTATTGTTTAAATCTATTGTTAATTTAATAAATGTTTAATTTAATTTATATAAAAAACCTCTTGCGGCTTGGTGGTTTTTATTCCTGAACTGAGAGCTGCATCTCAAACATACCAATTGAAAATATAGGTTATGACAGTTGTTTAAGTTTCCTTCTGGGATTTTAAATAACTCAGCCTTTACCAGCTGCTCTGTTATATCAGTGTGCGAATTAGTGGTGTTGTCCCTTGAGATGTGAGATCCCTGTGGATGTGTGGTGGCTTTGGTAGTGTGTGTGTTGAGAGTGATGAGGTGGTTGACTTACCCTGGCGGAATGGATGAAAGCATTCATCCTCTTCCTGCACTGATAGTTGACCTGCCCTGTGCTCCAGTGGCACTGACCCTCCCAAGCTGGATTGGCGACTCTGGTGGATCTTCTGCAGCCAGAGCAGAGGTAGAGGACATCGCGTCGGCCTTCCACTACATCCAGGAGGTGTAACTAAATTTGGAGGCTGCCATCTTCTTTGCTTTCGGGGCCATCTGTCTCCTGAAACAGTCCTGGTCTGTAGACACGAAGCAGGCTGTGCTCTGGTGTGCTTTAAACATGGTGCCCGGAGCAAGGAAGTGCTGAGGTTACGGTGTGGCAGACAAATCCGAGCCCACCCACCAGTGATCCGATGTGTTCCCTGCAAACGCATAATTAATGAGGCAGGATGCGCCGGGAATGGGAAGGTTCGGTGCAAAGAGCCGCCATTGTGGCCGGTGGGCAAAACATCCTTTGTGCAAATCTGGGACAATTCCGCCCATAGAATAATCCAATGCTTATAGCTGAGAAAGAAGCTATTTGGCTCATCATGGCTGTGCCACCTGTCTGCAAGCGCAACTCAGCTAGTCCCATTCCCCTGTCTTTTCCTGGTAGTTCTCCAATCTTTTTCTCTTCTAATAATACCCTTTTGAAAACCTTAATTGAATCTATCCCCACCACAATCTGAGGCAGACCATTCTAGATGCTACCACTCATGTTAAGAAAGTGTTTCCTCCTTTCACTTTTCAGTTTTTTTGCCAGTCGCCTTAAATTGGTGTTGTCTTGTTCTCAACAGTTCCGCCAATGGAAACAGTTTCGCACTATCTATTCTGTCCGGATCCCACATGATTTTGAACACCTCTATCAAATCTCTTCTCAACCTCTTTTCTACGGAGAATAGCCCCAGCATAGCCAATCTATACTTGTAACTGAAGTCCCACCATTCTCGTAAATATTTTCTGCATCCTCTCTAATGTTTTCACATCTTTCCTGAAGGGTGGTGTCCAGAATTGGACACCATAATTAGTAGAGGCCAAACCAGTGTTGAACCAATACAGGTTCATCATAACTTCCTTGCTTTTGTAGGATCTGCTTCTATTTATAAAGCCCAGATTACGTATGTTTTATTAACTGCTTTCTCACCTGCCCTGCCACCTTCAATGATTTGTGCATGTACCCACCACCACCTCCACCCCGCCGAGTCCCTCTGCTCCTGCAACTCCTTTAGAATTGTATATTTTTTTTAATATTGTCTCTCCTTGTTCTTCCTCTCAAAATGTATCACTTCATCCTTCTCTGCATTAAATTTCATCTGTTACATGCCCACCCATTTCACCAGCCTGTCTATGTCCTCTTGAAGTCTATCCATATCCTCCTCACAGGTCACCAGACCACTTTTACCAAGCTTTTAGACACCCATATTAATACCTCCTTCCTTGATTTGGTGTTAACTTTTGCATATTAACACTCTTGTGGAGTACCTTGGAACATTTTCCAACACTAGAAAGCACAGTATAAATGCCCATTCGAGTGATACATAGAATGATATAACACAGGGTGAGACCTTTCGGCCCATAGTGCTTGCTCCAATTTTTGTTGTTAAGTATCTCAAAGGTTAAAGGCAGGCTAAAACCCTTTTACTCTTCCTCAGGGTCTGCTGGCCACCCGCGGAGCCACAGGGAAGTCTCTTTGCAGTCTATGGCCTCCCACATGGCAAAATGCCAGTGGCTGGGAAAATGGTCCTTAATTGGAACTTTAATTCTCTAAATTGACTCTTCACCTCCAATCGGCGGGCAGCCAAGCCATTACTGGAAAACTTGCTTGGCAACAATACTGCATTGAGGAAACATCCCGTCGTGACTCCCCAGCATTTTACCAGGTCTCCGCCTGCCTCCTAGCCCACCACCCTGGGGGCGGGTTAAATTATGCCCAGCTGTCAGTTCCAAGACCTATGTTTAAATCCAGTCCAAACTGACAAGATGACAGCCACATTCCTTTGTTGGTGGTAACCTCCGATGAGAAATGAGCTTGTGCATTCTGAATCCAATTATGAGTGGACAGGCCCAAAAGCACAAAACTGTTTCAAACAGGCAAGATCATTCAGATGTAGCAGATTGACTGGTGTTGAATTATGTCAATATGGGAATATGTGAGCTGGGTGCTCCAGGTATTTGGGACAGATACAATTTCTAATTTTCATTCATGCCTTGGATTTACAAATTCAATTCAAATCATTTAAATTCATAAATGGTGGTAAACTAGGAGGCAGCTAATTCTGAACAGGCAGCTCAGGAATGACAAATTGAGTTGGACATGATGTGCAATTGGGTAGAATCATAGCTGATTTAAATTTAAAACAACAAAGTGTAAAGTTCTACACATGGGGGGAACTACAAGTGATGCATGTATTCCATGAAGATATTGAAAAAGCTAAGGATGAAGTTTAAAGAGATGTGAGGTTTTCAGCAAACTCATCATTAATGGAGTGTTCAATGGTTTAATTGATATGTGATTGATTATGTTAGTCTGTTGAATGATTAACCTTCACTGTGCTTGATTGATAAAGCTTGGATGGAGCCTCTGAGAGTTAAAGTTAACAGAAACTTCCAGAAAATCATGAGAAGCCAGAGCTCTGAACATGTTTGGAGACATCTTGTAATTGAAGAGATATTTTAAAGCATTGTAAATAAACCTTTTGTAGACTTAAAACTAGTGTCATCTCTGCATTGCTTCTGGTATAAGAACCTGGCACATAAAGAGTTAATGTGGGACTTAATGCAGTGCCTCCCATGCAGTGATGTAAGAGAAGGCATGACTTGCACCTAAGGCTCAGTGTTCGTTGGACAGAGCCATGTGTGTAGAAACAAGCTTGGAGACAGCTCCTAGTTTGGGTGTTTACTGTACCTATGCATATAGTTTCTGTTAGTTAATAAACTCTTACTGTTGAACTACCTAAGATACAAATACCTTAATGAGATATACCGAACTATGCTCACCACCTTACAACATTGCTCTCAGGTAAGCAAAATGCATAAAATATACAACAAACCGGTAAATACACAACAATTAAAGCATTTGAATTTTCTTCCCATAGAATGAGAATACTGCCCATCAATATGAACCCACTGCTAACCCTCTAAAAGCTCCGTAAATTATTTTAATTGAGAGTTTAGCCTTTATAGGCCTTTGACAGTTCGGCGGGCACGCAGCCTGAAAGTCTGAATGATGCGCCATGACATCAGGACGCACGCCCAATGTCACCACGCGTCATTTTACGCCTCAGTGAGCGAGCTCCGTGCTCCCTCGCCGAGCCGAAGATTCAGTCCATGGTTCCACTTCTCCCCTATGCCAACAACTTTCTCCAACCCTACAAAACTCTACTCCTCCAATTCTGGCCTTTTCTGCATCCCTCCCTCCCCTTCACCCACTATAGCAAGCTATTTCTTCAGCCAACAAAGTCCTTGGCTCTAGAATGCCCTCTTTTAACTTCTCCATCTCTCCGCCTCCCCTTCCATCTTTAAAACCCACTTTTTCGGCTAAGTTTTTGGCCATCTCCTATCTCTCCCATATAAGCAAAGAACTGCGGATGCTAGAAATCCAAAACAAAAACAGAAACAGAAATACCTGGAAAAACTCAGCAGGTCTGGCAGCATCGGTGGAGAAGAGCACAGTTGACGTTTCGAGTCCTCATGACCCTTCAACAGAACAGGTCATGAGGACTCGAAACGTCAACTGTGCTCTTCTCCACCGATGCTGCCAGACCTGCTGAATTTTTCCAGGTATTTCTGTTTTTGTTTTTGTTCCTATCTCTCCCAAATCTCCTTCTTTGTCTGGGCATCCATTTTTGCTTATGCCTCTGTGGGCATTTATCTTGGGGTGTTTATTTAATTCAAAGGCACTCTAAAAATGCAAGCTATTATTGTTACTCTAGCAATGCTGAATGATAACAAAGCCTAGCTCCAAGAAGCAACACCTGCAAAAATTAAATGGCTAACCACATGGACTGCAATTAATGGTGGAATGGGTGATATACTTTACTCCCCTTCAGTTGATTACTCCAGTTTTTCTTCTTTCCAGGCAGCATGTGGCCCTTAAGAGTTGATTCAGCAGTGACTTTTCAGCCTCCGCCACAGTGAACTGCGCCGTGCAGGCGGAAATCCAACTGGGAAATTTGTTGTTGTCAGCTGCACAAAGCCCGCCCTACCAAGTTACTGTTCATATTCCTGGCTATAGGAAAATTTAGAACCAAAGTATGTTCAAGAGCATTTAGGTCACACAATGTCATGTAGGGGAAGCATATGGAAGCCAGCACCAGGCGATCCATACGCAACCCTGTTATTTAATTATAAATCTGTCAGCACTGATGTTGGCGTGTGTGTGCTCTCAAATGTTTGGGGCCAGTTTCATCAGGTGAAAAATAAAAGGTTTGTCACTGAACACATTAGTGCAGCGTATGGGACAGGTGTGAATAGGATTATCAGTGTTTAAGCTACATTTCCAAGTGACGAGCAGATGTGTTGTATGACAACTTCAGGAATAATAGGTGCAGCTGACAACAGGACCTCCCTTTGGTCTCTTCATTTTTCGAAGAGGTGACCAGGTGTGTAGATGAGGGTAATGCATTTGACGTAGTCTACTTGGACTTCAGCAAGGCTTTTGATAAGGTCCCGCATGAGAGACTGATAACGAAGGCAAGAGTCCATGGGATCCAAGGCAATTTGGCAAATTGGATCCAGAATTGGCTGAGTGGCAGGAAGCAGAGGGTAATGGTCGAGGGATATTTTTTTGACTGGATGCCTGTGTCCAGTGGGGTTCCACAGGGATCCCAACACGGGTCCCATGCTGTTTGTGGTATATATAAACGATTTAGACTTGAATGTAGGACGGTTGATCGGTAAGTTTGCGGATGACACGAAAATTGGTGGGGTGGTAAATAGTGAGGAGGATAGCCTTAGATTACAGGAGGGTATAGTCGGGGTGGTCAGATGGGCTGATCAGTGGCAAATGGAATTTAATCCGGATAAGTGTGAGGTGATGCATTTGGCAGGACAAACAACGCACGGGAATATATGATGAATGGTAGGACCCTGGGAAGTACCGAGGATCAGATGGACCTTGGTGTGCATGTCAACCGGTCCCTTAAGGTAGCGGGGCAGGTAGATAAGGTGGTTAAGTAGGCATATGGGATACTTGCCTTTATTAGCCAAGGCATAGAATATAAGAGCAGGGAGGTTATGCTGGAACTGTATAAAATGCTGGTTAGGCCACAGCTAGAGTATTGCGTACAGTTCTGGAATCCGCATTATAGGAAGGATGTGGTTGCACTAGAGAGAGTGCAGAGGATATTTACCAGGATGTTGCCTGGGCTGGAGAGTTTTAGTTATGAGGAGAGATTGGAAGACTGGGGTTATTTTCCCTGGAGCAGAGGAGATTGAGGGGGGACATGATTGAGGTGTATAAAATTTTGAGGAGCATAGATAGGGTTGGCAGGAAGGAACTTTTCCCCTTGGTGGAGAGATCAGTAACCAGGGGGCATAGATTTAAGGTAAAAGTCAGGAGGTTTAGAGGGGATGTGAGGAAGAATTTTTTCACCCAGAGGGTGGTGGGAATCTGGAACTCGCTGCCTGAAAGGGTGGTAGAGGCAGAAACCCTCATAACATTCAAGAAGTATTTGGATGTACACTTGTGAAGCCATGGTATACAAGGCTATGGGCCTAGTGCTGGAAAGCGGGATTAGAATAGTTAGGAACAAAAAACTACCGCGGATGCTGAAAATCCAAAACAGTTCTGTTGAAGGGTCATGAGGACTCGAAACGTCAACTCTTTTCTTCTCCGCCGATGCTGCCAGACCTGCTGAGTTTTTCCAGGTAATTCTGTTTTTGTTTTAGAATAGTTAGGTACTTGTTTGACCGGTGCAGACTCGATGGGCCAAAGGGCCTTTATCTGTGCTGTCGACCTCTATGACAAAGTTCCTCCTTGTGATTTCTTTGGTGTGTCTAGTGGCTTTCCAGCTCAGGAGTTTCTATGATGGGTCGAATATCAGTGGCGCCATAGGTTGCCGGAAAATTAAAGCACGGTGACAGCTGCCTGAGAAGCGAGCCTTGGATTATGTGATTCACTGCAAAGGCCTAAATCAAGCTGAATATTGAGAAAGAAAGAAAGGATTGCATTTATTTAGCACTTATCACAACTATCAGACATCTTTACAGTCAACAAAGTACCACTGGAGTGTAGTCAGTGTCGTAATATAGGAAACTCAGCAGCTAATTTGTGCACTGCAAGCCCCCACAAAAAGCAATGTGATAATGACCAAATAATTTGTTCTTGTGATGGTGATTGAGGTATAAATATTGGCCAGAACACTCGGGAAAACTCGCTTGTTCTTTGAAATTAGGCCATGGGATTTTTTTACACTCACCAGAGCAGGCAGATGGAGACTCGGTTTAACGTCATTTGAGAGATGGCACCTCCGACAGCTCAGCACTCCCCCAGGACTATGCTGGAATGTCAATGTAAGTTTTTGTGCTCAAGCCCTGGAGTGGAACATGAACCCAGAACCATGTCTGAGGCAAGAGTGCTATCAACTAAGGCAGGCTGACTCTAAGAGCAGAATCGTCCCAGATTTGCACTAAGTGCAGTAGTGGGTGGGTAAAACAACGTTTTACCCGCCAGCCACAATTGTGGCTTTTCACGCCGTATCATTCCAAACTCGCTGCATTGATTATGCATTCCCAGGAAACACTGTTTCCATGGTGGGCGGTCTCTCATTCGCCAGCCATGCCACCACCTCGCCACTTCAGCACACCAGGCACACCTCTCAGTACCTCCAGCCCATAACTGCTGCAAATAAGACATGGCCCTTAAAGGCAAAAAGACTGCAGTCCCCGGATTCAATGATGGATCCCTCAAGCACCTTTTGGACGCAGTGGAGGCCCGCTGTGATGTCCTCTTCTCCTGCTCTGGAGGCAGGATGGGCAGCAATCTCACTAATCCGGCTTGGGAGGCAGTGGCAGTGGTGGTCAGTGCCAACGTCTATCAAAAGAGGGCAGTCACCCAGTGCCGCCAGAGGATAAATGATCTCCTGCCTTCCGCCAGGGTAAGTCACTCGTCTCATCACTCTCAGCTCACACACTCACAACCCATCACACAACCACGGGGCCCTCACTCACTGCCAGTTTAAGGGACATCACCATTCACTCTCATACACACCTTCATTGTCCTCATCCTGTCCTTGGGACCATTTACCTCCCACACATGCCAGGCATACTTATCATCTGGCCTGGCAGGCATCCTGCTTACACTCTCTCCATCTCTATTCATGCAGGACAAGCTGACACAGAACAAGAGGGAGAGGTCACAGACCAATGGAGGAATGCCTGAAATCAAGGTCCTCACGGACTTTGAAAACAGAACCACCCAGCTGGCGGGTGAGGATCTGGACCGGTCCTGTGCTGACGGGGAGGTCAGCAATTATCTACCAAGTAAGGATCCAGCTGTGCAACATCCATCAGACAACCATGCTGTGAGTGATGTGTCCTGTTTCACAGGCCACTGCCAGGCACTAATTATCTCCCCTTGCTTTCGCAGTCACATCTGCCAAACAACCAACGGAGTCCACAGCCCAAGGCCTCCAATCAAGCCCCACAGAGGAATCTGGAGGCACCCTCCTTGAAGTCTCGTCACAGCGCTCACCCACACCCTCCACCAGCGCAGAGACACACACCTCAGTGGGACCTAGCTTTACAGCAGTCTTGGAATCACAATCTGGTGAGCACGTGGCACTGCCTGATCCGCAGTAGGCGGAGGCAGGGACTTCCCAGGTTTCCGGCACTCGGGGGACTGCTGGAGGCCAGAAAGTTGCTGAGTCCGAGTCAGATGATGAGCCTCTGGACTCAGTCATGTCACAGTTGCAGGAGCTGCAAAGGCAAGCTCGAGAACATCAGGAAGGGATGGCCACTGCACTCCTCAGATTGCAAGGCACAATGGAGGAGACTGTCCACCTTCAGTCTTAGGTGATAGCGCTGGCATGCCAACTCACCAAGGTCAACACTGGAACACTGGTAGGTTCGCGGTCACCATGGAGACCTTGGTCCAGGACATTGCCCCTGCACTGCTGCGTGGGCTGAACTCCATTGCTGACACCATAGTTAGCCTCCAACAGTGTGTACATGAGAGAGGTGTGGGGTAGCTCGCTCTCACTCCAGCTGCCCCTTCTCAAACAGGAGTCAGCCAGGGGCCCTTGGGCGCCCATCGGGAGGAGGATCAGCAGGTGTACTCCCCAGGGCCATCCACCCAGGTTACTCCGGGAGTGTTTGGCCCATCCGAATCCCCTCTTCCTGTGACCTCTGCAGCTCCAGCCCCTCAGGCCAACAAGGGTGCCACTGCCATACAGCAGGTTCCGAAAAGCGGGCCAGGACCCTCCAGGTCTCGACCATCCAGAGGAAGCCCACTAAGGTCATCACAGACAGGGCTTAGCAGCCAGCAGGCTGCCCCCATCTCCGCTGTGGATAGCTGGGGAGCACTAAGTCATAGCGACAGGATGAGGAAAGTTAAGAAGATGTAGTTGCACAGCCTGGGTGTGGGTGTTAATCACTTGTACATGCTGTTCACTATTGTAAATAAACTCCCAAGAATGTCTCCTTGCCTATGGCTCCTTGTTCTGATGAACAGTGTTTGTGTCACTCAGATGTGAAACCTTTCTGCACAATATAAAGGCAGGTGTCTAAGTCCAAGGCCTCTTCCTCGTGCTTTGTGCAGCCTTCAGACCAAAGTGACGGTCTGCTCTCACACTCCCTGGACACATTACTGATGCCTGCACCTCGATGGTGCTTGTCAATGCTGCAAGAATGTTGTGGGCAGGCGTCACAGAGTTCCATCATTCTCTCTGTGTTCTCTCAGCACCTTTAAGGTGGAACTGGCCCCCATCTCATCAGCATCTGTGACCAGTGATGCTGTGCTCCTGAAGGGGTCGGGTGCTGAAGGCGGACAAAGGATCAGACGCTTTTAAAGTTTCATGGCTGCTTCTCTATGATATGACCCTGATCACAGAGCACAAGCAAGCTGCCCTCGGCCAGACAGGAGTCAGACAATCTCAGAGGCTATGTGAAGATCCATGAGGTGTCCTCACTGCATGTCGTCATCGTCCTTCTGCAATCGAGCAACTGCTAGGGCCTCCACTGCGTCTCCATGACAGGAGCATTCTCACAGAGGGTATGTGTGCTGCCATAACCCAGACTGGAGTCCAACATTCATAGATGCAATGTGAGGATCTACGGTGCCTCCTCACTGCATGTTGTCAACATCCTCCACAAATCTAGCAGCTATGAGGGCCTCCCGAACGTGCCTGCCTCATCTGGCCAGTGCGAGGGTCATCCCCATCATTGTTGCCATCAAGGACCTTCTCACCTTCATCCCCATTGGCGTCCTCCTCATCGGAGGAGACCTCCAGCTCCTCAATCTCCTCCTCCCCCCTTTGCAGCGCCAGGTTGTGAAGGGCGCAGCAGGCGACGATGATGCATGACACCCTCTGTGGATTGTATTGCAGGTCTCCAGCAGACCGGTCCAGGCACCAGAACCTCATTTTCAGCATTCCGATGGTCTGCTCCACCAAGTTGTGAGTTGCAGCATGAGCCTCGTTATACCTTTGCTCTGCTGCAGTCTGAGGCCATCGCATGGGTGGCATCAGCCACATCCTCTGTGGAAGGCTCTTGTGCCCAAGGAGCCATCCCTGCAGCTTCTGTGGACCCTGGAAATTGTCAGGGATCTGAGACCAACTGAGAATGTAGGAGTCATACACACTCCCTGGAAACCGTGCGCACACCTGCAGGATGCATTTGTGGTGGTCGCACACCAGCTACACATTCAGTGAATGGAATCCCTTGCCATTGACATAGTTGAAAGTGTGTTGCGACGGAGATCTGAGTGCCATGTGAGTGCAGTCGATGGCACCCTGCACCTGTGGGAAACCCAAGATCTTGGAAATCCAATTGCTTTTGTGTCCTGGCTGTCTTGGTCCCGGGTGAAATGCACTAAGTTGCGTGCCCTCGCAAAGATGGCATCTTTGACCTCATGGATGCATTTGTGGGTGGAGGCTTGTGATATCCCACAGAGGCCACCTGTGGAGCCCAGAAAGGAGCCACTGGCATGGAAATTGAGCATCGCTTTCACTTTTATGACCACTGGCAGTGGATGCCCTCCATGTCCCCATGGCACCAAATGTTGCAGCAGCTGGCAGATGTGACCAACCAGTTCCCTAGACGTGTGCAGTCTTCGGTGACACTGATTCTCGGTCATCTGTAGGAATGAAAGGCGGCTTCTTTCTACCCTGGGTCTAGTTAGGTGCCAACTAGCAGTGGCTCGTTGTGGCTTTTCGGCAGCATGTGCGGGAGCCCCAGCCACTCCTTCTTTCAGAGAGTGCTGCTCCTCCCTCTGAGCAGCCAGGTGCCTCAGTCACTCCATTTTCCGCCATCTTTGCTCTGTTTAAGCCACGAGGCATACGGTTAGGTCACCAGGCTCCACGATCCTGATGTACTCCCCCTGCAGAATGAAAGAGAGAGAGAGACGCATGGGTTAGCATAGGTGTACTAAGACCTGTCTTAACATATTCCAGAGAGTGCTGGCCACCACTTGGATGGCCAGAGATTAGTGCACTGCATAGCTGTCCAAAATGCCACCCACCTCTGCCCCAAACCACCTGAAATTGCTCTCAGCTCAGGACCACACATTCTCCTAACCCACACTGCAAGGCTGCGCTGTTAGCTTGAACCAAGGGGGAGACTGGTCCAAACCAGGATGATGACATTGCAAAGGGATGTGAGCGCCTCCACCAGTGACTGCTCTATGGCCAGCTTTAGCAAGGAGATTGTTCAATGTGCCCAGACATCCAGCTGTTCTGCAGTCCACTAAAACACTCATTACTTTGCAGTCTATGCCCGAGGGGTGAAAAGCTCTGGAGCACTTGGTGGCACTTTGATACCTCTTGCGTTCTTGAGTGGGCAGAGAAGC
This sequence comes from Cetorhinus maximus, assembly GCF_964194155.1. NCBI lineage: Eukaryota > Metazoa > Chordata > Chondrichthyes > Lamniformes > Cetorhinidae > Cetorhinus > Cetorhinus maximus. The sequence goes on along the minus strand of NC_135882.1, from coordinate 140,793,943 downwards.
TGGAGGCCCAACTCCAATCATATCAATGTGGCTGTGCCTGAATTGTCTCAGCTGCAGAGGAATGATCACTTTATACAAGGTGTCCCTAATGCATGGCCACTTCCCTCACTCACCCCATCCTGCATGTGCTTATACACTACCTTCAACTGCAGGGCAGCCCTTGACCCCCCTCACCCCCAATGCGCCTCAGCCTTGAAGTCCAACAGGCTACCCGGGCAAGCGCTCTGCAACGTTACTGTGTACTCATCTCCAACTCCCACTCAAAGCGCATCCCATCAAGTGCACACCTTTTATATGCTGTTGTGAAACACATCGACATGCAATCAGGCCGACATGAGCCCATGATCCAGCAGGGGGGAGGGGGAGTGTCGGTGGGGGGATGATTCTGGTGGGCTGAGCTTATAGTGATATGCAGATGTATTATAATGAGGTTCCCGACGTCCGATGGCAGGAATCGCAGACCGCCATTGGTGGGTGGAGTGGACGATCACAAACTGATTTCACGTCGTGAAACTAATTTTTGGCCTTCTCACCATATTGTCCGCTCACATCACCGAACACGCCCGACGCCAGCGGGCACGGAATTTCCCAGTCTAAGAGTGGGACCCTTTTCCTGCTCATGTGGGATATTCAGCAAGACAGCTCATGGGACCTCATGAGTAAATTTATAGCCCCATATTGAACCTTCAGTGGTCCTGTCATTTGATAGAATTGTACAGCCTTCTTATCTTGCTGTCAGTTGTCCACTGGAAGGAGAAGGAATTGCTTGATTAAGCAAACAAGGCATTGATCACTTGTTTTATACATCCATGGCTGGCTAATTGGTTCAGAATTTTGGCATCACCACTACCAGCCAGAAATGCTTCCAAAGCATAAAAATTAAGGACCGTGATCACTTTAACAGCCACTGTCAGAGGAGAAATTTGTCAAGTGCCGAGTCAGAAGGTTGTGGGTTCAAGACCCACTCCAAGGACTTCACTACCTATTTTAGATTGATACTTCAGCAATTTCTGAGGTTCTATCATTTAGGTGGGCATTAAACTGAGGCTTAGTTTCGCTATTCAGATGGATGCAAAAATCCCACTACATTATTCAAAGAAGAATGGGAAGTTCTCCTGTTACCCTGGCTTGAAGAAGTTCTGCCCGAACTGATTGCCTGGTTATTATGCTCATTTCTGAGGCCTTGCTATGTGTGAATTGGCCAACATGTTTTTCTACAAAACAACAGTGACTCCATTTCAAATATCAAATTATGACAACTTGGATTTAAATAGCGCTTTTAATGTAGTAACAGGTCCTTTTTACAAGCTTCATAGACTAAACTTGACTCTAAATCAAAGAAGACTTTAATACATGTGATCAAAAACTTGGTCAAATCAGCATGTTTAAAGCAGGATAGAGAGAAGTAGAAAAATGCAGAGACTTAGGGAGACAGTTCCAGAGCTTAGGGCTGAAGGCACAGCAGCCAATGTTAGGTTGATGGAAAAGCAGAATACTGCAGATGCTGGAAATCTGAAATAAAAACAAAAAATGCTGAAAACACTCAGCAGGTCAGGCAGCATCTGTGGAGAGAGAAACAGAGGTAACGTTTCAGGTCAACGACCTTTCATCAGAACTTTCATTTCAGTTCTGAAAGTTAACTCTGTTTCTCTTTCCACAGATGCTGCCTAACCTTCTGAAAATTTCCAGCATTTTTTTGTTTTTATTAGGGTGAGGGAAGTCGGGGAAGAGCAGGACGCTAAAATTCAAATTACACAGAGTTTTTGGAGGGTTTTAGCAATGAAGGAGATGACAGAGATAGAGAATATGTGGTAATGAACAAATGTGAACCCAAGCATGAGAATTTTAAATTTGAGGTGCTGGTGGACTGGGAGTCAAAGTGAATGGGCCTTGGTGCACAACAGTTCCCACATAAGCTGTTGAAAACTTTTGTGGCAATATTAAAGAAACAGAAAGGAAGAAATTGACTTCTTTAAGTAGACTTCCATCTACTCAGTCCCCTGCAAACCTGGGCACACATTTATATGCAACCAGTGCTATATCAGCAAAAATACCATTGGCATCACTTTGGTCCAATATCTTTGCATCCACCCACAAACTGACAATGCTTCCTCAGTGATCACAAGGTTGGACAGAATGAAGAATAGGTAAAGATCCAGCATAACAAGCGCAAAATCAAAAATTGGGCAATACTGACCGCACTATCTGTCCAAGGTGTGCAACTCATAATTTTCCTCTTCCTTGGTTTTATGCTGATATTTACAATAAAAATTCATCCATTAAGTTGTTGCCTAGATGTCTGAGTAGCTAAAGAGCTTGAGTTCCTTGGGCATTGACTGGAATTGGCTGATCCCTTGATCATCTTGAAAATCTCTAATAGGTCACCTCTTAAATGTCTCAGTTCCAAGGAGAACAGTCCTAATTTGCCTAATGTCTCCTCATAACTGAAATTCCTCATCCCTGGCAACATCCTGGTAAACCTCCTCTGTACTCTTTCTAAGATGGAAGTGTGGTGCCCAGAATTGTCCACAATGCTTCAGCTGAATCCTGACCATGGATTTATAAAGTTCCACATGATCTCTTTGCTTTCATATTTTTTGCCTCTATTTATAAATCCAAGTAACATATGCTTTGTTTTACCATCGTGTCAATTTGTCGTGCCACCTTTGAGGATTTGTGTATATGGGCACCAAGGTCTTTCTGTTCACCTACATTTTTCAAAATCATGCCATTTATAGTTATCCATATTAGTTCACCCAAAATGCAACACTTACACCCTTGTCCACATTTAACTCCATCTGCCATGCTTCTGCCCATTTCACCACTCTCAGTATCATCCTGAAGCCTATAACTATCCTCATCACTATCTATTTCATTGTTAAGTTTTGCATCATCTGCAAACTTTATAATGCTGATCCCTACACTCAAATCTAGCTCGTTTATAAAAACTGAAATAAGTAATGAACATCCGTGCAAACCACCTTTCAGTCGGAGAAACATATATGGTTATGATCCCTGGAGAGACCAATAACTTTTAAAAAGGGCTATGAATTTCCAAGTGACCAATGCAAAGAATCGCATGACAAGATTAAACATTTTAAGACTTTCACTGTAACAAACAAACTAAAACCACTATGATTAAACATTACTTAGTAGGCAGCTAATACACTAAACTACAGAAAATCTATTCCATATTTATTTGTTGACACAGCTGAAAACATAACGCCACATTTATACATTTCACCACACTCTCAGCCTTGCATTTAAAGTCCTAAGCTCCTCCTGGCTTTAACAGGATCTCCTTTCCCTGCCCCACCATGGTGAATCTTCCAATTTCCTTTTAAACAAAGTGCCTTCACTCAACCTTCTGAGCATAATTGAATTGAATTCCAGTAGCAAGGAATCATCTGACAATTCCTTGGTCCTTTACTTTTCACAAATTTTGTTTCTTCAACCAAGGGTCTGTCCTCACCAGCACGTGGCTTGGTGGTTAATCTGAAAACAGTCCTTCTCTTCGGCCTTAGCAACACTTATTATGGATATTTTTCCCGTATTCTCTCTCTCTGCCTGACTAATTCTGAGAGTCCATGAACCTGTACATAGCAAGGCCAGTTGCCTCCTCCTTTGTGTCATGGTGTTAAAACTTGCACCTTACTTTCAAAAGATTTTGAACTGGGTGCCATCCCCATAGCAACCAGGTCAAATGGGCTTGACTCCAGGCAGATTCAGTATGAGGTCACATGGGCTTGTCTCTGGGCAGAATTCATAGGACGACACACTCCTCTCTCCAAACTACTCTTCCTTATCTTGAATTAAAGGAGACAGTTTAAAACATAACCACCATATATATTATATATATATATAGAAACACATCTACTATACTACCTTGATCAATCTTCTTTGCTATTTCATTAAAGAATTCAATCAAATTCATCAAACAATGATTTGAAAATCTACGTTGACACTCCTTAATTAATCCATGCCTTTCCAAATGCAAGTTTATTTTGTTCTCAATAATAGCTTCTAATAACTTCCCCACCCATTGGTGTTAAGCTGCAGTTTCCCAATTTATCATTTTCCTTTCTCTTAAATGCATCTAGCCACAGTCCCAAAGTACCATAGGCATTTCTCTCCATCAGAGAGACATTTTTGGCTACCTATAGCTTGAGGGGCGCTACTCCGCAAGTGTGGGGCAAGGTGTGGAGTCAGGGCCTCCATAAACTACCACAGCCATGATGGGGATTGAACTCATGCTGTTGGTGTCATTCTGCATCACATTCTAGCCAACTGAGCTAACCAGCTCTCCAGTCTTTCTTAAGTAGTGAAATAATGTTCGCAACTCGAGTCCTATGTAACTACTCTTGGGGCAGAATTTTACGTGTCCGCCCGATCGAGCATAAAATAGCACGCAATGACATCGGGTGAGCGTCTCGATGTCATCACGCACTTGCGTGATATTTCAGTCAGCGGGCACAAGTGGGTGCTGGAGCCGCACCCTCCATTAATTAAGAGGCCACTTAAAGCCATTGAAAAGCCAAATGACGGCGATTTTTCGTTGTCCATGCGATTTTGCGCTCGTCGCACAGGCAAAATGGGCAGGCAGCCAGCCAACAGTTTCAAAAACCTCATCCACAGGCAGGATAAAAGAGGTAAGCAGCAATACCAGTGTCAGTAATGGGGAGTTTGGTACATAATTTGTTGCTGGTGCCTTATTGGTACTGGCAGTTTCATCTCTGTTCAGGGCTTCATTGTTAGCATTGCCAGGCGTTGCTTCACGATTTATTGGTGTCTCCAAGGCCCCCGGAGGCTTCAGACCATGTGGACCCTTCCAGGTATCAGACAGCTTTCGGTTACCCTGGTAATAAGGATAGCGGTCTCCGCTCTGAGGAGGAAGAGAGGGGCAGAATAGAGAGGAGGCCAGGTGTCCCAGTGCAGCTTCCAGGGGAGGGACCTGTGGGAGGAGAGGCGCAGGCACAAGGGGCGCAGGGCCAGCAGGAAGTCCAAGGTGGAAGGGGCCACAGAAGACGCCGCTATCCTGCTGCCAGAGTTTACAGGCGGCGATGCAGCTACTTCAACATGTCAGAGTTGCAATGCTGAAGGAGGCTCCGCCTCTCCAGGGAGACAGTGACCTCCATTTGTCAAATGATTGGGCCTGAGATCAGCTCCTACTGTATGGGTGGACACCCCATGCCAGTGGCTCTGAACTTCTGCCATCTGGCTCTTTCCAGGGATCAGTGGGGGATCTGTGTGGAGTCTCCCAATCAGCTGTACATAGTGTTGCGTCAAGCTGGTGACAGAAGCTCTGTTCAGGCTGGTACTGACCCTTTATTCTTTACTGTACGGAGAAGGCCAGCCTGGCTGAGCGAGCCAGAGGCTTCGCAGCAATTGCTGGGTTCCCCCGCATCCAGGTGTAATCGACTGCACACATGTGGCCATAAAGGTGACAGTGGGGCAGCCGGATGCCTTCGTCAATAGTAAGGGATTCCACTCCATGAACATGAAGATAGTGTGTGACCACAGGATGCAGATCCTGCAAGTCTGTGCAAGGTACCCTGTCAGTGCTCCAGCCTGACTGAATGGATGGCTGCTGGGTAACAAGGGCTATCCGTTGAATAGGTGGCTCATGATGCCTCTCCACCACCCAAGAAAAGAGGCAGAGCAGCGTTACAATAGGAATCATGCCTCCAAAATGACAGTGATAGAGGACCATAGGTCTTCCCAAGATGCGTTTCCGATACCTGGACTGTTCAGGGGGCCACACTACAATACCCTCCAGAGTGGGTGTTACTGATCTTGGTTGCATGCTGCACTCAACCTGACACTGACAAAGGGGAGCCCACTGGAGGAAGAGGATCTTGACGCAGCTCCACAGGCCCCAGAAGATGAATCCAGTAGTGAGTCAGAAGAGGAGCACGGTGAGGAGAATGCTCAGGGTGTGGATGCAGACCTCGGTAACCTCCAGGGCAACAGGGGCACCAGGGATGCCTTGACCCAACGCTACCAAAGATCACCTTCAACCTCAGACCTGCCGCCTCCATTCCGGATGTCTGAAATGACCCTTTCATTTGAACCCAAAGTCCACTCAGTGCCTGTGCAATAAAGTATCCAGCCACTCACGTCCAGCATTACATACTGGCGTACCCTGCGCCAAAAAGAAAAAATGTGAAGCATACTCAGGCCATCAGAGCCAAAGCAAATTTAATGTTATCATTGCATTGAAATCATTACCATTACTGGTGTTGATGTCCACACCAGCAGACATATAAACCAACCATAAATGAAGAGAAAATCATCCGTGAACTGTCCCTCTTGTGCCCAGCGTGCCTTGAATTTACATTTGCGAGTGCTACGTCTTGGTGCCCCCCACCCACATCATGCGACCCGCATGGGATGGAGCGGCCAGTGCCACAGCTGGCATCTCCTCAGTCATCACAGCCTCATCAGATGCCATGGTCTCTGGCAGAGGGGCAGAGGAGCTGCTGCTGTCATCCAGAGCGCCCAGAGAGGAGCTCGCAGATCCAACAAACAGCTTGTATGCCAATGTGAGGTTCACTCTGGACCTCCCTGCTCACCATGGATGGATGGGCACCTAGATGGGATACAGGTTGCCTCATCCATCTCTTACATTGACCAGCTGAAGTTAGTGTCTATGTGAGGGCTTGCAGGTCCGAGCGTAACCCCAGGAACCTCTGATTCTGTTCCTGGAGCTGCCTCCCCATGAGAGTCGCCACTCTCTCAATGGAGGAGGTAGTGTGCTCGGCCATGAGGGTCAATGCAGTGCTCACACTCTGCATGTACTCCTCCACAACGGAGAACCTGGCACGCATATCCTCATGGATCTCCGCCAGATCCTCCCACATATCCCGCTGGACATCCAGCATCTGCCGCCTAATGGACGAGTCCAGAGACTCATCTGCCTTCAACTGAGCATCATCCTGGTCCCCAGCAGTCCTCCAACAACTGGTGCCCTGGGAACTCTCTGCCTCCGCCTACACCTCAAGTGAGTGTGAAGTGCTCTCACCAATGTGCACCGACATTCTAACCACCGATCTAATGCCCACCGAGGTGCTGGTATATGTGCTAGTGCCTGCTTCAGAGAGCGGGTGTGATGCAGGTGCAAGTGAAGCCTGGTGTTGGGGTGGCCCTTCGGGCTCCAGAGAGCAAGTGCGTGCTGGCAAACCTAAAAGGCAGAACAAGGACAATTCATTAGTTAAAGTCATTGCATTGTCACTGCACTGGTGAGACAATGGAGATCTGCATCATGGTGCCATCATCTTTCAATGATCAATGGGAACTCCAGGTTCAAGGCTCCCACCAATGAAGAGAATACAGTAGAATGGTTGCACAATCTGAAACCATCACCTTTGTGCACTGTGCACTTACCTTCACCTGGCACCCCAGCTTCGCCACGCCTGGTTGCACAAGCGTCCTGCTTGAATTTGGTGAGCAGCAGCAGGTTGGGCAGGTCTCCACCTATACGTGTCCTCTCTGCTTGGCTATGGCTTGTCTTTTCCTGAAAGGACAAAGGGGCACTGATTAGTCCACTCTCTACCTGCAGCGCCATTGCAGCCTGGTCAACCTCAGCTGAGGAGCACCTGGCAAGGCACATCCAAGCCATGGCTCTCGAGCCGGAAGGTACACAGTCCAAGCAGCCAGGGCTCACCCCCTTAGCCGGCTCCGGCATCATCGGCAGTTGGCACTCAGGATCTAGCGCTCCTAAGGTCCACAGGGGTATGGCCACACCTTAACACTTCTGCACACTGACCCATGCCAACACGGTACTTACCCTTCCTGAAAGCAGCAGGTCATTGAAGCGCTTCTGGCACTGCACCCATATGCGCTGCACCATGTCATGGCTGCTCACCAGCGTAGCTACCTCCTCCCATGCCCTCATTGTGTGATGCGGTGGCCTCCTCCTCCCATCTCTAGAGACAAGGGTGTCCCTCCTGGAAGCCACCTCCTCCAGCAGGACCACGAGGCCCTCATCTGAAAAGCGGGGGGCTGAGTGCCCACCCAACCTGCCCTCCCTCCTGGTGTCTCCAGCCGCACTCGACTCCATCAAGAGAGCACAGAACAGACATCCTACTGTGGCAGCCTTTCTGGGACTGCCTGGGCCGTTATTAAACCAGCCACCGAATCACCATTGGACCCAGCGGCCAACAGGCTCCGGCCCTCGCTCAGCCCTTCCTGACCTTAATTAGCCCGCCAGCGTGAAATCGCGGTCGGAGGCCAATTGCGGACGGCAGGCTGTTTCCCAGCCACTCCCAGTCCTGCCGACTGTGCCCACCTGCCGACCTCAAAATTCTGCCCCTGCACCCAATGAGAATTGAAATGTTTGCAACCAATGCCTCTGCTATTTCTGTTTTTACTTCTTTAAACAACCTAGCATCAGCAAGATAATCTGTGACATTTTGTAATATCATAGGGTTGATACTTCTTTCAATCAACTTTATTTGTGCACAAAAAACGTATCACCAGTAAACAGATAAAACATTCACACTGAATAAGTGATAAATGTATTGGACCAACTGCCTTACATTTAGAAATATTTACTCGTGGCTGTCCACACCTGATATTACTTCGCTACCTTTGATTCCATTGGCGGAAGTATAAACCTGACCCAGATACAACCTCTAAAATATTTCTCAGGAAGATGACCTCCTCTGAGAGAGAGAGCATAAATAATTCACAATGCTTCTGTCCTGAATGCATGTCAAACTTAACTGCACTTAAAAATTCACCTTATCTGTTTCCTGAATAAGTGAGGGAGGGGTGTACATGAGGAATATAGATTTTCAGTTCAAGTATTTTTCTACAACTTAATATTAATATTAAACCTTTATTTACCAAAGGGTATCTCTGACTATTCTTCATGTCCCTAGATTGCTTTTTGTTAAGCTGTTCCACTTTTTCCTCAATTTTCTCTCCTCCAGCCCCATTGACAACTCCTTACTCTCCTCCTTGATCAGAGGATGTTGCATGGCCATATCTTCCAAATGGACTTCAGTGGCTCTCTTCAACATATCTGAACTCTGGGGTCACTCTCATGGGATCTCTCTCTACCAAGCCCTCAGTAAGATTGTTCTCCCTAGAACTGCAAAAGGAAATGCAATGAGATTACCTACTTTATGCAGAATAACAGGTAGTTTCTGCTGCCAGCTCTCATCGAGTCTGAGTTGACGGTTTCCCCCCATATGTATTTTACATGTGACCATTACATTCATGAAGTCAATGGAACAGGTTCAAGATGTTTAAATTTATGGGGAACATGTCAATTCAAGAGCAGCTGATTGACCTTGTTGATTCACTGGCTCCTCTATATCAATGTTCTTGAGTAAATCCGGTGCTAGTGTATATTCAATCAAAGTGAGGCTGTTGCAGAAGTGCTTCATAAAATGGAAGCCTGAAGAGATGGAAGGAAACTTAGGCATTAATACGATATTGTTTCACTCAGCACAAAATTATAGTATTGCCAAATGATGTTAAGATCAAAAGCACTAATGTACAAATGTGAATGAAGTTCACTTCTGTTCATATTACTTATATGAATTTTTCATTAATTATAGTCTTATATGTAACCTCGATTGGAGAAGAGTCTCACTAATCAATTGAAGCATTGTCAGCGCGGCTCTCGATGTTTACGCATCGGGTTCCTTCCAGTTTAGTGCCGGAGACACCTTAGTGCCAGCTATTTTGCTGTATACAGATAGGTCATATGCATCAACTAGAACTCTTGGCAAAATCTGACCAACATTTTGATAAAGGCTGACACAAACTCCAAAAAGTTGACAAATCAACAAAGACTCTGATTATACATGAAACGAGGTGGATTTTCAGGCTTAGTACCTCAAGCTGTAGGTGTACTCTCTATTTCTTCATTGCTATAGGAGAAAAGAAAAGCCCACTCCTTCAATTATTACTGACTCTCTTCCCACTCCCAGTCCCTCACTTAATGCTGGCTTTCTCCCGTCTAAATTTCACAGTTTGTGCTGGCCCTCTACCTCCTAATGTTGAAGATACAAAATGAGTGGTACATTCACAAGGATTCACAAGCACCCTTCTCTTTCCAGTCTGCATTTTCACATTAAAAACCATTTATTCCAGTTAATTTTAAGCACTTCTGGCAGACTTTCAATCTAAAAAAGTGAAATTTGAATTTTCAATATATCAACCAGACCATCACTTCCCCAAATGTTATTTCACTGGTCAATCTCTTACATTCAACACCCCCCCAGTGCCTATACCTCAGTTCACAGAGGCATTCAACTTTTCTAGGCCTAGTTCACAGAGGCAGTCTTTATACCTAATTCACAGCTGCATTGCACAACATTTAACTCCCTATATTTCACAGAGCAGCTCAATTCATTCTCCAACTCTTCCAGTTCGGGCTGGCTCACTTCTCCCTCTGTGCGCAGTTCAACTTGGTGCTCTTCTTCAATCCCTCATTAATATGACATTCTTTTCCCATTTCATCCTACAACCTTACCCCTGTATCACCACTCATGCTTGCACCTCTTTTCTCTTCCAAACTCAAAGTTCAGATTGGCACTCTTTCCCTCCCCAACCCTCACATCCTAGCTTATTTCAGTTAATGCTGGCCCTATTCCTGTGTCCCCCAACTCTCTCAGTCAATGCTGGCTCTCTTCTTCGCCCACTCCCTCAATTATTACTAACTCTCCCCACTCCCAGTCCCTCATTTTATGCTGGCTTTCTTCCTTCTGAATTTCATAGTTAGTGCTGGCCCTCTCCCTCCTTACTCCCTCAGTTAACATTACCACTCTCTTTCCCAGTTCTTAAATTAATGCTGGCTCTCACTCGCCACTCCCTCATTTACTGCAAGCCCTCACCCTCTCCACACCCTCAGTTAAGTTTGTCTGTCCCCATTCTCTCAGATATTGCTGGCATTGTCCTTCCACCCACATTCTAAAGTGCCACTCACAGCTCCTGTTTCATCCATCTCCTCTCTGCTTTATGGCTATCTACTTCCTTCAGCCATTCATTTCCTTTCCTTTCCACTGCCCTTTCTACCAACAAATCACCTTATCTTTTCCTATTACTGCCAGCACTATTTCACTCTGCTTTGCAAACTCTATCATGGCTTTTCTTTTCTATCCCTTTCCCGTTCCCTCGGATCTGTTCTTATCTGAGTATGGATGCTAAATAGGCATGATCCTGGCTGCTACGTATCATAGTCAGGAGCTTCACAACGGAGTTGCTGAGAAACCAATTAGCAGCAGGACTCCTATAGGAGCTGCTCTGAGGGGAGGAGGGGAGATTATTTTTGTCAGCAAATCCTGATAGAGGCCCCAAAGTGCCGATATCAGCATCAAACGCTGATGGTTGGCATTTATGTTACATCAAAGAGACTTTTGATGCATTTTTCACTGGCCAACAACTTCATCACTTTCTGCACCTACTAAGATTATAAGGAAAGGCTGAGCCCTAAAGAATATGTTTTATTTCTTAGTTAGCTTTCTGTCTGAAGAGAAAATGTTACATGTGTGATAAATCCCCTCAGGTCTCAGGCTAAAGTAGTTGCACTTTATGATGTATATTGTATGTGGTTCTCTGGTGACTAGCCCAGTTCTCTCCAACTCTTCACCTGCAGCCAGCGTAATACAAACATTTCACCCCATGGACATGACCCTTTGACTCATGAAATCAAGCAGAAGAGTGAGATTATCAAATAAACTTTGCCTGAGCTGTTCGGCTCCCTTGATGCAAGCTGCCTTAACGCTGAATAACTCTGCTGCTTTTCTTTTGCTCAAATCAGTACTCAACATTGAAAACAGAAACAGACTTAATAGGTGATTGGTGGAGAGGGACAGAGAGGTTCATGAATGAGAGGAAGTGAAGTGTACAAATAATAAAGTAGGGGATGTTATAGCTTTCTGACTTTATGGGCCACAAGTGAATGCCATGGAGTTTCAGTGATCGCATATAGAGTTTAAATATATTTTCCATTAACTTGCACACATCTCAAGTTGCTAGTGCAACAGGTCTTGATATAATTTAGGATTTATGTAACTATGGGGCAGCTGATCTAAAAATTGACCTTTCCAAACCTCCAGGCCCACAAAATTCAAACAAAAAAGACCATTAAGTAAATCAATGCAAAGAAGTACTCAGTTGCCTGGGCTTCAGAGGTCAGATTGGCAGGAATCAAGGGCTCCAAGGCCTTGAGTTGGGCATTCTTGGCACAGAGTTGGTTGGCACCAAGTTAACATAGGAATCAACCTGCTTTCTTCTACAGATCATGTACAATTCATGCCGTGGCCACTATATCACCCTTCTGATCTTTGAAGTATGAATGGTTCTGGATTCTCCAAAGTTAATCAAGTAAAATTGCACATCTCCAATATTCAACCTTGACCCACTGCTCCCTGCTGGCAGCATTCACTCCCTCCACGTGCCCCAAGCCCCCATCAATAGATGAACTACCATGCCCTGTGTCCAATGGATGAGAGTCCAACATTGTTCCTACAGAGCCATAGGGTAATGACATTGGAGGCAGCTAAACCCATGGATGGGTATCCAGGATTCTAATGGAATCCATTACTCCAACCAGTGATTTTTCCATGACCTGGTACGGGAGAGGTTAAGGCCTACATGTTAATTCAGACCAACACTAGTGTAGTTTCTCATTAGTAGCTGGATTATCCATTTTATGCATTCTGACTGCCTGGCCAGCAGGCACTAATTCCTAGTAGGCTCCAACATTCTGGCAATGCTTTTCTAAGAATACTATTTAAAAGCAATACTAAGTAGAATCCGACTCTCAGGGCTTTCAAGTGTACTTTTGTTGTAAAGTTTCTTTGGTGATGAGTCAAAAAAGATTGCTTCAAATTAGGATAGAAAGTAATATTTAAATTTATGTTAATGAAAAGTAAATTGATGTATTCTATTCCACATAAAGTCTTATGCACTCTATATTCAAACCTTTCCATTGCCTCAGCCACCCTTCCCATTGAAAATATCTCCAGCCTGGCATTCCAAAATGCAAACTCAGGTCTGTCCCCTTCACCCCAATTCAATCAGCTGTTGATGGAAGATCCTTCAGGCTGCCCTCTGGAACTAATTTATTCTATTTAATATGGTATTCTTCTAATATGTACTCCTTCTTACCCCATTCAAAAAGCCTTATCAAAATTTACCTCTTCTTATGATTATTTTGATTAACTGGCTGTTCAGAATCCACTCGGTAAAACACTGTGGGACATTTTGTTGGATGCAATGTGCTATAGAAATGTAAGTTGTAGTTCTTTCTCTTGAGGAAAAGCTACTTCATAGAATTAGAGAATCGAACAGCACAGAGTTGGCCGTTCGGTCCATCATGCCTGTGCCAAGTCTTTGAAAGTGACATTCAAGTCAGCTATGCGTTTACCTGCTTAAATAGTTCTGTCACTGTAAGAATTGACAGCATCTCAGGAGAAGGTTAAGGCTATTCCACCATAGCCGGTCTGTTGTTAGGGAAATTAGCAAAGAGAAAATAGAAGAGGATTTTATTTTTTCAGAGGTATAAATGGAGATGCCTACAGACTCCTAGCTCACTTGTCCCCTCGTGTGTTGATGTTTCAAACTCTGAAGGGAATGTTCTTTCTCCCTAATGTGGCACTTTACCTACTTTTAAAATGCTGAATAAGGTTACATGTCATGATATGAATCATGGTCTCATGGCATATCTGCTGCAGCACAAGCTGTAGGAGCTGCAGTGTCGGAGCTGCGTTCTGCAGCTGAGGCATTCTCAGAGGCATAAACTGGCTGCTAAAACTCCCCAACTGGATAACACTGTACTGAGATCCCTACGATCAGACAGCTTGTTCTGAATTTTACAGATCAGGCAGCTGACCGACTTCGGGGAGGGGGATCGATACGTGGGTTGGCAGCACAGGCGGGTGGCTGGACTTCCTCCACAATTTTAGCAGGAGGAGCCAATTAAGGGCCTGCAGGCGGGGAAGCCGGCCAATTAATAGTGGTGGGTGGGTTATGGTGCTGGAAGCTCATATGGAGGTACCATTTTTAAAGGCACATATGTAGCATTCAGGCAAGCTGAAGAAATAGGCAAAAAGGATGGGGTCTACAGCAACAGAGGAAGAAGAATGGTTTGAGTACAAGGGTCTCCCCATGATTCAGCGACTCCTCCCTGGAGGTGATCCTGCAGGTAGTCAGAGAAAGGCAACATCCTGTTTACTGAAAACAGGATGAGGAGGCCAGAAAGTCTAAGGAAGAAAGCATTACTGGAGCTGGCAGATATCCTACGCAGCCAAGGGGTAGTTGCAAGAACCCCAATCCAGTGCAGGAAGAGATTTAATGACCTGCTGCAGCCTGGAAAGGTGAGTGGGCTGTAGAGTTGCAAACTGGGAGTCCAGCATGCATTAAATGGTGCCCATGAAATGTGAGGCCACCTGGTAGACCCATGCATGGGGCAACACCAGGCACCAATGCCCACATTGGGGCACTCAGTTCACGTACACCTGAACCACATGAACCATGCCATCCCAGCAGCCTAGTGCTGCATTCTTACAGTGCCTCAGAAAGACCAACACAGATGGGCCATGAGACAGGAGTGACACTGTGTATGCCTGTGCTTACAGGAAAAGTGCGCTCAAAATGCCAGGGTACATCAACACATTGGAGGTGAAGTGCCTTTCATCCGTCGTAACACCGATAGAGGAAGAGACCATGGGAATCGAATGGGTCACGATGGGGTAGCCTGTCGCTGAGGCAAGACTGGTGTGGAAGCAATGGAGAATGAGTAAAGCAACAGTTGCATCCAATATTTCCTGGATCTGTGTGGCCTGTGGCACCTTTGTAGGCCTTTAACACCACTGGAAACTCCTGCAAGGGAAGGCACCAAGGCTTGGTTGAAGGTGCAACTTGCCTCCCTTGCACCCTCCTCGAAAACATCCAATGAAGTCCTTAAGGTGCTGGAGCTCCCCTGGCCATTGCACAGCCACTCCATGTGGCTGCATTCTCACTTTCCTCCTCACTGGAAGAGCCAAAGTCTGAAAGCATTGACCCCATAGCCAGATGAAGCCTTCACTGTGATGAGCCTCTAACTTTGATCTGCAACCAGTGGTTGCTTTGGACCTGGGAGATATATTTTCACTAGCAGCACTTCATGTTGGTCCCATTCTCTGTACTGCCTCCAAACTTGATAGTATCATTTCTTAATGACAGAGCCTGTGGGCAGCTTCACAATATGGCTGCCAGCTAGGTCTCTCCACAACTCAATTGCTACTCAGATCTCACCTCTGATGAGTAGGCGAGGCTCTGAGCCTCTGTACATTGTCCTGTTGGTTAAATTGGAAAATGGTAGGAAAATAGCTGTTTAATTACCTTAATTACCTGCATGCTCCTGATCTATCTGCCACAGATCCATCCCACCAGTCGCATCTGGTAAAATTAGTTGGTGGCAGAAAACATCAGTAAGCCAACCTGACACAAGCGGCCTGCACCATTTTACCAGCTCCCCCATCTCCAGTCCCACCTCCCAGGGCTGGTAATATCCTGCTCCTCATGGAGAATTTCTCACATCTCTTTTCTCTATTCATATAAAAACATCATGGAAGATTCTCTCCACTGAATTCATAGGTAGGAGGGCATTATAAATTGCTGCTTCTAGGCCACATCAAGCCAGCAAAATTGTTTCTTTTCCTGGTGCTGACCATGACTCCAAAAGGTCATTCTTTGTATATGCTAGACAATATGTCAGCAAGATATTCAACATCCATGGCATCACAGCTAAGCCTAATTGTGTCCTAACCCACATATCCCAATGACCATCAAGGACTATCAGATAATAATAACAATAGAACCTCTGGTTGACTCTTGCCATACACCTGGGTCAGTACTTCTAATTCGTAAAACACGAGACTGATGCATGGTCAAAGTTGTGCAGTAATTCAGGTGAACAAGGTTTCCCTTTAAATATCAGATTGTTCATTTTCTTTTAAATCACATGGATCATAATTAAATAGTTTTACACCCTCACAAAACTGACAGGGAGGACCTTATCATTTTGACCTGATGCTTTTTTTGTTATACAGAACCACTGGGGTGAATTTGTTCAAATGATTGCAATGTTTCACTGTACATCTCTTCACCTGCTCAGAAATTCTACATTTAACTGATGTTGCTATTGATATCCAGATTGGTAATTAGTAAAAAGGAAAAATAATGATTCAAAGCCATTCTCCAGTGACTGCTGACTTGACCAACCTCGCCCAAACATTTCAAACATACTTAATGCTGGGAACTGCATTTTGCAAATACTTCCTGATTTTAGGCTTGATATTCTGCAATTTAGAAGCGACATTCTAATCAGGAACTTAAGACAACCTTTTAAGGAGGTGTGGTTTGTTTACTGTCAGCCTTGGAATAGTGGTAGCACTCTTAGCTGTCAGTCAGAAGATTGTGCATTCAAATTACAGCCAAAATGCTAAGCCCCCTTGCTTGATTTAGACTGACTCTGAGCTGAACACATGCTGCCTACCATATGTCCAGAATCAGATCCTGTCAGCCACAGAGTTGCCATCGAAAAGGCTACAAGTGATCATTGGTCCATGCCCCAGAAACCCCCACCCAGGACCCAGACAGCTATGCCCAACTCACTTCTTCACCTCAGACACAGCAGTTAATCAAATCCACAGCCACCACCAATCCACCCCCAACCCCCACCCGCCCCCCAACCCGATAATGACAATCACTTAAAACTTCTGAAATTGAATGGAATAAATTGAATTATTGATCTGTACCAGATATTTTGAATTACCTGATAGACTTTTTTCCCCAGCTAACTATACCAGTCTTAGCCGTGCTCTGCGTTGTGAATTTTTACCAGACTGTCATTCTATCCAGCTTGCAGGACTAGGTAGCAGTAACTGATTTAATCCTAGGCATGAGCTGAGGCCAGCATAAAGAATCCGATCGATCATTAACAAACTCAAAAACACTTCATTTATGTCAGAGACATCACAGCCAATGCTGTCCTTGCATCAAGTCAATTTATCATTAGGTGCCAAAATGTAAAGTTTTCCCTTTCTATTGCTAAGGCCGGTTGTTGTGTGAAGGACTGAAATCAGATAATTTAGCGCAAATTGTGGGTCAAACATGGGACCTTTCTGATTTGTCTGTCGTAGCTCCATACCAGACAATGTATTTACCAAATTTATCAGGACAGCTAATGCATTCCTGTGGCTATTTATATGTGAATATAAAGAGTATCTAAAATATCTTATTTTTAAATTCTTACCCGCAAACAAGATGAGAAGGAATTTACTTCCCCGTGGATTAGTTGATATGTAGAGTGCATTCTCAATTTATGTTGACTTATACCTTGAAAGCACCTGCATCTGAAAAGGTTGTGTTATTAAGATGAGACCAATGAAAGTCTGTATGAAGCTGAACTGCTATGAGCATGGAATTGTCAAAGCTGAGATGGGGATAGATAAATATTGTAGAACATAAGGTTAAATAGATATTCTACGATCGATGGGTAGGGAACATAGCCACAGAGCCTGTCTTCAGAAGCCGAAATGATTGGCATAAGGTCCATAGTCAGACAGGTCTCCCGTTGGAAAAAAATCTAGGTTCAATGCATTGAATGGTCCAATGGTTTCTTATACACTGTTGCCAACACAACAGTGACTGCCCTCCTTTGTAATTGATTGTATAAGAAGCATTTTGAGACTCTTTTGAGAGACACGAGAAAATCAAGGCCAGGCATCTTTCTTTATGTGCTGGATTGTACTGCCCCTTATTTGAGGCAGGGAGGCTTGTAAATTAAAGCGGGTGGCCTTTCCACCACCTTCCAGCTCAGGCACAACCTCGCTCCCATGTTACGCTGGACAGGGAAGGCGTCAGGCAGTGTGTCTGCCCTTAGGTCTATTGAGGCCCTTAAGTGGCCAATTAATGGCCACTAAAATGCCTCATTCCACCTTTGCTTCTATTTTATATGTGGTAAGGGAAGGCGGTGGCCAGGTGGGTAGCCTGGCAGTTTTCACTGTGCGAACTGCTGTTGGGAAAGAAAGGGATTACCTCCTTTGGGGTATCTCCTGTGCCTTTTGGAGGAACGCCACTCACCATCAGCCAAGATCTTCCCCTCCTTTAATCCTCCCTCCAGCCTCTAAAACCTGGTCCCCCAAGCCCCCTTCTTCACTCTTTGCTGAGGCCTGTCAGTCAGGCCCATCCAAAACCCTGGACTTACCTTGACGGAACCCAAACTGAGCATCAGGGAGCAGGTTACTGCTGAGTAGATGTCACTTGATTGCATTGTCAATGATACCTTCCATTACTTTGCTGATGATAGACAGTAGACTGATGGGGGAGTAACTGGGCTGGTTGCATCTGTCCTGCTTTTTTGGACAGAGGATACCTGGGCAATTTTCCACATTGCCGGGAAGACGCCAGTGTTGTAGCAGCACTGGAACAGCTTGGCTGGGGCGCAGCCAGTTCTGGAGCACAAGTTGGTGGGATGTTGTCAGGGCCCATAGCGTTTGCTGTATCCAGTGCCTTCATCCATTTCTGGATAACACGTGGAATGAATCGAATTGCTGAAAACTGGCATCTGTGATGCTGGTTACTTCAGGAGGATGCCAAGATGAGTCATTCACTCGGCACTTCTGGCTGAAGATGGCTGCAAATGCTTCAGGCTTGTCTTTTGCACAGATGTGCTGGGCTCCCCCATCATTGATGATGGGATATTTGAGGATCCTCCTCTAGTTAGTTGTTTAATTGTCCGCCACCATTAACAACTGGATGTGGCAGGGCTGTAGAATTTAAAGCTGATCTGTTGGTTGTGGGATCGCTTAGCTTTGTGTATCGCATGTTGCTTCAACTGGTTGCCATGCAAGTTGTGGCTTCAGCAGGTTGACACCTCATTTTTAGGTATGCCTGGTGCTGCCCCTGGCATGCCCTCCTGCACTCCTCATTGAAACAGGGTTGATCCCCAAGCTTGATGGTAATGGTAGAGTGGAGGATATTCTGGACTATGAGGTTACAGATTGTGGTTGAACACAATTCTGTTGCTGCTGATGGCCCACAGAGACACATGGATGCCCAGTTTTGAGTTGCTAGATCTGTTTGAAATCTATCCGATTTAGCATGGTAGTGGTAGTGCCACGCACATGATGGAAGGTATCCTCATTGTGAAGACAGGACTTCACTAGGATTGTGCAGTGGTCACTCCTACCTATAGTGGACAGATGCATCTGTGATAGGTAGATTGGTGATGAAGTAAGTAGGTTTTTCCCTATTGTTGGTTCCCTCATCCCCTGCTGCAGACCCAGTCTAGCAGCCATATATTTTAGGACTCGGCCAGCCCGGTCAGTAGTGGTGCTACTGAGCCACTCCTGGCATTGGACATTGAAGACCTCCACCCAGAGTACATTCTGTGCCCTTGCCACACTCAGTGCTTCTTCCAATTGGTGTTCAACATGGAGCAGCACTATTCATCAGCTGAATGCAGTGGGGATGGGGGGGTGGGTGCAGTGTAGGGAAGGCAGTAGGTGGTAACGAGCAGGACTTTTCCTTGCCCATGTTTGGCCTGATGCCATGAGACTTTATGGAGTCTGGAGTCAATGTTGAAGACTCCCAGGGCAACTCCTTCCCAACTGTATACAACTGTGTCACCACATCTGGTGGGTCTGTGCTGCCGGTGGGATAAATCATACCCAGGGTGTTGATGGTGGTGTCTGGGACATTGTCGGTAAGATATGATTCTGTGAATATGACTATATCAGGCTGTTGCTTGACTGTGGAGTTGTCTGTTGGACAGCTGTCACAATTTGGGCACAAACCCCCAATGTTAGTAAGGAGGATTTTGCAGGGTTGACAGGGCTGCGTGTGTCATTGTCATTTCCGGTGCCTAAATCAATGCCAGGTGGTCTGTCCGGTTTCATTCCTTTTGGTCTTTGTGACAGTTAGATACAACTGAGTGGTTTGCTAGGTGATTTCAGAGGGCAGTTAAGAGTCAACCATGTAGCTGTCGGTCTGGAGTCACATGTAGGCCAGACCAGGTAAGGATGGCAGATTTCCTCCCCTAAAGGGCATTGGTGAACCAGATGGGTTTTGACGACAATCAACAATGATTTCATGGTCACTATTATTAAGACTAGCTTTTAATTCCAGATTTATTAATTGAATTTAAATTCCAGCTATCATAGTAGGATTTGAACCCATGTCCCCAGAACATTAGCCTGGACCTTTGGATTATTAGTCCAGCGATGTTACTATTGTGCCACCACCACCCCCCCAATTGTCATTGAAGTTGCCATTGAATAGATACAGAAGAGGGAACAATGATGATTCGCAATATAGCTTATGAAGAAAAGTTAAGGCTTTTTGTTTTTCTCTGGAGACTTTGAGGTGACTGCATTAAAGTTTCCAAGGAAGAAAAGTGGAAAAATATTCCAGATAAATTATGCCCAAAGTGAAAGCTTCAAATACTTGCGGCCATAGCTAAAAATGAAAAATTAAGAAGGTAAATTCAGACACAAATTGTTAAGCCAGAGCAATAACATTTTGGAATAAGTTATCAAGTATTGCTTATGAATCAAGACACCATCATTGGATTTAAGAGACAATTACATGTGTTTCTGGACAGAGAACAGATAGAGGCATACGATTGAAATATGGTTAACTGGGGCTGGTTTATGACAAAGGGCAGGCCTGCTTGGGCTTTTTCTGTCTCTAAGCTTTCTTAGGTTCCTACGTCAGAAGTGTCCCTTTAAATGAGTTGCATTTGGACAGTGAATACTGGTCCCTTGTCCCGTCTTACGTCTCAGTAATCAGTCAATAAATATTTAAAAAGAAAATACATAAATGAAAAATGGCTAGTGCATGATTTATTGATGAGTGTAGCTCACCCGGACTGGAAAGCTAACAACACTGCCATATGCTCTCAGGCCAGGTGCTTCACTGGGTGTTGTTTTACTCTGGGCAATTGAGTAGAATATGATTTGATGGATTGTGTGGCAGTCTCTCTAATAATACGTACATGAGTATGTGTCATCGATCCACATTCATCACTGGTACATAATATGATAACCATGTCCTCTTTGCACATGCCCATTTTCAGGATCACTAGACCAGTGACGTTACCATTGTGCCACTGCATCTCCAGTTGCCATTGAATAGATACAGAAGGGGATATAGCTTATGAAGAAAAACTAGGATAATTGGCCTTGTTTTTCTCTGGAGACTTTGAGGTGACTGCATTAAAGTTTCCAAGAAAGAATTGTTAATATTCCAAGCAAATTATGCCCAAAGTGAAAGCTTCAAATACTTGAAGCAGCCAGTTCAGGGATACGGCCAGTCTTGCTCCATTTAGATTCACACCCTTTCATAATTTCTATTTGCTTGAGAGTATTGTCCATCAGACAGTTATTAGCAATGGGATGCTGGCTTGTCCCTAACATACCCTCTACCACTGGCTTCCCCATGACATATGGATTACTGTGGGAAGGAATGAATGCAAGATAGGCAGTCACCCCAGTTTACCTCTCCAATTCTTTATATCATAAAGGAGAAGTCACCCTTTCACAGTGAGAATAGTGGGTGGGAAGGGTTAAGATCAAGCTGAGTCCATTGTGACCACACCATTCCTGCCCACCTGACATTGCAGGTGCAAAATTAATTCATGCGACTATGCGCAGGCCTACCTGCAGAGTTGTGGCATGGTAGAACGGATGGGTTCCAAGATCTGAGCCATACCATGTGCAATGGGGAACTGGGCTACTCCATTTTCCTAGCCAGTCACTGGAGGCTATGTATCAGACCTGCCAATGCAGCAAGTTTGCACTTTCATCAGCATTGTCCTGTGGTATGCCTCAAATAGGTCTGCATCAGAGTCCCATGCAGAAGAACTTGTCTGTGATCTCGCACTCCAAGCATTTGCACACTGGCTGACCCATCCCCCAAACTTGGCTGCAGCTCACTCGTATCCAGTGACTCACCATGTGCAAATCCCAACTCTACACTAGCCTCTAATGTTCGCACAGTGCCAGGCTCTGAGCTGGTGGGTCCAAATATTAGACCAAATGATGGTGCTTCTTCCTCCGAGCTTTCTTCCTCCTCTCTCCCTTCAGCTTGAGGCTACAAGGGCTCAGCAATTGGCAGTTCTTGACTATCTAAAGCACAAAATCATAAGGGGAGGTTAGGGGTTTGGGAAATGGGGTGGTAGGGAGAAAAGCAGAAGGTTCAAGGTCACACCAGAGGTAGTTTCCATTTCATAGCACTAATCCAGTGGTGATCCGCCTCTGGTTGTCTGCTTTTCCCTCTAGTTGTGGACAACCTTCTGCAAGTTTGAAGGCAGAATGTCAGTGACCTTGTGTCAGTGCATTTGATTGATGTGCTCTGCTATAGCTGAATATCTGGAGCTATGTGGAGGCAGGGAGAGGTGGAGGTGAGACTAGCAGCACTGGAAAGTGTGTAATGTATTTAAGAGTGGTAACTTGGTGCAATCTGATTTTGATATGGTTAAAATGAGTTTGCCACAGAAAATAAGTAGTTCAATCATGGTTTCTGGTCCACCACTGTGCAAAATCCAACTTAAAATAACTGAAAATAATTTTCAAAAATGCTACGGTGCAATTTATGAGTTATGTTGGGGCACAGTTTTCAGTCTCTTCAGAAATGAAAAAAAATTCTATTCCAGGCCTTTTAAAACATGCCAGTTAGTGCCCTTGCGCCCACAAAAATCAATTTAATTTTGGAGCCTCCTCGATGGCCTATGAGCAGAATTAGCAGACATTCCCAATGGTGATTAATTCAGTCTGGGAGCATGCTCAGATTTGTGGCAGGGTCAGCTTACATAGGAGCATAGAAATATACATACGAACATATGAATTAGAAGCAGGAATAGGCCACTTGGTCCTTCAAGTCTGCTCTGCCATTCAATAAGACCATGGCTGATCTGATTGCAACCTGAACCCCACATTCCCGCCTACCCACAATAACCTTTCACCCCCTTGTTTATCAAGAGTCTATCTAGCTCCGCCTTAAAAATATTAAAAGACTCTGCTTCCACTGCCTTTTGAAGAAGAGAAATCCAAAGACTCGCGACCCTCTGAGGGAAAAAATTCTCCTCATCTGTCTTAAATGGGCCACCTCTTATTTTTAAACAGTGACCCCTAGTTCAAGAATCTCCGACATGAGGAAACATCCTCTCCACAACCACCCTGTCAAGACCCCTCAGAATCTTAAAGGTTTCAATCAAGTCACCTCTTACTCTTCTAAACTCCAGTGGATACAAGCCTAACCCGCCCAAACTTTAAGACAAGTGCAAATGATAATGGAAACTCGATTTGCACTAAACATAATTTGCACTTAAAAATTCACGATTTTTTTGAACTAGTTCAGCCCAATTCATTTGAATTTCTTTTTATTCTTTCATAGGGTGTTGGCATCATTGGCTAGGCTAGCATTTATTGCCCTTCCTAACTGCCATTCCCAATTGCCTTTGAGAAGGTGATATTGAGTGCTGAATTGCACCAAAAAATACAGTACACCTGATCAGAAACTCAAAACTGCTGTGTTTAATGCACCTAAATGATGGTTTGATGGTTTCAATGATATTCATAACATCAGTAAGATAGAGAGGAACTTAAAGGAGGAAGTGTGTTCCGCACATCCCTCGGGCATCAATTGTTACTTTTATTTCCACTTGTTTATTGACACTCTTTCCAGCCAATGTTCAGGGAATTTCATGGTAAGCTCCCATTGGCAAGATTTGTTTGGAAAGCAACATAAATATCACTGTCATTCCTGGATGACTGCAATCCAAGAAAGCCCGGGATCAAAAGCCTTGATTGTGTGGGTGTAGATAAACAAAATCATAAAAAAGGCCAAAAGCATTTGAGGTTTTCTAAATAGATGCATAGTGTACTAAAGTAAAAATGTAATGATGAATTAATATGAAAATTGGGTACACCGCAGTTAAGGTAAAGTGTGTAGTTTTGGGTTGCCCCTAGGTAGCAGCGATTAATTTTGAGGGAGAAACGAGTGGGTCCAAGACTAGTATTTTAAACTAAATAAGGGCAATTATCAGGGCATGAAAGCAGAGCTAGCTAAAATGAACTGGCAAATGAGGTTAAGAGATAGGTCAATATAGGTGCAGTATCAAACTTTTAAAGGGATATTTCAGAATACACAGAATAGATACATTCCAATGAGAAAGAAAAATTCCAAGGGGAGGGCTCCCAATCCATGGTTAACTAAAAAGTTAAAGACAGTATCAAACTTAAAGAAAAAGCATATAATTACGCAAAGATGGGTGGTAGGTCAGTAGATTGGAAAGAATGTGAAGAACAGCAAAGAATGACAAAAAGAGTAATGAGGGAAAAATTAGACTATGAGAGAAAGCTAACTAGTAATGTAAAGATAGGAAGAATTACTATAGATATTTAAATTAGAAAAGAGCTAACAAAGTGAGCGTTGGTCATATAGATAGTGCGTCTGGGGAATAAATAATGGAAAGCAGGGAGATGGTGAATGAATTGAACAGGTTTTTTGCTTCGGTCTTCACGAGAGAGGGTAAAAGTAACATCTCTGAAATAGCTATAAATCAGGAAATGGACAGGAGGGAGGAACGCGGGAAAATTACAATCACCAGGGAAATAGTATTAAGCAAACCGTTGGAGCTGCGAGCTGACAAATCCCCAGGTGCAGATGGACTTCACTCTAAGCTCTTGAAAGAAGTGGCTACTGAGATAGTTGATGCATTGGTTTTAATTTTCCAAAATTCCCTAGATTCAGGGAAGGTTCCATTAGGTTAGAAAATAACAAATGTAATCTTTTATTCAAAAAGGGAGGGAAACAGAAAGCAGGAAACTACAGGCCAGTTAGCTTAACATCTGTCACAGGGAAAATGTTAGAAGCTAATGTTAAAGATGTTATAGCAGGGCACTTAGAAAAATTAAAGGCAATCAGGCAGAGTCAACATGGTTTTGTGAAAGGGAAATCATGGGCAGAATTTTTTGTCCCGTGGGTGGTTGCACGCCCGACTCGAATGGAAGTGAAATAGTGCACAATGACATCAGGTGAGCGTCCTGACGCCATCGCGTACTCTCGTGATATTTAGGTCGGCGGGTGCGTCCTGATGCCATCGCATACTCTCGTGATATTTAGGTCGGTGGGTGCGTGCAAGAGGCGTCAGTGTGCCCGCCGATGATAAAGGTCTATTAAAGTCCTTAAGTAATTAATTAAGTAGCATTGTTCGCTGTCCGCTCAATCAGTTGGTTGGTGGGCAGGGGAATAGGCCAGACGGCCTTTGCATTTTTAACGAAACCTCATCCACGGATGGAATGAGGTTTCCAACGGTTACTAAAAAACAATAAAAATTTTATAACATCCTTTTTTACACGTCCCTCTTCATGTGACTGAGTCACACATGGGGGCATGTTTATATAATATGTAAAAAGTTTATTTTTCATTTTAAAATCCCTCAGCTCCATGAGGCAGCTCTGTGCCTTCAGGGAGCTGTCAGTGCACGCTCCCCCGCCCCCACCCCCACCCCCAGCGAACGCATAATTCAGCGCTCGCACTCCTCCCGCCCCCACCCCCGGCAGTGCTGAGGCTCTTAGGATACCCTTCATGCTGGCTGGTCATTAATTGGCCAACCAGCATGAAATCACAGTCAGAGCCCGATCACGGGTGGCAGTCGGACTCACAGGGACTCAAGGGAAAATCCTGCTCCATGTTTGACCAACTTATTGGAGTTCATTGAAGGAGTCACATGTGCTGTGGATAAAGGGGAACTGGTGAATGTACTGTACCTAG
The DNA here is from genome assembly GCF_964194155.1 of Cetorhinus maximus. NCBI lineage: Eukaryota > Metazoa > Chordata > Chondrichthyes > Lamniformes > Cetorhinidae > Cetorhinus > Cetorhinus maximus. Next base: position 140,768,164 of record NC_135882.1, on the reverse strand, counting down.
ATTTCCAGAAGGCATTTGATAAATTACCACATCAAAGGTTATTGCGGAAAATGAAAGTTCATGGGCCAGAATTTCCCGGTCGGCGAGTGGGGGCAGGACCCACACGTCGATGCGTAAAATGATGCGGGGTGACATCAGGCGTGTGACCTGACATCATCCCGCGTCATTTCGATTTTCAGTTCGGCGGGCGCGCAGCCGAATCAGCTGCACACCCGCCATACTGTCAAAGGCCTATTAAGGGCTGTTAATTACCTAATTGAGGTTGTTGTCAGGACTGCCCGTCCAACCTTACGGTTGGACGGGCAGGCCTGGAGCCCAGGTGGGCTTCCGAGAAAACATGAAACCTCATCCACAGGCAGGATGAGGTTTCATGAGGCTTTTAAAAATGTTTGTTAAGTTTTAACATTCAAGTAATTGACATGTCCCAGCTCATGTGACAGTGTCACATGAGGGGATGTGTCAATCATTTTTTTCTTCTCCGTTCAGCACAGTTGTTAAAGTTGACGCGATCTCCCTGAGGCAGCACTTTGCCTCAGGGAGGTCTGTGGGCTCTTTCGCGCATGCACGAAAGAGCGCACAGATCTGCTCAGGGAATCCCCCCACCACCCGCACAGGGAGCGCACAGTGCTTCAGGGCAGGCGTCATGCTGGGTGGGCCTTAATTATCCCGCCCACGTAAAATGGCAGTGCGCCCCTGACTGGAGGCGCCGATCGGGAACCAGCCTGCCCACAAACGCCCCCGACAGGCAGAAAATTCTGACCATGGTATAGAGGGCAACATATAGGCCTGGAAACAAGATTGGCTAGCTAACAGGAAGCAGAGAGGCAATTAAGGCCTGCCCAGCATGAAACGCAAGCAGCAGCGCTTAGCGCTGCCTGTGCAGGGGGGTGGGGGGGGAGAAGAGCAAACAGGACAGACGCGAACTTTGCGCATGCGTGTGAGTGAGCACTTGGAAATATCCCTGGTATGTGCCCACCGACCAAACTATCGCGTGACTGCCCGTTAACATCAGGACGCTCGCCTGATGTCCATGCATGTCATTTCACGTTCGAGTGGGATGGCACTTGTCCACCCGCCGAGCTAAAAATTTTGCCCTTTGAATAGTTTTAAGGCAGAGCTAGATAGATTCTTGATGCACAAGGAGGTGTAAGGTTATTGGGGGTAGGCAGGAATGTGGGATTGAGATTACAATCAGATCAGCCAAGATCTTATTGACTGGCGGAGCAGGCTCGAGGGGCCAAGTGGCCTACTCCTGCTCCTAATTATATGTTTGTATGTTCGGACAAAAGAGCTGAACTCCCAAGGTGAGGTGAGAGTGACTGCCCTTGACATGAAGGCAGCATTTGACCGAGTGTGGCATCAAGGAGCCCTAGCAAAACTGGAGTCAATGGGAATCAGGGGGAAATCTCTCCACTGGTTGGAGTTGCGCCTAACACAAAGGAAGATGGTTGAGGTTGTTGGAGGCCAGTCAGCTCAGCTCCAGGACTTCACTGCAGGAGTTCCTTAGGATAGTGTCCTAGGCCCAACCATATTCAGCCTCATCATCAATGACCTTCCTGCCATCATAAGGTCAGAAGTGGGGATGTTCATTGATGATTGCACAATGATTGCCACTCCTCAGATACTGAAGCAGTCCATGTCCAAATGCAGCAAGACCTGGACAATATCCAGGCTTGGGCTGACAAGTGACAAATGACATTCGCGCCACACAAGTGTCAGGCAATGACCATCTCCAACAAGAGAGAATCCAACCATCGCCCCATGATGTTCAATGGCATTAACTTCACTGAATCCCCAGTATCAACATCCTGGGAGTTACCATTGACCAGAAACTGAACTGGACTAGCCATATAAATACTGTGGCTATAAGAGCAAGTCAGAGGCTAGGAATTATGCGACGAGTAACTCACCTCCTAACTCCCCAAAGGCTGTCCACCATCTACAAGGCACAAGTCAAGAATGTGATGGAGTACTCCCCACTTGCCTGGATGAGTGCAGCTCCTATAACACTGAAGAAGCTGGATACCATCCAGGACAAAGCAGTCCGCTCGATTGGCACCACATCCAAAAACATTCACTCCCTCCTCCACCAACACAGAGTAGCAACAGTGTGTACCATCTACAGGATGCACTGCAGGAATTCACCAAGGCTCCTTAGACAGCACCTTCCAAACCCATGACCACTACCACCTAGAAGGACAAGGGCAGCAGATAGATGGGAACGTCACCACCTGGAAGTTCCCCTCCAAGTCACTCACCATCCTGACTTGGAAATATATCGCCATTCCTTCACTGATGCTGGTCAAAATCCTGGAACTCCCTTCCTAACAGCACTGTGGGTGTACCTACACCACATGGACTGTAGCGGTTCAAGAAGGCAGCTCACCACCACCTTCTCAAGGGCAACTAGGGATGGGCAATAAATGCTGGCCCAGCCAGCGAAACCCACTTCCCGTGAATGAATTTTTAAAAATGTTCGTAGATCCCACAGCATAGATTTAGCACAGGGAGGGAAAATCATTTTTGGAGTGGAAAACAAAACTTCACAGCCTTTCAAAAACATTAATAGTAGGATTTTAAATTTATAAAAAGGCTTCAAACTGGCTGTCATTAAATAATTTTGACTGCTTCTAGTTCTTCCTCCTACAACTCCCATGCCAATATGAAATTCCCAGATGAAGGAAGGACAAGGATAAGCGACTCTACTGTACTCCTTTGTGTCTTCGTAACCAGGCATTGACATAGCACTCAAGGTGTGTTCTAACCAGCATACAATGCAGTTCGGACGTAACCTCCTCAGATGTACATTTTTGCTACAGAGTTTAATAATTTATTTGCATTCTTGATTACTACTCCCTAGAGATTGGCATGTTCCATCAAAAGTGACAAGTTAAAAGGGGCACAGCAACCTATATATTGGCCAGCATATTCGACATAGGCAGTAGTGATCAAGTGACATTATTGTCTTGTCATATCGCCTTAGCAACAATACACACAGCTGATGCCAACTTGTTACTTGTGATCAGTGTTGCTAAATCTGGGCAGTGGCTTTTTCAGATATAATTGGAGTCTGGTGATTCAGTAGTTACATTACTGAACCAGTAATCCAGAGGCCTCAGATGATAGTCCAGAAAACATGGGTTGGATTTTGTGGCAAGGCCGCAGGACCCGAAAGGAACCCCTGAAGCAGGTGCCACTCCCTCTGAGGCATAACAGAGGTGGAAAGAAAGGTAGTGAAGGCATCATCAGGTGATGTCGCAACAGGTGCTGGCACTATTTTTAAAGGGCTGCCAGCTCTGCACTCACTGTTGCCTGCTTGCAAAGAGCCTCTGCATGACTGCTGCCTTCTGCCAAGGAGCTGAACGGAAGACTGCAGAAAGAATGGCTGTAGGAAGACCCTGGGTGTCCCCACGGTTCAGCAATGCCTCTCTGCAGCTTCTCCTCCAGGCTGCAAGGGCAAGGCTGGAGGTCTTTCTCCCAGGAATGGGAGGAGGAGACCGGTCCACCTGTCCAAACAAGCCTGGAGATTGCAGAGGAGGTCAGCAGCCATGAGGTCACCCAAAGAACCCTGGATCCAGTGCTGCAAGCTCGGGAATGTCCTTATCCAGTCCACCAAGTTGAGTTCTTCACACCTCTTCCCCCTTTGGGGTTTGCATGTGGCAACTCAAGAGGGTACATTTGACAGAGAGGGAGTAGCCACCCATTTGGTGGCAAAGAGGTGAGACAGCAGCATCTCCTGTTAAAGGTATGGCTGCTTCTCACTCAGAGGCCCCGACCTGTCATTTCCAATCCCCACAAGGTCCTTCAAGAGTGGTTTCACACTCTTTTGAGGTTAAACAATAAAGAGGTGGACATAATAACAAATCAAATTAAAGTGATAGCCCCTTAAAGGCGCACTGCAACAAAAGACAAAAATCTTAAATGAAACTTATCAAATCAAATTAAAATGTCATTTTGGGGGCTAATAATGCACTCCAGCCCCCGTGGTGCCCACCGGTCACGGTGACTTCAAGTCTGCCAGTGGACACTGTGTGCTCCCATTCCAAGGACGACTTGCCTCAAACATAGCCGCAGAAGAGGGGCAGACAATCGGGCCAGCCAACCCCCTCAACCGCTCATGCCTGGATCTGTTAATGGCAAGCTTGGCCAGGCCCAGGAGGAGGTTTACAAGGAGGTTCTCCTCCCTGCCCACCTCCAGATATACCACCTGTGGTTAACCAGAAAGGTTAAAGATAGTATCAAACTTAAAGAAAAAGCATATAATTGTGCAAAGATAGGTGGAAGACCAGAAGATTGGACAGAATATAAGGAACAGCAAGGAATGACTAAAAGACTAATAAGGAGGGAAAAATTAGAGTATGAGAGAAAGCTAGCCAGAAATATAAAGACAGATAGTAAGATCTTTTATAAATATTTAAAAAAGAAAAGAGTTAACAAAGTGAGCATTAGTCCTATGGAAAGTGAGTCTGGAGAGTTGATACTGGAAAACAAGGTGCAGGATTTTCCCTTCGTCGGGCGGGTGCAGCGGGCCCGGGAGCGTTCGCGAAACGGACTGCCGCCTGCGACCAGGCTCTGACCGCGATTTCATGCTGACTGGCCAATTAACGGCCAGCCAGCGTATAAAGCGTGCTGAGAGCCTCAGCGCTGCCGGGGTGGGGGCAGGAGGAGTGCAAGCGCTGAAGGCTGCGCATGTGCGGGGGAGCGCGCCCTGAAAGCTCCCTGAAGGCACAGAGCTGGGTCAGGGAGCTGAAGACTTCTAAAATGAAAAATAAACATTTTACAAATGATATAAACATGTCCCCACATGTGACTCAGTCACATGAAGAGGACATGTAAAAAAGGATGTTGTAAAATGTTTATTGTTTTTTAGTAACCATCGGAAACCTCATCCAGTCCATGGATGAGGTTTCGTAAAAAATGCAAAGGAGGCCTAGCGTATCTGCCCGCCCACCAACCGAACATTTGAGTGGCAGTGAAAAATACAAATTAATTACTTGTTTAGGGGCCTTAATAGGCCTCTTAATTGTTGGCGGGCGGGTGTGCTGCCGACTCTCATGCGCGGCCTCCAACCGAAAGTTTGTGAGAGTGCGCGATGACCGGCGGGACACTCGCCCAGTGTCAGCGCACATTATTTTACTCCCGATCGGTTCGGTAGCGCGCCCGCCCCAGGACAAAAAATTCTGCCCAAGGATTTGGCAGATGAACTGAACAGGTATTTTGCATCAGTTTTCACTACGAAGGATACAAGTAACATCCCAGAAGCAGCTATAAACCAGGAAATGGAAGTGCGGAAGGAAGTCAGGAAAATTACAGTCACCAGAGAAGTGGTACTGAGTAAATTGTTGGAGCTGCTGGCTGACAAGAGCTCGGGTCCTGATAGACTTCATCCTAGGGTCTAGTGAGATAGTTGACGCATCGGTTTTAATTTTCCAAAACGTTCTAGATTCGGGTAAGGTCCCATTAGATTGGAAGATAGAAAATGTAACTCCATTATTCAAAAAGGGAGGGAGACAGAAAGAGGGAAACTACAGGCCAGTTAGCTTAACATCTGTCGTAGGGAAAATGTTAGAAGCTATTATTAATGAAGCTATAGCAGGGCACTTGGATAAGCTCAAAGTCATCAGGCAGAGTCAACATGGTTTTGTGAAAGGGAAATTGCGTTTAACCAACTTATTGGAGTTCTTTGAGGAAGTAACATGTGCTGTGGATAAAGGGGAACTGGTGGATGTACTGCACTTAGATTTCCGTAAGGCATTTGATAAAATGCCACATCAAAGGTTATTGCGGAAAATAAAAGCTCATGGTATACAGGGTAACATATTGACATGGATAGAAGATTGACTGGCTAACAGGAAGTAGGGGTTGGCATAAATGGGTCTTTTTTCAAGTTGGCAAGATGTACCGAGTGGTGTGCCACAAGGATCAATGCTGGGACCTCAACTGTTTACAATTTATATAAACAACTTGGATGAAGGGATTGAGGGGATGGTTGCCAAATTTTCTGATCACACAAAGATAGGTAGGAAAGCAAGTTGTGAAGAGGACATAAGGAGGTTATGAACAGATAAATAGGTTAAGTGAATAGGAAAAGATCTGGCAGTTGAAGTATAATGTGGGAAAATGTGAAATTGTCCACTTTGGCAGGAAGAATAAAAGAGAAGCATATTATCTGACAACACGTCCTTTCCACTGTTCACAATGGGCAAGGCCGTACCCAACTAGCCCATGCTTGCAAAACTCAAAACACAGTGTCGAACATTAGATGCGATTTTGCAATTGGACAACATTTGCTAAATAATCCTCAGTGCACTAAAAATTACACTTACAATCAATTTAAGATTATCAGTTGGGCTCACAGTGTGGCGCATTTGTGTGTACTGGAAGTTACATATGTTCTTTGCAGACAGAAAAAACATGTATACACATTGCACCTGTTTCAGCTAAACAAAGTAAGTGATAGCCATTCGCTGGTTCATTCCTCAGGGCAATGCCTTGTCCAATCAGAGTCAAACTGCCTGGGTTAAAATTTCAAACAATGCTTGGCAGTTAACTGTCTGTCACCATTAACTGATACATTTTCCATGGCAACGCCTCTACCAATCAGAGTTCACTTGGCAACCATCAGCACTCTCTTCTCATACAGTATAAAGTTGTTGCTTCCCTTGACAATGGTTTTCTTGTGATTGTCCTGATAACTGCCAGATGAAAAGCTTCGACAAAATGTCTTTTTTCAGCAATACTCAAGTTCTGTACTGCCAAACAACTCTCACATCAGTGGATATGCGCTAGTGATTAGATTCAGGGTCACAACCTGGTAGGCATAGCTTGGACATGCAGCTCACGGAGGCTGTTTCAGCTGAGGCCACTGACAGTTGGATAACTATGGGAGACTAGGCTGATGCTGAGCCCCAGGCTGATGCTGGGCCATTGGAGTCGTCGTAAACACAACAACTGCTATAACTACAGTAAAACATAAGGGAATACCTTCCACATGTACAGGTAATGAAGGAGTCATCCATGCTATGCTTGTTTCTATGTCTCTGACGTGTGCATACTTAGCTTCCTTCATTGAGAGGTCAATTACTCTCCTGGAGAACCAGATCCAGCAGACTAGTCAGTGGATGACGGAGATGAGCAGAGTCCTGCATGCCATCACCATGTCTCTGAGCACTATGCAGCAGTGACAAGGCAAGAGGGGGAATGAGGTGCAGGGAGTCTATACCAGGTCCTTGTTCTTGTCAGATCAGCCAGGAAGTACGGGTGTGCCTTGCAAGGGAGGAGGATGGCAGCCTTCCAAATCTTTGGGTTCCTCTCACGGTGCTCCTGACACAGGAAGTTGCTCCTCAGCCCCTCTGCCACTGACACTAGTGCCTCCAGTAGCCATGGCAATAGAGCACCCTCCATATGTGGGGGCCCTCAAGGCCTCAGGCAGCCAGAGGATGGCTGTCAAGTTCATTCCAGATCATAGGACAGCCTAATCTGCAGCCTGCCTCTATCTCAGCAACACAAAGGAGTATTTGTAAGAGAGTTAAAAAGAGCACTTAACTGCACTTGTAGTTCATGAATGAGTGTTTGTTGTGCTGTTCAATAAAGGGTTCGCAGATTGTTGTGCTTCTCCTTCTAATTCTTGCTGCCCTTTGGGACTTGACCTATAGCCTGGCTCTCTCAATGAGCTGGAAGCAATGATAAACAATGATTGGTCAGCTCCTCAGCCTTGCCGATGTGCATTATGCACATGGACAATAGAGTGCAAAAGTGTGGAGGCAAGAGTAGGACTAATTAAAGGTAAGGTTCTATTGGAATGTTTCTGAAGGGTCAACAACGTCATAAGAAACATTTATGTACAAGTGCATCCCAAGCCTCCCTTGCATCCATCTCATTGCGCCTTACCTGTGGTGCCCTGTTACTGGCCTCCTCCACATTCTTATTGCCAGAGGAGGCATCACGAACCACTTTTCCTTCAGTACCTCCCCTCTCTGCAGTGCCAGGTTGTGCAATACACAGCAGATTACCACGATACACAAAATCTTCACTGGGGCATGCTGAAGAGATGCACTGGATCGATCTAGGCACCTGAACCACATCATCAGAGGTCCAATAGTCTGCTCAATTGTTGTTCAGGTTGCCCTGTGACAGTTGTTGTATCTCTCCTTTGCAGCAGTGTATGGCCTTTCACAGGCATGAGTAGCCATGTCTTTTGTGGGTAGCCCTTATCTCCTAGTATTCATCTGTGACTACTCACTGGGGGCTGGCAAAGCCTAGGTACCTGGGACTGCCAAAGCGCATAAGAATTGTGGCTGCTTCCTGAGAACCATGAGCACACCTGAAGGATCCGATTTCAGTGGTTGCAGACCAGTTGAACATCGAGTGAGTGGCAGCCCTTCCTGCTGATGAAGGCCGCTGTCTGGTCCATGGGAGCCTCGATGCCACATGTGTGCAGTAATTGACACCTTGCACTTGGGGGATCTAATGATGACCCTGAACCCAGTGTACCTCTCTGTCTGACTGACAGCACTCATAGTCGCTGCCCCTCTTGACCATGGTATTGGTCACCTCCTTGATGCACCAATGGGCTGCAGCCTGGGAGATCCCTCACAAGTCCCCAGTAGATCCCTGAAAAGGTTCAGAGGTGTAAAAGTAGAGAGGCACAGTGATCTTCAGCACCACTGGCATTGGGTGTCCACTGAATCCCATGGGTGTCAGCTCATCCTGCAATATGGCGCAGAGGTCTGTGGCTGCTACTATGGACAGCCGCAGTCTTTGATGACACTGCTGCTTGGACATTTGGAGACAGTTCAGCCTCAGACAATACACTGCAGGCCAAATTGTCAAATGATACATTAGTTTACAATGTACCTTGTCTCTTCTGCTATTTTCCAACTTGCTGACATCCTGTGCTATCAGCCTTGTCCACTCACAACAGTTCCTCAATTCATTAAGGAGAAATGTCTTATGCCGGTGACAGATACCTTTCCAAAGCAAACATGAATCAAGTTTACGGTGCTTTTGCTAAAAAAAGGTAATTAATAATTTATCCATAATTGCAGCACAATGATTATAAAAGGATTTGTAAGGTAATTTACAAGAGCTACTTACCTCTGTTTCTCAGAGTACCTTCTCTCTAGCTTCCTCCCTGCATCACAGGAGTGATCAACTCACCCCTCCTGGGACACTATCTCAAGGAGATGATGTCAGAATGTAGGTAACTACTTCCTTGACTTCCATTGATGCAAGAAACTTATCAGAGAGATCGTATTGGGAAATTATAAGGAGCTGTCTATCAACTTACTTAGCAAGAGTGTGCGGATGTCATCATTTTTACATTACTAGTGGAACACCTCTGACATTGCACACAGGAACGAATGGAAGAAATGCTGGGGAAGACCTTGATCTAAAATGGATAATAACAGGTTGATAGCCTTATTCTGTGCCCAGTATCCTCCGCCCTCCAATCACCACTATCCCCCCCCACTCTCCACTTCACTCCGAATACCTGGGAATCTTGGGCCTCAGCTTTCAGAGGGAAGGGGGCAAGAACCATACCTTCTGCTTGCCTGAAAAATAGTTCCTCCTGAATTTCTAGGCCAGGCGTTTCAATGGGTCTACCCTTAGCACAGTGTAATGGGCTGAATGGCCTCCTCTGTGCTGAAATTTCTGGGATTCTATGTACCTATCCCACGTAGTAACCAGGCATCAGAAAACCAACAAGATTCAAAGAGTGGGACCTGATGTGAAACTGACGATTTTAGGAAATGAGAAATCCAGCCCCTTTTTTAACTAACAAAATGTCTGTCAAGTTTCATTCTTTTCTTTAACACTTGGATAGGCAATGTTGGGGGAAAGAACAGAACAAAGTCTGGCTATAATCTGTAAACACTAAATATAACTGGTTCGCACATCAAGGTAAATGTTTACCATTCATGGGAAACTATCCCCAGAGTTCCCCCATCGCCCATACTGAGGTGACAGATACAGCATTCAATGACAGTAATCAGCCACAGCTGTCAAGAAGAAAATGGATATATATATGAGGTTATGTGGTGCTCTACACCCTCCCCCAAAGCCTGGGCCTACTATTTTTAAAATGGCAAATATAAACACACTTTAAAAGAGGCAGGTGAAAGAAAATAAAATCCCTCCACAGTTCATGTTTTTGGCCACTATCCAGTCACTCGATCCCTTCTCTGCTCCATTAGGAAGTGGGTATTTGAAGATGTCAGATTACGGCATTAATTTTGTGCTTTCCCGTGACAGCAAACCATAGAGCAAAAACTCACTGACACTCAGGCATGCTTTACAGCTTTGGGAAAATCCTGGCACAGCTCCAGCAGGGCCGGAAATTCTGTCCATTCCAGCAGCCTGACGCCAAATGGTTTCCAAAGGTCAAGGTGATTTGCATTTTCTCAGTGGGTTCACGGTTGCGATATTTCCCCCCCCCGCCTCACTCTGTTGGAGGGAGAAAAGTTGGTGCCGTACACCTCGAGGGCCGACTTCAGGATATTGGGCATGAGCAACTAAAGAGGATGTTAGTGATTTTTATTCCAAATGCAACAGTAACTTCATGGGACATGGGGAGGGGGCAGTTGAACAAATTGCTTGTACAGAATTTTTAATACTTAAATTCTGCTCATCCCACTTGATGCCAGATGGACACAGACATTCCTAATACCCACAGGGGTCAGTTACAGCAAACACCTGGTTGTGTTATTTTTACGTTTTAGGTTATCCAGTTCACTTTGTCCAGCAAACGCTAGCTGCGCCCTCGATATTTACACATTAGTTAGTGCTTGAAACAATATAGGCAGGATGACCTATTAAACTGAAGAAACACTGGTAGTTTATTGGAACTAAGAACAGGACACTAACACAATGTGTGCTTCTTCAATCACCTCCAGCTCTAGACTTACAGTTACCCAAGTAGCCCCTGCTGTATAGTGATTGGTCGATACAGTCACGTGGTCAGTTAACTACATTCTCTTAAAGGTACATAGCACTCCACTTTACCACAGTTATTTGCTTATCTTTTGAATGCGCCCACATAGGGTCCCCAGGATTGTTGTGGTCTGCTTGCCCTCCACAACATAGCTCTGCAGATTGGATTGGAAGATAGAGACCACCGAACATCCTAGGGGGAGGAGGAGGAGGAGCCCGTGTTGGCCTCATCCAGGCATGCTTCACCCCTGCAAAACCACTCACCCACTCACCACCAAACTACCTCCCTACAGCCAACCATCACATTCAAAGCCTTTTCTCCTCATCATGGCAGATCATTCCTTTCACCAGAATAAAAGGGACCGGCGGAGGGGGGTCCATCAAAGTACAGGCCATGACAATGCATAGTTCACATAAACTCATTCTCTCATTCAAATAAAGAGCATCAGTGACACAGTAACAACGTAATAAGGGCACAAATAAATCCCTTTATTTGATTAAGGCCTCTACCTCGTGCATTTTCTATTACTCCTATATGGTTCTACCCATGAGCTGGCTACTCAATCCCCTGCATTAGGTGCCCATGGCAGATGTCTTCTGTGTTTTGGAGCCCATGAGGACCCCACCAAAGACTGCACCACCTGCAGCTGTGTAGGGGCAGACTCGGTCATGAGGGCAGGAGGCAGCTTGTGCAGTTCTGTCTGAGAAGGGCAGGGAGGGCATGGGCTGAGATGTGAGGGCACTTTGAGAAGAGGTCATGAGACCTTTCTCCATCTAACCACACAAAGCCTATCTGTACTTCTCTGGTAGGAGAACACTTGAATGCATGTGAGTGTGGTGTAAACTGGCAGCCATAATTGGTCATTGGTCTGGGCCAGTACACACTTGGTGGCCGACTCTGTCTGATTCACCATGGTGTTGGCCACTTTCAATGAAGGTGGCCATCAAATGCCTGAGACATCATGGTACACATGCTAGAGATAGTCTCCTCTATTTCTGTGCAAGGGTATACACTGCCTCGCAAAATTACGACAGAAGCACAAACATAACCTGTTGCTGCTCCACAAATACCCTTCTCATGGATGACCCCTGTAGCTCAGCATCTGTATCCAGCTGAGTACAGCTTGCAGTGTCCTGAGGCCTCAACAGGAACTCTGCACTGCTGTCCCTGTCTCCAGCACCACCTCCTGCTCATTTGTGATGTGTGTCTCACCATGTGCCACCGTAATGCTGCCCTTTCTGCACTGTGGAGGGTGCACAGGCATCATGCAACAATGCATCCTCAAAGTGCAGTCCTCCTCTGAGTGCTCCTCAGCCTCATCTCTCAACTCCTCCACCTGCACCATCTATGAACCTGTTTGGTACTATACTTTGGCTGCTGACAGCCCCTGAAACTTGCAGCCACGCCTGCCTGATGAAGCTGACAGGCCTCCTCCTACAATCCTCAGGAGAAGAGGACTTTTTCCATGCCCTCACTGCATCAATCATAAACTCTATGGATGAGTCTGAGACCTGGGAGGAGGGGGGTGGGGGGCAGCCTTTCCTTATCTTCCACGCTATCTGCAGCTCTTTGCTCCTTCCGAATGGCACCTGCTACCAATGTCAGTCCCGTGAAGGTCCCTTTAAATAGAGATCTTTCATTGGTGGTTTAGGTGCGTCATCCAGCCAACCCTCCATAATTGGCCTGGAAACCAGGGATATTAGAAAAGGTCTGCAAAAATTGGCACTGTGGCCCTCATATTTCGACAGTCCAGGGGTGGTTTTGGCTAAACAAAATAGCATGGTGTCAGCTCATTTACATGATTGCAGCTTGCAGCCAACACTAAATATGCTGTTGAGTGGCTGCATGCCTGAGTAGGGAGGGCAAAATCATGAGAGACTAGCATAAGTTCAAGATAGCCTGTGCTACTTAAGGCAATCCTGCACCTTTTAAACACTAAGATAAAAGCAAAATACTGCGGATGCTGGAAACCTGAAAGAAAAACAGAAAATGCTGGAAAAACTCAGCAGGTCTGATAGCATCTGTGGAGAGAAAAACAAAGTTGACGTTTTGAGTCCGTACGACCCTTCTAAACGGACTTGAAATGTCAACTCTGTTTTTCTCTCCACAGATGCTGTCAGACCTGCTGAGTTTTTCCAGCATTATCTGTTTTCCTTTTCCTGCACCTTTTAAACCTGTGGTGGATTTGGCTGGAGCAGGTGGTGAAAGTCATCGCAGAAGTGGCTTTGATGTTGGAAAGAGGTAGGAATGGCACAACGTGGCAGAGAGAGGGGCTCTAAGATTCTCTGACACAACACTGGACACATTGGTTCATGAGGTCCACAGGGGGACAGGAAGTCCTTTAGACAAACTCTGAGAAGGCAATGGGATCAGATGGGCATGAAGTCAATGGCAACTAGTCCAAAGAACCTAGATGCAGTGTCAAAAGAAGTTCAGTGACCTCAGACAAGTGGTCAAGCTCGGTGCCTGCATCTTCAAATGCAGCATTCCACTAATTTTTCCTACAATACACAGTAAATACACTTCAAAAAGTGCTTCATTGGCTATTAAGTGCTTTGGGATGTCCAGTGGTCTTGAAAAGCACCATACAGATGCAAGGCTTTTTTTCTTTCAGCTGCAGCATTAGTGTGACACATTGCTCAGTGCACCAACCCCCATCACTCATCTGCCAACTATCTCCATTATTCATGACTCCTGCCTCCCATTCATAGCTTCACCCCAACCCTGCAAGCCTCACATCTTATACCCTGGCACACACTGTCAGCTATTCAACTATGGCAGCCACATAACCAAACACATTGCACTACATTCACTAAGACACTTGCACCTCTCCTGCAGAGAAAGTGGTGCAAAACCAAAGGCAGCAGCACTTAACTAGTAGGGGACTGTTCCTCACCCCAATGGAGAAGACTGTGCTTGACATTGTTGCCATGGCTATGCCTGAGGCCATGGCCAGGGGCAGGACTGAAAGGGTCAACGATGAATTTTATTCCTACCTAATCCTCTTTTTCACATTCCAACTGTCCCTTCATTATACAATCTCTCCTGATTACCAAGTTGCAGATGCATGTGCTTTACTTGCTTACCCCCCTCCCCCACTTCCTACAGCCCTGCCCTTGTGCCTTTCTCATTTCAGATGCACAAAAACTGTCACCTGGTCAGGCAGTGCTGCAAGAGCGTGAAGGCAAGAGAAAGAACAGACTTCTGTTATTCAATCTCACACTCGCAGCCACCAGCTCAGAGATTGGCACTCTGTGTGCTTTAGAAGGTAGCACACAGGCAGGATCTGCACATGGTGGGCCACCAGGCATGAGTGGCCTGTAACGAGGGGGAAAGGGTGGCGCAGGTGCCAGCTCTGCAGAGGGCAGGGTCATACAGGAATTCTGGTGCAGAAGACAAAGGTGAGGAATTCAATAGGGCACCATACAGAAAAAAGCCAATGGCCAAGCACAATAAAATTCTTGGTCCGTTGGCAGGACTGTCAGAAAGCCTGCAGTCGCCATCAAGGAGCATGGAGGAGGCCAGTGCCAATTTAGTACAGGGCTTTGCACATAGCTCGGAGCTCATACTGTCCAGCTTGGAAGTGGTGGCCAACTCCATGCTGGACAGAACTCAACCATAATAGATGATTTATTTTAAAAAAGGGAAAATTTATAGTATGAGAGAAAACTAGCAAGAAATATGAAAACAGACAGTAAAAGCTTCTACAAGTATATAAAATGGAAAAGAGTAGCTAAAGTGAGTTTTGGTTTCTTAGAGGGTAAGTCTGGGATTTAATAATGGGAAACAAGGAAACGGCAGAGACTTTCAACTAGTATTTTGTATCCGTCTTCACAGCAGAAGGCACAAAAAGCACCCCAAGAACAGTAGAAAATCAGAAGGCAAAAGAGAGGGAGTAACTGAAAATAATCACAATCACTAGAGAAAAAGTATTGGGATTACTAATGAGATGGGAAGCTGACAAGACCCCCTGGACCTGATGGCCTGCATCCTAGGGTCTTAAAGGAAATGGCTGCAGAGATGGTGGATGCATTGGTTATAATCTTCCAAAGCCCTAGATTCTGAAAAGCTCCCACTGGGTTGGAAAACTCTAAATATAACATTTCTATTCAAGAAAGGAGGCAGACCGAAAGCAGAAACTATAGGCCTGTTGGCCTAACATCTGTCATGAGGAAAATGTTTGAATCCATTATTAAGGAGGTAGGAGCAGAACACTTAGAAAGTCATAATACTATCAGGCAGAGTCAACATGGTTTTGTGAAAGGGAAAGCATGTTTGATAAATTTATGACAACTCTTTAAGGATGTAACAAGCAAAGTAGATAAAGAGGAACTAGTAGATGTAGTGTATTTGGAATTCCAAAGGCATTCGATAAGGTGCCTCATAAAAGGTTATTACACAAAATAAGAGCTCATGCTGTTAGGGGTAATATATTAGCATAGATAAGGGATTGACTAACTAACAGGAAACAGAGAGTCGGGATAGATGGATCATTTTCAGGTTGGCAAACTGTAACCAGTGAAGTACCATAGGGGTCAGTGCTGGGCCTCATCTATGATCTATATTAATGATTTGGATGAAGGGACTGACTGTATTGTAGTCAAATATGCTGATGATACAAAGATAGATAGGAAAGCAAGTTGTGAGGAGGATACAAAGAGTCTGCAAAGTGATACTGATTAGTTAAGTCAGTGGGCAAAACATTGGCAGATGGAGTATAATGTGTGAAAATGTGAAGCTATCAGTTTGGCAGGAAAAATTGAAAAGCAGAATGTTATTTAAATGTAGAAAGACTGCAGAATGCTGAGGTACAGAAGGATCTGGGTGTCCTTATACGTAAATCACAAAAGATTTCCAGCAAGTAATTAGGAAGGCAAATGGAACGTTGCCTTTATTACAAAGGGGTTGAAGTATTAAAGTAGGGAGGTTTACTACAATTGTATAGGGCATTGGTGAGACCACAACTAGAGTACTGTGTACAATTTTGGTCTCCTAACTTAAGGAGAGATATACTTGCATTAGAAGCAGTTCAGAGAACGTTCACTAGGCTGATTCCTGGGATGAAGGGGTTTGTCTTATGAAGGAAGGTTGAGCAGGTTTAGCCTATGCTCATTGGAGTTTAGAAGAATGAGAGGTGATCTGATTAAAATTGATTATAAGATTCTGAAAGCACCTGACAGGATAGATGCTTGAGGATGTGGTGATACATGGTGGAATCTAGAACTAGGGGGCACAGTTTAAAAACAAAGGGTCACCCATTTAATAGCAAGATGAGGGGGAATTTATTCTCTCAGAAGGCTGTTAGTCTTTGAAATTCTCTTTGCCAAAGAGCAGTGGAGGCTGAGTAATAGAATGCATTCAAGGCTGAGTTGGACAGATTTTTGATCTACAAGGGAGTCAAGGGTTATGGGGGGAGGCAGACAGGAAACTGTCATTAAGGCCGCAATCGGATCAACCATGATATTATTGAATGGTGGAACAAGCTCGAGGGGCCAAAAGGCCTACTCCTGCTCCTATCTCTTATGTACTTATGCAGTATCGGATAGCCAATGTTTCAGCTTCCATTGCAGCACAAGCAGAGCTCACCCACTGTCTGAATGCTGCACTGGAAGCTCAGGCTGCAGTTATGCAGTCTCAGATTGTTGCCATGCGAGTGCCCCTATGACAGTTGCTGATACTAGTGCTCAAAGGAGCTTGCATGGTCTCACAGAAACCCAACAGTCTATCCTCCAATAGATTACTCAAGTTGCTGAGGCACATCAGTGGCAGTGGCTCTGCAGAGCAGGAACCTGCTGACCGCTCTAAGGTTGACAGCATTTGTCCTCCTACCACTGATATTCAGCCAGTGCATTTGCTGTTGGCTTTCACCAGCCAGCCCAGACAATTGCTGCCATGCTGAGCTGGTGCAGTCTGAAGCCAGGCCTTCTAGGGCTAGAGCTACTCGAGGTCAGGCTGATGTCGTGATGGTCAGTAACAGGGAAGGTAAGGGGCTGAATAATATGCTCCAAAATGGGGGGTATTCTCCGCCTCCAGAGACGTATTATCGGGCGTGATGACATCAGGTCGTGTTCCCAATGCCATCACGCCAATTTTGTTAATACAGCAGGCAGGTGGGCTTAAAAATTGGGACCCCACCCACGTTATTTAAATTTCATTTAAGCGGGTATTTAAAGTCATTAAGACCCAAATGGTTGCTATAATACAATGTGTCAGCGATGAGACGCCTGCAGAGTCTGATTTATGCCACTTGTGGTTCCCGTTTCTTTTTTCTGAGGAAGCTTGTTATGGCAGGTTTAAAAGGTTCAGCTGAGCCCTGAATCTCATCTTAGCAGTTTGGCGATCTGTAACTGCTGGGAGTGGTTCAGTCAAGAAGCTGAGTTTCCATTTCAAACTCATGTTAATTAAAGGCCTTTTCTCCATCTGCTGAGCACTCTGCTGAGTGCTCTATTTAGCCCTTGACCATCATCCAGTAGCTGAGAGAAATCTCGGTGGGAGATACAACCTCCAGTGAGGAGGAGAGGAGGATGAGGAGGAGGGCTGAGAGGAAGGGCAGAGTGGGAGGTCCAGGATGCACTGGTAGTGCATAAAGAGGCCAGACTGCACCAGACCCTGAGGGTCACGAAGGTGTCATACATCTTCCGTGGAGGCGCAGAAGGTCTTAAGCAGCCACTCGAGTCTACAGGCAGAGACTGAGCTATCTGCAGATGTCAGAGACCACCTCGGCTCAGGCTATCAAGAGCCACAGTCACATCACTCTCTGACATGCTCGCAGGGGAGAGTTCCTCCAACTGCGCTGGGGAGCAGCCGATGCCTATGGCCAACGTCACACTCAACTTCTTCACAATAGGTTCCTTTCAGACAGCCTTTAGAGACCCCAGTGGCATAACACGGCCTGCTGCACACCACTGCATCAAGGCCTTCACTGATGCAATGTTTCGAAAGTCAAGGAATTACATCTCCTTCACACTGGACGAGCAGAGTCAACTGGATAGAGACCAAGGTTTTGCGGCAGTTGTGAGTTTTCCCAGCGAGCATGGAGCAATTGATTATACAGTTGGCCTTGAGCGACCTGTCACTTTAGAAGATCCCTGCTGAGAGGCAGGAGGATCTTCTGTTGCCGTGGCACTGCACGAGGACTGTGTCAATGGCGGATGGATGGAGGAGATGCAGCCTCCCTCAGAAGTGCCCTGAGATGTGCTTCCAGATGGAGGCAGCTGCTGCTCATCCTCCGCCACTAGGATTGTTTGGTCCTCCCTGCCAACCGGTGAGTCCCCAGGAGCTGGGTTTGTGCCTATGCTCCCAGTTCCCCTGCCGCCCTCACTCTGGGCCTCTGGCATAAATCAGACTCTGCAGGCGTCTCATCGCTGACCCATTATGCTATAGCAACCATTTGGGTCTTAATGATTTTAAATACCCGCTTAAATGAAATTTAAATAACATGGGTGGGGTCCCAATTTTTAAGCCCATCTGCCTGCCGTATTAACAAAATTGGCGTGATAGCATCGGGAACATGGTGTGCAGATCAGTGCGCATCCCAACGATTGCGTCTGCAATGCATTCGGTTTGCCTCTCCAGGACAGTTGCCAGAAGCCAGTATGTCTATGGAGGAAGCTTTACACTCTGAAGGGTGGGTGATCACAGTGCAGATGGCCCAGATGGATGCCTCCACAGTCCGGGCCAGAGCACACAACCCCTCTGGTATACCAGCCAAATCTTCACGGACCTCGCACTGGACATCCAGCATCTGCTGCCTTACGGACGATTCCAGAGACTCATTTCGACTCAGAATCAGCCTCTGGATCACCTCTGAGATTCTTCTGACTGCCCGATGCCTGCTCTATCACACTCTCTGGCAGCTGCACGTGCAACCGTGAAGTGTCCTCACGAGCCTGTGCATGTCCCCAATCCGACATGCAAATCCCTGCCGAGGTGCCAGTGTCTGCGATAGTGCTTGGGACAGAGAGAGAGGATGTGATGCTGCATCCTCCGAGGGATCTTCCTCCTCCTTGGAGGGGAGTGGTGGCACGTTAGCCAGAGAAGGGTCCGCCCAAGGGGCTTCATTTGTGACAAAGAGACATAAGCCCGGGGGTTAGTGGGCATCACTAACCTTGCCACATCAGTGCAAACTCACTAAGCTCTGCAACATTACTCATGTCTGAGATGAGACTATGCAGACACGTTGCACACTTGTACCAACATCTGAAGCTTCCACTTATAAACCTTGCCAGGGTTTCAATGTCTGAACTATAGTAATAAAGTTCGTTGCATCATGCCTAACCACCATCCATCTCCCCTCTTCCCTCTTCCCTTTTCTATCGGTTTGTGCCTTTTGCCATCTCACTCCATGTCTCCCTCCGATCTCGCCTCTGCCAATGGTCCTGGAGGACTCTGTGTCAGTGAGCTTCAACACTTCTTCTTCAAATAGACTCAGAATGACTAGGTTTGGAACACCCCCACCAGTCCAGCCTCACCCTTTCGGCATTGTGGGCTCGCTTCTCCTAAAAAGATGTGTAAGATTGCATTTATTAAGAATTTCAAGCTTTTTTAATGGCATGTCACCGACCTTTTATTAACAAATTGCATGGCAGCCTAGATGCTATGCTCATGCCTCATCTGCACTGTCCAGATTAGGTGGGTGAGGGTCTCTTCACCAGCCTAACACTGCTGACCTCCTCGGCTACCTCCTTCCACAGGATGGCATCAGCTGCTCACATCGGTTGGACACTGCATGTAGGAGGGCTCTGACGGAGCCCTCATTAAATTAAGGGGCTGGTTTGGCCCTTCTCCCCTATCTCTCCCCTCGCTCCAATGGCTCAGTCATCTCTGGAGGGAAACAACTACATAACTCCTCCTTGCAAACATGTGGAAAATTTGTTCAGGTTCAAAAAGAATGCCACCTCTGCTCAGTGGCAAAGTTTGGAGACAGCAGAACTCAGATAAATGCACACTCACCTTAAAAACCTGGAAATAGCTGAAGTCTAAATGATCTTCCAAACTCTGAACCTCTGGCATTTGCTAAATACCCTGACACTGTCCTGTGCCAAGGGACCCTTCAAATTACTGGCCGTGACCTCATTCTGGGTCACAACCAGCGACCTCAGAGGCCAAACATCCCACCCTATATCACTGATTGGGCAGGATGATGGCCTCAAAACCGCCCTGTAAATTCAAGTGCCCCAACTAGTGCATTATAGGGAGTGTTTAAAAGGCGGGCCCGGAAGTCGGAAGGCCAGCCACTTCCGGGTGCGGAACCTGCCCTCGGTGCCAAAGCGTTTTATTCAGCCCAAGATGTGGGAATGTAGTTATATGGGGGATTGGGGTTGTGTTCACTGGCTTGGTATCACAGCCAGATGAGATCAGCTGGAAAGGATAAAAACAAAAAGCTAAAAGCTACTGCGGATGCTGGAAATCCAAAACAAAATAAAAACAGAATTACCTGGAAAAACTCAGCAAGTCTGGCAGCATCGGCGGAGAAGGAGATGTGTTGATTCCTAGGATAAGGGGATTGATCTTTGAGGAGAGGTTGAGCAGACTAGGCCTATAGTTTAGAAGATGAGGTGATTAAATTAAAATGTACAAAATTCTTAAGGGGCATGACAGGGCAGAAGCTGAGAAAATGTTGCTGGACAATCTAGAATCCAGGGTCAGTCTCAGAATAAAGAGTTGGCCATATGAAAAGAAGAGAAATGTCTTCACCCAAGGGGTTGTGAATCTTTGACATGCTTTACTCCGGGGGCCCATGGATGTTCCGTTGTTGAGTATATTCGAGACAGAGGTCAGCAGATTTTTGGGGACTAAAGGAATTAAGGTAAATGAGGATAGTGTGGGAAGTTGGTTTGAGGTAGAAGGTTAGCTGTGCTCTTATTGATTATCAAAGCAGGCTCAAAGGGACAAATGGCTGACTCCTGTTCCTTTTCTTATGTTCTTATGTAAAATAGTAAATACTTTGAATAAAAAAAGGCCACAAAAGACTTTCCTTCTCCTTTTGAAACAAATGAGATTGTAGTTTAGCCAACTGGATCCCTCCTTTATGAATATCCTTAATCTATCACTAACTGATGTATCGTTAAACCTTTAATGGCTGAACCGCGTTAACTACACCAGCAGAAGTGTTAAAAGGCTCATTATCAGCTCCATTCAGCTCCCCCGTGCTTGGGGAACAATCCACTTGCAATGTTACAAGCTTCACATGCCAGCACAGATAAAATCTACGAGTCCTCAAAGGAGATCCTGACATGGGAAAATTAATTGCCTTTCTCTTTACATCCAGATGAGCTTCTCTCCCAGCACAAACAAGGGAGGGCCACAAGGGACCCCAACTAAGATGAGGACTTGATATGATTCAGAAACGCCTCTCCACTTAGACAGCAAGAAATCAGCCACTGACGGCTGGGAATGCGCCAATTACTCCACTAATATTCAATTACACAAGGAATCTTTCTTTCGATTTCTCTTATTTTTTTCCCTTCTCTTTGCTTTCTCTGTTTCAATCGGCAGCTTTCTTCCAAAAATGAACTGACGTCGCTCTTCTCATGTATGTTTTCAAGTTGCTCCGCAATCTTGTTCTCCACTAGTTGTGCCCGTGCCTGCCCTCATTTACTCTCTGGTTTTCTGACATGACTTTGCCCAGTCCCTTAAGGCCACCATCAGAGGCTGTTCTTTCAGTCCTTGCTCTGATTTGCCTCAGCAAATCCCCTCCCCGGCTTCAAAAGCATCTCAAAAAACCTTTCCAACCTTTCCATTTCCATCACCCTTCAACCCACTTAAAAGCAAAATACTGCGGATGCTGGAAATCTAGAACAAAAACTAAAACAAAAACAAAATTTCTATATTTCTTAGTTCTGATGAAGGGTCATACGGACTCAAAATGTCAACTGTATCCCTCTCCGCAATTGCTGTCAGTCCTGCTGAGTTTTTCTAGGTATTTTTGTTTTTGTTCCTTCAACTTACTTTCCTGATTTTCCTTTTATCATTGCTGTTTGTGGGATCTTCCTGTGCACAAATTGGCCAGCTGTGTTTCCACTGTTTGTAACAGTGACTGCAATCAAGTTGGTTCAATCAAGGCTGACAGTCTAGTGCAGTGCTGAGGGAGCACAGTACTGTCAGAGGTGCCACCTTTCAGATGAGATATTAAAACCGAAGCCCAATCTGCCTGCTTTGGTGGATGTGAAAGATCCCATATTCCTTAATTCCTTTAGTCCCCAAAAACCTCTGTCTCGAATATACTAAACAAGAGAACATCCGTGGAATGGATGCTCACCCTGTGAATGTCAAAGATTCACTGCTCTTTTAGTGAAGTAATTTCTCTTCATCTCAAATGGCTGATTCCTTATTCTGAGACTGTGACCCTGGGTTCTAGATTTGCTACCAAGGGAAAATGCTTTCTCATTTCTGCCCTGTCATGTCCCTTAAGAAATTTGAATATTTTAATTAGGTCACCTCACCTTTCTAAAGAAGAAGAGCAGGGGAGTTATTCCCGTTTCACGGCCAATATTTATACCTCAATCAATATCACAAAAAAACAGATTAGCTGGTCATTATCATGTTGCTGTTAGTGGGATCTTGCTGTGACACAACTTGGCCACTTTGTTTCCTACATCACAGAAGTGGCTACACTTCAAAAGGTGCTTCATTGGCTGTAAAGCACTTTGAGACATCCAGTAGTTGTGAAAACTGCTATATAAATGGAAGCCTTTCTTTCTTTTTTCAGCCTGAAAGACTTATTCTGTTTCTCACACCACAGATGCTGCCTGACCTGCTGAGTATTTCCAGCATTACCCTGGGCGGAATTATCCACTCCCGCCAGCGGCGGGAACCATGGCGGCAGAGGCATAAAACTTTGCAAAAATCAGTTTCCCACCTTTGGGAAATTAGTTTGGAATTTTGTTCTCCCGACTTTGACGACGGGTTAAAGGCAGTCAACTTTCCCGCTGATCTATGTCAAGAACCATATTTGCCTTAATTTCCATCCTCACCAACCTGCCTGCTGCAGATGCATCTGTCCATGACAGTATCAATAGGAGTGACCACCGAACAGTCATTGTGGAGACGAAGTCCCGCCTTCACATTGAGGATACCCTCCAACATGTTGTGTGGCACTACCACCGTGCTAAATGGGATAGATTTTGAACAGATCTAGCAACTCAAGACTGGGCATCCATGAGGCACTGTGGGCCATCAGCAGCAGCAGAATTGTACTCAAACATAATCTATAACCCCATGGCCCGGCATATCCCCCACTTTACCATGACCATCAAACCAGCGGATTAACCCTGGTTCATTGAAGAGTGCAGGAGGGCATACCAGGAGCAGCACCAGGCCTAAAAATGAGATGCCAACCTGGTGAAGCTATAACACATAACTACTTGCGTGCCAAACAGCAAGTGATAAACAGAGCTAAGCAATCCCTCAACCAACGGACCAGTTCTAAGCTCTGCAGTCCTGCCACATCCAGTCGTGAATGGCGGTGGAGAGTTAAACAACTCACTGGAGGAGGAGGCTCCACAAATATCCCCATCCTCAATGATGGAGGAGCCCAGCACATCAGTGTAAAAGATAGGGCTGAAGCATTTGCTCCAATCTTCAGCCAGAAGTGCTGAATGGATGATCCATCTCGGCCTCTTCCGGAGATCCCCAGCATCACAGATGCCAGTCTTCAGTTAATTCGATTCACTCCACATGATATCAAGAAACAGCTGAAGGTACTGGATACTGCAAAGGCTATGGGCCCTGACAATATTCCAGCAATAGTAATGAAGACTTGTGCTCCAGAACTTGCCGCACCTCTAGCCAAGCTGTTCCAATGCAGCTACAACACTGGCATCTACCCAGCTATGTGAAAAATTGCCCAGGTATGTCCTGTACACAAAAAGCAGGACAAATCCAACCCGGTCAATTATTGCCCCATCAGTCTACTCTCAATCATCAGTAAAGAAATGGAAGGGGTCATCAATAGTGCTATCAAGCAGCACTTGCTTAGCAACAACCTGCTCACTGACGCCCAGTTTGGGCTCCGCCAGGGCCATTCAGCTTCCGGCCTCATTAGAGCCTTGGTTCAAGCATAGACAAAAGAGCTGAACTTTTTTGAGGTGAGAGTGACTGCCCTTGACATCAAGGCAGCATTTGACAGAGTACGGCATCACAGAGCACTAGCAAAACTGGAGTCAATGGGAATCAGGGGGAAAAATATCCATTGGTTGGAGTCATACCTAGCACAAAGGAAGGTGGTTGTGGTTGTTGGAGATCAGTCATCTCAGCTCCAGGACAGCACTGCAGGAGTTCCTCAGGGTAGTGTCCTAGGCCTAACCATCTTCAGCTGCTTCATCAATGACCTTCCTTCCATCATAAGGTCAGAAGTGGGGTTGTTCGCTGATGATTGCACAATGTTCAGCAACATTCATGCCTGCTCAGAGACTGAAGCAGTCCATGTCCAACTGCAGCAAGACCTCGACAATATCTCGACTTGGGCTGACAAGTGGCAAGTAGCATTCGCACCACACAAGTGTCTGGCAATGACCATCGCCAACAAGAGAGAATCCAACCATCGCCCCTTGATGTTCAATGGCATTACCATCACTGAATCCCCCATTATCAACATCCTGGGGATTACCATTGACCAGAAACTGAACTGGACTAGCCATATAAATACTATGGCTACAAGACCAGGTCAGCAGCTAGGAATCATATGACGAGTAACCCACGTCCTGAATCCCCAAAGCCTGTCCACCATCTACAAGGCACGAGTCAGGAATGTGATGGAATACTCCCCACTTGCCTGGATGAGTGCAACTCCCACAATACTCAAAAAGCTGGACACCATCCAGGACAAAGCAGACCGCTTGATTGGCACCACATACACAAACATTCACTCCCTCCGCCACCGACGCACAGTAGCATCAGTGTTTACCATCTCCAAGATGCACTGCGGGAATTCACCAAGGCTCCTTTGACAGCACCGTCTAAACCCACGACCACTACCATCTGGAAGGACAAGGGCAGCAAATAGATGGGAACACCACCACCTGGCGATTCCCATTCAAGTCACCCACTATCCTGACTTGGAAGTATGTCACCGTTCCTCCACTGTCCTGGGTCAAAATCCTGGAACTCCCTTCCTAACAGCACTGTGGGTGTACCTACACCACACGGACTACAGCGGTTCAAGAAGGCAGCTCACCACCACCTTCTCAAGGGCAATTAGGGATGGGTAATAAATGCTGGCCCAGCCAGCGAAGCCCACATCCCGTGAATGAATTAAAAAAAAATACACTCATTCCTGTCCAGCAGACATTTAAAATGTCACCGAGTGGAACCAACTTGTATGACTCAGCGTCAAGGAGAACAGGGACTGTTAAAGGGGTAATGTTGAGCCTTAAAAGCGGAGATGAAATAATGCTGCGGGGAGGCCAGAAAGCCTGTTGTGCTCGGAGATGAATAATATTTTGACCAAAACCTCACATTTGTGAAATAAAGGCCAGGGCAAAGTGCACTTGGGTGAAAAGACTCCAACGCGGGCCGCATAAATGCTTATAGCATATACAAAGAACACACTTCAGTGTGGCAGCATTAGGTAATCGCTAAGCTTCCATGAACAATTCTTATGAGGTCACATAAGGTGAGCCTCAGATACAAGTGTTACATGTGCATTGTCCAGCCATCATTTTCACATAGGAAGTGCCTTTGTTCATGTCGCTTATGTGGAACTAAAGGCTGTGATGAGATTGAGTGAGTCCTCATGGAACTGAGGGAGAAGATAGAAGATAATTGGGGTGGGGGGGCATTTAGCACCCTTGAATGAACACGGAACATTGTGTCACATCTATAAGCAATTCAATACCTGAGACTTGAAGAGTGATAAAAGCAAAATATATTTACAAAAGTGAAAAGTATATACAGTGATTGAACACCCATACCACCATTGTGCATTCACAACTTCTTAATTTTCTTTAATTTACCATTACACCTTGGTGCAACCCCAGCATCCACAGCAGAGGTGGAGGCAGCCTGCTGATGGCTATGCCCTGTTGTCTGAGATGACTTTGGCCTAGAGGGCCCCGGCCTGCTAAGGGTCTCCTGCTTAGGGGCAGGTGCACTTTCCTCAGCCTCACCTGCTGTAGTTGATGGAGTCACAAGCAGAGGGGATTTGGAGCGCTGGGATGCTGGGACACCCTTGGAGACTCCTGGGTGGATGGGCCTGGGGTGTCTGGCTGATGCTCCTCCTCCCTTTTGACTCCCTCATCCTTCAGTCCAGTCTGGCGACAGCCTCTGACAGCCCTGCCTGATGTTCCCCTGCATCTCCAACAATTCCCTCAGAGCCAAGTGCAAAGGCTCATCGTCGGACTCGGACTCTGCAGGAGCCTGGTCTCCAGCAGTCCTCCAAGTGTCAGAGACCTTGGCTGTCATGCCTCTGCTAGCTGTGCCTCTGTGTCACTGGGGTGATCACCAGACTGTGAACCTAAACCTACTCTGGAACTAGGAACCACCAAGGTGTGTGTATCTGCGCTGTTGGAGGCTGCCAGCGAACGCAATGATGGGTGTTCATCGGATGGTTCCTCAGCATTCTCATCTAAGGTGTTCTGGAGGCTGGGGCTAAGACACATGCTTTAACTCTCTCTCTGCCTGTTCTTGCTGATCACTGGAATTGAGAAAAAGAGATAATTAGTGATTGGCTAGGCAGGCACCTACCTATATGTCACGCAGTCATTGTCCGCTTGTGGCCGATGTATAGTGGATGGACCCTCACTGGCTTGTTGAGGGGGGTTGAACACACCTTCCATGCAGAAACGATCCCTATCCTCTCCAGCCAACTCTGCTGCCTGTTCCTTGAACAGGAAGAGTGCCCTCAACTCCAGGATCCCCACTCTAGTTATCAATCTCTCCCTTTAGTTGTGGAAAATCTTGCCCTGCATAAAGACAGATGGATTGACTGTGAGCAGCACCAATGAAAGAGCAGTTCAGAAGCATGCCGAATTTCCCACCTGCCCACCACTGCACTTAGTCTCCAGTTCTGACGAAGAGTCATACGGACTCGAAACGTTAACTCTGTCTTCCACTCCACAGATGCTGTCAGACCTGCTGAGTTTTTGCAGCTATTTTTGTTTTTGTTTCAGATTTCCAGCATCCGCAGTATTTTGCTTTTGTCAGAAGCATGCATGTTACTGTGTGCACTGAGCCCTCCCCAGTACCTGAAGAAGACGCCATTTGTGCATGATCTTACACGAGATGGTGATCTTTAAGTGTCTGGCAGACATTCAGTGCTGATACTGTGTGATATCCCTGTGGACTCTAACACTTAGACTGCCTGATGCCCTTATGAGAGTGTGAGCTTGAAGCAAGTGGAAGTTTCACTTACCCTGGCGGAGTGGTTCAGATCATTCATCCATTTCCTGCATGGCAGGGCGATACTTTCTTGTGGTCCATGGTTGCTGACCTCCCTGGCAACCACCTCCCAGGCTGGCATGGTCAGGTGTGTGGACATCCTGCTCCCATGCCTCAGATAGAGGACCTCCTATCTTTCCTGTAAGACCTGGAGGAGAATCCCAGGGAGGCCTTGCTGAACCATGGTGCAGAGGGATTGTTTCTTTTCAGGACCATTGCTATACCTGCCACAACAACACCTGGTCTGCAGTGAGTGAATGTGTGCGCAGGTGCTGTTTAAATATGGCTCCAGGACCTTCAAGCCCATGAGGTAATGGCGGGGAATCACTGTCCGCCCCGCCGCAAGATTCAACGAGCTCCTCGCTGATCCTGAAATAATGAGCTGAAAGGTGAAAGATCTGGCATGAAAATAAGCCCTGCCACCCAACGGGAATCACATCGAATTTCCCACCTGTCCACCACTGCACTTAGTCTCCAGAATGGAAAAGCCTTCCCCTTGTTTTTATTTCAGATTTCCTGCATCTGCAATGTTTTGCTTTTGAGCAATTATGGAAATATTTTAAATGAGTTGACACCTCTGTCAAAGAGAGAGGTACTTGGTCTGAAGGTGTTAAATATTTGAAGAGCAACATCACACATTGTAATTTCCAGGCATGTGCTCTCTGCTTCTAATGAAATAGGTTTGTCAAACTATTCATTTTTAATGGTAGCCTTGGTACATTTTAATAAAATATATTGTCAGTTTAACTGATCACAAGGTAAACTCTCATTTACTCATTACAAAGACAAGCAGCTGGTGAATTTTTCATCCTCATAGTTTGTCATGCAGGCGATTCTGGACCTTTGGAATGCTGCTTGGTCACAGCGGCAGCAAGGATACAGCTGCTGGATCTGATTAATTAATAGATCAGGACATTAAGCAAGTCCCCGGCGAGGGAGATCTATTTGCAAACTAGGCAGTAATCCACAGAGGGAATGGCCACACTAAAAACAAACAGCGGGGGAAGGGGGCAGAGATGCTGAGGATGTTCCAAATTAGTGAGACAACCATCTCAGATTCTATTGCAACAGAGAGAGGCAGGAGGTTAATGGCCAGAATTTTCCGTCCGCACTGGCATCGGGCGTCATGGCAGGCGTGAGAGGACAACGTGTCAGGAAGGCCAAAGACCGGTTTCACGCCGTCATGAAACCAGTTTGCGATCATTCACTCCACCCGTCAATGGCGGGCCGCCTTTCCCATCACCAGATGCTAGAAACTTCATTTCAATACATCTGCCTATCATGACAAGCCCTGCTCATCCCCCCGTGATGGATCATTCGGGCACACACTGACATGTTTCACAACAGCATTTAAAAGGCGTGCACCTGGAGAGCTGAGCTTCGAGGGAAACTCAGAGGTAAGTGCACAATAACTTTGCGCAGCATTCACGAGGGTCACCCATTGGATTTCAAGGTAGAGGCGTCCCTCATTCAGGCCAGGACACAGGCAAGTCGCTTTATCCTGGCTGGCTGACAGTGTGGGAAAGGGCTACGCTATGGTTGGGGTGAGTTGGGAGGGGCAAGGCAGCCAGGTCTGATGGTATTGCACAAGCACAGGCGAGGGTGTCAGGGGAGGGAAGTGGCCATGCATTAGGGAAATCTTGCATGAGTGACCATTCCTCCACAGCTGAGACAGTTCAGGCGCAGCCACATTGACATGCTTGGAGTCAGGCCTCTAGCTTATCCGCCCACTTGAGCAATGCAGAGGCATGAAAGTGCCACCAAATGCTCGAGATTTTCACCCTTTGGGCACAGGCTGCAAACTAATGAGCATTTTATTGGACTGCAGAATTGACACCTGGGCACGTTGTACAATCTCCTTGCGAAAGTTGGCCATGGAGCAGTCACTGGTGGAGCCGCTCACTGCTCCTTGCAATGTTATCATTAAGGATTGGACCAGTCTCCCCCACGATTCAAGCTAACAGTGCAGCCTTGCAGTGTGGGTTAGGAGAATGCCTGCCTCCGAGCTCAGAGCACAGCATGCAGTCCAGTGGGCAAAGCTGCTGCCAATCGGTCAGGTGGACTGCAGCAGAGGTGGGTAGGGTTTCGGGCAGCTATGCAGCGCACTAATCCCTGGCCATCCAAGTGGTGGCCAGAACTGTCTGGGATGTGTTAAGTGGCCTTCAGACTTAACCAAGAGAGGTTCTTAGTATGCCCATGCCAACCCACGCATCCCTCTCTTTCATCCTGTAGGAGGGGTACATCAGGAGGATGGAGCCTGGTGACCTAGCTGTATGGCTCGTGACTTACAGAGAGCTGAGATGAAGGAGAAGCGAGTGAAGGAGGCACCTGGCTGGGCAGAGGGAGGAACAGCATCCTCAAGAAGAAGGATTGGCTGGGGCTTCTGTGCACGCGGCTGAAGAGCCACGGCAAACCATCGCTGGTCAGTGTCTAGCTAGAACCAGGGTCTATAGACGGCACTTGTCATTTGTGCAGATGACAAAGAACCAGTGTTGCTGAAGACTGTGCATGTCCAGGGAACTGGTCAGTCACATCTGCCACCTGTTGCAGGATTTGGCGCTAGCGGGACACTGAGGGCATCCACTGCCCATAGCCGTGAAAGTAACCGTGGTGCTCAACTTTTAAGCCAGTGGCTCCTTTCAGGGCTCTATGGGTGACCTCTGTGGGATATTGTAAGCCTCCACACACAAATGCATCAAGGAGGTCATGGACACCATATTCACGAAGGCACATAACTTTGTGCATTTCGCCCGGGATCAGGAAAGCCAGGAAGAGCGCTGAGGTTTGCTCACATCTCAGGTTTTCCACAGGTGCAGGATGCCATCTGAAGAGTGCATACCAGAGGTATGACTGAGTCCAGAGGCTCCTCATCTGACACGGGCTCAACAGATTTCTGGTTTCTAGCAGTTCTCCGAACGCCGAAAACCTGGAAAGTCCCTGCTGCCACCACACTGGATCAGACAGTATGGTGTGCACACCAGACTGTGACACCGAGGATACTCTAAAGCTAAATCTCACTGAGGTATGTGTCTCTACGCTGGTGGAGGGTTTGGGGTGAGCACTGTGACACATCTTCAATGAGGGCATTATCAGACTCTTCTTCTGACGTTTCTTCGGGGCTTGAGTCGAGACCTGGGTCATGGACCCCCTCGGTTGTTGTGCCTATAAAAGCAAGGAGAGATCATTTGTGCGTGGCAGTCAATTGCGGAACAGGGGAAGTCACTCATAGCATGTTGCACTGTTGGATCCTCACTTGGTTGAGCACTGCCGACCTCACCGTCAGCACAAGGACGGTCTGGATCGCCACCAGTCAGCTGGATGACTCTATTTTTAAAGTCCTTGATTTCAGGCATTCCTCCACCAGTCTGCAACCTCTCCCTTTTGTTGTGTGCCAGCTTGTCCTGCATGAATAAAGGTGGAGAGAGTGTAAGCAGGGTGCCTGCCAGGCCCGATGAGAAGGATGCCTGGCATGTGTGGATGCTGAGTGGCGCCGTGGACAGGATGAAGACGCAATCGGCAGGGCAGATGAAGGGTCAGAGGAACAGAGTCACAGGAGGCAGCTGATAAACTTTTAACAAAAGAATAAAACATATATTAAACAAGAAACGATTAACTATACTACACTACTCCTTCACCCACAACTATACCTTTACAGATTATATGCAAATTTGTAAGGATAACACAAGTTACAAAAGCATTCTTATACTCTAATGCTCATAGTAAGTACGCAGTTCATGTAAACCTATAGACTTGTGGTCAGGCACACAACACACTGAAACCAAATGACAGATGCCACCCCAAACAGATGCTATGGACCTCTCAATAACTCCCCCCAGATGCTTGTCACACCATGAGCCAACTGGTCTCACCGAACTCCGCCTTTTTTGTTTAATCATTCACAGGATAGGCCAGCATTTATTGCCCATCCCTACTTGCCCTTGAGAAGGTGGTGGTTAACTGCTTCTTGAACTGCTGCAGTCCATGTGGTATAGGTACACCCACAGTGCTGTTAGGATGGGATTTCCAGGATTTTGACCCAGCAACAGTGAAGGAATGGTGATATATTTCCAAGTCAGGATGATGAGTGACTTGGAGGGGAACTTCCAGGTGATGATGTTCCCATCTACCTGCTGCCCTTGTCCTTCTAGATGGCAGTGGTCATGTGTTTGGAAAATGCTGTCTAAGGATCTTTGGTGAATTCCTGCAGTGCATCTTGTAGATGGTACACACTGCTGCTACTCTGCGTCAGTGGTGGAGGGAGTGAATGTTTGTGGGTGTGGTTCCAATCAAGTGGGCCACTTTGTCCTGGATGGTGTCCAGCTTCTTCAGTGTTGTAGGAGCTGCAGTCATCCAGGCAAGTGGGGAGTATTCCATCATATTCCTGACTTGTGCCTTGTAGATAGTGGAAAAGCTATGGGAAGTCGGGAGGCGAGTTACTCGTTGCACGATTCCTAGCCTCTACCCTCCTCTTGTAACCACAGTATTTATATGGCTAGTCCAGTTCAGTTTCTAGTCAATGATAACCCCCAGGATGTTGATACTGCGGGATTCAATGACGGTAATGCCATTGAACATCAAGGGGCGATGGTTGGATTCTCTCTTGTTGAAGATGGTCATTGCCTGACTTGTGCGGCGCGAATGTATCTGAGAACTAGCGAATAGTGCTGAACATGGTGCAATCATCAGCGAACATCCCCAC
Organism: Cetorhinus maximus; assembly: GCF_964194155.1. Taxonomy (NCBI): domain Eukaryota; kingdom Metazoa; phylum Chordata; class Chondrichthyes; order Lamniformes; family Cetorhinidae; genus Cetorhinus; species Cetorhinus maximus. Next base: position 140,736,155 of record NC_135882.1, on the reverse strand, counting down.
TTCTGACCTTATGATGGAAGGAAGGTCATTGATGAAGCAGCTGAAGATGCTTGGGCCTAGGACACTACCCTGAGGAACTCCTGCAGTGATGTCCCGGAGCTGAGATGACTGACCTCCAACAACCACAACCATCTACCTTTGTGCTAGGTATGACTCAACCAGCAGCTGATTCCCATTGACTGCAGTTTTGCTAGGGCTCCTTAATGCCACACTCGGTCAAAAGCTGCCTTGATGTCAAGGGCAGTCACTCTCAGCTCAGGGGTTCAGCTCTTTTGTCCATGTTTGAACCAAGGCTGTAATGAGGTCAGGAGCTGAGTGGCCCTGGCGCAACCCAAACTGGGCATCAGTGAGCAGGTTATTGCTAAGCAAGTGCCGCTTGATAGCACTGTTGATGACCCCTTTCATTACTTTACTGGTGATCGAGAGTAGACTGATGGGGCGGTAATTGGCCGGGTTGGATTTGTCCTTTTTGTGTACAGGGCATACTTGGGCAATTTTCTACATAGCCAGGTAGATGCCAGTGTTGTAGCTGTACTGGAACAGCTTGGCTGGGGCGCAGCAAGTTCTGGAGCATAAGTCTTCAGTACTATTGCTGGAATATTGTCAGGGCCCATAGCCTTTACAGTATCCAATGCCTTCAGCCGTTTCTTGATGCCACATGGAGTGAATCAAATTGGCTAAAGACTGGCATCTGTGATGCTGGCGACCTCCGGAGGAGGCCAAGATGGACCTCCCACTCGGCACTTCTGGCTGAAGATTGTTGCAAATGCTTCAGCCTTATCTTTGCACTGCTGTCTGAGCTCCTCCATCATTGAGGATGGGGATATTTGTGGATCCACCTACTCCAGTGAGTTGTTTAATTGTCCACCACCACATCACGACGATGTGGCAGGACTGCAGAGTTTAGATCTGATCCATTGGTTGTGGGATCGCTTAGCTCTGTCTATCGCTTACTGCTTATGGTGTTATGCACACAAGTAGCCCTGTGTTATAGCTTCACCAGGTTGACACCTCATTTTTAGGTATGCCTGGTGCTGCTCCTGGCATTCCCTCCTGCACTCTTCATTGAACCAGGGTTGATCCCCTGGCTTGATGGTAATGGTAGATATGCTGGGCCATGAGGTTACAGGTTGTATTCAAGGACAAATCTGCTGCTGCTGCTGTTGATGGTCCACAGCACCTCATGGATGCCCAGTCTTGAGTTGTTAGATCTGATCGAAATCTATCCCTTTTAGCACGGTGGTAGTGCCACACAACACGATGGAGGGTATCCTCAATGTGAAGGCATGACTTTGTCTCCGCAATGACTGTGTGGTGGTCACTCTTAAAGATACTGTCATGGCAGGCCGGTTGATGAGGATGAAGTCAAGTATGTTTTTCCCCCTTGTTGGTTACCTCACCACCTGCCGCAGACCCAGTCTAACAGCTATGTCCTTTAGGTCTCAGCCAGCAGTTGCGCTACCGAGCCACTCTTGGTGATGGACATTAAAGTCCTCCACCCCTGCCACCCTCAGTGCTTCCTCAACATGGAGGAGCACTCATTCATCAGCTGAGGGAGGGCAGTACGTGGTAATCAGCAGGAGGTGTCCTTATCTATGTTTGATGCCATGAGACTTCATAGGGTCCAGAGTCAATGTTGAGGACTCCCAAGGCAACTTCCTCCTGACTGTGCCGCAACCTCTGCTGGGTCTGTCCTTCCAGTGGGACAGGACATACCCAGAGATGGTGATGGTGGAATCTGGGACATTATGATTCTATGAGGATGACTATGTCAGGCTGTTGCTTAACTAGTCTGTGAGACCGCTCTCCCAATTTTCCTCTGGTTTCATTCCTTTTTTGTGTCTTTGTGGCAACTGAGTGGCTTGCTAGGCTAGGCCACTTAAGAGTCAACCACATGATCTGGAGTCACATCCCATTAGTGAACCAGATGGGCTTTTACAACAATTGATAATGAACTTTTAATTCCAGATTTTTATTGAATTCAAATTCCACCATCTGCCGTGGTGGGATTCAAACCTGGGTCCCCAGAGCATTACCCTGGGTTTCTGGATTACTAGTCCAGCAACAATACCACTACACCATCGCCTCCCCTTTCACACTCAGGGTTTCCAATCTCCACTCTCAAAGAACTTGCTCTGGGATCTTCTCCCAAACAAGGGTCTATCTCAGCCGCCTTCCACAATGGACCAGTATTTTGAACACTTCTTCTGACATTCCTCTCCCCTGGATCACCACGTGCATTCCAGCTTTCTTCCATTCACTCTCTCTCACTGACTCAGCCGTGCCAGCAGAACACCACTGAATTACAGATATTCAGCTGTCTCCTTGGACCTTCCGGCTTCTTGCACACCTATATTGCTTTAAAGCTGCGTCCTGCAGCTTTCGTCTCTTTAAGCTTGGAGCTTGGAGCCTTCCTCTCTGCTCCTTACTTTCACTTTCACAGAACAGGACCTCTTCCAGATTCTTGTTGTTTGGCTAGGCTATCTTCTTGGGACCATTCCTGTTCCACTCCCCTGGATGTGGGGGCTTTATCCTTTCATTTCTGCTGGTAACTGCTTCCAACTGAACTCAAACTGCTTTTTGTTTGTTTTTTCTGTCTGTGTGCGTGAGGGTGGGGCCTCCCTCTCTGGACCCCTGTTGTTAGGTAACAGCACAGTTTTTTTCTACTTCTGGTTGCTTTAACTCTCCTTCAAGAGTCGTGAAAATCTCATTAGAATGGGCACCTTTTAAAGCGAAACTAAAACTGAAATTATTTTCTTAACACACAAATACAGAAATACAGATCAAACTTAAAAATTTAAGATATACCTTAGTCTTAATGCACCCAAATTCACATATAAGTTACTTAAACTATCTCTACTTCCTTACAATAATGAATGAGGTGGGAATGGGCTGAAAAAATCGCAAAAACCCACCATTTCAGAAGGTGGGTATAACATCCTTTTTCCCTCCCACTACCACACCAGTGAAAATCTGGGACGATTCCACCCAATGTCTCAGGTCAATGACCTTTCATTGGAGTCTCTGAGTAAAGATCGTTCGCCTGAAATGTTAACCCCTACCTAATTCCTCTCTCCTCAGATGCTGCCTGACCTGCTGTGTGTTTCCAACATTTCCTGTTTCTAATTCCAGATTTCCAGTAGCTTCAGAATATTTTTTCTTTGATCAATTACAGCAAATATTACGGGTCTTTCCGTTGCAGCACTGACAAACATTTATGTCATTTGATAGTTTCCTATTAAGCAGCTAATAACTAGCAAGTTACTCAAGCCATTAACTTCCTTACCCCTTTGTTCAACTTTACTGAAATACTAGCTTACCATTTAGTCTTCATTTCCAACCAGCTTCAATTTTCTGTTGTTCTTTTAATAGATTGCATTTTGCATTTAATCAAGTAAAATGAAGGAGGCAAAAAACGGTTTGAGATTAATAAAGGAAGGGACATTCCTGGTAGCACACAGTAATTGTTCTACTACAAATGGAACGGAGCTCTACAGAACAGGAACATCAAAGCTTAGTCCACTGCCTGCTGATCCCAGATGGGTGATAGTTAAGTCATCCAGGCTTGCTTGGTTGGGTGGGTAGGTCTCCTCCTTCTGACCCTAGGGAAGTGTACCTTCCACATTTCCAGAGTAGCCTGGAGGGGAACATGCAGGGAGCCATTACTGAACCATAGGATCACCCAGGAGTCTCCTTTTGACATGCTAACAGTGTCTCTCCCCAGTGGCCTTCACTATGCCTGTGTCACTGACCTCTTGGCTTTCTCCCACTGGCTGGGCTGTAGTGCTGGCTGGAGCTTCAGGTGATGGCTGGCTGGACTGAAGTAAGTCTTTGTCTGCATTCCAATGCTGGTGGTTCTTTAAATAAGGCACCAGCACATCCATTAGCATTAGCACTACCCACCTCCGGCCATGCCTTCCACCCCTCGCCAATTCATGCAAAAATCCCGGCCATAGAATTGTTACAACACAGAAGGAGATCATTTGGCCCATTGTGTATTTGTCGGCTCTCTGCAAGAGCTAATTCCACACTCCTGCCTTTTCCTCTTGGTCCTGAAATTTCTTTTCTTTACAGGTTCTTATTCAATTCCCTTTTGAAAGCTATGATTGAATCTGCTTGCAGAACATTCTCAAACAGTGCATTTCAGATCCTAACCACTCACTGCATAAAAATGTTTTTCCTCATGTTGCCCCTAGTTCTTTCATAATTGATCCTAAATGGAAGTCCCTCAGCACTTCCACAAATGGAACAGATTTTATTTCCTTCATTTATGGGTTGTGGGCTTCGCTGGCTGGGCCAGCATTTATTGTCCATCCCTAATTGTCCATGAGAAGGTGGTGGTGAGCTGCCTTCTTGAACCACTGCAACCCCTGTGGTGTAGGTACACCCACAGTGCTGTTAGGAAGGGAGCTCCAGGATTTTGACCCAGCGACAGTGAAGGAATGGCGATATATTGGAAAGTTGTTTGTGGAGCCTTCTCCTCCAGTAAGTGGTTTAATTGTCCACCATCATTAATGACTGTATGTGGCAGGACTGCAGAGCTTAGATCTGATCCATTGGTTATAGTATCACTTAGCTCTGTCTATCACTTGCTGCTTATGCTGTTTGGCATGCACGTGGTCCTGTGTTGTAGCTTCACTAGGTTGACACCTCATTTTTAGGTATGCCTGGTGCTGCCCCTGGCATGCCCCCTGCCCTCTTCATTGAACCAGGGTTTGGCTTGATGGTAATGGTAGAGTGGGGAATATGCAGGGCCATGAAGTTACCGATTGTGGTTGAGTACAATTCTGCTGCTGCTGATGGATTACACTGCCTCATGGTTGCCCAGTCTTGAGTTGCTAGACCTGAAATCTATCCCACTTATTATTGTGGTAGTCCCACACAACACGATGGAGGGTACCCGCAATGTGAAGGAGGGACTTTGTCTCCACAAGGACTGTGCGGTGGTCACCTCTACATATCTACTCTGTCCAGAAATCTCATGAGACCATAAGACGTAGGAGCAGAAGTAGGCCATTCAGCTCATCAAGTCTGCTCTGCCATTCAATGAGATCATGGCTGATCTGATGATCAACAAATCGACTTTCCTGCCTTTTCCCCATAACCCTTGATTCCCTTACTAACTAAAAATCTGTCTATCTCATCCTTGAATATACTTAACAACCCAGCCTCTACAGCTGTCTGTGGTAAAGAATTCCACAGATTGACTACCCTCTGAGAGAAGAAATTCCTCCTCACCTCTGTTTTAAATGGGCGACCACTTACTCTGGCCTCTGGTCCTAGACTCTCCCACAAGGGGAAACATCCTCTCAGCATCTACCCTGTCAAGCCTTCTAAGAATCTTATGTGTTTCAATAAGGTCGCCTCTCATTCTTCTAAACTCCAGTGAGTACAGGCCCAACCTACTCAACCTCTCCTCATAAGAAAAGCCCTCCATACCCAGGATCAACCTTGTGAACCTTCTCTGGACTGCTTCCAATGCCAGTATATCTTTCCTTAGATAAGGGGACCAAAATTGTTCACAGTATTCTAGGTGTGGTCTAACTAGTGCCTTGTATAGTTTTAGCAAGACTTCCCTATTTTTATACTCCATTCCCTTTGAAATATTTACTTTCCCTATTACCTGTTGAACTTGTATGTTAGCTTTTTGGGATTTAGAAGGACTCCCAAATCCCTCTGTGCTGTAGCCTTCTGCAGCCTTTCTCCATTTAAGTAATATTCAGCTCCTCTATTCTTCCTGCCAAATTGCGTAACCTCACATTTTCCCACATTGTGTTCCACCTGCCAAGTTTTTGCCTACTCACTTAACCTGTCTATATCCCTCTGCAGAATCCTTCTGTCATCCTCACCACTTGCCTTCCCACAAAATTTTGTGTCATCTGCAAACTTGGAGATTGTACATTCACTTCCCTCATCTAAGTCATAAATATGTATTGTAAGTAATTGAGGCCCCCTCACTGATCCCTGTGGCACTCCACTAGTTAAACTAGCTGGGATACTAATCCATCTCCCACACTGACAGTGATCACCTGAGGTCAATGCCGGTATGAGGGCTTGCAGGTCTGAGTGCATCCCCATCATAACATCATGGCTTACCCTGCACCTACAGAACAAATGATTCAGTTCCTGCAGGAGCCTCTCCATAAGAGCAACCGGTCTCTCCATGGAGGAGGCATTGCGTTCAGCCATGAGGGTCAACCCATTGCTCACGCTCCACAAGGACTCCACCACAAAAGAGACCACCACAACAAAGACCATGTGCTAGATCCTCCCGCACACCCTGCTGGACTTCCAGAATCTGCTGCCCCGTGGACGAATCCATCATCAGCCATTGACTGAGCATTGTCCTGGTCCCCAGCCATCCTCCAACGGCCGGTGCCCTGGGCACTCTCTGCCTCCACCTGCACCCCAAGCAAGTGTGAAGTGCCCTCACCAATGTGCACTAAGATAGTAGCCAGTGATCTAATGCCCACCGAGTTGCTGGTATCTGTGCTGGTGCCTGCTTGAGAGAACGGGTGTGACGCAGATGTGTTCTGATCAGTGTGGTCCTCAGGGGTCAGGCTCCTCATCCCAAAGGGTTGGTGGTGAGCCTAAAAGGAGGAACAAGGACATGTCATTAGTTGAAGTCGTTACACTGTTACAGTGCATGCCTGGCAGCCTCATGAGACAGAGATATGCATCATGGTGCCCTCGTCTTTCCATTATCAATGGGGATTCCAAGTTCAAGGTTCACATCAATATAGAGACTACAGTGGAATGGTTGCAATTACCGACATTCTCACCTCAGTGCACTGCACTCTTACCTCCCTGTGGCACTTCAACCTCACCACGGCCACTTGATCTAGGTGCATGGCGCCTCTCCGGCACCAGGGCCTCCTGCTCATAACGAGTGAGGATAAGTAGGTATGGGGGTCCCCCACCAATACGTGACCTCTCTACATTGTTATGGGATGTTTTCTTCTGAAGGGATAGAGGAGCTGCAAGGCACTCAGTCCAAGCAGCCAGGGCTCACCCCCTTGCCCAGATGCTGCCTCATTGACATTTGCCACTCACACTCTGACACCTCTGAGGTCCACAGGGGGATGGGCAGCTCTTAACTGCTTTGCAAAGTGACCCATGCCAACACAGTACTCACCCTTCCTGATCACAGGAGGTTGTTGAAGTGCTTCCGGCACTGCACCCATGTGAACCTTACCACATCGTGTCTGCTGACCCTGGATGCCACCTCCTCCCGGGCCTTTTTGGTGAGGTGGGGGGGCCTCCTCCTCCCGTCCCTGGGGGCAAGGGTTTCTCTCTGCGCTGCCTTCTCCTCCAGGAGGGCAGCAAGGCACTCATTGGAGAAACGCAGGGCCGAATGTCCCGTTGAACTGCCCTCCCACCTGCCATGTCCACCCGCATCCTCTCCATCATGAAATCGCCGTCCTTCAGTGGCAGCCTTCCAAGGACTTCCGAGGCCACATTTGAATTGGCCGCTGGGTGGCCATTGGACCTGACGGACATTGGGTACCCGCCCCTGCCCCTACCCCTTCATGCTCATTCCACAGCCATGTCTTATGTTGGGCGGGCCTTAATTGGCCAACCTGCCTAAAATCACGGTGCGCTGCCGATCGTGGGCGTCGGTCGGCTTCCCGACCCACCCTGTCCACCCCCACTGATCCCGCACGCCAAAGGCAAAATTCTGCCCTATGATTCTAAATTGTGGTACCCAGAATTGAACAAAATACTCCAGTTGAGACTGAACCAGTGTTTTATAAAGGTTCATGATAGCATCCTTGTTTTTGTATTCTAAGCCTCTGTATATAAAGCCTAGAGAATCCCGTAGACCTTATTAGCTGCATTTTCAACTTGCGCTGCCACCTTCAACAATCTGTGCACATATACTTAAGCCCTCCCAGCCAAGGTGGCCATTAACAGGTCCAAGCAGCGGTGCTTGAGTGGGGGTGTTTGACCCAAATGCCTGCTCCTCTTATGCCCACACCCGGGTGTCCTTGGAGAGGGAGCATGTGGTGTCCATATGTACGCTTGAGGCCTTCCATGATAGGTGAGCCCCACAGGGGCTGGAGTGTGTCATCATCCCAGGGAAAATTATTATAAATTGATAAGTTTCCTTTAAAGTTTTGTTTCTTTGTTACAGTGTCCCTTTAAGGGGCAGTCAACTAGTTAATTTGTCTATTTGGTTTTAGCTTATTCAAAAGAATATACCTAAGCCCCTCTGCTCCTGTAACCCCTTTAGATTGTTTAATTTTATATTGCCTCTCCTTGTTCTTTCTACCAAAATGTATCGCTTCTGCCATGCGCCTGCCATTCCACCAGTCTGCCAATTTCATCTGGTAGTCTATCATTATCCTCCTCACTGTTCCCACTAGCTCAAAGTTTTGTGTCATCTGCAAATTTTGAAATTGTGCCATATACACCAAAGACTAGACCATTAATATAGATCAAGGAAAGCAGTGCTGCTAGTACTAGGCCCTGGGGAACCCAACTGTATACCTTCCTCCAGTCTGAAAAACAACTGTTCACCACTAGTCTCTATTTCCTGTCTCTCAGTCAATGTTGTGTCCATGCTGCCACTGTCCCCTTTATTCCATGGGTTTCAATTTTGCTGGCAAACCTATTATGCAACACTTAATCAAATGCCTTTTGGAAGTCCAAGTAAGGTGAGAATGACTGTTCTTGACATCAAGGCAGCATTTGATCAAGTGTGGCATCAGGGAGCCCTAGCAAAACTGGGATCAATGGGAATCAGGGGGGAAACTCTATGCTGGTTGGAAAATTACTTAGCATTAAGGAAGATGGTTGTGGTTGTTGGAGGTCAATCATTCAGTTCCAGGACATCACTGCAGGAATTCCTCAGGATAGTGTCCAAGGCCCAACCATCTTCAGCTGCTTCATCAAATCAATGAACTTCCTTCCACCATAAGGTCAGAAGTGGGGATGTTCGCTGATGATTGCACAATGTTCAGCGCCATTTGCCACTCCTCAGATACTGAAGCAGTCCATGTTCAAATGCAGCAAGACCTGGGAAATATCCAGGCTTAGGCTGACAAGTGGCAAGTAACATTCACTCCATACAAGTACCAGGCAATGACCATCTCCAACAAGGGAGAATCTAATCATCATCCCTTGACATTCAATGGCGTTACCATCGCTGAATTCCCCACTATCAACATCCTGGGGATTACCATTGACCAGAAACTGAACTGGACTAGCCATATAAATGCTGTGGCCTCAGCAGGTCAGAGGCTAGGAATCCTGTGGTGAGTAACTCACCTCCTGACTCCCCAAAGCCTGTCCGCCATCTACAAGGCACAAGTCAGGAGTATGATGGAATACTCTCCACTTGCCTAGATGGGTGCGACTCCAACAACACTCAAGAAGCTTGACACCATCCAGGACAAAGCAGCCTGCTTGATTGGCAACAATATCACAAACATTCACTCCCTCCGCCACCGAACAATAGCAGCACTGTGTACCATCTACAAGATGCACTGCAGAAACTCACCAAGGCTCCTTAGGCAGCACCTTCCAAACCCTCAAATCCTACCATCTAGAAGTGAAGGGCAGCAGATACATGGGACGACCACCACCTGTAAGTTCCCCTCCAAGCCACTCATCATACTGACTTGGAAATATATTGCCGTTCTTTCACTATCGCTTGGTCAAAATCCAGTTACTGCCTCCCTGACAGCACATTGGGTGTACCTACACCACATGGACTTAAGCAGTTCAAGAAAGTAGCTCACCACCACCTTCTCACGGGCAATTAGGGATGGGAAATTAATGATGGCCCAGCCAGCGAAGCCTTCGTCTTGCAAATGAATTTTAAAAATAGACAACATCAACAACATTACTCTCTTCAACCCTCTCTTAATCGATCAATTTAGCTAAAACAATTTGCTTTTTAACAAACCCATGCTGGCTTTCCTTAATCAATCCACATTTGTCTGAGTGACTGTTAATTTTGTTTCAGATTATTGGGCAGAATTTTCAGGTTGGCGAGCAGGGGGCGGGGCCCGCTCACCGACACATAAAATGACGCACGGTGATGTCAGGCGTGCGTCCCGACGTCACCACGTGTCATTCCGATCTTCAGTTCGACGGGCGCACGGCCGACTCAGGTGTGTGCCCGCCGAACTGCCAAAGGCCTGTTAAAAAGTAATTAAAGTAATTAACTGAGCTGCCCATCCAACCTTAAGGTTGGCCTGCAGGCGAAGAACCCAAGCGGCCTTCGCATTTTTCATGAAACCTCACCCATGGGTGGGATGAGGTTTCATGAAGGGTTTACTATTTAAATAAAAATATTTGAAATAAATAATGGACATGCCCCAGCTCATGTGACAATTTCACATGAGGGGATATGTCCCTAAATTTTTTTCCCACCTTTAGTCAAATTTCCATAAGTTAAACAAATCTCCCTGAGGTACAGAGGTGCCTCAGGGAGATCTCAGGGAACCACTCAAGGAATTCCCCCCAGCCCACTCAGCGCTTCCAGGCATGCGTCACCCTGTTAATTAGGCCAATTAAAGCCCGCCCATGTAAAATGATGGCGCGGCCTCGATCGGGGGCGCCGATCAAGTTCGCACCCGTCCCCGCCCACCTCCACACAACATCCCCGATGGGGGGAAATTTCTGCCCATTGTTTCTAAAAGCTTTCCCACTGAGGTTAAACTGACTGGCCTGTAATTTTTGGGTTTATCCTTAAACTCTTTTTTGAACAAGGGTGTAACATTTATAATTCTCCAGTCCTCTAGCACCTCCCATGTATCTAAGGAGAATTGGAAGATTATGACTAGTGCCTGCATAATTTCCACCCTTACTTCCCTCAGTATCCTCAAAAGCATCTGATCTGGTGCTGGTGAAATTCCAGTTTTAACACAACTTTTCTAATACCTTCTCTTTATTAATTTTTAGCCCGCCCAATGTTTCAACTATTTCCTCTTTCACTACGACTTTGGAAGCATTTTCTAAAGGTAGATGCAAAATATTGATTTAGTATCTCAGCCATGCCCCCTGCCTTCATGTGTAAATCTCCTTTCTGGTCCCTAATTAGTCCTACTCTTGTACCACACTTTTACTATTAATATGCTGATAGAAGTCTTTTGGATTCCCATTTTATGTTGGTTGCCAGTCTCTTCTCATACTCTCTCTTTGTTGTTATTTATTTTTTCACTTCCCCTCTGAACTTTATCTATTCAGCCTGGTTCTTATGTATACAATAAACCTGACATCTGTTGTATGTTCCTTTGTTCTGCTTCACCTTACTCTCAATCTCTTTTGTCATCCAGGAATTCTGGCTTTATTTGTCCTATCTCTCCCCCTCATCGAAATGTAACTTGACTATACCCCAACTATCTCCACTTTAAATTCACCAAATACAGTTTGCTGCCAATCTTTGATTCCAATTTATCTGGCAGATCCATTCTCACCCCATTGAAACTGGTTGTCCTCCAATTAATTCTGGATTTCCATAGCTAACTTACACCTTGTGATGGTATAAATGTTATTTCACAGACATTTGATCATTTGTCCCATCTCATTCCCTAGAACCAGAACCAGCAATGCCTCCTTCTTCATTGGACTGGAAACATACTGCTGTAGCAAATTCTCTTGCATACACATTAGAAGCTCTTCCCCCACTCTGCCCATGGAGGGAACATTCATGGTATGGCCTGTTAGATCATTACAGCCTCAGAATCTTTCCCCTATTCCATTCTACTCTGCCAGCAGATCCATGTGAAGATACAATAGCAATTCCATTTTCAGAGATGATCTTTAGTGATTTTCTACAGGGTGTACTAACCCGATGCTTCCTCCAGACAGTCATCCATGCTAATATGTTACCCACTACACCATGTGCTTTTATTTTCTGTAATAATCTTTGATGTGACACCATATCAAATGCCTTCTGGAAATCCAAGTACAGTATGTCTTTATCCACTGTGCATATTACTCCTTCAAAAAACTCCAATAAATTGGTTAAACATGATTTTCCTTTCATAAATACTGACTCTTCCCAATTGCCTTGAGCTCTTCTAAGTGCCCAGCTGTAACCTCCTCATCTAACGGCTTCCCCACAACAGACATCAAGCTAACTGGCCTATAGTTTCCTGTTTTTCTGCCTCCGTCCCTTCTTGAATAGGGGTTATATTTGCTACTTTCCAATCTGGTGGAACCTTTCCAGAATCTAGTGAATTTTGAAAAATTAACACCAGCGCATCGACTACCTCATTAGCCACCTCTTTTAAGACCCTAGGATGTAGCCCATTGGGACCCGGAGACTTGCCAGCCTGCAGCTCCATCAATTTGCTCAGTACCGTTTCCCTAGTGATTTCAATTTCACCAAGTTCCTTTCTCCCTTTCACCTCCTGATTTGCAGCTATTACTGGAATTTTTTTTGTATCCTCTATAGTGAACACAGAAGCAAAATATTTATACATTTCTTCCGCATTCCCTTATTATCTACTATTACCTCCCCACTGTCACACTCTAGAGGACCAACACTCACTTTACTTACTCTTTTCCTTTTTAAGTACCTGTAGAAACTCTTGCTATCCGTTTTTACATTTCTAGCTAGCTTCCTCTCATACTCTAATTTCTTTCTCCTGATTAACCTTTTAGTCATTCTCTGCCATTCTTTATATTCTGCCCAATCATCCGTCCTGCCACTCATCTTTGCGGAGTTGTATGCTTTTTCCTTAAGTTTGATGCCTTCCTTAACATCTCTAGTTAACCATAGATGATGGGTCCTCCCCTTGGAATTTTTCTTTATAGTAGGAATGTACTTATTCTGAAGTATCCCTTTAAATGTCTGCCACTGCTTTTCTATTGATCTATCCTCTAACCTAGTTTCCAAGTTCACTTCAGCCAGCTCAGCTTTCATCCCCACATAGTTGCCCTTATTTAAGTTTAAGATACTAGTCTTAGACCCACTCTTCTCCCAAGCACTTCACAGCCTAAAGGCACATTTGAAGATTAGTCGGTTAATCAGATGCTGCTAGGTTCCTGAAAAATGCTCACTTGGAATTTGTCACATTTGATTTGCTCAGCTTTCAAAATTTGAAGCCAATATATTTACTTTAAAAATTTAATTATCAGGATGTGAGCATTTCTGGCAACATTGGTGTTCATTACCCATCTCTAATTGCATTGCAAGGTGATGGTGGGCCTTCTTGAACTACTACAACTCATGTGGTAGTACTTCAATATACTTGAATGCCTATCCTAAGGGGAATCAAGGACAGGATCTATTTGGTTAGAGCAAAGCAACAATAGAGGTACTATTACACTACTGGGTGTACTCTATAGGCTTCCAACTCATGGGATATAGAGGAACAGAGTTGCAAGGAAATTACAGAAAGGTGCAAAAACTGTAAACTATACATGGGGGAATTTAATTATCCAATAGAGTGTGATGGTAATAGTGGTAAGATGGAGAGTGAGAAGAGGTTCTAAAAGGCGTTCAGGATAATATTCTGCATCAGCATATTTCTACTAATGCTGGATCACAAATTGCCAGATTTACTAAATTCAATTGTATAGCTTTCTATGGTAGGATTTGAACTGCAACCCATAGGTTCTTAGTCATTTGCCAATGCTACACTAGACAAGAAGCTGAGAGCCCAATATTAATGTACCTTAACATGATCAATGCAAAAAAAAGGCCAAGAAAAGAAAGTTACCAGATCTCTAGGTCAGAAGCTCGGTTTGCTGCAATATGGATTTGTACTGGTTTGGGGTTAAATGCTGTCAAATGCACTGTCATTAAAATATTAACTTTTTCAAACCTCTCCAGTCTGTTCTCCAAATAAATCTTTTCTGCACTTAGTAAACTGTCTAGGGCAATATTCTCCACCCTTCCCATATCCTTCCCTCCCCATTGTATAGACAAGTCCTGCTTTGTTGGTGATTAACAACTACCATCATGCAATGAGAGATTGATAAACAGCACTAAGGTTAGTTGAAGAATTCAGTCCTTGTTTAACTGTATTAACCCTTCAATTCCTGTTCACTGCAGTCAGGTTTTCCTGCCACAGACGCTCATACCCAATAATCTATGAATAACAATCATTACACTGTAAATGAATGAATGTATTACAAGATGGAATTGTACAGATAAAGCAGTGCATTATAGGATGGAGCTGTACAAGGACACCATACAGAATAATGAATTGCATAAGGAAGCTGTACAGAATAGTATATTACACAACAGACCAATACAGAGTCATGTATTACAGGAGAAAATTGTACAGACCAATATATTACAAAAGAAAATTGTACAGAGCAATGTTTATAGAGAGAATATACAGGCAGCTACATTGATTGATGCTTTCACTCCTGTCTTGAGAATTTCATTGACTATGGTTCCATTTTTAAACCATTCAGCACATTTACATGGTCATCCCAGAAAATAACAACACCAACTTGTATTTATAAAGCAGCTTTAAAATAGTAAAATATCCCAAGGCATTTCATAGGAGAGTTATCAAGCAAAACTGGGCACTGAGCCACATGAGGAAATATTAGGGCAGGTGATCAAAATATCATTTTTTTAAAAAAGCAGCTTAAAGGAGGGAAAGGTGCAGTGACAGAAAGGTGTAGGAAGAAAATTCTAGAGCTTAAAGGCAAGGCAGCAGAAGGTATGGTCATAAATGGTGAGGCAATGAAAACTGGGGAAAAGCAAGAGGCCAGACTATTCAATTCTCTTCCTAATATTCTCTCCCCATCCTTCACAATGGTCTTCTCACAAAATGTAAGGGAAAAAACTCATAAGTAGGTGAACACTGAAAAGAGAAAATCTACATTTTAAAGGGACAGAATTGTTGGTTCTTTTAGAATGGCATTTGAAAACATGCTTCCTGAGAAAAATTGAAATTTTAACATTAAAAATTTGCAAACTAATTATTGTGAAGCGTTTACATTATACTTCATAACTGCTCAGTTCCTTTCACTGTAATTTCCACCCCCCCCCCCCACCCAAAGTATACTGTTTCATATTTCTCAGCTCTGAGCTGCACCTGCCACCTATCTGCCCACTCTGCTAGCATATATATACCCCCACAATTTCCTGCATTGGCCCTCACTGTTTGCCTTTCTTCCTAACTTAATAGCATCAGCAAACTTCAGTATTATTCAGGGAACTATCCTAGTCAATGTCTCTCCCTCAACCAAGATCACCAAAATGAATTATTGGCTATGGAGTGCTTTGGGGCATTCTGAGGTCAGGAAAGACAGTGTATAAATGCAAATCTTTTCTTTTTATCATTCCTCTGAATCATTTATGAAAATATGAAACAAAGGAAATCTCAACATCCATTGCTTTCCTTTACCTATAGTCTCAGTGCTTTCCATAAGAATTAAATTAAATTAGCCAGGCACAATCTTCCATTTGCAAATCAATGTTGTCTGTCCTTTATTAAGGCTTTCTTCTGTAATTGCTCACTAACTCAATCCAGTGTTATTAACTCAGATTGTAGATTGTACCAATACGCATTCCCAACTTTTGCATGCTGGGAATGTTTATTGGGAATTTAAGCAGAGAGATCAGTGGGCCACAAAAGAGTTCCTATTCATTTGATTCTAATGGAACATCTCTTTTTTTGATACTCTTGTTAACTCTTATCTACCATCATCCAGGTGTCCTTTCCCCAGCATCTTAACGACTTAAATTTTCCCCTCCCATCTGAACACTGACAGGGGCTGGAGGGATGGTGTTGGGGCAAGTAAATCGGAGAACAGTCTTATAGGTCCTGGGCCTGTTCATCTGTCCAGCATGGACACAGCCCTGGAGGTGTCAGGTCATCTGGCTGCCTGCTTCTCTTTTGCAGTCTTGTCCCCACCCTCGTTGCCCTGCAGGAAGTACATGTGGTGTCCACCGGTATGCCTGATCTTCGATTTACTTGCCCCAACACCATCCCTCCAGCGTTCAAGTGTTCAAATGGGAGGGGAAAATTTAAGTCATCAGTCATAGGGAAGTTAGGGTCACACCTAAGGACAGACAAATGTATTCAGCAAAGCATGTTTGATCTCCTCAATAAGCCTTGAATGAAATAAGTGGGATGGAAGAAAGTACACATGTATTGCTGTTTCAAGTGGAAAGAGTGTTTGGAACCTTGGATCATGGTGTGGGAGGAGGTAAATCCCTGTGAAATCTCATGTGGTTTCACAGGAAGATGCTGGGCAAAGGACACCTGGATGATGGTGGATGAGAATTAACAAGGGTATCAAAAAAAGAGCTGTCCCATTAGAATCAAATGAATAGAAACTCTTCTGTGGCCCACTGATCTTTCTGCTTAAATACCAGCCACAATGGGCACCACAAGGACTGGAGTGTTTTGTGGACACTACATTATGACTAGTCTTATAAGTTTCCCTTTGTTGATAAGACCGCACATTATTGTTGCTTCACGTCAGGCAGCTGATTGTTCTTTTGAGATTCAACCTTACTGATAATTTCAATCATATTGCTGAACAAAAGTCTAAAAAAGAAAAACAAGGACCAGTCGCCTTTTGTATTACTCACAGGTGTGGTTACGTTCAACACAAGTGTCAGGAGGAGTATCTCTCTTTTCTCCTAGGCATTCCACAGCCCTTTAACCAGAACATTGAATTTAACAGCCTCTGACCTTAGGCAGATTCTTCTTTATCTTTGCAGTACAGAATTCTGGTGATGTTGATTGGTTGGTGTCAAATGGGAAGGAACGCAAGATTGACCTTTGGCTGTAGTTTCTTTGTCAAAACACAGTGCTAGGCAGCAGGCCCTGGTGTTGTACTATTGTTGCCTCCTTTTGGGACAAGTGAAACAGTTGTGTTGTGCAGCACTTATTACTCCATTTTAAGCTTCCTGGACTTAAAGAAGTCCCTTTTCCTCTCCCAGATTTCCCATTTTCTCACTTTCTTAACTATTTAGAATTCTTTTTGACTTCTGTCATTGTAATGATGATCATTGCATCATCCAATAATTTTCTATTGAACAGTTTGCCAGATATTGGAATACTTCATTTATTGCTTTTCTTCCTTTAATATTTGTCCCTGATGGTTCTATTATTTATCTTTTTGTTTTCAATGCAATTGCAGGACTTTACACTTGAAACATCAAGTTATTACTTTAGAAATGCTGATTCAACCTGTTCTATATTTCTTGCATTTTTTTTAATTTCATATTTTCAGCATTTACAATAGTTTTTTCTTGAGAGCTGTAGACACTGCAATGTATTACGGGAGAGATTTGTACACACAGAGCACTATTAGAGAAGTGGGCTATGTGGATCGAGCTATGTATAGGAGTGTGTTACAGGAGAGAGCTCTACAAACATAGTACTATAATACGGGAGCCAGCTGTACAGACAGAGCCGTGTATTATGCATTAGCTCTCTAGAGGAGTGTATTACAAGATAGGGCTGTACAGATAGAGCAGTATATTACAACAGGGAGCTGTACAGAGAATGTATTACAGAAGAGATTTGTACAGATGGAGCAGTAGGTTTCAGGAGGGCACTGTGCTGACAGATCTGTGTATTCCCACCCACCTCCTCACCTCCCTTATGTGCAGATTACTGGACAAATCTGGATTCATCGCCACTGACTCCAATTAGCAGCTCTCATCATACAAAGGGAGATTAGCCAAACAGCACTGGCGGCAACTGAAGCATCCAGAGCTCACTTTACTTTAACCCTCCTACCATCCACTTGATGCTGTCAGAATCCTCATATATAAGATAAATCACCAAATAGCAGTTAGGTGATGCCAAGTTTAAGTTTGAAGAGGATGTAGATTGATTAGAAAGTGACAACAGAGGGCGCGTCGCAACTTTTACCTTGTCTTGTCTTCCTGATCTGGGATAAGAGGGAACTGCAATGAGTCTTCATTTCAACACAGTTAGAATAGAGGAAGGAAGTAAAGCATTTCAGATGTGCTTGGAGCACAGGAGGAATAAACAGTAGAGAATGCACCGTTCTGAATTACACAATGGGGCTGCAGAAATGATCCGAAGAGAAAACAAAATTTTTCCCCCTTCACCGCTCAACTCCCAAAGTCGTGACTTTGCTGGCATGCACTTTCCTAAGCATCAGCTACAACATTACGAAGTGGCCGGTTGTTTGACTAATTTCCAGGGGAAAGTGATGGCTGCAGGAGAGCAAACATCTGATTCTTCCATTTAGAATTTTTTTTACTTCCACAACCTCATGATATCTCATAGCCAATGAAGTGCATTTGAAGTGTAGACACCACTGTAATATGGCAAAGCAGCAGCCATTTTTTTCAAAGTAAGGTCCTCCAAATAACAGTGAGATAAATGAGCAGATAATCTGTTTTAACAATGTTAGCCAAGGGAATATTGACCAGAACAAGCCAATATTAACCAGAACACCAAAGGAACTCCCCTGGTTCCTCTCCAAATAATGGATAAGGATCTTTTATACCCACCCAATTGAAACTCAGTTTAACAAACACAGCACCTCATTAATACACTGAAGTGTCAGCGCAAATTATGTGCTCAAGGCATTGGTATCAAACCTAAAACCCTCTTTCTCAGAGGCTACCTGCAGCCTGTTACCTCCTGAGACAAGGCTGATTGCCATCAACATGCAGGTCAAATAATCATAGGCCTAGATCTTTGCAGAGTCATGGAGACTCAAAATGGCACCAGGACCCCAGATACATAAGTCCCACCCCCATTTCTTACAAATCCTAATTTTGTCTATAGAGGAATGGCAGAGGGATGTGATTTACATATGGGGGAAACCCAAACTCAGCAGGGCCATTGAACTCAGTGCTGAGTTCAACTTCCATGGAGTAAGGGCCTTATCCCGCAGTGTGAAAGTTACAATTTTTTAGAGTAGACTTAATGTCCATAAAAGGTGGATAAGGTCTGTGGAACTATCAAGCTGCAAAGTTATTTAAATCCCCTGCTCTTTAAATTTTGGAAAAACAGCCTGTCGCTGACTCTGAGTTAAATAAAAGTGCTTGCAGTTTCCCTAGATATTTGTTGACATAAACTAATGGCTATCGTCATTGCATTTAGTTGCCTGGCAGTACAGAGCTTGAGTATTGCTGAAAAAAGAGACATGCCATTGAAGCTTTTCATCTTGCATTCATCAGGACAGATACATATGAACATGTATATGTTCATATTCACAAGATTCATAAAAATCTCAAAGGGAACAACAACTTACACTGCATGAGAAGAGGGTGTTGATTTGCTGGCAAGTAGACTCTGCCTGGCATATGCCTGTCCATTCTGCTTTCTACATCCTGTTGCAGTCATTTGGTATCATCCTCACTGTTCACCACACCTTTAAATTTAGTATCACCAGCAAATATTGAAATTTTACCCTGTATTCCAGTATCCAAGTCATTTATATATATATATGAAGCAGTGATTCCAGCACTGACCCTTAGAAAATACGACAGCCTACCATTCTCCAGTCTGAAAAACTGCATTTACCATAACTTGGTGTCTTCTCTCAAACTAATTTTTTATCCAAGCTGACACTTGCCCCTCCCATTCCATGAACCTCAGTTTTGTTAACAAACCTTTTTATGTGTTAAAAGCAAAATACTGCAGATGCTGGAAATCTGAAACAAAAACAAAAATTGCTGGAAAAACTCCGAAGGGACTCAAAACGTTAATTCTGTCTTTCTCTCCACAGATGCTGTCAGTCCTGCTGAGTTTTTCGATATTTTTATGTGTTACTTCATAAAACGCTTTCTAAAAATCCATATAGACAACATCCACCACATTCCTTTCATCAACTTTCTTAGTTATTTCATCAAAAAATTCAATTATATTACTCAAGCACAAACTGCCTTTCACAAATCTGTGCTGGCTCTCCTGAATTAACTCAACCCTCCCCAACTGCCTGTTGATGGTTTTCCCTGAGTATTGTTTCTAAGAACAAAAGGTATACAGATTATTATCAAGCAGGCAATTCTCAAAGTTGCTGATAATGCTCTAGAAAGAAAATCAATTTAAGTAGGTCAAACGAAGTATGGATCCTGTCTCTTCAATAACCTGATAAATTGTAATCCACCAAAACAATGTCTGAAGTTGATTAATTTTAGAAAGCGAGCTCTCGCACTACACTGTAAATCCTCAGAGGCTTGAGTCCCACAAGGCAGTGATTCCAATTCCCCTCCCCAGTTTCAGCATTGTGAATAAGGGCCAACAGATGGGAAATTAGGCCAGTTTTTTTTTATCATCCTTATTGGGGGTTAGAAGAAGCACTTGCATTTTATGAAACTATCATACAATTACCACCAAGTTATTAGAAAGTGAACCAGATAGGCCATGATCTTGTTTCATACAGCAGTTTTACATTCTTGGAGGCAGTTTGAAGCTGTTGATTCAAGTTCAATAAGAATTGGATATATGATGATTCAGTAGCTAAATGCACTGCTTGCTACTGAGCTACACAGACCTGCAATATTCCAAATTCAATCCCTGGATTATGTTGAAGTTGACTGAATTTCATTGAATGGCAGTAGAGGACACTGCAATTGGTCTCAGCACAGTTGAGACCTTGATTCCCATCCAGTAACTTCTGCAGAAAAGTTGTGCCTGTGGACACATGAGGGGAGGACAACTTGGGTTCAGTTATGATGCCACAGTGAGCTGAGAGGGTAGTTCAGCCATTCCACCATCCCAGCTGGGACCCATGCTTGAAGGGAGTGTGGGCTACAGAAATTATACTCCAATGTTCTAGCCCTATCTCCAACTGACACCATTTTGAGTACGACTGCTGGGATTATGGGATTGCTAAATTTACTCAATTTTTTTTTAAAAAGGTTCAACAAATATGTTTCTCCATGAAGACTACGGGGTTTAAATTGATCTTTGGGCTGAAGTGCAAAACAAGCAATAAGCAGTAATCTGCTTTATATCCCACCTGATTTTCCATAACTTTAATAGAGAGGAAAATCAAGTGGAGTGTAAAATGGACTGTGATGTACAGTCGATCACCAAAGACAAATGTTACCCTCAATGTCTCCTTCAAAACAAAATAGCATTTATCACCGTGGAGGGAAAGCTATCCCACCCAATCTTATGCCCTAGATTCTCTGTGGGAGGGAGTGGGTCAGTACCTGGACTGTAGCTTTGGAATTCTCTTCCTCTGTTTTGTCAGTTCAGCAAGTAACTGCCCCTTGAAAGCACTGCCAACGACACCTTCCATCACTTTGTTAGCGTTCAAGAGTAGACTGATGGGATAGTAAATGTCCGGATTGGATTTATCCTGCATTTTGTGGGCCTACACAAAGGAAGATGGTTGTGACTATTGGAGGCCAATCATCTCAGTCCCAGGGCACTGCTGCAGGGGTTCCTCAGGTAGCGTCCTAGGCCCAATCATCTTCAACTGCTTCATCAGTGACCTTTCCTCCAACATAAGGTGAGAAGTTGGGGTGTTCGCTGATTATTGCACAGTTTTCAATGCCATTCACAAAGCTTCAGATACTGAAGTAGTACGTGCCCACATGCAGCAAAACCAGGACAAGATTCAGGCTTGGATTGACAAGTGGCAAGATTTGTGCCACACAAGTGCCAGGTAATGATCATCACCAGCAAGACAGAAGCTAAGCAACTCACCTTGACGTTCAACAGCATTACCATCATTGAGTCCATCTCCATCAACATCCTAAGGTCACCATTAAATTTTGTGGCTACAAGAGCAAGCATCTCACCTCCTGAGGCCCCAAAGTCTACAAGGCACAAGTCAGGAGTGTAATAGAATATTCTCCACTTGCAGGATGGGTACAGCTCCAACAACTCTCAAGAAGTTTGATACCATCCAAGACAAATCAGCCCACTTGATCAATATCCCATTCACCACCTTAAACATTCAATCCTTCCACCACCAGTGCACACTGGTAATAGTGTGTACCATGTACAAGGTGCACTTCCGCAACTCTCCAAGGCTCCTTCGACAGCACCTTCCAAAAGCACGATTTCTACCACCTAGAAGGACAAGACTCAAGGTGACACCCGCAAGCTCGCCTCCAAGCCACACACCATCCTTACTTAGAACTACACTGATGTTTATTCACTGTTGCTGGGTCTAAATCCTGGAATTACCTTGCTAACAACACATGGACTGCAGCAGTTCATGAAGGTAGCTCACCACCCCCTTCTCGAGGGAAAATAGGGATGGGCAACAAAGTTTGGCCTTGCCAGTGATGTTCACATCCCAAGAATGAATTTTTTAAAAATGTTCTCAACTTCTGCGTATTCCAAAGTGCATTATAGCCTTAATTGGCTACTTCTGAAGTATAATTAATGTTGTCATTTAGAATACACAATAGTTAAATTGCAAACAAGATCCCACAAACAGCAATGAGGTAATGTGTTCTTGGTGATGTTGGTTGAGGGTTAAACATTGGCCAGGACATTGGGGAGAGTTCCCCTGCTCTTCTTCAAATAACATCAAAGGTCTTTTGCATTCACTCCTCCAAGGACTTGAGAAAATAACTTAGGCTGGTAATTCAGTACAGAACTGAAGGAGTGCTACACTGTCAGAGGTGCTGTCTTTCATTTGAGACACTGGGCCAAATCTTGCTGAAGTGGCACATTTTGCATGTTAGTCAGACATCTTGCTGCAGCTTTCAGCTTGAATATAATTTGTGTCGTAAGTTGCTGTAAGTGCGAGTTGATAGGTGGTGAGGGCAACAAGAGATCTGGAACGGTGGGAGCAAAAGTGTAGCACCTTAGCCAATGAAATGTAAGAATTGATAACGAGAAAGAGGACCAATGGAGGAGGAAAGTTAATTTCAGTCAAATCTGATACAGAAAGAGAAGTAAAAAGGGGGAAAAAAATTTAAAGAGAAATCTCGACAAAAGTTTTTTTTAAATTCATATGCATCACTTTTATTGCTTATCTATAATTGTCCTTGATCAGAGGCATTTAAGAGTCAATCACATTGTCCGGAGTCACATGTAGGCCAGATTTCCTTCCCTAAAGGACATTAGTGAACCAGATGGTTACAACAATGGTTTCATAGGCATCATTAGACTTTTAATTCCAGATTTTATACTGAATTCAAATTCCACCATCTGCCATGGGGGGATTCAAACCTGGGTCTCTAGAGCATTAACCTGGGTCCCTAAATTACTAGCCCAGCAACAATACCACGACACCATCACCAACCACTACAAGTATGAGACTTAACGGTCTAAATTGTTCACTTTCTGGGCCAGAGAGACTGATAGGCATTGCAATAACAATTATCACACCATTAAAAGGGTACTTGCTATTAATTATGAGCCCTAACTTTTTGTGGTGAGTTTAATGAGCAACTAATGTTCAAATCCAGCAAGTTTTTAAAAATAACAGGAAGGCTAACAGCTAGATGCCATTTGTGCAAGGCAAACAGCAGACTGACCTAAATTGAACAGCACATTCTAAAGATTCACAACCTACAGCGTATCTCTTCTTGCCCTGAACCTGCTGGCTGATTTGAATATATAGCAATGGTACCCATCATGAACATGTGTTATTTTTCCTGGAAGATTTGGCTCAGCAAACCAAGGTCCCACCTATCCCCTCAGTTGAACCGAAAAATTCTTTAGCACTATTTCAAAGAAGACCACAGGAGTCTTCCATGGTTCCCTGGCCAATATTTATTCCTCATCCAGCATCACTGAGACTAATTATCCAGGCATTATCTCATTCCTATTTGTGGGAACTTACTCTGCACAAATGATTTGCTGAATTTCCTGCATTACAACAGTAACTACATTTCTAAGGTACTTCACTGGCTGTTAGGTGCTTTCAGACATCCGGAGGTTGTGAGGGGTACTATATAAATGCAAGTTTTTTTTTTGCCAGTCAGGGCTCCCTCAGATCTTCAGGTCCGTCTCTTGCAGCAGCATTGCCCAACTCACTAGCCTTCAAATAGAAAGATCAAGTGCTATGCCACTCCATTTTTTGGCTACGGACTTAATTTCCTATCTCCAAGTATATTTTATTCACTAATGGTTTTTACTAGCTGATTTTGTGCCCCATGCAGCCTTTATAAAGGCAGTTTAAATTTTTTACCAATTTAAGATGGTTCTTGGGATGAATTGGGAAAAATCCCCTTCATAAACCTATAGAAATTACATTTCTTACATATGTGGCTATTAATCATCAAGTGGCCACATTCCTTTTAAGATTACCTCGAAACAGGGTCAGTAGCCCCATTGCCTCCCACCCCACCCAGGCCTCTCTAGCCTAATGACAAGTTTCCACCACGTGGTCTAAATGAGCTTAACTACAAAAATTGCTCTGTTACGGGAAATTCCAAAAAGTCATTCTGCAAATAAAGCAAGGAATATAGAAACTCGGCAGGAGGCAGAGGGTGATGGTCATAGGTTGTTTTTGCAACTGGAAGCTTGTGACGAGTGGTGTACTGCAGGGATCAGTGCTAGGACCTTTGCTGTTGTTAGTGTACATTAATGATTTGAACGTGAATATAGGAGATATGATCAGTAAGTTCGCAAATGACACGAAATTGGTGGTGTCGTAAATAGTGAGAAGGAAATTCTTAGATTACAGGATGATATAAATAGGCTGGTTAGATGGGCAGAGCAGTGGCTAATGGAATTTAATCCTGAGAAGTGTGAAGTGATGCATTTTGGGAGGAATGACACAGCAAGGGAACACACAATGAATGTTAGGACCATAGGAAGTACAGAGGGGCCTTGGTGTACATGTCCATAGATCCATGAAGGCAGCTGCACAGGTGGTTAAGAAGGCATATGGGATACTTGCCTTTATTAGCCGAGGCATAGAATATAAGGGCAAAAAGGTTTTGTTGGAGCTGTATAAAACGCTAGTTAGGCCACAGCTGGAGTACTGTGTGCAAAATGTGATTGCGCTGGAGAGGGTGCAAAGGAGATTCACTAGGATGTTGCCTGGGCTGGAGCATTTCAGCTATGTAGAGTATCTGGATAGGCTAAGGTTGTTTTCCTTAGAGCAGAGGAGGCTGAGGGGAGACCTGATAGAGGTTTACAAAATTATGAGGGGCATATATAGGAAGAAACTTTTCCCCTTAGCGGAGGTGTCAATAACCACAGGGCATAGATTTAAGGTAAAGGGCAGGGGGTTTAGATAGCCAGGTAGATGCAGCTGTGCTGGAATAACTTGGCAAGGGGCATGGTTAGTTCTGGAGTACAAGCCTTCAGTACTATTGCTGGAATGTTGTCAGAGCCCATAACCTTTGCAATATCCAAGGCCTTCAGTTATTTCTTGATATCACGTAAAGTGAATCAAATTGCCTGAAGACTGGCATCTGTGATGCTGGGGACTTCAGAAGGAGCCTGAGATGGATCATTCACTTGGCACTGATGGCTGCAAATGCTTCAACCTTGTCTTTTGCACTGATGTGCTGGGCCCCCCCATCATTGAGGATGGGGATATTTGTGGAGCCTCCTCCTCCAGTGAGTTGTTTAATTGTCCACCATCATTCACGACTGGATGGGGCAGGACTGCAGAGCTTAAATCTGATCTGTTGGTTGTGGGACCTCTTAGTTCTGTCTATCACTTGCTGCTTCTGCTGTTTGACATGCAAGTAGTCCAGTGTTGTAGTTTCATCATACTGACACCTAATTTTTTAGGTATGCTTGGTGCTGCTCCTGGCATGTGCTCCTGCACTCTTCATTGAAGCAGGGTTGATCCTCCGACTTGATGGTAATAGAATGGAGGATATGCCGGGCTATGAGGTTACAGATTGTGATCGTATACAAGCCTGCTGCTGATGGCCCATAGCACCTAATGGATGCCTAGTTTTGAGCTGCTAAATCTGTTCAGAATCTATCCCATTTAGCCCAGTGGTCAAGCCATACAATACAATCAAGGATATCCTCAATATGAGGACAGAATTTCATCTCCACAAGGACTCCCAGCTATACTGTCATGGTGGCTAGGTCATTTCAGAGTCAACCACATTGCTGTTGGTTTGGGGATCACAAGTAGGGTAAGACCAAGTAAGCACAGCAGGTTTCCTTGGATGGGTTTTTACAACAATGGTTTCATGGTCATCATTAAACTAACTTTTAATTCTCAATTTTTTTTAACTGAA
Organism: Cetorhinus maximus; assembly: GCF_964194155.1. Lineage (NCBI taxonomy): Eukaryota > Metazoa > Chordata > Chondrichthyes > Lamniformes > Cetorhinidae > Cetorhinus > Cetorhinus maximus. The sequence continues at coordinate 140,710,105 of NC_135882.1, read as the reverse complement.
TTCATATTCAGCTGTCATGGTGGGATTTGTGCCCATGTCCCAAGAGCATTAGTCTGGGCCTCTGGCTTTCTAGGCTAGTGACATTACCATTTTGCCACTGCATCCCCTTGACTATACTATAGAATAGCCAATACCTTTACTGCTGTAAATGATTTATTTGTAAATTCAATTTAATCTTTTAATTTGTGTTATATTTTCTGTCTTTTGAAAACTGGACACATATTAGAAATCTTACATAAGCTCGCGTAAGCAACTTTTACTGCATTCTGGGTTAAGTTTCTTGGCACATTTTGCTGTGCCATATAATTGCAAGTTGTTAATTGCTTGACCTAGGTTACATTAGTTCTCCAAGGCAGAAAGCAAATAATGTCTCAGATTTCAAATTGTAAGGGATAAATTCCGTTTCTGGAACACTGATTCAGCGAGAAAACGGTGTTGCAAATAGCTACAAGGTATGTTATGAAATAATGGTTAAGTGATGACAAGCTTAGCTTTTAAAAGCCTATAGATAGTAAGTGACAGGGCAGGCCTAGAGTTTCACAGTGTTGGGGCTTGGAAAAAAAATTGTTTTGGACCTAATTTTGTAAGATATCAAACTGAGAAATGCAGGGTTATTTTTGTCCATGTAATGATTCCTATAATTGTTGAATTAAATGCATTTTTTTTTCACTTTAGAAACTCAGCAGCACATATTAACAAAGGTTAAGGGTTTTGTCCACAGATATTAATGGCTTGAGTTGGGAATGTAATTAAGATTTCAAGAGTTGGACACCCAACCACGATCCACCTCCATGGATCCACTTCCAATTTTAACGGAAGCAGACGAGGTGGGTGACTAACCTCTCTCCAGAAGTGGGCATATCATTTAAATATTTAAATTAGTCTGTGTGCCTCAAATATTCACAGGTGTTTAGGCCCACCCAGCATGAAATGCGAGCGGCAGCACTCAGCGTTGCCTGTGTGGGGGGGGACGAGGGCAAGTGCGCACTGACAAAGCTCCCTGGGACACAGAGCTGCCTCAGGGAGATGAACATTTTTCAAAATAAAAAATAAAGATTTCAAGAATGTTATAAAATATGTCCCCTCATGTGACTCTGTCACATGAGCAGGGGCATGTTATTAATTCAATTTTAAAATTTTTGTCTTATTTTTATTTGCTGTTGGAAACCTCAGCTCAGCTGTGGATGAGGTTTCCTAAAAAATACAAAGGCCACTTGGTCTTTTTGCTTGGCCGCCAACAGGCAGCGATAAATTTCTTTCAATTACTTTTTTAATGGCCGACTCCGGCATGCGCCCACCGATCAAAATGTCGAGCAAGCACGCAGTGATGTCAGGATGCTCACCCGACATCATCACGCGTCATTTTACACTCGGTCGGGTCGGGCGTGCGCCTGCCAGACGAGTTAAAAATTATCCCCTAAGGAAAACATTAAAATGAAGCCCTGTCATTAATTTCCCCTCCAAGTCACTCACCATCCTGACTTGGAAATATATCGTCGTTCCTTCACTGTCGCTGGGTCAAAATCGTGCAGCTCCCTCCCTGACAGCACTGTGGATGTACTTACACCACATGGGCTGCAGCAGTTCAAGAAGGCAGCTCACCACCACCTTCTCAAGGGCAACTAGGGATGGGTAACAAATGCTGGCCCAGCCAGTGAAGCCCACGTCCTGTGAATAAATAAATTAAATTATACCAATGGTGAGGTGAGATGAGAGTGACTGCCCTTGACATCAAGGTAGCACTTGACCGAGTGTGGCTTCAAGGAGCCCTAGCAAAACTGGAGTCAATAGGAATGAGGGGGAAAACTCTCCGCTGGATGGAGTCATACTTAGCACAAAGGAAGATGGTTTTGGTTGTTGGAGGTCAATCATCTCAGCTCCAGGACATCACTGCAAGAGTTCCTCAGGGTAGTGCCCTCGGCCCAATCATCTTCAGTTGCTTCATCAATGACCTTCCTTCTTTCCATCATAAGGTCAAAAGTGGGGATATTTGCTGATGATTGCACAATGTTCTGCACCATTTGCGACTCCTCAGATACTGAAGCAGTCCATGTCCATATGCAGCAAGACAAGCACAAATCCAGGCTTGGGCTGATAAGTGACAAGAAATATTCATGTCACAGAAGTGTCAGGCAATCACCATCTCCAACAAGAGAGAACCTAACCATCACCCCTTCACATTCAATGGCATTGCCATCGCTGAATCCCCCATTACCAACGTCCTGGGGGTTACCACTGACCAGAAACTGAATTAGACTAGCCATATAAATACTGTGGCTACAAGAGCAGGTCAAAGGCTAGGAATCCTGCGATGAGTAACTCACTCCCTGAGTTATAAGGCACAAGTCAGGAGTGTGATGGAATACTCTCCACCTGCCGGAATGAGTGTGACTCCAACAACACTCAAGAGGCTTAACACCATCCAGGAAAAAGCAGCCCACTTGACTCGCACTCCATCCACAAACATTCACTCACTCCACCACCGACACACAGTGGCAGTAGTGTGTACCATCTACGATATGCACTGCAGGAACTCAATAAGCCTGCTTAGTCAGCACCTTCCAAACCCATGAACATTACCATCTAGAAGTACAATGGCAGCAGACACATGGGAACAACACCACCTGGAAGTTCCCCTACAAGCTACTCACCATACTGACTATTTTTTTATTCATTCGTGGGATGTGGACGTCGTTTGCTCGGCCATCATTTATTGCACATTTCTAATTGCCCTTGAGAATGTGGTGGTGAGCTGCCTTTTTGAACCACTGCAGTCAATGTGGTGTAAGTACACCAATAGTACAGTTAGGGAAGGACTTCCAGGATTTTGACCCAGTGACAGTGAAGGAACAGCGATATCATTCCAAGTCAGGATGGTGTGTGGTTTGGAGGGGAACTCCCAAGTGGTGGTGTTCCCATTCACCTGCTGCACTTGACCACTACCATCTAGAAGGATGTGTGGCTGCAGGAAACACCTTTGTGCTAAGTATGATTCCAAACAGGAGAGTTTCCCATCTGATTCCCATTGACTCCAGTTTTGCTAGGGCTCCTTGATGTCAGCAATCTCTTGGAAATATATCCCTCCTACACCACATGGACTACAGCGGTTCAAGAAGGCAGCTCACCACCTGTTGTAGGGTGGCCGAGTTGTACTACTAATGATAGAGTTGAACTGCCTCTGAGGAAAAGAAATTGAAAGGTTAACAACTCTTTGAGAGAAGAAATTCCTCTTCATTTCTGTCTTAGGTGGAAGACCCCTTATTTTTAAAGTGCGTCACCTAGTTCTCTAGATTGTCCCATGAAGGGAAACATCCTCTAGCAGGGGCACTCCTGTTTACATCTCTCCAAAAACATCCTTTAGCCATGCTCTCTGTTTGCTGTTCTTTAACCAATTTCCTATCCAAGCTAACATATTCCTCTAGGTTTATTTAACTAGCCTCTGATGCGTCAAATGCCATCTGAAAATCCCCAAATTTCCTTATTAATATACGTGCTATTTTCTCAAAGACACTTGTCAGACATATTTTATCTTTAATTAAGCCATGCCTTTCGCGGCATTAATTTCATGTAATCTTAAATTCTCCAGGAAACGGTCCACTACAACGTATCTATAGGGGCCAATTTAAATACTACCATCCACGCCCCCCCACCACCATCATCGCCACACACAGTGAGAACGAAGCATTGGCAGGGTTAAGTTCAAGTCTAGTCCACATACCAACCTGAACCAGCATTATACCTGCCCAGCGACTTTCCAGTTTTACTGACTTTGAACAAGGCTGAAGTTTTTGCTGCAGAAAGGCAGGACCCAGTTTAACTCTTAACATCAACGCACACCGATGATGTCACTGGATGAATTCCAGTGAGAACCTGAGCCATGCAGGTCAGGAACTGCTTCTTAAATGTTAATAGGGTTGATTCTTTTCAGATCAGATACTATTCCCAAAACACATGTTTGTGGACAAGATGCAGCGGAAGGATTTGAAGTTGATTGAATAGATTATAGACAGCAGCCTTTCTATCGACGCATCTACTGAAAGACTGTGTTCAACATGTAAACTGTTTATGTCATTAAATATTTACTTCATCACCATTAATGTATTTGACCTTTGGCACCATTCTATAGCTTTGAGATTGTTGAAGCCTCTATCAGTGAAAGTGGGAGCTCTGAAGAACCACAAAACTCCTCACTAGCAAAGGATTTAGCTATGAGGAAATGTTGAAAAGACTTGGGTTTTTCAGCCTTGGAGGCGGAGGTGACTTTATAGAGATAAGTTCAAAATAATAAACTTTTTAGTAAAGGTAAATTATAATAGTGCTTCAAACAAAACCATAGGGGAAATTGTGGTCTTTCTAGATGGATGAGCTAAAATGCCTTCCTCATCTATATTTGTCATGTGGTTTTGTGCAAGCTCATTATATGTCTCAGAGTAAAATGTTCACTTTTTTCCTCAAAGTCTTTTGCGACAGTCCACAGCCTAACAATATGAACTTATTTTAATTCTTTCGCAGGATGTGGGTGTCACTGGAAAGGTCAACATTTGTTGCTCACCCTAATTACCCTTGATAAGGTGGTGGTGAGCCACATTCTTGAACTGCTGCAGTCTGTGTGGCATTGATACAATCACAGTGCTATTAGGAAGGGTGCTCCAGGATTTTGACCCAGTGCCACTGAAGCAGCGGTGATATAGTTGCAAGGATGGAGATTGGCTTGGAGGGGAACTTGTAGGTGGTGGTGTTCCCATATAGCTGCTGCCCTTGTCCTTCTAGGTGGTAGAGGCCGCAGGTTTGGAATGTGCTGTTGAAGGAGCCTTGGCGAGTTGCTGCAGTTGCATCTACATATATTGCCCACAATTCTATTACAATGATTACCACTCTACCATAAGACCATAGGAAAACATCGGAATAGGAAGGGGCCCATAGACTCAGACCTTTTCCAGACCAGCATGTGAACTGAAATGAAAATTGATCAGTTTCCCCATTAAATGGCTGATCTGTAACATCTGTTTTACACTAGATTTTTGCTAGTAAACAAGATTAAAATCTTTCCCTCTGACGATGTTTGTAAATCAGTGACGAATGATGGCCAGATATCCTGTCTTCCCACGTACCTTCTAGGAATTGGATTCAGACTGCCCTTTGCAGCTGTCCAATAGTGGAGATTCTGCCTGTGGCAGTTGCTTACTAGAGTAATGCAAAACAAATCTGTCCACTTTAGGTGCTCCCTATAGCTCTTGAATCTTCTTTTGCTTCAAACCTTTATCCAGATTTTCCCTTTTGGCCAAGCACTCCATTCTCCAATACCCACCTAATATCTCTCTTAATTTTAGTGACATTTTGAAATATTTATCAGGATTTTAAAGCTATTTAACATATAGAAAATCTTGCTCCATTACAAACTCTGGCATGCCTGGCATGTGCAGGCTCAATCTAACCAGTTGTTCAACTGGTATGTTGTTACATGCGGCTAATGATATTCCCATGTTCAAACTGATATGAAACATTGACAGTTTCTGTAATAAGAGAACATCGCCAAAACCCTGAAACTATTTCTTTACTTAACCATTAACAGTAATGTTAATGTAATGTAATGTGATGCAGTAATGTAAGGGCGGAATTTTCCATGCCCTCTGGCGTTGGGCATGCTCAGTGGCATGAGCAGACAATATGGCAAGAAGGCCAGAAATCTGTTTCACAACGTCATGAAACAAGTTTGCGATCGTCTGCTCAGCCCGTTGATGGCGGTACGTGTTCCCCACCATTGTCCGTCAGGAACCTCATTGTAATACATCTGTATATCATTATAAGGCCAGCCCACTAGAATTATCCTCCCAAACTGAATCATCTGTCCAAGTCAGAGTGATTGCACGCCAATGTGTTTCACAACAGCGTAAAAAAGGCGTGCACTTTGAGGGGAGCTCGGAGGTGAGCAAACAGTAATATTGCGGAGCGCTCACGAGGGTTGCCTGTTGGACTTCAAGGTTGAGGCGACTGGGGGCGGGGGTGGGGGCGGGGGCGAGGGCAGCCATGTAGTTGAGGTGACTTGTGGGGCAGGGGCAAGGGCTGCCCTGCTGTTGAAGGTAGTGCACAGGCACATGTGGGGTGGGGGGGAGGGGAGGGGAGGGAAGGGGCCACGCATTAGGGAAACCTAGTAGAAAGTGATCATTCCTCTGCAACTGAGACAGTTCAGATGCAGCCACATTGACATGCATGGAGTCGGGCCTCTAGCTTATCTACCCGCTCAAGTGATGCAAAGGCATGAAAGTGCCACAAAGTGCTCCAGCGTTTTTCACCCCTCAGGCACAGACTGCAAACTAATGAGCAGTTTAGAGGATTGCAGAACAGTTGGACCACTAGGCAAGTTATACAATCTCCTTGCTAAAGCTGGCCATGGAGCAGTCACTGGTGGAGGTGCTCACAGCCCCTTGCAATGTTATCATCCCAGTTTAGAACAGTCTCTCCCACGGTTCAAGCCAGCAGTGCAGCCTTGCAGTGCAGGTTAGGAGAATGCTTGCGCCTGAGCTGAGAGCACAGCATGCAGTCCAATGGGTAAAGCTGCCACCAATTGGTCAGGTGGAGTGGGACAGAGGAAGGTGGGGTTCCGGGCAGCCAAGCAGCGCACTAAACACTGGCCATCCAAGTGGTGGCCAGCACTCTCCAGGATGCGTTAAAGGGCCTTCAGACTTAACCAACAAAGGTTCTTAGAACACCCAAGCTAAACCATGCGTCTCTCTCTTTCATCCTGCAGGAGAAGTAGATCAAGAGCGTGCTGCCTGGTGGCCTAGTTGTATGCCTTGTGGCGTACAGAGAGCTAAGACGATGGAGAAGAGAGCAACTGAAGCACCTGGCTGCACAGAGGGAGGAAGAAGGGGCAGCTGGGGTTCCTGCACACGCTGCCAAAGAGCAATAGTGAGCCGTCGCTGGTCGGCGCCTAGCTAGACACGGGGTCTATAGATGCCGCCTTTCATTCCTGCAGCTGACCGAGAACCAGTGCCACTGAAGACTGCGCATGTCTAGCAAACTGGTCGGTCAGATCTGCCAGCTACTGCAGGATTTACCGTCACGGGGTCATGAAGGACATCCACTGCCACTCACCATGAAAGAGACAGCAGTGCTCAATATTTGCAACAGTGGCCCCTATCAGGGCTCCACAGGTGACCTCTGTGGGATATCACAGCCGTCCACCCAGAACTGCATCCATGAGGTCACAAATGCCATCTTTGCGAGGGCACACAACTTAGTGCATTTCGTTCAGGGCCAACAGAGCCACAATGCAAGAGCGAATGGATTTGCTCAGATCTCAGGTGCAGGGTGCAATCGACTAAACTCATGGGGCGCTCAGATCTCTGTCACAACAAGTGGTTAACTATGTCAACCACAAGGGCTTTCACTTGCTGAATGTTCAGCTGGTGTGCGGCGACCGCAAACACATCCTGCAGGTCTGCGCATGATTCCCAGGTAGTGTCCACGACTCCTACATTCTCAGTTGGTCTCAGATCCTGGATGTCTTCCAGGGTCCACAGAGGCTGCAGGGCTGGCTCCTCGGGGACAAGGGCTACCCACAGATGATGTGGCTAATGACATCTGTGCGGCGGCCTCAGACTGCAGCAGAGCAACGGTATATCGAGGCTCATGCTTATAGGGGGTGGTGGGTGTGTGTCAGCTTCACCTCTGACTTCCGACCGGTTCGAATCGCTCCCACTCCCTGGGTTCTAGGCCTTGGACCTATTTGAGCGTTGTGACAAAGTGCAGCAGACAACTGGTTTTGGTGCAAGAGAAAAAATGGCTTTATTGAAGTCACAAATGAACTTATAACATTAGGATTACACTGAGATTATACAGACCTACAAAGTACACTTAGTTAAGAATGGGGGCATAATGAGGGAAAATCACGCTACTAATCCCCTTACCCTTGTCCCACCCCCAAAACCTAACTAAATTGAACTAGGAGAGGTCAGGGATCATGATCACAAACCAGGGTTCCTTGACAGTTCGAAATCCAGCCAGGTAAGCCGGTTACAGTTTTGGGGTACACTCTTTGTGTCCTCTGGGGCCTGCTGTCCCCACATGGTCCTGGTCTGTGGAATCTGCGAAGGTTCTTCAGTTGAGTGGAGGGCACGGTTGTGGGTGCTCGATCTTCGTGGAGGGCTGCAGTTGCAGCCTTGTTGTCTTTGGTTGAGCCTGCCACCCTGTGCCCCTTGCCGTGATGTTGTCTGCGGGCCTGCAAACCTCCAGATCTCCTTCCTCCACTTGGCTCAGCTCCCTGCTTAAACTCTGCTTAAACTCTAAAAACTGCTCACCCTCCTGGCTCTGCTTTACCTTCCTAACTGGTGGCCCAGTTATACTGTTTTTTTCAAATTTCTTATCTCAAACCAAATCAAGGTTAGTTCTTTGTCTGATTTGGGCTTCCCCAGGTGATTGTTGTCTCATTGTTTTTAATGGGCTCGCATGATGTTTATCATTGACTTCCTGTCCCTGTAACTAGTTTTGAACTGAAAGCCATTGTATGTGTGGAGTATTGATGGGTTCGTATAATTGCATTGATGACTCTGAGAGTGTCAAGCCCATCCGAATCCCCACTTGCTGTACCCCCAGCAGCTCCCGTTCCACAGGCCAAGGTGGGTGCCACTGCCACACAGCAGGACCCCAAAAGCAAGCCAAGGCCCTCCAGTTCTCGGCCCTGTGCAGGATGCCCGTCAACTTCATCACAGACATGGCATAGCAGTCAGCAGGCTGCCTCCACCTCTGCTATGGATGTCAGGGGGAGCATCAAGACATAGCAGCAGGTTTAGGAAGATTAAAAAGATGTATTGCACCGCCGGGGCATGGGTGTTAATCACTTCTACATAATGTTCACTGTTGTAAATAAACTCTCAAGAATGTCTTCCTGTCTATGGCTCCTTGTTATGATAAGCAGTGTTCGGGGCGCTCAGAGGTGAAACCTTGGTTCCTGCACAAGATAAAGGCAATTGTCTCTGTCCGGGGTCTCTTCCCTGTGCAGTGTGTAACCTTCAGCCCAAAGTGATGGTCCAGCTTCACACCCCCTGGACACATTACTGGTGCCTGCACCTCGATGGTGCTTGTCATCGCTGCCAGAATGTCATGGGCAGGCGTCACCAACTTCCATCATTATTTTTGTGTGCTCTCAGCACCTTTAAGGTGGAGTTGGCCCCCATCTTTTCAGCGTCTGTCTCCGGTCACGGTGTGCTTCTGAAGGGGTCAGGTGCTGAAGGTTGACAAAGGATCAGGTGCTTTTAAAGTTTCATGGCTGCATCTCCATGATATGACCCTGATCACAGACAGCAAGCGAGCTGCCCTCAGCCAGACAGGAGTGAGATATTCTCAGAAGCTATGTGAAAATCTATGGAGTGTCCTCACTCCATTTTGTCATCATCAGCCTCCTGCAATCGAGCGACTATTAGGGCCTCCACTGCATCTCATGGGCTGAGCCTGAGCACCGAGGGCACATGCGCTGCCATCAGCCACACAGGAGTCAAGCGTTCACAGATACAATGTGAGGATGTCAGGACTGTCCTCGCTGCATCTTGTCAACATCCTCTACAAATCGTGCGGACATAATGGCCTCCAGAGTGTGCCTGCCTCGTCTGGCCATGCGATGGCCTCATCACTGGCATCCTTGCCTTTGAGGGCCTCATCATCGTCATCCCCTTCAACTACCTCCTCATTGGAGGTGCAGCTCCTCCACCTCCTCCTCAACCAGGTCCTCCCCTGGTTGCAGTGCCAGGTTGTGGAGCATGATGCAAGCTGCAATGATGCACGACACCCTCGGTGGACTGTATTGCAGTGCTTGACCAAACCTGTTGAGGCACCAGAACCTCATCTTCAACATGCCTATCATTTGCTCCACCAAAGTCCGAGTCACAGCATGAGCCTCATCATACCGTTACTCTGCTGCACTCTGAGGCTGCTGCACGAGTGTCATCAACCACACCCTCTGTGGGTAGCCCTTGTCCTTGAAGGGCCAACCCTGCAGCCTCTCTGGACCCTGGGAGATGTCAGGAATCAGAGACCTGCTAAGGATGTAGGAGTCATGGTCGCTCCCTGGGAATCGTGCGCAGATCTGTGGGATGTGTTTGTTGTGGGTTGCACACCAGCTGAACATTCAGGAGGCTCTTGTGGTTGAAATAGTTGACTTCTTGTTGCCATGGAGATCTAAGCGCCACGTGAGTGCAGTCGATGGCGCCCTACACCTGTGGGAAACCTGAGATCTGTGCAAATCCCAGCACTCTTGCTTCCTGGCTTTCCTGATCCCAGAAACTATTGTAATTTAAACCGTGTCTTACTGTTAAGGGATCATGTGACTGTATAGACCAATTAATTCCAAGTGCAGAGAATCTTAGGGGCGGAGCTTTTTAACCGTGGTCTTGGAACAAGCATGTAGCCTCATCTGAAATCTGTTAATAAAGTTCACTGTTTCTTACAAGAAACCTGTCCTGTACTCTCCAAGTTTATTACACGGGCGAAATGCACAAAGCTCTGTGCCTTCGCAAAGATGGTGTCCATGACCTCCTCGATGCATTTGTGCATGGAGGCTTATGGGGTCCTGCACAGGTCACCTGTGGAGCCCTGGAAGTTGCCACCAGAGTAAAAATTGAGCGACGCAGTCACTTTCATGGCCACGGGCAGTGGATGCCCTCCATGTCCCTGTGGCACCAAATCCTGCAGCAGGTGGTAGATGTGACCAACTAGTTCCCTAGACAAGTGCAGTCTTCGGCTACACTGGTTCTCAGTCATCTGCAGGAATGACAAGCGCCATCTATAAACCCTGGGTCTAGTGAAGCACCTACGAGCGATGACTCGCTGTGGATCTTCAGCTGCGTGTGCAGCAGGCCCTGCCGCCCCTTCATTGTGGGGGAGATGCTCCTCCCTTTGCCAAGCCAGGCATCTCCCCCACTCTCTTCTTCTTATTCTCTGCTCCCTGTAAGCCATGAGACATACCACTAAATCACCAGGCTCCATGATCCTGATGGTCTCCTCCTGCAGGATCAAAGAGAGAGATGTGTGGGTTAGCATGGAAGAACCTCTCTTGGTTAATTCTGAAGGCCCCTTCATGCATGCAGGAGAGTTCTGGACACCATTTGGACGGCCAGTGTGTAGTGCACTGCATGGCTGTCCAAAACTCAAACCACCTCTGCCCCACTCCACTTGATTGATTGGAGGCAACTTCAGCCACTGGACTGCATGCTGTGCTCTCAGCTCAGGCACAAGCATTCTCCTAACCCACACTATAAGGCTGCACTGTTAGCTTGAACCATGGTGGAGACTGGTCCAGCCCTTAATAAAGGAATTGCCAGGGGCTTTGAGCACCTCCACCACTGACTGTGCCATGGCCACCTTTCGCAAGGGTTTTCTACAACTTGCCCCATTGGACAATTGCTCCGCTGCACCCTAAATGCACATTAATCTGCGCCCAATGGGTGAAAAGTTCTGAAGCATTTGGTGGCACTTTCATGCTTTTGCATAGCTTGAGTGGATAGAAAAGCTTCAGAGGCCTGACTAAGCATGTCTCAGCTGTGGAAGAATGCTCACTTTTGACAAGCTTTTCCAAGTGTCTGGCCACTTCCGTCGCCCCCACTCACCCCAACCCCCCGGCATGTGTGTGTACTTCCTCCAGTGTGTGCTGCTTTGCCCCCATCCCATGCCCCCTGCCTGACCCGCACTGGAGCCCTTGCCCCAGCACTGCACTGAAAGCCAGCTGGGAAATAGCCCCCTGAGAATGTGCGGTGCCTCTTCCTTGATGTCCTATGTCCTGCGCGAGGTTGTGTGTACTCACCTCCGAGTTCCCCTCGAAGTTCAGGTCACCAGGTGCATGCCTTTTAAAGGTAGTTGTGAAGCACGCCATTCTGAAGTCACACCGACGTTGGCAGTAAATTTGACGTGGACAGGTGATTTTGGTGAGCAGGGCTTATGATGGGACGCTAAAGTATTGAAATTAAGTTCCTGATGTGCGGTGGCGGGAAATGCGGCCCACCCTTGACTGGTGGAGAAGACAATCACAACCTGGTTTCACAATGGTGTGAACCCCATTTATCGCCTTCTCACCATATGGTCTCCCCAACCCTCCCGGCATGACGTCCGACACCAAAGGGGCCAGAAAATTCCGGCCTAAGTGTGGAGACCAGACAGGAAGTCAGCGTTGAACCCATTTCTTGGTGGGTGGATGAACTTCTGCCATAATGCGCTTCTCAACTCATTACTTATTCATACACATGCAATGTGGCAAAAATTGAAGTGGGACAGGCAGGAAGTCAACATTACTCCCACTACCTCACAGGTTCAAAGGTCTGGGCACCGTAGCTGAAGGACACCTGGACAGGTCTGTGACCCAAGAAAGGCTTTCTTCATCGCCGAGCACTACCTTTGCAGATTACCGCCTCCCCAACTCCACCCCCCCTTCCCCGCCCCCCATGAACAGGTGCCTGACACCAGACAACATGTGGCCCCATGTTTTTAGTGACACCTCGCTGCAGGCCACCGGGGAAAGGAGGGATATCCTCTTCCCCACAGATGGCAACAGGAGGCCATCCTGCCAGACCAAAGTGGTCTGGACAAAGGTAGCAGCACAGGTCAATGGCTATGTGACCCACAGTAGAACTTGGCTCCAATGCTGCAAGAGGATGAATGATGTGCTGCCAGGGTGAGTGCCAGTCTACTTAATGCAAAGTCACGCACAGAGTTGGTTTGCAGCTGCAGCGGGATTAATTTGGGAACTTGTTAAAAAGTTATGATAGTAGTAATTTGTAGACATGTATATGTGTTTAATACCTTATTGTAAATTAATAAATGTTTAATTTAGTTTGATATAAAAACCTCTGGAGGCTTGGTGGGTTTATTTCTGAATTCAGAGTTGTATCTCAAACATGCCAATTGAAAATATAGGTTATGACAGTTGTTTAAAGTTTCCTTCTGGGATTTTAAATAACTCAGCCTTTACCAACTGCTGTGTCATAACAATTGGGAATTCTGTAAGGCAAGCAGCAGCGATAGCTGATGATTATGATTTAGTTCATAGAACTAAATCTTATTTTATTTGCCCTTTCAAATTGGAAAAGGATAGAAAGTGGGATGGTGAAAGGAAGGTTAGGTAGTCAGGGAAGAGAAGGGGCAGCTGGAAGTTCCCAGGAAGTTTTTTCTCAGAATAAAACGGAAAGTGCTGAAGGTAGAAGCGACATTCGAAAATTGAGGCGTTTTCATTGTAATAAAGTAGGGTACACGAACTCAGTGTATTGGAAATTACAATAAAATTCTTTTGGAATTATTGGGGTATGAATTCAAAATTATGTTCCTTTCAATTTGGTTCCTTTGCAGACAGTTGTAGGCTTACAGGCTTAGATCTTACATGCCTCTGACCTGCACACACAAACAGGTTATACCCAGCCTTTCCCTTTGAATGTAAATTCTCATTGTATCTCCATGCCCTTTGAACTCCACCTCTAATAATCCAATAACAGGAAGTAAGGTGACAGGCATCTCCATCAGATGCATCACGTTGCATGACATTGTTAGTGGGTCTCACATCTGTGCCAGGGTTTAAAATAAAACCAAAAAATGCAGGAGAAACTCAGCGGTTAGTCTGTGGAAAAAAACAGAGTTAATGTTTCAGGACTCATTAGAACTAGGAAAAGTTTGAGATGTAATAGGTCTGGAGCAAAAGGTAAGTGAGACAAGGACACAGCAAAAACGGTGGCTTATTTTTGAACAGCACAGAAAAATCCCAATTACACAGATGATAGAATGCCATTTTTCCGAGTAATTTAACTCTTTTCCAAAACAAGAACAGTGTGTATTCAACAGCTTTAACAGTTCCAATGCCCCATAGCAGATTCTTCTCACCAGTAAGGCTGATACAGAAATTAGCAGCTGTGAGGGCCACAGGAGAATATGTAGCCATGAATGCTGTGAAACTGTTCATGTACCCTTGCCCATCTCTCTCAATGCTCCGCTCTGTCTGAGAAGAACGTGCAGAATAAGCGCGAACATGCACAAACATGGGGAGGAATGCATGACATTAGGATTCTAACCCCGTTTGAAGAAGAGGCAATAGAGCTGGCAGGAGAAGAAGGTGACCAAGCCTGTGTCAATGGGGAAATTGGACTTGTCCAATCATCTGGTGAGAATGCCTCCTGTCTGCTCCCCCCACCTGGATATGAAGCAGCAATACCTTATACATGTCTTGTGTAAGCCTTGTGGCTTGTGATACTTTGTGTGCTTCAATGCAGCCTCTGGAGCCCACACCTGCTCCACGCATGAGAGGGGAAGACCCGCATTCTCCTGTTCCGCCTCTAAGGAGGAAGAGTCAGGACCTCAGATGATACACCATCCAGGTATTCCTGCGCACCATCCACCAGTGCAGAGTCATTCACCTTGACGGGTAATCTCTCTAGTGTAGGCTCGAGGTCACAATCTGGTGATCGTGTCACTGACATAGACCCGCAGCTGGTGGAGGAAATGACAGCCGAGGTCTCTGATACTTGGAGGACTGCTGGAGACCAGGCCCTTGCTGACCCCCATGCAGATGTCAAGCCTCTGGATTCAGCCCTAACAGACCTCTTGCAGATGCAGAGGCAGGCAGGGGAACATCAAGCAGAGGTGCCAGAGACCAAGTGCAGACTGGACCAAAGGCTGGAGAAGTCCATCATGTTCTGTCTGCTGTTAAGCTCTGGCATGTGAGTCCTTGGCTGCCTCCATGGAAAGAGTGGTGACAGCTTTGGAGGCCCAGGTCCAGCAGAACATGCAGTGGATGCCGGATGTGAGCTCGGACCTGCACTCCGTCACTCTGGCTATGGGTGCAGTGCCTCAATGGCAAGATGAGAGGGGGACAAGGCATCTTGTCCACCCTCCAAGTGCCCTTTCTCCTCAAGGAGTCAGGGAAGTGCCATCACACTCAGACAGGGAGGAGCAGCACCAGCCTGAGGGCTTCATCCCAGGACACTCCAAGGATGCCCTGCCACTCTACCTCCACCTCCCCTCTACCAGTGACCTCATCGCCTCCAGCAGGTCAGGCTGAGGAGGGTGCACCTGCACTTGCGCAAGACACTCTTAGCAGGCTGGGGCCCTCTAGACTTCAGGCCACCAGGGAACACCCACCAAAGTCATCGCTGTCAACAGGGCACAGGCTGCCTCCAACTCAGCTGTAGTTGTCAGGACTGCACCTAGGCGTAGCAGTAGAAAAAGAAAGACAAAGGAATTTTGAAGGCACATAGGTGACTTGGGTGTCCAATCATTGTATATGTGATTCTCACTTCTATATATATGTTTAATTGCACTATGTTCAGGTTTTCTATCTTCTCATTATGCTGCTAGTTGCTGAAATGATCGGGGTGAATTAAGGACATTGCACTTTGTTCCCAATCAGATTCCGATGATGTGGTTCTACTGGTACACTATTTATTGTCTCACATCATCAGTTGTGGCATCATTGAGTATTGGGACATGAGTGTGTTTCAGCCGAGGCCATCATTCATGAATCTGTGGCCTAGGCAGGCATCAAGCAACCCAGCATGTAGCATTGTACCTCACCCAGTGATTGTAAGTAGCAAGCTCCGTTAGAATCAAAGCAGTAAACCCCTCTCAAAATGCAACAATTTGGGAGAATTGATCCTTTTGAACCAGCCACAGACGATTGGTCTCATTACATAGAACATCTCAGAGCTCAAATCATTCCTAGGAACGATCAACTATAATGGGTGGTTCTTACCCAATTTGTCTACAGTGCTTACCCACCTGCATTCTCTACTCAAAAAGAGTCCCATTGTGTGTAGAGGTAACCGGGAGGGTAGAGGGAGATCCCTGGGTTGTTGGGTGGGGCTGGTGGGAGAGTCTCATGGTGGGGGTGTGTGTGGTGACCCCTAGGGGTCAGTGGTTTTTGGGGAGTCCCATGGGGAGGCTGGGGCGTGTCCTCTGGGGGTTCAAGGGTGTGGGGGGGAGTCCTGTGGGGGGCAGTGTGGGTCTGTGCAATAGCTATCCAGAAGTTAGAAGAGGTTTAAGGGCTTGGATGGTGCAGAATTTGTAAGGTGCACCCAGGAGGGCTTCCTGAGGCAACATATAGATAGTCCAACTAGGGAAGGGGCAATACTGGACCTGGTATTAGGGAATGAACCCGGCCAGGTGGTCGAAGTTTCAGTAGGGGAGCATTTCGGGAAAAGTGACCATAATTCAGGAAGTTTCAAGGTACTAGTGGATAAGGATAACAGGAGTCCTCGGGTTAAGGTGCTTAATTGGGGGAAGGCTAATTATAACAATATTAGGCAGAAACTAAGGAATCTAGACTGGAGGCGGATGTTTGAGGGCAAATCAACAACTGACATGTTGGGGGTTTTTGAACATCAGTTGATAAGAATTCTGGACCGTCATGTTCCTGCTAGGATGAAGGATAAGCATGGCAAATTTCAGGAACCTTGGATAACAAAGGATATTGTGAGATTAGTCAAAAAGAAAAGGGAAGCATTCATAAGGGCTAGAAGGCTGGGAACAGATGAAGCCCTTGGAGAATATAAAGAAAGTAGGAAGAAACTTAAGCAAGGAGTCAGGAGGGCTAAAAGGGGTCATGAAAAGTCATTGGAAACCAGGATTAAGGAAAATCCCAAGGCCTTTTATACATATGTAAAAAGCAAGAGGGTAGTCATGGAAAGGGTAGGCCCACTCAGGGACAGAGGTAGGAATCTGTGAGTGGAGCCAGAAGAAATGGGAGAGATACTAAATGAATACTTCTCATCAGTATTCACCAAAGAGAAGGACTTAGCGGTCGATTTGTCTAGGGAAGAGTGTGCAGATAGCCTGGTTCATGTTGAGATCAAAAAAGAGGTGTTAGGCGTCTTGAAGAATATTAAGGTGGATAAGTCCCCAGGGCCAGATGGGATCTACCCCAGAGTACTGAGGTAGGCAAGGGAGGAGATTGCTGTGGCCTTGACAGAAATCTTTGTATCCTCACTGGCTACGGGTGAGGTCCTAGAGGACTGGAGAATGGCCAATGTTGTTACATTGTTTAAGAAGGGTAGCAGGGATAATCCAGGAAATTACAGGCCGGTGAGCCTTACGTCAGTGGTAGGGAAATTATTGGAGAAGATTCTTCGTGACAGGATTTACTACCATTTGGAAGCAAATGGGCGTATTAGTGAGAGGCAGCATGGTTTTGTGAAGGGGAGGTCGTGTCTCACTAACTTGATCGAGTTTTTCGATGAAGTGACAAAGATGATCAACGATGGAAGGGCAGTGGATGTTATATACATGGTTTTCAGTAAGACCTTTGACAAGGTCCCTCATGGCAGACTGGTACAGAAGGTAAAGTCACACGGGATCAGAGGTAAGCTGACAAGATGGATACAGAATTGGCTTGGTCATAGAAGACAGAGGGTAGCAGTGGAAGGGTGCTTTTCTGAATGGAGAGCTATGACTAGTGGTGTTCCACAGGGATCAGTGCTGGGACCTTTGCTGTTTGTAGTATACGTAAATAATTTGGAGGAAAATGTAACTGGGCTAATTAGTAAGTTTGCAGATGACACCAAGGTTGGAGGAGTTGCAGATAGTGAAGAGGATTGTCAAAAGATACAACGAGATATAGATCGGTTGGAGACTTGGGTGGAGAAATGGCAGATGGAGTTTAATCCGGACAAATGCGAGTTAATGCATTTTGGAAGGTCTAATACAGGTAGGAATTATACGGTAAATGGCAGAACCCTTTAGTGCATCGACGGGCAGAGGGATCTGGGTGTACAGGTCCACAGGTCACTGAAAGTGGCAATGCAGGTGGATAAAGCAGTCAGGAAGGCACATGGCGTGCTTACCTTCATTGGCAGGGGTATTGAGTATAAAAGCTGGGAAGTCATGCTGCAGCTGTATAGAACCTTGGTTAGGCCACACTTGGAATATTGCGTGCAATTCTGGTCGCCACATTACCAGGAGGATATGGAGGCATTGGAGAGGGTGGAGAGGAGGTTTACCAGGATGCTGCCTGGTCTGGAGGTTATTAGCTATTGAGAGAGGTTGGAGAAACTCGGATTGTTCTCACTAGAGCGATGGAGATTGAGGGGCGACTTGATAGAAGTTTCCAAATTATGAGAGGCATGGACAGAGTAGATAGTCAGAAGCTTTTTCCCAGGGTGGAAGAGTCAATTACTAGGGGAGATAGATTTAAGGTGAGAGGAGAAAACTTTAGAGGAGATGTGCGGGGCAAGCTTTTTACGCAGAGAGTAGAGTGTCTGGAATTTTCTGCCAGAGGAGGTGGTGGAAGCAGGTACGATAGTGGTGTTTTAAAGGCAGCTTGACAAATACATGAATAGGATGGGAATAGAGGGATACGGACCCTGGAAGTGCAAAATGTTTTAGTTTGACAGGCAATATGATCAGCGCAGGCTTGGAGGGCCGAAGGGCCTGTTCCTGTGCTGTACTTTTCTTTGTTCTTTCGTTGTTTTAATTATTCTAACTTTTTCTGGAAGCTATTGGTGTAAGTCAGTCTGAACCATCCGAAGTTTGCAGTTTAAATCACATTTTCGGATAGTTCCCAGTGCAGGGTATTTGCCCAGGGGAAGTTTACTTCCGGGCAATTTCCGTGAAAACCTTACCTGGGAACTTCCAAAGGGGATTCCCAAGGGCATCTTTGGGGTATTCCCACAGTACAATGCCCTGGAGCTTGAAACAGTTTTGAATGGGGCAACAGAGCACAAAGTGAACAAGTCACTAACCTATCAGCACCCTCCACACTCAGTGATTTTAAGATGTTCTTGCTGTCCCAGAACCATGTCTTCATCGTGTTCCAGTTTTTGCCTTCAGGTTATCAATGAAAATAAATTAGCTACAGCTAAGAGTGTCATCTTGGTTTGGTGCCAAGATCATGTTTGAGTCTGAGTTAGACCACAAATTTGTCTTTGTGCCCCTGGGTTAGGAAGTGGGAAATGAGCCAAAGTTCCAACATCTCATTGCTACCTAAGTGTGCGTTTATGGGCATTGAGTTAGAACAGGCTCAGGCTCAGGCTCAGTTGCGATGATCACAGCGGGCAAATTGTCTGCTGGCACATCAAAGCTCACAGGATCAGACACTTGTCAGAAACATGAGGGAATGGCTGGATGTTGGTTGTACCATGCCCCATTTTGAGTCAGCACTTCCAGGATCGGGGGAAAAGGTATCAATTTCCTACCTTTTCCTTTTTTTTTCAACAAGGAATGTCATTGTGAAGTGTTCGATCCTATTGGCACACAAACTGTTAATCAGGGTTGATATTACTTGTCATACATCATATCTCTACTCCTAAATTTCCATCTGTCAGCCCAACAGCAATGATAGGGCTGAGTACGTCAGATTCAAGAATTCAAATGCTATGTTTAAAAAAAATTCCCGCAACAAAGCAAGAATTCACCAACCATCATCCACATATTAAAATGTTTCGTAATGCATATGCATATAATCTCACTTTCCCTCCCCACCACTATCAGACCGTTTGAGAATTCTTGTCTTCAACTAAGGACACTGTCAGAAGGATGTATTATAGCTATCTTCAATATTGTCAGACCATATAACAGCCAGGGTGAGTTAATTCTTGTTCATGAGAGGCAAAATAGAAACTGCTGTCCAAGCCTCTTGGAAAAAATTGCTGATTCTCCCACTTTCCTCAACACTGCAACCCCACCTCCTCATGTACCCATATATCTGGAACACAAAGGTCTTGGGGCAACTGCAAAGTGTCTGCTCATTTCCAAGAACACAGGGTGACTTACGGTGATTGAAAGAGGATGTTGAGAAGAAGATCACTGATATGCTGTAGCTTATTGCAGTGCATGCCTCAATCATGAATACCCTCAGGAAGGCTACAACATGCTGCAGAAAGGAGCGATGAGATAACGGCCACGCACAGGACATTACTAAATTCAATCAAGCCACTGCAACAGTTACCACAAATGTAGCCAGGTGTTCAACCAAGTCCTATGACACGGCTGCATAAAACTGACATAATCAGTCCCATAATCATTTTCTTTTTGAGGTTAACCAACTGTTCCAATGCTCTCCTAACCAGCTTCCCACAATCCACCCTCTGCAAACTTCAATTCATCCAAACTCTCGCCTGTATCCTAAATCACACCAAGTCCCACTCACCCATCTTTTATGTGCTCAGTGATCTACATTGGTTCCTGGCCCAGCAACATCATAAATTTAAAATTCTCAGCCTTGTGTTCAAATGCCCCCAGGATCTCATCTCTTCCTATCTTAGTACCCTTTTCCACCCATAAAACCCTCCAAGGTCTCTACATTTCTCTAATTCTGGCCACTTGTGCATCCCCAATTTTCTTCACTCTCCTATTGGCAGCCTTATCTTCAGCTGCTTAGGTCTGATCTCTGGAATCTCCCCCTAAACCTCTCTGCCTGTCTCTCTGCCTTTGGGACACTTCTTAAAACCTGTTGTCATATCTCTTTATGAAGCTTTGTCAAATTTGGTCTTATAAGCCTCTTGTGAAGCACCTTGGAATGATTTACTAAAGGTGCCATACCTATTGCAAGGCCTTGTTATTTTTCTTTCCTTTATTGAAAGGCAACAAGTAGAGCCCTGAGTCAACAACTTGGGTAGGATGTGAATGGAAGCCCACAGGTCTGTGGAGCAGCAATTCTTAAGAAGCTTGACGCTACCTAGATTGAAGCAGTCAGCTTGATTGGCACTCCATCCACTACCATAAACATCCATTTGTTTCACCGCTGGCATGCAGTGGCTTCAGTGTGTCCTATCTACAGGATGCACTGCAGCAAATTACCAAGGCTTCTTCGACAGGTCCTCCCAAACAAGTTCCTCACCATCCTGACTTGAATATCGCCGTTCTTTCATTGTTGTTGGGTCAAAATCATGGAACTCATTACTTAACAACCTTCTCCTACCATAGCTCCAGAAGAAGGCTGACCACCATCTTTTCAAAAGCAACTAGCAATGGGCAATAAATGTCCTTGTCAGGAATGCCCATGCCTCCTGGAGAAGGATATTTCTTTTAAAATTGTTATGGGCCACAGATGAGGAAGAAGTGGGTGGCACATTTGGATCCTTGGCCATAGTACCATATCACTGCCCTATTACATGTTCTCACAATCCTAGTTAAACTTCTGCCAAACCAGCTGGCAGAATTCCAGCTGGTAACATATCAGAATATATTGATCTCTAGTCTGTGAATTATTGCAAATTATTGCAATTATGTTGCATTTCGTATAGGCTTTTCCTTTCAACTGATGGGCTTAATTTATGTTGGTTGTTGTTGAGGTGTGTCCGTGCACAGAGACTCTCATAGGGCTTGCATTTACAAAGCACATTTATCACATTTCTCAAACACTTCAATGTTATTTTGCATTTAATTCATTATTTTCAAAATACAAAGGCCAGAATTTTACACTCCCCCACCGGCGGGTTTTTAGGCAGTGGTGGGAGTGTGAAATTGAAGCGACAGGATTCCCTTCAGGCATCCACCCGCCCCACCCATACTGTGATTTTATCTTGGGGCAGGCAAGGCCTTGTATGGGAAGCCTGCCCTTGCCCCAATTGAGGCCCTTACGTGGCCAATTATTGGCCACTTAAGGGCCGTTTTTCACCCAGCCTCAAATTTTAGGCTGGCGAGAGGACGGAACTTCCATGGGGGAAGCCCAAAAAATAACAGAGTTACATCTCGGGCTGGAAGGTTGGGGGCACTTTCATCGGAAGCCCCCTTCTAAAGTCGGGCACCCCCAAACGCCCCCACCTTAGGTCTGATGGCCTCCGGATCTCCCTCTCCTCCCAGACCTCTCCCCCGAGAACCCTATCGCCTCCTTCATGCCCCCTATCTTTCCCCCAAAGGCCTTCCCTATTTTCCCTGCCCTCTGACACCTTGAACTTACCTGGACCTTTGGTGCCTGGACTTAGGTCCTGACATCCTCTTGCATTTCTTCTACTGTCCACTGCAGCCATCTGATATGGCAGTCACTGCAGGAACTGGAGAGCTGTGGGCCAATCAGCTTGGCCGGCAGCTCTCTAAGGCGGGACTTCCTCCCGAGCAAGAGGCAGTACCCCTGCCTGTAGTCACTTCACACTCATTCGAGTGTGAAATGGTGGCAGGGCATTCGGAGTCGCATGGAGATGTGTTCCCGGCCGACTCTTCGGATGGCGTGAAGCGAGATCCCGCCATCTGAAAAATTCAGGCCAATAAGTTTTATGGAGGGGCACGGGGTGCAGTTTTGAAAATGGCAAAATGCCACAATCAGAATGACCAGTTCAACTGTTAGCAATGGTGATGGTTGATGGAGGAAAAGGCTCCTTGCTGTCCTTTGAATATCTTTAAGATACACGTGAGCTACTGGAATAGTGAGACAAGTCCTTGTTTTAGCATTTCACCTGAACAGCATCAGATCCAACAATACAGCACTCCTTCGGCATGAAGTGTTCATCCGGGATATGAGCTATCAACTAAATACAACCGCGTTTTTTAAGAATGAAACTTAAGCCGAGATTTTTGCCAGTCTTGCTGTTGTGCTGAAAATAGCGGAACTTCCCAAAAATCACAAGGCCTGCCCCTGAACATGGCTGTAGTAATTATGGTTTTATTTAGTGTGCAATGTACATTTAAGAATAATACTTGTTAAGGAAGATCACATAATCTGTAGTAACCAACAGGAGAGTAGCCGAGGCTACATCAGCAGTCAGTGTAGAGGTAGAATCAGAGTTGAAAGTGCGTGTAGTTGCTGCTGAATATATTGTCAATAAACTTAACATTTCTACCCAAGAAGTGCCTGCAGATCAACTCTATCATTAATAACATAACTCGGCCACCCCACAACAAACTGCGATGAGGATAAAACAGGATTGTACAGAAGAAATCCAGTTAGAAAGAAATCGGCACTTACCTCTCCCAGTGATTGTAAGTAGTAAGCTCCATTACAATTGAAGAAGTTATCCCCTTTCAAAATGCCACAATTTGGGAAAATTGATCCTTTTGATCCAGATGACTGGTCACAGTACATAGAACACCTCATGTTCTTTTTTCAAGCGAACGAGATTACGGTGGAAGAGAAGAGGCGAGCGATCCTCTTGAGTACTTGTGGGAGCAAAACCTAAAGTCTGATTTGAAGTTTGATGGCACCCAGTGCCCCAGGTTCAGAGAATTTCGATGAACTGGTGGACCTTGCGAAGGGTCACTTTCAACCAAAGACCTCAGTCACGATGCAAAGGGTCAGGTTTAATTCATGAAATAGAGCCCTAGGTGAGACAATTGCATGCTACATGGCAAATTGAAGCAGCTAACGGAACATTGTGAGTTTGGTACAACTCTGAATGACATGCTCAGAGATTGTTTAGTATGTGGTGTGAAAGAGGACACCATTCAGAAAAGATTATTGTCCGAAGCGAATCTGGATTTTAAGAAGGCGCTAGAGATAGTTCTGGCCATGTAAAGCACAGTAAGAGATTCAAAAGCAACACAGGGTGTGCAAAATAGCAGCGTCTTCCACATCGGGTGGGAAACCTCAGCCGAAAGAGGCACAAAAAAGCGAGACTCTGCTGAGAAATGGGAAACAGCCCTGCTAGCCGAAGAATAAAGAAAAATAACTTAGTAGCAAAATCAAAGAATAACTTTAATAGAGGTGGAAACAATCAGGCTTTTAGCGATTGGCAGTTTAAAAAAATCGAATGCTACTATTGTCATGGAAATGGACATATGATGAGGCAAAGCAAGGAAAGATTCAAGCAGGCTTGTAAACAAAAGAAGAAGCCCAATGAAATCTACAATGTAGAAGAGCCTGAACAACAAATTTAGACATTTACTCGTTGTTTAATCTGAAAGTTGTAAAGACTGAACCAATATTTGTCACAATGAAAGTAAATGGTAAACCTGTTAGAATGGAAGTGGACACAGGAGCTTCCATTACAGTAATTGGGGAACATTCCTTCAGATATTTGAATAATGGTGAATGTCAATTAAGTTTAGAAAAAACAGCCGCCAACCTAAAAGCATATATGTGTGAAGTCATTCATGTAAAAGACATAAGCAGAGTAACAGTCCATTATGGAAGACAATTGGCAAAGCTACCCTTGATGGTTGTAGCAGTGAAGGGCTGAGCCTCCTGGGATGAAATTGGTTAAAGGAGATTAATTTAGAATGGTCTGAAATCTTTCAGTTGAGAGCAAGTGGGCTACCAGAACTACTTTAAAAGTATGCCACCATCTTTCAGGACGAACTGGGAAAAATCCAGCACTTGCAGGCCAAGATTCATGTGGATCCAGAAGCAACCCCTCGCTTCATGAAGGTGAGACTGGTGCCATGTGCCCTGTGAGAAAAAGTTGACATTGAACGGAACAGACTAGAGAAACTGAGCATTATACAACCTGTTCAGTTCTCAGAAAGGGCAGCACCCATAGTCCCGTCCTTAAACCTGAACAAATCGTCCAAATTTGTGGAGACTACAAACTGACAGTTAATAACGTAGCTAAGCTAGACAGGCACCCCATTCCAAAAATCAAAGACCTCTATACCAAGCTGTCAGGAGGGACAATGTACACAAAACTTGACCTGAGTCATGCTTGTCAACAATTTGAGTTGGATAATGCCTCCTGGGAATTTGTCACAATTAATACCCACAAAGGGTTGTACCAATATACACAAGTGCCTTTTGGTGCCCCCTCAGCTTGTGCCATCTTTCAGAGAACAATGGGTAGCTTACTGCAGGGACTGCCCAGGTTGTAGTTTATTTAAACAATGTATTAGTGACAGGATTCACTGAAAAGGAACCTTTGGCAAAATTAGAAGAAGTCTTAAAACATTTCGTGCAAGCTGGAGTGCGTTTAAAAAAAGAAAAGTGCGCATTCCAAGTGAGGGAGGTAATCTATTTAGGTCACCGGGTAGATTCACAGGACCTCCACCCAGTTGAGGAGGAGGTGAGAGCCATAAGAGAGGCACCTGCACCAAAGAACGCCTCAGAGCTCAAGTCAATCCTAGGAATGATCAACTATTATGAGCTGTTCTTACCCAATTTGTCTACAGTGCTGGCCCTCCTGCAATCTCTACTCAAAAAGAACCAACTTTGGTTTTGGTCCACGCCCCAGAAAGAAGCTTTCATAAAGGTGAAACAATTGTTGTGCGCGTCCAATCTATTAGTACATTATTACCAGAGCAAAGAATTGGCGCTGACATGTGCTGCATCTCCCTATGGAGTTGGAGCAGTGCTTTATCATCGGATGGACGATGGCACAGAACACCCAATAGGCTATGTATCAAGAACATTCACCACAGCGGAAAAGTGATACTCACAGATAGAAAAAGGCCTGGTGTCTTTGGTGTCAAGAAATTTCAACAGTACCTACACGGCCGTCATTTTACAATCGTTCCAGAGCACAAACCATTGCTAGGATTGTTTAGTGAGGACAAGGCTATACCACCCATAGCCTCAGCAAGAATACAATGATGGGCTTTAATTCTGGCAGCGTAGGAATACACTTTCGCACATAGGCCTGGCAATCAAATCGCAAATACCAATGCCTTTAGTCGTTTGCCTTTACAAGAAAATGATGAGCATGTCCCAGTTCCACAGGAACTTGTTTTACTGTTAAGTTTCTTAGATTCCTCGCCAATATGCACTCGACAGATCAGGGTCTGGACAAGTCAGGACTCAGTCCTATATCAAGTACAAGAACAGGTGCTACATGGTTGGTCACAGGAGCCCGTACTTCAACAGAAGACATGAACTAACCTGCCAGGATGGCATCTTATTGTGGGAAACATGAGTGATAGTTCCTCCAAAGGAAAGAAAACTACTTTTAATTGAACTGCACAGTGCCCATCCAGGAATTTCCCAAATGAAGACCAAAGCACACAGCTA
Source organism: Cetorhinus maximus (assembly GCF_964194155.1). Lineage (NCBI taxonomy): Eukaryota > Metazoa > Chordata > Chondrichthyes > Lamniformes > Cetorhinidae > Cetorhinus > Cetorhinus maximus. The sequence goes on along the minus strand of NC_135882.1, from coordinate 140,684,277 downwards.
TCTTTGGTGGCCTGGAATGGATGGCGAAATAAAGCGTTTAGTAAAGCACTGTGTGCAATGTCAGCAACTGCAAAAGTTACCTGTGACAGCTCGGTTACACCCATGGGAACGGCCAGGTAGACCTTGGGTGCAGTTACACATTGACTACATTGGACCTTTCCTGGGAAATGTTTCTGCTCATTGTTGATGCCCATTCAAAATGGTTGGATGTATATGAAGTGAAGTCACCAATGTCGGCCGCTACAATTGAGAAACTACGTCAGAGCTTTGTCATTCACGAGCCACCAAAACTAGCCGTTTCCAATAACGGCATGGCATTTACGAGTGCTGAGTTTCAATGGTTTATAAGCCTCAATGGTACCACTCATGTCAATACTGCACCGTACCACCCTTCCTCAAGCTCCCGTGCGTGCCCCATAACTGAAATATTGCACGAGTGCGCGAAGTCGTCAGGACGCTCGCCCAACTTCATCACACGTCATTTTATGCTCAAGCGGGTTAGGCGTGCACCCACCCACTCAGCGCAAATTTCTTCCCCTGATGTTCAGACAACTCCGGAAAAAGGGGTCCCTGACAAAGAATCTGAACTTGTGGCATTGCGATGTTCCACACGCACCAGGTAACCACCTGAAAGACTGAACTTGTAAATTCCTTACCCAGTGTAAATATTATGTTGTCTTGAAAAATATGTACTTGTAAGTATAATATGTATAGCCAACTTAAAGAGAGAGGAATTTTATGGTAGCGGGATTTTACTTTCCCGCTGAAGTCAATGGAGTTTACAATGGCTTACGGCATTTTACAGCCCCATCCCAGCCATGACGGTTTTATTTAGTGTGTATTGTACCTTTAAGAGTGATACTTATTAAGGAAGATCACATGATCTGTTGTAACCAATAGGAGAGTAGCTGGGGCTACCTCAGCAGTCAGTGTGGAGATAGTATTGGAGTTGAAAGCACACATGTAGTTGCTGCTGAATATATTGTAAATAAACTTAATGTTTCCACCCAAGAAGTGTCTGCAGATCAATTCTATCATTAATAGCATAACTTGACCACCCTACCCCAATGGCACTTCCCATTTAGCGGGGACAGGAATGGGGGTGGGGTGCGTTTCACACATGCGTATTTTACGGAGGCATCTGGCCACTTAAATCGTCAGATGCCTCCACTAAAATGGGACTCTGGTCGCCTTGGAGCGTGGAACCTAAAGTCTGAAGATTAAACCTGGTAAGGGCAGGTCTAAATTTTGTGAATTTATTTGGATAGCCAGGGTATTCCTTCAGAGAGGTAAGGTACCTTTGGATCTGGTTCCAGGACACTTTTGGTCAAGATAAGGTCACTTTTGGTGGAGGTCAGGTGCCCTTTGGGGTAGGTCAGGTAATGTTTTGGGGGAGGTAAGGTGTTCTTTGGAATTGTTAAAAGAAGGCATAAAGGTGTGTAAAATGTGCATAAACTCCTTACTGTCAAGCTCATTGGAACAATCAGCAGACCTGTCAAAATCAATGTCAAAACTATCAGAAGCACTTGTCAAGAGGACCTTTCAAAGGGAGCTGTCAAAAGTGTCAAGAGGACCTGTGAAAGGGAGCTGTCAAGAAGAGATGTCAAAAGTACCCATCAAAGGGAGCTGTCAAGCTGTCAAGGCATTTAAAAGTCCTGTCCTTTAAATCTTTGAAAAAAATATGTCTGGAGCACTAAAAAAAATGATTGCTTGCTATTTCATAAGCCTGAGGGTTTCCATTACATGTGGCTGATTTCATAACCATCCATTATCACAGTGGAGTGGCTGCCATTTTACAGTTTGATTGACAGCTACAAGTGGCCATAAACCCTTTGGTGTGGGACTATGAATTCTGATGCTTGTTGTGATAAGGGATTGTGCTCTTGAATGAACTGTTTGTTGTTATAAGGCTTTATTTAGTTGAAGGAATGTAAATGTACCAAATGTTTTTTTATGAATGAGTGTTGTTTCAATATAGTAAAGTCTGCAATAGACACTTTGAAGTTTATAGAACTTTATTTCATCTCGTGGGCCCTGAGGTCTGCCCATGGTGGATACTAGGAGACCTGGCATAGTAGGTGTAAGGGTTAAGGGGGATGGGTAGGGGACATGGGTTAGCATGAATGACACTAAGTTGGCATAGCGGCTAGAAAGGGCCATGGGGCTGAGTGGAGGGATAGGTTAGGATAGGGGCGATGGGTTGGGTGGAGGGGCATACCTTGGCATGAAGGATATGAGGGTCTATATGGTCTGGGGGGAGACATATTTTGATATGGAGGGTATGAGGGTCCATAGTGGGTGGGTGAGCGCACACATTTGCATGGGAGCCATGAGGGGGCCATAGGGTTTTTTTTAATTCTTTCATAGGATGTGGGCATCACTAGCTAGGCCAACATTTTATTATCCATCCCTAATTGCCCTTGAGAAGGTGGTGGTGAGCTGCCTTCTTGAACCGCTGCAGTCCATGTGATGTAGGTGCACCCACAGTTCTGTTAGGGAGTTCCAGGATTTTGACCCAGCGACAGTGAAGGAACAGCAATATTGTTCCAAGTCAGGATGGTATGTGGCTTGGAGGGGAACTTACAGGTGCTGGTGTTCCCATGTATCTGCTGCCCTTGTCCATCTAGGTGGTAGAGGTCACAGGTTTGGAAGGTGTTGCCAAAGGAGCCTTAGTGAGTTGCTGCGGTGCATCTTGTAGGTGGTACCTACAGCTGCCAGTGTGCATCGGTGGTGGAAGGAGTTGAAGTTTATGATGGTGGATGGGGTGCCAATCAAGCAGGCTGCTTTGTCCTGGTGTCAAGCTTCTTGAGTCTTGTTGGAGCTGCACTCATCCAGGCAAGTGGAGTGTTCCGTCACACTCCTGACTTGTGCCTTGTGGATGCTGGACAGGCTTTGAGGAGTCAATTTCCACAGAATTAAGAGCCTTTGAGCTGCTCTTGTAGCTTCTTGTACAGTATTTATATAGCAGGTCCAGTTCAGTTTCTGGTCAATGGTAATCCCCAGGAATTTGATAGTGGTGGGGTTCAGTGATGGTAATGTCATTAAATGTCATGGGGAGATGATTGGACTCTCTCTTATTGGAGATGGTCATTGCCTGGCACTTGTGTGGCATGAATGTTACTTGCCACATGTCAGCCCAAGCCTGGATATTGTCCAGCTCTTGCTGTATATGGGCACGGATTGCTTCAGTATCTGAGGAGTCATGAATGGCACTGAATATTTTGCAATCATCAGTGAACATCCCCATTTCTAACCTTAGGATGACGGGAAAGTCATTGATGAAGCAGCAGAAGATGGTTGGGCCTAGGACATTATACTGAAGAACTCCTGCAGTGTTGTCCCAAGACAGAGATGCTTGACCTCCAAATCCACAACTATCTTCCTTTGTGCTAAGTGTGACTCCAACCAATGGAGAATTTTCCCCTGGTTCCCATTGACTCCAGTTTTGCTTGGGCTCTTTGATGCCGCTCTCAGTCAAATGTTGCCTTGATATCAAGGGCAGTCACTCTCACCTCACTCTTGAGTTCCTGTAATGGCTTGACAGAGCTGACAGGTTTCAACAAAAAACAGATAAACTTTATTACAGAGAGCTTTTCAGATGTTACTTGCTTGATCAGGACCCTCGTCAGGAAGCCCCGCCCCTGGATTTTCCGCACTTACGGCTCATTGGTTGAAGCCTCCAAGAACTTCACATAACCCTTGATAAACAGCAGGAGAGGCTATACCTTCAGTTACTACATTTCCTCCCCCTTTAGTTTTTTACAGTTTCTATTTACACAGAACATTTGAATATCCAACCACATATACATAAATACAACTTCAGATGATTAAAGGTTAAATCTCTGAGGTGCTCTCTTTATTCGGTTAGAGCAGCGTAGCTCTACCACTTGAGGTTCCTCCACAGGATCAACATGATCAGGAACTGCAGCACAAGCTACATGATTAGAAAGTGGCACTTCTGGGTTTGTCAACTCTACAGAGAAATTGGGCATGTCTATTCTAGTTTGATCTATCACCTCAGTGGATTGATGGCTCAATGTTAATTGCAGGCAGAATAGGTAGTTGTTGGAATGTCTATCACGAATATGGTCCATGTGTTTTCGAATGATTCTGTCTTCCACTTCCACTTGGAGAGATAAGGGACCAGTCTCTGAGTCAATGGTTCCAGGAACCCAACAAGATCCAATTCTGAAATTCCACATGAGTACTGTGTCTCCTACTCTGAGTGTGCAAGCTTTGCTATGAATATCGTGATTCGATTTTTGATTACTCTGATTCCTATCTACCTTCCCCTCTAAGTTTGGAAACTCCAGATTTAACCTTGTACGTGAGCGGCATTTCATCAATAATTTACATGGTGTTGAACCCATAGTTGAATGAGGCATTGTGTGATAATGGCGAAGAAAGTGGGGAAGCTGAGTTTCAAGAGTACCTTCTGATAAACTCTTCATTCCAGATTTGAACGTTTTCCCAGCTCTCTCAGCTAAACCATTTGATGAGGGATGATGTGATGCCGTTTTAATATGTCTGATTCCATTTAAATTCATGAATCTCTGAAACTCTGTACTGGTAAAGACTGTACCGTTATCAGAAACGACAACTTCTGGTAGACCACGTATACTAAAACAATGATGCAGCTTCTTCAAAATTGCACTCCATGTTGGTGATTTGACTTTGTTTACATCCATCCATTGAGAATGTTCATCTACAATCAATAAAAACATGGTACCTAAGAATGGCCCTACATAATCAATATGTACTCTAACCCAGGGTCAACCAGGCCACTCCCACGGATGCAGTAGAGGTGAAACAGGCAACTTTTGTTGTTGCTGACAATGGAGACAGTGCTTGACCATGATTTCAATGTCACTGTCTATGCCTGGCCACCAGACATAGCCTTGCACAAGCATTTTCATCTTTGATATGCCTGGATGCGCACTGTGAAGCTCCGTCAAGAGTGGTTCTCTTCCTTGCAAAGGAGCGACAACTCATGATCCCCACAACAAAATTCCTTCTTCAGAGAAGAAAAGTCATCATAAGGACTCGAAATGTTAACTCTGTTTTTTTTCTCTCCACAGATGCTGTTAGACCAGCTGAGTTTTTCCAGCATTTTCTGTTTTTGTTTCAGACCCAGGAAGGATTTGAGTTTGGTCACATTGGACGGTGAGGGTGCATCTCTTATTCCCCGAACTTTCTCTTCTACCAGATGCAAACCCATGGCATCCACCCTGTCACCTAGATAAGTAACTCCTGCGCTTGACTTCTTTAATCCTACGCCAGTTTCCATGAACCTTCTTAGCACTTCCTCCAGGTTGGCCAAATGTTCGATCTCAGTTGACCCTGAGATCAGAACATCATCTAGGTATACTACTACTCGGGGAAGTCCTTGCAAAAGACTCTCCATTGTTCTCTGGAAAATAGCACATGCAGATGATACTCCATGAGGTAGGCGAGTGTGCTGATAAAGGCCCTTTATCAGTTTTAGTTAATACTCACATATTCTCTAGACATGCTATCCAGTTCTATTTATTGGTAGGTGTAGCTCTTTTCCAATTTTGTATAGGATTTGCCTCCAGCTAGCTTTGCATATAAGTCATCTGTCCTTGGAATGGGGTTCTTATCTAGTTTGGCTGCCTTGTTTACAGTCAATTTATAATTCCTACAAATGCGTATCGTTTGGTCAGGTTTAACCACTGGAACTATGGGTGCTGCCCATTCTGAGAACTGGACAGATTGGATGATGCCCAGTTTTTCTAACTAGCATAGTTCTGCATCCACCTTCTCCTTCAAAGCACAAGGCACAGGTCTGGCTTTAAAGAAATGTGGTGTCACCTAAGGATCACACATAATTTTGCTTGCAAGCCTCTTAACTTCCCTAATTCATCCCGAAATACACTGTCGTATTTCCTTAGCAGTTCAGGAACTCCTCCTGTTTTCAGGTGAAATATTTATGAGCAGTGAAGCTTGATTTCCTGTAACCAATCTCAGCCCAGAAGACTAGCGGCAGAATTTTTAGGTTGGCGTATGGGCGCGTACCCGACCCAATCAGATACAAAATTGCGCGAGATGACGTCGGACAAGCACCTCGACGTCATCCCACACTCACGCGATATTTCGGTCAGCGGGCGTGCGCAAAAGTCGGAAGAACACCTGCCAACAATTAAGAGGCCAATTAATGCAATTAAAGTTGTAATTTTCTCTGATTTTTCATGGTCCGTTTAACCTTACAGTTGGCAGATGTGCGAATCGGCCAGGCGGACTTTGCATTTTTCATGAAACCTCATCCAAGGGTGGGATGAGGTTTCCGCTATTAAATTTAAAGAATTAAAAATGTTTGGACAGAATTTTTATCATGTATACGTTCAGGTGGCTGATTGCAATGTGTGGACATTTTTTTCTGGATTTTAAAAATCTTATTTATTGTTTTTAAAGTCTTCAGCTCCCTGAGGCAGCTCTCTGCCTTCAGGGAGTTTTCTTTCAGCACTCACCCATGCCCATGCTTACATCAATGCCCACCCACCTCCCGCCCCCAACTCCGGCAGCGCTGAGCATTTCAGTGCACACTTCACACTGGCTGGCCATTAATTGGCCAGCCAGTGTGAAATCGCGGTCAGGGGCTGATCATGGTCGGCGGTCTGTTCCCCGACCACTCCCGGGCCCACCGATCAAGCCCACATGCCAACCTAAAAGTTCTGGCCTAGGTCCTTTTCCTGACACTATTATCACTGGAAGCTGGGCTGTCTATTGCCTATAGGACACTGGAACTGTGGCAATGTCCTTTACCTGAACAGATTCTCCAGTGTATGTCTTTAATTTAGCAGTTGTCCGCTCCAGATTTAGCGGCTGGGTACCTCCATTTAGGCATTTAAATGTGTGCTCTCCCACCACTGTGGTTGAGGCTCCTGTATCCACCTCCATTATTAGTGGCTTCCCATTAACCTGGATTATCACAAAGACAGGTTCGGTTTTTACAGTGGTGACGTTATGCAGGGAATAGATGTCGGTATCGGCAGCTTCAGGTTCTGCTGTATTTTTCAATTCAATCATGTCGGTTTGCTGCTTTATGGGCTGTTTCAACTTCACCCTGCACTGCCTTATTACATGACCTTTCTTATGGCAGTAATGACATTCTGCCTCCTTAAATCTGCAGGAGTCCGGCCCGTGGTGACCCCACATCTATAACAAATTAACCTTGGAGCCGCTGCTGAAGTACTAGGCCTTTTCGTGTTTCTAACAGTGAACATTGCCTCTCGCTTTGATGCTGTATCTCTGGTTTTCACGCCACGCCCGGCAGTAGGTTCCTGCCCCACATGAAGAACGGCGCCATGTTGTGTGTGTTGCAAAAGCCTGTGAGTCTCTCTCAGCACTTTCCAAGGTGAGGGATATTTCCAGAGCGTGCTTCAAGTCAATGTCAACCTCAGCGAGTAAACGGCACTGAGTGGAGTCCTACGGAACTCCACAAACTAATTGGTCCTGCAGCATATCATTTAGTGTGTCCCCAAAGTCACAGTGTTCTGTCGACTGCTTCAGCTTTGCTACAGAGGTTGTGATGGACTCTCCCGGGATTAAATTTAAAACTCTGTATTATTATGGATGGCTTCAGCTGGAAATGCATCTTCATGAGGTCCACTAATTCATTAAAGGACTTAGAATTGGGCATGTTTGGGGCGGTCGGGCTGTGGATGAGATTGTATGTCTTGCTACCACATGCTCTCAAAAGGATTGCTTTCTGTTTTTTCTCCACGGTAATTTTGTTCACTACAAAATAAAAATCAAGGCGTTCTACATACTGCCTCCAGTCTTCCATAGTCGCATCATAAGGATCGATTCTGCCGAAGAGTGGCATAACTGGTGAGTAGTCTTTTCTTTTTCTTATGATTCAATGTACTCAAATTAACAAGGCGAGGTGAGGTGTTGGAGATATCTTACCCTTGTCGCCAAATGTAATGACTTGATGGAGTGGACAGGTTTCAACAAGAAAGAGATAAACTTTATTACAGAGAGCTTTTCAGATGCTACATGCTCGACCAGGACTCTCGTCAGGAAGCCCCACACACCCCCCACCCCACACCCTCCCCCAGATTACCCACGCTTAGGGCTCATTGGTTGGAGCCTCCAAGAGCATCATGTGACCCCTGATAGACAGCAGGAGAGGCTATCCCTTCAGTTACTACAGTTCCACTCCTTTAATCATGTTTGGACCGAAGCTGTTTTGAGGTCAGGAGCTGAGTGGCCCTGGTAGAATCCAAACTCAGCATCAGTGAGCAGATTATTTCTGAGTAAGTGCCACTTTATAGCACTGTCGACGACCCCTTCCATCACTTTGCTGATGATCGAGAGTAGAGTAATTGGGTGGTAATTGGCCGGGTTGGATTTGTCCTGCTTTTTGTGTACAGAGCATACCTGGGCAATTTTCCACATTGCCAGGTAGATGCCAGTGTTGTCGCTGTACTGGAACAGCTTGGCTAAGCATACAGCTTGTTCTGGAGCACAAGCCTTCAGTATTGATTATTGCTGGAATGTTGTCAGGGCCCATAGCCTTGGCAATATCCAGTGACTTCAGCCGTTTCTTGATGTCAGTTGGAGGGAATTGAATTGGCTGAAGACTGGCATCTGTTGTCCTGTCCTGTGGCTTCATCAGGTTCACACCTTTTTTTATTTTTGGACACAGTGCTAGAGACCCAAGGCAGACCTTCCGCCCAGCCTGTCTCTGAACCCGGCAACCTCCTCGCTTTTTCTGGGGTCTTCCACCCTGACTTCCCCCAGGCTGAAAACCCAACGTCCAGACAGCGATTTTTAAAGGTCAGTTTTGCGGAGCTGGGAGAAAAATTCTGGGCCTTTATTTACACGACAGTTTATTTCTACAGTTTAGTAAAAAGATCCTGAATTCATTAAAAATCAGCTAAGCTAAATTTTAAAATATTCCAATCCAAAATAATTTTTATTTAATCAGATGTTTGATAAAAAGCAAAGACCCAAATGAAAGTGAGTCAAAAATATAAATAGATTTCCCTTAACCATAGATTTATGTTTGACAGTGTTAGGATTTGGTTTGATTTTGCAAAACGATATAGATGGGTTGGTGGAGTGGGCAGTAAAGTGGTAGATAGATTTTAACATAGAGAAGTGTGAGGTCATACATTTAGGGAGGTCAAACAGGGATTATACAATAAATGGGAATATACTAAGAGGTGTAGATGAAGTGAGAGATCTTGGCGTATAAGTACACAGGTCCCTGAGGCAGCAGTTCAAGTAGTCAAGGTTGTAAAGAAGGCATATGGAATGCTCTCCTTCATTGGCAGAGGTACAGAATATAAAAGTAAGGATATAATGTTGGAATTGTATAAAACACTGGTGAGGCCACAACTGGAGTGTTGTGTGCAGTTCTGGTCACCACATTACAGGAAGGACATAATAGTTCTGGAGAGAGTGCAGAGGAGGTTTACAAGAATGTTGCTGGGGTTAGAAAAGTGTAGCTGCGAGGAGAGATTGGATAGGTTGGGGTTATTTTCCTTAGAACAAAGAAGGCTGAGAGGTGACTTGATTGAGGTGTACAAAATTATGAGGGGAATAGATAAAGTGGACAGGATAAAATTGTTTCCCTTGGTGGAGAATTCTAGAAGCAGGGGACATAGATTCAAGATAAGTGGTAGAAGGTGTAGGGGGGACATGATAAAGAACTTTTTTACGCAGAGGGTGGTGGGTGTCTGGAATTCGCTGCCCAAGTTGGTGGTAGAGGCAGAAACTCTAAACTCTTTTAAGAAGTACCTGGATCTGCACCTTAAGTGCTGTAAGCTGCAGGGCTATGGGCCGGGTGCAGGAAGGTGGGATTAGAAAGGGCACCTGGGTGTCCTCGGTCTGGCATGGACAAGATGGGCCGAATGGCCTCCTTCTGTGCTATAACTTTTCTATGGCTCTATGGTTCAATGTATACCCACTTTTGTATATAGCTTTTTTGAAACGTAGGTTACTGGTAAACTGAATGCAATATACAGACATCAACCAATTTCTGGATCAGCATTATGAAAGGAAATCCCTCCCCTCCCACAAAGTCATCAAGTCCTTGCAAGGAAGCAGTTTCACAGGAACTAGTTTTTCACCTGAGTGAATTTCAGCAGGTTATTTGACTCTTGAGAGGGCATAAGCACCTTGCATTACCCAACTTTTGTGCACACATCCAACAAGGGTCACAACAGTGAAAACAGCAGGACCACTGGCTGACATCCTACCTCACTGAGCCCACAGGCCCAATGTGGTCATTTGTAATGCCTCTATCACTGCTGCAAAACATATTAGCTCACTTAGCAGAGGCCAGTAATCAAACTGGGGACCTCCTATGCATCTGTATGAATCAGCACATAGTGCATTTAATCACTTAACCATCAACACATTCAGTTGCTGTCTCTATAGAACCACAGAAGGAGGCCATTCTGCCATCATGCTTTCACCGGCCCATTGACAGAGCTTATCCAGTTAGTCTTACTCTCCTATTTTATCCCCATAGCCCTGTATTTTCTTCCTTTACAGGTATATATCCAATTCCCTTTTGAACGTTACTGTTGCATTTGCTTCGGCAACCTTTTCAGACAGTACATTCCAAATAATAATTTGTAAAAAAAATTCTCATCAATAACTGTTGCTGCATTTACTGGTTTCTATTTGTCTAACTGTACATTGGTAGCTATGGTGAGATGACACCAGTCATATGACTGGACCAGTCCTGCACTCTTCACATTTTTGAGGCTCATTTCAGTTCAATATAATAAGTGACTTCTGTTACAACATGAGCATGCAACATCGGAAATGAGGCACAGATGGGATATTCTGGCCCCTCCTGCCGATGGGATCTTCCAGTCCCACCAAAGTGAATGAGAGTTTGAATGGCCCATCACATCCACCGCAGGGAAGCCTGTGTGGGGGAGGCCCGAAAATTCGGGCCACAGCTTTTTTTCTGAGCCTTGAACAAACACAAACAAATAAAAAGATAACTTTGCACAGCTTAAAGGTGATGTGGAGAAGTGGGGGATGTTTTATGGGCAGCTATAAAGAATACACAACTGACAGCCAAGTCTCACAGCCTGTTCTATAGTCTCATTGTTTATCTGAGCTACAGATCATGATGCCAGGTTACAACAAGAACTTGCATTTATGTAGCATGTTTAATGTAGGAAAACATCGCAAGATGCTTCACAAAAGCATAATCAGAAAATAAATTTGACACTGAGCCAAAGTAGAAAATTTTAGAATGTGACTGAAGGCATCATCTAAAGAGTAAGTTTTAAGGAGTGTCATAAAAGAGGGGAGAAAGGTGGGAAAGCCTAGAGGTTTAGAGTGGGCAGTTCCAGAAGTTAAGAACAAAAACAAAAATACCTGGAAAAACTCAGCAGGTCTGGCAGCATCTGCGGAGAGGAACACAGTTAACGTTTCGAGTCAGAATGACCCTTCAACAGAAATAAGTAAAAATTGAAGAGAGGTATTTTTACTTACTTCTGTTGAAGGGTCATTTGGACTCGAAACGTTAACTGTGTTCCTCTTCGCAGATGCTGCCAGACCTGCTGAGTTTTTCCAGGTATTTTTGTTTTTGTTTTGGATTTCCAGCATCCGCAGTGTTTTGCTTTTATCCAGAAGTTAAGATCTAGGCAGTCTCCAAAGGTGGGGGGGGCAATGGAAGCTGGGGGTGCACACCAGAGTACAATAAGGCCAGAATATAACGCTCATCAGGCAGGTGCGAACCCGACCCGACTGAGTGTGAAATGACGCGCGATGATGTTGGGCGAGCATCCTGACGTCATCGCACACTCGTGCAATGTTTCGGTCGGCGGGCGCGCGCAGGAGTCAGCAGTGTGCCCGCCAACATGTAAAAGGCCTATTAAGGCCATTAAAGTTATAATTGAAATAAATTTTTCCCTGACCAAGTGGCCTTTGCATTTTTTAGGAAACCTCAACCACGAGCGGGATGAGGCTTCCAACAGCAAATAAAAATAAAATAAAGCTTCTAACATTTAATTAATAACATGTCCCTGCTCATGTGACAGAGTTGCATGAGGGGACGTGTTTTATAACATTTTTAAAATCTTTATTTTTAACATTTTAAACTCTTTATCTCCCTGAGGCAGCTCTGTGCCTCAGGGGGCTTTTCTTGCGCGCACCTGTGCAGGTGTGCGGAAGTTCGGGCTCGCACTCCTCCCCACCCCCCCTTTATTGGCCCACCAACGTGAAATCACGGTCCAGCCCCAATCGTGGGCAGCAGTTGGCTTCTTGACCGCTCCCACCTGCCCCTGTCGAGCCTGCCCGACGAGGGAAAAATCCTCCCCTAAGTGTAGCACAGAGATCTTGGAGGAGGCCAAAGAGAGAGGGAAGTTTATGAAGGGATGTGATTACGAGGATGGGAATTTTAAAATCAAGGCATTGGAGGACTTGAAGCTTCAGCTCAAGAGTCATTGAGCTGGAGGCTGAGCTACAGACACTGCGGTGCATTAGGGAGGGGGAAAGTTACCTTGATACTTTTGTACCATCAGGCAGTCACACCCCTTAGGTTAGGGTCTTCTGATTTGGTTACTGATCAGGGACAGGAGGGTGTGACTGTAAGTGAGGCAAGTAAGGAGACCCAGAAGGCAGGAGTGCACAAGCATCAGTCTTTGGCAATTGCCCAATAGGTTTAAGGTTCTTTCAGCTTGGATGGATGAGAGTTGGTGTTGCAGGGTGAATAAGCTAACTGACCAGGGCACCATGGTACTGAAAGCCAATCAAGCAGGTGAGTAAATAGGAATGTAATGGTAGTAGGGGATAGTATAGTCAGAGTGATAGACACAGTTCTCTGCAACCAAGAGCAAGAGTGCAGACGGTTGTGTTGCCTTCCTGGTGCCAGGGTTCAGGACATCTGCTCTGGGCTGGAGAGGAAATTACAGAGGGAGGGGGAGGATCCAGTTGTCGCTGTCCATGTAGGTACCAATGACATAGTAGGACAAGGAAAGAGGTTCTGCTGAGGGAACATAAGCAACTAGGGGCTAAATTAAAAAGCAGAACCTCATAGGTAATAATCTCTGGATGATTACCTGAGCCACGAGCAAATTGGCGTTGGGTAAATAAAATTAGAAAGATGAATGCATGGCTCAAAGATTGGTGTGTGAGAAATGGGTTTTGATACATGGGGCACTGGCACCAGTACTGGGGAAAGTGGGAGCTGTACCATTCAGACGATCTTCACCTGAACTGTGCTGGGCTCAGTGTTCTGGTGAATCGTATAACTAGGGCGGTAGAGAGGGCTTTAATCTAAATAGTTGGGAAAAGGGATCACATGAAAGGAAATAAAGGGAAACAACAAAATAATAGAGCAGGGCAGCAACTTGGGTAAAGATTACGAGAGTAACAGGACGACATAGAACGTACAATTGTAAGAGTCCACCAGCAGATAAGGATGGAGATTGCAAAAATGGTATAAAAAAAGAGTTTAAGGCCCTGTATCTGAATGCACACAGCATTTGTAACAAAAGGATAAATTGTTAGCACAGATAGAGATAAATATATATGAGCTGATGGGCATTGCAGGGACATGGTTGAAAGGTGACTAAGACTGGGAGCTAAATGTTGACCGGCATTTGACATATCAGAATGACAGAAAGCTAGGCAAAGGTGGCGGGGTAGCTCTGTTAATTAAGGATGGCATTAGTTCAGTACTGAGAGACAACCTTGGCTTGAAAAATCAGGATGTAGAATCAATTTGGGTAGAGATAAGAAATGGTAAAGGCAAGAGGTCACTTGTGAGAGTGGTTTATAGTCCCCCTAAAAGTAGGACAGAGCATACAGGAATAAATAAGGCATGTAAGAAAGGTACCACAATAATTATGAGTGACTTTAATCTACATGTAGATTGGGAGAATCAGATTGGCAAAGAAAGCCTAGAAATGATCATAGAATGTATGTGGGACAATCTCTTAGAGCAGTATGTTCTGGAGCCAACTAGGGAGCAAGCTATCCTAGACCTGGTAATGAGCAATGTGACAGATTAGTCAATAGCCTCATGGTAAAGGAGCCTCTAAATGATAGCAATCACAACATGATAAGAGTTTCATGTTCAGTTTGAAAGCGAGAAATGTGGGTCCATGGCTAGTGTTTTAAGTCTAAATAATGGTAACTATGAGGGTGTCAAAGCAGAGGTGAACTGGGAAACTAAGTTAAAAGGTAAGATAGAAGAGTTGCAGTGCCATGTTTTTAAGGAGGTATTTAATAACTCTCAGCAAAGATTTATCCCAGTGAGAAAGAAAGGCTCTTTGAGGAGGATGCATCATCAGTGACTAAACAAGGAAGTTAAGGATAGTATTAAACTGAGAGTAACACTGTACAAATCTGCAAAGATTATTGCTTGCTCAGAGGATTTAAGAAACTTTAAGGTCAGAATTTACATCCCACGCACAGGCATTAACCCGACCCATTCGGGCATAAAATCACACGAGAAGGCTTTGGGCGAGCACACCAACGTCATACCGTGCTTGCATGATATTTCGCTAGACAGGCACACACAAAAGTCGGAAGCACACCTACCGACAATTAAGAGGGCAATTAAGCCCATTGATGGAGCAATTGACTCCGATTTTTCATGGCCCGACCAACCTTACGGTTGGCGGACACGCGAATGGGCCAGGTGGACTTTGCATTTTTCATCAAACCTCATTCAAGGGCGGGATGAGGTTTCCGTTATTAAATAAAATAAAAATCTGTGGACAACATTTTTATCGTCTATATGTTCAGGTGCCTGGTTGTGATGCTTGGACATTTTTTTCCTGATTTTCAAAACTTTATTTCATAGTTTTCAGGTCTGCAGCTCCCTGAGGCAGCTCCCTGCCTTCAGGGAGCCTTCTCTCAGCGCTCACCCACGCCCGCAGAAACGTCATCGCCCGCCCTCATTCCGCCCCCACCCCAGCAGTGCTGAGCTTTTCAGTGTGGGTTTCACGCTGGCTGGCCGTTAATTGGCCAACCAGCGTGAAATCGCAGTAGGGGGCCGATCGCGGTTGGAGGTCTGTTTCCGGACTGCTTCTGGACCCGCTGATCACGCCGGCCTGCCGAGCTGAAAATTCAGGCCTAAGAACCAGCAAAGAATGACTGAAAAGACAATAAATAGGCAGAAAGCAGAGTGTGAGAGAAAACTAGCTACTAATATAAAAACAGACAGTAAGAGTTTCTACAGATATTTGAATAGGGAAAGAGTAACTAATGCTAGTGTTTGTCCTCTAGAGAATGAGTCTGCGGAACTGATAATGGAAAACAAAGAAATGGTGGAGGCATTGAACAGGTGTTTTGTGTCTGGCTTCACAGTAGAAGACTTGGGCGGAATTTTACAGCCCCGTTGTGGCGGGGACGGGGCTGTAAAATACGCCAAGCCCTTCAAAAGTCCATTGACTTTGGCAGGACTGGAAGATCCTGCCGGTGGGAGAGGCCGTAAAATTCTGCCCTTAAGGAATTTCCCAAATATAATTGAAATCAAGAGGTGATAGGGAGGGATGAACTTAAAACAATCGCCATCACCAGGGAAAAGGTGCTGGGAAAACTATTAGACCTAAAGGCTGACTAGTCCCCAGGGCTGGGTGGCCTGCATCCTAGGGTCTTCAAAGAAGTGATGGCGCAGATAGCAGATGCATTGGTTATAATCTTCCAAAATTGCTTAGGTTCTGGACGGGCCCCAACAGATTGGAAAATAGCTAATGTAACACCTTTATTCAAGAAAGGAGGGAGGCAGAAAACAGGATACTACAGGCTTATCATCTGTCATAGGGAAAGTGCTAGAATCCATTATTAAGGAGGTTACTTAGAAGGATACTTAGAAAATCACGATGTAATTAGGCAGAGCTCACATGGCTTTGTGAAAGGGAAATTGAGTTTAATTAATCTATTGGCGTTTTTTGACAAAGTGACATTCAATGTGGATAAAGGGGAACCTGTAGATGTGGTGTACTTGGATTTCCAAAAGGCATTTGATATGGTGCCACATAAAAGGTTACCACATAAGATAAGAGCACATGGTGCAGGGGGTAATATATTAGCATGGATAAAAGATTGGTTAGCTAACAGGAAACAGAGAGTAGGGATAAATGGATCTTTATCAGGTTGGCAAGTTGTAACTAGTGCAGTGCCACAGGGATCATCACTGGGTCCTCAGCTATTTACAGGCCAGGATTTCCCGGTCAACGAGCGGGTGGGGCGGGGCCCGCTCGCCGATGTGTAAAATGATGCGGGATGACGTCGGGCAGAACTTCTGATGTCACCCCGCATCATTTCAATTTTCAGGTAGGCGGGGGCTCAGCAGAATCAGCTGTGTGCCCGCCAACCTGTCAATGCTCGATTGAGGCCATTGACAAAGTCGTTAAACTAATTAATGGACCTGCCCGTCCAACCATAAGTTTGGCAGGCAGGCCAAAAGCCCTGGCAGGCATTAGAAAAAGCATGAAACCTCATTCACGGGCGGGATGAGGTTTCATGTAGGTTTTTAAAAATGTAATTAAAATGTATTTAAAAGTGATGGATATGTCCCAACTCATGTGACAGTGTCACATGAGGGGACATGTCAGGGAAATTTGTTTTTTCTATTTTCCAGATTTTTTATTGTAGAGCCAATCTCCCTGAGGCAGCATTTATCCTCGGGGAGAGTGCACTCTCAGGTTTAGGGATTCCCCTAATAGCGCTTCCTTAATTGGCCCACTCACGTAAAATGGCGGCGCGCCCCCGATTGGGAGCACCGATCGAAGGGACGCCCGCTCCTGAACTTCCCCCCCAACGGGGGGAAAATTCTGCCCACAATCAATATCAATGACTAGGATGAAGGGGCCGAATGTATGGTAGCTAAATCTGCTGATGACACCAAGATAGGTAGGAATATAAATTGTCAAGAGGAGGTAGAGAATCTACAAAAATATATAGACAGGTTAAGTGAGTGGGCAAAAGTTTAGCAGATGGAGTATAAAGTGGGCAAATGTGAACATTTCCATTTTGGAAGGAAGAATAAAAAAGCAGCATATTATTTAAATGGAGAGAGTTTGCAGAACTCAGGGGTACAGAGGGATCTGGGCGTCCTGGTACATGAATCACATAAAGTTAGCATGCAGGTAAGTGATCAGTACAGCAAATGATTAGGAAGGCAAATGGAATGTTGGCATTTATTGCAAGAGGAATGGAATATAAATATGGGAAAGTTTTATTGCCGCTGTACAGGGCCTTGGTGAGACCACATCTGGAATATTGTGTACAGTTTTGGTCTCCTTATTTGAAAAAAGATATAATTGCTTTAGAAGCAGTTCAAAGAAGGTTCACTCAACTCATTCCTGGGATGAAGGACTTACCTTACGAAGAAAGGTGGAACAGGTTGGGCCTATACCCATTGGAGTTTAGAAGAATGAGAGGTGAACTTATTGAAACATATAAGATCCTGAGGGAACTGTATAGTGTGGATACCAGGAGAATGTTTCCTCTTGTGGGGGAAACTAGAACTCGGGGACATAGTTTAAGAATAAGGGGTCACTGCTTAAGCAGCTCAACTTCCAAAGGTGTCTCAATCAAATTGAGTGACCCCATAATGAGATGGAAAATGGCAGACTTGAATGAATCTCAGCCTAGCCTTCCCCACAGATAGGCCAGGATTTTTCCAATGGTGGGCAGGCTGGGCAGGAGCGGGAGCGGGCACGGAGCTGATCGCCGCCTGCAATCATTTCTGCACCTGCACAGCATAATACGCGACCAGTAGTGCTCAGCGCTACCTGTGCGGGTGGGGGGAGGAGGGAGAGTCGGGGCCAGTGCTCTTTCTCATATGCGCACGGAGCTGCCTCAGGGAGATTGAGTGGATAGTAAAACAATTAAATAAATGATTTAAAAATTTATTTAAACATGTACCCTCATGTGACCGTGTCACATGAGTTGGAACATGTTTTTAAATTTATGAAAATGTATTTGTTTATTTGATAAAAGCTTCAGGAAACCTCATCCCACTCGTGGATGAGGTTTCCTGAAAAACGCGAAGGCCGCTTGGGCTTTTCGCCTGCCTGTCAACCTTAAGGTTGGACGAGCAGTGTTTGCGAGTGCTTCAATTAATTTCTTAATGGCCTTAATAGGCCGTTTACATTTCGGCAGGCGCACAGCCAACTCCGGCTCGCGCCCGCTGAACGAAATATCGCGATGATGCGCGATGACGTCAGGATGCATGACCGACATCATCGCACGTCATTTTACTCGTCGGCGTGTCGGGCCCGGCCCCGCACACCAATGAAAAATCCTGCCCAGAGTGTTTGAGTCTGCCCAAATTTAAGCACAGTCTCTTTTAATAAATTTATTGTGTGTTAATTTTGTAGCTTTTCTTCCCTTCAAGTGAGGGAGCTTCGTGCTGGAGAATCAAAGTATTTCTTACTTCACATATCAAGCTCTCTTAGGTCACATTCAGCACAGCAGACTAAATGTTCCTCCACTAGCTATGTCTCTCACCTCCACTCTCAGAAGGATCTCCTACAGCACAAATATAATGTTCTCCTCTTCCCATACAGTCCATCCAAAGATTTTCTGAATGAGATTGATAATTTAGTGCCAGTTTAGTATTACATTTGTGCTATGGGCAACATAGTTAATTCACAGATTCTTTACAGCCAGCAGCGAGAGGTGACTTTCACCCTGTTAGTTTGACCAGCTTTATATGTGAAGAAAGAAATACTTGACCCTACAGCACAAGCTCTATTTTCTTTCAAACATTCTCCTCTTTCATGTTTAGGTGCTTCCACGGACAATGCCAAATACTTCAAAAGTAGAGATTCACAGCAAAAGATTAGCTTTCAGCTAACTAGCTCTGATATTCCCTCCCTAAGCCGGATGCTGTTTAAAGTTGACCTCTTTGACCAAGTTTTTGGTCCCATGTCTGAATTTCTCTAAAATAAAATCAAAATACAGCAGATGCTGGAGATCTGAAATAAAAACATCCTACGGGTCAGATTTAAGCTCTGCAGTCCTGCCACATCTAGTTGAGAATGGTGGTGGACAATTAAACAGCTCCAGCATCATGGATGCCAGTCTTTAGCCAATTTGATTCATTCCACGTGATAGCAGGAAATGGCTGAAGGCACTGGATACTGCAAAGGCTGTGGACCCTGACAATATTCCAGCATTAGTACTGAAGACTTGTGCTCCAGAGCTTGCCATGCCCCTAGCCAAGCTGTTCCAGTAGAGATACGACACTGGCATCTACCCAGCAATGTGGAAAATTCCCCAGGTATGTCCTATACTCAAATAGCAAGACAAATCCAACCAGGACAATTGCTGTCCCATCAGTCTACTCTCCATCATCAGTAAAGTGATGGAAGGGGCCATCAACAATTCTATCAAGTGGCACCTGCTTAGCAATAACCTGTTCACTAACGCTCAGTTTGGGTTCCGTCCAAGGCCACTCAGCTCCTGATCTCATTACAGCCTTGGTTCAAAGATAAGCAAAAGAGCTGAACCCCCAAGGTGAGGTGAGAGTGACTGCCTTTGACATCAAGGCAGCATTTGACTGAATGCGGCATCAAGGAGCCCAAGCAAAACTGGAGTCAATGGGAATCGGGAGAGAACTCTCCACTGGTTGAAGTCTTACCTAGCACAAAGGAAGATAGTTGTGGATGTTGGAAGTCAATCATCTCAGTTCCAGGACATCACTGCAGGAGTTCCTCAGAGTAGTGTCCTAGGCCTAACTATCTTCAGCTGCTTCATCAATGACCTCCCTTTCATCATAAGGTCAGGAAGTGGGGATGTTTGCTGATGATTGCACAGTGTTCAGCACCATTCGCAACCCCTCAGATGCTGAAGCAATCCATGTCCAAATGCAGCAAGACCTGGACAATATTCAGACTAGGGCTGATAAGTGCAAGTGACATTTGCACCATACAAGTGCCAGGTAATGACCATCTCCAACAAGAGAGAGGAGCTAACCATCACCTCTTGACATTCAATGGCATTACCATTACCACTATCAACATCCTGCAGGATTACCATTGACCAGGAACTCAACTGGACTAGCCATATAAATACTGTGGCTACAAGAGCAGGTCAGAGATTAGGATCCTGCAGTGAGTAACTCACCTTCTGACTCCCAAAAGCCTGTCCACCATCTACAAGGCACAAGTCAGGAGTGTGATGGAATACGCTCCACTTGCCTGGAAGAGTGCAGCTCCAACAATACTCAGTGAAGCTTGACACCATACAGGATAAAGCAGCCTGCTTAATTGGCATCCCATGCACAAACATTCATTCTCTCCACCTCCGACACACAGTGGCAGCAGTGTGTGCTATCTACAATATGTACTGCAGGAAGTCACCAAAGCTCCTTAGACAGGAGCTAACCCACGGCCGCCACCATCTAGAAGGACAAGGGCAGCAGGTACCTGGAAACACCACCACCTGGAAGATCCCCTCCAAGACACTCACCATCCTGACTTGTAAATATATTGCCGTTCCTTCACTGTCCCTGGAACTGCCTCCCTAACAGCACTGTGGGTGTACCTACACCACATGGACTGCAGCAGTTCAAGAAGGCAGCTCACCACCATCTTCTCAAGGGAAATTAGGGATGGGCAATAAATGCTGGTTTAGCCAACGATGCCCACATCTCATGAATGAATAAAAAATAAACCTGCTGAGATTTTCCAGCACTTTCTGTTTTTATTTCCGAATTTCTCTATGTGACTCAGTATCGATCTTTAAAAACATTGCATAATTGCAAGTTATTGTTTTTGATTTTTGTGCCAACGCATCATTAAGCTTATCTGGTTCAATGTGACTAATTTGAACAGATTACCACCAATCCATGTCTCAATATTCCAGGCTTGCCAAGTGGCTGTAAATTGTCACAGTGCCGCTTTAATCTGCTGTTACCCGAGTTGCACCAGTACCAGTCCTGCTGACTTCAAGAGCCTCCCACAGCTCAGCACAACCCAGCATTAAACTGGACTCACTAAACCATCAATAATTCTGTATTTTCTCTAGGTCAGGGATGGCAGTTGCCTGCATGAGCCAAAAACATTCCCCAGATCAAATTAACTGCAGCATAAATATCTTCTATGTTGTCCCATCAAGCACTCCCAATTCAGGTAAACTGAGGGTTAAATGCAAAGAAAAGCTCGGTCTTCCCTGTGCTAAACTCACTATGACCTTCTGCTCCAGCCATCCTGTGGTTACTCTGACAGAGATTGACAACTTAATATCACTTAGTGTGGGGACCCATGCCAACTAGCAGCATTTTGACACCCCAAATTCTTCCCTCCAGCTCAGAAAAGAAAATGTTTATTACCCTAGGCCAGATTTCAACCCAGATCCCAGAGATTAATAGCCTATGTCTCACCAGTTGCACCAACACTTTCTGCATGCTCTCAGCTGCGTCAGGTTACAACTGGCCCCAGGTTTAGGTTGAGGACAACCTGCCAGCCTGCCTCAAGCTGCTTGTAATCGATGAGGACAGGATCAAGCTTTCCCGCTGCGGCCTTGCTCAGTCTTCTCCACCAACAAAATAGTTTACCTGCACTTGGTATACATGGCAACATGCGAGAAAATGCCCACCTGAATGAAGTAGCAGATGGCAGCCATAAAACTGAATCATCAAAACGAGTAAGGAGGGAAACAAATAGTGGAAATACATTACAGAAGTCACTTCCATATGCAGCAACCTAGTTCACCCAATTTTACAATCTTCTCCCTTCCTCACCTAAGAGCTCTGACTTTCTAGGAACATAGAACATAGGAGTAGACCTTCTTGAGCCTATACTGCCCCATTCAATCTGGCTGATCTGTACCTTAACTCCAACTTGAGTTCCATATCCCTTAATACCAGCTCCTAACAAAAATCCATCAATCTCAGTTTTGAGATTTACAATTGAGCCTCCACAGCTTTTTGTGGGACGAGAGTTCAAGATTTCCATTACCCTTTGATTGGGGAAGTGTTTTCTGACATCACCCTGAGCAACCTATCTCTAATTTTGTGCCTCCTTGTTCTGAAGTACAATTCCATGGGTGCTATATATCTCACATATATTGATAATCTTCGAGTGTACATGTGCCTAGATAGTAGATATCAGCAGAATATTTTATGTCAGGTAGGCAGTGCCCATTCAATGTGACATTTTTATAGCCCCTTCTCTACCAACAATCCCCTGACAAAGAAGCAAAATAGTTCATTTAATTACTTATTTTCCTACCTCACACTGCTCAGTTAGAAAGTCTCCTGATCATCAGCGTCTTGCTTGGAATTATTTAGCGTACAATATTTATCTGCATAATGTATTTTTAATTCTTCTCTGTTAAGCTAGAACAGTGCATGCCAACACCCTTCTCATAATTCTCACAGTGCAAGTCTTCCACAGATGACATTGAGCAGTAGGACATGGAGAGATGAACACTGTTCAAAAACAAGCAGGTGTGTAGAACTTAAACTGTAGGTTCCTTGCGTTTTTTTAAATAAAAAATCCCACAGCTTTCCAGAAGAATCAGTTTGTAATTGCATTCTGGTTGTAAGTAAACAACGCAGAGCCGAAAACCCCTAAAAAGAAAGACTTGGATTTATGTTTTGCCATTCACAATGTCCCCTTGCCCTTTACAGCCAATGAAGTATTTTTAAAGTGTAGTCACTGTTGTAATGTGGGAAATGTGGAAACAAAATTGTAAACAGCAAGTTCCTGCAAACAGCAATGTAATAATGATGAGATAATCTGTTTCCATGTATGTTGTTTGCAGCATAAATGTTAGCCGGGACATCAGGGAGAACTCAATCTGTGCCGAGATATTCGATCTGAACTTCGGTGGCAGTCTAACAATGGCCTCAAGAGACCATGGGTTAGGGAGGGGGAAAATACTCTCAATCTCTGGAAAGTATACGTGTGGACACAGTTGGACTCAGCCAAAACTGATTCAATTTTGTGCCCCTTTAATACTGTTCTGAAACTATCCACTAGGGGGTATGCATGAGACGGGCAGACACCTGCCTCAAATTCAAATCTCTACAGGAGCTCAGCTAGCGGTAAAGTAACTGTGAAAAGAGTGGAAATACAGACCTGCATTTCAACATTCCATATTACATTCATTGTGAATACAAGGGAGTGAGTTAAATCAGTATGGGTAGCCTAGTTCTGGACTAGATCAGTGTTGAAATCACACTTTGGCAAGTGCGGAAAACAGTTTTAGTCAAATCTGGCTTCAGATAAAATAACTATGAAAGCTGCTGGATTTGTAATAACGGTCACTCCTTAAGTAATTGTTCACTCATGTCATTCAGGGAAGGGAACCTACAATCACTACCTCATCTGCCCTACATGTGACTCAGGTCCCACAGTGTGTGGTTTACTCAATTCCCTCTGGGCAAATAGGAATGGGTAATAAATCCAGCCTTGCCAGTATTTCAGAGTACAATTGTTTTTAAATAACGACTATGCTCTAATCCTTTGGGTTTAGGAGAGGGCTTGATCCCATCTGAATGCTTTTACATTACATTGCAAAATGATTATATTACCAATTATTCACTGACCATGTAGTTAAGTGCCTTGGTTTTTACCTTAAAGCAAAAAGATGACATTTTTTTGCCTATTTGCCTATCAGCACCAAAAAAAGGGTTAAAAATTGTCATATAATCTTATTGTGAAACTTGTACTGCTGGTAGAATGATTGCAGAATTCAACCTCCCCTCTCTCTTACCTCATCTTAAGCATGTTGTCCCAGGTGACACATTGTGAATCTGCAATTTAGGGCTTCTCCTGCTGTTTAGCTTTTCCACTTTAGCCAATGTGTCAATGTTAATTTTTTTATAGCAAGTGGTAGTCCAAATGAAAACTGTTTTAAATGAAAATTGAATGCCAAAAACCAGGCCTCCTCAATGTAGGTAACACCCTGACTAAAAGGCGATGTCTTTTATAGATGGAAGCAGATCTCCTGTGGGGTTGCAAGGTTGGAGTGTCTTGCTGCTAATCTGGTCTTCTTTAATACCACTCATTTGAAATGGAAAAATTCAGGTAATTGTAGCACTTGGAAACAGCTGAGGTTAGAAGACAGTTATAATTACTGATAAATTTTAGGCTGCAGGACAACAACTGATTTTTCTCAAAAGCTTACTTCATAACCAAGTTTAACATCTGGTGTGTGTGTGTGGTTGACTGAATAGAAGTATATATGTGAGTATTAATTCTCAGCACTTATTATTTAACGTGATCTTATAAATGGAGTGATTAACACAGGCAGCAACATTTGCCAACAGACTCCATTTCATAGTTCTAGATTTAAAATCCATCAACAAAATAAAATGTTCCAAACTTAATAAGGCCCCTCATTCTGCTAACAGAATAATGTACATGAAGAGTTCTAGATCTGTTTTTGTTTCATAATTAGCAAGTTTTCAAGTTTTACTCACTGCAAAATTACTGGCTAAAATTCACTTCCCAGATGTTCGTTACTCTAAGTAATTCACGCCAGGTCCCCAGGTATCGGCAACCCTCTGAGTAATTCACTCTCAGGTACCCATTATGCTTCCCCACAAACTCATTATATTCTAAACACTACTGGATGGACTGACAGGACCCCAACCATCCAAATCTCAAGTCCCCGTTCATGGTGTGTTTTCAGAATTGCACTGTAACTAGAAACCATGCTGCAGCCTGACTTAATGTTCTTGGAATATGGCACTATTAAGCAATACTAGCTCTTAGTTACAAACAGCACTTCAAATACATCTGCTGCTTTCAAACAGCAAGGAGACGAGGCTGCACAAGATCATCACA
Organism: Cetorhinus maximus; assembly: GCF_964194155.1. Taxonomy (NCBI): domain Eukaryota; kingdom Metazoa; phylum Chordata; class Chondrichthyes; order Lamniformes; family Cetorhinidae; genus Cetorhinus; species Cetorhinus maximus. The sequence goes on along the minus strand of NC_135882.1, from coordinate 140,659,522 downwards.
GATGGATTGTTAGAACATTTTACGGGTGAAGCATCAATTAAATTGGGCCTTAGAAACTCCTGCAGCCTGTTTTATTTTGAAGGGAGGGAAGTGAGCTGACGAGGGAAGTGAGCTGCCTAGTGTGTAACTCAGTAAATGCATTGCCACAGAGCAGAAAGGTCATAGGCTCAATCCACAACCTGCGCCAAATTAGCTGCTCTCAAATCAGAGCAGCAGGTTGGGGCTGTGCAATGTGTCTAAGCATCCCGAGGCTATATTGAGTGAAATACATAGATTGTATAGATTAGTGTCCCAATCACTATCCAGTTGACTTCTGCTGAGAAACAAGAGTACAAGGACAAGAATCAAGGACAGGAGTGGATTGGGCCATGATGCTTTAAGAGTCACATTAAGGCTGACGCATAAAGAATTCCCTCTTGGGTGAGAGTGTGGTAACTATATCCTAGAAAAATTCAACATTTTCCTGACAGAAAGGAAGTTCAAGCATGATGCAGCAGCAGAGTTAAGGCCAGCTAACAACAGGCTGTTTAAAAATGAAACTTTTCATTGAACATTGTAAAAAAAATTGAGATCTAAATTCTCACTTCACTATTACATTCTTCTACTAAACCATTCTTTCAAGCAGAGAACAGACTGACAAAATGTAATTTGTCAAATTCCCTACAATTGGTAAAGATACAAATTAGCCGCAACATTTTGTTTTCATTTGGACACCTTTTTAATTGCTTCCTCTTCGCCTCCACCCATCCCATCCTCTGCTCTGCAATGCGGTGAAAAAAAATGCCGCTTGCACTCTCGTCGCGGCTCAAATAAATTCACTTGGCCAAATTGTTCTGGCGCTATCGAGAATCTCTTCACTCCAGTCCTCTCTCCCCCAACCCTCCGCTTTCCAATTTGCTTCCTGATGCATATGAACCTGGACTGAGAGCTGCATGTGTTTTGTTTTAAATTAATACGCTGAGCTTTGCAATTCTGTGCTCAGGCCACAAATGGTCTCATCATCATGCAGTAGGTGACTCGACCAACCACTTCAGTGCTGGGGTGGAAAGTAGGGCACATAAAGTGCATCAGAATTTAAAGCCTCAAGTTTAATTTGAAAATTAAATTGAAAAAATTAACTTTTTTTTTTGAAAAGATGTAACTATGAACCTGCCGACAGAAGGAAGCGCAGGCACAACCTTTTGCTAATTTCTTTGCACCTCTCACCAAGGATATACAAACTCAAATCACTAGAGCAAGGACTCGCTATTCTCTCCCTTAAACCCCAGCCCATTTTGTTTTATAGTAAAATTATACTGAGCATGTGTTTTATATTTTAAATTCAGATTTACTAGCATTTTTTTTTACTTCTTAAAAAAAAAAGCTTTGTTAAATTAATCCATGCATTCCCTCCCACGTTCTGCATTCCTAGTCCTAAACAAACGATAGCCCCCAAATGGATAGCGATTCAAGCAAAAGAAAATAGAAATGGCAACTTTTGCCCTTCCTCATAATTGCTCTCTTAATTGTGATGACTTAAATCGTTATTAAAAAAAGGGGAGAGAAAACTGGTGATTAAAAGTTAGCAAGATCAGAGTGAGGTATCTAACCCATGGAAGATCAAACACACATTATTTGTCCTGCCTCAGGACTTGGGTCAATTTATTTGGATTCTCATGCTGAATCAGGAGGATGAGCACTAAAGTCTAGCTCTGACCCCTGACTGCAGCGGTTTCTCCAATTAACTATCAATTGTTGTTTTGTGCATTTCTCCACATCTTCCCCCACTGACCCCCAGGCAAAAAAAATCATTTAGTAAGCTAGTCTATGCTGCAGCAGTCCCCAAGGCAATGGATCAAACACTGCAGATATGGAGGTGTCAACAACTGAAGAACTGCACCTTGAATTCGCAGACATAAAGATACCTTTCTCTCCTTTTACCCCCATTTTCAAATTCCAGTGGAACATGAAGCAGATTGAAACATTCATCCTGGGATTCTCAGCTACTGGCATAGGCTGTTCCTCAATACGTTATCTAATTACTCATTTTTTTTCTTTTTTTAAAGCACTGAATTTACCCACTTTGCTATTTAATTCAAGTTCTTCAATAATTCAGGTTTTCTCAGACAAAAAAAGAGACTGAATTATCAGGCGTAAATGCAGGTGACACACCCAATTAAATTGATAATCACACCCCATGAACTTTTTTTTTTAATTATTTGGTTCAAAAGCACTACTGTAATTTATACAATGCTCAGTTGTACCTAAGTAAGTGATGCATTCCCCTCTGTTTCTCACATCTCTCACAGCAGAACCACAAAAAGTCTGTTCTACTGCACAAGCAGGACATTCAATAAAGTCACCTTGCTGAATTCAGGGTTAAATAAACTAATGTTTTGCAATAATAAAACATTTCAGCCTTCTAGGGTGGATCAGAATCCTGCAAAAAAAGAGCAAGCCCGTAATGAGGCGCAAATGGGAAGAGTGCGGGAGCTTGCAATGGCAGCTCCTTGGATTTTTGTGAAGCACGCATTGAACGCACGGGCCAAGCTGAAAGCTGCTGGTTTAATGTCCAGTCTCCGCAGGTTTGATTTTGAAGCACGCAGGACAGATAAGACTGGCTTCTCTGGACACTGGCAACAGCAGCAGGCTCAATAGTCTTGCCGGACAAATAACACCAATCCATCTTATTGACGGTAACATGCAATTTAAAACAAACCGGAAATGAGAAGCAAAAAACAAAAACCAGAACAAGTTCAATACTACACTGTAGAATTTCTGCACACAGGAAAAAGATCTGCATTTTTTTTTTATAAAAGCATTTTATTAGAGAATAAACACATACAGATTACTCTGTGATTCAGCTCTTTTTATTTCTCGAATTTGTTGCAAGCGCCAGCAAACGGGGTTCAGGGGGAAAAAAACAATTCTCTCTCGCAGGTTTTATGAATCTGGTACCCGCTGTGCTAATTTTGTCCTTACATAAACGCAGCGATAGAACGAAGCCGTTGAGTCATTTTTGGTGTCGTTCAAAAATATAGTGAGCATGCAGTATCAATTAGGAAAAACTGGAGCCTCACTCTCTTTGCCGGGGAGGAAAAAAATATTTACAATGAAATGTTTAGGTGACTAAATTTCCATAATTTAAAAGAGTCCATATTACTTATATAAATATAGATGACACTGCATTGTACAGTACGGCACCTGTCACATTGGATTTCACTCTTTTTTAGAATGACTTTGAATCACCTGTTTTTGTCAGTTCCCATCATTCTTCTCTTTTTTTCCCCTCCTATTAACAGTAACCCATTCTAGAATCTTCTCATTCACAACTGTTTCATTTGCCTTTCTGACCCCCAACCCCACCCCAGTAGAAGTTGCAAAGTCAAAAAGGCCTGTAGGTGGCTGGGGCAAGGGGAGGAAATAATAATTGATTTCTTCTTATCGAAACCCAATGTCAATTCATTTGTAATCACATTATTTTTTTTTATTATAAAACACTTGGATTTTCTGATTGCACGTGAAAAAACTGAGTGGAATTTCAAAACTGAATTTATTTTTAAAAGCAGTGCAATTTCAAAAGTGAGTTTAATTTTTTCTCAAATCAGCAAGTGTTCCAGAAATTCCTGTCGTGGCTCCAGAGTTCAATAACTCATCTTTCTCCACTGGATACCTTGCCACTATATACCTGCTTTTCACTCAAGAGCCCAAGAATCTTTTTTAAATAAGTCTGGGATTCACTTGCCAATGTATGGTAGCATTAACCACCCCCCTCCCCACTCTTCTTCTACTCAGTAAAGATTCTGTCACCCGCCCCCAACACAGCAAAGAGCAATTTCCTACAAAGACCTCTGCCCTGCAATGATGGGAATTATTTAATTCTATCCGTTTTAAAACACAATCATTAAAACCTGAGCTATTTCCTTCCAAATTCCCACTTGCCCTCCCTCCCTCCTCTCCCCCCATCTCCAACCCAAGACTACAAACAGCAATCATCTCAATAATTATAATAAGTTAAAAACAAAGTTTAAAAAAAAATAAGCCTCATTTATAAAATCAAACTCGGCTTCTGATAGTGCAGTAGGCTTTTTATCTACATTTTTAAATGACTTTCGTTTTCATTTCTTTACATTATCTGCATGCTCTTAATTATAAAGTTCTTATAAGACTCGATCAAGCAAAATATAGGCTCAAAAAAAAAGGGAAAGGGGCAGATACCTAAATCATTCTATGTACAAGTCTAATGCAGTTAAATATTCAAGTTGTTTAAATTTCCCTCTAAATCTGGCTTTATACAGTATTTCCTTCTAAAACAAAAAACAAAGCAAAAAAAAAACTACAGCAGCCGCACTCGACCCATCTAATCGCAAGGGTAAGATCACTTGCAAAGTCATTCTCCCATTCTTTTCCGTACTCTGTTGCAGGACATTTACAGCATTTGCACACGTTAGATTACTCCAAAACTCAACTATTTTTAATCCCCATGTTGCTCTCTAATGAAGCTCAGAAATGAAGACAAATTAAAATTAAAACCAGGAGCCATGCCTTTTCTCCCCCTCCCAACAGGACTGGGTACAAAAAAGAGAAAGTTTTTTTTTTAAACGCCATACATGTCCAGCATGCAGGATTGGATTTAAAAAGTCCACATTTGCTTGAAACTCACAATTTTTTGTAACATGTCTCTTGTGATTCAAAGCCTGCTTTTGCCCCTGTAAAGTTCTTTTTCCTTTTTAAATATATTCCTTGTTTTAGTTCATTTCTCTCTCTTCTTTCTCCTAACTGGATTTGTAATTTTTCTTTCGTTTTTCTTCCTGCTAAATACATCTGATGTTTCCTTTATTTCCATTGTCCAATATTTGTTTTCTTCTGAAATGAGTCTGTAACATTCCCCCATATCAAACAAACAAAACTCAAAAGCATCTGCAGAATATGTCCCACTTATTTGTCTTTTCAAATTATTTACATAGTCTTTTCACTCCCTTTTCTAAGAAAAGGTTTTGTACACTCAGTTGAAGTCACATCAAAAGTGATTTTGACCCCTTTTTTTCCCCCCTAGTTTGAGTGCATTCCAACTCACATAAAGAACTCGTTGGAAGTGGAATTGTTTTTGCCGGGGTTTGAGGTAACCGTTGTTGGTTCCCTGTAGCTCCTGCTTGCCATCTTCTCGTACTTCTCCTTGTAGACATCCCTCTCTTTGGCCAGCCTCGCCACTTCTTGCTTGAGCTGGTCTACCTGCTGTTGCAGGAGCGACTTCTCACTCTCCAGCATGTGCCGCTGCTGGACCCTCTTGTACCTGCAGGACTGAGCGTAGCCTCGGTTCTTCAAGGTCCTCCTCTTCTGCTTGAGGCGAATGACCTCCTCCTTGCTGAAGCCCCGCAGCTGCCTGTTGAGCTCCCTCACTGACATGCTTACCAGCTGGTCGTCCGAGAAGCGATCCTCCAGACGCAGGTGGTGGTGGTGGTGATGGTGGTGGTGGTGGTGCGGTGGGGCTTGGTGCTGATGGTGCCCATTGATGGGCACCTCCTCCCCTGGGTACTGCTGCGCCCGGTAGCCCTCAAAGTGGTGGTGGGTTTGAGAGCTGCCAATCAGAGCCTCCACGGCATCCTCGGGGGTCAAGTTCAGAGCCTCCGGGTTGAGATGGTGTTGGTAGTTGCTGATCCAGTACAGGTCCTCCAGGTGATGCGCTTTGTTGGTGCTGCCCGGGCTCGGGGCGCACAGGCTGGGAGAGGATGGCACCGAGCTACACGGGGTGCTGATCGGGGTGGAGGATAGCGAGCCCGAGATCCGGTTGCAGTAGCGCTCGGCTTCAGGAGGCTCCTTCTTCACCTCGAACTTCATCAGGTCGAAGTCGTTCACGTACTCGATGGCCAAGGGACTGGTGGGCAGGTCGGTGCTCATGCCAAGGTCGGAGGCCATTGCAAGTTCATATATTTAAGTGAAAATGAGAAACTAAAAACAAACAACACCGCAGACAAGTTAGAGAGAGAGAGAGAGAGGAGGAGGCTCTGATCTCCAATCACCGGGTGGTAGCAATGATCGCAGCCGGGATGAATTCGCTCTATACCAGGGTGTAGCAACCCGTACCAATCCTGGAGACAACCTTCCTAGTTAAACTCCTTTTCCAATTTCCTTGGTACTGCATGCAAATTTTAAAAATCCAATTAAAAGCAAGATTTTGGTTTACCTTGTGTGTAAATGGGAGTATTTGTGCATGCGGCAACTTAGCTTAAAATTACTTTTCTTTTTAAAAAGATGGTTAGGTTTCTGTGAAGAGCTTTCCTTGTCTTATCCGGAACGATAGATGCTTGCAGTTAAACAGCTGTTTGCAGTCAAATCTCCTGAATGTTTTTTTATTTTTCTTCACTCACTTTTTGTTGCTCTCCGGTTGCAAAGTTTCTCCTCTGCAAAGATCTCGTTTCTGCTTCTCGATTGTGAGAAAAACTTTCAGATGGAGCGTCCGAGTAAATGATCCAGTGCAAATCTTAAGGTGTGTTCCCAGCTGGTCCCCCTTTCTTGCTCAAGGAGGGCAGGGTTCCTGCATCCGCGCACTTTTGGGTGAAATGTGCCGCTTTCAGTAATAAATAGATCATTGAACTCCCACCGCGGTTTGCCTTTGGAATTGGAAGAGTCAATTGCAGCTTTTGCTCCACTTATCTGCTGGCCCAGCCCTCAGTGAAATAGCTCCCAGGGATCCCAAGAGCTCCCTTTTATAGTAGCCGGCTGATCGTCCCGCCCACAAAGGGGTGTGTGATGTCACCCTCCACCAATAGGAAATCTCACCAGCAGCTTGATTTGCATTACGCCATAGCGACCGCCGCCGGAGAATGAGGAGGGGAGCTGTCAATCAATCTATCCATCCATCCATCTATCAATCAATCAATCAGCCAGGGACAGAGCAACAACTCCCCCTGTCTGCAACAAGGCTTCGAGGGGAGGGGAGAATAATATGCAATTAGTTTTCGGAAAGATTCTGAAGAATGAAAAATCGTGTTAAAAACTATTTTAGCTGGACGAGTCTTGCAGAGATTGATTAGAAAAGCAATTTTTCGTCGATTCAAAACTGCAGAGGACTGACCATAGAGATTTTGTAACTAACCAGCTACTTCCTTTATTCCCTTTTTTTCCACTTTGGAACCAACTTAGGTTCAACTTGTTCTACAGAGCGCGCTCCTATTAATTATATCACTAAATGTAATTAAAATATCATAAAATACATAAAATTCTAACGATTCATTTCTCGAGAAAGTGCTACATAATACTTGTGTAAGCTAATACTTATAACAGTTGTTAAGAATGTGACTGTTTGCAATCTGTCTTCTCCCTCTCCCACTATTATACAGAAGCACACAGATATAGACTGGGAATTATATTTTCAGTGATTTGTATTAATTAGGGATTGGGTTGAGAGGGCTGGAGGCTGTTGCACAGAAAAATTGCTTTTAATTAAAGTGAATTTTATAACACAAACCAAAACACTGGCATGAAAAATAAAAAAAGAGCTATTTACATGATTAATATTATCTTATCGCTAGCTTGCAACTTTTCCATTTTATCCTAACATTCTGTCACACTACCTTCAAGGTGCTGATGGGATATTGTCCACTTTCTGGATCCTTGGTCAAGAGACTTGACAATGAGTACCAGCAATTTATTAGGGATGGGGACATCACAGTTCAACAATACATGCCAGCCTTTTGAGGGGATGCCCACATCCTTGGAATGAATAAATTCTCATCCAATACTTACGTTGCTTTTCAATATGATGATCAGGAATGAAAGTAATGCATCCTTAGGATGTCCCTTAATACTTTATGCCAAATTGATTAATTTTAAGTGCAGGGTCTGTTATGTGAGTGAATGTAGCAGCCAGGTTTTGTACTGTAAACTTTCACAAACAGTAAATGAGATAGATTACCCATTGATCTGTTTTTGTGTTGCTTGAGGGAAGAATGTTGAATAGAACTTCCCGCTCTTTGAATAATGCCATGGGAACTTTCAACCTTGGCTCATCAGTCAGAAGGGTGTGGGTTCAAGTCCTACTTCAGACACTTGAGCACACAATCTAGGCTGAAGCTCTGGAGCAGTACTGAGGGAGTGCTGTACTGTCAGATCAAATTAATCATTAAACCGAGGCCTCGCTTACCCTCTCAGGTGGTTGTAAAAGATCCCATGACACTATTTGAGGAGCAGGGAAGTTCTCATTAGTGTCCTGGCTCACATTTATTCCTCAACCAACATCACTAAAACTGATTGGTCATTAATGTAATTGTTTTTTTGTGGGATCCTGCTGTGCACAAATTGGTTGCACGTTTCCAACATTACAGTGACTACTTCATAAGTATTTAATTGCTTGCAAAGCATTTTGGGACGTCATGAGTTTGTGAAAGGCACTATATAAATGTATCTTTCTGTACCTCTCTCTTTCTTTCTAATGTCCAATGAAAGGGCAGCTGCTTAGTCACAACCATTACAGCTAATCGCAGCCATTCCAACTCCCAACTTCCAACTGAGGTCAATTGAACTATCACAGACAGAATATAAAGCTTGAGACTTTTGTGTCTCTCACAGTATCTCACCAACAGTGCCTTTACCCATTGAGTCCATATAGAACAAAATCCGTATCTTTAATAAAATGCAATTTAATTGAAGTGAGCTTTAGTTTTAAAGTGAGGGAATTGTCACAAAATCAAACTTCAGTGTTTTATTCAATTAATCAGTTGCACTAAAATCAAATTAAGTATGAATAGAGGGTTAATTGCTGTTTAGATGCTTCCTCTTCCTTCCTTGCTTCACATTATAATTTATATTATTTCCAAAAACCTGCCTCTACATGGGCAGAGAAACTGAACATTGAGGGAGTAGATTGCACTGACAGGCTTTCCTCTCCAAGTATTTGACCCTCAACAGTGTATTGTGCAATCCAGTCTAATTGATAAGCAGACAGCCAATCATCCATTCTTCCCTTTATTCATATATTTGCATTTCTCACTAACCCATCATCCCTGTGCTTGCTGACCTTTTTATTTATTTATTCACGGGATGTGGGCGTCGCTGGCTGGGCCAGCATTTATTGCCCATCCCTAGTTGCCCTTGAGAAGGTGGTGGTGAGCTGCCCTCTTGAACCGCTGCAGTCCATGTGATGTAGATCCACCCACAGTGCTGTTAAGAAGGGAGTTCCAGGATTTTGACCCAATGACAGTGAAGGAACAGTGATTTATTTCCAAGTCAGGATGGTGAGTGACTTGGAGGGGAACTTCCAGCGGGTGATGTTCCCATCTATCTGCTGCTAGTGGTCGTGGGTTTGGAAGGTGCTGTCGAAGGAGCCTTGGTGAATTACCGCAGTGCATCTTGTAGATGGTGCACACTGCTGCTACTGTATGTTGGTGGTGGAGGAAGTGAATGTTTGTCGATGTGGTGCCAATCGAGTGAACTGCTTTGTCCTGGATGGTGTCCAGCTTCTTCAGTATTCGAGGGGCTGCACTCATCCAGGCAAGTGGAGAGTATTCTATCACATTCCTGACTTGTGCCTTGTAGATGATGGACAGGCGTTTGGGAGTAAGAGGCGAATTACTCATTGCACGATTCCTAGCCTCTGACCTGCTCTTGTAGCCACAGAATTTATATGGCTAGTCCAGTTCATTCCTGGTCAATGGTTAACCCCCAGGATGTTGATAGTGAGGCAATTCATGGTAATGCCATTGAACATCAAGGGGCGATGGTTGGATTCTCCCTTGTTGAAGATGGTCATTGCCTGACATTTGTGTGGCGCGAATGTTACTTGCCACTTGTCAGCCCAAGCCTGGATATTGTCCAGGTCTTGCTGCATTTGGCCATGGACTGCTTCAGTATCTGAGGAGTCATGAATAGTGCTGAACATTGTGCAATCATCAGCAAACATTCCAACTTCTGACCTTATGAAGGATGGAAGGTCATTGATGAAGCAGCTGAAGATGGTTGGGTCTAGGACACAACCCTGAGCAACTTCTCCAGTGATGTCCTGGAGCTGAGATAAATGACCTCCAACAACCACAATCATCTTTCTCTGTGCTAGGTATGACTCCAACCAGTGCAGAGCTTTCCCCCTGATTTCCATTGACTCCAGTTTTGCTAGGGCTCCTTGGTGTCACACTTGGTCAAATGCTGCCTCGATGTCAAGGGAAGTCACTCTCACCTCACCTCGGGAGTTCAGCTCTTTCGTCCATGTTTGAACCAAGGCTATAACGAGGTCAGGAGCTGAGTGGCCCTGGCGGAACCCAAACTGGGCATCAGTGAGCAGGTTATTGCTAAGCAAATGCTGCTTGATAGCACTGTTGATGACCTCTTCCATTACTTTACTAATGATCGAGAGTAGACTGATGGGGCGGTAATTGACCGGGTTGGATTTGTCCTGCTTTTTGTGTACAGGACATACCTGGGCAATTTTCCACATAGCCGGGTAGATGCCAGTGTTGTAGCTGTACTGGAACAGTTTGGCTAGGCTCGGCAAGTTCTGGAGCACAAGTCTTCGGTACTATTGCAGGAATGTTGTCAGGGCCCATAGCCTTTGCAGTATCCAGTGCCTTCAGCCATTTCTTGATATCACGTGGAGTGAATCGAATTGGCCGAAGACTGGCATCTGTGATGCTGGGGACCTCCGGAGGAGGCTGAGATGGATCATACACTCGGCACTTCTGGCTGAAGATTGTTGCTTCAGCCTTAACTTTTGCACTGCTGTGCTGGGCTCCTCCATCATTGAGGATGGGGATATTTGTGGAGCCTCCTCCTCCAGTGAGTTGTTTAATTGTCCACCACCATTCCCGACTGGATGTGGCAGAACTGCAGAGCTTAGATCTGATCGGTTGGTTATGGGATCGCTTAGCTCTGTCTATCACTTGCTGCTTATGCTGTTTGACATGCAAGTAGTCCTGTTTTATAGCTTCACCAGATTGACACCTCATTTTTAGGTATGCCTGGTGCTCCTCCTGGCATGCCCTCCTGCACTCTTCATTGAAGCAGACTTGATCCCCTGGCTTGATGGTAATGGTAGAGTGGGGGATATGCCGGGCCATGAGGTTACAGATTGTGTTTGAGTACAATTCTGCTGCCGCTGATGGTCCACAGCGCCTCATGGGTGCCCAGTCTTGAGTTGCTTGATCTGTTTGAAATCTATCCCATTTAGCACGGTGATAGTCCCACACAACACGATGGAGAGTATCCTCAGCGTGAAGGCGGGACTTTGTCTCCACAATGACTGTGCGGTGGTCACTCCTGCCGATACTGTCATGGGCAGATGCATCTGCGACAGGCAGATTGGTGAGGATGAGGTCAAGTATATTTTTCCCTCTTGTTGGTTCCCTCACCACCTGCCACAGACTTAGTCTAGCAGCTTTGTCATTTGGGACTCGGCCAGTTCAGTCAGTAGTGGTGCTAACGAGTCACTCTTGGTGATGGACATTGAAGTCCCCCACCCAGAGAACATTCTACGCTCTTGCTACCCTCAGTGCTTCCTCCCAGTGATATTCAACATGGAGGAGCACTGATTCATCAGCTGAGGGAGGGCGGTACATGGTAATCAGCAGGAGGTTTCCTTGCCCATATTTAACCTGATGCCATGAGACTTCACGGGGGATGGAGTCGATGTTGCGGATTCCCAGGGCAACTCCCTCCTGAATGTATACCACTGTGCTGCCATCTCTGCTGGGTCTGCCCTGCTTGTGGGACAGTTCATAAACAGGAATGGTGATGGTGCAGTCTGGAACATTATCTGTAAGGTATGATTCCATGACTACGACTATGTCAGGCTGTTGCTTGACTAATCTGTGAGACAGCTCTCCCAATTTTGGCATTAGCCCTCAAATGTTAGTAACGTGGACTTTGCAGGGTCGACAGGGCTGCGATTGCCATTGTCGTTTCCAGCGTCTAGGTCGATGCTGAGTGGTCCGTCTAGTTTCATTCCTACAATGACTCCCAATTAAGTAACATCACAATTTTATAATTCTCAACCTTATGTTCAAAACCCTCCACGGCCTTTCTCTCTTGATAACTTCCCCCAGTCCTAAAACTCTTTCTGATGTCTGCACTCTTCCAATTCTGGCCTCTTGAGCCCCCCACTTTATGTGATTGAATGTTAAATTTTGCTTGATAACATCCTTGTGAAGTACCTTGAAGCATTTTCCTACTTTAAAGGCGCTACATAAATGTAAGTTATATATGTGTTTGCAGTCTTCCTCTCTGTCATCCCTCTCTTGCAGAGGAATATGTTGTTACCTCTGATCCTCTATCCTCTTTCTGTACCTTGCTCTTCCTTTCTCCTCCAGAGTGAAGGAAAAACTCTGCTGCCATATCCTATCTCTGTTCTAAGTTCCATTCTCCCATCACCCCTGTAACTTGGCTTCCGGTCCAGCGACAACATCTTAAAATTCTCATCCTCATGTTCAAATCACTCCATGGCCTCACTCCTCCCTATCTCTGTAACCTCCTCCAGCCACAATTCTAAGAACTGAGTGTTCCTCCAACCCTTCAGCATCCTGATTTCATTTTTACCACTATTGGTGGTTATGCCTTTAGCTGCCTGGTCCTTACACTCTGGAATTCCCTCCTTAAACCACTCCATCTCTCTTCCGCTGCTTTCCTTTAAGATGCTCCTTAAAACTTACCTCTTTGACTAAGCTTTAAGTCACCTGACTAATATTTCTCTATGTAGCTCAGTGTTAAATTTTGTTTGATTATGATCCTGGGCTTACTATCTACCCTCTTGGGATGTTTGTTACTGTGAAGATGTTATATAAATGCAAGGCATTGTTACTGCCTATATTCTTTCCTTTCTTTCTGTGTTTCCAGTTTTTGTTCACTCTCTCTCAAGGAAGTTGCCATTGATTCTGTCTTTTTTTATATCTTTGTGTCATAGGATCTCAATTGTTGCCTCTCTCTGTCTTTCCATCAGACTATATTTCTCTTTCACACTTATACATTCATTCTCTCTTTCTCAGGCTGTTTCTTAGACATTCCTCAGGATTTTCTGTTCATCTTTCTCTTCCTTTCTAAGCCTCTCTTTCTCTCCACTCCTGCTTTTCCAGTTATCCAACTGACCTTCTTTATCTCTATCCCCCTCTCTGCCTGACTTAGCTCACTTATTTCCTCTTCCTCTTCATCCCACTTCCTCTCACTGTGCCTCTCCCTTTCTTGATTAGTCTCACTTGCTGTTTCTCCTTTCCTGTCTTGACTTTCTCTCGCAGTCCCTCAGTTTTATCTTTCTGGATCCCTTTAACTTTCTCCTCTCTGCCTTTCTGAATTGTTTTTTCTCCCTGTCTCTCTCTCTTGCCCTCTGGCCCTCCAACTTCTCCTGCTGGACACTCTATTTTACATCTCCCCGTCTCTCTCGCACACTCACACGTTCTTGCTCTCACCCCTCTGGGAGTACTTATTTTAAATTGTCTGTTTACAGACCCTGACAGCTGTTAGGAGCATCAGCCATTAGTGATTTTAATTACTGCACTGCCATTGGAGACCAGGGGCCGCTGCCTCTGCTATTAAACAGCCTTTAAATGGAGCAAATGGGAGCCAGTGCAAACTAACACTTACCCTTTAACTACTGTGAATGGGCTAGATTTAATTTATGGACTAAATGTGGGCTCTGATTTAACATTAGTCCACAATCAACCAACATCTGGTCTGGACAAATGTATTTGTGGTAGCTGCTCTCTGCTATGCTGTAGCAGAGGTTACACAAATTGAGATGAATGGAATTTGGTGTTATCATCATTCTTCCAACATGATGTAAAGCCATAACAACCCCTTACTCGAAAAAAACTCATCTGCAGTTGTCTGGCTTATTGTTGGGCTCCATTTTGAAATCATTTAGTGTTTTCACAAAATAAATGAATATATAATTGAGAATTAAATAAAGTGACAGCCACATTTCTTGGGACAGGAAAAGGTAATTGAATCTAACAAGTGCGAAAGATCAAAGCCCAACACCCACCTCCCCTTCAACCTGCTCACCAGACCCTTCAATCCTTTTGCTCTCCATTAACACATATGACTGGATCCTGGCTTTTAACCCCTTAATTTTTAATTTGTGTGCCCTGGTATTAGAACGCTTCACCACAGTGAATAGCTGCCATAGAAGAAGTAATTTGACCTTTCAGCTTGGTTTTGTTAACAGCAAAGAACTATGGCTGCAAATAGAACAGTTCAATATAAATCTCATTCAAAAGGCAAGATGGTCCCCGGTAGTCCTTTTTTTTTCATATAGTTATAGAACTATAGAAATTTACAGCACAGAATGAGACCATTCAATTCCCTGTGTCTGCATTTGTTCACTGGAAGTGCTATCCATTTACTCACTTCTTGCCAAACTGTTTCATGTTTTTTTAATCAAATCTTTATCTACTTGCTTTATGGATTTTGCTCAACGCGATTCTTTTTTACTTCATTTTTGGACTGTGGGTGTTGCTAGCATGGCCAGTATTTATTGCCCATCTCTAGTTACCCTTGAGAATGTAGTGGTGAGTCTTCTTCTTGGACCACTGCAGTCCTTGAGGTGAAAATACTCCCACAGTGCTGTTAAGTGTAAAGTTTCATGATTTTGACCCAACAACAATAAAGGAGCCTTCACAATATATCTCCAAGTCAGGTTGGTATGTGATTCAGAGGAGTACTTGGAGGTATCGTCTTCCTAAGCAGCTAATGCCCTTATGCTTCTACTTGGGTTGATCCATGTCCTAACAATGCTTTGTGTAAATAAAAAATCCACCTTCATTCTTTTGAAAATAATCTAACATGTACTCAATCAAACCCCTCATCATTTTCCCTTTCTCTTCCCTGAAGATACTGAGTCCTTGGTAAGCAGGGACTGACTGTGTCAGGTAGCCATTTACCAGTCGAGTGCAGCACTACTGATCTTCACTACACCCAAGGTCCATGTAGGTGTCCCAGGAAAGTTATAATCCAGTTGAATTTCTTACCCCTTCTCTATATTAGGAGTACTGCAGTGTCCCAAATTCTGCCATGGTTGAAATGATTTAGCTTACAGTATTACAAGATTACAGTACATAACGTGGCCACTGGGCCCATTGTGTCTCTGCTGGAACAACTCACCTAGTCCCACGCACCCCACCTTTTCCCCACAGCCCTGTAAATTTGTTCTCTTCAGATAATGATCCAATTCTCTTTTGAAAGCCTCGACTGAATATGCCTCCACCACCACACTCTCAGGCAGTGCATTCCAGATCCTAAACACTCGCTGCATAAAATGTTATTCCTCATGTTGCCATTGCTTCTTTTGCCAATTATCTTAAATTGTTGCCCTCTGGTTCTTAAACCTTCCGGCAGCAGGAACAGTTTCTCTGGGCGGAATTTTCCACTCTTGCCTGTGGTGGGTTTCGTGGCTGGTGGGAGTGGAAAATTCAGAGAGATGCCAAAGATCGGGTTCCTGCCAGCTGGAAAACAATTTGGAATTTTCCCCTCACCACTTTCATGGTGGGTTGATGGTGGGTTGGGTTTCGCGCTGATCCATGTCGGGAACGCCATTTGTATGCATTTTCATGTCATGCATACCCATTACTCACTGGAATCACATTCCCCTTCCCAATAAAGCCAGCAGGAAATTAGACTCATTGGAAATGAGTGGGGTGCATCGGTCTACCATCACTTCTGTCATGATAATGAGGTGAGTGCAACATTCACAGTTTACCTGCAATGGCGCTGCTCCGGTTTCTCAGCAATAGCAGTGTAATGCCAGACTGGCAGGGGTGTAGGGTTGGTCTGCTCACAGTGGGTACCTCCATACTCCAGGAGAACACCACTGTGCAGCAGCTCTCAGGCGCGGCTGTGCCCTGAATCAGAGACCAGCATTGCAACCTGGGGGCGGGGGGGGAGAGTGGGGTTGGGGGGGGGGGGGGGGTGGAAGGATAACAGAGACATGGTGGGGGGGGAGCAATGGGATATAGAGGGGTTGGAAGGGGGGGGTGCAAGGATGACAGAGGCATGAGGGGCAATGGGGTATGGTGGAGTTGGAAGGCAGCCGGGGGGGATCGATGACAGGCAGAGGAGAGACCCAGGGTGGGGAAGCTGGAGCCCAACATCGAAAACTAGCATGCAGGCACAGAAAGCAGTAGATGGGAACCAAACTCTATGAATGGGAGGGGATGCACGCAGATTCTGGAATAGGAGGGGGTTTGCATTAGTGTGGCACAAGAGGGATGGGTTGCACAGAGAGTCATGGAGGGTGGGGAAGGGGGACTGTGTTGTGATCAGTCATAAGGGAATGGGAGAGTTCATTGAAAGACAGTCATAGCCCGTGGTCTGGGGCCAAGAGGGCGAAATGAGAGAATAAAGTCAGCCCTGGGGCTTTGTGGACCTCACAGTCAGGGTGAGAGTTTAAAGGCAGTCCTGAGGCTTTGCGGGCCTCACAGTCAGGGTGAGAGTTTAAAGGCAGTCCTGATGCTTTGCGGGCCATGCTGCAGGGCTATGCATGGCATGAATATTGTAGTCCCGTTGCAGGGAGGGGAAAGGGCTGGGCACTCAATTGGGATAAGGCACAGCTTGGTATGCAGGTTGTATTCACAGTGGGTGGGTTTGTCTGGCTTGGTACTGGGCTGCAGATGGGATGGTCATAGTTAGGGGAGGGATATGCATCCTGTAAATGGGGAAATGTAAAATAGGGTACTCAAAGTTCTCTTGGTTGGGGGGGGTTGGTGACTGTGCATACAGCCTTGAGATGGGGAGGTGTGAGATCCACATGGGGCATGGGGACGTCAACAGTGATGGGTTCAGGGGACAGGACTGGAATGCCCACCACAATGACAATGGGATCCGGGGTTAATGGGGAGTTTGGAGAATAAGCAGAGGGAGATCTACCTACACATCGTCAGGTTCCAGGAAAATTGGAGGGACTTGAGCACTGACAGGGTGGGGGGTTGAAGCTGGTCTCAAAATAAAAATGCAGCACCACCATCTTGAAACCTGAAGTTGTGGCAGTTTGAAATTGAAACTGGAAAAGAATTGCATGGGATGGACCTGGGGCAGTGTGGGAGGAGCCCACGGCTGGACTAAGGGGCCCTTTCAGGGGGCACCCTCAAACTGCTTAGATTTACAACATTGAAATAGAGTCAGAGCTGAGAGAAAAGAGGAAGACTTCCTTATGAAGGTGCCATTGGAGCCAATGCCTTTTGGTGAGCTTTAATGAGAGACTGCAGGAGTTATTGGCTTCACAGTACAGTTGCTCCATTTGAGCATTAAAAGAGAAAAATGCGATAATGGAAAATGCAGGCAACCATTAAGGAAGCTGCATATTTGCCAGATCATCAATGAAAGCCTCTAATGTGCTTTCTCCAATTGGCATGGATAACAGGTCAGAGGGCATCAAGTCACTGCTGAAGTGCACGTTGACCTTAATCAGTATAGCGGATCAGAGATTGCAGGAGTGCCTTTGGTAAATTTGGAACGTTTCACAAATGCGTCCAAATCTCTTCCAATCTCTGTGGGATTGAGATATCAAATATCAGGGTTGGCATCTTGGTCACCCAGTTCTGTGAATGTGCACCTCAGCTACAAGGCTGTATCAGCAAAAATCTAGTAGCACAGACACAGCTCTAGGGCATGACAGTGGCTTTCTGTTTACAAGTGGGAGGTCTACTATATTTGCCCAGTATTCATTAATCTGTTGCATCTATCAGTCCACAGGAGGATTGGGTAATGAAGCCTGTGCTCAATGCTGCCTTTTTGATGGCAGGGATCTGACTGGGGGATGAAGGTCCTGGTGCCGTCTAGCACAGCTTCGAGAGAAGGCCCCACCTGAGGTCCACAGTCCAGGGGAACCTCAGCAAGAACTGGAGAATGAGGAGGTTAGACCTAACACATAGAAGCAACTCAAATGACCAAGGATTCTACCGGATAAGACTTTCCTGGAGATTAGATTTTTCTGGAGATTAGGGAAAGACAATGCCGTGCACGTCTGCACTGGTGAAGAGATGTGGTGGATAATATCTGCCACGTTCTGGGGGAGGACCTAACACCCAGTGGACCTGAAGGTCACCACCGTGCCCAATTCTTTTGCCTGTGGATCATTCTAGGGATCCACAGGGGACCTATGCGGATCTCAAAGTCCTCAACACATAAATGTATCAAGGAGGTGACGATGTCCTCCACAGTAAGGCTCATTATTATGTGAAGTTCACACTCAATGAAACTAGCCAGGCTGCTAGATTTCTGGGGTTTGAAGCTATCACAGCCTTACATGGAGTACAATTGATTGCACACATGTAGCTTTGAGATCTCCTTGGCAGCAGCCCCTGATGTTCATTAACAGGAAAAGGTTCCACTCCCTGAACATTCAACTGGTGTGCGATCATCAGAAGCACATCAAGCACATTTGTGCCAGGTATCCTGGGAGTTACCAAGACTCATACATCCTGAGTCACTCCCAGGTGCCTTCCATATTCGAAGGGCCTCAGTGACTACAGGGCTGGCTGCTTAGGGATAAGGGGTACCCGCTCAAATGATGGCTCATGACACCCATGTATTGTTCTCAGAATACCTCTGAGGAGAGATACAATACGGTGCATTAGTCATCATTATCCATCATCAAGCAGACCATTGGCATCGTACAGATGCACTTCCAATGTTGAGCCCGCTTAGGTGGGGCTCTGCAGTACTCTCCACAGATGGTGTCCCGCATCATCATGGTCTGTTGCACCCTTCACAACCTGGCACTTCAAAGAGGAGATCCCTTGCCAGAGGGAGACATGGAGGAGGCAGAGACCTCCTCGGACGACGTAGAGCAGGAAGGGCAAGAAACTGAAGAGGGACATGAAAATCAGCTTCCATGTGAGGGTGCCATCAATGAAGTACGATGTGGAAGACATGTCCATGCCACACCGAGAGCCACAAGATTGCAGGAGGAGTCAGGTCCAGGCAATAGAACACGGCCACATTCTTTCTGTCCTTAGTGCCATGACAGTCACTGAAAGGCCTTTACAACCAGTAATATTGAGAGCAAGTTCACCATTCAGACTTGCACCTTCAAACCTCATGATTCACCAGGCCCTAGTCTTTGGAAAGGTCAGCGGCGAACCCTGTATCCAAGCACTCTGGAAAGTGAAAGTCAGCACAAATGCTGGGTCAAAGGACTTGATGCAGTCATCACCACCTTAATGAGAAATTTTTAACGGACACTGAGATGCGCGCATGATTGGAGAGACTATCATGGCTGCAGGTCTTGTGCTTTGGCACTACTAATGAAGACAGTGATCTCATTTTGAGAAACAATTACAGCTAACCCTCCAAAGCTAGTGACCACACCTAACTCCATGTTGTCTTATAAGGATAGGGGTTACTAACGCATTTTGCAAACACTTCCAGCAAAGAGTTTGAGACATCTCTCTGACATAACACAAGGGTTAGAGTAACTATCATGAGTCAGCTACACATCACATGAAAGTGAGGCTCACAAAGTGAGCAAAACACTGAGTGGGAGCATGGCTCACCCTCGCAATAAGAGGGTACATAGGTGCATATGCACGGCGCTTTCAAATGACGAGACCATTCTCATGAACAGCAAATGTATTTAAAAAGGTGCATGATATAAACAGTGACTGAATACCGGAAGTGATGTCAAAGTTTCTTAAATTTTCTAACCCTACCCCTACATCTTGGTGCATCCTGACATCCACAGCAGAGGTGGGGGCCAGCCTTTTAACTGCTATGCCGTGTTGTCTTTGATGACTTTGGCAGGCATCCTCTAGCAGGCAGACCTGGAGGGCCCTGGCCAGCTTTGGGTCTCCTGCTGTGGGGAAGATGCACCCTCCTCAGCCTGTACATGGGTCACAGGCAGAGGGGGTTGGGATTGCCTGGTCACTCTCAGAGTAATCTGGGTGGGTAGCACTGGGTTCTCCAGCTGCTGGTCCTCCTCCCTTTGAGTGCCCGAGGGCCGCTGTGTGGCTCCCTGAGGAGAAGGGACTCCTGGAGCCCCCCTCTCACCTAGTCACTGATGGATCCCATCAATGCCTATAACAATGGAGTGCAGGTTCGGCGCAAATCCGGTAGGATCTGCTGGACCAAGGTCTCCAAGGCAGCTGCCACCCTTCCCATGGTGACCTTGAGGTGCTCGAATGTTGGAGCCATGGCATCAGACAGAACGCAGACGGACTCTTCCATCCTTCACTCTACTCTGTTGACTTCCTCTCGCAACTCTACCTGATTTTCTGCCATCTATCATTGCATCTCCAGCATGTGTGATATGGTCATTTCCAGAGATTTATCATCAGACTCGGACTCAGGGGGCCTGATCTCCAGCAGTCCTCCGAGTGCCACAGACCTGGGCTGTCACTGCCTCCCAGTGCTGCAGAGATGTGTCAGTGAGGTGTTCTCCAGAAAGTGACCCAGAAACTAACCTTGAACTATGACCCACCGGGGTGTGTGTCTCTGCGCTGGTGGAAGGTACAAGTGAACGCAGTGAAGGTTCTTCTTCAAATGAATCCTCATCGTCCTCCTCTGAGGTGGGCTGGGGCTTATGTTGGCTCTGCTTAGTACCTGTTAGAGAGAGAAGATAGATTTAGTTCATGACCAGGCTGAGTACAAGATTGCATGCCACTCACTGTGAATGTCAGGGTCTAATCAACTCACGGAGGGCTTATCCGTACTGGCTTGCTGTGAGAGGCCAATCTCACCTTCCCCACAAGGTCAATCCCTGTCCACCCTTGCCAACTAGGCAGCAACCTCCTCAAACCTGTATGTCGACTGTCCCTCCTCCAATGTGGGATCCCTCTCTCCTGTTGTGGGCATGCTTGGCCTGCATGAAGACAAATGGGTGGAATGTGATGAGAAGGGATGGAGAAGAGGTCGTGAAGCATTCATGCCTTCTGTATGTGGTGATCCCTCCCCAGTAAGGGCTGAGGATGGAGTTTCTGCAGCATGATAGGGTTGGTGGTGTTAAAGTGATTGTGAGACAATCAGTGCTGATGCATCCCCAACTAATATTGTGTGAGATCTCTGAGCAGTGTAACCCTTTGAGAGCATGATGCCATTATAAGAGTGTGAGATTGGAGTGAGCTGAAGGTTGACTTACCCTGGCAGAGCAGATGAGATCATTCATCCTCTTCCTGCACTGGATGACGTTTCTCAGGTGAGTCTGTGACGAGCTGACTTCCCTTGCAACCACCTCCCAGGGCGGCAAGGTGAGGCTGGTGGGCTTCCTGGAAGCACCTCTGGGGTAAAGAACATCCCAGCACTGGCGGACTCCACGGTCGAGAGCCTCAAGAAAAGTCATTGGTACAGCCTTCTTCTTGGGTGCAGCCATCTCGAGAGGCTTCCTGAACACAGCAGGGCTGGAGAAAGTGAGTGTGTTCAGGTGGCGTTTAAATGTGGTGCCTGGATCTTCGACCCCATTAGGTAACGGTGAGGCAGACGAATCAGTTCCCGACTCGCCATGTGATTTCGAGAGTTACTCACCGATGCAAAATTAATGAGTTTCCGAGCACAAAATTGGGCGCGATTTCTCGCCACGCCAATCACGTCACAAAACCCGCCCGCCAAAATGGAAATTTCTTCCCTCTCTGTCTAGATCCTTCATGCTTTTGAACAAGACCTTTACCAAATCTCATTTTAATCGTCTCTTTTTTCCAAGGAGATCAGCTCCAGCTTCTCCAACCTATCCATGTTATTGAAGTTCCTCATCCCTGCAATCACTCTTGTGAATATCTTCAGCATTCTCTTCAATGGCTTCATATCCTTTTGGGTGTGTATAGCTTAATACTGCACTCGACTGTGCCTTTAGCCACATGAAGACTCCCAGTGAGTTATAATCTTAAAATGAGAACCGAGCCAGTGAAAATCCTTTACACAAGGATTGTGAGAATGTGAATACATTGCCCTAGGAGTCCATAGATTCAGAATCATTTCAAATGTTTAACAGGGATCTGGTTACTTGGAAGTAAAGTTATTTATGTGATAAAGAGAATAACAGAGAATTGGGATTTAAAAGAGATGGTAACAAAATGATTTTTTTTCTCTTTAATTCAATCTTGTAATTTGGGCATTCTTGAACCAACTGCTGACAGTTTTGAAACAACTGAGTTGCTTGCTACACCACTTCAGAGGGCCATTAAGAGTCCCCTACAATGTTGGGGGATCGGAGTCACATATAGGCCAGACCTGACAAATATGGCAGATTTCCTTCTCTAAACAACATCAGTCAATCAATTGGATTATTAGAAGCATCCAAAAGCTTCATGGCCACTTTCACTGATACCAGCCTTTTATTTTTGTTTGACAAAGTTTTTAGACTGAATTCAAATTTTCAAGCTGACACTGTGGAATTTCGGAACACATTCTCTGAACTATTTGACCAGACCTCTGGGTTAATTAATCCAGAAACATAACCTCTACACTACTGTAAACTGTTCAGGGCCAATGGTCCTGCACTTGTTGGTATGTTCCTATTTCTCTATTTTGTATTGCAAGGGGATGGAGGTTCACACAGTCAGTGTCACCAGTCTTGTTCAATATTTTGTGTCTGGCGTGAATCATTAAAGCGAATGTCACACAAAGCTGATGATAATATTTCAGTGTCAAGCAAACCATCCAGAAAGAAAGCAAAAATTCACTAGCATGTTCCAATGGATTAATAGATAAATACGCTGCCTAGAGTGGAACTAATCCACAAAAATCAGGAAAATCTTAGATCAATCCCTGGGCTGTGTTGATCGAGCTGATCTCAGACAGGATAAGTGTGGATCTCTGCAATTAGTTTTATCAGCCCATGGTTTTTAAGAGGTAAAAGAAAAATTATCCAGGGTTCCTGTTCTTGATCACTACACAGTGGAACTCTCTTCCTCAAAAGACTGTAGATGCTGCGTCAAGTAAAATCTTCCAGACTGTGATTGACAGATTTTTGTTAGGTAAGGTTTTCAGAGATATGGAACAAAGATGGGCAAACGGAGTTGAGGTACCAATCAGCCATGATCTAATAGAATGGCGGAACAGGATCAAGGGGCTGAATGGCCTACTACCGTTCCTATGATCTTTTCTGGAAAACATTGGTTGGGTGAGGACAGGATCAGACTTGATTTTGCTAACCTTCATGGTCAAATGAACTGCCAAAACTCTTTTATCAGCAAATTCTATGGGGTTACCTCTGATCCTCCAGTACCTCCTGAGTAGCAGAAGCTAACACCATTTCTCCAGTCAGGGCAATGGATGGTGATCAAGAAAACCCGCATAGGAAATCTACCTGACCATCTTTGCCAAGGAGTGTGGTACTGAATGGTGGGCTGTGGCTATGTGATCATAGCAGTGTGCAGCAGTGTGTGCCAGTATCTTCAGGAAAGAAGAGGAAAGGGGAGATGAAGTCAGAGAGAGCCAAAAGTCAGTTCAGTTCTTCCCAAAGGGGAGATATTCCCATTTATTCCAGTTCAAAAAACACCTCCCGGGATCGCATATCTGATAGGATTTATCTCTGGGTGCTGTCATGGAGCTGAATGAGGGGTTCTCTTTCGTTCTCAAGCTCAGATACAACTCAAAAGTGAGTGCAGCACTTGAGTGACACCAGCAAGCGTTTACATTTTCAGAACACGATAGAATACCAAAGCCAATAAGCCAGGGGTGGGCCCAATGGATACACTTGCCAATTTTCTATTTTTTTTGGTTTCACAATATCTCTGAAGCCTGTGGTCCTATGCATGACAGCATTGTTAACCCAGTTTGAGCTACAAAAATTTGCAGATTATCTGCTATTACTGACCAAAACAAGCATTGGCTAAGTTAATGAAAATTTGCTTCACACTCAGCACTTACAGTCACTGCTCTGTGCAAAGTTGGAAGGGAAATTTACTGAATACTGAGGCCCTGCTGACTGAGAATATTCCAGCACCAGGAAAGATTGTATGAGCAAGGTTGGTAAGAAAAGTGGAGGAGGGAGAAGAGGCTGATATTCAGCACCAAGGAGGGGAGGGTAAAGCAGTCATAGCTAACTCAAATATCATAAACATAGTTATTTATAAACCAACAGGAGTACAGTTGCCAAAGCAGAGACCACATTGAAAATAAATGTCAAGATCCATTGAGAATAGCAAGGACCTGTAAGGTTCTTTGTCTGAGCAACTAATTACTTAGTAGTTAGGTCTCTGGTTTCTCATTCGCCCTTCGCAAGCAGTCCCCTCAGAAACACTGAAACAAATAAAAAGATGAACTCTCGTGCTATATTTTGAAAAATCTACAGGCACTGAGCCTACATCATTCACTGCACTGACACTAAATCCAGTCAACTAATGCAGTATATTTAAATTTGTTTTTCTCTTGGATAAATTTTTGTGAGCATCAGGGTGAGTAGTGTCATCTTTTGAGAATTTGAGCCACCCGGTATCAGCATCAAGCAGACCTAAGGCCAGGTACAGCACAGTCCAGATGCAGACTAAGGTTCACTTAGCAAAGCGCCAACAATCTACTGTTACACCAACCTCAAAACAATGTCTCACCCCTCCATTGCAATATTCCATTTCTCACATCAGTCATCTTTGTGGCCTCTCGAAATCTGTTTAAGCCTGGATTTTAACTGAGCATATCAGGTAAGGGTAATTTCAATCCACAACCGCCACCACCACCTCCCCGCCCCTGCCCCACCCCCCTCCAGGATGGGGAGAAGGGGATTAAATTCTTAAATATAGCAAAGTTGACTCCAATTCCATGAATGTGCCTCCCTCTGTTTTAACAATGGCTGGTTGGGGGTAGGGTGACAATGTTTAAATAAGGCTGCACGTTTCAGATTGCAGCAACTATTTGGATTTAATAGCAATGGGTTGGTCAGGACATGAGGAGCAGGAATGCATCCTCCCTGGTCCCTCATGTTAACCTGCCATCATCTTCCTCTGACCCTGCAAAGTCAGACCCCTAATCCCAATGCCTCCCCTCCTCATGCAATTTAATGTATCAGCACACCCACATCTGCCCCCTTCCCTACCCTGTGATCTCTCACTATTTTGCCCTCCCCCTCTCCAGTCCTTGGCTGTGACCTTGCACACTTGCAGACATCTTGCACATGTAGCACTTAAAAACAAAAAAGGAGCAATCACATTGTTGGGAGTGTACTATAGGCCCCCAAACAGTCAGAGAGAAATAGAACAGCAGATATGTAGGCAAATTTCAGGGAAGTGTAAAAATAGTAGGGTAGTAATAGTGGGGGATTTCAACTTTCCCAACATTAACTGGGTTAGTCATAGTGTGATAGGTTGGAGGGAGCGGAATTTTTAAAAAGCATGCAGGAGAGCTTTTTAAGCCAGTACGTAGAAGGTCCTACAAGAGAGGGAGAGGTTAATTTTAGGGAATGAAGCTGGGCAAGTGGTAGAGGTATCAGTGGGGGAGCATTTTGTAGATAGTGATCATAACTCCGTTAGATTCAAGGTTGTTATAGAAAAGGACAAGATTGGGCCAGAAATCAGAGTTCTAAATTGGGGGAAGGCCGATTTTAATAAGATCAGATCTGATTTGGCCAGAGTGGACTGGGAGCAGCTAATTTTAGGTAAATCTGCGTCACAGCAGTGGGACTCATTCAAGAAGGAAATTGGGTTAGTACAGGGCCAACATATTCCAGTAAAGACAAAGGGTGGGACCAACAAATCCAGGGAATCCTGGATGTCAAGGGATATACAGGATTGGATAAAGAGAAAAAGGGAGGCTTATGGCAGATACCGAGGGCTCAAAACAGCGGAAGCCCTGGAGGAGTATAGAATGTGTAGAGGGGAACTTAAAAAGGAAAATAGGAGAGCAAAAAGGGGGCATGAACAAACATTGGCAGGTAAAATAAAGGAAAATCTAAAATTATTTTGCAAGTGCATTAAGAGTAAGAGGATAACTAGGGAAAGAGTAGGGCCCATTAAGGACCATAGTGGTAATTTGTGTGTGGAGCCGGAAGACGTAGGTAGGGATCTAAATGAATATTTTGTGTCGGTGTTCACAAGTGAGAGGGACGACGTGGGTATGGAAATCGGGCATAAGGACTGCGATAATAATTCAAGAAATTCGCATAGGAATGGAGGAGGTTCTAAGTGGTCTGGCAGGCTTAAAAGTAGATAAAACTCCAGGCCCAGATGAAATGTAGCTCAGGCTGTTGAGTGAGGCAAGGGAGGAGATAGCAGGAGTGCTGGCAATAATTTTCAATACATCTCTGACCACAGGAGAGGTGCCAGAGGACTGGAGGACAGCCAATGTGGTACCGTTATTCAAGAAGGGAGGAAGGGATAAACCAGGGAACTACAGGCCAGTCAGTCTAACCTCAGTGGTGGGGAAACCATTGGAAGCAATTCTGAGGGACAGAATTAATCTACACTTGGAGAGGCAGGGATTAATCAAGGACAGTCAGCATGGTTTTGTTAAGGGGAGGTATGTCTGACCAATTTGATTGAATTTTTCGAAAAGGTGACCAGGTGTGCAGATGAGGGCAATGCATTTGACGTAGTCTACTTGGACTTCAGCAAGGCTATTGATAAGGTCCCACATCGGAGACTGATAAAGAAGGTAAGAGCCCATGGGATCCAAGACAATTTGGCAAATTGGATCCAGAATTGGCTGAGTAGCAGGAAGCAGTGGGTGATTTTTGTGACTGGATGCCTGTGTCCAGTGGGGTTCCACAGGGATCGGTGTTGGGTCCCTTGCTGTTTGTGGTATATATAAACGATTTCGACTTGAATGTAGGAGGGTTGATCAGTAAGTTCGCAGATGACACAAAAATTGATGGGATAGTAAACAGTGAGGAGGATAGCCTTAGATTACAGGAGGATATAGGCGGGCTGGTCAGATGGGCTGATCAGTGGCAAATGGAATTTAATCCAGATAAGTGTGAGGTGATGCACTTGGGCAAAACAAACAAGGCATGGGAATACGCAATGAATGGTAGGATCCTGGGAAGTACCGAGGATCAGAGGGACCTTGGTGCACATGTCCACCGGTCCCTTAAGGTAGCGGGACAGGTAGATAAGGTGGTTAAGAAGGCATATGGGATACATGCCTTTATTAGCCGAGGCATAGAATGTAAGAGCAGGAAGGTTATGCTGGAACTGTATAAAACGCTAGTTAGGCCACAGCTAGAGTATTGCATGCAGTTCTGGAATCCGCATTAGAGGAAGGATGTGATTGCACTGGAGAGAGTACAGAGAAGATTTATCAGGATGTTGCCTGGGCTGGAGAGTTTTAGTTATGAGGAGAGATTGGATAGACTGGGGTTATTTCCCTTGGAGCAGAGGAGATTGAGGGGGGACATGATTGAGGTGTATAAAATTATGAGGGGCATAGATAGGGTAGACAGGCTGAGATTACTTAGAGTTTAATTTTTGTTTCATCAGGGAACTTTGCAGATTGAAATGTGCATTTAAGGTGCAACGTTTTCTTTAACGTGTTGCTGGTAAACACAGAAGGACTATTTTTGTCATACTGGGGTATAAATTGGACCCTGTTGCACTCACCTTTGGTCTGTTGTTGTTCATAGTAAGTCAGAAGATGAGCTTTTTTTATAAGGACAAGAAACATTATACTATGCAAAATACAGTATATTATTCTGATGGTAAAGTGAAGCTTTGTATCCCTTTATAAAGCACCACATAACTAAAACAAAACTTGCAATTAGTCAGTGCTTTTCACAACCTCAGGACATCCCAAAGCTCTTTACAGCCAATGAAATATTTTTGAAGTGTAGTCACTATTGTAATGTAGGAAATGCAGCGGCCAATTTGCACATAAAAAGCTCTCACAAACAACAATGAAATAAATTACATATAACCTGTTTTAAGTATTGGTTAAAAAATTGTTGGCCAAAGACACCAGGGGAAGAATTTTCCCCCTACTGGGGGGAAAGTTCAGGAGTGGACGCGTGCAGGCACGCCTCCGATCGGCGCCACCAAACAGGGATGTGCCGCCATTTTACGTAGGCGGGCCAATTAAGGCTCGCCCAGCATGATGTCCGCCAGGAAGCGCTATGCACTCCCCGTGCAGGCGAGGGGGGGATTCCTTAAGCCAAGAGTGCGCTCTTTCGCGCATGCTCGTTAAAGAGTGCACTCATCTCCCTGATGCTAAGTGCTGCCTCAGGGAGGTCAGCTTCAAATTTAAAAATGGTAAATGTAGAGAAATAAAATTTCCCTGACATGTCCCCTCATGCGACACTGTCACATGAGTTGGGACATGTCCATCACTTTTAACTAAACTTTTATTAAATTTTTAAAAACCTACATGAAACCTCATCCCACCTGTGGATGAGGTCTCATGCTTTTTCTGAAGCCTGCCAGGGCTCCCGGCCTGCCTGCCGACGTTAAGGTTGGATGGGCAGGTCCATTAACTAGTTCAATTAATTTTTAAATGGCCTCAATAGGCCGTTGACAGGTCGGTGGGCGCACAGCTGATTCGGCTGCGCCCCGCCGACTTGAAAACTGAAATGACACGGGGTGACATCGGGAGTTCCACCTGATGTCATCCCGTGTCATTTTATTCCTTGGAGTGTAGAAGAATGAGGGGAGGTTTGATAGAAGTTTACAAAATTATGAGGGGTATAGACAGAGTAAATGCGAGTAGGCTCTTTCCACTTAGATTAGGAGAGATAAACAAGAGAGGACATGGCTTTAGTGTGAAAGGGGAAAGGTTTAGGGGGAACATTAGGGGGAACTTCTTCACTCAGAGAGCGGTGAGAGTGTGGAACGAGCCACCATCTGACGTGGTAAATGCGGGCTCACTCTTAAGTTTTAAGAATAAATTGGATAGATACATGGATGGGAGAGGTCTGGAGGGTTATGGACTAGGTGCAGGTCAATGGGACTAGCGGAGTAATATTTCGGCACAGACTAGAAGGGCTGAATGGCCTGTTTTCTGTGCTGTAGTGTTCTATGGTTCTACGCATCAGCAAGCGGGCCCCGCCCCCTGCTCGCTGACCTCAATAACCTGGCCCAGGGATAACTTACCCTACTGTTCTTCGAATCCTGTCACTAGATCTTTTCTAGCTCCCTGAAAGAACAGCTCTCAGTTTAATATCTCATCTGAAAGATAGCACCTCTGAGAGTGCAGCACCCCCTCAGTGGTGCACTGGGATGTCAGTCTCGACTTTATGCATAAGCCTCTGGAGTGGAACTTCAACTCATGACCGGTTAACCCAAAGGGGAGAGTGCTACCACTGGAGCAAGATGGACACCTTGTTAAACAACCATTGGGTGAGTTCATTGTGGTTGGGAGTTTCCATTGTTGGTAAGCTGACATTTTAAATTGTTCCTTTAATTCCTTTTTTTAACAGTACTATGGAAATTTGTGTTAGATAATGTGCAACATCTGAACTACACGGAAAGTGCACATACATAAAATCTTGATGTTACGAGTGGACCTTCAATGGAATTGCTCATGAGACTCAGGGTACTCTGGTTTATAATGATGGGATTTTATATAATAAAGGTTGTGTTAACAACAAGAAAACTCAAGCTTGTCACAAGGGAAAAAATCACAATGCCACTTTCTATCCATTGTCCTGTATGCCTCAGAAACCTGGACAATAAGTAAAGATCTATGGAAGAAAATAGAGGCCTATGAAGATGATACACCATACCCTAAAAATTCCATGTATAGACCATAAGCCCATTGAAGGGTGCTTGAAATTGCAAGACCAAAAAGTGACCAGAAAAGAAAAAAAAATGTCAGTATTCCAGTCATTTGATCACAGTTGAAAATCCAAAGGGATCTCTTCTAGAGGGCAAAGTGGAGAGCAGTAGAACGAGGGGTTTACCTAGGTGTAGTTGGATGACAGACATAACAGAACGGCTGCAGATGAGCTATGGTGGATGTGTGAGAATTGCACAAAAAAGGCAAGCGTGACATACCATGACAGCAGATTTCCTGGTAGGAATAACTACAAGCAGGGACAGGACAGGTTTTATATCAGGCTTGTCCAGTATGTGGCCTGAGGGCTGGATTGTGGACCCTGAAGCCATTCTATGTGGCCCCCGGAGCCACTGTTCAAAATGCCAGTCAGACGGCTAAGTGGAATAGAAGATTATGCAAGGCCCAGAAGGGAACAGGCTGGCTGCAGGACCCATGGGGGGAACAGACTGGCTGCAGGGCCCACGGGGGGATCAGACTGGCTGCAGGGCCCACTGGGGGGATTAGGCTGGCTGCAGGACCCACGGGGGGAACAGACTGGCTGCAGGGCCCACGGGGGGATCAGGCTGGCTGCAGGGCCCATGGGGGGAACAGACTGGCTGTGGGCCCAGGGTGAATAGACTGGAACAGAAAGGCTGCAGGGCCCATGGGGGAACGGGCTGACTGCGAGGTCCAGACTGAAGAGACGCACGGCCGATGGTTGTGTGAGACCAAGCATGTTTGAGAGTCAGAGAGAGTGTATGTGTGAGAGAAAGAGAGAGAGTTTATGTGCGAGGGAGAGAGGAGGTGTATGTGTGAGGGGGAGAGAGAGTGTATGTGCGAGGGAGAGAGGGCATATGTGTGAGGGGGAGAGAGAGTGTATGTGCGAGGGAGAGAGGGCATATGTGTGAGGGGGAGAGAGAGTGTATGTGCAAGGTAGAGAGGGTGTATGTGTCAGGGAGAGAGAGAGTGTATGTGTGAGGGAGAGAGGGAGTGTATGTGCGAGGGAGAGAGGGCATATGTGTGAGGGGGAGAGAGAGTGTATGTGCAAGGTAGAGAGGGTGTATGTGTCAGGGAGAGAGAGAGTGTATGTGTGAGGGAGAGAGGGAGTGTATGTGCGAGGGAGAGAGGGCATATGTGTGAGGGGGAGAGAGAGTGTATGTGCAAGGTAGAGAGGGTGTATGTGTCAGGGGGAGAGAGAGTGTATGGATGAGGGAGAGAGGGAGTGTATGTGTCAGGGAGAGAGAGAGTGTATGTGTGAGGGAGGGAAGAGAGCGTATGTGTGAGGAAGAAAGTGTATGTGTGAGGGGGAGAGAGAGTGTATATGTGAGGGAGCGAGAGAGAGAATGGTTGGGATTTTCCATGCCCGCCGACATTGAGCATGTTCGGCAGCCTGAGCGGACAATATGGTGAGCAGGCCAAGTATCGATTTCACAGTGTTGTGAAACTAGTTTGCGATCATCCACTCAGTCCGCTGATAACGGGCCGCATTTCCTGCCATCAGATGTTGGGAACCTCATTGTAATACATCAGCATATCATTATAAGGCCAGCCCGCCGGACTCATACCCACACGCCGGATCGTCCTCCCACATCGGCAGGAAAACACGGCAAAATGTTTGACAACAGCACATAAGCGACGTGCACCTGGCGAACTGCTCTTCGCTCAGGACTTCAAGGTTTGTTTGCCTACCTTGCTTTGGTCAGCATTCGCAGTCAGGTTTCACAGATAGCACCACATCACTTTTAGGGGGGCTCACGGGTAGATGATTTGCCACATCAGCTAAATGTGGGTGGCTTTTCAATGGCTGCAGGGCTAAGTCTTGCTTGTGGAAGGAGGAGAAGTGACCTCAGGCAAGGGAAGAGGCTGCAGGGTGAGGGCTGTACTGGGGAAGGAGGGTATCCCAGGGTGTGTGTGGGGGC
The DNA here is from genome assembly GCF_964194155.1 of Cetorhinus maximus. NCBI lineage: Eukaryota > Metazoa > Chordata > Chondrichthyes > Lamniformes > Cetorhinidae > Cetorhinus > Cetorhinus maximus. Next base: position 140,628,047 of record NC_135882.1, on the reverse strand, counting down.
ACCTGTTGATCTGTGCAAGTGGCCTCAAGATGGTGAGGGCTGAGTAGTCAGTCTCCAGAGGAGATGAGGCCAGATGGTCATGTGAGGACTCAGCAGGTCTAACAGCATCTGCGGAGAGGAATACAGTTAACGTTTCGAGTCCGAATGACTCTTCATCAGAACTAAGGAAAAATAGAAAAGAGGTGAAATACTTTTCTATTTTTCCGTAGTTCTGATGAAGAGTCATTCGGACTCGAAACGTTAACTGTGTTCCTCTCCGCAGATGCTGTCAGACCTGCTGAGTTTTTCCAGGTATTTTTGTTTTTGTTTTAGATCTTCAGCATCTGCAGTATTTTGCTTTTATATTATGGAGATGTGAGGATATGTTTGTGAGAATGGGTGGTGATGTACCTTGAGCTGGCAACAAATGAGATGCCCGTGAATGTGTGATGGGGTTGAGTGTATCAGTTTAGAGTGATGAAATAGATGCCATACCCTGGCTGCACAGATGAGAACGTTAATCCTCTATCTGTATTGGATGGCCAACGTCTCCTGTGCAGCATTGGCACTGACGAACACTGAACTGCAAACTACGCCAATTGTCAATGATTTTACGCGGCCCGTCGACTTTTATGGTTGGCGGACGGGCCATATCGGCCAGATGGCCTTCACGTTTTCACTACAAATTCCATCCAGGGCAGATAAAATGTCTGGGGTTAAATAAAATAGAAGACGTTTGAGGGATGAGGTGTTATGTGGTTTGCTGTCAGGTGCTTGAATTTGCAGTATTGACACAGTTTGCAGCAGTTTATTGAGCTCACTTCATTTTTATACTACTGCAGCTCCCTGAGGCAGCTCCACAGCAGCTGTCAGCCTTCAGGTAGCGCCCACCCACACCCTCACTGATCATCCTAAAAGCCCAACTGATTCAATGATGCCCATCAGGGAAGGAAACCTGTCATCCTTCCTTGATTCACAGAATCACAGAATTGTTACAGCACAGAAGAAGGCCATTTAGCCTGTTGTGTCTGCAGTAGCTCTCTGTGTGAGCAATACACCCAGAGCCAATCACTTGCCTTCTCCCTGATTCACTCTACATGTGACCCCATTCTCACATCAATATGGCAGACTCTTAACTGCCCACAGTAGCCAAGGCAATAAGGGATGGGCAATAAATACCAGCCTTGGCAGTAATGTCCCCTTCCTGAAAATGATTTTTTTTTAATTGACTTATACAGTACTGTTCTCACTCTCTAGTTCAGCAATCTATTTGCCTTGCCCAGATGCTACCTGTGCCTCAGCCCACCTTCTGCTGAAACCCTCATCCATGCCTTTGTTCTTTCTAGACTTGACAATTCCATGCACTTCTGGTTAGCCTCTCACATTCTACTTTGTGTAAACTTGAGGTCATCTGAAACTCTGCTGCCCGTGTCCTTATCACAAGTCCTGTTTACCCATCATCACTGTGCTCGCTGATCTACATTGGCTCCCGGTCAAGCAATGCCTCAATTTTAAAGTTTTCATTCTTGTTTTCAAATCCCTCCATGGTCTTTCCCCCTTACCCCTGCCATCTCAATCAGCCCCCCAACCCTCCAAAATACAACTTAACAAAAGCAAAATATTGTGGGTGCTGGAAATCTGAAATAGAAACAGAAAATGCTGGAAATACTCAGCAGATCTGATGACAGCTGTGGAGAGAGAAATGTTTCAGGTCAAGGTCCTTTCTTCAGAACTGGGTTGGAGGGGGGGTGAATCTCTGGTGTATGCCTGTTTTGACTTTGAAGTGATTTTTATGCCTGCTGATAGGTTAATTACCTCTCAAAGCTGTAATTGAACAAAAAAGTCACATTTTCTGTTGAAAAGTTCATCTGGTTTCTCATATGTATCACTGCTCATTGGATAGAAAATGACCAGTCACACAACACTAGCAAAATTTGACATTCTGTTGGACACAGCAACCATGACAGTTCCCTCAATCCCAGCTCAAGCTCCCTTATTCTTTGCTCATCCTGCTGCCTGAGCCTCACTCTGAGACTCCTGTTCTGTTACATAGTTTTCACAACTGAGTGACTTGGCAGGTCTCTCCAAAGTCATTGGGAGTCAACCATGTAATACGGCTTGGAGTTATGTGTATGCCAGTCAGGTTAAGGGCTTTTGAAGTTCATTGCATGCTGCCTCCTTGAATCCTTCTATTTCCAATTCTATCTGGCCTACAAGTGATGCCAATTGCAACAATGTAATTTGAAATCCTCTTTTATTCTACCACTCTTCTTCAAACTGTTTCCTCCAAGTTTTCTAAAAGGTGTAGGATATACATTTGCAGCTGCCAGTCACCCTCTTGGTACTGCACTCAAGTAGCCATTTCTCAAAGGTAAAACTGGACATGGAGTTTAATTCTGGGGAATCACAGGGCCGAATTTCCACTCCTGAGCCAGGTACACAGAGTCCGGAAAATTCTCGACTCCTCAAACCTGATTCAGGAGAAACTTCCCCAAAAAGTCCAATTTTCATTCTGGGGCGGGGGACGGGTGCAGGAGTCATAATGGCCGTTAAATGGAGTCGGGCCTGCAAACCCCAGAAACAATGTGATGGCAGCCACAGGGGCTGCCCAGTGCTGAAGCGGGTTGGTTAAAAGGCCCAATTTGGTGCCCTGGGACCTTGTCCCACTTATAATGAAAACAGAAAAACAAAAATAGCCCTCTAGCCCTCACCCCTCACTTTCCACACACTCCCCATGCCCCAGTCTTGCCAATTCTTTTCATCTCATGCCCCCGACCCACCCCATGGCCCCTCATACCCCTCATGCCAACCTATACAGTTCTAACCATCTCCCCATGATCCCTCATACCCTGCATACCAAACTCATGATCTCCTGTTGACCAATCAGGGTCAAGCTGCTTGGTTTAAATTTCAAACATTGGTTGGCAGTTAACTGTCAGCCACCATCATTGGTGCATTCCCCATGTAAATGCCTCTACCAATCAGAGTCCACTTGCCAACCAATCAGCAATCTCTTCACATACAGTGTAAATTGTTGCTTTCCCCTTATATTGGTATTCTTGTGAGTGTCCTGATGAGTGCAAGATGAAAAAGCTTTGACATGTCTCTTTTTTGAGCAAAACTCAAGTTCTGTACTACTAAAAGACTAAAGGTCTAAGTATCTATTGCAGATTTCACTACATTAAAAACAACTCTCCCTGATAAAAGTCAATACATTCAAATCCCTTCAAGTACTTAATCCCTTATAAAACAAACACCTGTATTTTATCCCCACATAAAAGACAGCTAATCCCTGTGTAACCACTTGGAGCTGTCAATCAAACTATGAATTTACAGGCCCCCCACTGTGATAATGCTAGATTGTGGATGCAGTCAAGCAGCACTAATGCTATAATAATAACCCTCAGGCTTATGTCAATGGACATCTATTGAAATTGTAAGCACTGATTTCTTTCAACTGCAGGCTGTTTTTTATTTCAACATTTAAAGGACCGCTCCACAGACCTTAACCACCTTCTATGTACACTCATGTCCACTTGACAAGGGCTACCTGTACCTCTCCAAAAGGGTACCTGATCTCTCCAAAAGGGTGCCTGATCTTTCCAAATGGGTGCTGATCTCTCCAAAAAAACTCCAGCAGGTTTAGAAATGTTCAACCAATTCATAATACCATAAGTCATGTTTTGGAAATCCAATTAATGAAAATTTCTTCTGCCTGAAGGCGGCTGCACTTTTAGATGTACTGCTGCCTCTGTGAACCATGGATGTGTGAAATATCTTTTTTATTCATTCATGGGATGTGGGCTTTGCTGGCTGGGCCAGCATTTACTGCCCATCCCTAGTTGCCCTTGAGAAGCTGCCTTCTTGAACCGTTGCAGTCCATGTGGTGTAGGTACACCCAGAATGCTGTTAGGAAGGGAGTTCCAGGATTTTGACCCAGCGACAGTGAAACCAAGACATGACTCATGGTATTATGAATTGGTTAAAAATTTCTAAACCTAGTGGAGTTTTTTTGGAGAGATCAACACCTATTTGGAGAGATCAGGCATCCTTTTGGAGAGATCAGGTACCCCTCTCCTCCCCACCCTAGTGGAACTGTTGGGGCTGGGTTCGATCCAGATTCAGGGCTCTGGTGGCATTTTGGCTAAGTTGCAGAGCCCTTCTGTTGCTGCAAATATTCAGGCCACAGTCTTTCCATATGTTTTAAAACAGAACAATCAGCATTTAACAATCAAGAACAGAAATATTGGTTATCCACTGGCTAAAAGACAGGCACAAAAAGCAATTAGAAAGACAAATGGAATGTTGGCCCTTATTTCAAGGGGGCTGGAAGAAAAAAGGATGAAAGTTCATTTCAGCTGTATAGAGCCTTGGTTATACCCCACCGGGAATACTACATTCGGGCACTGCACCTCAGGAAGGATTTATTTAACTTGCAGGGAATGCAGTGTAGATTCGTCAGAATAATACCAGGGCTAATGTAGGTAACTTATGAAGATAGGTTGTGTAACTCTGACTTGTAATCCCTTGAGTTTAAGAAAAGTTGAGGGAACCAATTAAGGTGTTTAAAATGTAAAAACCCTTTGATAGTTTCTCCAAATCCGCCCTATATCTTAAAATTAGAGCCAGACCATTCATGAGTGAAATCAGAAAAGACTTCTTCAAACAGAGAACAGTGGAAGTCTGGAATTTTCTCCTCCAAAGGATTGTGGATGCTGGGTCAATTAAGGTTTTCAAGACAGAGCTCTAGATTTTTGCTATATAAGTGTATCGAAGGATCTGGAGCAAATGCGGGTAATTGGGGTTAAGGCACATCTCAGCCATAACATAATTGAATGTCGGAACAGGTTCGAGAGACTGAATGGCCTATTCCTGTTCCTATGGTTTAGCCCCTTCCTTAACCAAGTTTTAATATTTGCTGCTGTCCATCCTAGAAATCAACTAACCTAGAACAGACTGGAACAGAACCTAAGTGTCTCCTATTCTACATGGCTGATTACCACATCAACTGGTGCCTGAACCATCTGAGGGAGCCATCAGTTTCTCAGAGTCTGCAAGTTAAATGATTTATCACTGGGTGTAGGAATGGCCAAATGCAACATTTCTGTGTGACGTCTGTAGGCTGACAATGGTAAGTAAAGGAGGAGCATTTAGAATACAATGAATTTGGCTGCAAGGGGGAAAGTGGATTATCATTGGTACACGTTTCGTATTTGTCTTTTGTATGAAAAAACCTTTTACTTTGACACAACAATTTTACCCTCAACTTGAGAAGAGAAACTGGTTATACAGCAACAATGGCTGACAGATACATAGTCACGTCAGGAAAATATGTCATGACAATTCTTCAATGATTCAGCAGAATGTAACCTTCCTTAAAATTATAAATTACTATTGATGAAACAGTCTTGCCCAACAATCTCCTATAGTGGCCCCTACTGGTAGATATCAGCTAAAGCAGAAAGCTTCGATGTGAGAGGGAAACAATTTTGTATTTATTTAAAGGTGGTCTAACTTCTCATTTGAAATCCTTTGTAACATCACAATGGTCCAGATCACTACTAACACTACTCTGGCCATTGTTTTTTTTAATTCTTTCATGGGATTTGGACACCACTGGCTGAGCCAACATTTATTGTCCATCACTAGTTGCCTTTGAGAAGGTGGTGGTGAGCTGCCTTCTTGAACTGCTGCAGTCCATGTGGTGTAGGTACACCCACAGTGCTGTTAGGGAGGGAGTCCCAGGATTTTGACCCAGCAACAGTGAAGGAACGGTGATATAGTTCCAAGTCAGGATCATGTGTGGCTGGGGGGGAGCTGCAAGTGGTGTTCCTATGCATCTACTTCTTGTCCTTCTAGGTGGTAAAGATCATGGGTTTGGATGGTTCTATTGAAGGAGTCTTGGTGAGTTCCTGCAGTGTACCTTGTAGATGGTACACACTGCTGCCATTGGTGAAGGAGGGGGTGATTGTTGAGGCGGTGAATGGTGTACCAATCAAGAGGGTTGCTTTGTCCTGGATGGGGTCAAGCTTCTTGTGTTGGAGCTGCACTCATCCAGGCAAGGGGAGAGTATTCCATCACACTCATAACTTGTGCCTTATAGATGTCCGACAGGCTTTGGGGAGGGGGGTCAGGAGGTGAGCTACTAACCACAGAATTCCCAGCCTCTGACCTGTTCTTGTAGCCACAGTATTTTCAGCTCAGTTTCTGGTCAATGGCAATCCTCAGGATTTTGACAGTGAGGATTCAGCGATGGTAATGCCATTGAATGTCAAAAGGAGATGGTTGGATTCTCTCTTGTTGGAGATAGTCATTGCCTGGCACTGTGGCATGAATGTTTCTTTCCACTTATCAGCCCAAGCCTGAATGTTGTCCATGTTTTGCTGCATATGGCATGGACTGCTTCAGTATCTGAGGAGTTGTAAATGGTACTAAACGTTGTGCAATCATCATGTGTGTTCAGGTCACAACTTTCAAATATAGATTAGGCCCTTGTTTGCCTGCAGTGAAGGCCTTGGTTGACTTCAACATCGGTGAAGATAAGATGTCACTAGGTGGAAATGGTGTGGCCTGAAATTGGTAAGCGGACTTGGCCTGATCTTAATCCTTCCCATGCACCAAAATTGAGACCAAAAAGTTCTTCCAGTACCATCACTGATCAGTACGATTAAACTCAAGCTTTGAGCTAACTGACCACAGCTTCTCCTTTTCTTACACTTTCTCTTCTGTTCTTTTCAGACCTGATGGTGTCTTCTACTTTTTGCCTTGGCCTTTTGATTAGGTTTCTTGATATTTAAAAAGGTTTATGGACTAGTATTGATCAGTGATGGTACTGGAAGAACTTTTAGGTCTCAATTTTGGTACATGGGAGGGATTAAGATCAGGCCAAGTTCACTTACCAATTTGAGGCCACACCATTCCCACTTGGTGACATCTTATTTTCACCGTCATTGAAGTCAACCAAGGCCTTCACTACAGGCAAAACAAGGGCCTAATCTAAATTTGAAAGTTGTGACTAGAACACACATATGAACATACAAATTAGGAGCAGGAGTAGGCCATTCAGCCCCTTGAACCTGCTCCACCATTCAGTAAGATCATGGCTGATCTGATTGTGGCCTCAACTCCACATTCTGCCTATCCTCAATAAGCTTTGACTCACTTGTTGGTCAAAAATCTATCTAAGTCTGCCTTAAGAATATTCATTGACCCTGCCTCCACCACTCTCCGGGGAAGAGAGTTCCAAAGACTCACAACCCTCTGAGAGAAATAAGTTCTTCTGATCTCCATCTTAAATGGGAGACTCCTTATTTTTAAATTGTGTCCCCTAGTTCTAGACTCCCCCACAAGGGGAAACATCCTTTCAGTGCCACCCTGTCAAGACCCTTCAGGATCTTAAATGTTTCAATAAGATCACCTCTCATTCTTCTAAACTCCAATGGATACAGGCCCAGCCTGTCCAACCTTTCCTTATAAGATAACCCCCTATGATGTCACTTTCATGTTGACGCATGGGGAAACCTGCCTGGAGACAAACTTGCCAGAAAAATCTGGCAGCCGGCAGCAACTGGCCTCCAGAGGCCAAGTTAATTAGAAAAAAAATACTTTCCTGTGAAATATTTGTGGGCCTAGGAGGAGTTAGGCTACTTTCCCCAGGCCTCATAAGGAGTCCTCAGGTACCCCAAGCCCAATCTTGCCGCTCCCTCTTGCTGTTAGCATTAACTGCCAAAGCCTTTCCTCAGCACAAACTATATTGTCAAGGTCCCGGGCGTCCCAAGGTTCCTGACCTGATTTTCCAATGCTGTCTGCTGGCGTTGAAGACAGTCCAACCAGTTGTGGGTGGTGCGGGACTCACTTTTAAACCCCCATTAGGTTTTCCTCCACCATTATCCCTGCCTGTCCTGAATAGCCACTGCCCCCCACCGCCCAGTTAAATCAAGATGTATGTGCCAGTAGCTATCAGTAAACATTTGAAAAAAACTATCAGAGGGAAATGATTTATCCAGACCTATTCTACACAACTGTAATATCTTGTGCATTGCCAGTCCCCACCCTACCTGGAAGTCATATAATCTTCTGGGAGAGGCAAAAAAATCAAGTTAAAGAACTTGGCCAATAGTGGGAAAAAAGGAGAAATTTGCTCTCTGATTTTTTAAAAAATTCATTCATGGGATGTGGGCTTCGTTGGCTGGGCCAGCATTTATTGCCCATCCCTACTTGCCCTTGAGAAGATGGTGGTGAGCTGCCTTCTTAAACTGCTGCAGTCCATGTGGTGTAGGTACATCCGCAGTGCTGTTAGGAAGGGGTTTCCAGGATTTTGACCTAGCGACAGTAAAGGAACTCCTTTAGGTTATTAAAACAATCTGTTCAAGGTGTCATCGGACTTCAGGCGATATCATGACCAATTAAGTATCCGCCTCTGGGAGCTGAGTGGCCTACTCCTGCTCCTACTCCTATTCATGCTAATTCTCTCAATAGTGTCCTCAATTGTCTTCCTGCCACTGCCACACAGGTTCTCAACATTGCACTGATCCCATCCCTGCAAAAAGGTGAGCGATGCTGGGTTGGTGTCGGGAGGGGGGGCGGGCTCACTTTTATGGTTTAGTACCACAACATCAAACACTTCTCAAAATTCTCTTTTGAATTTAAACCAGCATATAAATAACAGTCTAAATTTACATTATGCCCTAAAGTAGGCACAATTCTGATAATATGCTTTGTTGATGTACCGGAGGCTTCAGGATCTTGGGCCTCTTCAAAATAAATGTAAGAAACTGAAAACCAGGAGTGAAACAAAAGTAGGTGTTGACTCACCATCACCTGTTTTGTTACTCTTGCAAAAACTGGGAATGAAATCCTTATTTTTCACTAAGAGATTGCTCAAAGAAAGATTTTACAAATCACTACTCCATCCTAGATTCACCCCATCTTGCACCATCCTGTTTAAAATCTAGTAGAAAGTGGTCACACTGTGGGACTAAAATCTTTCTGGGGGGTGCGGCGGAGGGAGAATTCCCGATCATCCGTTGTTACTTTGGCAAAAAAATCCATTGAAATCCCAAAGAAACTGCATAAAGGGCTTTTACCATAAAGGGCCTTTTTAGAGACCCAATCCTATGACATAAGTGCTTCTAGAAATGATTTCTCTCAGGATATTTCTGTCACACTTTTTTTGCTGTTGGAGTTTCTTATTTATTAACTACATTTTTCCACTTAATTTGCCTGTTCCTCTCTCACCTTAAACAACAATTAGAATTTTAAAAAAAATATTATTTGCACAATTATTTAGTACAAGTGTAATGTAACATCATATGGAACATGTGGTGATAGGCCATAAATTCACAGCGTACAACACAACTTGTATGACAGTTTGGGGAAGGGAAAACAATCCAGTTCTTGAGTTAAGGTAATACAGAATTGTTGTACCATGTATCATTCTTCTCTGAAAAATTCAGATCAACAATTCAATCTGCATTTTTTCTGAGATGCTGGTAGATGCCTGACTGAGAAATCCTGGGGATAGTGTTATTAGTTTAAAAGCCGCAGACACCAATTATGGTCTATTGTGAGTTGGCGTTAGAGAAGTCAGAATGGTAAGGTTGTATTAGCTACAAAGTTGAATTGTTTTATAAATATAGTGTTTTCTTTGTAACCACTTTCTTAACATCAGTTGATAGCTCTTCTATCGTTAGAGAATCAGCATTGGGCCTCCAATTTCACCATTGCTATGGTCACTCTGTCTACTGCGTGTGGGTGTAATGAAAGAAAGACAAAGCCTACATTAATACAGCACCTTTCACAATATCCAAAATCACTTTGCAGCCAATTAAGTACTTATGCATTGTGGTCACTTGTATAATGTAGGAAATGTTATCAAATGGCAGAGCAGGCTTGAGAGGCTGAATAGCTTACTCCAGCTCCTAATACGCATATTCGTATGTCATTCTGGATGAAAGAGATGAGCTATGCTAGATGGCCTTTGTCATCCATAACTATCTTGTGAACAGAGGCTGTAATCATGGCTGGAGTTTTGTTTATTTTGTTGCTAATGGAAGTTTACTGCAAGCAGGCTTTGTAGGGTGAAATTGCCAGGACAGGAGTGTATAATGGGCTCATAGAGAATCTGTAACCTGTTTTATCCTGCATGTGATTCTCAAGAGTCTTTTCCATTGCCTTCAATCTTGTCCTTTTGTCCACTTACTTGTTATCCCACTCTGTCTTGGTACTTTTATTAGTTTTTTGCATTATTAAAATATCATGATAAAATTGTTTTGAATAGTAAATATTGAAAATATATTGTAATGAGAAGCAGCAATCAGCAGAGTCTTCAGACTTGCTGATCAAGAAAACACAGACAACATTGTGAACCATTCAATCTTTGTTCTCTGGCCTCTTAAAAGTTGTGTCATACAGAGACACCTGAGGGCTCTAATGCTTCTCACCGACAGTGAAGACCTATGTTGTTCAATCATTCCAGTTTATTGCTCAGGAGTTATTTGACCTTTCTACCCTGAAAGATTACTGATAAAATAGAATACAATTACACCTCATGTATGAAATAATTATATTGAAAAAATATATATTGTATGTATCCAGCAGGAGAAAGTCTTCTGCTTCTTCTATAGAATGGAAACAATCTTGTGCAGTTTATCTGGTTTGCAAGTATTGAATCTTTCCCCCAAAAATGAATTTACTGTCACTGTGTCCATATGGTGCAATGTTCAGAACATGTTACTGAGAGCTGAGGCAGTCACCAAAATCAGTGTTATCGTTTACACGGTGTCAGAAATAACTAATGGGATATTTTCCTGTCAAATAAACAATATTACTGTTAACTATGCTGTTAAAATATAATGTGTATTTGTACTCTCTGGTTTGTTTAAAAGTTGCAGTGGGATCATCTATAAGGTGCACACAAACTAACACTCCATTATATCTTCGCTGCTCTTACTATTAATGACCCATGGTGCATCTATAATCGGACGATATTTGTAACCAGGTGCCAACAATGGGCATTAGTATTTTACTAGGTTCTTTCTGTGATTGTTTCGTGAATTGATTGGTGAATCTTGAAAGGAGATTAAGTATCATGCATGATTGAGGAGGAGGGCTAAAGCCGGTTAAGCGGGGGGTGGAATAAGGAATCCCGAAATAGGAGAAGCACCAGGGCCCATGATTTCTCTCACTGGCCCTGGTCAGGAGCAGCAGGAGTGTTTCCCCTGGGTCCTGGTTTCCCCTGTCCTAAACTCCACAACGCCACCTTCCCTCCTGATGTGACACCTCAAAACTCCCTCTCTGCCACTTACCATATCATTGCCTGCCGACAGCCATGTTACCCTCCCTTCACATTGGTTCCAGGTAAGAAGCGAACTGGTGACACTTAAATGAGGCCCGGCTGTTGAAAACATCTTCCTGTCTTACATATGGGGAATCAACTTGCTAGGAGCAATTTATTGCTGGAGGCCTGCTCCAAGTTAAAATCCGGCCTACTGACACTCTTATGTCTTGAGTCTATGAGTTCACTAGTAAATCCGAATTGCATGCCTTCATATACTCCTGTTAGTTGATGCTCACTATCAATAATGGAGAGAGACAACATAAGAACAAACTGTGATTGTTTATTGCAACAGAAGGCAGAGCACTAAATCCTTGTGTGCTCCCACAACCACCTCCAGCTCCAGATTTCCAGTTAACCAATAGCCCGTGCTGTACAGTGATTGGTCAGTACTGTCACATGGTTAGTTCACACGAATTTTCTTAAAGGTACATGATACTCCATTCCACCACATCTCCCTTTATTAAAAATTACAGTTGACAAACTTAATAACGTGAACTATTTACACTAATAACTATTTACAAATCAAGTCTCTCAGGAGGCTTTCTTGGATGTCTAAAGTGTTGCAGTTCAACAACCTCGGCTGGTTTTTCCGAGACCTCTATTTCAGGGGACAGATGTCCACTAGATTCCTCAGTGGAAATTGGCAAATTTATCTCCCCGACCCCCTCGGGTCCCACAGGCCCCACTGGTACGTCCAAATCATGTGACCTGTCCTCTACATGTGGCACAGACTCAAGCGTAGATGAAAACTGCATTTCTTCTTGTGGGACTGACGTCCTTTTGCAGAGATGATCCACGTGTCATCTAATTATTCAACCATTAACCGATACGTGATAGGAGAGGGGTCCAGTTATTGCACTCACCTCGCCTAACAGCCAATCGGGCCCATCTCCAAAGCTCTTTGCGAGGACCGCATCTCCCACCATGAAAGTTCTTTCACGATCATGACCATCATGCCTGTTCTTCTGCGCCTCTTGGTTTTTCTCTACCCTCCCTCTAAATTCAACCAGATAAGGGTCAGGCAGGTGCGGAGACGTTTCTTCATTAGTAGTTCTGGGATTCCTACCCTGTTCAGACCAGACAAATCCATGAGTGGACAAGCCAGGACCCACTATTGTCTAATGTCGGGAGCAGGTCTTGAATGGTTGGTCAGGTGGATCTAAATCCGAGGAGATGAAGCCTTATTCTGATCACAAATATGAACTCTCCTGCCTGGATGGCATATTACTCTGGGGAGCAAGGGTTATCGTGCCCCCGAGGGGGCGAAGGCCGTTATTGGCCGAGCTACATAGCGCTCACCCGGGAATTAGCAGAATGAAGATGCTTGCACGCAGCTATTTGTGGTGGCCAGGCATGGACTTGGATATCGAAACCCTGGTCAAAAGCTGTCCTCAATGCCAGCAGGTGCAAAAGCTCCCTCCCGTTTGCTCCATTGCACCCATGGGAATGGCCAGGGCTCTTGTCTAATTTCGAATATGTGGTGACCCCTGCCAACTTCAAATACAACTCTTCAATCTTGGGTATCGGGTGTCTATCAAGTTTGGGCATCTTATTGACAGTTAGCTTATAGTCACCGCATAAGCGCACATTTTGGTCCAGCTTCAGTTCAGGTACGACGGGTGCCGCCCACTCAGAAAATTGCAAGGTTGTAGGATGCCCAATTTTTCCAGCCTGCCCAGTTCAGTTTCAACCTTGTCCCATAGAGCATAAGGGACTGTTCTGGCTCTTACAAATCTGGGGGTTACATTTGGGTCTACATGGATCCTGGCCTGTAGCTCTCGAATCCTTCCTAACTCGTCGTTGAAAACGGAAGCATACTTTTGCAACAATTCCTGCAAGCTTTTCATTATAATTTGAAAAATTTTGGCCCATTTCAATTGAATCTTTTTGAGCCAGTTGGGGCCTATTAAGCTGGGGCCCTCTCCAGCTACCACTATCAAGGACAGCCTTTCAGATTGATCACCATACATCACCGAGACTTGACATAATCCTTTCAGTCTTATTTCTTCACCCACGAATGTTCTCCGTTTAGTGTCCGAAACTTCCAATCTTAAAGGATGGGTTCCTTTATTCAAGTATCTGAATGGATGTTCTCCAATGATGGACATCGACGCTCCAGTATCAATTTCCATCTTAACGGGTTGTCCATTGATTATAGTGACTACTTGAATTGCCTTGGTTCTACCCACTTTCAGGTTACATAATGAATGGATATCTGATTCTATTTCTTCTGGTTCTTCCATGAGACATAGTTCACGATTTCTCCCTTTGTCTTTAAAATGCTGTCTCAGCCTATCTCTGCAGTGCCGCCTTATGTGACCATAGCGGTGGCAGAAAAAGCATTTGACTTGTTTGAATTGTCGATCGCCCACTGGATGCCTGAATGCATTTCTCTCATTCATTTTGTGGGTTTTCAATGTGGCACTGCTGTTTTTTACTGATCTGTACATGGGGGGTGTTTCCCATCTTTCTGTGGGGTCTGATGTTTTCGGTCCTTTTGTTGCCGATCTGACCCGCTCTACTAGATGGATGGTGCCATTTGTGCACCTTTATAGCTTCCAAATTTCCAGCAGCACTCTCCATGGCTGTGGCTAATTCTAACACCCTATTGAAGTCTAGATTAACTTCAGCTAGCTTCTAATGACTTCCCAGTTAATGACAAATTCAGGTGTTTGGCTTATAGCAGCTTTCTTGACTGCTGTCGATCGATTCATGTTTTGCCTTCCCCAGAGTTGCGCTGTCTCTGGGGTCTCTTATAATCTTTTGTCTAAAGCCATTTTTCGTGCATGTACCTCTTTAAATGTATTGCCGCATTAAGAGCAGTTGCCATTTTTTATAATTCGCTCTCTGCAGCTTTCCTGTTCTGGGTTTAGCATCCGTTTTGGCAGGATCCACACGATCGTAATTCTGTAGGGTTTTTTCTCAAATTTAAAGCTGCAGCACTGCTTTCTGCTCTGATTGCCACCTATTTGAGAAAGTAAGTACAGAAACTCTTTCTAATGTTTTGCTCACCTGTCTTGTGAATTCTCATTCGGGGCCTTGCAATTTTGCTATTTTAATCCTCAGTGCCAGTTTTATGTCTTGAGTCTATGAGTTCACTAGTCAAGTCAACTCAAATTGCACGCCTTCATGTACACTTGTGAGTTGATGCTCGCTATCAATAACGGAGAGAGACCGACATGAGAACAAACTGTGATTGTTTATTGCAACAGAAGGCAGAGCACTAAATCCTTGCGTGCTCCCACAACCACCTCCAGCTCTAGACTTCCAGTCAGCCAGCAGCCTGCGCTGCACAGTGATTGGTCAGTACTGTCACATGGTTAGTCCACTTTCATTCTCTTAAAGGTACATGGTACTCCACTTTACCACAGAAACTAACTGCATTGCCTCAGTATAGTGTAAAGACAATAGCATCAGTCATGTCCCACCCATATAAGCATTGATCAGAGATACTGACACTAACTGTAGTGTAATAAAAGCAAAATACTGCTTTTGAGATGTGAAATAAAAACAGAAAGTGCTGGAAAAACTCAGCAGATCTGGCAGCATCTGTGGAAAGAGAAACGGAGTTAATGTTTCAAGTCCAATATGACTCTTCTTCAGAACTGTAGTGTTTGTATATTTGCCCTGATTAAGATCACGGAGGGGAAGCTGACCTGACCTTTGTGGTTTCACCAGCTGAGCAACTGATCGTGTTGTAATCTGAAGTTTAAATTAATTTATTCAACCGCACAATTTTTCATTCAACTAGCAAAGTAACAAGAATCCCCAGTTCAAATATAGCTTTTTCTCCCCTCTTGACAGATTAATCCCAGCTCTCAGCCAAACAAGAACCCTCCTTCAGGTCAAGCGTCTTCAAATTCAAGGGCCCCAGGCCACCATCTAGCATGGGGGCAGAAGGCTTAACAACACTGTGTTTGGGTTCCAGACCGCCAATATGCAATGCTAAAGTCGGCAGGTTGCAAGTAATTATAAAATGGGACAAGCCCAGATATTCTGAGGTACTCAGGACACCTGATGCATCTGAAGTAATTTGCTGGACTTAAGTTACTCTAACCAGATGCACAAGTGCTCTGCCATCTATCTTCCTGTTCCAGCCTGTCAGCACCTCCTGCCCATCAGTTACTTCTTTTTAAAATAGATATTAACTCTTTCCACAATAAATCCCCCTTCACTCTTGAAAGTGTTGATTTCTGATGGGGTATAATATCCTCTGTATGAAGTTCAGCCATTTAGTGGTACAGAACTTGAATATGGCTGAAAAGAGAGACATGTTGCCAAAGCTTTTCGACTAGCACTCATCAGGACAAATACAAGAATGCCAGAATGCCAAATTTCAAACAATCACAACAATTTATACTACAAGAGAAAAGGGTGCCGATTGGACTTGTCAACATATCAGCAACCTTTTCTCCTGTGGTATAAATTGCTGTGATCATTTGAAATTTTTACATTCTTGAGTTTGTCGCGACGAGTGCAAGATGAAAAGCTTTGGCAACATGTCTCTCTTTTTAGCAATATTTAAGGGGTTCATTCATTACCTGCCAACTTAAACTAATGTCAGCAGGTTAGCTGACGACATGGGGCATCATGTCCAAACTTGGCTCTATTCTACCTGACTTCTATGCATGTCCCACTATGAGCCTTTATATAGCAATCAGGAACCCTGACTGATGTGGTGAATTGGAGTGTTTCCATAGCCTGATATGTTAACTCAGCATAGACCAGAAATCGAACCTAGGATCTGCTTGCTTTGAATGGCTCGATTCTGCGCTTGGCAGCATAATTACTAGCTCAAACGTAAAGCAAAATCTAATTGAATTAATCCGCATTGAGCCCAGTTTTGGCCATTGTTCTTCGAAGTAAGTCAAATATATCTGTAAGGGTTCAAAGCAAGGTCATAAGGATGATAGCAGCTTTAAAATTAAATAGCCATAAAGATGTTATGGAGCTAAATCTATTTTCATAGGGAAAAAGAAAACAAAACTAAGTGGGAGAAAAGATATTGCCAAGTTTTATTACTATGAAGGGAATTAGTTGGGTGAACATGGGATCAGTTTGTAGAAAATAACTGGGTGGAGGGTTGGGGCGGGGCGGGGTAGTGGATGCAGGTCTGGGATTGAGGAGATCCATTAATAAAATAAGGGTCATGATGGTGAATAGGTAAAACTATGACTCTAAACTGGAAGAAGAGCTGTGAATGTGAGAAAGCATGAACGAAAACTGGGGAAATCATAAATAAAAATAGGGGGCAGGAATGTGAATGAGGAGAATCATGGATATAAATTGGGGCAGGGCTGTGAAGGGAGAAGGATGATATAAATAGAGGGCAGGACGGTGGACGGGGGAAACCATGAATATAAATAAGGGATAAGTCATTGAATAGGTGGCTTATAAATGGAATAGCCTATTTTATATAGAATAATGCATACTTGGGAGTGGGTTACAGGCAACGTACCTTCTAATTTTTGTAGTGTGCAATTTGTTTAAGTGCACAGGCCCTTTAAATTATTTTGAATGGCTACCCAATGTGTGGTAACCTAAAGGGGCCAACTTCTGCAGGGCAAGTTTCAGGTTGGCTGTACAGCTTGGAGAGAACGTTAGTTCTAAACTGGAATCTAATCTGGAGGTTTATATATAGAATAAAAGATACCTGATCACATGCTATAGATTTGAATCTAATTGAGGGATCCAGATGGTTTATATACAGAGTAATAAAATTGAAGAGTATTGGAAAATGGGAGGGGGTTATAGGCTGGACCCTACTGAGGGGATTGGATAAAGAAACTTGCAACCATATAGTGTTTTTCATATCCCCAGTATATCCTGTTTCCTGAATTAACTAATTTTAGTTAGTCAGTTATAAATTAGTCTTAGCATCCTTTGACTTTGGAGCTGAATGTGTGGACATGAGTGTTGGGCATAACAGAATTAGGGTCTGCTGTGATTTCCCCTAAAAGTCAGTAAACTTGTAAATAATCACTATAAAGTGGTGGTTTTCACACTGCAGCCCCAGACCCTCACAACCTTCATGAAGCCTAGGCAATTCAGTCATATTGTCACTTACATTTCTTAATTTTGTAGGCCTGGAGATTCGAAAAGGACTATTGTGCCTCACCAGGATACAAAAACATATTCCAATCAGCAACTTGAAACAGTTATTTACAGGGGAAAAACCAAGGTAAATAGCTACCTTCATATAGTTGAATTTAATTATTGAGAAACTGAGATAAAGGACCAAGGCCAAGGTACAGGATAGCATCAGGATTGAAAAGAATTGGAAAAAAGATGACACAAATGTTTGATGATTATTGGAAGAAATAAGGATGTCCTGCAAAAGAATAAATTAATGTAGAAGACAAATCTTGATTTCAATATAGGATGCGGGAAGAAGGAAGATTGTGTAAATCAGCACAATTTGTAGGATCATGATGAGAAAGCTCAGAGGAATAAACAGAAAATGTTTCAAGATCTTTTCCAGCACTGCTGTGTTAACTTAGACTATGTGCTTGTGTCCCTGAAGCAGAGTTTAAAGCCAGAGTCATGTGACCCAGAGGTGAGAGTGCTACCAACAAAGCCAAGTTGGTATCACCTGATTTTTATCACCTACTCTCCCAGTCGCATTATGGGCCTTGACCCTTCACCCAGTTTTCTCTGACCTGATAAATCTGAGTTGTCCTACTGAAGAAAGCAAAATACAAGTCATATCCAAAAACGCTTAAACTAACCATGGAATATAAACTTTGTTTGCCTTCTCAGGTGAATGTAAAAGATTCCTTGGGACTATTCAAAGAGGAACATGCAAGTTTTCTTTGCGTCAAGGCCAAAATTGATCACGTAACCAACAATCAGATTCAGGTCATTTATCTCACTACTGTTTATGTGATCTTGCTGTACGTACTTTGGGTGCTGCATTTATCTACAACAGTAACTACACTTCAAAAGTACTTAATTGGGTGTGAAGCACTTTAGAATGCCCTGAGAATATGAGAGGCTCTATATTAATGCAATTTATTTCTCTTCTTTATAAAACTCTATAATAACCAGTTAGCAAACTCACCTTGTTGGTTATCATGATTCCTATCTCACAGTTCATTAAATTACCCAAACCCCTCATTTAGATTCAGCCCAAAGCAACCAATGTATCTCATGCAAACCATCGATTTGATTCCAGACTTTAACTCATTCTCATGCATTTAGTTTTCTGATAGTTTTCGAAACTCTCTACACCCTGTGATTGGATTACTGCCTTGTAATCAGCTTCCAAGTATCCAGTAGCCTTGATAGGTTTGAGTCATCATCACAGTTTTGGAATGAATTGGAATGTATTTCTCCGGAGCCATACAAACAGAGAAAGATTATCAGCTCTGCCTTACGCTTGCACGCACGTCAATGCATATGGCTTTTCATTAACAGCTGCATATATAGATGGGACCAGGACATTAAGGGATTAACATTGGGGATACACTCCAACAGCAGTGTCACTCAAGCCCCTGATATTTTTAGGTTTGGCAACAGATTGCTCAAACAGGAAAGGGATTTTGTACAATTTCCCTTCCACCTTCTCGTCCCAACCAATTTATGGATTGGAGCAGAAACAAGCAATTTTCTTGGAGTTCCTTCCATCTGAAAGGCTGAATGGATAAATGGACAGTCTGGTGCAAAAAATGAATCATATGGGAAGAAAAACCTTACCCTCATGCAACAACTTATCACTTTCTTAGCATATTCCTAACTGTTTTATAACCAAAGGATAACTTTTAAAATGCATTCATTGTTACATACACAAATACGGCAGTCAAATTATACAGAGAATCTGTTTTTATTAATGTTGTTGATTGAGAAAGAAATGCTGGCCTTGATACCAGAGTTCTCTGTTCTCCTTCCATTACCTCCATTGGATATTTTAAGATCACCCTCTTACCCAAAGAGGCAGATAGGCCTGAATTCCAGGTCTCATCTGAACAATAACATTGCTGACAATATAATAAAACCATGGTACTGCACTGAACTGTCAGACCAAAGTATCCACTCAAGTCTGTTGTGGGAGTTGAACAACCTTTTGATTCAGGCAAGTTTGCTACCAATGAAGGCAAGCTGATATAAACAAAGAAGGACTCAAGTTTGATCCTAAGATTATGCCAAGCTAGCCAAAGTTTTAGGGGTGCTACATTGGGCTCAGTGCTATGTTTTGCCAAGCTATGGTTCCATTTACACTGGTCAGATTCTGCCATCTTGGTCAAGTGGCTATTTATGATTGAATAATGAATTTCTATTCAAGAGTCTGCAAAGGAGATTTACTAGAATTTAGATTTGCTAGAGATGAGGGTCTTCAATCATGTGAAGAGCCACATCCCTTGGCATATCCTTGCTCCACCATTACCATCAAGTCTGATTTAAGGAGGAGTATACGTAGGAGGTGCCAGAAGCAGTACAAGGCACATGTAAAAAAATGAGGTGCCAACCTAGTGAAGCAATAATGCAGCACTACTACATGCATGCTAAACAGTGGAAGCGGCATACTATAGACAGAGCTAAGCAATTTCACAAGAAATGGTTCAGATCAAAGCTCAGCAGTCCTGCCATATCCAGTGGTGAATGATGGTGGACAATTAAACACAATTAAACAACTAATAGGAGGAGTAAATTCCACAAATGTCCCTATATTTAGTATTGACAGAACCAAGGACTTCAGTGCAAAAAACAGTGCATTTGCAACCATCTTCAGTCAGATGCCGAGTAGATGATCAATCTCGGCCTCCTCCTGAGGTCCCCATCTATCTTAGAAGTCAGACTTCGCTCAATAGATTCACTCCACATGATCTCAAGAAACAGCTGATTACACTGGACACAATAAAGGATACAGCCTCTGACAAAATCTCATCTCAGAGCTAGCAGCACCTCTAGCCAAGGAAGTCCTGTCCACAAAAAGCAAGACAGATCAAATCTAGTCATTACTGCCAATTAATCTACTCCCAATCAAAAACAAAATGACAGAAGGTGTCACTGACAGTGATATCGAACAGCACCTACTCACCAATAGCCTGCTCAATGTTGCTCAGTTTCAGTTCTGCCAGGACCGCTTGGCTCCAGACTTCATTAGAGCATTGGTCCAAACATGGGTGGAAGAGCTGGATTCCAATAGGTGAGGTGAGAGCTATCATTTAATACAGTGGGATATAAAGGAGCGCTAATAATCTGAAGTCAATGGGAATCACAGGGAAAGTTCTACACTGGCTGAGGTACAACCTAGCACAAGGAGTAAAAGGTTAAAGACCTGAAACATTAACTTTGTTTCTCTCTCCACAGATGCTGTCTGACCCATTGAGTATTTCCCACATTGTCTTTTTTTACTACTAGCAGAAAGGAAGATGATTGCGTTTCATGAAAGTCAATCATCTCAGCTCAGGAGCTTTGCTACAGGAGTTCCTCAGGGCAGCTACTTCATCAATGACCTTCCTTCCATCATAAGGTCAGAAGTGGGGATGTTCGCTAATGATTGCATAATGTTCAGCACCATTCATGACTCCTCAGATATGGAAGCAGTCTGTGTCCACATGCAGCAAGATCTAGACAATATCCAGGCTTGGGCTGACAAGTGGCAAGTAACATTTACTCCACACAAGTACCAGGCAATGACCACCTTCAACATGAGAGAATCTAACTATCTCCCCTTGACATTCAATGGCATTACCATGGCTGAATCCCCTACCAACGATATTCTGGGGGTTATCATTGGCCAGAAACTTAACTGAGCCAGCCATATAAATATTGTGGCTACAAAAGAAGGTCAGAAGTTAGGAATTTTGCACTGTGTTAACTCATCTCCTGGCTCCCCAAAGCCTTTCCACGAGGCACAAGTCAGGAGTGTGGTGGAATACTCTCCAGATGCCTGGATAAGAACAGCTCAGACAATTCAGGAAGCTCAACATCATTCAAGGCAAAACAGCCATTTGATTGACACCTTATCCACTATCTTAAGCATTCACTCCCTCCACTACCAGCGCACTATAACTGTAGTGTGTACTATCTATGAGATGGACTGCAGCAACTCGCAAAGACTACTTCAACAGCATCTCTAGTATTGACCTCTACCACCTAGGATGACAATACAACAGCACCACCTGCAAGTAACACACCAATTTTCCAACATCCTGGCATGGAAATATAATACCGTTCCTTCAATGTCATTGGGTCAAAATCCTGGAATTCCCTACAAAGCAGCACTGTGGGTACAATAACACCACATGGACTGAAGCAATTCAAGGCAGCGGCTCACCATCACATTCTCAAGAGCAATGCATACTGGCCTCGCCAGTGATGCTCACATCCCATGAACAAGTAAAAAATAATAAAGGTGCGTAGAAGTAATGTAGGATTGAGAGATTTTTGATTTACTGTCCCAAAGGCCATAGTTACAAAGTTAATTGATTTTTAAAGAAGTTTAGAAATAAGAATACATTTGGAAATGGACAAAGAACCGAGAATTGGGATTACAAAGATAAAGAGAATTACATTTAACAAAGCGTTGGAGCAGGCTCGATGGGCCAAACAGCCTACTCCCAGGTATGAATGTACTTTGACTCTACAGAAAGTAAGAATTTTACTTTATATAGTGTCTTTCAAAGCTTTAGGATGTAGTAAGGTGCTTTACAGCCAATGTATTACTTTTGAAGTCTAGTCACTGCTAAAATATAGGTAAATTATTACCATCAATATTATAATGTAGTTGCAGTTAGTTAGCTCAACACTATAAGGGAGTTCAGTTCGATGCAGATGTACCAGGAGTTGTTTATTGCAAGTTATAAAGTGATACTGTGTACTGCCAACTTTGAGAAAACATCAGCTGAAACTTGGTGATAGAACTCTCATTTGAGTCAGAAGTTTGTGGGTTGAAGCCCCCACTCTAGGGCCAGGATTTCCCATGCCCACCAGCGTCGGGCATGTTTGGTGGCTGGAGCGGACAATATGGTGTGATCGGTTTCATGAAGGTGTGAATTTAGTTTACGATCGTCTGCTTAGCCCGCCAATGACAAGCTGCATTTCCCGCCATCGGACGTTGGGAACTTCTTTGTAATACATCTGCATGTCATTATTAGGACAGGAATCTTCCCCCCCTGCTGGATCATCTGTACACGTTGGCGGGAAAGCACACCAGTGTGTTTCACCATAGCATATAAAAGGTGTGCATTTGGCGGGCTGCACTTGAGGGAAACTCGGAGGTGAGTACACAGCAACAATATGAGGTGCTTGCCAGGGTCGCCTGTTGGACTTCAAGCTTGAGGTGGGGGGGGGTCAAGCCCTGCCTTGAATATAGCACACATACATTTGGGTTGGGGGGGTAGGGTGGGCAAGGGAGGCGGCCACGCGTTAGTGAAAACCTTGTATAAAGTGACCATTCCTCTGCAGCTGAGGCAGTTCAGGTGCAGCCACATTGCTATGATTGGAGTTGTGCTTCTAGCTTATCTGCCCACTCAGGCAATGCAGAAGCATCAAAGTACATCAAGTGCTCCAGAACTTTTCACCTCCTTCCCACACCCCTCAGCACAGACTGCAAAGTCATGAGCATTTTAGTGGACTGCAGAACAGCTGGACAACTGCACACATTGTACAATCTCCTTGCTAAAGCTGGCTATGAAGCAGTCACTGGTAGAGGCGCTCTAAAGCCCCTTGCAATGTCAGCAACCCGGTTTGGACTAGTTTCCCCGATGGTTCAAACTAACAGTGCAGCCCTGTAACTTGGGTTAGGAGAACGCCTGCGCCTGAGCTAAGAGCACAGCATGCAGTTCAGTGGGCAAATCTGCTGCTAATCGATCAGGTGGAGTGGGGCGGAGGTGTGTGGGGTTTTAGGCAGCCATGCAGCGCACTAATCTCTGGCCATCCAAGTGATGGCCAGCACTCTCCAGGAAACGTTAAGGGGCCTTCACACTTAACCAGGACAGGTTCTAAGTACACCCATGCTAACCCACGTGTCTCTCTCTTTCACCCTGCAGGAGGAGTACATCAGCATCATGGAGCCTGATAAACCAGGAGCAGAATTTTAGCCTTAGCGTGCGAGCTCAGTGGAGGCGGGCAGCCGCGGTCGGGAAACCAACCACCACCCACAATCGGCAGCGCACCGCGATTTCACACTGGCGGGCCAATTAAGGCCTGCCCAGCGTAAAAGGCAGCTGGGGAATCAGCGAGAAGGGGCGGGCGGGGGCAGGGGCATGATGTCCACTGAGTCCAATGGCAACCCAACGGCCAATTCAAAACCAGCCTAGGCAGCCCCTGGAAGGCTGCCAAGGATGAACGCTGAAGTCTCCATGGGAGGAGGCAGCATCCAGGTTCAGCAGCCACAATGTAGTAAGGTGCACATGGATGCAGTGCCAGACACGCTTCAACGATCTGCTGCAATCGGGAAGGGTGAGTACTGTGTTGGCATGGATCACTTTGCAGAACAGTTAAGAGCAGCCCACCCCTCCTCCCTGTGGACCTCAGAGGTGTTAGAGTGAGTGGCAAATGTCAATGAGGCAGGAGCTGACCAAGGGGGTGAGCCCTGGCTGCTTGGACTGAGTGCCTTGCGGATCCAGGGTCACAAATCGGCTGAGCCCTGTAAGGTGTTCCTCAGCTGGGGTTGGCCAGGCTGCAATGGCACTGCAGGTAGAGAGTGGACTAGTTTATGCTCCTCTATCCTTTCAGGAGAAGACATCCCATAACAATATTGAGAAGTCACGGACTAGCGGGGGACCCCCAAACCTCCTAATCCTCATGCGTTATGAGCAGGAGGACCTGGAGCTGGAGAGGCACCATGCACCTTGGTCAAGCGGCCGCTGTGAGGTTGGGGTGCCAGACGAAGGTAAGAGTGCAGTGCACTGAGGTGAGAATGTCAGTTATTGCAATCATTCTAGTCTATTCTCTATATTGATGTGAACCTCGAACCTGGAATCCCCATTGATAATGGAAAAGCGAGGGCACCATGATGCATATCTCTGTCTCACCAGGGTGCCTGGCATGTACGGTGACAGTGTCATGACTTAAACTAATGACATGTCCTTCTTGTCCCTTTTCGGCTCACCAGCAGGCGGTCGCTATGAGGAGCCTGAAGACCCACCCTTGATCCCGGAGGACCACCATGTTGAGCGTGCACATGCATCACACCCTCTCTGTCAAGCAGGCACCAACGCAGATGCTAGTACCTTGGTGGACATAAGATTGGCTAGTATCTCAGTGCACATTGGTGAAGGCACTTCACACTCGCTTGAGGTGCAGGTGGAAGCAGAGAGTGCCCAGGGTGTCGGTAGTCAGAGGACTGCTGGGGACCAGGACATTGTTCAGTTGATGACTGATGATGGGCCTCTGGAGCCGTCCATTAGGCAGCAGATGCTTAATGTCCAGAGGGATGTGCGGGAGGATCTGGTGGAGATACATGAGGGTATGCGTGCCATGGTGTCTGCTGTGGAGGAGTCCCTGCAAAGCATAAGCACTGCATTGAGCCTCATGGCTGAGTACAATGCCTCCTCCATGGAGAGAGTGGCGACTCTCATGGAGAGGCTACTTCAGGGGTTCCTGGGGATGAACTTGGACCTGCAACCCCACACACCAGCAATAACCTCAGCTGGTCAGTGTCAGTGTGGGAAATGGCTTGGGTAACCAGTGTCCCAGTTAGATGCCTGGCCATCAATGGTGAGCAGGGAGGTCCAATGCAACCTCACGTTGGTGCATGAGCTGCCTGTCATCTCTGCTCCTCTCCGAGCGCTCCGGATGATGGCAGCAGCTACTCTGCCACTCTGCCAGTGACCATGGCATCTGATGAGGCAGCGACAACTGGGGAGATGCCTTCCGGGGCACTGGCTGCTCCCTCCCAGGCGGGGCCTTCACAGGCTCCACGGGCCAAAGGATGACCACCAAGGTCATCAAGGCCAACAAGACAGCAGAGTCAACAGGCTGTCTCCAACGCTGGTGCCAGCGAGGGGGGAGTACCTAGACGTAACGCTCACAAATGTAAATGTAAAGCATCTTAAGCACAAGACAGACTTATCACGGGTGGTATTTTGTTCCCCCATTTTGCTTTAAATTTTTTCATGATGTGATTAAAAACACCAGTTAATGTAAATTTCAGCTATGTTCAACATTCACAATTAAATAAGATGTTATTTTGTGCTATTGGCCTCTGTATGCTTCATTTGTTCTGTAGGTGCAGGGAAGGCTATTATGTAATAGTGGACGTGTGTCTCCTGAAACTTTATTGCAAGGGCACAGAGTATATGTTGTTGACCAAGGAAATGATGCTATCAGCAATACAGTATGGAGCCTGCAGCTATGGCATGTGGTGGTGGTTCTTATTTGGTAGGCTAGCTGAAGGAGCGCTGGGGCAAAGCATCCCAGGTGTCCCTGCCTCCCAGCAGGTTACCCAGGTCAGCATCCATGCCCTCAGCATTCTCTTGACCATGCTTGTCCTCGGACTCACTACTGGACTCATCATCTGTTGCCTGTGCAGCTGCGTCAAGATCTTCTTCCTCCATTGGGGTCCCCCCTTACCAGAGCTAGATTGTGCTATCAGTGACCACTATCAGTGACACATGCTTTGGGGGGTATTGCAGTGCACCCCCTGAATGGTCCATCTGAAGGCATCGGAAGTGCATCTTGAGAAGACCAATGGTTCTCTCTACCATTGCCCTTGTGGAGGCATGGCTCCTGTTGTACCGCTGCTCAGCCTCTGTTCTTGCATGGAGGAGAGGCGTCATGAGCCGCCTTTTGAGGGGATAGCCCTTGTCACCCAGCAGCCATCCACCCAGCCGGGCTGGAGCACTGAAGAAGCTCAGCACCTGGGAGTGCCTCAGGATGTAAGCATCATGGGAGCTGCCTGGGTACCTTGCACACACTTGCAGAATATGCATCTTATAATCACACACTATCTGCATGTTCATGGAGTGGCATCCCTTCCTGTTGACAAAGGCACCCGGCTCACCCGCTGGCACCTTGATGGCCACATGTGTACAGCCAATTGCACCCTGGACGCAGGAGAACCCAGCCTGGCTGGCTTGTTCCATAGAATAATGAATGAATGTCAATGCAAGCCTGAACAGAGCTTCTGCCACCAGCTTGATGCAACTGTGGGAAGCTGATTGTGACACTCCACACAGATCCCGCACTAAGCCCTGGAAAGAGCTGGAGGCGTAGAGGTTGAGGGCCACTCTGACCTTCAGCGCACTGGGCATGGACTGTCCACCCACACAGTCGGAGCTGATCTCAGACCCAATCCTCTGACAGATGAAGGTCACTGTCTCCCTTGAGAGGTGGAGCCTCCTTCAGCATTGCACCTCGGACATATTGAGGTAACTGCATCACTGCCTGTAAACCCTGGCAGCAGGATAGTGACGTCTTCTGTGGCCCCTTCCGCCTTGGACTTCCTGTAGGCCCTGCCCCCCTTGTGCCTGCGCCTCTCCTCCCACAGGTCACTCCCCTGAAAGCTCCCTTCTGACCCTCTCTTCCTCCTCAGAAGAGGTGCCTCCAGCGGAGACCACAATCCCCATTATCAGGGTTATGGAAGACTATCTGATACCTGGAAGGGCCCACGCGGTCTGAATCCTCCAGGGGCCTGGAAAACAACAATGTATCCTGAAATGAAGCCTAGAAATGCTCAGAATGCAGCTCTGAAGCGAGATGAAGCTGTCCAGTTCACAGAAGCAACCAGCTGCAAGTTTGATCCAAAACTCCTCACTGCTCGCATTGACAATGCCATTGACCCTTCTTATCCCACCCGTGGATGAGCTTTTGCTAATTGTGGCCTGCCGCCTGCCCGTTTTGCCTGCGCGATGGCTGAAAAATCGCACGGGCTACGTAATGTCGGAGACAATTGGCGTGTCAAGGGCCTTAACTGGCCTCTTTAATTAATGGCAGATGCGCATCCGTCTCCATTGCGCGCCCGCCTAGCGAAATATCACGACAGTGCGCGTTGACATCGGCACGCTCGGTTGAAGTCATCACGCGTTATTCCACTTGAGCGGGTCGGACGCGCCCGCCTTGCGAAAAATTCTGCCCCAGCTGTCCGCCTGGTGGCTTACAGAGAGCAAAGATGATGGAGGAGAGAGGGACTAAGGCTCCTGGCTACGCAGAGGCAGGAGCTGCAACCTCAGGAAGAAGGGGAAGCTGGGCTCCCGCACACGCTGCCGAAGAGTCATAGCGAGCTGTCGCTGGTTGGCGCTTAGCAACACCCAGGGTCTATAGGGGCCGGTTTTCAATCCTGAAGCAGGACCGAGAAGCAATGTCGCTGAAGACTGTGCATGTCTAGGGGATTGGTCGGTCACATCTGCCAGCTACTGCATGATTTGGTGGCACGGGGACATGGAGGGCATCCACTGCCAATGGTCGTGAAAGTGACCATGGCACTCAATTTCTACACAAGTGGCTCCTTTCAGGACTCCACAAGTGAGCTCTGTGGGATCTCACAAGCCTCCACCCACAAATGCATCCATGAGGTCATGGATGTCATCTTTGCGAGGGCACACAACTTTGAGCATTTCGCTCAGGGCCAGGACAGCCAGGATGCAAGAGCGATTGGATTCGCCCAGATCTTGGGTTTCCCACAGGTGCAGGGTGCAATCGACTGCACTCACGTGGCGCTCAGATCTCTGTCGCAACACACAGTGAACTACATCAACCACATATTCTACTCACTGAATGTGTAGCTGGTGTGCGACCACTGGAAACGCAACCTGCAGCTGGGGGCACGGTTTCCAGGTAGTCTCCACGACTCATACATCCTCAGTCGGTCACAGATCCCTGACGTCTTCCAGGGTCCACAGAGGCGGCAGGGCTGGCTCCTCAGGGACAAGGGGTACCCTCAGCGGATGTGGCTGATGACATCTGTGTGGCGGCCTCAGGCTGCAGCAGAGCGACACTATAATGAGGCTCCTGCTGCAACTCGCAACTTGGTGGAGCAGAGCATCAGGATGCAGAAGATAAGGTTCTGGTGCCTGGACCGGTCTTTTGGAGCCCTACAATACAGTCCACAGAGGGTGTCACGCATCATCATCGTCTGCTGCGTCCTTTAGCACCTGGCGCTGCAAAGGGGAGAGGAACAGGCTGAGGAGGAGATGGAGGAGCTGGAGGCCTCCTCCAATGAAGAGGACATCAACAGTGAGGGGGAGACGAGGGTGAGGAGGTCCTTGAAGGCAACCATAATGGGGATGAAGCGCTTGCATTAGTTAGATGAGGCAGGCGCGCTCAGGAGGCCCTCATAGCAGTTGATGTGGAGGATGATGACGACATGCAGTGAGGTGACCCCTCACATTGCATCTGTGAACATTTGACCCCAGTCAGGGTTATGGCTGCGTGAATACCCTTTGTGAGAATGCTTCTGTCATGGAGACACAGTGGAAGCGATAAGAATTGCTCAATTGCGGGAGGATGATGATGACATGCAGTGAGGACATTCCGTAGATCTTCACATAGCCTATGTGAATGTCTGACGTCTTACTAACATCTGGGGGCTAGTGCCAAAATTGGGGGAGCTGCCTCACAGACTAGTCAAGCCTGACATAGTAATCCTCACAGAATCATATCTTACAGAGAATGTCCCAGACACCACCATCACCATCCCTGGGTATGCTCTGTCCCATTGGCAGGACAGGCCCAGCAGAGGTGGCGGCACAGTGGTGTACAGTCGGGAGGGAGTTGCCCTGGGAGTGCTCAACATCGACTCTGGATCCCATGAAGTCTCATGGCATCAGGTTAAACATGGGCAAGGAAACCTCTTACTGATTACCACGTACTGCCCTCCCCCCCTCAGCTGATGAATCAGTGCTCCTCCATGTTGAACATCACTTGGAGGAAGCACTGAGTGTGGCAAAGGCGCAGAATGTTCTCTAGGTGGGGGACTTCTATGTCCATCACCAAGAGTGGCTTGGTAGCACCACTACTGACCGAGCTGGCCGAGTCCTAAATGACATAGCTGCTAGACTGGGTTTACAGCAGGTGGTGAGGGAACCAACAAGAGGGAAAAATATACTTGACCTCATCCTCACCAAACTGCCTGCCGCAGATGCATCTGTCCATGACAGTATCGGAGGAGTGACCACGACACAATCATTGTAGAGATGAAGTCCCGCATTCACATTGAGGATACCATCCATTGTGTTGTGTGGATAGATTTTGAACAGGTCTAGCAAGTCAAGACGGGCATCCATGAGGCGCTGTGGGCCATCAGCAGCTGCAGAATTGTACTCGTGCACAATCTATAACCTCATGGCCTGGCACATCCCCCACTCTACCATTACCAAGCCAGGGGATCAACCCTGGTTCAATGAAGAGTGCAGGAGGGCATGCCAGGAGCAGCACCAGGCATACCTAAAAATGAGGTGTCCACCTGGTGAAGCTATAATACAGGACTACTTGCGTGCCAAACAGCATTAAGCAGCAAGTGATAGACAGGGCTAAGCGATCCCACAACCAACAGATCAGATCTAAGCTCTGCAGTCCTGCCTCATCCAGTCGGGAATGGTGGTGGACAATTAAACTCACTGGAGGAGGAGGCTCCACAAATATCCCCATCCTCAATGTTGTAGGAGCCCAGCACATCAATGCAAAAGATAAAGCTGAAGCATTTGCTACAATCTTCAGCCATAAGCGTCGGGTGGATGATCCATCTCGGCCTCCTCCAGAGGTCCCCAACATCACAGATGCCAGTCTGTAGCCAATTTGAATCACTCCACGTGATATCAAGAAAAGGCTGAAGGCATTGGATACATCAAAGGCTATGGGTCCTGACAACATTCCAGCAATAGTACTGAAGACTTGTGCTCCAGGACTTGCCGCACCCCCAGCTGTTCCAGTACAGCTACAACACTGGCTCTACCCGGCTATGTGGAAAATTGCTCAGGTATGTCCTGTACGCAAAAAGCAAGACAAATCCAACCCGGCCAATTACTGCCCCATCAGTCTACTCTCAATCATCAGTAAAGTAACGGAACAGGTGTCAGAAATCTACACCATATGGACTGCAGCGGTTCAAGAAGGCAGCTCATCACCACCTTCTCAAGGGCAACTAGGAATGGGCAACAAATGTTGGTTCAGCCAGCGAAGCCCACATCCCGTGAATGAATAAATTAAATTGTACCAATGGTGAGATGAGGTGAGAGTGACTGCCCATGGCATCAAGGCAGCATTTGACCGAGTGTGGCATTAAGGAGCCCTAGCAAAACTGGAATCAATGGGAATCAGGGGGAAAACTCTCCATTGACTGGAGTCATACTTAGCACAAATGAAGATGGTTGTGGTTGTTGGAGGTCAGTCATCTCAGCTCCAGGACATCACTGCAGGAGTTCCTCGAGGTGGCGTTCTCAGTTCAATCTTTTCAGCTGCTTCATCAATGACCTTCCTTCCATCATAAAATCAGAAGTGTGGATGTTCGCTGATGATTACACAAAGTTTAGTGCCATTCGTGACTCCTCAGATACTGAAGCAGTCCATGTCCAAATGCAGCAAGACCTGAACAACATCCAGGGTTGGGCTGACAAATGGCAAGTAACATTCACGTCACACAAGTGTTAGGCAATGACCATCTCCAACAAGATGGAATCCATGCATCGCCCCTTGATGTTCAATGGCATTACCATCATTGAATCCCCCACTATCAACATCCTGGGCATTACCATTGACCAGAAACTGAACTGGACTAGCCATATAAATACTGTGGTTACAAGGGCAGGTCAGAGGCTAGGAATCGTGTGATGAGTAACTCACCTTCTGACTCCCCAAAGCCTGTCCACCATCCACAAGGCACAAGTCAGGAGTGTGATGGAATACTCCCCACTTGCCTGGATGAGTGCAGCTCCAACAACACTCAAGAAGCTTGACACCATCCAGGACAAAGCAGCCCACTTGATTGGCACCACATCCACAAACATTCACCACCTCCATCACCGACGTGCAGTAGCAGCAGTGTGTACCATCTACAAGATGCATGGCAGGAATTCACCAAGGCTCCTTAGACAGCACCTTCCAAACCCACAAACACTACCATCTAGAAGGACAAGGGCAGCAGATAGATGGGAACACTACCGCCTGGACTTTCCCCCTCCAAGCCACTCACCATCCTGACTTGGAAATATATTGCCGTTCCTTCACTGTTGCTGGGTCAAAATCCTGGAACTTCCTTCCTAACAGCACTGTGGGTGTACCTACACCACATGGGCTGCAGCGGTTCAAGAAGGCCGCTCACCCCCACCTTCTCCAGGGCAACTAGGGATGGGCAATAAATGCTGGCCCAGCCAATGAAGCCCACATCCCGTGAATGGATAAAAAATATATATACAAGTGATTAACACTCATGCCCAGGCTGCGTAATTAATTCTTCTTAACTTTCCTAACCCTGCCGCTACATCTTGGTGCTCCTTAGACATCCACAGCAGAGGTGGAGGCAGCCTTCTGACTGCAATGCCCTGTCTGTGATGTCCTTGGTGTGTGTCCTCTGGGAGCCATGACTTAGAGGACCCCGGCCTGCTTTCGGGGTCCTGCTCTGTGGCAGTGTCACCCTCCTCGGCTTGTGGAGCTGGAGCTGCTGAGGTCACAGGAAGAGGGGATTTGGATGGGCTGGATACTCCCAGAGTCACCTGGATTGATGGCCCTGGGGTGTGCACCTGCTGATC
The DNA here is from genome assembly GCF_964194155.1 of Cetorhinus maximus. Classification (NCBI taxonomy): domain Eukaryota; kingdom Metazoa; phylum Chordata; class Chondrichthyes; order Lamniformes; family Cetorhinidae; genus Cetorhinus; species Cetorhinus maximus. The sequence goes on along the minus strand of NC_135882.1, from coordinate 140,596,100 downwards.
CTCCTCACCATGGGTGCCTGAGGGTGCTTGGCTGACTCCTTGACAAGAAGAGGTAGCTGGAGTGAGATCTGGCTGCCTGACATCTCTCTCACATGCACACTGTTGGAGGCCAACTATGGCCTCAGCGATGGAGTTGAGCCTACGCAGCAGTGCAGGAGCGACGTCCTGGACCAAGGTCTCCATGGCAGCTGCCATCCTACCACTGTTGGCCTCGGTGAGTTGGCATGGTGGTGCTATCACCTCAGAGTGAAGGCAGACGGGCTCCTCCATTGTGCCTTGCAATCTGAGGAGTGCAGTGGACATCCCTTCCTGATGTTCCCGAGCTTATCTTTGCAGCTCCAGCAATTGTGATATGACCAGGTCTAGAGACTCATCTGGCCTCCAGCAATGCTCCGAGAGCCGGACACCTGGGAAGTCCCTGCTGCGGCCTGCTGTGGATCATACAATGTGATGTGCTCACCAGACTGTGATCCCAAGTCTACTCTAAAGCTAGGTCCCAATGAGGTGTGTGTCTCTGCGCTGGTGGAGGGTGTGGGTGTGCGCTGTGATGGATCTTCAAGAAGGGCGCCTTCAGATTCCTCTTCAGAGGTTTCTTTGGGGCTTGACTGGAGGTCCTGGGTCGTGGACTCCGTCGGCTGTTTCCCAGATGTGCCTGCAGAAGCAAGGGGAGATAATTAGCGCATGGCAGTGGCCTGTGAAACAGGACACATCACTCACAGCATGGTTGCCTGGTGGACGTTACACTGCTGGATCCTCATTTGGTAGATCACTGCTGGCCTCACCGTCAGCACAGGACCAGTCAGATCATTGCCGTCATTGTCCTCATCCCGTCCATGGGACCACTCACCACCCACACATGCCAAGCATACTTATCAGCTGGCCTGGCAGGCATCCTACTTACACTCTCTCCATGTCTGTTAAAGAGTCATACGGACTCGAAACGTTAACTGAGTTCCTCTCCGCAGATGCTGTCAGACCTGCTGAGTTTTTCCAGGTATTTTTAATTTTGTTTTGGATTTCCAGCATCCGCAGTTTTTTGCTTTTTCCTCTTTTCAAGGGATTGGGGCAGGAAATCCACACACTTTACCATGCCGGCCTAGGAGGAGGTCATCCATGGGGCCCAGAAAAGGACTGCCCTACAGCACAGGAAACAGATGAATGATCTGCTCTGCTCCACCAGGGTAAGCGAGACTTCTACTCACTACAAACTCACACTATCATGAAGGCATCCAAGAGTTAGAGTCCACAGGGATGTCATACCCGTACAGCAGATGGGACATCAGCACTCATTGTCTGCCAGCCACTTTATGCTCACCATCTCATGTAAGTTCCTGCATAAATGGCGTCTTAATCCCTTACTGGGGAGTGCTCAGCAGAGACAATAGGTGTGCATGCTTCTGCACTGCCATTTCATCCATTGTGCTCACAGTTAATCCATCTATCTTTATACAGGACAAGATTACACGTAACAAAAGAGAGTGAGCCATGGCCAGAGGGGGAACCCTGGAGATCTAGACCCTCTCAAGTTTTGAGGAACAGGCCTATGGATCACTGGTGAGGAAAGGGATCGTTCCTGTGTGGAAGGAGAGATCAGCCTCCCCCAACAAGCCATTGAGAATGAATCCAGTGTATATCAACAACGTGAGGTAATGACTGTGAGTTATCTATAACGTATGAGTCTGCTTAGTCAATCACGAATATTTTCTTCTCTCTGTTCCAGGTAGCAACAAGAAAAGGGGGAGGATGCCTCAGCCCCCAGATCACCTCTGCAGAGGAAGCAGACTTATCCACAGAGGAAGAATCATCACCTGCACCCTCCACCAGCACAGATACATGCACCTCAGTAGGGCCTAGTTCTAGAGGAAGCTCAGGTTTACAACAATGTTGCCAGGGTTAGAAAAGTGTAGCTACGAGGAGAGATTGGATAGGTTGGGGTTATTTTCCTTAGAACAAAGAAGGCTGAGAGGTGACTTGATTGAGGTGTACAAAATTATGAGGGGAATAGATAGAGTGGACAGGATAAAATTGTTTCCTTTGATGGAGAATTCTAGAACCCGGGGATATAGATTCAAGATAAGTGGCAGAAGGTGTAGGGGGGACATGAGGAAGAACTTTTTTACACATTGGGTAGTGGGTGTCTGGAATTCGCTGCCCAAGTTGGTGGTAGAGGCAGAAACTTTAAACTCTTTTAAAAAGTACCTGGATCTGCACCTAAAGTGCTGTAAGCTGCAGGGCTATGGGCCAGGTGCAGGAAGGTAGGATTAGAAAGGGCACCTGGATGTCCTCGGACTGGCATGGACAAGATGGGCCGAATGGCCTCCTTCTGTGCTGTAACTTTTCTATGGTTCTAACCTGGTGATCACCTCACAGACACGGGTCCCGTGGAGGAAGCAGTGACGGCTGACGTCTTTGACACTCAGATGATTGCTGCAGACCAGGCCCCCTGTTGAGACCAAGTCCAATGACGAGCCTCTGGACTTGCTGTAAGAGACATGTTGGAGATGCAGAGATAGGCTGGGGAACATCAGGCAGTTGTCAGAGGCAGCCCACAGACTGGACCAAAGGATGGAGTCTGTCCATTTTTAGTCTGCTGTCGTGGCTCTAGCATGCGAGCGCATCGAAGTCTCCATTGGAAGGGTGGCAGCCACCTTGGAGACCCAGGACCAGCTGTTTCTGCTGGATTTGCACTAGGACCTGCACACCATCACTCTAGCCATGGGTGCGTCCCAGTAGTGGTTAGGCGAGAGGGGATAGGGCACCTTGATCTCCTCCCTCCAGGTGCCCCTTCTCCTTAAGAAGTAAGTGAGGGGCCATCGGGCACCCAAAGTGAGGGGCCATACAGCACAGAGGGATTTGGGAGTCCTCGTAAATGAATCCCAAAAAGCTAACATACATGTTCAGCAGGTAATAGGGAAGGCAAATGGAATGATCGCCTTTATTTCAAAGGGAATAGAGTATAAAAATAGGGAAGTCTTGCTAAAACTATACAAAGCATTAGTTAGACCACACCTAGTATACGGTGAACAGTTTGGTCCCCTTATCTAAGGAAAGATATACTAGCATTGGACACAGTCCAGAGAAAGTTACTAGGTTGATCCCAAGTATGAAGGGATTTTCTTATGAAGAGAGGTTGAGTATATTGCAGTTTAGAAGAATGAGAGGTGACCTTATTGAAACATATAAGATTCTTAGGGGGCTTGACAGGGTAGATGCTGAGAGGCTGTGTCCCCTTGTGGGAGAGTTAGGACCAGAGGGCATAATCTCAGAGTAAGGGATCACCCATTTAAGACAGAGATGAGGAGGAATTTCTTCTGTGTGAATCTGTGGAATTCTTTACCGCAGAGGGCTGTAGAGGCTGGGTCGTTAAGTATATTCAAGGCTGAGATATAGAGATTTTTAATCAGTAAGGGAATCAAGGATTATGGGGAAAAGGCAGGAAAGTGGAGTTGAGGATTATCAGATCAGCCATGATCTCATTGAATGGCAGAGCAGACTTGATGGGTCCAATAGCCTGCTTCTGCACCTACATCTTATGGTCTTATTAGGGTATACGGTGACTACTGATTATTCTGTGATCGTTGTGAGATATTTGACCATTCGTGAGATGTTCAAGCTGAGAATGAAAGTGTTGATGCGTCCCATGCATTGAAGACTGAAGCAAATCTTAACTGTGAGAATTTGTTATCAGCTTACTCCTCCTGGAATCTTGTAGCTATCGGGTTGTCATGGGCACATCTGTCACATCGTGCCCATGCAATGGCATCCTTATGTGGCTCGTCTGAATCCTCGCTCCCTTTAGAGCTATCCCCTTCAACGTCCTCGTCTGAGTAGATGTCTAGCTCCCCACTTTCTCCCTCAGGCAAGGTTGTGCAGGGCACTGCAAACAGCGATGATGTGAGACACTCTGTGGTGAGTATTGGAGAGCCTCACTTGACCAGTCCACGCATCGGAAATGCATCTTCAGGAGGCCAATTGTTTTCTTTATTAAGGACCTTGTGGCAGAATGTGCTGTATTGTATTTCTTCTCAGCTGCACTGTGTGGACGGTGAACGGGTGCCATTAGCCAGCTGTTCTGGGGGTACCCTTTGTCCCCTTGGAGCTAACCATGTAAGCACTGAGGTCCCTGAAAGATCTATGGCACCTGCGAGTGAATTAAGAGTTGTGAGAGCCCCTCTGTATCTAGCACAAGCATGCAGGTTCTGCTTTCTGTGATCGCAAATTAGCTGGATGTTCAGAGAGTGAAATCCTTTTTCTATTTATGAACCTCACTGTCTGCTGCCAGAGAACTTTCAAGGCCTCAAGTGTGCAGTCGACGGCACCCTGCATTTGCGGGAAACCCGAGATCACAGCAAAACCCACAGTTCTGGCAGCCAGGCTTGGGTCATCCATGCGCAACTGGACGTAATGGTGAGCTTCATTGAAAAGTGCATCTCCCTTATGCATTTATGTGTTGCTGATTGTGATATTTTGCCAAAGTCTCCAGTGGAGTCTTGGAAGGTCCCATTGGCAAAAAGGCTGAGTGCGGCGGCAGTCACCTTCAGAGCAACCAGCATGGGATGCCCTCCAAGTCCTTGTGGCAGAAGTTCCTCACGGAGAAGGTGACAAATGTGACCTACCACATCTGTAGACAAGCGAAGGTGCCTGTGGCACTGTCTTTCGCTCATCTCCATGTACAAACTGAATTTTCTATATACCCTTGGTCGTGCCACACATCTTCATGGATTTTGCCCCTCCTCAGGAGCACCTAGAACTTCCTGGGGCCCTGCTGCCTCTTGCTGCTCAGGCCGATGGTCCTCTCGGACCTGTGCCAGTCGGTGACGGTCCCTTCTCCTTATTTGAATCACAGCTAGAGTTGCCTGCATTCTCCACTTTTCTTTGTATCTGTGAATGAATAGAATTGAGACATCATTGCAGCTTTCTCTTGAATGCTCTTCCTCCCTCTCCAATCTCGAAATCCAATCCAGCCCTCAGTTCAGACATGGCATCCCCAGACCACCCCTTGCAGGTTTACAAGAGACTGGAGGTCCACAGGTGGCTGAGCATCCCACTGAGACAAGATTGCACATTCATAATAAAGGTCTTGATTAGGGTGAATGCACCCATGTGTAATAACCCTCAGTCAGGCTCGTCTCCAGTAATCTAGACACTAACAATCATGACACAAGTACAAGGCTAGGGTATCGATAATAAGCTTGATTTCTTGTAAGCCATGATCAGTACAATGGGAATACTGAGGCTTGTAGTGTGTATGTAGTTTCTTTCCAGCAGCCGTGGGCCTTGATTATTTGATCTTCCTTTTCTTTTTACCTCTGTCAGGGACAGAGGGCCATTCAGACCAACCTCACTGTAGCCACAAGACTTAACAGATTCCCCCCTGAACGCACAAAGAGCAAAACTCGTTTATTGGATATTTGACCCTCGAAACCAGTACTCATCTGAGCCTTGTTTTCCATGACTTGAGCATATAGTTAATAGGATGTCCCTTCAATGGGCCCAAAATAGTAGTGCTGAACTCCTGCCGTAAGACTTGAGACCACTCCCATTTTTTCGAGCTTGTTTTTCCAACATTGATCACTAAAGGCAAACATGTGCTCATTACATTCGTGTGTGATCAGCTTCCAACCTCCCCCTGTCACCCACCAAGTTCCTCCCATCCTCCTTCATGGTCACAACCTCCTAATTCCCATCCCTCCTTTAACTAGCCAGCCTGTTAATCTGGACCCCATCATCGTCCACATTGATATTCCTGTTCTACCCTCGATCCCTTCAATGTTGATGTTCTCATGCCCGTTGTCAATCTGACCCCTCCTTGCCCCTCCCACCCAATCCTGCCTCCGTCTCACCCTTCTCCTCTGATCCTTGCCCACCTCCCCCCAGAAATGCCTCCATCTAACCATTCCAGTCAGAGTCTTGCCTTGGTCACATCCTTCCGTTCTGATCCTTGCCCCCCACTCCCCCGGCACCCATAAATGCCTCCATCTCACCTTTCCTCTTTGGTGCTTGCCCCCACAGCTGTCTCTGTCTCATCATTCCCCCTGGTGTTTGCCACCTCCTCCCCTCCCTCCCTCACCAAGAGTCCTGCTTGTCTCATCCTTCCCCTCTGGTCTTTGCACCCATCCTAGTCCTACCTCTGTCTCACCCCTCCTCTCTGGTTGTGCCTCCCGTGTCCAGCCTTGGTGCAGCTTGTGCTATAGGCACCCAAACTATTTCAGTGATGCTGTGAAAAGATGAGAGCAGTGTCTTCTGACCTCCATGTCATGGATGAAGTGAAGCTTGTCAGGTGCAAACCACTTAGTTGTAAAACAGACCATTCTAATTAGCCACTGGTGGGGCACTTAATTTGGAGGGGGAATATAATTCGAACGAGTTGGCCTTTTAATGAACATTTGTGAGGTGCTAATGAACGCAAATGTGGTTCCCGACATTGTTCATCGGGAAACTCGACCTGCCTTTAAGCTGCCTTGAAAGTCGGGAGAACAAAATTCCAAACCGTTTCTCTGCTGGCGGGAAACTGATTCTTTCATTCATGTCAAATGATGTACCCCCATCTGACACGTTTCCTGCTGCTGGCAGGAGCAGAAGATTCTGTCCATCCTGAGTTCTCCTGGGGAAGCCAATGCACCTTACTCTTGTACTCCATTTTGATATTCCATTTTATACCATCTCGCTATATTGCAAGGTGGGTGTTACCAATAGAAAGTTCTGATTCAGGGATCTTCCCCTGCACTTTTGAAGACCTGTGGTGGAGCGTGCTCATGGACCAGAAGTGTCTAATGTTGTTTTGAGTCACTTCACAGATGCTTAACCTGAACCTGGAAGAAACAATGCAGCAAAGAGATTTGAATCGCCAAGAGGCCATAGCCCCTATTCCGTTATTTAAATGGAGTTGTTCCTAAATTTTGTCTCCATTTCTGCCTTATTCTTCTGATCTTTGGCTACTGAGTGCAATGGGATGGGCTTTTTTTTGTTCATGGGATGTGTGTCACTGGCAAGGCCAGCATTTATTGCCAATCCCTAATTGCCTTTAAGAAGGTGGTGGGGTGGCGGTGGTGAGCTGCCTTTGTGAACCACTGCAGTCCATCTGGTACTATTTAAAGAGAAACAATGTGCAGGGTTACAGGGAAAAGGCAGGAGATTGGCACTAAGTTAAAATGCCGGTGCAGATAGAATGGGCCAAATGGCCTCCTTCCACACCATAACAATTCTGGGATTCTGTATAGGTACACCCAGTGTGCTGTTAGGAAGGAGTGTTCCAGGTTTTTGGCCCAGTGACAGTGAAGGAACGGTGATATAGGTCCAAGACAGGATGGTGTGTGAGGCTTGGAGAGAAAAATTACAGGTGATGGCTGTTGTTCTCATATGTGCTGCATCAGTCCTTCCATGTACTAGAGATTTATAAGGTAATGTTGAAAGAGGCATTTTATAGATGGCACACACAGCTGCCACTGTGCGTTGGTGATGGACGGAGTAAAAGTCTAAGGTGATGGATGGAGTGTCAATCGAGTGAGCTGCTTTGTTATGGATGGTGTCGAGCTTCTTGAGTATTATTCGAGTTGCACTCATCCTGGCAAGTAGAGAGTATTCCATCACACGCCTGCCTTTTGCCTTGTAGATGGTGGACAGGCTTGGGAGTCAGGTGGTGAGTTATTTGTAGCCACAATATTTATATGGCTGGTCTAGTTCAGTTTCTGGTCAATGGTAATCCACAGGATGTTGAGGGTAGGGGCTTTAGAAATGGTAACGCTGTTGAATGTCAAGGGGAGATGGTTAGGTTCGCTTATGTTGGGGATAGTCATTTCTTTGCATTGTGTGGAATGAGTATTACTTGGTACTTATCAGCCCAAGACTGGATGTTGGAAAGGACTTGCTGTATATGAACAATGACTGCTTCAGCATCTGAGGAGCTGCGAATGGTACTGAACACTGCAGTCATCAGCAAATATCCCCACTTCTGACCTTAAGATGGTGAACTACTGGAGAGTTTTTCCCCATTTCTATTGGCTTCAATTTTGCTACGGTTCCTTGATGTCATGCTCGATCAAATGCTACCTTGATATCAAGGGCAGTCACTCTCACCTCTTGAGCTCAGCTTTTTTGTCCATGTTTGGGCCAGGACTGTATTGAGGTCAGGAGCTGAGTGGTCCAGGCGGAACTCAAACTGAACACCAATGAGCAGGTTATTGCTGAGTAAGTACTGCTTGATAGGATTGTCATCACTTTGCTGATCTCATGAAGACACCTCTATTGTTTCTTTACTTTAGCCATTACCATTGCCTGTGGCCTTGCAACATGAAATTTTTTGTCATTTCATCACTCCTGCCCTCCACCCTATCATATACCATCCCTTTTGTTCTTCCTCCCTCTCTTCCTTTCACTTGCTCAAAACCATTACATTTATATCTTTCCTCAGTTTGATGAAAAGTGATCGATTTGAAATGTTAACTCTGTTTCTCCAAAGATGCTGCCAACATTTTCTGTTTTCATTCCTCTAGATCCTAGACTCTAATCCTAAGTAGCAACCCACACAGTCCTGAGGGGGTTGCTCTGACCGCCTCCCTCTCTTTTGTGGTCTTAGTCAGGAATCACTCAGCCAGTACACTTAAGGGCTGCCCTGTCTGCTGGGGACCAGAGGATCTGTGGTTTACAATTCAGGATGTAAATTAGACCTTGATTTAATGTCACTTCTATTTTATTAATATATCAGTTTGAATAAGCCATGTGAGAATATTGTCTTTGTGGTGCCCTCTGGCAATAGCAGCAGTAATTTTGAATAGGTGGCACTGGGCTATTTCAAAATGGTCCTGTTTAAGGCAACGTTCATCCTTTAACAAGTCCTATCAATTTACAAACTCATCATTAATCTAATTTGCTATGTGAAGGTTAGCTGTTGTATTTGCCTATATAATGATGGTGAAGTACACTTCAAAAATAATTCATTCATTGCAAGGTGCTTTGGGACAGCCTGAGGATGTACTAGATAAATGCATATGCTTTCTTTCTCTATAACTTCCATTTGTTAATAATTAAAGCTTCATTGGCCTTTGATCCATTGAAATTCTATACAATATAGTTACTGTGGATTGGCTACATAGATTGGGATTCTCTGTCTGGCTCATATGCATTTCTGTAGAATTACAAAACTAGGACAGATTTTACAGAAGCTCCACTGAATAGTTGGCTTTGAAAACAGGTTTGATCTTTGGAAAAAAGGCTCAGCAATCATCAGCAAAATTCATTTATAAACAGCAAGAAAAAATATAACATATTTAACAAGTAGTAAACAGAAATGAATTCTCCAAGAAACAACATGCAGTCAATGAAAAGCAAAGAGTATTCATATTATGAACCTGTCATAACAACATGTTATGCATATTTCTATGAGACGTCAATCAGAATGTCACTACACTATCTTTCTTCCTCCACAGCAACTAAAAGCTCTTCTTCCCTAAACAACAATAAGGATACAACCAAGCTTATAATATCAGATGTGGAGGCCTGAGGCTCACAACACAGCTTACTCCATTGTATGCAGAGATCTAGGAGTCAGCGCATAAAGCCCTTCCCGGTTTGCAACTTAAAATCAACTTAGGCCCCATAATGCGACTAAACTGCCTGAGCCTACAGGGCTGTAGGTACATAGCACTTGCTTGGAATGAGTGCTAAAACATGCAGGTTCCATTAACTCCCTTTGCATTTTTTATACATATTCATTTTTAAAAACTCCCCAACTGCCCCCTTCTCCCACCATTGGAAATTGCTCACTAAAGTGGCTCATTTGCAATGTGCTTGGAACACCATAAAATCACTTGAATGAACTGATCTTGTTATCCAATAAAGTCAGCTTATTTATTGGCTCCATGATGCAGAAGGTGCTTTTGACGGTATAGGCACAATCAGGAACTGAGTATGGAGGTACTGAAATTTCTTAAATATCAAAATCTTCAGCGTGCAGTTCTTGCAGCATGCAAGATAAAATATATTAAATGCAAATTATTCCTCTTAATAGATAAAATTAGTTATTTCTATCCTAACACACACATACAAAACTGATGTGAGTGACGCCTTTTAAAAAAACTATTTTTACTCCTTGAGGTATTGCTCTTGGTAAGCTTCCCTTGCTTTCTATTATTATGTTTTCTTCTTTGTCAACCTGGCCTCACGCTTGGCGGCCAAGGTGGCAGGTAGTATTTTCTGCACCCACTTGGTAAACACAGTGTGAATATCTGACAAAAGGTGCCAGGGATTACCCAGTTGCGACAATCCTGCGAATCTTTATTCTCCTTTGCTGTGCCATGTCACAGACTCCACCGTGCACATTGCTTCTGAGTAGACTGGGACTTGAACTAGAATTCTACTCCACGGCATTGAGCATCAATACTTTGAAATATTGTCCATTCTAATATATTGGATATGAAGGCAGGGCAAAATCTAGTACATCTCAGTCTTAAAATATAGACTGCTGACAGATCCTGGTTACAAAAAAAGATTGAAAATTGTTAATAACCTTTGTGGACATCTCTACATATCAAACAAAATGCACTCTTCAACTATCACCATTACTGTAATTAAAAACTCCACAAGGGGATGAAATAATGTATCTAAACAGCTTCAGGGAATCTAGTTCACATTTACAATTAGATTCAAGGGTAGTTAGAAATGGCTTGGATTAGGTTTAATTTTTTTTTTGGCAAGTTTAGTGTCCATTTAGGTGTAAGGATTCTCCAATACCGGAGAATAGAACAATTTTTTTTAACTTTTCTATTCAATGTAAGCATCAAGAATTCCCAAGTCAGATACCGTATGGGTTACATGGGGAGTAAAGCTCCCACCATACTACCATTCAACCACACATAGGCAAGGCAAAGTTCCCAGTACTGCAAACCAGGCAAAATAGCAAGAATCAAAACTCTACAATATTTATAAAACTGGAGGCAGCTAAGTTTTTTCTTTAAAAACTGAGAATCCACAACATCATAAAGACCACAATTTATAAATGTCGCGTCACTGATGTGGGACAGAAAAATAAAACCGAAACGTACTCCAGAGGCTCAGAAACTGATCAATTCATACCAAAATCGTTGCATAAATACAATGACTTTCATTCCCCTTGAAGGGCAGGTGGAGGTGATTAGTAAACATTGCTGCATTTGTAGTTGTGATGTTCCTGAAGGTTTTCTTGCAGGCCCACAATCTGGGTCCTTACACAAGAGAGAGAAAAACACCACAGAAAATGCTTGTGCAAAACAATAGTAGGAATTGTAACATCTGCTAGTTGTATATAAACTGTTTCAGGCAAGTTCCCTTTCTGTTTCCCAGCTACTTGGTTGATGTCGACACAGTTTTGCCAAAAGAAGTCAATCACAACCGGGGCTTGATCTGAATCGGTTTCCCTGCAAGAGAAAAGAAAGGTGATTAATAGCAACAGAATTATATGATTTATAGCAAAGAATGAAATGATTTGGCCCATCACATCGGTGTAGTGCCAGTTCTTCAACTGGTTCCAGCTAATCTATTCACTTCCTTGCCAATTCCCAGTATCATTTTATACTTTTTCTTTTCAAATATTGATCCAATTCCTTTTTAAATTATATAATCTCTACCTCAATAATCATTTATTAAAGTATTCTAGTTCTAATAATCCTCAGTAGATGTCCCCTGGCTACTGATTCACAAATCTCTCTTGACCCTCAGAAAGCATTCCAAAACTTGAACATCTCCTTAACCTTCTTTCATACGGTGGAAAAAAAAATCTTTCCTGATCTTTATGGTTTTGATACTAAAATTGGTTCAGCTGGATCATTGTCAATACAAACTGACCCCAACAGCCCCTCCCACCCAATGTCAACCAAACCTCCAACTTTAAATCACTGCTTTCGTCTTCATATTCTTTCTTAGGATGCGGACATTGCTGGCGAAGCTAGCATTTATTGTCCATCCACAACTCCCTAACAAAGGTGGTGGTGAGCCACCTTCTTGAACTGCTGCAGTCTATGTGGTGTAGGTACACCCACAGTACTGTTAGGAATGCAAGTCCACGATTTTGACTTGGCAACAGTGAAAGAGCAGTGGTATAGTTCCAAGGCAGGGTGGTGAGTGACCTGGAGGGGAACTTTCAGGTGGTGGGCTTCCCATGCATCTGTTGCCCTTGTGTTTCTAGGTGGTAGAGGTTGTGGGTTAGGAAATTGCTGTTGAAGGAGGCTTGGCCAATTTCTGTAGTGCGTCTTATAGATAGTGCACACTACAGCTATGTTACTGGAGGGAGTGAATGCTTAAGATGGTGTATATGGTGTCAATCAAGCAGCTGTTTTGTCCTGGATGGCAACAAGTTTCTTGTGTGTTGTTGGAGTTGCACTCATCCAAGCAAGTGGAGAGTATGTCATCAAACTCCTGACTTGTAGATGGCTTTGGGTAGTCAGGAGGTGAGTTACTTGCCAATGAATTCCCGGTCTTTCACCTGCTCTTGTACCACAGTATTTACGTGGCTGGTTCAGATACGTTTCCAGTCAATGGTAATTCACAGGATAATGACAGTGGGAAACTCAATGATAGTAATAAATGCTGGCCTTGCCTTTGAATGTCAAGGCTAGAAGGCTAGGCTCGCTCTTGTTGGAGGTGGTCATTGCCTTGTACTTGTGTGATGATCAACACTTATCAGCCCAAGACTAAATGTTTTCCAGATCTTGCTGCATGCGAGCACAATCTGTTTCAGTACCTGAGGAACTGCGAATTGTACTAACACTGTGCAGTCATCAACAAACATCCTCAATTCTGACCTTTTGATGGAGGGAAGGTCATTTATGAAGCAACTGAAGATGGTTAGGCCTAGGACATTATTCTGAAGAACTCCTGCAGCCATGTCCTGGGACAGATTATTGGCCTCCAACAATTACAATCATCTTTCTCTGTGTTAGTTTTGACTCCAACCAGTGGAGAGGTCCCACCTGTTCCCATTAATTTCAATTTTGCTAGGGCTCCTTGATGCCACACTCTGTGAAATGCTGCCTTTATGTCAAGGACAATTACTCTCACCTCACCTCTGGAATTCAGCTCTTTTGCCCATGTTTGGGCCAAGGCTATAAGGAGGCCTAGAGCTGAGTGGCCCTGGCAGAATCCAAACTGAATACTGGTGAGCAGGTTGTTGCTGAGTAAGCGCTACTTGACAGCACTGTCAATAACAGCTTCCATCACAGATATAATTTATATGGATTTCCAAAAGGCCTTCAATAAGGTGCCTTGTAATAGACTAATGGAAAAGGTGGAGTTCAGGGACAAGTGACAGAATGGACAGAGAGTGGGAGTAAAGGGTGGTTATTCAGTGTGGCAGAAGGTGGGAAGTGGTACGCCACAAGGGTCACAATTTTGTTCACAATTTATGTCAACAATTTGGACTTTGGAATCAAAACCACAATTTCTAAATTTGTGGAGGACATCAAATTGAGGGGGATAGTCAACACTGAGGATGACCGCAACAAGTTACAGGGGGACATTAATAAACTTGCAGAACAGGCAAACAATTGGCAACTGAAGTCCATTACTGATAAATATGAGATGACACATTTTGGTGGAAGAAAAGGGATGTCACTTATTACTTGGGAGGTGCAAATGTAGGTGCGGCAGAGAAACAAAGGGGTCTCAAAGTACAAATACCACAATTGCTAAAAGTTGCACCATGGGTTAGCAAAGTCATTTAAAAAAAGCAAACCAAGCACTAGGATTTATTTCTAGAGGGAATGAACTGAAAAGTAGGGAAGTTCTGGTCACCTTATCATAAAAAGGATAAGGAGGAACTGGAGAGGGTGCAGAGAAGATTTACAAGGATGATGCTGGAAAAGTGCAGGTATATATATCAGGAAATAATTGACAGGTTGGGTCTCTTCTCTTGAAAAAAGGCTGAGGGATAACCTAATAGAGGATTTTAAAATTATGAAAGGTTTTGATATAGTGGAAATATAGAGAAAATGTTTCCCCCTGTGGTGAAGAGCATAACCAGAGATCTTCGATATAAGATAGTCAGCAAGAAATCCAATAGGGAATATAGAAGAAACTTCTTTACCAAAAAGAGTGGTGACAATGTGGAACTTGATACCATAGGGGCTGTTTGAAGTGAATAGCATAGGTGCATTTAGGACAAGGACATAAGCCAAGCATATGAGGGAGCAGGGAACAGAGGATTACGATGATAAATTTAGATGAGGGAAGATGGGAGGAGGTTCGAGTTGACTACAAATGGACTTTTTGGACTGAATGCCCTGTTTCTGTGCCGTATATCCCATGCAGACTGTCCCTTCACTGCTGATGATTGCAAGCAAACTGATGTGGCAGTAATTTGGATTTGGATTGGATTTGTCCTGCTGCACAGGAATAGCTTGACTAAGGACATGCTAATTCCGGAGTACAAGTCTTCAGCCGTGCTGTGGGGATGTTACAGTCTATGCTGTATCTGGTGCCATCAGCCATTTCTTGATATCACATGTAGTGAATCGAATTGACTGAAGACTGGCATCTATGATGGTGGGGATCTCAGGAGGAGACAGATGGATCATCCACTTGGCACTTCTGGCTGAAGATGGTTGCAAATGCTTCAGCCTTGTCTTTTATACTGACATGTTGGGCTTCCCATCATTGAGGATAGGATATTTTTTGAAGCCTCCTCCTCCATTTAGTTTAATTGTCCACCACCACTCATGACTGGGTGCGGAAGGATTGCACAGCTTTGATATGATCCAGTTGTTATGGGATCACTTAGCCCTGTCTAAAACATGCTGATGCTGCTGTTTAACACACATGTAATCCTGTATTGTAGCTCCGCCAGAAAGGCACCTCACTTTTGGGTATGCCTGCAGCTCCTCCTGGGATCCTCCCCTAAACTCATTGAACAGAGTTGGTGCCCTAGCTTGATGGTAAAGGTATATGCTGAGCCATGAGGTCACAGATTGTGGTTAAATACAATTCTGCTGGTGCTGCTGATTGCCCACAACACCTCATGAATGCCCAGTTTTAAGTTGCTGGGTCTATTCTGAATCTATCACATTTAGCACGCTGCTAGTGCCACACAATGTGATAGAGGGTGTCCTCAATGGACTTCATCTCCATAAGGACTTGCAGTAGTCGCTCCTAGCAATACTGTCATGGAAGGATTCATCTATAACAGATAAACTGGTGAGGACAAGGTCAAGTTGGAAATGGCCTCCTCTGTGCCATAAATGACTCTGTAAGATTGCATTACTACAAGTCTGCATTGAGGTAATAGAGTTGGGGTGATGATAGGATGGCATGCTTCAATAAAGGGGGTAAATTCAACTTTACAGTTTCCCACTTGAAGGAGATTGGGGGATCTCCTGTTAAGTTTTAGGACACTAGGGCCTGAATTTTCGCAAAGCCAGAAGGGCTTTGCGCCTTAGTCAAAATGGCACTGTAACCCTGATTCCGGAAGCCCCACCGCTAAACCTAGCAGTCATTAGGAGGGGTTGGGGACTCTTTTGGAGAGATGAGGTACTCTTTGAGAGAGGTCAAGTACCGCTTTAGGATTGTTAACTGTTGACGTGAACGTGGGTAAGAAGTGGATAAGATCTGTGGAACTGTCAAGTTGTCAGGTCATTTAAATCACCTACCCTTTGAAATTTGAGAAAAAAATGACCAGCCTGCAAGTTGTACTTGCAATTTCAATAGATGTTTGTTGACATAAGCGTGAGTGCTATCATTGTAGTATGTTTCTGCTTGACTGCTTCCACAACCTAACACTATCACAGTGGGTGGAGGTGGAGCTGAAAATTCATAGTTTGATTGGAAGCTCCAAGTGGTTATAAAGAGATTAGCTGTTTTGATGTGGGACTATGGATACAGATGTTTACTTTTAAAAAGGATTAAGTACTTGATGGGATTTAAATTATTGAATGGGCTTTTATCAATGAGAGTTTTTAATGTAGTGAAGCCTGTAACAGATACTTAGAACTTTATTTTTTTCATCTTAGCATGGCTTCTAAGGTCTGCCCATGGTGGATACTGGGTGAGTTGGCATGGAGGGTGTAAGGGCAAATGGTGGTGGTCAGGGGCATTATGTTGGTGTGAGTAGGCATAGAGGCTATAAAGAGATCAATGGGACATCATAGGTTGGCATGTACGAGGGGCCATGGTGGGAAGTGGGGCATAGGTTGGCATGGAGGATATGGGGGCATGGGGTGGGTAGAGGGGTATGAGTTGGCATGGATAGGGCATAAGGGGTGGTGTCAGGTGAGGGGTGAGAGCTAGGGGGTTGTTTTGTGTTGTACTGTTATTGCTACAACTGGGACAAAGTCCCAGAGCACCAAGGCGGGCCATTTAAACACCTACCCTCTGCACTGATTCCAGGGTGGCAGACCCCACTCCAGTTAGCATGCCTTCCCCCCACCCCCCCAAACCCCCGAATTCAGACAGTTTCATGACTGTGTACTTGGGAATGAAAATTCAGGCCTAGGTCTAAATGCCTCAGTTGTAGTATTGGCAGATGCACAAATTGTGTGAAACTGAGCCATACAGATCACAGGAGATTTTAAAGTTTGCTCCCTAGTCTGTGTTTACTTTCTATTGTCTGCCATGGTGCAGCAGCTTTGCAGTCAAAAGCTCATCAGAGAAGCAGGTGTATGATATCAACCAGATTTCTCATCCCCAAACACTATTCAGCAAGCTGGAAAGGGTGCGTGTGCATATGTGTGGGATGTGTGGGAGAAGATGGCACTGAGATCTGGCTATTATATTTTCTTCAACTGACACTAACTAATGAAGGATAAAAGATAAACAGGGGTAGCACGGTCAATCAAGGATGGCATTTGTACATAAGTTAGAGATGACTTTGGTTCAGGAGATCAGGTAGAATCAGTTTGGGTGGAGATGAGGAATAGTAGGGGAAAGAAGTCACTAGTGGGAGTAGTCTACAGGCCCCCTAACAGTAACTACAATGTAGGACAAAATATACAAAAAGAGATATTGTGTGCTTGTGATAAAGGGATGGCAATAATCATAGATTACTTCAATCTATTTATAAACTGGAAAAATCAGATTGGCAGTTGTAGCCTAGATGAGGAGTTCACAGAATGCTTTTGAGATAGTTTCTTAGAACAGCGCATTCTCGAGTCAAACAGAGAGCAGGTTATATTAAATTTGGTATTGTGTAATGTGACCTCAGAGTAAAGGCACCCCTAACGAGCAGCGACCACAATATGACTGAATTTTGTATTCAGTTTGTAAGGGAGAAGAGTGGGTCTAAGACTAGTATTTTAAACTTAAATAAGGGTAACTATGTGGGCATGAAAGCTGAACTAGCTGAAGTGAACTGGGGTACTAGGCTAGGGCATAGATCAATAGAGAAGCAGTGGCAGATGTTTAAGAGGATATTTCAGAATACTCAGGATAAATATATTCTACTATAAAGAAAAATTCTAAAGGGAGGACCCACCACCCACGATTGACTAAAGAAGTTAAGGCAAGCATCAAACTTAAGGAAAAAGCATATAACTGTGCAAAGATGAGTGGCAGATCAGATGATTGGTCAGAATATAAAGAACAGCAGAGCATGACTAAAAAGTTAATCAGGAGAAAGAAATTAGATTTTATGAGGAAGCTAGCTAGAAATGTAAAAATGGAGTTTCTACAGATATTTAAACAGGATAAGAGTAGGTAAAGTGAGTGTTGGTCCTCTGGAGAGTGAGAATAGGGAGTTAATAGTAGAAAATAAGGAAATTGTGGATGAAATGAACAAATATTTTACTTCTGTCTTCACTACAGAGGCTGCAAAAAACATTCCAATAATAGCTGTAAATCGGGAGGTGGAGGGGAGAGGGGAACTAGTATTGAACAAACTGATGGAGCTATGGGCTGACAAGTCTCCAGGTCCAAATTAACTTCATATTAGGATCCTTAAAGAGGTGGCTAATGAGGTAGGAAATCCATTGGTGTTAATTTTCCAAAATTCCCTAGATTCTGGAAAGGTTCCATCACACTGGAAAATAGCAAAAAAAAAAACACTCTATTCAAGAAGGGAGGGAGGGAGGCAGAAAACAGGAAAAATATAGGCCAGTTCACTTGACGTCTGTCATGGGGAAAGTGTTAGAATTGATCATTAAAGAGGTTATAGCTGCGCACTTAGAAAAACTCAAGGTAATCGAGAAGACTTAGCATGGTTTTATGAAAGGGAAAACATGTTTAACCAATTTATTAGAGTTCTTTGAAGGAGTAACATGTGCTGTGGATAGAGGGGAACCTGTAGACGTACTGCACTTGGATTTCCAGAAAGCATTTAATAAGGTGCCACATCAAAGGTTATTGCAGAAAATAAAAGCTCATTGTGTATGGGGTAATATATTATCCTGGACAGAAGATTGACTGGCTGGTAGAAAACAGAATATATATAAATGGGTCTTTGCCTGAATGGCAGGATGTGACGAGTGGAGTCCCACAAGGATCTGTGCTGGGTCTTCAACTTTTTACAATTTACATCAATGACTTAGATGAGGGGAGCGAAGGAATGGAAGCTAAAGTTGCAGACGACGCAAAGATAGGTAGGAAAGTATGTTGTGAAGAAAACATAAGGGGCAGAATTTTTTGCTATGTGTGTAGGCGCACACCCGACATGCTCCAATGTAAAATAGCACGCGATGATGTTGGGCAAACGTCCTGATGTCATCACGCACTTGCGCAATATTTCAGCCAGCAGGAGTGTGCTAAACTTGGAAGCACGCCTGCCGACAGTTAAGAGGGCTATTACACCCATTAACGCTGCAATTAACTGTGAATTTTCGCTGCTCGTCCAACCTTTTGCCCTCCTCCTGCCCCCAACTCAGGCAGCGCTGATCGTATCAATGCGCGCTTCATGCTGGCTGGCCATCAATTGGCCAGCCAGCATGAAATTGCGGTCGGGGGCCAATCACGGTTGGCGTTCCATTTCCTGACTGCTCCGATCGTGCCCACCCACCAAACTGTAAATTCAGGCCAAGGAGTTTGCAGGTGGATATAGATAGGTTGTGTGAGTGGGCAAAAATCTGGCAGATGGAGAATAATGTGGGAAAATATGAAGTTATTCGCTTCGGCAGGAAGAGTAAAAAAAGCAGAGTATTAAACAGAGAATGACTGCAGAATTCCAAGGTGCAGAGGGAGTGAGGTGTCCTTGTGCATGAGTCACAAAAAGTTAGCATACAGGTGCAGCATGTAATCAAAAAGGCTAATGGAATGCTATCTTATACTGAATTAAAGATGAAAGTAAGGATGTTATGCTTCAGTCATACAAGGAACTGGTGAGACTACATCTCGAATACTGCGTGCAGTTTTGGTCTCCTTATTTAAGGAAGGAGATAAATGCGTTGGAGGCGGTTTACTAGATTGATACCTAGAATGAGTGGGTTGTCTTATGAGGATAGGTTGGACAGCTGGGCTTGTTTCCACTGGAGTTTACAAGAGTGAGAGGCGATTTGATTGAAGTATATAAGATCCTGAATGGTCTAGACAAGGTGGATGTGGAAATAATGTTTTCTCTTGTGGGTGAGCCCACAAAGAGATCAGCCATGATCTAACTGAATGGTGGAGTAGGCTCGAGGGGCTGAATGGCCTACATCTACTCCTATTTTGTATATTCGTATGTACTCACATTCATGTACCTTCTTTCATGATAGCAAAACATCCAATGTACTTTACAGCCAGTAGTATACTCACCATTGTTGTCAATTAACAAACATGGCATTCAATTTACAGAGCAAACGTCCACAAATAGTAATAAAATAAATGATGTGTTTTAATGATGTTAGTTGAGGGGTAAGTGTTAGACAGGAAACTGGGAGAACTCCGCTACTCTCTACGAATAATATCGTGGGTTCCTTTACATTCACCTCAAGAGGGCAGATGGGTCCTCAGTTTACCTTCTCATCTGAAAGACGGTAGCTCTAACAGATCAGCACTCCTTTGGTGCTGCACTGAGATGTCAGCCTATATCTTTGGAATTGGACTCAAACCCAGAAGCTTCTGAATCACAGATGACAGTGTTACCCCAAAACCATGGTTGACACTTGTATGAGAATGCAGCTGCTACCTGTTGAACTGTACCCCAGTATCATTCAGTAGCTTCAGGAGGGGAATAAAATTGAGAAACTGAAAAAGTACTGCATATAAAACACCATATTCCAGTGTAATTAGAAGGGGATCAGCACCAATAGCTATTACCATTAAAAACATTTAATGTGACACAAGATAGGGGTTTCCTTACATGGACTCCGAGTGCTATCAGCTAGCTCAGCATAGCATTGAAGTGCTGTAATTCTGTGTTTGCAATTCCCTGTACTTCTACTAAGTAATATTAGAAATCTGTTACACAGATGTAGGGACTGCGTCCAGCCATTGCCAGTAGGTCCTGGTAGCTCATTTCACAAAGGGAAAAAAAAGAAAAAAAAGTGCATATAATGAACTCACAGGGACTGGAAGTCAACTCTGAACACTTCCTCAGAGGCTACGAGTGCTACTCTGGCAATAACAGTGGGGGATTACGGAACACAAATTAAACTTGCTCCCTTAGCTGTGTGCTAACCGGAAACATCGTAGATAGGGTTTTGGAGAATGAGATGAAAGTTGTGTGAAAGGTTATTTCTATAACTAAATATAAATGTTAGAAAAAAGCTGTGAAGGTGCAGGAATATGTTTATATGGACCTGTGATTTCCCCCATACAAAGTGGGCATAAGGGTTAGGAGGTCCTGGAAACAATGAATTTTATGCAGGAGCATTGCACCACTAGACAAAGTACATTTTGCACCATTACAATGCACAGTTCACCATATAACCATTCAATATATTAAATACTTCCTGTATTCGAGGAGTTAAGTTAATACATGCTGGGAGGCTCCACCTCTGAGTTGCAGAGTGCATCATAGACAAGCATATTAATCATGAACTGGGTCCAGTGGGAATCTATACCAAAAATATAGAAAGGTTGTGTAAAAGACCTAGAGCTTGAAATTCAGTGAGGCCCGTTCTGCTGGCAAAGTGCAGTTGAGTACAACTCTCAGCCTGCTGTGAAACCGTTACACATCACAAGGAAAGACTTGTTAAAATACTCGCTGGACCCCTGATCTCATTTCCTTTCCATCACCAAAATTACCTACTTCCATTTCCATATAATCGCCCAGCTCTATGCCTGCCTCAGCACATCTGCTGCTTATACCGTCATCTGCACTGTTATTTCCTCCAGGCTTGACTGCCCTACCTCCCATTTTCCAGCCTCCGCAAGCTAACTCGTCCAAAATAAGTTAAAAAAAAAGAGATGAGGTCCTAAAAGCAGAATATAAGGAGTTAGCAAGTAATTGAAAAGTAGGACCTCAAAGGTGGTGATCTCAGGATTACTACCATTGCCACGTGCTAGTCAGAGTAGAAATAGCAGGATATATCGGATGAATACGTGACTGAAGAGATGGTGTGAGGGGGAGGATTTCAGATTCCTGGGACATTGGGACTGGTTCTGGGGAAGGTGGGACCAGTACAAACTGGACGGGTTACACCTGGGCAGGGCCGGGACTGATGTCCTAGGGGGAAATATTTGCTAGAGTAGTTGAGGAGGGTTTAAACCAAAATGGCAGGGGATGGGAACCTATGCAGGGAGTCAGAGGAGGGGGAATCAAGGACAAGAACAAAAGACAGAAAGGGGAATAGGAAAAGTGATAGGCAGAGAAATCAAGGGAATCAAACAGCGACTCAGTGAAAAATAGTGGGAACGGGACAAGTAATGTTAAAAAGACAAGCCTTAAGGCTTTGTACTTTAATGCAAGGAGCTTTCGCAATAAAGTGGATGAATTAACCGTGCAAATAGATGTAAACAGGTATGATACAGTCGGGATTACGGAGACATGGCTGCAAGGTGACCAGGGATGAGAACTGAACATCCAGGGATATTCAGTATTTAGGAAGGACAGACAAAAAGGAAGAGGAGGTAGAGTTGCATTGCTGGTTAAAGAGGAAATTAACGCAATAGTGGGGAAAGATATTAGCTCCGACGACATGGAATCTATACGGGTAGAGCTGAGAAACACTAAGGGACAAAAAACGTTAGTGGAGGTTGTATATACACCCCCAAACTGCAGTGATGTTGGGAATGGCATTAAAAAGGAAATTAGAAACGCATGCAATAAAGGAACATCTGTAATTATGGGTGACTTTAATCTGCACATAGATTGGGCAAAGTAAATTAGTAACAATACCGTAGAGGAGGAGTTCCTGGAGTCTATATGGGATGTTTTTCTGGACCAATACGTTGAGGAACCAACTAGAGAACAGGCCATCCTAGACTGGGTATTGTGTAATGAGAAAGGAATAATTGGCAATCTAGTTGTGCGAGGCCCCTTGGGGATGGGCGACCATAATATGGTAGAATTCTTCATCAAGATGGAGAGTGACATAGTTGATTCTGAGACTAGGGTCCTGAATCTTAATAAAGGAAACTACAATGGTATGAGGCACGTGTTGGCTATGATGGATTGGGAAACGTTACTTAAAGGGATGACGGTGGATAGGCAATGGCAAACGTTCAAAGAGTGCATGGGTGAACTGCAACAATTGTTTATTCCTGTCTGGCGCAAAAGTAAAACAGGAAAGGTGGCTTACAAGGGAAATTAGAGAGGGTATTAGATCCAAGAAAGAGGCATACAAATTGGCCAGAAAAAACAGACCGGAGGATTGGGAGCAGTTTAGAATTCGGCAAATGAGGACCAAGGGATGGATTAAGAAGGGGGAAATAGAGTACGAGAGTAAGCTTTTGGGGAACATAAAAACTGACTGTAAAAGTTTCTATAGGTAGGTGAAGAGAAAAAGATTGGTGAAGACAAATATAGGTCCCTTACAGTCAGAAACAGGGGAATTTATAATGGGGAACAAAGAAATGGCTGACCAACTAAATACATACCTTGGTTCTGTCTTCACAAAGGAGGACACAAATAACATACCAGAAATGTTGGGTAACACAGGGTTTAGTGAGAGGGAGTAACTGAAAGAAATCAGTATTAGTAGGGAAATGGTATTGGAGAAATTGATGGGATTGAAGGCCGATAAATCCCCAGGGCCTGATAATCTACATTCCAGAGTACTTAAGGAAGTGGCCCTAGAAATAGTAGATGCATTGATGGTCATCTTCCGAGATTCTATAGACTCTGGAACAGTTCCTACAGATTGGAGGGTAGCTAATGTAACCCCACTATTTAAAATGGGAGGTAGAGAGAAAACAGGGAATTATAGGCCAGTCAGCCTGACGCTGGTAGTGGGATAAATTCTAGAGTCCATTATAAAAGAACGAATAGCTGAGCACTTGGAAAACAGTGGTAGAATCGGACAGAGTCAGCATGGATTTATGAAAGGGAAATCATGCTGGACAAATCTACTGCAATTTTGAGAGTATGTAACTAGCAGAGTTGATGAGGGGGAGCCAGTGGATGTGGTTTATTTGGACTTTCAGAAGGCTTTCGACAAAGTCCCACATAAGAGATTAGCATGTAAAATTAAAGTGCATGGGATTGGAGGTAGTTTATTGAGATGGATAGAAAACTGGTTGGCAGACAGGAAACATAGAAACTAGGAGCAGGAGTAGGCCATTCGGTCCTGCTCCGCCATTCATTATGATCATGGCTGATCATCCAACTCAATAGCCTGCTCCCGCTTTCTCCCCATACCCTTTGATCCTTTTCACCCCAAGAGCTATCTCTAACTCCTTCTTGAAAGCATACAATGTTTTGGTCTCAACTACTTTGTGGTAACGAATTCCACAGGCTCACCACTCTCTGGGTGAAGAAATTTCTCCTCATCTCAGTCCTAAATGGTCTACCCCGTATCCTCAGATTGTGACCCCTGATTCTGGACTCCCCCACCATCGGGAACATCCTTCCTGCATCTACCCTGTCTAGTCCTGTTAGAATTTTATAGGTTTCTATGAGATCCCCCCTCATTCTTTTGAACTCCAGCGAATATAATCCTAATCGACTCAATCTTTCCTCATATGTCAGTCCCGCCATCCCAGGAATCATTCGGATAAAACTTCGCTGCACTGATCCCTGCGGCACCCCACTAGTCACTGCCTGCCATTCTGAAAAAGACCCGTTTATTCCTACTCTTTGTTTCCTGTCTGCCAACCAGTTTTCTATCCATCTCAATACACTAATCAATCCCTTGGTCCTCCTTTGCTGAATTCTAAACTGTTCCCAATCCTCAGGTCTGTTATTTTTTCTGGCCAATTTATATGCCTCTTTCTTGCATTCAGGACCCAAGTCTCAGAATCAACTACGTCATTGATGAAGAATTCTATCATATTATGGTCGCTCATCCCCAAGCGGCCTCGCACAACTAGATTGACAATTATTCCAAAATTATTACGAAGAGTAGGAATAAACGGGTCTTTTTCCGTTTGGCAGGCAATGACTAGTGGGGTACCGTAGGGATCGCTGCTGGGACCCCAGCTATTCACAATATATATTAATGATTTAGACGAGGGAACTAAATGTAATATCCCCAAATTCGCAGATGACACAAAGCTGGGTGGGCGGATGAGCTGTGAGGAGGATGCAGAGATGCTTCAGTGTGATTTGGACAAGCTGAGTGAGTGGGCAAATGCATGGCAGATGCAGTATATTGTGGATAAATGTGAGGTTATCCACTTTGGTAGCAAAAACAGGAAGACAGATTATTATCTGATTGGCTATAAATTGAGAGAGGGGAATGTGCATCGAGACTTGGGTGTCCTCGTACACCAGTCGCTGAAGGGAGGAATGCAGGTGCAGCAGGTGGTAATGAAGGCAAATGGTATGTTGGCCTTCATAGCAAGAAGATTCGAGTACAGGAGCAGGGATGTCTTGCTGCAATTATACAGGGCCTTGGTGAGACCACAGCTGGAATATTGTGTGCAGTTTTGGTCTCCTTAACTGAGGAAGGATGTTCTTCCTATCGAGGGAGTGCAGCAAAGGTTTACCAGACTGATTCCTAGGATGGCGGGACTGACATATGAGGAGAGATTGAAATAAAGAACTACTGCGGATGCTGGAAATCCAAAACGAAAACAGAATTATCTGGAAAAACTCAGCAGGTCTGGCAGCATCGGTGGAGAAGAGTCGACGTTTCGAGTCCTCACGACCCTTCAACAGTTCTGTTGAAGGGTCGTGAGGACTCGAAACGTCGACTCTTTTCTTCTCCACCGATGCTGCCAGACCTGCTGAGGAGAGATTGAGTTGGTTAGGATTATATTCGTTGGAGTTCAGAAGAATGAGGGTGGATCTCATAGAAACCTATAAAATTCTAACAAGACTAGACAGGGTAGATGCAGGAGAGATGTTCGCGATGGTGTGGGAGCCCAGAACCAGGGGTCACAGTCTGAGGATACTGGGTAGACCACTTAGGACTGAGATGAAGAGAAATTTCTTCACCCAGAGAGTGGTGAGCCTGTGGAATTCGCTACCACAGAAAGTAGTTGAGGCTAAAACATTGTATGTTTTCAAGAAGGAGTTAGATATAGCTCTTGGGGCGAAAGGGATCAAAGGATATGGGGAGAAAGTGGGAGTAGGCTATTGAGTTGGATGATCAGCCATGATCATAATGAATGGCGGAGCAGGCTCGAAGGGCCGAGTGGCCTACTCCTGCTCCTATTTTCTATGTTTCTATGTTAAACTCTGTTGCCCACATTTGAACCCGCAGCTAGTCCAATTCACCCATCATCTTATATATTAGCTTTCAGTCCAGCAAACCTTGATTTTTAAGATTCCTATCCTCTTGTTTAAATCCCTTCAAAGCCTTGCATTCCTATAAAATTCTGTGAATGCCTTTGCTGCTCCCTACCCTCCCACCCACACCTTGGCCATGAGTTAATGTGCCGCAGGTGAAGACTTGGATTGCCTGCCTGCCTGCCCTTGTGCTAATGGAGACCAGTGGCCAATTTAATGGCCACTTAAGGGCCACTCTCTGCCCGGCTGTAATTTTTCAGCTGGCAGGAAGAAGTTGGCAATTGGCAGGAAGTCTGGCAGCTAAGCATCCTTGGGCCTTGGGTGGGAAAGGGGGGGAGGAGTGCCTCCTTCAGGGCCCTCTTTTCTGATCGGAGGTCAAGTGTCCCCCCCTTCCCCAAAGGTCTGTCCACCATTTATCCAACCCTCACTAGCCTGCGCACCCCAACCTCAATTCCCCCTCCCAGGGGACCTCCTGTTTAGGTCCTGCCAAGACAAAAGTAATTAGCAAAATTAATCCAAGGCAAAATCAATTAGCATTTGGAAAATTATGGGCTAATAAATGAAAGTCAGCCTGGCATTCGAGACAAATCATGATTAACTAACATGCTGCTCCCGATAGCACTGCTGGGACCAGAGAGCTGCCAGTTAATCAGACTGGCCGTCAGTTCTGAGTTGGGAATTACTCCCCAGCTGAGGCTGGAAGGCCCATCCCGAGCCTCAGAGCGTTAATTGGCTGTGGGGCATCCATCCGGAGCATGGGCAAGTTTTATGGCAACTTTAGTCAGTCGCAGGGCAGAAACCCCTGCCACCAGTAAAATCCTGCCCTCAGAGTTAATTTGTGCCTGCAATTTCACCAGCCTGTCTGTATCATGAGGTTTGTTACTATTCTTTTCATTGGTTTGCTATATTTGAGTTCTGCATCACCTGCAAATTTTGAAGCCATGATGTGTACAACTCATTAATGTTGATCAAAAAGAGGAATGTTCCCAATACTGACCCCGAAGGACAACACTGCACGCTTCCCTCCAGTCTAAAAACAACGGTTCACCACTACTCTCTCCCCTCTGCCCCTTAGCCAATGTTGTATGCGTGCTGCCACTGTCGCTTTAATTCCATGTATATTATGTGGTACTTTGTCAAATGCCTTTTGAAACAACGTTAACTGTGCTAACGCCATTAACCCTCTCGGTACTTAATCAACAAACTTGCTTATTTTAAACACAATTTGCCTTGAATAAATCCATATTGCCTTTCATTTATTAGCCCATAATTTTCCAAATGCTAATTAAAGACATTAATCCAGAACAAAATTTCGTTTCCCCACCACTAATGTTAGGCTTACTAGTCTGCAGTTGCCAGGTTTAGCTCATTCCCCTTTTTTGAACAAGGTTGTAACATTTGCAACCCTCCTCATAACTAAGGAGGTTAGTGATCCGCAAGCACGTGGGAATATAGGCCTGGATTTTTACTGAGTCGGGAGCCCTTTAAAAATGGACAGGGGAGGGTGGGGTTGGGGTCTTGATTCCAGAATTCCCTACCCCATTCCTGGGCTGTCTGATTTTTGAGAGTGCCTTTAATGGGTGCTGGCTGGTTCCTGTCAAAAGCCTGCATCCGGCACTCCTGCCCTGGCTGGCTCCGTTGTAGAGATAGGAATGTCCTACTCCTCTGGAATTTTCATGGAGTGGGGCCAGGTTTTTAAAAAGTCATGGTTCAGAGGAGTCGTGAACCCTAATCTGCATGAGGAGACCTTTTAAAAGATAAGTTCAATAGATCCTCCTCATGCCACCTATGCCAAACCATGCCCTTCCACCCACCCCCATAGCACCTCATACCCTCAATGCCAAGCTCTGCCCCTCCACACACCCTCAATGGCCCCTCATGCCCCCCATGCCATGCTATGGCACTTCCATGCCCACTGACCCACTATACAATGTATAGAACCAATGAATCCTATAGTGATAGTAGGATATGTATATAAAAAACATAAAAAATGTAAATCATTCATAACTTTCTACTATGTTAAGAAAAAGTCATTGCACTAGAAAGCAATAAAAATGTCAACTAACCAGGCCCTTTAAAGCATCAACAGAAACCACTTGCCCTTGAAACCACTTAACCTTGTGTAAATAAATATTGTGACATTGCCAGCAGAGATCAGAGAGCCTAAGCTGTCAATCAAGCAATGTTTCTTCTGGGGCACAGCTGTTTCAACAAGAGAAATGGTTGTCTGTGTTCTCAGGCAAGCATACATAATGGGACCTGTGGGCTATATGTGCACAAATTGTTGAAGGTGGCAGGGCAAGTTGAGAAAAAGGTTAAAAAGGCATCAGGAATCCTAGGCTTTATAAATAGAGGCATAGAGTACAAAAATAGGGAAGTTGTGAAGAACCTTTATAAAACATAGGTTGGATAATTATATTCAAGTCTGTGCACTGCACTTTAGGAAGGATGTGAAGACATTAGAGGGGGTGTAGAAAAGATACATGAGAATGGTTCCAGGGATGGGGGAATTCAATTACATAGATGGATTTGCAAATCTGGGGCTATTCTCCTCAGAGAAATGAAGTTTGAGAGGAAGTTTAATAGAAATTCAAGATCATGCAGGGTCTGGACAGAGTTGGGGGGAAACTGTTCCCACTGGAGTAAGGGTTAAGAGTGAGGAGACACAGATTTAAGGTAGCTGCCAAACGAACCAAAAGTGACGTGAGACAAATCTATTTTACGCAGCAAGTGGTTATGATCTGGAATACACAGTGGTGGAGGCAGATTCAATTATTGGATAAACACCTGAAGGGAATCAAATTGAAGGGCTTTGGGGAAAGGACAGGGAAGTGGGGATAGCTAAATTACTCATAGCAAGCCAACGTGGACTCAATGGACCAAATTGCCGCCTTCTGTGCTGTAACTATTCTATGATTGTAAGATTATGGCAGAGCCTCAATAATTTCCATTCTTCCCTCAGTAACCTAGGAGGCATAAAAGTGAAGTACTGAGGATGCTGGAAATCAGAAAAAAATACAGAAAATGCTGGAAAAACTCAGCAGGTCTCGCAGCAGCTGTGGACTTTGTACGAAGAAGGGTCATATGGACTTGAAATGTCAACTCTGCCCAGGAGTTTTCCTATGACAGGTGGGCTGGGCGGGAGCAGGCGAGGAGCCGATCGTAGCCTGTGATCAGCTCCACGCTGCTATTTTACGTGGGCGGGTCGATGAAAGCCCCCCCCCCCAACCGTAAGCGCTACCTGTGCGGGTGGAGTGAGGAGAGAGAGTCAGGGCTAACAGCAATTTCCCTGAGGTACGGAGCTGCCTCAGGGAGATTGAGTGGATATTAAAACAATTAAACAAATGACTTAAAATTTTATTTAAACATGTCCCCTCATGTGACCATGTCACATGAATTGGGACATGTTTTAAAATTTATGGAAATTATTTATTTGATAAAAGTTTCAGGAAGCCTCATCCCGCTCGTGGATGAGGTTTCCTGAAAAACACGAAGGCTGCTTGGGCTTTTCGCCTGCCTGCTAACCTAAGGTTGGACGGGCAGCGTTCGCAAGTGCCTCAATTAATTTCTTAATGGACTTAATTGGCCGTTTATATTTCAGCAGGCGCGTGCCGGAGTCGGCTGCCACAAAATATCACGATGGTGTGCGATGACGTCAGGACGCATGCCCGACATCATCGCACGTCACTTTATGCACCGGCTTATCGGGCCCGCCCCCGCACGCTGACAGAAAAACCCTGCCCTCTGTTCCTCTCTCCACAGATGCTGCTAGACCTGCTGAGTTTTTCCAGCATTTTAGTCATAGAGTCATAAAGGTCTACAGCACAGAAAAAGCACCTTGGACCATCGAGTCTGCACCGGTCAGACAAGTACCTAACTATTCTAATCCCATTTTCCAGCACTAGGCCCATAGCCTTGTATGCCATGGCATTGCAAGTGCACATCCAAATACTTCTTAAATGTTATAAGGGTTTCTGCCTCTATCACCCTTTCAGGCAGTGAGCTCCAGATTCCCACCACCCTCTGGGTGAAAAAATTCTTCCTCACATCCCCTCGAAACCTCCTGCCTCTTACCTTAAATCTATGCCCCCTGGTTATTGATCCCTCCACCAAGGGGAAAAGTTCCTTCCTGTCCACGCCATCTATGCCCCTCATAATTTTATACACCTCAATCACGTCCCCCCTCAATCTCCTCTGCTCCAAGGAAAATAACCCTAGTCTATCCAATCTTTCCGCATAACTAAAACTCTCCAGCCCAGGCAACATCCTGGTAAATCTCCTCTGCACTCTCTATGGTGCAATCACATCCTTCCTCTAATGCGGATTCCAGAACTGCATGCAAGACTCTAGCTGTGGCCTAACCAGCGTTTTATACAGTTCCAGCATAACCTCCCTGCTCTATGCCTTGGCTAATAAAGGCAAGTATCCCATATGCCTTCTTAGCCACCTTATCTATCCGTCCTGCTACCTTAAGGGACCGGTGGACATGCACACCAAGGTCTCTCTGATCCTCGGTACTTCCCAGGGTCCTACCATTCATCGTGTTTTCCCGTGCGTTGTTTGTCCTGCCCAAGTGCATCACTTCACACTTATCAGGATCAAATTCCATTTGCCACTGATCAGCCCATCTGACCAGCCCATTTATATCCTCCTGTAATCTAAGCCTAGCCTCCTCACTATTTACCAGCCCACCAATTTTCTTGTCCTCCGCGAACTTACTGATCAACCCTCCTACATTCAAGTCTAAATCATTTATATATACCACAAACAGCAAGGGACCCAACACCGATCCCTGTGGAACAGCACTAGACACAGGCATCCAGTCACAAAAACACCCCTCGGCCATCACCCTCTGCTTCCTGCCACTCAGCCAATTCTGGATCCAATTTGCCAAATTGCCTTGGAACCCATGGGCTCTTACCTTCGTTATCAGTCTCCCATGCGGGTCCTTATCAAAAACCTCGCTGAAGTTCAAGTAGACCACATCAAATGCATTGCCCTCATCCACACACCTGGTCGGTCACCTCTTCGAAAAATTCAATCAAATTGGCCAGACATGACCTCCCCTTAACAAAACCATGCCTACTGTCCTTGATTAATCCCTGCCTCTCCAAGTGTAGATTAATTCTTTCCCTCAGGATTGCTTCCAATAGTTTCCCCACCACTGAGGTTAGACTGACTGGCCTGTAGTTCCCTGGTTTATCCCTTTCTCCCTTCTTGAATAACGGTACCACATTGGCTGCCCTCTGGAACCTCTCCTGAGGCCAGAGAGGTATTCAAAATTATTGCCAGTGCCCCCGCTATCTCCTCCCTTGCCTCACTCAACAGCCTGGGATACATTTCATCCAGGCCTGGAGATTTATCTACTTTTAAGCCTGCCAGGCCACTTAGAACCTCCTCCCTTTCTATGCTAAATTCTTTAATTAAATCACAGTCCTTATGCCTGATTTCCATACCCACGTCGTCCCCTTTCACTTGTGAACGCTGGCACAAAGTATTCATTTAGAACCCTACCTTCTTCTTCTGGCTCCACACACGAATTACCACTACGGTCCTTAATGGGCCCTACTCTTTCCCTAGTTATCCTCTTACTCTTAATGTACTTGTAAAATAACTTTGGATTTTCCTTTATTTTACCTGCCAATGTTTTTTCATGATGCCTTTTTGCTCTCCTAATTTCCTTTTTGAGTTTCCCCCTACACATTCTATACTCCTCTAGGGCTTCCGCTGTTTTGAGCCCTCGGTATCTGCCATAAGGCTCCCTTTTTCTCTTTATCCAACCCTGTATATCCCTCGATAACCAAGGTTCCCTGGATTTGTTGGTCCCACCTTTTATCTTTACTGGAATATGTTGGCCTGTACTCTCCCTTCTTGAATGAGTCCCACTGCTCTGATGAAAGTAGTTGCTCCCAGTCCACTCTGGCCAAATCATATCTGATCTTATTAAAATCGGCCTTCCCCCAATTTAGAACTCTGATTTCTGGCCCATCCTTGTCCTTTTCTATAACAACCTTGAATCTAATGGAGTTATGATCACTACCTGCAAAATGTTCCCTCACTGATACCTCTACCAGCTGCCCGGCTCCATTCCCTAAAATTAAGTCCAGGACCTCTTAAAGGACCTTTTATGTACTGGCTTAAAAAGCTCTCCTGGATGCATTTTGAGAATTCCGCTCCCTCTAAACCTATCACACTATGACTAACCCGGTTAATGTTGGGGAAGTTGAAATCTCCCACTATTACTACCCTATTATTACACTTCCCTGAAATTTGCCTACATATCTGCTCTTCTATTTCTCTCTGACTGTTTAGGGGCCTATAGTACATTCCCAGCAATGTGATTGCTTCTTTTTTGTTTTGCAGTTCTACCCATATGGCTTCATTTAAAAAAGCCTTCTAAGATGTCATCCCTCCTTACTGCTGTAATTGATTCCTTGATCAATATTGCGATACCCCCTCCTCTTTTACCTCCTTCCCTGTCTCGCCTGAAGACCCTATATCCTGGAATATTGAGCAGCCAATCCTGCCCCTCTCTCAACCATATCTCTGTGACAGCAATGACATCATACTTCCATGTGTTAACTTGTGCCCTCAACTCATCTGCCTTATTCGTCAGACTCCTTGCATTAAAATAAATGCCATTCAACCTTGCCAAACTCCCTTATGCCTTAACTGGCCTATAATTTATACGCCTTCCAGGCTCACTTGCTCTCTCTTCTAGTTTTGGCTGTGCATCTTCCCCTGCTGAACCTGCTCTCAGGATCCCGTCTTCCTGCCAAGTTAGTTTAAACCCTCCCCAACAGCACTAGCAAATCTCCCCGCAAGGATGTTGGTCCCATTCCGGTTCAGGTGCAACCTGTCCGCCTTGTACAGTTCCCACCGCCTCCAGAAACAGTCCCAATGTCCCAGAAATCTAAGGCCCTCCCTCCTGCACATATCTCCAGCCACGCATTCATCTGGTCTAACCTCCTATTTCTATACTCACTAGCGTGTGGCACCGGGAGTAATCCAGAGATTACTACCTTTGAGGTCCTGTTTTTAAATCTGCTTCCTAACTCCCTAAATTCTGCTTGCTGGACCTTGACCCTCTTTCTACCTGTGTCATTGGTACCAATATGTACCACGATCTCTATCTGTTTGCCCTCCCCCTTTAGAATGCCCTGCAGCCATTCAGTGACATCCTTGACTCTGGCGCCAGGGAGGCAACATACCATCCTGGAATCACGTCTATGGCTGCAAGAAATGCTTGTCTGTTCCCCTTACTATCGAGTCTCCTACCACTATTGCTCTTCCCCTCTTTTTCCTCCCCTCCTGTGCAGCTGAGCCACTCACAGTGCCATGAGTGTGGCTGCACTCCCTAGAGGAACCGTCAATCTCACCGTTTTCCAACACAGAAAAACGGTTCTCGAGCGAGATGCACCTTGGGGATTTCCTCACTTCGTGCCTGACACCTTTCTTCTGACTGATGGTCACCCATTCCCTCTCTGTTCCCTTTTCTGTTTCTGTAACCTAGGAGGCATCCCATCCGAACTGGGTGACTTTTGCACTTTGATGACTGCTGACTTTTTCAGTATGTCCTCTTTTTATCTCAGTCGTAGACTTTGTCAGGCCTAACAAGAGACAGACTGAACAGAATTTCCAGAGAAGAGCACAGTTGACGTTTCGAGTCCTCATGACCCTTCAACAGTTCTTCTTCAACAGCAACATTTTCAACAGTTCTGTTGGAGGGTCATGAGGACTCGAAACATCAACTGTGCTCTTCTCCGCCGATGCTACCAGACCTGCTGAGTTTTTCCAGGTATTTCTGTTTTTGTTTTGGATTTCCAGCATCCGCAGTTTTTTGTTTTTGATTTTATTTATGAACAGAATTTCCCTTTGAAGTCGGGAGATGCATCCCTGATGTGTGGGCAGATAAAGATCCGCTCACATCTCCCATTCCCAAATTTCCTGTCTTCCTCTGAAGGGGATGTATCCTGGTTCTGTCCCATTCTTCCCCCCAACACTTAGGCTAAAGATTAATCTGGCCATAGAATTTCAGCCCTCTTAGACACAACAACCTTTTCCTCAGTCACTGCTGAGTATTTGATTGAGAGGTTTCACAAATTATAAAGTAAGTTAAAGCTGCTATATCAAATCATTCGCTCATAAAACTAAATCTGGCTTGTCCAGTATTTTCAAGTAGGGGTGGCGACATTTCAATTTTTTCCCACTCAAGCAGCCGGTGGACAAATTTTAGAAAGATAGGTTTGGCACACCATTAAACATGAATTTAAAAAAAAAGCGGAGGACTGAAAAGAAACAGCTTGCTAAGCAAAAAAAAAGTCTAAACAATAAATTGGTCATTTAAAAAACTGAGTAATAAGTAAAGATGACAACTAGAGTGTGAGAAGGGGAGTGTGTGTGGGTCCGGCTCATTTCCAGGCTCAGAGTGCTCACTCACTCACCCTGTGGGGGTGACGGTGAATGAGAACCCTTAAGACTGCGAGTGAGCCAGACACATAGGTGGGACCCCCACCCCCACCGGGGCCCCGCTCCTGCAACCCCCCCAACCCCACCCCCGGACCTGCTCCCACTCCAGCTCTCCACTGGGCCCGTCTCAGGCTCAGACTCCCCCAGACCCCAGTTCCCTCCCCCCATCTCACCCCTGAGCTCTGGAGGCAGAGAACTGAAACTGAAAAACTTATCTTTCTCATGCTTGCTGCTTATCCAATCACAGGCTGGTTCCTTTCTGCATTTGCTTGATAGGCTCACTACAGTAAATGCAGTCAATGGGCTTTTGAATGGCTTGCAGCATTTTACGGCCCCTCCCCCACTGTGATGGGCCATAAAATTCCAGTCATAATCTTTACTTCAAGGCAGGAGGATTCCTGCATCATCTACACCATTTAGGCTTATAACGCAAAAAGATATGGCAGTCTTGCATAGCATACTATTTAGGTAATGATACCCAGAGTGCGATAGGAAGGGACAGAGTGTACAAACATAATAAACAGCAGCATGTAGGGTCAAAAGGGGAAAAAATGGCAAGAAGGCAAAATTAAAGGCTCTTTACTTAAATGCACGTAGTATTTGGAACAAAATAAATGAATTAACAGCACAAATAGAGGTTAATGGGTATGATCCTATAGCCATTACGCAGATGTGGTTACAAGGAGATCAAAGCTGGGAACTAAATATTCAGGGATATGTGAATTTTCGAAAGAACAGGCAGGAAGGAAAGGGTAGTGGGGTAGCTTTGTTAGTGCAAAATGGAATAAGTACAATAGCAAAAGGATCTTGGATAGGAAGATGTAGAATCCATATGGGTGGAGGTAAGACATAACAAGGGGAAGAAGACACTGGTGGGAGTAGTCTATAGGCCTCCTGACAATAGCTATACAGTAGGACAGAGAATAAATCAGGAGATAATGAGGGCATATAAAAAAGGCAGTACATTAATTATGGGTGACTTTAAACTTCATGTAGACTGGGAAAATCAAATTGGCAGAGGCAGACATGAGCAAGAATTCATAGAGTGTATTCGGGACAGTTTCTTCGAACAATATGTTGTGAATTCAACTAGGGGGTCAGGCTATTTTGGATCTGGTAATGTGTATTGAGGCAGGTTTAATAAATGATCTCAGAGTGAAGCATCCCCGAGGAAACAGTGACCATAATCTGGCAGAATTTAGCATTCAGTTTGAGAGTGAGAAACTTGGGTCGGAAACAACTGTGCTAAACTTAAATAAGGGTAATTACAAAGGAATGAGGGCAAAGTGACTGGAGTGGAATGGGAAAGCAGTTTGGCAGAAAAGACGGTTGGTGAACAATGGCAGACGTTTAAGAAAATAATTCATGACTCTCAACAAAGATATATCCCAGTGAGGAAAAAGGATTCAAGGAAGGGGATAAACCATCCATGGTTAACCAAGGAAGTTAAAAGGACAGTGTCAAATTGAAAGAAAAAACATACAATGTGCAAAGATTAGTGGTAAACCAGAGGATTGGGAAAGTTTTAAAAATCAACAAAAGAGGACCAAAAAATAATAAAGGGAGAAAATAAACTTTGAGGGTAAACTAGCAAATAATATAAAAATGGACAGTAAGAGATTCTTTAAATGTATAAAAAGGAAGAGAGAGGCCAAAGTGAACATCGGCCCCTTAGAGCATAAGGCTGCAGAAATAATAATGGGGAACCAGGAAATGGCAGAGAAGTTGAATAAATACTTTGCTTCAGTCTTCACAGTAGAAGATACTAATAGCATTCCAAAAATACTAAACAATCAAAGGGCAAAAGGGGGTGGTGGGAGGAAATAAATACAATAACTATCACTAGAGATAAGGTACTAGGGAAACTGACGGGGCTAAAAGCCGATAAGTCCCCTGCACCTGAGGGGTTGCATCCTAGGATATTATAAAAAAATAGCTACAGAGATAGTGGATGCACTGGTAGTAACCTTCCAAGAATCCTTAGATTCTGGAAAAGTCCCAGAGGATTGGAGAATGGCCAATGTAACACCCTTATTCAAAAAGGGAGGAAGACAAAACACAGGTAACTATAGGCCAGTTAGCTTAACATCTATCATTGGGAAAATGTTGGAGTCTATTATAAAGGATGTAATAGCAGAGCATTTAGAAATGCATAACATAATCAAGCAGAGTCAGCATGGCCTCATGAAGGGGAAATCATGCCTAACAAATTTATTAGAATTCTGTGAAGAGGTAACAATCAGGATAGATAAAGGGGAACCAGTAGATGTAATATATTTGGATTTCCAAAAGGTGTTCAATAAGGTACAGCACATAAAGCTACTTAAAATAAGAGCCCATGGTGTTAGGGGTAGTATATTAACATGGATAAAGGATTGGCTAACTAATAGAAGACAGAGTTGGGATAAGGGGGGCATTTTTGGGATGGCAACCTCTAACTAGTGGAGTGCCACAGGGATCAGTGCTGGGGCCTCAATTATTTACAATATATGTTAATGACTTAGATGAGGGAAGTGAATGTACTATCGCCAAGTTTGCAGATGACACAAAAATAGGTGGGAAGGCAAGTGGTGAGGATGATACAAGGAGTCTACAGAGGGATATAGACAGGTTAAGTGAGTAGGCAAAAATTTGGCAGATGGAATATAATGTGGGAAAATGTGAGGTTATGCACTTTGGCAGGAAGAGTAGAGGAACTGAATATTATTTAAATGGAGAAAGACTGCAGAAGGCTGCAGCACAGAGGGATTTGGGAGTCCTTGTGCATGAATCCCAAAAAGCTAACATAAAAGTTCAACAGGTAATAGGGAAGGCAAATTGAATGTTAGCCTTTATTTCAAAGGGAATGGAGTATACAAGTAAGGAAGTCTTGCTAAAATTATACAAGGCTATACAAGGCACTAGTTAGACCACACCTAGAATACTGTGAACAGTTTTGGTCCCCTTATCTAAGGCAAGATATACTGGCATTGGAGGCAGTCCAGAGAAGGTTCACTAGGTTGATCCCAGGTATAGAGGGATTTTCTTATGAGGAGAGGTTGAGTAGGTTGGGCCTGTACTCATTGAAGTTTAGAAGAATGAGAGGCGACCTTATTGAAACATAAGATTCTTAGGGGGCTTGACAGGGTAGATGCCAAGAGGTTGTTCCCCCTTGTGGGAGAGTTTAGGACCAGAAGGCATAATATTTCTTCTCTCCGATGGTAGTGAATCTGTGGAATTCTTTACCACAGAGGGCTGTAGAGGCTGTGTTGTTAAGTATATTCAAGACTGAGATAGACAGATTTTTAATCAGTAAGAGAATCAAGGGTTATGGGGAAAAGGCAGGAAAGTGGAGTTGAGGATTATCAGATCAGCCATGATCTCATTGAATGGCGGAGCAGACTCAACAGGTCGAATAGCCTACTTCTGCTCCTATGTCTTATGGTCTTACAGCTTGGCAGCAGAACCACAGTTGGAAGTGCTGACTAACCAGAAGAGGACAAGCTAAGTTCATAAAAATTACTTTTCTCAGAATCTCTTCTGAGTCACCAAGTGTAGGAGTACTCCCTTCAGGCTTATGCAAGAAATCCTTGGGCCTTCCCTAGTCTCTGCTTCATTTATTGCCAGGCATTTACAACATTCAAAAAATATCAAGTGGCTGGGCATTAGTTTTTTTTTCCACCAGAACTTTCCTATAGGTTCCATTTCTACCTTAAAGCAAATTAAAGACAAATGTATATTAAGGGAAACAAATATATCCCCCATGCAAATATTCTTTCACGGTGGTCTTGAAGCATTTAAAAATACATATTTAACCGGATATAATTTATGAGGAAGCTTGTTCATAACACAGATCAACCAGAGCTATTCAAGTATTACATAAAGGCCCAGATGTATGTTCCAAAAAGCAACAAAATTTTAATGGACTGAAAGCTTTACTTCCCTTTAGCAAACATCACCACTAAAATTAGTTATCTACTGACGTTGAGGGATCAGTTCTTGAGTATATATTTGTACTTTTTTAAAAAAACTAAAATTAAAGGTAGGGGAAAGTAACAACAATGGGGCATTTATGTGGAAAATTGCTCTTTTCCTCCCTTTTAAGTCAGTGGCTCTGCAGGGTTAGCATCATGACTTGATGTCAATGTTTTCTCTGAAGGGACTCATGTTTATCCACCAATCTCTGGCAAATAGATAGTGACTCGGAAAGTCAAATGGAAGCATTCTTTACACATACCAGGTGCTGGAAAGCACTCAAGCTAGCAATAGCCAGTATTTTTCTCCATTCAGTCTACATAAAGTTCTCATCCAGTAAATTTCCATTATGCTTGAAAAAGGAACTTATCAAGTATTGAAAGCCTGTAACATTTGCATAATAATGAGATGTTACACTGAATGTTGCACATTGGACTGACTGTCGCTATAGCTTGAATTGATGTGACAAAAGGGAACAACTGTATGACACAAACATGCAAATATGTAAGGCCGAATGAGAGACAAAACCAGAAACGGAATTCTTAAGTGAACACATACAATACCAGATTAAAATGATAACATGCCCTGGCAGAGTGACCAATCTAGATCAGCGATCCATCACAAGATTAAAAAAAACTTGTCACATCAAAATAAGGGAGAGATTTACAAAATTACATTCATTGTCATACAACTTCCTAATGAATCTCACTAAGAAAGCGTAGGTGCATTCATTCTATGCCAATCCATACTGCTGTCATTAGTTCAAGGGAAGACACAATCGATAACTGCTAGGAGATCAAAGCTATTTGCTATACTTATGGTTGCTTACCCCAGTGAAGCAACCAAGCGCAGGACCTGCAGAATGATAGAATGAGGTCCATGATGCCACCAGGGTTTTGGTGGAAGAAATCATTAGCCTCTTGAGTGTAGTATGGTAGTGGTTAAATTACTAGATTGGTAATCCAGAAGTGTGGACTAACAATTTTGAGAACATGAGTTCAAGCACACCATGGCAGCTTGAGAATTTAAATTCTGTTTTTAAAAAATCTGGAAATTAAAATTTGGTACCAGTAAAAATGACCAAGGAGCGGTTGTATTGTTGTAAAAACCCAACTTTGTCACAAATACCTTTCAGGGAAGGAAATTTTTTCATCCTTACCTAGACTGGCCTGTGTGTGATTCCAACCCTCACACCAACATGACTCTCTTAAAACTACCCCCTGCAGTGACTTAGCAGGCCAATGAGTTGTATAAAATCACAACGTTGAAATGGCCCTTCTCAAGGCAATTAGGAATGGGACTAAATTCCAGCCTCGTCAGTGATCTGACAAGGAAGAATAATGGAGATTGTTGGGTGCCTGAGCCTAACTAAAATTCAGGATTAAGCTGGCAAACTGAGCTTTATTTATGTGGTTTATGATGTTGCCTGCACCCCTATTTTGCAATATTCCTATTGTAATACCAACTTGAATTTCTAAGGAAAGAAAAGTCCCTGATGAAATAAAATCAGAATTGGGAGCCTCGTTACTAACATTATGAAACAAACTGATTTATCTTCAATGCAAGCCTCACTCAGCATCAACACAATTTCTTAATGTGCACAACGCACAATCAATTACTCAGCTTTAATAGCAGCGGCATAAAAACAGCAGTCACTTTATTAGGCTGTTTGTGTCCTGCACTGCGAACAAACTGCTACTGTAATTAAGGCTCCCTTTAAAAACTGCTGCCTTTCGCATTTTTTTTAAATGATCTTTTGGCTTTAGATCGTACTAGGACCCTGTCTCTCAGCCATTACAGTCTTGGGATTAAATACAAACATTCATTAGGTTTACATATCTCTCCAAGGTACTCCTCAGCCAAGTTAATATTGGGCATTGCAATGATTTACTGTTTTCAGGTCCTCAGTATCAGCACTTGGCCCTGCCAGGCTAAGTAAGTACAGCATGGTTTCTACTGCTATACCTCAACAATGAGTCTTAGCTTCAACCTCAAAACAGCTCCCTCTATTGTAGCAGTGCAACATTTTGTTTATTTCCCACACCAACCATCTCACAGCCTCTCAGTGAAACTGCCAATTTTGTGCAAAATTGGCAGCAGTTTTTAAAAAATCTTTTTGTTGTGAGCTCATGCCCATTAGGAACACGATTAAGTTTACCTAACTCATTTCACTTAGGTCCCCGTGGCCAACAGTCAGATGAAAGATTAGTTAGAATGCAGGTTCCAGACTGAAAGACAACTACTTAATTGATTGTGAAAACTAATTTAAATACTCATTATTTGGGCCCAAATGTTTGCTATAGAAATGTTAACGATGGAAATTCACAATGAAGATTCAGAAACACACGAATTTAGCTTGTTAACCTACAGGTTGCTGGAAGCAGTAAAACCACTACAAAAATGCATGAAGGAGAAGAAATTGCTCAGCGCATTGGGAGCAGAGGCCAGAGTTCAAGGTATTCATTATTGGCATTAAAGAAGAAAAAAATCACAAACAAATTCTATTTGTTGAGTTAATATACTAAAATTTATGCTGGTATTTTTAACATATATACTTCAGTAAGTGGACTGGGTGAATTAGGATACTCAATAAATACAAAAAATAACAGCGCATATGCTTGATCAAAACATGAACTACATGCAAAATATTACCATTCTTGGTCTCGGCCTTCACCTCATTGAATTTTTAAATTGCTTGACCTCACATTGATGCCTCCAACACATAGCATTACATGCAGGAAGAGTTCAGAAGTCATGGAACTGAGTTATCGGGCATCAGCAGCTGTACCACCGTTGAAGAAATGCCTTTTTTAAAAGTGACTTGCGGCAAAAAAAGGCCTAATTTGTAGATCAGGAATTGGAGGCCAAAGTAGAGGAGGACCAACAAGGACAAAGATGGAGGAAAGGGCCAATGGAGATTGTAGAGTATTTTTTTGCTTCCTTCCTTTTAAATGCCAGTTGCAAAAAGCATCAAGTGTATGGAGCCCTGTTGATGCCTTCACATGCATTAAGGGGCTTTCCCCTAATTAACATGGGAATAGGGCCTGAATGAACTTTGTGCATAAAATATGTGGAGAATTTATGTATATTCAGCACTATGGGACATTCAACACAGTAGAGATTATCCTGTGGCCTGAGGTCTGTGCCCTGCACACCATGAATATTGGAAAATCTAATAGGTTAGAAAGGAACCTTTGTGATTTTAGGGAGGCAATGGCATAGTGGTATTGTCACTGGACTAGTATTCCAGAGACCAAGGGTAATGCTCTCGGGACCCGAATTTGAATCCCACCATGGCGGATGGTGAAATTTGAATTCAATAAAAATTTGGAATTAAAAGTCTGATAATGACCACTAAACCATTGCCAATTGTTGCAAAAACACATCTGGTTCACTAATGTCCTTTAGGGAAGGAAATCTGCCACCCTTACCTGGTCTGGCCTACATGTGGCTCCAGAACCACAGCAATGCGGTTGACTCTTAACTGCCCTCTGAACAAGGGCAATAAATGTTGGCCTAGCCAGCGACGCCCACATCCCATGAATGAATAAAAAAAATTCTTCTACTAAAATTAATGGAGGAAAATCAAGTATGTTCCTTTACAGACGTGCATTACAACCAGTCTAATTTTTGAGCAACTACTATTCTCAAGAGATACAGATCTAAGAAAATCTCCTTTAGGTACTTAGCAGATTTTAGCACCCAATAATGACAGGCACCCAACACAAAGTGAAGCAGTGGTTTCAACATCATGGACTTCGTTATTGCTCCCAATGATACATAGGCAGAGACAAATGTAGAACCACTTCAGAGTGAGTACTGGCGTCCAACATTTAAAACAAAAACACACAACTGGGTAACATCATGAAAGCTGTGACATTGGTAATGTGTATCTGTATCAAAAATAAACACTACCACCATAAAAGGGCAATGCAATTCAGGAAACTGAATAATTTGCTTGCTATGAACGATAAAGGCTGAAAAGGACATTGCAATTTGTTGAATACATTTCAAAATTAACTGAATTAAAAACAAACTATTTCCTTTCAGGGCCTGTAATACTCAAGGAAATTTTCAGGATCCTTAGCTGGAGATGGGGGCAAGAGCAAAACATAGATAAGGTGACCTCAACATGATTTTTCTAACTCAGAGGTTCTCAGGATTTTTGGTTGAAGAATCTCTTTTCAAATGATTCGTAATCACAGATCCTTATCTAAATGATGATACTTGTAATATGGATAAAAGCAAAAAACTGCGGATGCTGGAAATTCGAAACAAAAACAAAAATATCTGGAAAAACTCAGCAGGTCTGACAGCATCTGCGGAGAGGAACACAGTTAACGTTTCAAGTCTGTATGACTCATCACCAGAACTAAGGAAAAATAGAAAAGAGGTGAAATATAAGCTGATTTAAGGAGGGGTGGGACAGGTAGAGCTGGATAGAGGGCCAGTGATAGGTGGAGATTGCCAAAAGACGTCATAGACAAAAGGACAAAGAGGTGTTGACGGTGGTGATAGTAGCTAAGGAATGTGCTAATGGTGAAATTAAGGGTAGAAAGCAGGACAAACAAGGTACAGATAGCCCTAGTGGGGTGGGGTGGGGGGAAGGGATCGAAATAGGCTAAAAGGTAGAGATAAAACAATGGATGGAAATGCATTTAAAAATAATGGAAATAGATGGGAAAAGAAAAATATATATACATTATTGGAAAAAGGGGGATCAGAAAGGGGGTGGGGATAAAGGAGAGAGTTCATGATCTAAAGTTGTTGAACTCAATATTCAGTCTGGAAGGCTGTAAAGTGCCTAATCAGAAGATGAGGTGCTGTTCCTCCAGTTTGCGTTGAGCTTCACTGGAACATTGCAGCAGGCCAAGGATGGACATGTGGGCATGAGAGCAGGGTGGTGTGTTGAAATGGCAAGCAACAGGGAGGTCTGGGTCATGCTTGCAGGCAGACCGAAGGTGTTCTGCAAAGCGTAGACAGACCGAAGGCGTTCTGCAAAGCGGTCACCAGTCTGCGTTTGGTCTCTCCAATGTCGAGGAAACAGCATTGGGAACAGCGAATGCAGTAGACTAAATTGAGGGAAGTGCAAGTGAAATGTTGCTTCACTTGAAAGGAGTGTTTGGACGGTGAGGAGAGGGGAAGTAAAGGGGCAGGTGTTGCACCTTCTGCGGATGCATGGGAAGGTGCCATGGGAGGGGGTTGAGGTGTAGGGGGTGATGGAGGAGTGGACCAGGGTGTCCCTGAGGGAACGATCCCTGCAGAATGCCGCCGGGGGTGGGGGGAGGTGAAGGGAAGATGTGTTTGGTGGTGGCATCATGCTGGAGTTGGCAGAAATGGCGCAGGATGATCCTTTGAATGCAGAGGCTGGTGGTGCTTGTAATATGGAAGTGCTGCATGTAAAATGCACGTTAATCAACAATGCTTTTAAGAAAACATTTTCTTATATAGACAGGAAGATGGGTGTGCCTACTTTCCACTCCAGAGTCTGCTTATTTTTGACAGTAGTGTGGAAAGAGCAGAATCCCAGAGAGAATAGAAGATGGAAAAAACACTGGAGTAGGGAAGAACAGAAGCAATGGGGAAACATACCACAGTGAGCACAGAAGCCCATAGAGGGCACTAGAGAAGCAGGGGGACAGCAGGAGCATGGTGAAGCACAGCTTACCTCTGGCTACCATTCACTCATTTATTCTTGATTACAATCCCCTTGGTAGTCACCCATCCATGGGCAGCCTTGCGCCACAGATCCCGGAAGGTCTCTGCAGACCCTAATTTGAGAACACTGTTCCAAGTCAGTCAAGATTTGAGCCAGGCAAAACAGCACCTAGCCCAAGGAGCTTTTCATGACTGTCCAGGCAGCCTGGCTCATTAATGGGACTACAGCTGTAGATCTTTCACTTGAAGCTGTTGATCTTCCCACTCAGCTCTAGATAGCTCTAAGTGAACAAAAGTTTGGGAGTTCTGATGAAAAGTCATCAACCTGAAATGTTAACACTGTTTCGCTTTCCACACATGCTGTCAGACCTGCTAAGTATTTCCAGCATTTCCTGTGTTCACAATAGTTAGGGTGATCCTAATAGTTCAAGCAAAAATTTATTTTTTGGCCTTTGGTGGTTGCACCATAAAGTACTCAGGTACACTTGTACATGATGTATTATATAAATGCAAGTTCTTTTTGAGCCAAACTGCAGGTGCAGTACAGCATAGTACTGTACTCCATTACTGTCTCCTCCAGTCCACACCCAGCAAGTGTGGAGAAACTTAATAATTCCCATTGTAATTATATTCCCACAGATGCACAACTTAGCTGGCAGTAACTTGGCATTCTTTCTCAAAGTGTCCATACAATTAGAAAGCGTGGGAGATGATCACGT
The DNA here is from genome assembly GCF_964194155.1 of Cetorhinus maximus. Classification (NCBI taxonomy): domain Eukaryota; kingdom Metazoa; phylum Chordata; class Chondrichthyes; order Lamniformes; family Cetorhinidae; genus Cetorhinus; species Cetorhinus maximus. Next base: position 140,551,598 of record NC_135882.1, on the reverse strand, counting down.
AACATGGTTGCAGTAAGGCCAAGTTCTATTTTCGGGGTAATGAATGCAGAGCTCCATATTCTGTCTAAGCCACCCCATACATCACCAGAGAGTGACAGAGATAGTCAGCACTTGCTGACTAGGTGTTCTGCTTTTCCAGCCATGCCTTACCTTGGCTGACATATGAAGATTAAGTGAGTAAACCATATTGTGGTTTAAAAGTTCACTGGAGTCTATCTATGGCCATTTGGTACTCTTGGCCCCAAGTATGAATTGCAGATAGGTATAGATTAAAAAGGAGCCCTCATAATATATTTTCTCAGATATTTTCTCAAGACTGTAGTCACACTTGCATCAGGAAGATTATGCTGAGGAAAGTAACATGGATTTGTAAGAACAAAAAATAAAAATGAAACTGATACAAGTTTTGATATTATGCTAGTTAGCTCAGTTGGCTGGATGGCTGGTTTGTGATACAATGTGACGGCAACAGCGTGGGTTTAGTTCCCATATCGGCTGAGATCATTCATGAAGGCCCCACCTTCTCAACCTTGCCCCTCGCCAGAGGTGTGGGGACACTCAGGTAAAACTCACCACCAGTTGTTTCTCTCTGATGAGAGAGCAGCCTATGGTCCTCTGGGACTATAGCAACTTTCACTTTCACTTTTCACAGGATAGCGGTAAATCCTGAACACACTGATGCAAAATTCCTTTCAACATTATTTTAATGGAGGTGTTAACCAGCTTGTTTCAAACAGGTTAACATTTTTAAAAAAGTACAGAGGAAGGAATTTCATACAAGTTCACTCAATGGACATCAGCTAGTAACCAGGGTGGAATTTCAAGCCCACGAAATATTAACAGTGGGAATGGCATGTAACTAGACTATACTGAAGCATCAGTTGTGCCATGAACTCAAATATTCAGAACACGTTTTACAACCCACCACCCTGAAGGTTGGATTTAACATTCATTTTTTATCCCTTTGTCTACTATAAATTGCTTTCGTTAAGCTGTATCGATATTTTCCCAAGGCTTTCGGCCTCTTTAAAATATATTCAGACTGCCCTGACACTTTCTTAGGAGATGGATATAAACAAACTTTATTTGGGACATAACTGGCTCTGGCATTGATTCATGACTTTTTCACTAATTTATGTAAAAAAACCGTGGAGTCTATTTAACAGCTCTCTGCCCTTAATAAAATACCCATACATCAACCAAATGCAAAGCGATCACCAAGTTCAGCATAATTATCTGTAGTTAACCCTTGCAGAGTCCAAACGAGTTGCAGCTGAAGACTGACAAATTTGGATGGTATTATGCCATAAAAGTGTTTAACACTTGTAAGTTTGCGTTTCTGATAAGCCATAGTACAATTCTTTTTGGTTAAACCTCTTACGTTGGTGTACGTCTTGTTTTTGACCTTTTTTTTAAAGCTGTGACTCACACTCAGTATGCTTCCACATATCCCAGCACTTCTCTGCAACAAGAATGCCTAGGCTGGGGGTTTGGGGTTGGGTGGGGGGAGGGCCATGGAGTGGGGAAAAGAGAAATATCACAGTCGAGCCTGACTCTGGCCCATCTTTTGTGAGTCACATTAAAGTCTCTGGACTGTAATTTGGAGCTGAAACCAGTTCAACTCCCCTTCCCAGCCCAGGGACTCCTCTTTTCACATTCCTTCTTCCCCAGCAACAGTCCGCTGAGAGATTAGCAAACTCAGCATAGAATGGAGATCAAATGTGGTTTGCGTAGCTCATTACTGCACTGAGTTACTGAGTTATGAGCTGGCTATTCACTTTAATGTTTACACTGCATTTGGGCAGTCTCAACTTAGTTCTTCAGATTCAAGCACTTCCAGTTCATGTGTAGCTCTATTAAGGGAGATAACTGGGTAATCTGTTTAGATAGTAATCTATTTCCTTGCAGTAATACACTCACCGTAAAAAAGTATTATTAAAAACTGTCTCAAACAATAGATACTTTAAGTCTAAATTGAATTTTTAATGTTGGGCTGCTTCACACGGCATTATGATGCAGCTTTTCATTACATAATCTAGTCAATTCTCCTAAAACTAGTAAAGATTAAAGAATAAACGTGCATATTTTAAAACATTTTAAAGCATTTACAGCCTATGCTAAAGAGCATTACTTATGTAGGAAAATACAGCAGGTCAATTTTCACACAAGATCCTGTAAATAACAAATGAATCTATTTTTATAATAGCTGAGGGAGAAATGTTGCTGGGGCACTGAACTACTTTGAAGCTCAGTGCTAGTTATCTGGACAAACACAACAGCCATTTTTTTTCATACATCAATAAAGACAAATGAGTTTTTAAAATTTGGCTGAGGGAGGAATGTTGGCTTGGACTTCAAAAGAACTTCCTACTATTCTGCAGGTATAGGATCTTTATGTCCATTGAACCACCAAAACAGACAGGGAGGATCTTGACATTTCATTTGAAGGATGGCACCTCCAATAACAGAACTCACTCAGTACTGAACTGGAATTTTATAAAGCAGTTATTCTTCAGTCAGGATCTCCTTTCGAAGAGGTGGCTCTCCCTACATTTCCCCCCAAAATAATCAGACACCTTTAAAACAAAATAAAAATTATACCAAAATAGTTTCCTTATTTTGTTTCATTTTCAATAGTTTAATTAAACATTTGAATCTGTTGGAAGGAGTTAGTCAAGCTGAACGAGTAAGGGGACAGAATTAGTTTAAATGACATATTTGTTGAAGCACACTAGGTTAATTACTAGGTTTGTGACGATGTTAATTCAACTCTCTTGGACTGCTGTGCTCAACATTTTGCAAAATGCTAAAATGTCTGTCTACAGGAAGACAAAATGATACAATAGGCAAGGTAAGAATGTTGTCTCAATGGCATTTTCTATCGCAACTTAAAAAGTTAGGATTCAGGACGTACAGATGTCTTAGTACAGGGATGCCCATGTAGGTGCATATGTTAAGTTTAAGCCCATAACCCAGTAATGTGCATGTATTTTAAGCTGTTAATATATCAGATATCGTTGTTCGAGTTAAGATTTATCCAAAGAGGTAACAATGCTAAAAACAGCCATTTCAAAACCTCAAGCCCCACAAAACCAGGCGATGCAGACACAACTGACCAAATGGCCTCCTTCTGTGCTGTAACAATTCTGTGATTCTGAGAAAACTCAAACAGGGTAAACCAGAAAATAAACAAAAATAGTATAGAGTTGCTGAGGCTTCAAGGATCAGATCACCTGCATTCAAGGAGAGCATGATGGTCTTGAGCTGGAAAATGGACTCCCTTGGCTTAGCACATAAACAGAGCAGTGTTAGGCTATATTCTTGGGAAAGGTAAAAGAATGTGGATGCTGGAAATACTCAGCAAGTCTGGTAGCAACTTTGGAGAGAGAAACAGAGTTAAAGTTTCAGGTCAATGGCTTATCACAAAGATTAACAGAGGCTTCTTATTCTTATAAGAAGAGTACCAAGCCTGAGGATTGGGAAAGCTTTAGAAACCACCAAAGGATCATGAAGAAACGGATAAAGAATGGGGGGGGGGGGGGCGTGGTGGTGGAATAGAATGACAGTGAATTAGCAGGAAATATAAAAAGAGGTTGTAACAGCTTCTCCAAGTGTGCAAAAAGGAACAGAGTAGTGAAAGTAAGTGTAAAGGCTGAGACAGGAGAAATTATAATGGGCATTAATGAAATGGCAGAGATGCTAAACAGATATTTGTGTCTGTCATCATTCAAAAGGAGTGACGACAGAAGCAAAGGAGACTCCAAACCACATACCAAAAATATCAGGAACCCAAGGATCTAATGAGAGTAAGGAACTTAAATTAATTAATTTTAGGAAGAAATACTAGAGAAATTAATGGGACTAAAAGCCAACAGATCCCATGGATTTCCTGGGTTCTGTAATGGTCCAAGTGGATTGGTAGGTAGAAAATGTAATGCTTCTATTCAAGAAAGAAGGGAGAGGGAAAACAGATTGACAGGCCGGTTATCCTGACATCAGTCATTGGGAAAGACTGGAATCCTTTATTAAGGAACTGGTAACATGGCATTTCAAAAATAATAATATGGTTAGACAGAGTAAACATGGTTTTATGAAAGGGAAAGCGCATTTGACAAATCTTGACAAAGGATTGTTTGACAGACAATTTTTTGAGGTTGCAACAAGCACGGTAGATAAAGAGGAATCAATGGAAATAATTGGATTTTCAAAAGGCATTTGACAAGGTGCCACGTGAAAGGCTTTTGCACAAGTTAAGGATTCATGGAGGGGGGATAATATATTAGCATGGATTGGTTAAAATATAGAAAACAGGGAGTAGGAATAAATGAGTCATTTTCAATTTGGCAGGCTGTTGTTCATGCGGTGTTGCAATGATCAGTGCTTTACAATCTATATTAATGATGCAGATGAAAGTGCCAAGTATAGTGTATTCAAGTTTGTTGACAACGTAAAATTAGGTGAGAAAATAGGCTGTAAGGTGGACACAAGAGCAGAATCGTCCCAGATTTGCATTAAGTGTGGTAGTGGGCGTGAGAAAAGACATTTTACCTGCTGGCCACAATGGCGGCTTTTCACGCCGGATCTTCCCCTTCCCGCCTCATTAATTATGCAGCCACAGGAAACATGCCGTCTTGCTGGTGGGTGGCTTCCAATTTGCCCAGTATGCCGTTACCTCGCTGCTTCCTCACAGCGTGTCATATTTAAACTGCAACTGCATGCACAGTTCTCAATGCTTGCAGCCCAGGACTGCTCCGGTGAAGACATGGCCCCCAAAAGCAAGGAAGAGGGCAGCCCCCACCGATTCAGTGACACATCCCTGTGATATCTTCTGGATGCCATGGAAGCCCGCTGCGATGTCCTCTACTCCACTCTGGCTGCAGGATGGCCATCGGTCTCACTACTCTGGCTGGGGAGGCAGTAGAAGAGGTGGCCTGTGCCAACGCGGCACATAAAAGGTCGGCCATCCAGTGCAGAAAACAGATGAATCACCTCATCCGTGCCACCAGGGTAAGTCAACCATCTCATCACTCTAAACTCACACACTCACAAGGCCATCACACATTCACTGGCATCTCACTCGCTGCCAGCTGAAGGTACATCACTACTCACTCTCTCACACACGCCCTCACATCTCCATTCGGCCTCATTTCCTCTGGAGACTGCCTCCTCAGCCCTCACCGTCTTGAGGCCACTTGCACTGATCAATGTGCCCCCACACACCCCTTCCTCAGTACAGCCCTTCTCTTGCCAGAGGCCACTTCTTCCCCTTCCTCAAGCAAGCCCTAGTCCTGCAGCCGTTGAAAAGCCACACCCGCCTTACAGCTGGTCTGGTAGGTAAAGACCTGCCCATAAGCCCCCTAAAAGTGATGCTGTGCTGCCTGCGAAGTCTGGCGCTGATAACTGCAATTGCTGCCCAAAGCATGGTAGACAAACAAACCTTGAAATCCTAAGCGAAGTGCAGGTTGCCAGGTGCACGTCGCTTATGTACATTTGTGAAACGCTACGCCGACGTGCCTGGATGATCCAGCGTGGGGCGATGATTCCGGCGAGCGGGGTTTATAATGAGATGCTGAAGTATTGAAACTAGGTTCCTGATGCACACGGCGGGAAATATGGCCCACCATTGATGGATGGAGCAGATGATCTCAAACTGGTTTCACGATGGCATAAAACCAATTTTTGGCCTTCTCGCCATACTGTCTGCTCATGCTGGTGATGATGCCTCCTGCCAACAGGACAGGGCGATTCCACCCAAAGGGTTTGCAAAAAGATATAGATAGGTTAAATGAGTAGGCAAGAAGGCAGCAGGTTTTTAAAAAAAAATTCATTCATGGGATGCGGGTTTCACTGGCTGGGCCAGCATTTATTGCCCATCCCTACTTGCCCTTGGGAAGGTGGTGGTGAGCTGCCTTTGTGAACCGCTGCAATCCATGTAGTGTAGGTACACCCGCAGTGCTGTTAGGGAGTTCCAGGATTTTGACCCAGCAACAGTGAAGGAACAGCGGTATATTTCCAAGTCAGGATGGTGAGTGACTTGGAAGGGAACTTCTAGGTGGTGGAGTTCCCATCTATCTGCATCTAGATGGTAGTGGTCATGGGTTTGGAAGGTGCTGTCGAAGGAGCCTTGGTGAATTCCTGCAGTGCATCTTGCAGATGGTACACACTGCTGCTATTGTGTGTCTATGATGGAGGGAGTGAATGTTTGTGATGTGGTGCCAGTCAAGCGGGGTACCTTGTCCTGGATAGTGTCAAGCTTCTTGAGTGTTATGGGAGCTGCACTCATCCAGGCAACTGAGGAGCATTCCATCACACTCCTGACTTGTGCCTTGTAGATGGTAGACAGACTTTGGGGAGTCAGGGAGTGGCTTACTCGCCGTATGATTCCTAGCCTCTGACCTGCTCTTGTAGCCACAGTATTTATTGGCTAGTCCAGTTCAATTTCTGGTCTATGGTAGCCCCCATACAATGGCATACAATGTGGGGAAATGAGAGGTTCTTCACTTTGGTAGGAAGAACAGAAAAACAAGCTATTTTCTAGAATGATGAAAAACTACTAAATGTTGTGCTCAAAGGGATTTGGGTGTCCTTGTACACAAAACACAAAGTTAACAGGCAAGTACAGCAGAAATCAGGAAGGCAAATGGCATGTTAGCCTTTAATATAAGGGGTTGGAAAGCAAGAGTAAGGAAGTCTTGCTACAATTGTACAGGGCTTTGGTGAGACCATACCTGGAGTACAATATGCAGTTTTTATAGTTGTCCCTAAGGGCAAAACTGAGGCCTAATCAATATTTTGTACAGGTTTAACATTTTAGATAATGTCAGCCTCCTCAGCTCTGTATCAGGAAGTTGTGGGTTCAAGTCTCACTCCAGAGATATGAGCACATAATGAAGGCTAACACTCCAGTGTAGTTGGAGATGCCATCCTTTGGCTGAGATGTTAAACTGAAGCCCTGCCTGCAGCATGGGTATTGTCCCCATTCTCCTGCAATTAACATCCCCAAAAAAATGATCTAGTCATTATCTCATTATTGTTTGTGGGACGTGTTGTGTGCGAGTTAGTTCTCATGGTGTGAAGTTGTGAAAGGTGCTCTCTAAATGAATATTTCTTACTTGCTTTAAAAATTGCCCAAAATAAAATAATGGTTAACACAGCTGCTCTGATGGCTCAGCCAGTATCCCGGGTGAGTGGCTGAGACATACAGAAAAGGATACAGTCTGTGTTAACTGATTTCTCTAGCAGTAGCAGTCTCAGTGCCCTTGCTACTGTGGGGACAATTGACCTGATGTTCCAGCTGATGATCACTATCCTGCAACCCTGCACCCCCGCGCCCCCCCCCACCCCCGAGCCTGGCGGAAAGTCTGACCTATGGATTTTGAGAGGTCAGGATACAGCTCGGCTTTGCCAACAGTCTCACTCGGTATTTAGGTGCACACGTGAATAATAAATAGCGTCTGTCACACAGAATGACAAGATGCTGTGGAACTGCAGACCCCTGCAATAGGCCAATATCTTTAGGAGATGAAAAGACAAAGCTAGTAAGAAAAATGTTCAAAAAAATGTTAAACTTACTGCATTCAGAAAGGACAGAAAGGGGTTAACAAAGCATTTTTTGGGATATATTACAATCCACCAATCATAAACCTGGCAGCTAAATACTCCCTTATCTGAGCTATTATCTGACATAGACACAACATGGTAACATCCAAAAGCTATCAATTACTCTGAAGAAAGTCTGTTTCATCCCTTGCACCACCTTATTACCTATGCTCCAGTGATATGTCAAACAAACCTGTTCAGCTGTTAAGTGCGCACAGTGGTGCTGTTAAAAGCTGGTAGTGAACTCCTTCCATTATGATTATGACCATGAAATATGACAATAAAATGACATGTGCTGGGATCTCATAAGCCTGCTGCCTGCTGAGCTGAACTCTTGTTTATAACTGTTCAAAGAAGCATATCTCCGGAAAATGTTTACAAAAGGAATCACTCATAGCTGTAAAGACCCATCTCCCTCTCTCCTCTCTCCGGCTGTAGCCAGAATGAATGCTGCCATTTACTCCTCGCTAAACGGGCAATTGGGAAACAGAAACATCTGCTCGTTTCCCTGAGACTTTTGTTCTCTTTCGTGAACAAATTAAAGTACGGCAAATGATCAGTAATTAAATTATCGTACGCATGAGGTGACCTGTGAGTAGTGCAGTCATCTTGAAATTATCAGTCCCAGCACATTTTTAAGCTGGCTTCAAACTATTTAAATACAGGATGAAATATGGAAAATTAGAATTGCCTCGGAAGTGGCAAGCTGTTTTTGTTCAATGCTTGGGTAGTTAGCTAAACTCTAGTAAACGACTGAAAATCATCAGGATGAATTTTCTACCCACTGGCAAAATCTCAAACACTGAATTGCTTAATAGTGCATTGTAAAAATGTTACAGATATTTTTTTAAATTGTCCTTGCAATTTTCCTAAGAAGGCTATTGTGGTGGTGGTGATTCCACAATGGTGTTAAGTAGCGAATTCCAGGATATTTATCTAGTAATGCAGGAGGAATGGTGATATATGTCCAAGTCAGGATGGTATGTGAATTGCAGGTGAATTTGGTGTTTCCATGCCATTACTGCTCTTGTTCCTCTAACTTGATAGAGGTCACAAAGGGGAGTGACATGCTGGCAAAATAACCTTGGTGAGTTGCTGCAACTTATTTGGTGATCACACTGCAGTATTGGAAGGGGTGGATGCTGAATATTTTTAAAAAGCCAGTCATTTGCTGCTTTTTCACTTGACTTGGGGAACCAGTGGATTAAGTATAATGGACATCTTCATCAACTCTTGTGCAGCTCCAAACACTTTTTAAAAACTTCACCTCTATTTTATCCACATTCTGTTCGATTTTCAGAGATCATTAGGATTGTTGCCCTTTGGCCTTTGCTATCTCCAGTTCTGTTTCAGTGACAACCTTAACCTTTTCATACTCTTTCCTGAAACTAGATAATTAAATATGCCACAGCTCTAAATTTTATTTTAGAGATAAGTCTAGCCTTGTAGCTTTCTATGGATAGGATAAACAGGATCCATTAAAGGTATACTTTTAACCATTGTAGTTCTTACATCTCAAGGAAATGCTACACTGTCTGTTCTAAAAACTTTCCTTTTTAATGTACAGATTGCCAATTGATTTAGGGAAACAGAGGGTTGCCTAGGTCAATCAGTTTACTAGCCACATGCCAGTGCCTCTCTCAAATGTTCACTATGCAGATCAGCAACGTGGTTGACTCTTAACTTCCCTGGGAAATGGCCTGGCAAGCCACTAAGTTGTACCAAACAGCTACAGAAAAGTCAAAAAGGAATAAAACCAGACAGACCATCTGGCATCAACCTAGGCACTGTAAACCACAAGAACACACCCAGTTTTGTCTAACTTTCTTCTTAACACCACTGTGGATGTACCTACACCAGATGGACTGCAGCAGTTCAACAAGGTGACTCTACACCACCTTCTTGAGGGCAATTAAGGATGAGCAAGAAAAGCTGGCCTTGCCAGCAATGCCCACATCCCAACAAGTGTCCACCAACAAATGTTACCAGGCAATCCAACTGTAGAGGTCATCATAGCCATTGCCTGTTGTTTATGCATGCATTCTCCCTATGGTGGCTGCTTTTTCTAGGTAATTTGACCTACTCCATCCATATTCAATGCTTTTTATTAAATTAAGTTTTTTTTCTTCTTTGTGGTCTTACCATTTTGAGGAGGAACCATCTTCCGACAAAATGCCCTTTGATTTAAAAAAATGAAAAACTTGCATTTATACAGTGCTTTTCACAACCACCGGATTGGCTGAAAATTGACTTCAAAGACTGACGTGGTTGCACTTCAATACTTGACATGTACAAACATGTCAAATCTGGAAGGTCCACCTCAGAGACTCACTTTCCTATGCTAGCAGCATTGGAGCAGTTCCAGCTGAGGAGAAAACACTACCAAGTATCATGTGTCAAATGGCTTCTTCATGTAATGTCTATGAATCTAATCATGCTCTCCCAACCTTCAACACCATCTTCACAGTCTTGGGGCTGCATTTTATGGTCCCCCATTGGTGTATTTGAAGGCGTGGGTCTCAAAATAAGACCTGTCTCCCATGTTATGGTGGGCAGGGAAGGCGTCAGGCAGCCCGCTGTCCTTGGGCCTTTTGAGGCCCTTAAGTAGACAATTTATGGCCACTTAAGGGCCCACATTCTGCCTCCACTGCTATTTTACATATGGTAGGGGAAGGCAGAGGAAAGTCATGAAGCCCCACAACAGCCCTGTCTGTAGTCCCAGCAGTGGCCACTGCTTGTTACTGGCACTGCTGGGACTACAGTGTTGCTGGCCAATCAGATTGGTTGGCAGCTCTCGAGGGCAGGGCTTCCTCCCAGATGGGGGTGGAACTCCCACCCTGAATCAATTAAGGCTGCTCCCAGTGTTTTATCGCTGCAGGCGGCCGGATTCTGACTCGAAGAGTTCAAAACCGACTTTGCCGTTGAGGGTGCGGGGAATATGTCTCCCTGTAAAATGCATCCTTTGGTATTTGACTATACTTTCAATCATTTCTACAGCTTTCCTACAATAATTGGTCATCTGTTTCTTCACCATGAATCATACTGGGATATTTACTATGTTAAAGATAACATATAAACTTAAGTTGATTATGTTGTGTTAAGCAGGTGACCAAGTAGATCCAAATGTTTCAAGATTGATCAATGATGTGCGTTGAGTTAACTGATCTAAATTAGTTTGGCAGTAGAGTTGTTAGAATTGGCCTCAGCATCCCTGGGATAAGGAGGCAAAAACTCTTGACTTATTTTATACAGCATTCTCTGCTGGATCTGTGAGTCTGTGGTTGTCAGAACTAAGACAGCCTGATTGTAACTCCAAATGAAATTGGGGCCAAATATTGAAAAAGGATAAATACATACCCTGTGCTTCACCTGCCCTTTCTTCTTCTACTTCGGAATCTGCTTTCTCTTCAGAGGATGCAGATGAGTGAAGGGCAATGAATGCTGGCAGCCAATGCTGGTTGTTGCTACTGCTACTCAATTCTTCAGTGATGATAGAAGAGTTAGTTCTTTTCTCTGTCAATGCTTGTCTCACAGTCTTCCCCTCCAGTTCTCTGCCAAAGATTGAGAATACCGTGTTAACTTTTTAAAATATAAAATCCAGTAATCTGACACACAAAATGATTCCATTTCATTGGAAAGATGACATTTTTTGGTATGCTACTCAATTGCTACTGGTTCCCAAGCACAGCATACCTTTTGATTCAAATTGAATGCCGTGCCCATTCTAGAAGAAGTTATGTCAATTATCTTTGGTGAAATCAACAGCAGTAAATCCTGATAAACATTTAACCAGTTTGCCAAGTGAATCTCTATATTCAGCAGAATTTCACTGGCTATATTTAAACAGGAGCCATTAACATTTAAAGAAAAAGTCCGACCTCAGTAATTAACCAACAGAACCACGCCACAAGGTTTCATGTTTTTATAAAAAACTTTATTGTATACAAAAAGAAACTAAACAAAGCAAGCACCATTAACAACACTCTCACTTATAAAGACTTATACTATAAACTCAGGTCTATTTTCTACTTCCCTCCTAAGAATTCCCTATCTTATGAAACCTTCAAGGTTCATTCACTTTTCCTGGGACCAATTCACCGGAATTCACTCTGATTTCTCTTCAGTGTTTTAGCGATTAACCAAGGTACAAGATTTCTTGGGGGTCCTTCCATTAGCTTTTGGCAGTGACCCCCCAATTTCTTTACTGACCTCATGAATCTGGATTCCACAGCTCAAACATGGCCTCCCTGTGACTCCTGCATATCAGAAAACATCCTTAGCTTCCAATAGGTTTCAAAATGCAACCAAGCTGATTACTTCTAGAACTCCAAATACAACAAAGTTAACTGCCTTTTATTGAGAGGATTACAGTAGATTTCTTCCTTTGGCTTCTAGTTAAACAAATATTCCAGTTGCTTTTCCCACTTTTCATATTTGCCTTATACTGAACACCAACTACCAATTGCAGGCTGCATCATGGATGATCTATCTAGCATTTACTCAAATTCAGTTGTAGGTCTGGGCTTTATCTCTAGGCTTCCAAGGAGCTACAAGCTTCATAAGACCCAAAGCTGACCGTCTCTTTGTTGCTTTTCAAAAAAAAAATCAACCAGTCTTGCCTGTTGGATACACTCTAACTGAATTCACAAAGCTAAATTCAAAACGAAGAATCTCACTAAGTCCCACCTGTCCCACAATGTGACACACTTGGCTTGTTCCCAGGTAGAAATGAAAATTAATTACCTTTTAATTCCAAATATTTCTTTAATTCTGTGAAACCACATGAATAATTTAGATCCTTTACTGGATTAATTGTAGACGTCATGTCTCCAGTTCTTTAGCTATGTAAGCCCACCTGCTGTTTATGATCTTCAACATGACCCCAACCTCTTGAGTGTAATAAACCCCAAGCTTGTTTGAACTGCATTTACCTCAGGGTTGTTTTTTCCAGTTTCTCAACCAGGTTTTCTTCAGTTTCAACTTTAATTCCTAAAGCTAAAAATTATATCCTAAAACTAAAAATTATATTACATATTTGCAACAAATATAAACCACTTGCAAACTGTACAGAGCTACTTGAAACATCTAATTGACAATTCCACAGGAAAAAGTTAAATATGGAATCATTTTTTTATCCTTTCCTTCTGTAGATCTCTATCATGTGCATCAGATGAAAGGACAAATGGGCAACTTTCTCACAAGTTTCTGCCCGTTTCTCAGTAGCTCTGCCCCTTCCTGCATCCCCAACCCAACAACACCCCCCCTTCCCACTCCGGCTTGGGATTTCGCGGACGGAAACCTTGGAGTAGCGTAAAAGTGGAGAAGGAATTTCCTGCCTCCTAATATTTGGCCTTAATTCAATGGCATGGTTGAAATTGAGAATTCAATGAATGGAGGAGAATCAAAGGTGTGAACTGGTTTAATTATTTTTCATGTGTTCTTAAAAAAACAGCTGGCTGTTGTATAGAAGATTTATTGTGCAGGAGCCTAGAAGGTCCTGTTATAGCAGTCCTGCGGCAAGGATTGGGAAACTGTACAGAAGCAGCAACTTCTATACTGTGCAACACATGACACCATGGCAGGGCCAAGGAATGAAATCATGGGCCCTGGTGCTTCTTCTGTTTCTGGGCCCCTTCCGCCACCACTCCCAAGTACCAATCCCCCCACCCCCCCCCACCCCCGCAACAATCCTGGCTTTAAACCTCCCCCTCAAATAAGCATGATATTTTTCCCCTTTCAAGATTCACCAATCAATTCACCAAACAATCACAGAAAGGTTCTAATAAAATGATAATGCCCATTGTTGGCATCTAGTCACAAATTAAGAGCAGCAATGATATAATGTAGTGTTAGTTTGCGTATGCCCCATAGGTGATCCACCACAGCTATTAAACAAACCAGAGAGTACAAATTTTACTTTAGCAGCATTGTGCAATATTGTTAATTTGACAGGAAGTTATTAATTATTAGACACTGTATCAGTAATCTCACAGGGTAGAAAGATCAAATGACACCTGAGTAACAAAGTGGAATGATTAAACAACATAGGTCTTCACTGTCAGTGAGAAGTATTAGAGCCCTCAAGTGTCTCTGTATGACACAACTTTTAAGAGGCCAAAAAACAAAGACTGAATGGTTCACAATGTTATGTGTTTTCTTGATCAGCAAGTCTAAACACTCTGCTGATTGCTGCTTCTCATTACAATATATTTTTAATATCTAGTATACAAAACAACTTTATCACGATATTTTAATAACGCAAAAAACTAATAGAAGTGCCAAGACATAGTGGGACAATAAGTAATGAGATAAAAGGACAAGATTGAAGCCAATGGAAAAGACTCTTGAGAATAATGTGTAGTGTAAAACAAGTTACAGATTCACGATGAGCCCATTATACACTCCTGTCCTGGCAATTTCACCCCACAACACCTGCTCACAATAACTTCCATCAGCAACAAAATAAACAGAACCCCAGCCACGTGATTCCACACTTTGTTCGCAAGATTATTATGGATGACAAAGGCTATCTAGCCCAGTTCATCTCATCCATCTAGAATGACATATGAACATACGTATTAGCAGTAGGAGTAAGTAATTTGGCCCCTCACTGCCTACATTATACCAATGACTACAACTCAAAATTACTGAATTGGCTTTAAAGCAATTTGGGACATTGTGCTGTATAAACGTAGGTTTGTCTCTCTTTCATTGCACCTGCATGCAGTAGGCAGGGTGACTGTAGGACTGGTGAAATTAGAGGTCCAATGCTGATTCTCTAAGGATAATTAATCACAGAGGAATCAACTGATGTTTGGAAAGTAGCTACAAAGAAATCACTACATTTACAAAACAACTCAACTCTGTAGCTAATAAAACCGTACCATTCTAATTTCCCTGATGCCAACCCACAATAGACCATGAAGGGCATCTGCCCCTTTTACACTAATTACACTATCCCCAGGATTTGTCAATCAGATATGTCCCAGCAGCTTAGGAAAATTGCAGATTGAATTATTGATCTGAATTTTTCAAAGAATGACACATGATTAAAAGTCAGTACAGCCTTAACTCACGAACTGGATTGTTTTGCCTTCCCCCAGGAGCTGTCATACAAATTGTGTTGCACACTGTGAATTTACAACCTATCTGGGGTGAGCCTACGATGAAATAGAGATTTGTAAAACCTTTTTTTAAGCAGTCTCCTAGTGGCAAATGTGGATTTCATTCCCAAACTTTGCAAGAATAATAAAATGGGTGATAGTGGGTCAATACTTTGATTTCCATCACTCCAGGTTTTTTAAGTTTCTTACATTTATTTTGATAAGGCCAAATATTCTCAAGCCTCTGGTACATCAACACAGCATGTCACCAGAATTCTGCCTAATTTAGGGCATAATGAAAATTTAGGCTGCTATTTATATGCTGGTTTAAATGCAAATGAGAATTTTGAGAAGTGTACAGTAGTTAAATCTTAAAAGTGAATCACCCCGCCCCCCCACCAACCTCCCACTGCCTCCCCCCTACCCCCAACCACTGGTCCCTCACCCTTCCCACCCAACCCAACCCAGCCTCAACCTCTACCGCCCCTCAGCCCTCCCATCCAACCCAACCTCAACCCCTACCAGCCCTCATCCCTCCCACCCATCCCAACCTCTACCACCCCCTCCCCACTCCTACCCAATCCTCCTCAAACCCCACCATGCCCTCACCCCACCCCAACCCACACCACCTCCTCACCCCTCTCACCCCACCCCCTATCAACCCTCATTGCCCCCTCACACCCAAAACTCCTACTCAATCCCCCTTGTTCCTCCTCACAGCCAAACTCCCCTCACTCTCAATGTCCCTCCATCACCCCTCCCACCCAACCACCCCCCTCATTCCCTATTACTCCTTCCACCCAACCCCCCTCAGCCCCCACTTAACACCCACCCCCCCCCACCCAAGCCACCTCCTGCTATTGATAACCCTGCTTCCTGTTTTACCTTTCCGTCTTGTTTGCCAGTTTGACCTGCTGTGAAGTCGCACAGTCCTCTGCTACTGCATCCTGACTTGTTCCAGATGTGTGCTTCCGCTTGTGACTTTTCCGTTGCAGGTGCTGCAGCTTGCACTTGGAGCCCTGCACACAGCTCCCAGTCCTAGAGAATTCGGGACAGACAAGTGTGTGTTTCTTCTTGCACTGGAGAAGGAAGTATTTTTAAGTGTCAGAAAGTAGTTCCACAATTCCTCTATTTTTAAAACCCATTAAGGTCTGCCATTGCAGTTTGCAAAGAGATCCCAGAAACACTACACTACTCTAAATAAACAGGCCCAAGTACAATAGGCAAAAGTAGGCACTAATCTCCCTCTCTGCTCTCCACATCCAAAGTTCAATTAGTTGATTTCCATATTATAATAAAATGAAACCTTGTGCTTTGATGTAACCATCCCAGGAGGGACACGACGTCAGCTGAAAGGGCAGCTTAGGGATGTCAAAAAAAAGCATTGGAGAGGGGATGCTCAATGAAGGGAAGAGTGCAGCAAGTATAATGAAGTGTCTTCTGTGACTGAATCAGTTTTAGGAATCAAGGCTGGAGATAAAGGGGATGATTGAACTGAGAGTTGGCAGCAAATCAGAGGTGAAGCAGCAATTTGAGTCCATTGGACCCCCATGTTTTGTGTGTCTTTGATTGCAGCTTTTTAAAATTCTTTCATGGGACATGGGAATTTCTAGAAAGGCCAGCATTTGCTGCCCATCTCTAATTGCCCTTGAATTGAGTGGCTTGCTAGGCCATTTCAGAAGGCAGTTAAGAGTCAACCATATTGCTGTGGGTGTGGAGCCACATGTAGGCCAGACCAGATAAAGATGGCAGATTTCCTTCCCTAAAGGACATTAGTGAATCAGATGGGTTTTTTTTAATGATAATCAATGATAGTTTCATGGTCACCATCATTGAGACTAGCTTTCAATTCCAGATTTATTTATTAATTGAGCCCATGTCCCCAGAGCATTAGCCTAGGCCTTTGGATAAGTAGTTTAGTGGCTTTATCACTATGCTACCATCTCCCTCATGAACTCCCAGGAGCTAAGAAACCAATGCCCTTTCCAGTGGAGCATTGATAGGTCAGAGCATGTTACAAGTATATTGCAAAAGTCACTCCCACATCTCAACTCCACAGGTTGTCTTGACGTTAGTCATGGTATGAGGCTCAGCAGACAGATCCGCTGATTTGTGTGTTTGAGGTTTATTTGTTCTTTGTACCTTGCATGTTATTAAAAGAATTGAAACAAAAAAAAAACTGCTGGTAACGAGCAGACAAATCTGGCAACACAACAGGCTTGTTAAAGAATGTATTACCATCCCAAATATTTAGTGACTGCAAAAGTGGAATTTCACAGTAGAGTCCATTACACACTTGTAATGTACTCTGTTCCAGATATCAAATTCCTGCAGGATCAATTCAACCCATAAAAACTGATGCATGCTTTAGTTATCGTAAATCATCACACAGGCTGAATATTGAGGATCAACTAGCACAGTATGAGTGGCTAATTAAATGTTCTCAATTGCATGAGAACAATCTTATGTTTTCTTCCCTTAGGTTTTTACCAGGGTCACTTCCATTTTGCAGCAAATATAAAACACGCCAGGGAGAAAAAGCATTTCCATTAAAAGTGAACAGGAAAAAAAAAATACATCTGACAATCAAACAGCAACAGATGCCTAGGAATGCTCATGGAATTGAAGATAAATTGACCTGGTTAGGAAATTGGCTGAATGGCAGGAGACAGAAAGTAGGGATAATGAGCAGGTTCCCTAATTGGCAGAATGTGACTAGTGTTGTTCTCGCAAGGATCTGTGTTAGGAGCTCAACTATTCGCTGTATTGACTTAGATGATGGGATGGAAAGTCATATATCCTAATTTGTCAATGACACAAAGATAGGCTGCTTTCTAAGCAGCATAGATAGAAACATAAAATTACAATGAGATATTGATAGATTAAATGAATGGGCAAAACTGTGACAAATCCACTTTGGACTTAAAAATGATAGATCAGAGTACTTTCTAAATGAGGAAAAGGTAGAAACACTGGAGGATCAAGGAGAGAGACTTTGGGGTCCAGGTGCATGGATGGTTAAAATGTCATGAGCTGGTACAGAAAATAAACAACAAAGACTAATGGAATACTGGCCTTTATATCTAGAGGACTAGCATAGTGTTCATTACCAGTAAAATGACCACCTTCGGGACTTGCTTATGTCTAGGTTCGCACTGAGGGATTTAAGGGGGTAATACAGAAAACAATGAATCCTCAAGTCGGAGCAGCTCATAGCCATGCTTGTCAAACTTAACTGAGTAAAATTGGTCAAAACACCTCTCACTTTCCTGAAAATCCCAACATATCTTTCCTCATAAAACAGCTCTGCAAAACCTGGTTAATCCACATCTGGAGTACTGCCATCAGCTCTGGACACCACATCTTAGGAAGGATATAGCAACCTTGGAGGGAGTGCCATATAGATTTATGAGAATGATATCTGTAATCCAAGGGCTAAATTAGGAGGTGAGATTACACAAACTAAAGGCAAATTCCCTGGAATTTAGAAAAGTAAGGGGTGATTAGACCAAAGTTTTCAAGATGTTAAGGGGAACAGATAGGGTAGATAGAGAGAAACAATTTCCAGCAGTTGGAGAGTATAGGATTAGGAGGCATAGTCCAAAAATTAGAGTTGGATCTTTCAGGAGTGAAATTAAGAAACATATCTATACACAAAGGGCAGTGGAAGCTTGGAACTCTCTTCCACAAACAGCAATTGCGCTTGGTCAATTGCAAATTTTAAATATGAGGTTTTTGTTAACCAAAGTTATTAGGGGATCTGGGGAAAAGGTGAGAATGTGGAATTAGGTTGCTGATAAGCCATGATCTCAATGAATGGCTCAAGAGACTAAACAGCCTACTCCTGGTGCCTATGAATAATGGGATGGTTTCTATATGTTACAAGCTGAAATCTAATTGAGGAGCTGTGGAGATTTATGTAAAGAATGGGAACACTGGGAGAGAATTACAGGCTAGTTTCTGATAGTTAATGTATAGAATATTAGATACCTGAAAGCGAACTACAACATAGAATTTGAGGGGGGTAATACAGAAAGCAATAAATCCTCAAATATGAAACTCTTTCGAGTTATCAACAGTCACAGATAGTCTAGTTAAGGAGTTGAGTTGATCATGATTAATAGTAGCTATTATACGATGGCAGTATACCGTGCATCTTTAAAAAATGATCAAAGGGGCTGTTTTGGAAATTACAGGTTGGAATTCAGTTGAGGGGTCCAAATGATGTATATATAGGTAATGGATATCTGGCAGTGAGTTACTGGCTGAAATCTATTGATGAGGTTACATACGCTATATGCAGAACAATTTGGGATAACTAGGCACGAGTTACAGGCAGCAACATAATAATGGGTTTTGGATGGTGCATTCATGGAATAATCGATATTCAGGAGTGAGATGCAAGCTAGGATATAATACTGGGGTTTCAACATTTTATATACTTGGCAGAGAGTTACAGGTTGGAACTTACTCATGAAGTTTAGATAATATCATCAAAGCCACTAATTTATGGCAACTGATTTAGTCAAAATCAGTTTTCAATACATATAGTGATTGAATTTTTGTAGGTAATTTGGGATTAAACTCCCTGACTATAAAAATTAGGGGCCCAGACAAAAAATCTTACAATCGTCATCAAGCTGAAGCCTTAAAATTACTGCCTGGATATTTTTATAAAACACAGCAAATGAAGTTCAGAGGTTATTTTCATTCAGTTTGGGGATGGCCAACTGCCTCTGCATGTCACCAATGTAAGGGTGACAATGTCCAAGATAAAGATTACTAACTGAGTGACAATCACTGAAATGAAAACAGAAAATGCTGGAAATGTTCAGTAGGTCTGGCAGCATCTGTGGAGAATTAACATTGCAAGTTGAAGACCTTTATTGACCTGAAACATTGGGCAGAATTGTTCCAGATTTGCACTAAGTGCGGTAGCAGGCAGGATAAAGGACGTTTTACCCGCCAGCCGTAATGGCGAGTTTTTGTGCCGTATCTTCTCATTCTCAGCCTCATTAATATTGCATTCATGGGAAACATGCCAGATCGCTGGCGGGCAGGCTCAGATTTTCCCACTCTGTCGAGACCTCAGCTTCCTCGTTCTGGGCGCCATATTTAAACCTTGCCAGAGCGCATTCCTACTTTATGTCTACAGACCAGGACTGCTCCAGGCTGACAGGTGGCTTCAAAAGCAAAGAGGACAGCAGCCCCCAGATTTAGTGACACCTCTCTGAGGTGCCTGCTGGATGCAGTGGAAGGCCGCCGTGACGTCCTCTAACCCCGCACTGGCTGCGGGAGGTCCACCAGAGTCACCAATCCAGCCGGGGAGGCGTGGCAGTAGCGGTCAGTGCCACTGGAGCACAGAGGAGGTTAGGAAGAGAATGAATGTTCTCATCTGTTCCTCCAGGGTAAGTCAACCACCTCATCACTCTCAACATCACAAAGCCATCACACATCCAAGATATCACACACCTCAATGGACAACACCACTAACTTTCACACACATCTTCGCATCTCCATCATATCCTCTGGAGCTTGCGTCTTCATCCTGTCCATGGCTCCACTCACCACACAAACATCCCACGCAGTGCCATGTGTCCTGTTCACACCCTCTCCACCTGTTTCCGTGCAGGAGAAGCTGACTCACAACAGCAGGGAGGTCCCAGACGAGGGGTGGAGTGGCCCACATTAGGCCCCTCACTCACTTTGAGGAGTGTACCATTCCACTGGCTGGTGAGGATGTGGACTGTGCCTGTGGCGACGGTGAGGTCGGCAGCGAACACCCACATGAGGATCTTGCACCACATCATCTACTCAGTAATCTCAGAGGCTGTCCACTCCTACCGAGGCCCCTTTTGCTGTGACCCCCTCAACCTCGTCCTCTGTCCACAGAGGGAGCAACTGACCCATAGGAGGACAGCCAAATCAAGCCGGGGTCCTCAAGGCCTCAGTTCTTCAGAGGACACACACCGAAGTCGGCAGAGGCAACAAAGCCAACCATTGCCCAGGCTGTCTCCACCCCTGCTGCGGATGTCAGGGCAGCACCTAGAAGAGGTACAGCACTCACATCATCCCACTAACCTTTCCATCATTGCAAGCTATAGCACCTTCATTTCAAAATTCCTATCCTTGCCATAGCCTCAGCCCACCCAACCCTACATGATCATCTCCTACCTTTATTCCCTTATGCTCACATTCCTCCTCTAGCTACTGACATTTTGCTCCCTCTGCTCCACGATTGGCAACCATTCATTCAGCCCATTATCTTGCTCTCCCTCTCCAGTTCCCTCCACCTTATTCCCTTCAAAATCAGACAGTGCATTTCTTTGATCGTCCTCATTTCTCTTACTCTTCCCCTTGCGCCAGGTCTGAAAACTACCAAGTTCTTTTCCTCCTTATTGTAGAGATAACGGAGACCTTTTCCTAAATATGAGAAGCAGTGTATAAATGCATAGCTGTTGTTACCAATTTGACCTGACATGGCAAGATGAATTTGATTGCAGTGATTTGAGAGGGATGAGGAAAGTACTTGTATTTACTTTATATGGTTGTTTAAAACTCTCAGGGATGTGGGGCTGTCACACTTAGGCTCCAGCAGATTAAGTTATTTGGGCCTGGCAGTATAACATGAAAGGTCAGGTGTGGAAAGTGGGATCAGCTTCCCAGTAACAATTACATTGAGCATAGCCAAACATTCAATTGAACATTCAAATTCAACTTTGCAACCTTGTACTTCAAGAAGGGCAAAGGTAAAAGGGGCAGGGGTTAAGAATAATGTCTATCTGGTATGAGCTAGGAAAGTTTCAGGTTCAGTACCTGGTCTGCCCCGAGTCTGTTGGTATCAACTAATTTGATAATAGTATTACAACAATCAGCCTCAGAACATGGAGTTGGGGGTGGGCTCCTGAAAGCACACATATATGTCATGTGAGGAAAGCACCAAGATGCTTCAGGGTCCAAAAACATGCTGACATTCACACTTGAAGGGTTGACAGTATCATTAAATGCATGAGTCAATATCATTAGAAGATGAGGGAAAAAAATGTTATCATTTTTTATATATTGAAAACTACAATTAATATTGTATTGTTGAAAAGAGAGACACATTGCCAAAGCTTTTTGTCTTGCACTCAAGACAAATGCAAGAATGTGTTTTTCATTGTTCTAAATACTTAAAAGCCATCTCCCACACAAGCATCAGTGAAGTGACACCTGCTATGTGTCTAAGTTGTAACACTTCCATCACTTTTCCTCTCGAGAAGAAACATTAGTTGGATAGGACGGCATAACTGTCACCAGCCACCACTTATGCTTTTATTGGAGCAGCCTTTAGTCCCAAATAGAGCTATCATCCTTTGGTGCATTTTTTCTAACAGGCTTCCTATATTTCAATATCAAAAAGAGCAGTGTTATCCTTGCCCCCATACTGTGAACAATTAGCCCATTTTCTGCCATCACAACTTTTGGTGTGCTGCAGCCCTTAAGCAATTGCTTTCCTGTCACATTTTGAGCTCCCAAAGATAAGCTACCTTGCTACTGCTCTGACAATGCCTCAAATTTAAAAATTCTTTCCCTGTGTTCAAACATCTCTATAGCCTGGCCCCTTTCCACCTGTGTAACTTTCTCCAGTCTTACAACACTCAGAACTCTGGTTTCCAACATCTTGTGCATTCCCAATTTCCTTTGCCTCATCAACGGTGGCTGTGTCTTCAGTTGCTGAGGTCCTAAGCTCTGGAATTTCCTCCCTAAATCTCTCCCACCTCTCTGCTTCTCTCTCCTTTAAGATTCTCCTTAAAACCCACCTCTAGCCAAGATTTTGGTCACACCCTAATATTTCCTTATGTGGCTTGTTGACAAACTTGATCTGATAATATTCTTAACACACTTAGAACATAAGAAATAGGAACAGGAGTAGGCCATTTGGCCCTTTGAGTCTGCTCCGCCAATCAATAAGATCATGGCTGATCATCTTCTATTTTGATTTCCACATTTCCACCTAACCCCGATAACTTTTGATTCCCTTGCCTAACAAGAATCTATCTACAGAGGTAAAAACAAAAAGCTAAAAGCTACTGCGGATGCTGGAAATCCAAAACAAAAACAGAATTACCTGGAAAAACTCAGCAGGTCTGGCAGCATCAGTGGAGAAGAAATCAGTTAACGTTTCGAGCCTTCACGACCCTTCGGCAGAACTGAAGCATAGTTAGGAGAAAGGAGAAATATAAGCTGGTTTAAGGTGGGGGGCGCGGGGGGAGAGAGAAGTTGAGGGTGTGGTGATTGGGGAGATAAGCAAGCAGTGATAGGAGCAGATAATCAAAAGATGTCACAGACAAAAGGATCAAAGAGGTGTTGAAGGTGGTGATATTTGTCTAAGAAAAGTGCTAATTGAGAATGGAAGACAGGACACTCAAGGTACAGCTCTAGTGGGGGTGGGGTGGAAAGACTAACAAGGTTTTAGTTTTAGATTTAAAAATAATGGAAATAGGTGGGAAAAGAAGAATCTATATAAATTATTGAAAAAAAAGGGGAGGGGGGAGAAACGGGGTGGGGATGGGGGGAGGGGGAGTTTAAGATCTAAAGTTGTTGAATTCAATATTCAGCCCGGAAGGCTGTAAAGTGCCTAGGCGGAAGATGAGGTACTGTTCCTCCAGTTTGCGTTGGGCTTCACTGGAACAATGCAGCAAGCCAAGGACAGACATGTGGGCAAGAGAACAGGGTGGAGTATTAAAATGGCACGCGACAGGGAGGTTTGGGTCCTCCTTGCGGACAGACCGCAGGTGTTCTGCAAAACAGTCGCCCAGTTTGCGTTTGGTCGCTCCAATGTAGAGGAGACCGCATTGGGAGCAACGAATGCAGTAGATTAAGTTAGGGGAAATGCAAGTGAAATGCTGCTTCACTTGAAAGGAGTGTTTGGGCCCTTGGACGGTGAGGAGAGAGGAAGTGAAGGGGCAGGTGTTGCATCTTCTGCGTGGGCATGGGGAGGTGCCATAGGTGGGGGTTGAGGAGTAGGGGGTGATGGAGGAGTGGACCAGGGTGTCCCGGAGGGAACGATCCCTACGGAATGCCGTCGGGGGGGTGAAGGGAAGATGTGTTTGGTGGTGGCATCATGCTGGAGATGGCGGAAATGGCGGAGGATGATCCTTTGAATGCGGAGGCTGGTGGGGTGATAAGTGAGGACAAGGGGGACCCTATCATGTTTCTGGGAAGGAGGAGAAGGCGTGAGGGAGGATGCGCGGGATATGGGCCGGACACGGTTGAGGGCCCTGTCAACGACCGTGGATGGAAAACCTCGGTTAAGGAAGAAGGAGGACATGTCAGAGGAGCTGTTTTTGAAGGTAGCGTCATCAGAACAGAAGCGACGGAGGCGAAGGAACTGAGAGAATGGGATGGAGTCTTTACAGGAAGCGGGGTGTGAGGAGCTGTAGTCGAGGTAGCTGTGGGAGTCGGTAGGCTTGTAATGGATATTGGTGGACAGTCTATCATCAGAAATTGAGACAGAGAGGTCAAGGAAGGGAAGAGAAGTATCAGAGATGGACCACGTGAAAATGATGGAGGGGTGGAGATTGGAAGCAAAATTAATAAATTTTTCCCGGTCCCGACGAGAGCATGAAGCAGCACCGAAGTAATCATTGATGTACCGGAGAAAGAGTTGTGGGAGGGGGCCGGAGTAGGACTGGAACAAGGAATGTTCCACATACCCCATAAAAAGACACGCATAGCTGGGGCCCATGCGGGTACCCATAGCCACACCTTTTATTTGGAGGAAGTGAGAGGAGTTAAAGGAGAAATTGTTCAGTGTGAGAACAAGTTCAGCCAGACGGAGGAGAGTAGTGGTGGATGGGGATTGTTCGGGCCTCTGTTCAAGGAAGAAGCTAAGGGCCCTCAGACCGTCCTGGTGGGGGATGGAGGTGTACAGGGATTGGACGTCCATGGTGAAGAGGAAGCGGTTGGGGCCAGGGAACTGGAAATTGTTGATGTGGCGTAAGGTGTCAGAGGAATCACGGATGTAGGTGGGAAGGGACTGGACAAGGGGAGAGAGAAGGGAGTCAAGATAACGAGAAATGAGTTCCGTGGGGCAGGAACAGGCTGACACGATCGGTCTGCCAGGACAGTTCTGTTTGTGGATTTTGGGTAGGAGGTAGAAGTGGGCCGTCCGAGGTTGGGCGACTATCAAGTTGGAAGCTGTGGGAGGAAGATCTCCAGAGGAGATGAGGTCAGTGATAGTCCTGGAAACAATGGCTTGATGTTCTGTGGTGGGGTCATGGTCCAGGGAGAGGTAGGAGGAAGTGTCTGCGAGTTGACGCTCAGCCTCCGCGAGGTAGAGGTCAATGCACCAGACAACAACAGTACCACCCTTGTCAGCGGGTTTGATGACAATGTTGGGGTTGGACCTGAGAGAACGGAGTGCAGTGAGTTCAGAGAGAGACAGATTAGAATGGGTGAGAGGAGCAGAGAAATTGAGACGGCTAATGTCACGCCGACAGTTTTCAATGAAAAGATCAAGAGAAGGTAAGAATCCAGAGGGAGGGGTCCAATCTATCTACCTCTGCTTTAAAAATATTCAATGACCCCTCCTCCACTGCCTTCTGAGGCAGAGAATTCCAAAGTTGCACAACACTCAGAAAAAATTTTTCCTCATCTCTGTCCTAAAAGGGTGACCCCTAATTTTAAAACAGTGCCCCCTAAGTTCTGAACTCACCCACAAGAGGAAACATCCTTTTGAAGTCCACCTTGTCAAGGCCATTCAGGATCTTGTATATTTCAATCAAATCACCCCTCACTCTTCTAAACTCCAGTGGAAACAAGCCCAGTCCGTCCACCCTTTCCTCATAAAATAGCCCACTCATTCCAGGTATCAATCTCGTAAACCTTCTTTGAACTGCCTCCAATGCAATTACATCCTTCCTTAAATAAGGAGACCAAAACTGCACACAGTATTCAAGATGCGGTCTCGCCAATGCCCTGTATAACTGAAGCGTAACATCTGTATTTTTATGTTCAATCCCTCTCATAATAAAGGATTGCATTCCATTAGTCTTCTTAATTACTTGCTGTACCTGCATACTAACTTTTTGTGACTCATGTATTAGAACACCTAGATCCCGCTGCACCTCAGAATTATGCAGCCGTTCTCCATTTAAGTAGTACTCTTTTTTGTTCTTCCTGCCAGTGAATGACTTCACATTTTCCCACATTCAACTCCATTTGCCAGATCTTTGCCCACTCACTCAACCCACCTATATCCATCTGCAACCTAATGCCCTCCTCACAACATGTTTTCCTATCTATCTTTGTGTCATATACAAATTTAGCTACCAATTCTTCACTCACCTCATCTAAGTTATTGATGTAAATCGTAACAAGTTGAGACCACAGTACAGACCCCTGTGGGATGCCACTTGACGCATCCTGCCAATCAGAAAAAGACCAATTTATGCATACTCTCTGCTTTCTGCCAGCCAGCCAATCTTCTATCTATGCTAATATGTTACCCACTACACCATGCACTTTTATTTTCCGTAATAATCTTTGAGGTAGCACCTTATCAAATGCCTTCTGGAAATCCAAGTACAGTACGTCTACAGGCTCCCCTTTATCCATAGTGCATGTTACTCATTCAAAAAACTCCAATAAATTGGTTAAACATGATTTTCCTTTCACAAAACCATGCTGACTCTTTCCAATTGCCTTGAGCTCTTCTAAGTGCCCAGCTATAAGCTCCTTAATGATCGATTCTAACAACTTCCCCACGACAGACGTCAAGCTAATTGGCCTATAGTCTCCTGTTTTCTGCCTCCCTGCCTTCTTGAATATAAGGGATATATTTGCTACTTTCCAAACTGATGGAACCTTTCCAGAATCTAGTGAATTTTGAAAAATTAACACCAGCGCATCAACTACCTCATTAGTTACCTCTTTTAAGACCCTAGGATGTAGCCCAATGGGACCCAGAGACTTGCCAGCCTGCAGCTCCATCAATTTTCTCAGTACCATTTCCCTAATTATTTCAATTTCACCAGGTTCCTTTCTCCCATTCACCTCCTGATTTGCAGCTATTACTGGAATATTTTTTGTATCCTCTAAAGTGGACGCAGAAGCAAAATATTTGTTCATTTCTTCCACCATTTCCTTATTATGTATGATTAACTCCCCACTGCCACTCTCTAGAGGACCAACTTACTTTGCTTCCTTTTTAAGTACCTATTGAAACTCTTTGCTTTCTGTTTTTACATTTCTAGCTAGCTTCCTCTCATACCATTTCTTTCTCCTGATTAATCTTTTAATCATTCTCTGCCATCTTTATATTCTGTCCAAATATCTGTCCTGCAACTCATCTTTGCAGAGTTGTATGCTTTTTCCTTAAGTTTGATGCTTTCCTTAACATCTCTAGTTAGCCACAGATGGTGGGTCCTCCCCTTAGAATTTTTCTTTATAGTAGGAATGTACTTATTCTGAATACTTTGAAATACCCCCTTATATGTCTGCCACTGCTTCTCTATTGATCCATCCTCTAGCCTATTTTCCCAGTTTTCAGCTAGCTCAGCTTTCAACCCCACATAGCTGCCCTTATTTAAGTTGGAGATACTAGTCCTAGACTCACTCTTGTCCCTAATTAAAGATCCTACATGAATCTAAGTAGTTGTTCTTTTGTAAAGAAAGCAAGTGCAATTTCCTAAACCAGTCTTCATGCCTCAGGGAAGGAACTGCTCTTTCCAACCTTCCACCTCCCCATTATAATTGGGAAGTAATCTGCTCTCTGCACGACACCCAAGACTATGGATGAAAATCAACATGAGAACCAGTCTTTATTCCATCTTTCCAAATCCAGGGCTCACAAACTAGAAACCAGGACACTATATTAGAGATTGTTAAAGCACTTGACATCAATTATAAGATTTCATTTAATTAAGAACCAACTTTGCAAATTCAGTGCCCCACGTTTTTAATAAAGCAGTGTGTAAAATGATGTAGATAGGATCACTCTTTATGTAACTCCTACAATTGAAAATCTATTTAACAAATTGCACCCATTAAAGAAGTCTATCACCTCTATGATTATCTGTGTAAATCCTTGCTCATACTAAGAGGTATCTATTCATATTTAACTAATGGATTTCACTAATCCACTTTCAGACCCATATCTGCTGTCAGCTGCTTGTGAAAGAGCATTTTTTTTGCAGTAGTTTTTTTTCTCCATATCTCACCCTTCTGCCTTAGCACCAGCCTCTTTCTGTCAGGTTGCAGTTGTGGCTTGATGCTTGGCTGACGGTGCATAATACAGCATAAGGCAAATCCCTCGACAGGTTCCTAATTCTCCCTAACCCCACTAAGACGAAGCAGTCAAGCTTCCTCAAGTTCTTTCTTTCCAATATTATGTCTTTTTTTAAAAAAAACTTGAGAGAAGTGAATCCTCTATTGAGGTAGCACTGATCATTTTTGGGTGGTTCCCAAATTAAACTTGAAAGAAAAAAATGCATTGGAAATACACGAGTCAGTCATCATCTGAAAGTAAATTAACTTTTTTTGGTGAGGATGAAGGGGAGGGCTCATGCTCAAGGGTCTCTGCCCCAGCCTTTGACCCTTCTCTTTCCAGTTTTATTTTCTTAATTTCTGACTTCACACTTTACCTTTAAATTGGAGATATTACAAGAGACCATTTGCGGCACAAAAATTACTCTTAATCTAGCGTAATCAATAGTAAGTTGACTGTCTTACATAGAGGGAGCCTCGAGGATGGCTATTGTGAGAAGCTGAAATATCACTATGTATTAAGGAGTGCTCCTTTGAGGTCGGAAATGAAGTCACACTGCAGGGGAAAAGTTCACTCTAAAATTAGCTGTTATGAATATGACCAAGATTGCTAGATGCCTCAATGAATCCAAGAAGTGGATAAACATTTTAATTTCCAGGAAAAAGCTCTTCTCTTCTATTCCCTCTGTCCACGCCCTTTCTTCTTCCCCAAAAAGAGAATAAAGAGGATTGTAGAATACTAGTGCAGGTAATTCAGAAAGAGTTCCCATTAAATGGACTCCTTATAAAATAGGAACATGTTTCCACTATAGTTCTGGACCTATTAGTTTTTCTACTGTGACCATATTATGTTGGTCAAAGATCTTTCGTAATGACTCTAGTTATATGGTTTGGATGTCTTGAATTGAATGTAATCCAAAAGTGAATTCCTTCTAGCCAACTTTTCTCCTATTTAAGAAACCCCTCCTTAACTTTAAGCTTCCTGCACCACCCATCCATTAAAAGCTAATGCACAGGTAACAAAAATTTAAAAAGGCTAATAGAATGTTGGCTTTTGTCTCAAGCAGAAGTTGGAATACAAAAGTGAGGTAGTAATGTTTGGATCATTCAGATTTTGATGCCAATTAGGGAATCGGAGGAAGTGGCAACAGCTATGAAGACACTGAAGAAAGCCAAGAGATAGAGAAACTACATGAAAGGTGACTCTACTGTCAAGGTGCAGGATATTAATTTTAAAGGTAAGGCTCTGAAGGATGTAATCCTGGGTTTAAGAGGTAACCCTGCAAATTCAAAAGGAGAAGCCCAATATAATGTAGTCTGTATGGTAGAACAGATAGAAACGGAAACAGAAGACAGCAGTGCTATGGAGGTAAACTTTGGAGGAAATATTTGCCAGATTGGTCTGGGTTTTCATCTGGTTTCTCACCCCTCCTAGGAAATCACAACACTTTGGGTGGTTTGCGCACATATTGTAATACACAAGGTAGCACAATTCTGTGGGACAGGCTGGATTAAAGAAAGAAGACATACTAGCATTTATATGGTGCCTTTCCTGACCCCCACCTGTTCCAAAGCACTTTACAGCCAATGGGGTATCATTGGAGAAATTTCTGAAGGAGAGTATCAGTCTCCACTTGGAGAGGCAAGGTTTGATCAGGGATAGTCAGCATGGCTTTGTCAGAGGGAGGTCATGCCTAACAAATTTGATTGAATTTTTTGAGGAGGTGACCAGGTGTGTAGATGAGGGTAGTGCAGTTGATGTAGTTTATATGGATTTTAGCAAAGCCTTTGACAAGGTCCCACATGGGAGACTTATAAAGATGGCAAAGGCACATGGGATACAGGGCAATTTGATAAGGTGGATTCAAAATTGGCTTAGTTGTAGGAAACAGAGGGTGATGGTAGAAGGATGCTTTAGTGATTGGAAGCCAGTGTCCAGTGGCGTACCACAGGGACCTGTGCTCGGTCCCCTGTTATTTGTCATTTATATAAACAACATAGATGACTATGTGGGGGGTAGGATTAATAAGTTTGCGGATGACACAAAGATTGGCCAGGTGGTTAACAGTAAGGTTGAGTGCCTTGGGCTACAGGAAGATATAGACGGGATGGTCAAATGGGCAGATAAGTGGCAGATGGAATTTAACCCTGAAAAGTGTGAGGTGATACACTTTGGAAGGAGTAATTTGACAAGGAAGTATTCAATGAACGGCATGGCACCAGGAAGTTCTGAGGAACAAAGGGACCTTGGCATGTGTGTCCATAGATCTCCGAAGGCAGAGGGGCATGTTAGTGGGGTGGTGAAAAAGGCATATGGGGCACTTGCCTTTATCAATGGAGGCATAGATTACAAAAGTAGGGAGGTCATGTTGGAGTTGTATTGAACCTTAGTGAGGCTACAGCTGGAGTACTGTGTGCAGTTCTGGTCGCCACATTATAGGAAAGATGTGATTGCACTGGAGGGGGTGCAGAGATTCACCAGGATGTTGCCTGGGATGAAACATTTAAGTTATGAAGAGAGGTTGGATAGACTTGGGTTGTTTTCATTGGAGCAGAGAAGACTGAGGGCTACCTGATCGAGGTGTACAAGATTATGAGGGGCATGGACAGGGTGGATAGGGAGCAGCTGTTCCCCTTAGTTGAAGGGTCAGTCACAAAGGGGCATAAGTTCAAGGTAAGGGGCAGGAGGTTTAGGGGGGATGTGAGGGAAAACTTTTTCACCCAGAGGGTGGTGACAGTCTGGAATGCACTGCCTGGGAGGGTGGTGGAGGTGGGTTGCCTCACATCCTTTAAAATGTACCTGGATGAGCACTTGGCACGTCATAACATTCAAGGCTATGGGCCAAGTGCTGGTAAATGGGATTAGGTAGGTAGGTCAGGTGTTTCTCACGTGTCGGTACAGACTCGATGGGCCGAAGGGCCTCTTCTGCACTGTGATTCTGTAATTCTGCGATAGAAGTTGTTTGTACGAAGGGTGTAGTTGCAGTTATTATGTGACTGGTGATTTTGAACAGCACAGTTTTGGTCCTATTCGGAAGCCTGATTGGAGAGTTTTGTTCAGGAGTGCTCAAAGAGGAGAACACAGTTGTCAAGCAATAGCATTCCTGAACATTAAAAAGAAATGGGTGGTTGAAGGTGGGACAGGGTTGAGATGAAAGCAAAATGCTTTTGATGCTGGAAATTTGTAGTAAAAACAAAAAATGCTGGAACTACTCAGCAAGCCAGACAGAATCTGTGGAGAGAAACAGAGTTAACATTTTAGGACGAGATGATCCTTCATCAAGACTGAGGGTTGAGAATTGGTTTTGAAATGACGGCAACAATTTTGACAGGTGTGGGGTAAGCCAGTAGATGGGGTTGAAGATGTCAGTGATAATGGCACTCCAGAGGGAGGAGGTTCAAGGAGTAGTTGTTGAACTTTATGAAAGAGACAAATTTATTGATGACAGCAATGGGAAGCAGGTTAAGAACAATGTGAGGATGGGTGGGACTCCAAGGACAGAATGAACAGTGAAGACAAATGTAGCCCCTTACAGCCTGAAACAGGAGAATTTATATTAGAAAACAAGGAAATGGCAGAGCAATTAAACAACTACTTTAGTTCTGTCTTCATAGAGGAAGACACAAATAACTTCCCAGAAATACTAGGGAACCAAGGGTTTGTGAGAAGGAGGAATTGAAGGAAATTAGTATTCCTAAAACAATAGCGCTGGAGAAATTAATGGGACTGAAAGCCAATAAATCCCCAGGGCCTGATAATCTACATCCCAGGGTACTAAAAGAGATGGCCATAGAAATAATGGGTGCATTGGCTGTCATCTTCCAAAATTCTGTAGATTCTGGAACAGTCATGGCAAATTGGAGGGTGGCAAATGTAACCCCATTATTCAAAAAAGGAGGGGGTGGAGAAAACAGTAAATTATAGACCAGTCAGCCTAACTTTATTAGCAGAGAAAATGCTAGAGTCTATTATAAAGGATTTGGTAACAGGACACTTAGAAAATATCAACGGGATTCGATAAAATATACATGGATTTATGAAAGGGAAGTCATGTTTGACAAACCTACTGGAGTTCTTTAAGGACCTAACTAGCAGGGAGGACCAGTGGATGTGGTGCACTTGGTTTTTCAGAAAGCTTTTGATAAAGTCCTGCATAAGAGATTAATGTGTAAAATTAAAGCACATGGGATTGGGGGTAATATATTGGCATGGATTGAGAATTGGTTAGCACACAGGAAACAGAGCGTAGGAATAAATGGGTCTTTTTCGGAGTCGCAGGTGGTGACTAGTGGGGTAATGCAGGGATCAGTGCTTGAGTCCCAGCAATTCACAATATATATCAATCTTCTTCTTATCGTGTCCACGGACAGTCTATACATGGCCCAGCCAGAACGGGACACATTTCTGCACCTTGTCGTTGAATTCGGCAATATCTGCAACAGTGCAGGGTTCCTCTAGCAATAGGCATTGCAGGAGATTTTACATAGTCTGTGGCTCAGTTCCACATTCACAAGTTGTCGGGCTGGTTGTATATCCCCATTTGCTTAGTGACACCTTTGAACGACCTACACCAGTCC
The DNA here is from genome assembly GCF_964194155.1 of Cetorhinus maximus. NCBI lineage: Eukaryota > Metazoa > Chordata > Chondrichthyes > Lamniformes > Cetorhinidae > Cetorhinus > Cetorhinus maximus. The sequence goes on along the minus strand of NC_135882.1, from coordinate 140,519,067 downwards.
TAAGTCTGTTAAGGCACTTCCAGGTTGCCCAGTTGCAATTAGCTCCTGGGAGAAGGCTTTCATCCGGTAGAATTTCCATCACTGGGGGTTGTTCGAGACTGGTGAGCCGGTCTTTCCACAAGGCGATGGGGGCTTCAGATGGGGTTGATTGTAATGGAACAACACTGTTCATGAAGCTCTTCCTTGACTTTAGGCGGCTGGGTGTAGGTGTATGACCATGTAGAGGGTGCCTCTCATCTGATGTTTGACGGAGTCGCTCTTTCTTGCTGGCTACCGTTCTTCTTATATCAATGATTTGAATGAGGGAGCCAAATGTAATATTTCCAAGTTTGCTGACGACATTAACTTGGTGGGAATGTGAGTGATGAGGAGGGTGTTAAGAGGCTTCAAGGCGACGTTGACAGATTGAGTGAGTGGGCAAATACATGGCAGATGCAATATAATGTAGGTAAGCGTGAACTGATCCACTTTGGTAGGGAAAACAGAATGGCAGAGTATATTTAAATGGTGATAGATTGGGAAATGTTGATGTACAAAATGACCTGGGTGTCCTTGTACACCAATCACTGAAAACAAGCATGCAGATACAGCGAGCAGTTAAGAAGGCAAATGGTATGTTGGCCTTCATTGTGAGAGGGCTTGAGTACAGGAGCAAGGAAGTCATATTGCACCTGTACAGGGCCTTGGTGAGACCACACCCGGAGTACTGCATACTTGCAGTTTTGGTCTCCTTACCTAGAGGGAGTGCAGCGAAGGTTCATCAGGATGATTCCTGGGATGGCAGGATTTTCGTATGAGAAATTGGGCCGACTAGGCCTGTATTCACTGGAGTTTAGAAGAATGAGAGGACATCTCATTGAAACATATAAAATTCTGACAGGGATGGACAGGCTGGATGCAGAGATGATGTTCCCTCTGGCTGGGGGATCTAGAACAAAGCGTCACAGTCTCAAGATACAGGGTAGACCATTTAGGACTGAGATGAGGAGAAACGACTTCACTCAGAGGTTGGTGAACCTATGGAATTCTCTACCACAGAAGGCTGTGCAGGCCAAATCACTGAATATATCTGAGAAGGAAATAGATAGTTTGCTGGACTCTAAAGGCGTTAAGGGGTATGGGGAGAGTGAGGAGTGTGGCATTGAGACAGACGATCAGCCATGATCATATTGAAAGGCGGAGCAGGCTCGAAGGGCTGAATGACCTACTCCTGCTCCTATTTCTATGTTTCTATGTAAACCACAAGGAGTAGGAGACAGAAGAGGTACAGAAAGTTGAATGGATATCTGCAATTTTGGACACAAAAATGAACTCCTCATTCAGAGTATTTGGTGTGACAGGAGGGTACAGTGGACAGTGATCAGAAGAGACAATTTATTGTGTGGAAAAAGAAGTTTGGAATTGTTCATGCTTTTAGGGATGGCCCTAGAGTGATAAAATGACTCCTATTCTTACAAGTGTCTCAATCTTCAAATCTAATCAATTGGAGAGGATCCAATTGGAGAGGATCCTGGGTCACTGCTACTAACAGAAGATATGGGAGGGGTTAGTGGGAAACAGGTTCCAAATGCTGCAGACAAACCTCAATTATACTGCTACTCAAAGCAGTATTTTCAGGAGGAATACCTGTAACATTAGGATTTTGAATTTTGCGCAGGTAATATCAGATCCTCTCAGGCGACCTAGGAACATAAAAGATGGGAATAGGAGTATGTCATTCAGCCTGTTAATCAGTAAGAGCATGGTTGATCAGCACTTCAACTTCCAATTAACTACCTTTGCTCCATATCCCTTCGATTATTGTTTAGTAAGAGCATCTATCTCAAAAATTTCAATTGGCACAGCACCACAGCCTTTTGAAGACGAGAGTTCCAAATTTAGACTGCAATGTGAAAAAGTGCTTTCTGATTTCATTTCTAAGTGGTCCGGCTCTGATTTTAATATTATGCTCACTTGTTTCCAATTCCCCAGAAAATACAGAACAAGTCCCTTTCTCATTTTAAACATATGACTTGATCATCTAAAAATGAGGGAATATAAACCAAGTTTATACAACCTGATCTCAAAGTAACTCTTCAAACCCTTCTACCATTCTAGTAAATTCCCTCCAAGGTGAATCTGAATGCAGTATGGCAGAATGGGTCTGACCAAGGCTCTAAAAAACCTGAGCATCATTTCCTCAATTTTGTATTCCAACCCCTTCAGATAAAGGCTATGCTGTCTAGTAGGAGGCTTATGCTATCTAGTAGAAGCTACATATAACGATAGAGACCCAAACAAACACTTACAGTTAGGTGACAACTCCCTTTATTATTCCCTGATTATATATTGACAGTTAATTCAGTCACACATGCTGTCATGATTCAGTAGCTCCTTAGTGTTAGCTCTCCCAATTGTGTCACATGTGTTCCTGGTGACAACAGAGTATGTTATGACAATGGTGAGCTATTATTATAAAGTCTTTTACCATTTAAATTATTGATATGCTAAACCAGATTAAAATAAAAGATGGCACAAGTAAATGGCACAGGGAAGGTTGCAGAAAAATAGTAAAAGGTTAATAAGGGTGTGCTCCCTAGTGTCCTGGCCCATATCTATTCCTCAATCAAAATCATAAAAACAGATGGTCTGGTCATTATCACATTGTTGTATGTGGGAGCTTGCTGTGCGCAAATTGGCTGCTGCGTTTTCTACATTACAACAGTGAGAGCAACAGTTCAAAAGTACTTCATTGGTTGTAAAGTACTTTGGGAAGTCTTGTGGTTGTGAAAGGTGCTATATAAATGCAAGTCTTCCTTTTTCTTTCTTTATGGTGATGATTACCCCACAACCAGCATTTGTAAGTGTCACAGCGATGATGGTTATTCTCCAGTTAGTTGACCAAAGCTGTAATTCAAACCACTGATAAATCACAAAGACACTTCACACAGAGAGGGGATACAGTTGAACTAGGTATTTTGCAATAAAAATAACACCTTGTACTTACAGCTGCAAATATTGTTTTAAAATACATTATGAAATACACATTTGGGATTAAAAAATTCAAGGCTGGTAGCCTGAAATAAAAACAGTAAAAGTAAATCATATAACAGATCAGATAAAGCCCAAATGAAAAAAAATAGGTTTACATTTCAGGTGAGACACTCCATCAGAGCCATTCCAGAGATCCTTGCTGAAAGTTACATTGATCATGTGCCTTTTGATTCCTCTTATCTCAATTAGGAACGGTTGTCCAATTACATCAATTAGCAATTCTATTTCCACTCACTCTAATAAGGACACTTTTTAAAATAAAATCAGGGTGAAAGATCAAGGCCCAGAATACAAGACTGAGCAGGCTGAATAAAACAAGAAAGAAACCAAGAAGTTGACACCAAACTTGAAATTTTAAAAGTCTGAAGCTCGCAAGGAAAAAACAGGATCTGAGGTACTTATGGGGCAGAATTTTGTCCTTGATGGGCGGGCAGGCCCCACTGGCTCGGCGGCAGGCGGGCAACCGACCCCAGCCGCCGAAACGGGGCCCGCTGCCATTTTGAGTGGGCGGGTCAATTAAGGCCCCCCCAGTGGCCTGCCCGACGGGAAGCGCTATGTGCTTCCTGTGTGGGGTTGGGGGGGAGGGAATCCCCAACTGTCAAAGTGCGCTCTTTCGCGCATGTACGCGAAAGACCGCACTGCTCCCTGAGACTAAGCACTATAGTGACAGGTTAAAAAAAACTCTAAAAATAGAAAAATAAAAACATTATTAACATGTCTCCCTCATGTGACAATGTCACACGAGATGGGACATGTTAATAGGCAGCACTGAAACTTTATTAAAGTTTTTAAACACGAACATGAAACCTCCTCCCGCCAGTGGATGAGGTTTCATGTTTTATCAGAAGCCCGCTGGGGCTCCTGGCCTGCCCGCCAGCCTTAAGGTTGGCTGGGTATGTCTTTAGTGATCTTAATTATCCAGTCAATGGCGTCAATTGGCCATTGACAGGTCAGCGGGCGGACAGCTGATTTCGCTGTCCGCCCACCTTCCTAAAAATTTAAATGGATCGGGATGACGTCAGGGGTTCCTCCCGACGTCATCCCGCGTCATTTTCCCGATGGCGAGCAGGCCCCGCCCCTAAATTGCCGATGGCAACATTCTGGCCATGGTGTTTAGTGATGGACATAATCCTAAAAACATTTGCAAAGAGAAGAGATCAGTATTGATTTCAACACAGTGAGGGATATTTGAAGTTTATAATATTCAGCGGATGGAAAAAAAACCCAGATCTATTGATAAAATTAAGATTAGAAATTTAACATCACTTGTAAATTAGATATTGGTGAATCAAAAGAGAGCTCACATTTAGTAGTGTTTAAAAAAAAGTCCCAAAATTTAAAAAATGCCAAAATTTTGTCATTTTTCATGTAAAGAGCTTGATGTAGCTTAACTGGGTCTAATTTGACATCTATCTAATTTTTGCATCTCCTGTCAGCTTGGTTCTGTTGTTAGTATTTATGCCTAATTCAAAGGTTTGTGGTTCAAGCTTCACTCAGAACTTGAGGATATAATCTAAGTAGACACTTCAGTGCAGGACTGAAAGAAAGCTGCCTTGTCAGGGGTGCTATATTTCGGAAGACACATTAACTGAGGCCCCATTTGCTTGTTCATCTGAACATCAATATTCCAGGGTATAGAATCTTCAGATGTGATGGGAGAGAGAGGGGGGGGTGGGGGGGGGGTATAAAAGAGAAGGTGGCATCGCACTATTGATCTAGGAGTCAATTACTGCAGTAAGGAGGGATGGTATCTTGGAAGGATCCTCAAATGAGGCCATATGGGTAGAACTTAAAAACAAAAAAGGGGGCAATCACTCTGCTGGGATTGTACTATAGGCCTCCAAACAGTCAGGGGGTGATAGAGGAGCAGATATGTAGGCAAAATCTCAGAGAAATGTAATAACAGTAGGGTAATAATAGTAGGGGGTTTCAACGTCCCCAATATTAACTGGGATAGCCTTAGTGTGAACGGCTTGGAGGGGGCAGAATTCTTAAAGTGCATCTGGGAGAGCTTTTTGAGCCAGCATGTAGAAAGTCCTACAAGAGAAGGGATGGTACTGGACCTAATCTTAGGGAATGAAGCCGGGCAAGTGGTAGAAGTGTCAGTGGGGGAGCATTTCGGGGATAGTGACCATAACTCTAAGATTTAAGGTAGTTATGGAAAAGGACAAAGATGGACTGGAAATAAAGGTCCTGAATTGGGGGCGAAGGCCAATTTCAATATGATAAGACAGGATCTGTCCAAAGTGGACTGGGAGCAACTACTTGTACGAAAGTCTCCATCAGACCAGTGGGAGTCATTCAAAACGGAAATAGCAAGAGTTCAGGGCCAACATGTTCCCGTAAAGGTGAAGGGTAGGACTAACAAGTCCAGGGAACCCTGGATGTCAAAGGATATAGAGGATTAGATAAGGAGTTTTTTCTCCTTATGGCAGATACAGAGGGCTGAAAACAGCAGAAGCTGTTTTCAGGAGTATAGGAAGTGTAGTGGGATACGTAAAAAAGTAATTAGGAGAGCGAAGAGGGGTCATGAAAAAACACTGGTGGGTAAGATAAAGGAAAATCCCAAGGCATTTTATAAATATATTAAGGGCAAGAGGATAACCAGTGAAAGAGTAGAGCCTATTAGGGACCAAAGTGGCAATCTGTGCGTGGGGCCGGAGGACATAGGTAAGGTTTTAAATGATTACTTTTCATCTGCGTTCACTATGGAGTAGGACGATGTAGGGGGAGAAATCAGGGAGGGGGACTGTGATACACTTGAACAAATTAGCATTGAAAGGGAGGAGGTATTAGTGGTTTTAGCTGGCTTAGAAGTGGATAAATCCCCAGCCCCAGATAAGATGTATCCTAGGCTGCTATGTGAGGCATGGGAGGAAATTGCAGGGGCTGTGACACTAATTTTCAAATCCTCTCTGGCCACAGGAGAGGTGCCAGAGGACTGGAGGACAGTGAATGTGGTACCATTATTCAAGAAGGATAGTAGGGATAAACCAGGTAATTACAGGCCAGTGAGTCTAACATCAGCAGTAGGAAAACCACTGAAAAAATTTTGAGGGACAGGATTGATCTCCAACTTGGAGAGGCAGGGATTGATCAGGGATAGTCAGCATGGCTTTGTCTGGGGGCAATCATGTTTAACAAATTTGACTGAATTTTTCGAGGAGGTGACTAGTTGTGTAGATGAGGGTAGTGCAGTTGATGTAGTCTACATGGACTTCAGTAAGACTTTTGACAAAGTCCGCATGGGAGAATGGTCAAGAAGGTAAAAGCCCATTTGATCCAGGGCAATTTGGCAAATTGGATCCAAAATTGGCTTAGTGGCAAGAGGCAGAGGGTGATGGTCGAAGGTTGTTTTTGTGATTGGAAGCCTGTGACGAAAGGTGCACTGCTGTTTATAGTGTACATGAAGGATTTGGATGTGAATATAGGAGGTATGATCAATAAGTTCGCAGGTGACACAAAAAATGGTGGTGTCGTAAATAGTGAGGGGGAAAGCCTTGGATTACAGGACAATATAGATGGGCTGGTAAGATGGGCAGAGCAGTGGCAAATGGAATTTAATCTTGAGAAGTATGAGGTGATGCATTTTGGGGGAGTGACAAGGGAATACACAATGAATATTAGGACCTTAGGAAGTATAGAGGATCAAAGGAACCTTGGTGTATATGTCCATAGATCCCTGAAGGCAGCAGCACATGTAGAAAGGGTGGTTCAGAAGGCATATGGGATACTTGACTTTATTAGCCGAGGCATAGAATATAAGAGCAGAGAGGTTATGTTGGAGCTCATTAAAATGATAGTTAGGCCACAGCTGGAGTTGTGTGCGCAGTTCTGGTTGCCACACTATAGGAAGGATTTGATTGCACTGGAGAGGGTGCAGAGGAGATTCATGAGGATGATGCCTGGGCTGGAGTTTTTCAGTTATGAAGAGAGACTAGATGGGCAAGGATTAGGTACCTGATAAGAGGTATACAAAATTATGAGGGGCATTAGATAGGAAGAAACTTTGCCTCTTAACGGAGGTGTCAATAACCAGGGGCAAAGATTTAAGGTAAGGGGAAGGAAGTTTAGAGAGGATTTGAGGAAATATTTTTTCACCCAAAGGCTGGTTGGAATCTGGAACACACTGCCTGAGGGGATGGTGGAGGCAGGAACCCTCACAACATTTTAGTAGTACTTAGATGAGCACTTGAAACACCATAGCATACAGGGCGACGGGCCAAGTGCTGGAAAATGGGATTAGAATAGATAGGTGCTTGATGGCTGGCATGGACACGATGGGCTGAAGGGCTTGTTTCTGTGCTGTATAACTCTATGACTCTACAAAGGACTTCTTGATGCTATTCAAGAGGATGAGTGTTCTTTCAGTGTTCTGGCAACATTTATTCCTCAACATACACCACAGCACTAATTTTCAAATCCTCTCTGGCCACAGGAGAGGTGCCAGTGGACTGGAGGACAGCGAATGTGGTACCAATATTCAAGAAGGGTAGTAGGGATAAACTGACTGGTCATTTAAATATGTTCCAGAGTTGTGGCAAGCTAACACTTTTTGTCCGTCTCTAGGTGCCAAGTGCAGGAAGAGTTAACTGCATAGTGTGGATGGGATTTGTTTTCCAGCCAGACCTGGTAGAGGCGGCAGATTCGCTTCCCTGAAGGTCATTAAGTGAATCAGTGGATTTTAATGACACTCCTACCATATTGATGGTTTAACTGGGACTAACACACAGTTTACTAGATTTGTTGAACTTAAGTTGCACAATTTGCCATGTGCAATCTAAATCCACAACAAGGTGCATATGTAGTGTGCCTTTAATGCAGAACAATGTCCCAAAGCAATTCATAAAGACATAATGAAAAAATTGACATTGAGCCAGGGCAGGCGGCCTAGAATGATACAGGACAGATTCTTCCCAACATACCTCTTTGATAATGCTACTCAATTAATCCCACTGCCCTGCCTTTTCCCGATAGGACAATCGTCCAATTGTCTTATAAATATTACGGTTAAATTTGCTTCTACCACGCTTGTAGGACAGTGCATTCCAGATCACAATACATCGCTGTGTAAAAAAATGTTTTCTCACGGCATCTCTGATTATTTTGCTAATCACCTTAAATCTGGGTACCGACCCTTTTGCCACAGAAACATCGGCTCATTATTTCCTCTAGAAACTAGATCTCTTATCTTTCTCGACTCTAAGGATGATCGGAATGGGGCTGGTAGTCTTACTATTGCTACCACAGTATCATGTTTCTTACATTTGGCGTTTGCAATTGTTAGGAAACTCCGATACTTACCTTAAGTTAAATCGCAGTTCAAGAACTACAGTTCCCGACAGGTATCGAGACTTATGTGCATGCGCTGGTTGGGCAATGGCTGCACATGAGCGTATCGGATTTTTTTTTCATAGTTTGATCCTTTCATGCACAGACCGGCCAGGAAAGGGCCATACATGTGCAGTTAGTGCTTTTATGTTCTCTAGGCCAGGAAATGGCTCGGCGCGACTACGAAGAAGCAAAGTGAAACAGCGTGAAACTGCAGGGTCTGAGCCAGAGCGCCATTTCAGAGAAGGTGTTCCAGTGAACAGGATATCGGGGGCATAGGGTGGCGGTGGTGGGGTGGGGTGTGCGGGTGGAAGGGAGAAGGTCTCAAACCGAGAAGAAGCTCCAAAACCAGAGAATGAGACAGAAAGAGGTCCCAGAAGACAGTCTCAGGTAAGGAACAAGGACAGGGATCAGAAACAGATCCTGTTAAGTCAAGTTGACAGAAAGGAGCAGAGAAATACGCTCTGACTTAGAGAGCTGCGGGCAGAAGACCTGCAGCAAAGCCCTGAAGATCCGAGAGGGCAGCCAAAGGTTGGTGATTCCGTGCTGTGGGCCATAAGGACAAGGGTACCCTTTGGAACAGTGGAACGGCTGAAGATCTGAAAGTGTGCTTGGAAGGTGAAGCCTGAGTGTACTCAGATCCAGGTGAAGCGAGTTTCGGAGGCGAGACTGAAACCCTGGAGGTGGACCCTTGTCGAAGCCTTCCGAGTGGGAATGATATTTGGAGAGAATTTCAAGGCGAGTTCTTCAAACATGAAGATTCTCGCCATAGTGAGAAAAACAGTTTCAGTGAAACTGGATGGCTCACAGCGTGACGAGCATCTAGGTGGGTTGTTGAGAAATCATAAAATCTGCTTTGGTTGCATCTGTCAATTCATTTGGAGTATGGTGTGCCTTGCCAGAGTTTGTCAGTTGGTTCACATGTACCACTCACTTACCCTGAACATTGAAGTATACTATAGAGATGGCAAGTTGTTTTATTTTTCCTAATTTGTATGTTTGTGTAAAGATATAGCTGGGATGAAGGGATAATGAATATTTGAATCATATTCTTTTCTTCGTATTGAGATCTTTCCAACCTTTTTGTCTAGTGTAATATAGCTTATTCCTCTTACTTAATAAATGTTTTGTTCTTTGTTGAAAGCTCATCAGCAGACTGCTGCGAATTTGTTCAGTAACTTTCCTGCATGGTTTCAAAAAAAAGTTAGGATCTATCAAGCCAGATTTCAGTCTGGGATCTGACTTGTCCAGTAGTAACATTAGCTGGGATTATAAAGCAAGTCCTTGCTCTGTGACAATTGGCTTTCATGTTTGCTGACATAACACAATTAACTACAATTCAAAAAAAACGCCTGTGAATCATTTTGGGGAAGCCTGAGAACATAAAAGTTGCTATTCAAATGCAAGTTGTATCTTTTAAAAGGTTTCTGATGTAATTTCTGAAGCCATGTTGAATAAAACTATTTCAATTTGGGAGAGAGAAAGTCTTATTATTTTTCCAAGCAAAATATTTTATCTTCCAATGAATTATTAGGTCGGAGCTATTCAAATATCAAGCTTTGACTGATATTACTCTGGCAAAAATATGCAACAATATTCTCAAACAAATGCAACTTAGGGACAGGACAGGAATCAACTGAAGATCAACAGGATCAAGCAGTTTGTTTCGGGAAGCAAGACTTATTGTAAATTAGTGACACAGTTCTTGGGGAGACTCTTACCTCTTCCAAATGTCAAACTGGTTAATTATACACATATGCATGGTCTTCTAACCAAACTACAATCTGGGCCATAAAAAGAAGGATCCATTCAGTATTCACCCTATACTATATTGACACTTTGCATATTGCTTGGGAAAGTTGCAGGTGAATCAGATTGAAAGCATGCTCCAAGACCTAACAGAAAAAAATTTGCAGAAACTATAAAACCAAAAATGGTTAAAAACACAGCTGGAGCACTATTATAAGTTGGGATGGTGAGTGTGAAGTAGGAACTGTGTCTTGGTGATAGAATGTAGGATTTGAAGCTATGCTCTGGATTAAATAAGACGCAGGGACACACTGACAAGTGCAATCTACCTCTAACCCATCAGGTCTGGAGGAGGCAATCGATATTTAGACACAATTTTAATGGCCAACTACAAAAGAGAGAAGAACTGAAATTAGGAAAGCCTGGTTTAAGATGTATCGACTAGGTTCAATTAATTTCTGCAAATGTCTATGCTCTGAGACATGATTCTTAGGCAAAAGTCATCAGCATTACACACTAAGCAGGTTCAGGGATACGGGAACATTGAAGTAGTCTCCTATGCCTGGAGGAGTCTCTGTAGAATTTACTTTCTTATCTAAGAAAGAGATATTTTTCTTGTACCTTATAATTAATCCTAGCTAAAGATATGTTTCTCAGCTCCACCACAGCAGCTACGTTGGCTTTCATCACTGCCAAAATTTGCTTTATGGAGGAGAGGGTGGGTCACAACTGAAAGAGTTGTCAATTCACCCAGAGGGAGATGAGAAAAATCTTGGGGTTGGGAGATATGAACCCTGTCACACATCACCTCACACTCAGCTGAAGACTGGCATTAGTAGTAGTCCAGAAGTGTAACCAGATTATTTGGGAATGTCAGTGTGGTTCAAAGAGAAAAGGGAGAAAACAGAATGTTGAGGGATTAGTGTTTAAATTCAGTATGCTGCACCTTTGGTTATGATGATGATGGTGACGGTGGCGGTGGCGGTGGCGGTGGTGGTGGTGGTGGGGGGGGCGCCATGGTGGTGGTGGGGGTGAAAGTTGAGTGTGATTGCTTTTTTCAAATGCAAGCGTACAATTAATACTTCTCACTTGATTCCTAAAATTCTGTTAATTCTCTGGGGTCCCTTGCAGCAGTTTAACACCATGCCAGTAATTACAGTCAACACTTTTGGCGTCATTTAGAGAATATTATTTAACCCGCTGCAGACCCAGAGTGGCATTTAGGCTATTTGGGAAAAGATATACATGATCAGCACTTCTGGTTATATATTTCTGACTAGCATCAATCCTCTGGGGAGTCTAAAAAATTATTTTTTCTTCATCACCTCCTATTTAACTGCATAACTATAAAAATGACAGTCAGCACTTGTACTCCACAGAACATGCAGAACATGACGACAATATATTAAGTATAGCGTCAGACTTTTTTTAGTACACAAGGGTTAAAAATGAGCAATTTCCCCCCCTCCCTACCCATCTCAGTGTTAAGGGATTCAAAGGAGAAAAAAACTTGCATTTGTATTGCGTCTTTCACAACCTCAGGATGTTCCAAGTGCTTTACAGTCAATTAAGCACTTCTCAAATGTAGTAACACAGGGAAATGTGGCAGCCAATTTGTACACAGCATAATCCCACAGATAACAATATAACGGTCAACTCATTTGCTTCTTAGTGATGCTAAATGAAGGATAAATACTGGCCAGGGCACTGCGGATAGCCCACTGCTTCTCTTTGAAACAGAACCACGGGATCTTTTACATACACTAGATAGGGCCTCGGTTTAACACCTCAGAAAGAGAACAGCACCAGCCATTCCTTTAGAATTGCGATGGAGTGCCACTCTAAATTACGTGCTCAAGAGTCTGGAGTGGGACTTGGACCTATAAATTTGTGAGATGAGAGAGTAACCGAGTCATGGCTCAAAGGAGGGCATACAATGTGAACAGGCACTTACTTCCACAAGATCATTCCAAGAGACAAGAGGATTACAAGGCATCAAAGGAACCATTGCCAAGGTCCTCAAATTCATTTGCCCAGAGTTTGCTGGAGCAGGGCATTTATTGGTGAGCTCATCTTTCTGCTTGAAAATCTTGTGTGCTGCATATTGTTTGATGTGTGAGATGATAAGTGTGGCAAGGGCAATGAGGCATTTGGGACCTTGGTGAATGACAAGGTAAACAATCTATTTCCTTAATCAATTAAATTTAAGGATGGGGGTGGGGGGGAATGTTACAGAAAGAAAAAGGGTGAATGAGAGTCAAATCAGATACAGAAAGAGAATTTAGAGGGAAAGAGATTTGATTGAGAGGTGTAGAGAAAGACAGGAAAGAAAAATGTTAAAATTAAATAATTTAATTTCAAAAAACTCGAAGTAACTTATTAAATACAAGAATGAGGCTCCACAGTTTCAAATGTTCTCTTTCTGGGTTGGTGAGTGGCATTGCAGGAACATAAATCTTATCACTAAAATGATTCTTATACTGTTAAGTATCAGGCCTAACTTTCTGCAGCAGATTTAATTGGTAATTATTGTGCAAAAAAAAATGCAGCAATTTCTTGCAGCTTACAGCGAGGTTGACAGTGACCTGTTCTTTTTGCAAGGCTAACAGCAAAATCATCCAGCAACTTGCGGCAATTCGCATCTCACAGGAATCTCTTCATTGCCATAAGCTACTTGATGATTTGCACATTAATAAGTCTGTGCTTTAAACTGACACGTATTTTGCCAGAAAACGTTGGGCCATCATATGAAAGATATATGAAAGTAGAACAGAGATAACAAAAAAACACAACAAAACATTACCTGCAGATAATTTCCTGATAAATAACAGACCAAGTATTTAATAAATAGAGATTTAGGAGCCTGTGAGCAAGACCTGGACTACCAAACAATAGAGGGTGAAATGGAAGGAAGTAGCGGATGTTAACAATCGCATCAGGTAAAATGTACTAGGGTCAATTCAAAAATTGTACATGCACTAGAGGATAGGCTTTAATTTGCCAAAATTCCCTAGGTTCAAGGAAGGTTCCATTATATTGGAAAATAGCAAATCTAACTCTTTATTCAAAAAGGGAGGGAGGCAGAAAGCAGGAAACTACAGGCCAGTTAGCTTGACATCTGTCACATGGAAAATGTTAGAAACTGTTATTAAAGATGTTATTGCAGGGCACTTAGAAATGTTTAAGGCAATCATGCAGAGACAACATGGTTTTGTGAAGGGGAAATCATGTGTAATTTATTGGAGTTCTTTGAAGGAGTCACATGTGCTGTGGATAAAATGGAACTGGTGGATGTACTGTACATAGATTTCCAGAAGGCATTTGATAAGGTGCCACATCAAAGGTTACTGAGGAAAATAAAAGCTCATGGTGTAGGGGGTAACATATTGGCATGGATAAGATTGGCTGGTTAACAGGAAACAGAGATAGTCTTTGGTTGGCAGGATGTAACGAGTGGTGTGCCACAGGGATCAGTGCTGGGGCCTCAACTTATTACAACTTATATAATTGACTTGGATGAAGGGACAGATGGTATGGCTACTAAATTTGCTGACGACACAAAGATAGATAGGGCATAAAGAGGCTACAAGTGACATAGATAGTGAGTGGGCAAAGATCTGTCAAATGGGGTATAATGTGGGCAAGTGTGAAATTGTCCATTTTGGCAAGAAAGATTAAAAAAAAGCATATTATCTAAATGGTGAGAGATTGCAGAGTTCTGAAGTTCAGAGGGATCTGGGTGTCCTTGCGTATGAATCACAAAAGGCTAGTATTCAGGTACAGGAAAGCTAATAGAATGTTATCATTTATTTTGCGGGGAATTGAATACAAGAGAGGTTATGCTTCAGTTCATAAGGGCACTGGTGAGAGCACATACAAACATACGAATTAGGAGGAGTAGGCCACTTGACCCTTCGAGACTGCTCCTCCATTCGATAAGATCATGGCTGATCTGAATATAATCTCAACCCCACATTCCTGCCTACCCCCGATAAACTTTCACCCCCTTGTTAATCAAGAATCTATCTAGCTCTGCATTAAAACTATTCAAAGACTCGGATTCCACACGCCTTTTGACGAAGAGTTTCAAAGACAAAAAATTTCTCATATCTGTCTTAAATGAGCGACCCCTTATTTTTAAACAGTGGATCTTAAAGGTTTCAATTAAGTTGCCTCATACTCTTCTAAATTACATACTCCATCTGGAGTGCTGCATACAGTATTGTTCCCCTTATTTAAGGGAAGATGCAAATGCGTATAAGCATTTCAGAGAAGGTTTACTGGAATAAAACCAGGAATGGGCGGCTTGTCTTGTGAGGAAAGGTTGGACAGGTTAGTTTTGTATCCACTGGAATTTAGAAGAGTGAGAGGAGACTTGATTGAAACCATAAGACCATAAGACATAGGAGCAGAAATTAAGCCATTCGGCCCATCGAATCTGCTCCGCCATTCAATCACGGCTGATAAGTTTCTCAACCCCATTCTCCCGCCTTCTCCCCGTAACCTTTGATCCCCTTACTAATCAAGAATCTATCTATCTCGGTCTTAAATACACTCTATGACCTGGCCTCCACAGCCTTCTGTGGCAATGAATTCCATAGATTCACCACTTTCTGGCTAAAGAGGTTTCTCCTTATCTCTGTTCTAAAAGGTCTTCCCTTTACTCTGAGGCTGTGCTCTCGGGTTCTAGTCTCTCCTACTAATGGAAACATCTTCCCCAAGTCCACTCTATCCAGGCCTTTCAGTATTCTATAAGTTTCAATCAGATCCCCCCTCATCCTTCTAAACTCCATGGAGTATAGACCCAGAGTCCTCAAACGTTTCTCATATGTTAAGCCTTTCATTCCTGGGATCGTTCTCGTGAACCTCCTCTGGACTCTCTCCAGGGCCAGAACATCCTTCCTGAGATACGGGGCCCAAAATTGCTCACAATATTCTAAGTGTGGTCTGACCAGAGCCTTATAAAGCCTCAGCAGCACATCCCTGCTTTTATATTCTAGTCCTCTCGAAATAAATGCCAACATTGCATTTGCCTTCTTAACTACCGACTCAACCTGCAAGTTAACCTTAAGAGAATCTTGGACTAGGACTTCCAAGTCCCTTTGCACTCCAGATTTCTGAATTATCTCCCCATTTAGAAAATAGTCTATGTCTCTATTCTTCCTACCAAAGTGCGTGACCTCACACTTCCCCACGTTGTATTCCATCTGCCACTTCTTTGCCCATTCTCCTAACCTGTCTAAATCCTTCTGCAGCCTCCCCGCCTCCTCAATACTACCTGTCCCTCCACCTATCTTTGTATCATCTGTAAACCTAGCCAGGATGCCCTCAGTTCCTTCATCTAGATCATTAATGTATAAAGTGAAAAGTTGTGGTCCCAACACTGACCCCTGCGGAACTCCACTAGTCACCGGCTGCCATCCTGAGAAGGACCCCCTTAGCCCCACTCTCTGCCTCCTGCCAGACAGCTAATCTTCTATCCATGCTAGTACCTTGCCTCTAACACCATGGGCTCTTATCTTACTGAGCAGCCTCCTGTGCGGCACCTTGTCAAAGGCCTTCTGGAAGTCCAAGTAGATAACATCCATTGGCTCTTCTTTGTCTAACCTACTCGTTACTCCTCAAAGAATTCTAACAGATTTGTCAGGCATGACCTCCCCTTGATGAAACCATGCTGACTTTGCCTTATTTTACCATGCACTTCCAAGTATTCTGAAATCTCATCCTTAACAATGGATTCTAAAATCTTACCAACGACCGAGGTCAGGCTAATCAGCCTGTAATTTCCTGTCTTTTGCCTCACTCCCTTCTTAAACAGGGGGGGGTTACATTAGCGATTTTCCAGTCCTTTGGGAACCTCCCTTACTCCAGTGATTCCTGAAAGATCACCACTAACGCCTCCACTATCTCTTCAGCTATCTCCTTCAGAACTCTGGGGTGTAATCCATCTGGTCCAGGTGATTTATCCACCTTCAGACCTTTCAGTTTTCCTAGTACCTTCTCCTTGGTAATGGCCCCCATACTCACCTCTGCCCCCCGACTCTCTTGAACTTTGGGGATGTTACTCGTGTCTTCCACCGTGAAGACTGACGCAAAGTACCTATTCAGTTCCTCCGCCATTTCTTTATTCCCCACTACTACTTCTCCAGCGTCATTTTCCAGCAGCCCAATGTCCACTTTTGTCTCTCTCTTACCCTTTATATATCTAAAAAAAACTCTTGCAATCTTCTTTTATATTACTGGCTAGTTTACCCTCATATTTAATCTTCTCCCTCCTTATTTCTTTTTTAGTTGTCCTTTGTTGGTCTTTGTAGGCTTCCCAATCCCCTGGTTTCCCACTGCTCTTCGCCGCATTGTATGCTTTCTCTTTAGCTTTTATGCTGTCCCTCACTTCCCTTGTCAGCCATGGTTGCCTCATCCTCCCTTTAGTATGCTTCTTCTTCCTAGGGATGAATTTTTGCTGTGTCTCCCAAATTACTTCCAGAAATTCCTGCCATTGCTGTTCCACTGTCTTTCCTGCTAGGCTCATCTCCCAGTCAATTCTGGCCAGTTTCTCCCTCATGCCTCTGTAGTTGCCTTTATTCAACTGTAATACTGTTACATCTGATTCCAGCTTTTTCCCCTCAAATTGCAGGGTAAATTCTATCATATTATGGTCACTTCCTCCTAAGGGTTCCTTCACCTTAAGCTCCCTTATTAAATATGCTTCATTACACGTCACTAAATCTAGAATTGCCTGTTCCCTAGTGGGCTCCATCACAAGCTGCTCCAAAAAGCCATCTCGTAGACATTCCACAAATTCCTTTTTTTGGGATCCACTACCAACTTGATTTTCCCAGTCTACCTGCATATTGATATCCTCCATGATTACTGTAACCTTGTCTTTCTTACACGCCTTTTCTATCTCCTGTTGTATCTTGTGCCCCACATCCTGACTACTGCTCGGAGGCTTGTACATAACTCCCATTATGGTTTTTTACCTTTGCGGTTCCTCAACTCTATCCACACAGATTCTACATCATCTGACCCTATGTCATTTCTTGCTATCGATTTAATTTCATTTCTTACTAACAAAGCAACCCCTCCCCCTCTGCCAACCTGCCTATCTTTTCGATAGGATGTATATCCTTGGATATTTAGCTCCCAGTCCTGATCCCCTTGCAGCCATGTCTCCGTGATGCCCAACACATCATACCTGCCAATTTCAATCTGCGCCACAAGCTCATTTACCTTATTTCGTATACTGCATGCATTCAGATACAACACCTTCAGTCCTGTATTTCCCGTCCCCTTTCTCATTGTCATCCCTTTATCTGATGTGCTTGAAGTTAGATTCCTAGCCCTTTCCAAACACTCTGTCCTATTAAACCTTTAAGATCCTGAGGGGTCTTGACAGAGTGGATGTGCAGAGGATGGTCCCTTTTGTGGAAGGATCTAGAACTAGGAGGTCACAGTTTAAAAATAAAGGGTTGCTCACTTTAGACAGAGATGAGGAGAATTATTTTCTCTCAGAGGGTTGAGAGTCTTTGGAACTCTTCTTCAAAAGTCAGTGGAAGCAGGGTTTTGAATATCGTTGAGGCAGGGCTAGAAAGATTCTTGATTAACAAGGCGGTGAAAGTTTATCAGGGGTAGGAGGGAGGTAACAATCAGGTCAGCCAGGATCTTATTGAATGGCGCAGTAGGCTTGAGGAGCCGAGTGGCCTACTCCTGCGTCATGTTCGTATGTTCATATGTGATGTACTTGGCTTGAATTCTCCAAGTTTCATCCTTCACTGGTGGATGAAATCCAGAGGGCATATGACTAGTTAAGTATGCTTCTAAACACTTTGAGGTCATGATCCCAAATCCATCTATTTTGGATGCTGATTGGAGGGATGGAGTGGAAATCATAATCAGCCTTGCAATCCACTTAGGTCCAACCCCATGCCAATGGTGAAAACTGAGAAACCTGCGTAGCACAAAGGTTGGAATCCCTCCACTGCCAACAGACAGAAGTCTCTGCTGCTGTGAAGTTACAATGTCTTTTACCTCCCCCATCCTGACTAAACAAAAACTTGGGTGAAGTATTTTTCCTTGAATAGAACAAACGGTGAAAGCTTTTGCCTAAAGTCAGAGACATTAGAGTCTGGCTCCTTCCTGAATGAGAGCTCTTCACAGATATCACAACATATGCCAATGATACAATAATATTTTTGCAGCAACTTGGCAGAAGATGGGGTAATCAAAGAACTTTCCAGGTAATGCAAAAAATGATTCTGCCCAATACCATTCAAAAATAAAGACAGGACTGATATCCCAAACAAAAAAACTCATTATCTAATTACTGTAACTATCGCAACAGGTCCAATGCATTAATGTACATTGTACGTGTGGACATCTGTTTACAAACCTACAATGATTCATGCAAACCAATGTAAAGATCAAAAAATAATTAAGTTGACTCTTACTGATAGATTCCATAATCACAGGTACAGTACCACGCATGATAAATACAGAGCTTACATTTACCATAGGTTCAAGGATGTGCATTGAACTGGAGCAGGTATATTAAGATCTCTGAAGGAGGGATTACTTGTATAGGCTTTTTTTCAACCCACAAAATTATTTGTTCCCTCTAGCTTCTTGAAATATTGCATTACCAATACATTGCGTACATCTTATTACATCGATTCAGCATTTAAATACATATCACACATAGTTATTGATGCAAAGAGATATGAGGCCTTCCTAGTCTGTTCTATGCAGATACTTAGTGACTTAATTAACCAAGCACCATAGTTGTGATATTAGCACACTTACAAAGAGTAGCTTGGTCACAGATGACTGAGCTGCACTGTCCTTACAATTATTGCCCCCGAGACAATCACATTTATTGAATCTGGGTTGCAATCACAGATGCGGGGAGAGGGAAAAGAGTGGTAACCAAGTTGTATAAATATTTCAGCCTGATAATCAACTAACGATATCAGAAACGCAGGGCGGAATCATCCCAGATTTGCAATAAGTGTGGTAGCCGGTGGGAAAAACGTTTTACCCGCTGGCCGCAATGGTGGCTTCTCACGCCGTATCGTCCCAAACCCGTCACATTAATTATGCATTCCTGGGAAACACGCCGTTTCGATGGCGGGCACACACTCGTGCGCCCACCATGACATCACCTCGCCGCTTCATCATGCCGGGCACCACATTTAAAGTGCCGCCACACGAATAACTCTCAGTGCTTCCAGCCCAGGACTGCTGCACAGAAGACAGGATGGCCCAAAAAGGCAAAAAGACTGCAGCTCCCCCTGGTTTAGCGACGCAACCCTTGAGTGCCTTTTGGACACTAGAGGTCCGCCGAGGTGTCCTCTACCT
Organism: Cetorhinus maximus; assembly: GCF_964194155.1. Taxonomy (NCBI): domain Eukaryota; kingdom Metazoa; phylum Chordata; class Chondrichthyes; order Lamniformes; family Cetorhinidae; genus Cetorhinus; species Cetorhinus maximus. The sequence continues at coordinate 140,499,600 of NC_135882.1, read as the reverse complement.
CCGCTCTGGCCGCAGGATAGGCAACAGTATCACCAATCCAGCATGGAGGAGGTGGCAGCGGTGGTCTGTGCCAGTGCGCTGCAAAAGAGGACAACTCTCAGTGCCGCAACAGGGTTAATGATCTCATCTGTTCCACCAGGGTAAGTCATTCTTCTCATCACTCTCAACTCACTCTCAAGCCCATCACACTTCTGCAGGGATCTTGCACCACAATGGACCACACTACTAACACTCATCTCCATCAGGCTCATATTGTCTTGATCTTGCGTCCTCATTCCATCCATGGCTCCGCTCACCACACAAACATTCCATGCAGTGCCATGTGTCCTGCTCACACTCTCTCCACATGTTTTCATGCAGAAGCCTGTTCACATCAGCAGGGAGAGGTCCTAGACCCACCCTCACTCACTTTGAGGAGTGTGCCATCGCGCTGACTGGTGAGGACATGGGCCGTGCCTGCAGTGACGGTGAGGTCAGCGGCAAACACCCTCATCAGGATCCTGCACCACATCATCCCTCTCAGCACAGAAGTGAGTGCTCTGTCCCCTGCTTTTGACTGTGCTGTCATACACAAATTATGTCTACTGTGGTTCACAGGGAGCTCTGCCAAGCAGCCGATACCCTCAGTCAGCTAGTCCCTCAGCTCCATCCAGGTTCTCATCTCCAGCCAAGAGGACACCTCCTCCATTGAAGAGCTGGAAATAAGCAGCCTGGAAGACTCGTCACAGCACTTAACTACACCCTTTAGCAGCACAGAGACATACACCTCGGTGAGACCTAGATCTAGAGCAGGCTCAGGTTTGCAATCTGGTGGTCACCACATGGACATGTGTCTGCAGCAGGAGGAGGTAGATGTGGACGAGCTCCCCAGCACTTGGAGGACTGCTGTGGAGGTTTGAGTCAGATGATGAACCTCTGGATTTGGCCTTCCAATACATCCTGGAGAATCAGCAGAAGGCAGGGGAACATCACCCAGAGCTGTTGGAAGCCCTCAACAGAGTGGCTCGTGAATCAGAGGAGTGCGTCTGTCTGCCCTCTGATGACGTGGTGCCCACATGTGCATGTATGGAGGTCTCCACAAGAAGGATGGCGAACACCATGGAGATCCTGGTCCATCAGAACATGGCGGCGTGTGCAGACCTGCACTACACCGCGAGGGGCATGGGTGAGTTCGTGCAATGGCAATGCGAAGGGGAAACAGGGCACATCAACGTCCCTCCAGGTGCTCCTTCGCCTCAAGGAGTCTGGCTGGGACCCCTGGGCACCCAAAGGGAGGAGGAGCAGGAGCTAGACATCCCTGGGTCATCCACTCAGTAATCTCAGAGGCTGTCCTCTCCCTCCAAGTCCCATTTGCCTGTGAGCCCCTCAACCTCTGTCACCACAGAGGGAGCAGCTAGTCAATGAGTGATTCTGGAGGGAGAAGCATCTGTGTCTGGCAGGGCTTTTCGGAGCCTCAATGCAAGCACTCTCTCATGCATGCAGATCCTTCCCGTATCACACTCACCTCAGTGTCCTGAGCATTTTCAATGCTGCCTGCTGGGGTTCACTTTCAGTTGTCCATCTGAGCTGACCTGCATCTCCGCCCGCCCGATTACACTACCATGTGGCACCTGATCTCTCTCACCATGACTCCAGTTCCACTTTAGATTTAGACAGCATGGTGGTGATACAATATTTCATTCACTCCCCTTCCTTTCCCGTCCCCGAGTCACCCATGTCCTTGCCCCATCACTGCTGACTCCACAGCATCACCTTCCACCTCCCCTCTGTGATCTGCCTTATTCTTCTGGGGATGTCCAGGTGTACATACACATTCCTTTCCTTCCCAAAAATCCCACCCTTATCCACATTAACTTCCCCAAACTCCTCCTTCCCACCCCTAGAGTCCAGTGTCTGCCTTCGAACCCATCAATCACCCGTGCCTTCCCTTCTACCGATATCGTTGAAACCTCACCCTCCCACCTCACTCTGCCCTCGGTCATTCTCACCATTCCCTCGTACCACGCTCACCCTCAGTTCGCTCCCGAGGAACAGACAAGGACTCATCAGAGCCCTCCCTTCCACACCCCCACCCCCTTTGGACCCCTTCCCCAGCCTTACCCCTTCCTGACTCATTCCTCCATCCTTACTCCCTCCCCTTGCCACACTCCTTCCTCCCACCCCAGACTCAGTATCTTTACAGTGCAGAAGGAGGCCATTCGGCCCATCAAGTCTGCACTGGTTCTCTGAAAGAGCATTTCACCTAGTCCCACTCCCCTGCCTTATCCCCATAACCTTGCACATCTCTCTTTTCAGGTACCAATCCAATTCCCTTTTGAATACCTGGGTCGAATCTGCCTCCAACACCCTTTCAGGAAGTTTGTTCCAGACTCCAACCACCCTCTGGGTGAAAGAATTCTTCCTCACATCACATTTATTTCTTTTGCCAATTATTTTGAATCTCTGCCCTTTTGCTCTTGATGTTCTCTTGAGTGGGAACGGTTTCTCTCTCCTCTCTGCACTCCTTCCTCCCCCTGGTCCTTCTGCTTTCCTTTCCTTACGCCCTCCAGCCGCCCCCTTACACCTACATCCCCAGTTGCCGTCTTGTCCCCCGTTACCTCCTCCTCCCCTGTACTCCCTCCCCCCGTCCCAATCCCAACACCTCACCACCCCCAACGCCTCTTTCTCTCCCAGTCGATCCTAGACCTTCCTCTCCAACCCCTCAACCATCATCCGTTGTGAGCATACCCTCAACGGTGATTTTCCAACTCTGCTGCTTTGCAGCAGAGCCATGTCTATGAGAATCCACCTAGCCTGCCATGGATGTTCCTCCAGTGTGCCGTTGCTGTCGGGCTCCAGCATCTTCTGCTCCTCGGATGTCTGCGATGTGAGCAAGGCCCAAGCGGTAAGTCCCGGCTCATAGATGTCACACTTGTCAGGATGTGTTCTGCACCGGCGTGTTTTCCCCCTGATGTGGGAAACGCAGCCCACCATCGGATGGGCCGACTGGATGATTGCAAACTGGTTTTACGACGTCGTGAAACTGCTTTCTGGCCTCATTGCTATTTTGTCCACTCATGCCGCCAGACACGTCTGACGCCAGCGGGCACGGAAAATTCCACCCACAAGAGAAAAAGAGGTAATCTGATCATCAAGGCCATCCTCAATTTTCACTCTTTTGTATCTCACTACCATGTGGATAAGATGATTCAACAGCAGTTCTACAGTGTTAATCCTGCATTATAATCAAGGTTATTCATCATCACCACTTATATTCCATGGGGAATGGAACCAGAGCCAGAGTGTTCCATAGGGTATTAAATCACCAGTCTGTGCTTGTCATTTCAATAGGAGTGGAGGTTAAATGACTGCTGAGGTAACAGGGAGATGAAAGATGCAGTGGGTTAGCACACTGCCCTTTCATCTTTAGTATCTAGATTTGAGTCCAGCATAACCTCATTGGTGTTCCCTTTGAGTCTGCTAACTCAAAAAATTCTGTGTAAAATAAGCTTCAGCCTGATGCACAAAGCTGGGGAGCTTTACTAAGCATCCAAAAACACTAGGTGTGAATATTTGATGTTGACCAGGTGCCTAAAAAGCATTCACATCCCTGACAGATGAACACTAAAATTATCTCTCCCTACCACACATGCAATATAGAGAGAATTGTAAAGCAAGTTTTGAAAAGGGGTTCCCTTTAAAAGGCACAAACCAAAACTACTAGTAACAAAACAGTATCATCAATAAACTTTCCCCCCTATTTACTTAAGATACCTTTGCTCCCAGTGGGCAGTATCCCTTCAGGAAATCTCGACAAACTTCAGCCTTCCTAGACACGTACACGTGGCTGTAAGGGCAGTTGTTGTTGTTACAGATCCCTCGGAGGTAGTAAGAGCAAACTGGCATCTACAATGCAAGCAGAAAATAACATGTTGAACTTATGAGCCAGGCTTTCTAATTGCTGATCAATGAAAACAGAATAAAAGACAAACATTAATCTGCATATGGCCAACTAGTTCAATGTCAAATTGTTTTTTTTTTTAAAAAGTACCAGCTTGCACTTTCAATGGTTTTTCAGTTCCCCTTAAATGAATGCTGTCCCTTAGGATCTGAAAGTTGTAATTTTTTTACTGAATATCTACATTGATGCATTATCCACCAACTAACAATTGTTTGTACTTGCCATAATCTGCTTCCTGGAATGCATGTAGTCTGGTGCTACACTATCAATCAAGTTGGTGTTGCAGAATATCGAACAGAGCTTTTACAGGCTTAAGTGCATACTTGTAATGCTGCTTTAAAAGTGTTCTGGGATCATTGCATTCTTTCTATCTGCTATAATCTGCTTCCTTGCTTTGATACACATCTATAGAGGTCCAATTTCATGGAATGTAAAAAGTAAAAGATACCACATCCGCAATTCATGTCTCTATAAAAGTAAAATACAGTTCAGTACAGCTATGCCCCATTTAGCACTCTCAATGTGTTCCTAAGAACGGTGTACTAAATGAAAATGTGCCAAACAAAAATCGTTTTCCCATAAGAAACCATGTAATAACGGTGGGTTATGGTCCTACCCTTTAATTTTTACATTAAAAACACTATTGGCTGCCTTGAACCAAACTGGCCCAAAAATCCTTATCAACTTTTAATAACTTAATTCTTTCAGTTTACCTCCTTCTCACTGCTTCCTGCCTCCTGACTCAGCACCTCTCCCAACTCACCGCTTCTTTCTGTTGCTCCCTCCCACTCGCTGCTTCCCACCCTGACCCTCCCAACTCACTGCCTCTCCCTCCACCCTACCCTCCCACTTACCACTTCCCTCTGTCACTCCCTCTCATTTGCTGCTTCCAACCCCAAATCCTCACCGTGAGCAAGGTACAAGAAGAGGGGCAGCAAGAGGAAGGGAGGGAGAAAGACCGAAGCAGAGAGCAGCAGGTGGCAGTGAGTTGGGAGGGTGGAGATAAAAGCAGCAAGTTTGGAGAGTTTAGGAGGGAAGCACAGAGCAGGGGAGGCATGAAGGCAGAAGGGTCAGGCAAGTGAGGTGACAACGCTAGAGGGGCAGCGGGTGGGAGGGTGAGGGGAGAGGTGACGAGGGGAAAGGGGGCAAAGGAGGATCGGCAGTGAAACAGGTGGTTCGGGGAGTGAGGTGACGAGCTGGAGAGGTGGCTACTGGGAGAGCCAGGGAGGGAGGTGGCAAGCGGGAGAGGTGGCCAGCAGGAGTGTCAGGGGAGGGTGGTAGTGAGTGGGATGGTCAAGGGGAGAAATGGCGATTGGAAGGGTCAAAGGGAGAGGCAGGGAGTGGCACTTTGCTTTTAAATAAGACTGAGCATGCTCAGCGCTATTCAGGGAACGCCCTTAATTTACAGACTGCGCTAAAATGAAAACATGCTATTAGAACCTGCTTTAAAACAGGTGTACCTGTATAATAATAATTCAAAATTTACAAAACACAAAGGATCATAAATAGCAATCCTGAAACTATACAATGTTCAATCAATCAAACATGTTCTTCCTCTTAAAAATAGAGCTAGGCCATTCAAGAGTGAATTCAGGAAACACTTTCTCACAGGGAGTAGCAGATTTCTTGAATCCCCTTCCCCAAAGGACTGTGCATGTTGGGTCGATTGAAATTTATAACTGAGGAGCTGAACGGTCGAGTCATGTTCCTACACTTTTACATAATACGTACAAGGGAGTAATTACCCATATGATTTTTCAGTCTTTTACTATTTATTCATGGGATGTGGGCTTCGCTGGCTGGGTCAGCACTTATTGGCCATTCTTAGTTGTTCTTGAGAAGATAATGAGTTGCCTTCTTGAACCTTTGCAGTCCATATGGTGTAATTTTTTACTGAATATCTACATAGATGCATTATCCACCAACTAACAATCCACCAACTTACACCCACAGTGCTATTAGGAAGGAAGTTCCAGGATTTTGACCCAGTGACAGTGAAGGAACGGCGATATATTTCCAAGTCAGGATGGTGAGTGACTTGGAGGGGACCTTCCAGGTGGTGGTGTTCCCATCTAGCCTTTGTCCTTCTAGGTGGTGGTGGTCGTTGGTTTGGAAGGTGCTGTCTAAGGAGCCTTAGATTGTGCCACTTAAAGTTTCTTCATGAAATGCTGCCTCCTTTCTATCAGAATTTTTGTTCAAGATGAATAAGAACTGTAAGACAAGGGGTGGCAATAGCATAGTGGTATTGTCACTGGACTAGTAATCCAGAGGCCCAGGGTAATGCTCTGGGGACCGGGGTTCGAATCCCGCCAGGTCAGATGGTGAACTTTGAGTTCAATAAAAATCTGGAATTAAAAGTTTAATGATGACCATGAAACCATTGTCGATTGTTCACTAATGTCGTTTAGGGAAGGAAATCTGCCGTCCTTAACTGGTCTGGCCTGCATGTGACTCCAGACCCACAGCAATGTGGTTGACTCTTAAATGCCCTCTAAACGAGGGCTTTTTGGGATGGGCATTATACTCACATCCCATGAATGAATAAAAGAAAGTACACTTCTCTCTCCAATATTACATACAAGCTTAACAAAGTCCAAGTATTAAACTAATACCCATTACAATACCAAAGACATAATTGAGCTGATTAAGAAAACGTTTCAACTGTTTGTACGCACAGCAATTTTTCATGTTAATCAGAAACCATGTCCATATATGGAGGAGATGTCAAAGCCATGATGCTTTCAAGGAACTAAACAGATGAGTATAAGTCTTATCTAGGGAAACCAGCAATTACTTGCACTACCATTTAGAACTGAGAAAAGGTAATCCTGAAAGAGCGTGAGAAAACTTGCAGCGAAATGTGCAGCATAAAGTGGCACGGAGGTAGGAGAAATCTCAACGAGTTTTAAGTTCTCATATTTTCCCTCCTTCAATATTTCCTTGTGAAGGAGTTAAGTAATGCTGGGTATGGTTCCTGGACAGTAGCTTCCCAGCAGTTCATCAACTGATCCTTTATATTTTGGAATCTGAACAGCAAGTACTTGCAGGTCATGTAAAATGAGTTGTGAGAATGAAAGTGTATGGACATACATACACAAGTGGAAGCCTTCATCAAATTTTTCAATTTCAAGCCTTGCTGTGATTATCTATAATTTTTTTCCCAAAAATATACTTTATTCATAAAATTTGTAAAGAACATTCCAAAACATTCCAACTTGAAAATTATAACAAGTGCAACAAAATTCAACTTGTCTCCATACAGCATGTTCCACTTTTAGATTCAATTGTAATGATCTTAAAAACATAGAAAATAGGAGGAGTAGGTCATTCGACCTTTTGAGCCTGCTCCACCATTCACTATGATCTTGGCTGATTTGGCTGATCCTCTATCTCAACACATACTCCCGCTCTCTCTCCATGCTCCTCGACGCCTTTAGAGTCCAGAAATCTATTTTCTTCTTAAATATATTCAATGACTTGGCCTCCATAGCCTTCTGTGGTAGAAAATTTCATAAGTTCTACACCCCCTGAGTGAAGACATTGCTCCTCATCTCAGTCCTAAACGGCCTACCCCCTATCCTGAGATTGTGACCCCTTGTTCTAGATTCCCCAGCCAGAGGAAATACAATCCTTATATCCAGTCTGTCCAGCCCTGTCAGAATTTTATATGTTTCAATGAGATCCCCTTTCATTCTTCTAAACTCCAGTGAATACAGGCCTGTTGACCCAATTGTTCCTCATACAACAATCTTGCCATCCCAGGAATCAGTCTGATGACCCTTCACTGCACTCCCTCTATGGCAAGTATATCCTTTCTTAGGTAAAGAGATCAAAACTGCATACAGTATTCCAGGTGTGGTCTCACCAAGACCCTGTACAGCTGTAGTAAAACATCCTTGCTCCTTCCACTCAAGTCCTCTCGCAATAAAGGCCAACATACATTTGCCTTCTTAACTACTTGCTGCATCTGCATGCCTGTTTTCAGTGATTGGTTTACAAGGGCATCCAGATTCCTTTGTACATCAACATTTCCCAATCTATTACCATTTAAATAATACTCTGCCATTCTGTTTTTCCTACCGAAGTGGATCAATTCATACTTATCCACGTTATACTGCATCTGCCATGTATTTGCCCACTCACTCAACTTGTCTAAGTCATCTTGAAGCCTCTTTACATCTTCCTCACCACTCACATTCCCACCTGATTTTGAGTCATCAGCAAACTTGGAAATTTTACATTTGGTTCCCTCACCTAAATCATTGATATATATTGTGAATAGCTGGGGTCCAAGCACTGATCCCTGAAGTACCCCACTAGTTACCCCCTAAGACCCATTTATTCCTATTCTGTTTCTTGTCTGCTAACCAATTCTCAATCCATGCCAATATATTACCTATGTGCCTTAATTTTGCACACTGTCCTCTTATGTCTAATCTCATTGATATTTTCTAAGTGTCCTGTTATCACATCCTTTATAATAGACTCTAGCATTTTCCCTACTACTGATGTTAGGCTAACCGGTCTATAATTCTCTGTTTTCTCCCTCTCTTCTTTTTTAAATAGCGGGTTTACATTTGTCACCCTCTAATCTACCGGGCCTGTTCCAGAATCTACAGAATTCTGAAAGATGACAACTAACACATCCACTATTTCCATAGCCACCTCCTTTGGTACCTTGGGATGTAGATTATCAGGCCCTGGGGACTTATCAGCATTCAGTCCCATTAATTTCTCCAGCACTTTTTTTTTTAGTAGTACTAATTTCCTTCAATTCCTCCTTCTCACTAGACCCTTGGTTCCTTAGTGTTTCTGGGAAGTTATTTGTGCCTTCCTCGGTGAAGACAGAACTAAAGTAGTTGTTTAATTGTGCTGTCATTTCCTTGTTCTCTATTATAAATTCTCCCATTTCGGACTGTAAGGGACCTACATTTGTCTTCACTAATCTTTTTCATTTTATATACTTATAGAAGCTTTTACAGTCGCTTTTATGTTCCCCGCAAGTTTAGTCTCATGCTCTATTTTTCCCCTCTTAATCAATCTCTTGGTCCTTCTTTGCTGAATTCTAAACTGCTCTCAATCCTCATGTTTGTTACTTTTTCTAGCTATTTTAAATGATTCCTCTTTGAATCTACTACTATCCTTAATTTATTTTGTTAGCCATGGTTGGGCTGCTTTTCCTACTGCGTTTTTGAGCCAGAAAGGAATGTATAATTGTTGCAATGCTTGCATTCGTTCCTTAAATATTAGCCATTGTCTATCCACCATTATGCCTTTTAATGAAGTTTCCCAATCTATCTTAGCCAACTCATGCCTCATACCTTCATAGTTTCCTTTGTTTAGATTTAAGGCCCTAATTTCGGATTGGGCTACTTCACTTTCCATCCTAATGTAGAATTCTACCATGTCATGGTCACTGTTCCCTAAAGGGCCACGCACAACAAGATTATTAATTACCCCTTCTCATTGCACAATACCAAATCTAGGATAGCCTGTTCCCTGGTTGGTCCCTCGACATACTAGTCTTTAAAAAAATCCATCTCGTACACACTCCAGGAATTCATCCACTACAGTGTTATTGTTAATTTGGTTTTCCCAATCTATATGTAGATTAGTCACCCATAATTACTGTAGCACTCTTGTTACATGCATCTTTAATTTCCTGTTTAATGCCACCCCCTACCTTACCACTGTCTTACTGTTTGGTGACCTATAGACAGCTCCCGCTAATGTTTTATGCCCCTTGTTGCTTCTTAGCTTCACCTAAATTGATTCTACATCTAGACTTTGAGCCAATATCCCCTCTCACTATTGCACTGATTTCATCCTTAACTAACAATGCCACCCCACCTCCTTTTCCTTTTTGCCTGCCCTTCCTAAATATCGAGTACCCTTGGATATTCAGTTCCCAGCCTTGGTCACCCTGCAACCATGTCTCCGTAACCGCAATCATATTGTACATGTTTATATCTATTTGCGCTGCTAATCCGTCTACCTTATTGTGAATGCTCAGTGTATTCTGATACAGTGTTTTTAGACTTGTCTTTTTGACATTTTTACATTTTTTTAATACTATGGCCCTATTTGCTGCTAGCCCTTGTTGCCTCTGCCTTCCAATTTTGCTTTCTACTTTTCTGCCTTTCATTCCTATCTTTGTTTCTCTGTCGTGTCTCCCTGCTCAGGTTCCCATCCCCCTGCCACTCTTGATATTTAAAATATACATTCCATGTTCGGTATAGGACCTGAGAGTAAAAAACATTTCAAATTGAAAATTACAGAAAGTGCAACAGAATTTAACTGATCTATGTATAGCATGTTCCTCTCTGAGGTGACTCAATACAATTTCAATAGCCTTGGTATTCGCAATGAAAGGCATACAGCCCGAGTGGTTCTACAGTTTCCAGCCCCTTGGTGCACAATGGCTGAAAGACCTTACACTGTGGCTTTTGCACCTTTGTGGTGGCTGCCCCAAGCTTTTCTCACCACTACCCAAGCTACATCTTGGTGGGTGTTTGAAAGGTCTGATGATGAGGCATTCTGCCGAATAACCTTGACAGCCTGCTCAGGGAACTATGTGACATGATCTACCATCTCCTTTTCCTGCAGGGCCTCTAGGACATTATGGGCAGACATTGCCTAATAGCCTTGTGGTCAAAGGTATTTTCCTGTATAAACGTTTCCACAAGGGATAGGTGGTATGGCGCAGTCTAGCTGCTTGGAGTGTTATGTGGCAACTTGGCCAAACCCATCCTTCGCAACATTGGGGATGGGTAGAAAATCAGCACGGAGTGACCCTTGGTACTTGCACATCAAGGGTTCATGCACAGTTTGATGCAGCCACACACAAAGGTGGTCATCAGGATGACAGCGATGTTGGGTCAGTTTTTTTTCCCCTTTACCTAGAGGTTTTTAAATCGTGAACATGGTCTATTTTTGACCTACAGATAATGTGGAAGATTGGCTTGGGTGATCACCATGATGCAGGAGTGAGAAATGGGCCTAGAATTTGTGCAGCAACATCAAGAATGCCTCATGCCTGATGACCAGCTTCTTACCCACATTGGAGAAGGAACATTGCTCCCACATGCCCAGCTTTTCTTTTACCATAACTACATGCTCCTTTCAGATCTTAACGTATGCTTCAGTCCATCAAAACTACATCCCCAGCGCCTTCAAGTAGTCTGACCTGATGGTGAAGGGAACAAAGGATCAGTCGGTCCAGTTCCCAAAGAACACGGCCTCGCAGTTGCCGTGATTTGCCTTGGCTCCCAAGACAAGCTTGAACTTGTTGCAGATGCTCATCAGTCTGCACACCAACAGTGGGTTGAAGCAGAAGACAGCGATGTCGTCCATGTACAGGGAAGCTTTGATCTGCATGTCTCCACCACCTAGGGTCTTCATTCCTCTTATGCCTTCATTCTTCCTGATGGACTTGGCAAAGAGTTCTGTATAACGCATGAACAGGACAGGAGAGAGAGGGCAATCGTGCCTGGTTTGAGATTTGATTGGAAAGCTTTCCAATTCCCACCCATTGATTGCAACCGTGCTACTAATGTTTGTGTAGAGCAGTTGGATCCAATTGCGGATTCCCTCCTTAAACCCCATTTTGGAGAGCACTTCCAACATCTAAGTGTGCAATATTCTGTCAAATACCCTCTCCTGGTCCAGACTGATGAGGCAGGTGTCCACACCCATCCTGCACATAGGTAATCATATCTCTGAGGAGTGCAAGGCTATCAGAGATTGTCCTGCTGGGTACAGCGTAGATCTGGTCAGGGTGGATCACCAACTCCAGAGCAGACTTGATCCAATTTGCAATGACCATGGACAGAAGGTCAGCTGTAATGTCACTGCAACCAACGTGACACATTCAATTCAAGGATTAACTCCTGGAACCTTTGATGCATGTGACTTAGGGCTGCACAACAAGGTGCAAACATTCAGTCAGCCATGAGGAAAGGTATTCCCTCAACTTTTTTGGTTTATGGCAAGAGAAGATAATCAGTGGCTAAGTGATGTGCAGTAGACCTCCACAGTGCAGTGTCTCTGAGTGAACTGGGGTATATAAACCCCCTCCATAGATAATCAGAAAATTTGCATGTGGGACAGGAAACCACAAGCAGGGTTTACAGGGGCACAAACTAATATCCTAACAAAGCAGTTGATGCCTGCAGCAACTCACCAAGGTTTCTTCAACAGCGCCTTCCAAACCCAGGACCTCTATCACCTAGAAGGACAAGGGCAGCATAGAAACACCACCACAAAGTTCCCCTCCAAGCCACACACCATTCTGACTTGGAACTATATCGCCGTTCCTTCACTGTCACTGGGTGAAAATCTTGGAACTCCCTTCCTAACAGCACTGTAAGTAACTATATCACAAGGCGGTGGCTCACCACCACCACCTTCTCAAGGGCAATTAGGGATGGGCAATAAATGCTGATCTAGCCAGCAACGCCTGCATCCCATAAAAAAATTTTTTAAAAAGCAGTGCATCTCTCAAGAAAGATCAAGTGCATAACATAATTCAGAATTACAAAAGGCCATTTAGCTAATCAAGCCTTTTTCATCCAGAGGCTTTACATAATCATTATGTCAGACTTCTCTCTCTCTCTCTCCAGTACTGCTGTTGATCTTATAGAACACCAAGCTCCTTCCTATCGCCCCTTAAAAAAATCAAGCAGTTCTCTTAAGTATCTCTATAGCCCTCAGTCTGGCTGAACAGCTAAACTTATATCGAACATTGTTTTTTTTTAAGAAATGAATAATGGGTGAACCATTCTTTTTTAGTTCTTTTTTAAGTCTTATCAAAACCAAGAAACTGAGCATATTCTTTAAAGCTAAAAGTAACTCCTGAAATTAAATTTTTAGCTTCTAATGTTGTAAATGTGAGGTTAGAAAATTCAGTGTTTCACAGATCACATTTGGATGACACCATACAATATTGCAGCTGTTCTTTTCTAGTTGTCACATGCATTGTGAACTCAGCAAACAACACGGTTGCTTGAAAAAGCTAGGACTTTTCAGGGGGCTGGTGGACATGCACTCTAAGGTCTCTCACTTCTTCATACCCTCCCAATATTCTTCCATTTATTGAGTATTCCCTTGTTTTGTTTGCCCTCCCCAACCTCCTCACACCTTTCCATTCCATTTGCCACTTTTCCGCCCACTCAACCAAACTCCAGCGGATACAAGCCTAGCCTATCCAACCTTTCCTCATAGGATAACCTGCCCATTTATGGTATTAGTTTAGTAAACCTTCTCTGAACTGCTTCTAATGCTTTCACATCTTTCCTTAAATAAGGAGACCAATACTGTACACAGTACTCCAGATGTGGTCTCACCAGTGTCCTGTACAACTGAAGCATAATGTATTCAATAATTTGTATTCAATTCCCCTTGCAAATAAACAGTAATTATTCTATTAGCTTTCCTAATTACTTGCAGTACCTGCATTCTAGCCTTTTGCGATTCATGCACTAGGGCACCCACATCCTCCTGAACGAGAGCTCTGCAATTTCTCGCCAGTTAGATAATATGCTTCTTTTTTATTCTTCCTGCCAAAATGGACAATTTCACATTTGCCCACATTATACTGCATTTGCCAGATCTTTGCCCACTCACTTAACCTATGTCCCTTTGTAGTCTCATGTTCTCTTCACAATATACTTTCCTACCTATCTTTGCATCATCAGCAAATTTAGCAACCATACCTTCATCCTTTCATCCAAGTCATTTATATAAATTGTAAAAAGTTGAGAGAACCATGAGAGAATGGCCAATCTCATGGAGACACACATACAACATTACTCACGAGTGGATGCAAAATCAGCGGAAGTGCCCGCAAAGGGTACAAGGTCCACTCAGTAATCAGGAGCAGTCCGCTCAAATTAGGAGCACTGACATCCACGGAATACATGAGGAGCTGTGTTCCCTTAACAAGATGCTCGTGCTGGTGGCAAAACAGTTGCTGCAACAGATGACTGTTGCGCACCAGCAGCCAGCCCCTGTTAACCCACTTGAAGGCCAACCTAAGGCTGTGAAGGTTAGTGAGGAGGTTGACGATTCTGAGAGTATTTCAGCACCCTCATCTTCTTCCAACCCCCTAGCCCTTCCACTAGAACCCTCATCTGCTCTATATGTTCCATTGACAATGGTTGTCCCTGCAGAAATACAGAGGCTGCAGTCTGAGGTAGGTCCCCAATGGATCTCTGCACAAAGCCAGCGACTACACTCATTGCCATATAGCGCAAGACATGAGCAGCCTGCCTCCATTTCCTTCGAGGCAACATGATTGACACTACATAGGAGTGTTTGCAAGTGTCTTGTCACCTCAATCACTGATTGGTTCACTGTGATACTGGACCCTGGTTACAGATGGACAATGTGGGAGGTAATAAAAGGAGTTGTTTTAATACACGTGTGGCATGACCCTGCAAAATGTGCATTCGTTTCAGTATTGTTCGCACATACAATCATATCTGAAGGTCATAGGAGTAAAGTCAAGCTTCCTATTGGCACTCTTGGCATAATGGGCCTGGTTTGACTAGGTTCAAGGTGGCGGTTTCCCCAGCTCATTGGCAGCCTCTAACACACATATGCATTAATCAAGTTGTAAAGGACATCTCAAGGTCCATTTGTGTACTATATTGAGGCCAAGAGTTATGATGGTCATGGTTTCAGCCATTTTGACGGCACTGACTTTCAGTATGTGCTGTTGGTTTTCTCTCATTCAGGATGGGCATTTCCCTGAAGAGTGGCTTCAAGGTTAAAGGTTTATTAAGTGGAAGCTGCTCACTGGGGACTGGCTGATGTATCTGGTGACATTTCAAGAGCCTAGGAGAATCTATTCTGAATTAGCAGGCTTCTGGTCGAAGACTCCCCTGGCGTTTAGTATCAAGAGTGTGAGATATCTGCAATCCGTAATGCTGCCAAATACCTCAGCTCCCTGTGAGCCCACAGCCTCTACCACCTTGAATGCAAAGACTTCAAATGTAGTGAAAAAATCAAACAAGTATGCTTCCTGGAGCATACATAGCATCTTGACATGATTCAGTCAAGTCCCTCAGTGAGAAAGTTTACAGAGTGAGGGCAGTTCTTACCATTGGCACTAGAGATGACATGCTGAAATCCATCTCCCGTTGATGGCATCAGGAGCAAGTGTGTACCCTTGCATGTCTGGCAGTGGAAGGCTGACATGTGGGAAATCCACTTAAGTCACTGTGCAACAATCACTTGAGGATGACTGCCTTCAACATAATTATGCTTGAAGTGCACTTGATAAACTAGATTTTATCATTAAGTCTGAACATTGATCCTGTAAAGAATCTGCAATGGCTACATGGGCCTACCTCTCAGCTGGTCTCCCACTGCCACCCTCTTTCTCCTCCTCCTCCGTGTCATCTCCATGATCCTGCACAAAGGCCACCTCCTCCTGCTCCTCATTTGCCTACTCCTCAGATATAACTACAGGGCCAGCTTCTACCCCCTCTGAACGCCACATTGTGGAGCATGCAGTACATGACAACTATTCTGGGGATCCTTGCAGAGGAATACTATAGTGCTCCTCCAAAACTGTCAAGGCACCTCAAGTAGACCTTCAAGATGCTAACAGCCTGCTCTATTGTATTGCGGGTCAGAACATGGCTGTTGCTGTAGTACCTTTCGGGCTCTGTTAAAAGGTGTCATCAGCCACCTCCTTAGCCCCCAGACCTGTGTTGGTGTCTGAAAAAGCTGAGGCAGCTGCAAATTCCTCAGGATAAAAGGATCTCGACAGCTTCTAGAATACCGTGCACATACCGCCTGCACATTCAAGGACTGGGAGGATTTCCTGTACGCATCCGCTTGATGTCTTGGTGCCCTTACGGAGACATGGGTGCAGTTGATATCTCCCTGTACTTGAGGGAAGTCTGCTAATTTGGCAAAGCCCCTGGCCCTCTGTGTCTGCGCTGACGCATTCATCAGGAATGATACATGCTCCCCCACCCAAGGAAAGAGGGCTTCTGTGACTAGTTTAATGCATTTCTGTGTGGCTGATATGCTGCAATAGTCTGTGGCTGATCCCTGGAAAAAACTGTCAGCAACAAAATTCAGAGTCACCGAGACCTTGAGAGTCACTGAGACCAAGCAGGGCATGTAGATCAGCAGCTGTGGCACCTGATTTTGTTGCCCCATGGCACATATCTTGGTAACTCAATTCCCAGGTTAATCGGTATACCCATACTTTGGGGTAAAACCTTGTCCTTCTCCGGCCTGGTGCGCACTGCGCTGTCTCAACTGCTGGTCGCTCATTGCTCTTGCTCACATGGCTCAATGGCAGGAATATGCAAAGGTGCCATCCCCATTTTGCAGCTTCTTTGTCATGATGCACACTCAACCCCTTGTTTCTCCCTGCTCCCACATGGATGCCCGAGTCAGGAGGGCCAAAACCCCATTCAATCATGTTTCCATTTGAGCCCATATTTCTCACTCTTCTGGGTTTGCTACTTGAAGTTCATGGGCCTGATACTTTGGAAAGGCCTATTCTCAGCCTCATTGGTGGAAAAAACTAAATTTGTTTGCCTCAAAGTGCTCTTGTATGAAATTAATTACATAAAATTAGTTTTTAAATTTAGGAAGTGGTGGTTAATATTCAACATTAATAGTCTATCTGGTGTCTGGGGGTCCAGAAGGCAATTAAATCACCAATAAACAAAAACATTCACACCCCAACTCTAATCCGTAGATAACAAAGAAAGAATTGAGATTGTGGTGTTTAAAAGAGAACAAAAAGTCTCTTAAAATCAGTGTTTTCACAGCCAATTTAATAGCTTGAAACATGCACACTTTTCTTAGTATGAAGCTGTAAACAAGAGGAACTTGCACTGTTATTTCAATTAACCTGCGTTATACCCTGGTGCTTCGAGATGTCAAATGTGACGACACTGCATCCATTAACAAAAGGTTCTGAAGCATCCCCACGCCATTATATAGCGTTTATACAAGGGAATCAGACACAGAAGCTAATGAAGCCGAACATAACAAGAAGTCCTAAAATGCACACAACTGAATTTTCAAGCTCTATTACAGGGGAAAGTGCTGATTTTCCATAAGCAGAGGAGAGAAAATACACAATAATGGGCAATGGCTTCTGTCCTTGACTCTACTCATCTACAGAGCAAGCTTAACCATCTGTTTGTCACATATTCTGATTTTGTCATCTGTGAATAGTTTACTTTTGAGTACTTATGGTGCAAAAACAGCACACATTTCTTTCAACAATAGATTATCTCTATTGTTGCCCGGAGTGAGCTAACTTTACACAGTGAGACCGGTGTGAAAGAGGGAACTCTGAAAAGTGAGGTGGTGTCTGTGATGAGGAGAAAAGGGGCCTCTTAAAAAGGAAGTTTGGGAAGTTGAGATGGTCCCCATTAAAGAGGAGATATTCAAAGTTAGCATGGAGGAGGAGCTCTCCGTTAAAAGTAAGGAAGTTGTGTTAAACTTGTATAGAACATTGGTTCTGCCTCAACTGGAGTATTACATCCAGATCTTGGCGCCACACTTTAAGAAAGATGGGAAGGCATTAGAGAGAGCACAGAAAAAGATTCACAAGTGTTATGACGTGGCAGATAGTGTGTCAGGCAGACCAAGTCCAGAAGGGGAACTTGGTCGCACTATCACAACGTTTTTGCAATTTGTTTTTATTATAAAAAGATGTGTGCACTGAATTCAGAAGTAATGAGTTCACCAAGACCTTTAGAGATTTTAAAAATTAAACTAAAATATTTATTAACAAAATAAAAGATTTCAAGCACATTCATAAGACTACAATTAATTACTACTATAACAAATCCTAATATTCTTAATTAACTGGACTCCTGTTACACACCCCTTTCAGGCAACAGTCCACAGTAGGTTTTAGATATAAAAACCCAGCAAGGTAACACAGTACCTCCTTGCCAGTGGATTTCCAAATGTTTTTTCTCCAACTTCAGTTATTTTACATAGCAGACTTATGCGCATATGGCTGGAGGTGTCCTGAAGGCTGTTTTACACACTCCTGTTAGATCTTACATGGTCTTCTCTCACATAGCCTTTCATTCCTTTATATATGTTTCCCTCCCTTTAATATGCAAATTCTGTTGTTCCATGTGTCTTTGAAACTGTATCTTACTCATAATATAAAAACTTTCATCTTGTCAGTATTATCAGTGACCTTTAGCAAAAATAAACACTCCTTAGCCTTGCTTATCTGGTTAGTTGTAAACAGACATCCCTTTGAAATCCAAACAATCCCTTCATTTATCTAAAGCTGAAAATTCTCTTCACACCTTATATGCTAAGCCAGCATCCATGTTTACTCATTAGCAAGTCAAACACCTAGCTTCTTTCGATGATTTCAAGCTTGCAGTATACTCGACTCCAAATGTAATTAAATCACAGACAAAACCACCTATACTTACCCCCATAAATCTACTTCACAATAAACCAGAAAAATATGAAAATTATTATGCTTTCATCACACAAGAATGTTCCAAGGTGGGGTGAGGAACTTCAGTTATGTAGATAGATTAGAAAAGTTGGGACTGTTTTCCTTGGAGAAGAGAAAGTTGGGAGGAGATTTGATAGAGGCATTCAAAATCATGAGGGGTCTGGACAGAGAAGATAGGGAAAAACTATTCCCATTAGTGAAAGGATTGAGAACAAGGGGGCACAGATTTAAAGTAATTGGCAAAAGACGCGATGGCGACATGAGGAAAATTTTTTTTATGTAGAAGGTGGTTAAGATCCGGAATGCATTGCCTGAGAGTGTGGTGAAGGCAGGTTCAATCAAGGCATTCAAGAGGAAATTGGACTATTGTCTGAAAGGGAAGAACGTGCAGGACTGCAGAGAGAAGGCGAGGGTGACACTAGGTTAATTGCTCCATCGGAGAGCAAGCACAGACATGATGGGCTGAATAGCCGCTTTCTGTGCTGCAATCATTCTTTGATTCTGTGAAAAGTGGGCTGGAACAGTTAGGGAGGTTAGGCCTCTTAAAGAGAGCACTTTCAAAGCTAGGGAAAGTGGGTTCTGCACAGAGATAATTTCATCCTTTAAGTGCTGATAACCACTGAAGCAAATGTTTAAATAGGGTCCCTTGCTCCCTAACAAAACTGCTAAATCAGCTACAAATAGCATTCCCATCTGTACTTCTATCTCACTCTTAATTTTGACTTAAGACACAACATAACTACACGATAAGTATTCCTTTCATTTGCGCCACATTTTACTTCAAAACAAAATTTTTTTCTGATAAGGGAAATCATCATGGATAAATGTTTGAAGGGGGAAAAATTGTAGAGCAACGGGAGAAGACGGGGCTAATTGGAGAGCACTTTCAAAGTGCCGGCACAGGTATGATGGGTCGAATTGCATCCTTCTATGCTATTATCATTATATCCTACAATTCTATTCAAGGAACCACACCTGGGTTTCACAAAAAAAAGACGGGAGAGAAAAATAAAAAAAAGAAACAAAGAGAATTTAAACTTATATAGAGCCTTTTATGAACTCAAGGCATTCCAAAATACTTTACTGCCAAATGAGTATTTCTGAAATGTAGTTACTGTTGTAGGAAATATGGGAAACAATTAGTGTACTGCATGGTTCCACAAACAACGAATGAAATAAAGGACCAGTGTGGCACCATCTCTAAGACTGCCTATTTCCACCTCCATAACATCACCCAATTTTACCCCACCTTAGCTCATTTGCTGTTGAAATCCTCATTCACGCCTTTGTTACCTCTAGACTTGACTATCCAAATACACTCCTGGTTGGTCTCCCATATTCTACCTTCCTCAAGCTTGAGGCCATCCAAACCTCTGCTGCTGTGTCCTTATTCTCACTGAGTCCTGTTTACCCATCACCCCTGTGCTCATTGACCCACACTAGTTCCCAGTTGAGCAAGGTCTTTATGTTAAAATTTTCATCCTCGCTTTCAAATCACTCCATGGCCTTGCACTCTTCCTCTCTTTACATAGAAACATAGAAAATAGGAGCAGGAGTAGGCCATTCGGCCCTTCAAGCCTGCTCCATCATTCATTATGATCATGGCTGATCATCCAACTCAATAGCCTGCTCCCGCTTTCTCCCCATATCCTTTGATCCCTTTCGCCCCAAGATCTACATCTAACTCCTTCTTGAAAACGTACAATGTTTTCGCCTCAGCTACTTTCTGTGGTAGCGAATTCCAGAGGCTCACCACTCTCTGGATGAAGAAAATTCTCCTCATCTCAGTCCTAAATGGTCTACCCCGTATCCTCAGACTGTGACCCCTGGTTCTGGACTCCCCCACCATCGGGAACATCCTTCCTGCATCTACCCTGTCTAGTCTTGTTAGAATTTAATAGGTTTCTATGAGATCCCCCCTCATTCTTCTGAACTCCAGCGAATATAATCCTAACCGACTCAATCTCTCCTCATATGTCAGTCCCGCCATCCCAGGAATCCATCTGGTAAACCTTCGCTGCACTCCCTCTATAGCAAGAACATCCTTCCTCAGATAAAGAGACCAAAACCGCACACATTATTCCAAGTGTGGTCTCACCAAGGCCTTGTATAATTGCAACAAGACATCCCTGCTCCTGTACTCGAATCTTCTTGCTATGAAGGCCAACATACCATTTGCCTTCTTTACCGCCTGCTGCACCTGCATGCTTACCTTCAGCGACTGGTGTACTAGGACACCCAGGTCTCGTCGCACATTCCCCTCTCTCAATTTATAGCCATTCAGATAATAATCTGTCTTCCTGTTTTTGCTACCAAAATGGATTATCTCACATTTATCCACATTATACTGCATCTGCCATGCATCTGACCACTCACTCAGCTTGTCCAAATCACACTGAAGCATCTCTGCATCCTCCTCACGGCTCACCCTCCCACCCAGCTTTGTGTCATCTGCAAATTTGGAGATATTACATTTAGTTCCCTAGTCTAAATCATTAATATATATTATGACTAGCTGGGGTCCCAGCACCGATCTCTGCGGTACCCCACTAGTCACTGCCTTCCATTCGGAAAAAGACCCGTTTATTCCTACTCTTTGTTTCCTGTCTGCCGACCAGTTTTCTATCCATCTCAATACACTACCCCCAATCCCATGTGCTTTAATTTTACACGCTAATCTCTTATGTGGGACTTTGTCGGAAGCCTTCTGAACATCCAAATAAACCACATCCACTGGCTCCCCCTCATCAACTCTGCTAGTTACATACTCTCAAAATTCCAGTAGATTTGTCAAGCATGATTTCCCCTTTGTAAATCCATGCTGAGTCTGTCTGATTCTGCCATTGTTTTCCAAGTGCTCAGCCATTCATTCTTTTATAATGGACTCTAGAATTTCCTCCACTATCGACAGGCTGACTGGTCTATAATTCCCTGTTTTCTCTCTACCTCCCTTTTTAAATAGTGGGGTTACATTAGCTACTCTCCAATCTGTAGGAACTGTTCCAGAGGCTATAGAATCTCGGAAGATGACCACCAATGCATCCATTATTTCTAGGGCCACTTCCTTAAGTACCCTGGGATGTAGATTATCAGGCCCTGGGGATTTATCGGCCTTCAATCCCATCAATTTCTCCAACACCATTTCCCTACTAATACTGATTTCTTTCAGTTCCTTCTTCTCACTATACCCTGTGTTCCCCAACATTTCTGGTATGTTATTTGTATCCTCCTTTGTGAAGAAAGCACCAAAGCATGTTTTCAGTTGGTCAGCCGTTTCTTTGCTCCCCATTATAAATTCCCCTGTTTCTGACTGTAAGAGACCTACATTTGTCTTCACCAATCTTTTTCTCTTCACATACCTATAGAAACTTTGACAGTCAGTTTTTATGTTCTCCACAAGCTTACTCTCATACTCTATTCCCCCTTCTTAATCAATCCCTTGGTCCTCCTTTGCCGAATTCTAAATTGCTCCCAATTCTCAGGTCTGTTGTTTCTTCTGGCCAATTTGTATGCTTCTTCCTTGGATCAAATACTATCTCTAATTTCCCTTGTTAGCCATGGTTTGGCCACCTTTCCTATTTTATTTTTGCGCCAGATAGGAATAAACAATTGTTGCAGTTCACCCATGTGCTCTTTGTATGTTTGTCATTGTCTATCCCCCGTCATCCCTATAAGTAACATTTCCCAAACCATCCCGTATACACTCCAGGAATTGCTCCTCTACGGTATTGTTACTAACTTAATTTGCCCAATCTATATGCAGATTGAAGTCACCCATAATTACAGATGTTTCTTTATTGCATGCGTCCCTAATTTCCTGTTTAATGCCATTCCCAACATCACCACTACAGTTTGGGGCTCTTTATACAACCCCCACTAATGTTTTTTGCCCCTTAGTGTTTCTCAGCTCTACCCATACAGATTCCACATCGTCGGAGCTAATATTTTTCCTCACCACTGTGTTAATTTCCTCTTTAACCAGCAATGTAACTCCACTGCCTTTTCCTTTTTGTCTGTCCTTCCTGAATACTGAATACCCCTGGATGTTCAGTTCCCATCCCTAGGCACCCTGCAGCCATGTCTCCGTAATCCTGACTTTTTCATACCTGTTTACATCTATTTGCGCGGTTAATTCATCCACTTTATTGCGAATGCTCCTTGCGTTAAGGCACAAAGCCTTAAGGCTTGTCTTTTTAACATTACTTGTCCCATTCCCAATATTTTTCACTGAGGCCCTGTTTGATTCTGACCCTTGATTTCTCTGCCTATCACTTTTCTTATTCCCCTTTCTGTCTTTTGTTCTTGTTCTTGATTCCTCCTCCTCTGACTCCTTGCATAGGTTCCCATTCCTCTGCCTCTTCCTGTTTTCTGTCCCGCAACTCTCAGAGACATCTGCGCTCATTTAATTCTAGCCTCTTGGGCATCCCAATTTTAATCGCTCCACCATTGGTGGCCATTACTTTTTGTGCCTGAGCTCTAAACACGGGAATTCCCTCCCTACACCTCTCCACCTAGCCTTCCTCCATTCAGACAGTCCTAAAAACCTGCCTCTTTGATCAAGCTTTTGGTCATCTGTCCAGTATCTTCTTAGGTGACTTAGTGTCATGTTTTGTTTTATAGTGCTCCTGTGAAGCATATTGAGATGTTTTATTACATTATAAGTTGTTATTGCTGCACCGAGATGACACACACTGGCCACGTCACCAGGAAAACTCCCCTGTTCTTTGAATAGCACCATAGGAATTTTTATCACTACCCGAGAGGGAATAAAGGACCCTGGTTTAATAGCTCTATAGAAAGTCAGCATTTCCGACAGTGGAAAATACACTCAGTACTGCACTGGAGCATCAACCTTGATTATGTGCTCATGTCCGGAGATGAACTTAATAAGAACATAACAGCATAAGAAATAGGTGTAGGCCCATCAATATCAGCCATCCAATATGAACATGGCTGATCTTCCACTTCAAATCCACTTTCTTGCCTGCTCCCCATATTTCTTAATTTGCCCAGATACCAAAAATCTTGACTATCTCAGCCTTAAATATATTCAATGATTGGGGTAGAGAATTCCAGAGATTCACAACCTTTAGAGTGAAGAAAGTCTTCATCTCATTCACAAATGACTGGCCCCTTATCCTGAGGCTATGCCTCCGTATACTAGATTCCCCAGCCAGAGGTAACAACCTCTCAGCGTTTACCCTGTCAAGATCCTTCAGAATTTTCTATGTTTAATGAGATTATATTTTATTCTTTTAAACTCCAGGGAATACAGGCCCAATTTACTGAGCCTCTCATCATAACCCTTTCATTTCAGACAGCAATCCAGTGAACCTTTGGTGTACTGCCTCCAATGCAAACATATATTTCCTTAAATATGGAGACTAAAACTGAGTACAGTATTCGAGGTGTGGTCTTATCGGAGCTTTGTACAATTGTAGCAAGACTTCTTTATTTCTGTACTCCAATTCCCTTGCAAAAAAGGCCAACATGCCATTTGCCTTCCTAATTGCTTGCTGTACCTGCATACTAACTTTGTGTTCCTTATATGAGTACACACAAGTCCCTTTATACATCAACATTAACAAGTTTCACACCTTTTAAAAAATAATCTGCTTTTCTATTCTTACTATCAAGGTGAATAACCTCACACTTCCCCATATTCCATCTGCCACCTTATTGCCCACTCAGTTAATCTGTCTATACTTCTTTGCAGCCTCTGTGCTCTCCTCATATCTTGCATTCCCACTAGCAAATTTAGATACATTATTCTCTGTCCCTTCATCTAAGTCATTAATACAGATTTTAAGTAACTGAGGCCCCAGCGCTGATCCTTACAGTTACTGCCTGAAAACTTGAAAGTGCTCTGTTTATCCCTACTCTTTGCTTCCTGGCTGTTAACCAATCCTCTGCCCATGCTAATATATTAGCCCTAACTCCATCAGCCCTTACCTTTTGTATGAACCTTTTGTATGGCACCTTACTGAATGCCTTTTGGATATCCAAGTATACTCCATCCCTTTATTTACCCTAATAGTTACATCCTCAAAAAATTCTAATAAATTTGTCAAGCACAATATGCCTTTAATAAAACCATGCTGACTTTGTCTGATCATACTATGAGTTTCTAAACGCACTGTTAAGACTTCTCTAGTAATAGATTTCAGCATTTTCCTTACATCTGATAACAGGGTAACCGACATGTAGTTCCTTGTTTTCTCTCTGCCTCCTTTCTGTTACATTGGCTAACTTCTAATCTGCTGGGAGCATTCTAGACTCAAGGGAGTTTTGGGAAAATCATAACCAGTCCATCTACTACCTCTGCAGCTACCATAAATTATGTCATATAAGTTGACCCAGTGTATAAGAGGACTCAATTTTGCTGGCCCCAAAAGTCATGTTTTTGAACAAAAACAGAAACAGAAATACCTGGAAAAACTCAGCAGGTCTGGCAGCATCGGCAGAGAAGAGCACAGTTGACGTTTCGAAATGTCAACTGTGCTCTTCTCCGCCGATGCTGCCAGACCTGCTGAGTTTTTCCAGGTATTTCTGTTTCTGTTTTTGTTTTGGATTTCCAGCATCCGCAGTTCTTTGCTTTTATCTCATGTTTTTGAATATGGTTGGCATATCCCCCTTTTCGGCCACGACATATTATACTTGCATTAGTAGTCAATCTCAATTTTTCACCTGCAAATGCATGCCTCACTTAACAGTATCTTATAACTGGGCGCAAGGAATCAAGCAGACAATATGGGCTGTGTTGTGAATATGCACGTGAGTTTAAGACCCACCCACTCCTTGTGTCAGATGCCGATGACATTTCCAAATGGCAACCACCCACATTTATGCCAGTAGTTCACTTTTGTACTCGGCGCATAAGTAGACTCCACTTTTGGGGGAGATCTTGAGAGGCTCCAAAAGTCGATTTATATGCCGACATCGACAGTATCCCTTTCAGAACCCTAGGATGTAGGCCATCATATTCTGGGGATATGTTAGATTTTAGCCCTTTAAGTTTCTTCAGTACTTTTCTCCACTGGTAATACGTTAATTTCCTCACTCATTATTATTTCTGGTATATAACTTACTGTGAAGGTAGACACAAAATATTTGTTCAATGTCTCTGCCATTCCCTCATTTCCAAGATATTTTCTCCTGTCTCTAAGGGACCAACGTTTACTTTAGCTTGTCTCCTTCTTTTCATTTGTTGCCCACTTCTAATTGCCCTTGAACTGAGTGGCTTGCTTTGCCATTTCAGAGGGCAGTTAAGAGTCAGCCACACTGCTGTGGATCTGGAGTCATGTGTAGGCCAGACGAGGTATGGATGCCAGATTTCCTTCTCTAAAGACCAGATGGGTTTTACGACAATCTATGATAACTGTCATGGTCACTATTACTAAGACTAGCTTTCAATTCCAGGTTTATTAATTGCATTTAAATTCCACCAGCTACTGTGGTGAGATTTGAACCCATGTTCCCACAGCATTAGTCTGGACCTCTGGATTACTAGTCTAGTGAGATTACCGCTATGTCACCATCTCACCCAATTTACTCTCATATTCTGTATTTTCCATTTTTAATCAATTTTTTTGGTGGTCCTTTGCTGGTTTCTAAAATACTCCCAATTCTCAAACTTATTATCCCAATTCTTTGAAACATTATAAGCCTCTTTTAATATTCATAACCTCATTAGTAAACCACACATGGATCTTTCCTGCTGAATTTTTGTTTTTTTAATGAAATGTATTTTTGCTGAACATTTTGAATTATGGATTTAAATGTTTCCCACTGTTTATTTATCAATATGCATTTTAGTCTATTTATTCAATAAACTCTCCGCTTTGTATAAGTTTAAGGTTCTTATGTGATTGGACTATGTCACTTTTAAACTTAATATTCAATTGTATTATGATCACTATTCCCCAGCTGGATTTTTTTTTTACTGTGTCATTATTAATTACTCCTGCCTCATTGTACAATACGAGATCTAAAATAACTTTATCCTTAGTTGATTCTACAACATATTGCTCCAGGAAACTATCCCGGAAGCATTCTACAAACTCATCTTTTGGGCCATCTCTACCAAGTTGACTTGTCCAGTCTATATAAAGATTAAAATTCCCCACAGTTATTACAATGCCTTTGTTACAAGCTCCAATAATTTTGTGTTTAATGCTCTGTCTTAAACCTCCTCTTAGGGTGCTTATTAACTACTTCACCAGCATTTCCTGGCCTTTGCTATTCCTAATCTCCATCCATACTGATTCTACTTTACAATCTCAGCATAGATCCTTTCTTACAATGTCCTCATGTCATCTTTTCCTATCAGGGATACCCCTTTTCCATTCTGCCTGTCTTGAACACAGAACCTTATAAGTAAAAGTGTTATCACTGAGCTACCCAATGCTCAGGTGATGCCAAGCTTTGATTGCAAAATCTCATGTACCAGGAGTCTTTGTGGGCCATGTAGGTATGGACCATGAATTTTAAGGAGCTTTATAATCTGCATCCTTGTTCCATTCCTCTAGATCCCTTAAAAATGTGGTCCTATAGGATCACAGACCGGACATCATAGAGAAAGGATAACTGACGGAGATACGGAATTTTTGGTTCTAGATAGGCAAGAGTTAAGCTGAGTAAGAGCTGAGCTGAGTCTTGGTTTCAATCTACTGAGCGCACAGATGTGGATGCAGGATGATCTGTGTATAGGATGAGGCATTTAAAGCTTAGAAGGAGCAAATTATCTATAAAATAGAGGGGCAAAAAAAAAATGATGATCTAAATCAGATGAAGTGGAAAAGCTAAACCACTGATTCAAAATGGAAGGTGGAGGAACAGGGCAGTATGCTGTAGCAAAGGTACTGTTTTCAACCTAGAAAGGTTAGTGAATAAAATGGATGCTGTTTAATTAAAAAAAATGACTAAATCAACTCAGTGGATTTCTCCAGCTGAACACAAATGGAAAGCTGAAGACAATAAAGTGACGATTTGCTCAATCAGCTATAAAAACAATAGAGAGGAAAGACTTGCCTGATATCATTTTGCACTTTTTCTCAATTTCCTGTAAACTTCTGTATAACTGTTGACTCTATAATACACATTTTGCTTGTTTAAATATTGAGTTCCCAGTAATTTTATCACAGCAGAGGTAAGTAAAGTAACGACTTAAAACCTCCTCTCTCAATCACCTCAGTAGAATCACTATCAAGCCTCTTTAAAAGCAAACAATAGATGTCAAAGATGGTTTTAAGATATTTCCTCCCCAAGATAAGGAAGGAGGTCCTTCAATTGTTCTTGACAACCATACTACCTACTGATCATACTCTGTTAACACTTGCTTGTGTTTGTGATAACTTGGTCTTTCATAATTCTAAACTTGTGCTCACTTGTCCTACTGCCCAGGTGCATTTGAAATATTACTTTAGGTTCACTTTCTTGATCATTTTAAGTAGCGAACAGTGGACATGTTTGAAAAGCAGAACAATATACAGGACTACGGGAAGACAGCAGGACAGAGGGGCCAATACATACACAATGGGTTAGATTTTCTGATCCTGACACAGGACTGAAGTGCGTCGGGTGGATAACACCCAAATCTGGGATTCCTGCCCCCACTCCTGAGATCGGCAATTCTCATCGGCGCAGGATAAGGGGGCTGGTCGGGAGCCCGAATGCTGCTGTCCTGACGTTGCCAGCACCATTGCATATCTGGGCATTTTAGACCTTTCACAATTTTGATGGAGGGTGGATTTTGGTAGGTGATGTGAATTATATGAGTAAAAAGGCATCACGAACCATGAGTGAACCATGGTTTGGAGACAGGAACTGTATGAAAGGTCAGTACAAAAGGGATTACCTACCTCACATATCATAATGAAAGATATATTTGTTTTTACTAGGATGTTGATTTGAAAAGGTAAGTAACCATTAAATAATGTGGTTGCTTGGTTGTTACTTCTGACAACTGGAAAGCTGGCAAGGGAAAGAACAGCATTGTGAAAGTTAAAAAGTCTTCAGCTGCATTATCCACTGGATAAAGTGCTGTTCTGAATTGTACACTATTCAAAGGCTAGTCCAGTTTGGAATCAGATATGATCGTGTGAAATGTCCCCATTGTTTTCATTTTTTCCTTCAAGTTTAGCTCAGCCATCTGTTTGGCCTTTTCAAAGCTTCGATAGATGGCTATCTTCTTGCTGCATTCAAAGCCTCTAATGGATTCCGCTCAGGAGGGTTTGTTGACAACAGTTCTTCAGTGGAATGTCATTATCAATGCTTGGTGCCTTCCAAACCACAAATGGATTCTGCTTAGCAGGGGCTGTTTAATAGCTGTCCAGGGAAACATGAGCTTGCTTATTCTGACAGATGTATGTGCTTTTCAAAGACTTCCAAATGTTACTATAAGATTTGTGGTTGAGGATATTGGCTGATTGGGTGGGCAGTTTGAGGGAGTAGGTATGGAGGGGTGAGGGTTAGGGAGCCTTACAGTGGTCTTCAGAACTGATCTGATGTCTCAGTGAATGGAGGCAGGCCTTTCAATCTGGCTGCCTCGGCATCAGCCTGCCTCTGTCCCTGACTCAGGACTGCCGCCAGCCCCGTCAGATTAAATAGCACCAGTGGGCACTGCCGGGTAAGAGGTGGGGTTATGGTCTCGGGAAATCTCTCGACTCCAAACTCCTGTCTTAAAGATAAAAATTCAGCCCAATGAACCAAACGACTCCTCCCTTCTATTTTGTAAAGGTCTATGATTCTACCTTAAGGTATCGCAATAATGTGTTGTTTCCGATTCTGAGGCTAAAGTTCCCTTGAGTTATCAAGCTTTTTCTCATATCTCTTGCTTTTGATGCAGAGGAAGGCAAGAACATATAGAACAACAAATGTCTGACTAAATTAACATCAACCTGCAGAGAGAGAAAAAGTTTTACGCAAATTATATTAATGAGTGATCTGACCTAAGCAACAAAGAACTGTTATCTGGAGCAAAGCAAGTTGACATAGGCCTCAAACCTCGATGTGGGAATAGGAAACCATCTATAGTATTACTTATCAGTAAAGGCATTTCCATTTTTCTATGCTTGCACTCATCATGGTGTCTAGAAATGCAAACGAGAAAAGGTTATATCATTGCATGTGGAGGATGCAAATGAGCAATTATACTTCAGGCAATGAGTCTTATAAATATTTCTGGTATATAGCCGCCTGTTTGTTTGACTAGTCTACAAGCAAACAAAAAGCTTGAACTTGACCTGTAGCACATTTGCTGGGTAGTTGCAAAACCCTCTGCAGGTATAATTTGTAAAGGAGAGGGAATGATGGTGAAAAGTTGCCTAAATGATTACAAGGGTACAAGTGAGACTTGAAAGCAGGACTGCTGAAAGAGTTTATGGTCCTGCTGCAAGAGATGCATGGATATTTGGGGTGAAAGGATAATCGTCCAATAAAAGTACTATGTGAATTCAGAAAGGTCACCCATCTCACATATATTCAGGTCCAAACAAAGGAAGAGATTTATAGCTGTCATCAAGAAAGCAGGGCAACATGCAGAATCATAGAATAGTTACAGCATAGGAGGCGGCCATATGATCCTGTCCGTGCCAGCTCTCTGCAAGAGCAACTCACCGAGTCCGACTCCCAGCTCTTTCCCCCATAGCCCTGCAAATTTCCTTATCAGGGGTTTAATTCAATTCCCTTTTGAAAGCCACAATTGAATCTGCCTTCACCATACTCTAAGGCAGTGCAGTCCACATCCTAACCACTTGCTGTGTAAGAGAAAGTTTTTTCTCCTGTTGCCTTTGGTTCTTTTGCCAACCGCCTTAACTTTGTGTCCTCTGGCTCTCAACCTACTGTCAATGGGAACAATTTCTCTCTACCTACTGTATCTAGACCTCTCAAGATTTTGAATTCTATCAAATTTCCTCTCAACCATCTCTTTTCTATGGAGGACAACCCCAGCTTCTCAAATATATCAACGTAACTGAAGTCTAGAGGTGCCAACTGTGAGTAAATGTACTCTGAGGTTTCATCATATGACGTGCCCCATACCCCAGCCATTCGTTGGCCAACAAGGCCATCCTTGTGATGTACTGCTTTCCGATGCCAACTGGAAAGCAAGAAGATTCGTTACGCAATGGGATGATGCTTGACCGTCAGCCAAACAGCCTTTTATCCTATTTTCAACATTTTCATATCTAGTAAACAGAAATATTCAAAGAAATTATTTTAAAAACTATCTTTCTTAATGTTCCAATGATTTTTCTCCAGGATTCCACACAGCAGTGTGCAACTAAGGTGATTATATTTATTATTTCACCGGGTGTGGGTGTCACTGGCATTTGCTAGCCACCCCTAACTGCCCTCGTGGTGGTGGTGAGCCGCCTTCTTGAACCGCTGCAGACCATGTGGTGTAGGTACACCCAGAATGCCATTAGGAAGGGAGTTCCAGAGTTTTGGCCCAGTAACAGTGAAGGAATGGCAATACAGTTCCAAGTCAGGATGGTGTGTGGCTTGGAGAACTTGCAGATAGTGGCGTTCCTACGTATCTGCTGCCCTTGTCTTTAGAGGTGGTAGAGGTCGCAGGTTTGGATGGTGTTGTCGAAGGAGTCTTGGTGAACTGCTGCAGTGCATCTTGTAGATGATATACACTGCTGCCACTGTGTGTCAGTGTGGAGGGAGTGAATGTTTAAGGTTGTAAGACTCTGGCCAGTATCTCTGCAATTTCCACCCTTACTTCCTTCAGCATGCTCAGATACATCCCATCCAGTTCTGATGACTTAGCAACTTTTAAGCACAGCCAGTCTTTTGGCACTGTGGATTTACCAACACCACATGGACTGCCGTTGTTCAAGGCAGCAGCTCAACACCACCTTTTCCAGGGCAATGAGAAATGGGCAAGAAACGATGGCTTTGCCAACAAAGCTCACATTCCATGAAAGAACTAAAAAGCCTTTCTAAATACCTTCTCCTTCTTATCTTCCAGCCAACTCAGTATCTCAGCGATCTCCTCATTCATTATAACCGTGACAGCATCTCATTCCTTGGTAAAGACAGGAGCAAAATACTCATTTAGCTCCTTGGCCATGTCCTCTGCCTCCATGCGTAGATTCCCTTTTTGGCCCTGAACTGGACCCACCCCAACCTGCCCTACCCTTCCATCAACTATTTATGCCTACTGAAAACTTTTGAATTCCCTTTTTTGTTAGCTACCATTTTCTTTTCAGGCTCTCTTTGCCACCATTATTTCCTTTTTCACCAGCATCACAGGTGCCAGTCTTCAGCCAATTCAATTCACTCCTTGTGATATGGAGAAACGGCTGAAGGCACTGGATGCTGCAAAGGCTATGGGCCCTCTCAATATTCAGGCAATAGTAATGAAGACTTATGCTCCAAAACTTGCTGCACCCCTAGCCAAGCTGAACCAGTATAGCTACACTTGTATCTACCTGGCCATGTGGAAAATTGCCCAGGTTATGTCCTGTACATAAAAAGCATGACATATCCAACCTGGCCAATTACCACCCCATCAGTCTACTCTCCATCATCAGTAATGGAAGGGGTCATCAACAGTGCTGTCAAGCGGCACTTGCTCAACAATAACCTGCTCACTGATACCCTGGGTTCCTCCAGGGCCAGTCAGCTCCTGACCTCAGCCTTGGTTCAAACATGGACAAAAGAGCTGAACTCCTGAGGTGAAGTGAGAGTGACTGCCCTTGACATCAAGACCGCATTCGACCGAGTGTGGCATCAAGGAGCTCTAGCAAGACTGGAGTCAATGAAAATCAGGGGGAAATCTCTCCGCTGGTTGGAGTCATACCTAGTGCAAAGGAAAATGGTTGTGGTTATTGGAGGTCAGTCATCTCAGCTCTAGGACATCACTGCAGGAGTTCGTCAGGGTAGTATCCTAAGCCCAACCATCTTCAGCTACTTCATCAATGACCTTCCTTCCATCATAAGGTCAGAAGCGGGGATGTTTGCTGTTAATTGCACAATGTTCAGCACCATTCACGACTCCTCAAAAACTAAAGCAGTCCATGCCCAAATGCAGCAAGGCCGGGACAGTATCCAGGCTTGAGCTGACAAGTAACATTCGTGCCCCACAAATGCCAGGCAATTACCATCTCCAACAAGAGAGAATCTAACCATCGCCTCTTGATGTTCAATGGCATTACCATCACTGAATCCCCCACTATCAACATCCTGGGGTTCACCATTGATCAGAAACTTAACTGGACTAGCCATATAGATACTGTGGCTACAAGAGCAGGTCAGGGCTAGGAATCCTGTGAGAAGTAACTCACTACCTGACTCCCCAAAGCCTTTCCACCATCTACAAGGCACAAGTCAGGAGTATGATGGAACACTCCCCACTTGCCTGGATGAGTGCAGCTCCCACAGTACTCAAGAAGCTTGACACCGTCCAAGACAAAGCAGCCCGCTTGATTGGCACCACATCCACAAATATTCACTCCCTCTACCACCAACACACAGTATGTACCATCTACAAGGTGCACTGCAGGAAATCACCAAGACTCCTTAGACAACACTTTCCATACCCACGAACACTACCATCTAGAAGGACAAGCAGATAAATGGGAACACCACGACCTGGAAGTTCCCCTCCAAGTCACTCGCCACCCTGACTTGGAAATATATCGCTGTTCCTTCACTGTCGCTGAGTCAAAATCTGGAACTCCCTTCCGAACAGCACTGTGGGTGTACCTACACCACATGAACTGTAGTGGTTCAAGAAGGTAGCTCACCACCACCTTCTCAAGGGCAACTAGGGATAGACAATAAATGCTGGCCCAGCCAACGAAGCCCACACCCCGTGAATGAATAAAAATAAAGTGCTCTGCGCATATATACACGAGCAAAACCCTTTTCATAAAGTAAGAAATATTAATATTTAAAGAGAAAGAATCAGCCAATTGCTGTTCTCTACAAATTTAAAATGAAACGTTTAGTTAAAATTTATTCACAGGTACATGGCAAACCAAGATTTACACTATATTGCAGTTCTTTACTGTCTCCAGGAAACATCACTCCAAAGCCAATTTGGGCCCAAACTCCAGATTTATATTATAAGATTAGCTCAGCACTGACACTAAAATTGTAGAGTGCATGCAAGCTTCATCTCTAACCTTTAGCTTTCCTTCCTTGAGATGCGTCGTCACTGTGGGCTTCTGTCAGTTGTGCTTTAAAACCTAATTGTGGTCAGCGACTCAACAGTGGCCCACTCTCAGAAGCACATGGCTGACCAGTACAAGGTTCAGGGGGTTAATGTGTCATGCTACATGCCATTGTACAGCCTTTACAACAATAACGTGCATAGGTTAAAGGACAGAAAAACCCTCCACGCAAAATGCAAGAAAAATTTCTAACCATGTAGACTTACAAATTTGCCAACTAGAATACTTTAATTACTTACATAAATATGCTGCTTTAATCTTTGCCAATCTGATTTTAAGGTTTTTTTGTTATACATTTAGGAATTGTAAAAAATGAGCTTAACCGAGGTATTGGCTTTTTGTTGCTTCTGCCTGAGAGCATGATGAATGGCCCTAACTGCACCACTCCTTGTAATAATGCAGGTTAACGGGGAGCAGTGGAACTGGGAACAAGGTTTCTGCTTCCCAGAGGCTTCCTGCTCCCATAAGTAATAAATCAAACATGCTGGTCTTGTAGTTTGCAAATAACACTCAGGTTTTTTCTGACCTGTGGCCGGCTGCAGCACTTAAGACAGTATTTCCTGTTTCGAGGCAGCTGGTAAAGGGCTTGAAGGGTGCACATTTGTATGCTGATCTCAACTGTTACCCTCAAACTCTTCCCCTCTCTCTTATGGTACTTTGGAAGTGCAAAAGTAGTGGAAAAATGGGCAGCACAAACATTTGAAAAGAAAGATTAGACCCAGTTCCGCCGACTGAAGTGTCCCCTTTTCCTTTTGATATTTCCCTTAAGCTCCAAATATCTGACCAATTGGCCAACTATCTCCAACATCCTAGGTCCAGCTATATTCAATTGTTTTATCAATGACCTTCCTTCCATTATGGGATAGGAAGGGGCTGTGCATTGATGATTACAGAGTATTCAATCAATTCACAATTCCCCAGATAATGAAGCAGTTCATGCCCACATGCAGCAAGATCTAGATAACATTCAAGCTTGGGCTGACAAGTGGCAGGGAATGACCACCTCAGGCACTAACCATTACTGGAATAGCCAAATAAATATCATGGCTACTTTCGCCTGTCAGAGGGTATTCTGTGGCAAGTGTCTGTACTGGAGTGCTGTTTTGGGCTGCAGTAGAGTGTTTAATTGGAGTTTTGTGACTGAGAGAGTTTAAGGATTAAATTATATCTAAAGTCTAGTCTTTCTTTAATTTAGTAATTAACTAAAGATTGCTGTTAGGGTTGGAAGGTGAGCTTTAGTTCAGCCTTAAAACAGGGCTCATACAGCCTCTGATTGCAGCTGCAGCTAGTTAATTAGATAACTGGCTATAGAGATGTTCAAACTCATGAGAGGGCTGGACAGAATAGATAGGGAGAAGCTGTTCGTGCTTGTAAAAAGATCAAGAACGAGAGGGCACAGATTTAAAGTCATTTGCAAAAGAAGCAAATGTGACGTGAGAAAAAACTTTTTTACATAACGAGTGGTTCAGGTCTGGAATACACTGCCTGGAAGTGTGGTGGAAGTAGGTTCAATCGAGACATTCAAGAGGGCATTAGATGATTATTTGAACAGAAATAATGTGCAGGGGTACAGGGAAAAGGCAGGACAATGCTCATTTGGAGAGCCAGTGTAAATACGATGGGCCGAATGACCTCCTTCTGTGATTCTGTGCAGTGGCTCACCTAACTCCCAAAGCTTCTTCACCATCTACCCAGCACAGGTCAACACTGTGAAGGAATACTCTCCATGTTCCTGAATGGCTGCAGCCACAACATAAGCAGCTTGGCACCAAAGATAATGCAGTGCAAGTGATTGACACCCCAACTACTAGCTTATATCGCCACTCCCTTCACCACCAGTGCACCATGGCAGCAATGTGTACTATCCACAGGATGTACTACAGCATATCGCAAAGGCAACAGCACCTTTCAAACTTGTGACCTCCACCACCCAGATGACAAGAGCTGCAAGCGCATGCGAATATCATCACCTATTAGTTCTCTTCCAAGGCACATATCATCTTAACTTGGACAAAAAAAGCTATTCCTTTAATGTCGCAGAGCTAAAATCCTGGAAGTCCGTACTTAGCTTTGTGGGAGTACCTTCACTTCTTGAACTGCAGCGGTTTAAAGTGGCTCAAAGCCACTTTCTCAAAATCACTTTAATTTTGCTACATGGAAGATTCATTGTCTGTTTCCAACACAGCAAAATCAGAGGTGCTATTTTCAGGATGTGGTGTTGCTGGCAAAGCTGATATTTATTGCCTATCCCTAAAGAGATTCTCCCCAACCAACCGTACCAAAAAACATTAGTATGCATAGCAACAGTGATTATACTTAAGAGGTAATTATTGCTTGTAAAGTGACTCAGCACATTCTGTATCAATGCCAGTTCATTATAAGATTGAAGGAAACTTGCAATTGCATTTGATATATCCAAGCAGACATTTTTTTTAACGCTGTTTCACACACCCGATGTAGGGATCATAGTCAATCGATTCAGAAGTAAACACGACTGTAGCTTCAGGAATGAGAACCAGAAAAAAAGCATGCCATTTAAACAAGACGAGATGAGAGACGGTGCCTTCAAGAGTGATTTTACTAAAACCAGTCAAAATGCTGATTAACTCTTTTCAGATCACACCAACACTTTACATCTTAGTTAATACGCAGTACTTCTATAATTTCTTGATTAAATATCTGTTGTACACCTGTAAATCAGAATTTTCTGGAATGTATCACTTAGCTTCACAGCTCGGGGGGTGGGTGTGTGTGTGCGTGTGTGTGATTTAATTAGGTAAGTTTCAATTCTGAAGAATGGAGACTAATATTATAAATAATTATAAGTGCACTACAATTGGCTTAGGCACTCCTGGCATTAGTGGCGGGGCGGGGGGAGTGGAAGAGATCAGCTGAATTTCCCGCTTCTGATCTATATTAACTAAGTCTTGATGGACCACGTATGTAATTGTGAGGGACAGGGGGAATGAGTGGGAGAGCAAATGTGGGGCAAGTGTAAGTGAGACACAATGTTAGTAAGAATGCAGAAGTATGAGAGAGAGAATGGGATTGAGAGAGCAGTTGAAAGTGAGAACAAATATGAAGGTGCAAGATAGAATGAATATGATAGGTAGTGCAAGACAGATAAATGTGCAATAAGATTTTGTACACAAAGAAAAAAAATATGAAAACATGCTCACATGACAGTGGGTACACTGGGCGACATTAAAATAAAACTCGCCTGTGATCTTTCCACACAACAGCAGGGGCCCAGGAAAGGAGAGAAGAAAATTGGAGAGGAAAGGAAACACAAAAGCTTATTTAAGAGTATTTCTGAGCAGAGGAACATTTGATGATAGAAGCCGTTGATAAAACATTTCACTTTCATGGCTTACAATATAACCTGTATTGTTTGATATACTGCTGTCACACAAAATGTCTGCTATTTATTATGTTACACATGGAAATGGAATAAAACCTGATGAAATATTTTTACTTTATTCAATTCTTCTGACATCACAAACATTGCAGAAACAGCAGCTATTACTGAATCTGATCTGCCTGATGCTGATACAACCCAAGGGAGCTGTCCCTTGCTGCAGTTCACAAAAAAGATCATATTTACCTGCCATGAAACTTAACCAGAATGAATCAGAAAGTTAAGCTGCTTCCTAGTTTATTACTCTGGGATTCAAGCTGATTAGCAAACCTTACTAGCAAAATTACTTTCCCCCCATTGCCAATTTTCTCTTCCTACAATGCCACTGCCATCAGCCGCCCTTGCTCCAGTGGTCATTCTTTTGCATGGTCTGTGCTGCAAGTGTTAAAATCATAGCATAATGTACACAGAAGAGGCAGTAGTATCAGCTGTAGCTCAATTAGTAGCTCTCTCGCCTCAGGATTGGAAGGTTGTGGGTTCAATTTCCCTTCAGACACCTGAGCACAAAAATCTAGGCTGACAACCCATTGCAGCATTCAGGTGTGCTGCACTGTTGGAGGCAGGGTCCTTCAGATGAGGCTTTAAAGAGAGCCTCCGGCTGCCAGCTCAGGTGGATGTAAAAGATCCCTTGGTGCTATTCTGAAGAAGAGAAGGGGAGATTCCCTTTTGTCCTGGCCAATATTTATACGTGAATCAATAATATAAAAACAGATTACAACTGGTCATTATCACATTGCTGTTTACGAGAGATTGCTGTGAGCAAACTGAATGCAACATTTCTTACATTACAACAGTGACTACACTTCAAAAATAGTTTATTGGCTATAGAGTGCTTTGGGATGTCCTGTGATTGTGGAAGCCACTGCGGAAAGCAAGTCCTTATTTTCCTTTTCATTCTGCTCATCATGCCTATACTGGCTATTTGAGCTATCAAATTAGTCCCACCCTGCTACTCTGTCCCCACAGCCCTGTTAAATTTTCCCTTAAATTATTTATTTAATTTCCTTTTGATTGTTGCTTTTGGATCTATTTTTACCACCCTTTCAAACACTGCACTTCAGATCAGAACAACATGCTGCGTTTTAAAAAAACCTTATGTCATCTGTAGTTCTTTTGCTAATCCTTAAATCTGTATCCTCTGGTTACTGATCTTTCTGTCACTGGAAATAGTCTCTCCTTCCTTACTCTATCAAAACAGTACATAATTTTGAGCACTTTGATCAAACCTCTTCCTTGTTTCCTTCTCCCAACTTCTCTAGTCTCTACACATAACTGAAGTCCCTCATCCCTGGTACCATTACAATAAATCTTTTCAGCATCTTCTCTAATGCCTTGGCATCTTTCCTAAAATGTGCCCATAACTGAACACAATACTCCAGCAGGGGCTTAACCGGTGTTTTAGAAAAAATGTTTAGCATTATTTCCTTGTTTTTGTCCCCTATGCTTCAATCAGTAAAATCAAGAATCCAAAATACCTTTTTGACAGTCTTTTCAACTTGCATTTCAAAGATTTACCTCCAGTCTCTCTACTCCTACTTTAAATCTATACATTTAGTTTAAACTGATTGCTGCTCCTCATTCTTCCTATCGAAATGTATCACTTCACACTTCTCGATGTTAAATTTCATCTGCCAACTGTCTGCCCATTTAGTCATAGAGGTCTACAGCACAAAAAAAGGCCCTTCGGCCCATCGAGTCTGCAATGGTCAAACAAGTACCTAACTATTTTAATCCGATTTTCCAGCACTAAGCCCATAGCCTTGTATGCCATGGCGTCCCAAGTGCACATCCAAATACTTCTTAAATGTTATGAGGGTTTCTACCTCTACCACCCTTTCAGGCAGTGAGTCAATGTTCATTACTACTCTGTTACTATCTTCCTCATTGTTTACATTTTCAGTTTGTGTTATCTGTAAAATTTGAAACGATGCCATACACTGAAGTCCAGATCATTGATATACATCAAAAAGAGCAGTGGTCCTAATACCGACCTCTGGGGAACACCACTGTACACTCCATTCCAGTTTGTAAACAATCATTCAACACTGCTTTCTGCGCCTTAAGCAATTTCATAGCAACCTTCATAAATCACACGGATTAGGGATGGGACATCACAGGCATGTTTCATCCCATTCTCACCCACTGTCCACGTTCCAGAATGAATCATTATGCTCTGATCACAAGGAGAAGCCTTGGCTGAGTTTCCTCCTCCCTGGTTTAAGGATGATGAGGTCATTAGCCAATCCTTATAATTGCCACAAGGATGGTTAGCTAATTTAGTGCAGACTAGGTTATTGTTGTGTGAATAGCTCAGTAGTGTGATACATTTATCAACTTAACCTTCAGTGCAGCATTAAGAAATCAGTCTTAGTGAAAGTGACAATTGTTCAAGATGCTTTTTTTTGATAAAAATAAAATCCATACCTTATCTTTTGAAACTTTATGTGAAAAAGGACATGTTCCATCTGTTCTTTTGCACGTTCCACGTAGGAATCTGCCAAAAAGAAAGTGGAGATTAAAAACTGCAAGGAGGCCCTGTAGATTTCAATGTCCTGAAAGTAAAATGTCTGTGACTGTTCCAAAGAAGTGCTGTTTTGACTGCATTGTAGTCACTTTGTATAATGAGCTTTTACCACTAAAATAAGGTGAGAAATGAAACAAGTTGGTTGATACAGCTGCAGGCAAAATGGAAAGTTTTCATATTGAGGTGCCCCATTGCAATGTCAGATACCTGATATATACCGACATGCAAAAACTGTTCCCAATTCTGGTTTGGAAAGGAAGAGTGCCATCCAAAACACTCTGCATCATTCTGACATCTGATATAAATACAGTGCTGCAAAAGAATGGGGTTTCCACTATGCATTCACTCTGCGCATGCTTCTCATTTCTTTAAATGTCCTAGTTGCTGTAATTTAAAAAAAAATGTAATTTCTATTTGATCAGCATAATATATGTTTCATCCACTATATGGTTAATAGAAATCAAATTCACCGATATAGACACACCTTGTACAGACTGCTACTTTTTCAGGGTCATGTATGTAGGGACAATTGTCCCCTCGATTACACTTTCCAAACCTGTTGTAGTACATGCAATATTCTTTCTTCTTGGATTTCTTCTGCTTGGCCAGTCTGATTATAGCCAAGCTACGCTGCACAGCACGACTGCGGGCACACAATATTTGGTTAGATTAGAAGAAACTCAAGCCTCATCTTTCCAATCAATGTTGATTTAATTTAACAATGGCAGTAACCCTTTAAAAATAAATGGATAACTTTAATAGCAAAATCTAACTGAACGAGACATGTGCACAGTGAAGACAAGAGCAACTGGTAATTCCTCCCATGGCAAGCTCATCACTTTGGGTGCACTGGCATCACACAAGGCAGGAGGAGGAAGAAAAAAATACAGCCACTTGTATGCTGGGAGCAAGCACAAGCCAGTCACTCTGGCTCATCTGGTTGGCTTAGGTTTGGAAGAAGGCTGCCTAGATTCATGGCTGAGGGAACAACGTACAAGGGCCTAAGAAGCTTGGGAGAAGGAACATCTTTAATTACCTTAATTGCATCCAAGCCCATAAGATTTATCTCAAAGATAATGTTGACCCTATGGTCTGCAAACATACATTATGACCATTATTTCAGAATTTTTAGAAGGTTCCACTGGTTAGATGAACTAAGTCACTCACCATCCTGACTTGGAAATATATCGCCATTCCTTCACTGTCGCTGGGTCAAAATCCTGGAACTCCCTACTGAACAGCACTGAGGGTGTACCTACACCACATGGACTGCAGTGGTTCAAGGTGGCAGCTCACCACCACCTTCTCAAGGGCAATTAGGGATGGGCAATAAATGCTGACCCAGCCAGCGAAGCCCACATCCCATGAAATGAATTTTTAAAAAGTCAAAATTCTTTACAACTTAGCTATTATTCTCTGCTAAATCTTATACTGGTTTTTATCTTTGTGTTTGGCAGGAAGGAGGGAGAAAACATGACGAGTTCGTAATAATGGGGCTAGAACAGAGTCACCTGGAAGCTCCTAGGCTCCCCCTCGGTTGGAACAAACTTACAGGCGTCATGAATCCTGACGGTATAGTTTGCTTACAAACAATCCAGCTGCAATCCTGACAGAGGATTTCTAAAAGCTAGTGGGCAGTTACAAAAAGCAATCACAAATGGAATGCTGGTCTTTATCTTAAGGGGAGCAAAGAGCAGGAAGTTATGCTTCAGTTGTAAAGAGCCTTGGTTATACAGCCTTCTGGAATACTGCATTCAATTCTGCATACTACACCTCAAGCAGGATATACTGGCCTTCAATGGGTCAGATTCACCAGAATGATACCAGAGCTATTAGGATTAAATTATCAGGAAAGGTTGCATGAAGTTGACTTGCAACCCCTTGAGTTCCAACTGACCCCTCTAGTCTATTACCCTAAGTCTTTCAATGAGAACTGCTGGGGTGATCTCAGCTGCCTCAATTTCTCTTCTCTCCTCACTCACTCCAACTTATCTCCCTCTGAACTTGCAACACTCCATTCTCCCAGGTCCAATCCTAAGGTTCTCATCAAATCTACTGATAAGGGTGGCATTATTGTTTGGTTCACTGACCTCTACCTAGTGGAAGCTGAATGCCAGCTCTCTGACACTCTCTCCTACCTTCCCATTGACCATGGCCCCACCACTGAACATTAAGCCATCATTTCCAAGACTGTCACTGACATCATCTCCTCTGAAGATCTTTCCTTCACAGCCTCCAATCTCATAGTCCACCAACCCTGATCTGCCCATTTCTACCTTCCCAAAATTCACATTCAGGACTCACCCTGTTGACCCATCATTTACCTTGTTCTTGCTCCTGAACTGCTCTTCCTGTTCTTGAACTGATACTTCCTATCTGGACTCAATTTTTCTCCCCTTGTCCAGTCTCTTTCCACCTACTTCCAATCACTAACACTTTCCTGACCCCAATTGTCCCCTTTTCACGTTCACTCTCTCTATGCCTCCATCCCTTGTCACGCAGGTCTGACAGCACTCTGCTTCTTCCTTGAGTGGAGGCCGAACAGTTGCTATCTACATGACTTTGTTGAACTCATTCTCACATTGAACAACTTCTCCTTAGATTCCACTTACTTCCGTCATATAAAACGTGTTGCTACAGGTACCCATATGGATCCTAGCTATGCCTGCCTTTTTGTGGGATATATGGAATATTCTTTGTTCCCGTTCTACTCAGGCCCATTGCATCCACTATTTATTTTTGTAATACACGCCCAATTTGTTTAAATGTGTAGGCCTTCTACAATTTTTTGAGTAGCTTCTCAAGCGTTAAAGGGGTCGACTTGCGCTTGGCTTGTGCGGAAACCTTCGTGTTGCTCTACTGTCATATGGGTCAGAGGAAACGTGCTCAGATCTCCTTCCTCATCTTATTTCTGGTATATTGATTACTTCATCAGTGCTGTTTCTTGATCTCGCCCTGAACTGGAAAGTTTCATTCATTTTATTTCCACTTTCACCCTTCACTTGCCTTCACATGGTCCATTTCCAACTCTTCCCTTCCTCAATTAACTGTCCCCCAGGAATGGAGACAAGCTATCAATCGATATCCACTAGAAGCCCACTGCCTCCCACAGCTACCCCAACCAAACTTTCTCACACCCAGCTTCCTGAAGAACATGATTCCATTCTCCCAGTTTCTCTGTCTCCATCTCATTTGTTCTTATTATGTATACATTCGTACCAGTGCTGCCAATGTTACTCTATTCCCTCAACTGAGAATTCTCTCCCTACTTTGGTAGTGAATAGTGTCTGCTCCATCTCCATACTTCTGCTTTCACCCCTTCCCACCTCTCAGAACCACAACAGGGTTCTCCTTGTCCTCACCTTCCATCCCACTAGCTTCCACAATTAAATGCATCAATCTCCACCATTTCTTGAAATTACAATTTATTTTTCAATTGTGTCTGCTTTATTCACTGCTCACAATGGGGTCTCCTATGCGTTGGGAGACTAAATGCAGATTGGGTGACCGCTTTGCAGAACATCTATGGTCATTTCACTTCCAATCACCTGTCATTTTAATACTCCGCTCCACTCCCACTCTGATCTCTGTCATTTTAATACTCCGCTCCACTCCCACTCTGATCACTCTGTCATGGGCCTCCTACGCTGTTCCCAATGATGCTGAACATAAGCTTGAGCTTGGGCACCTCATCTTTCAATTAGGCATTTTGGCCTTCTGGGACCAACGCTAAGTTCAACAATTTTGTTTGTGGACAGCAGCTGTTGGTAATGTTTCTTGCATTTTCCTATTCGCACCTCCTCTAGACATCTTTTGTTTCTTTACTTCTCTCATTACCACCAGATTTTGCCTTGCTTCATCATCCCTTTAGTCAATTAATTTCTCCTGTTTTCCTTTAGTTCTTTCTTCCCTCCCTCTTTTCTCTGAATCTACACTTGCTTCAACCCTGATACATCTCTAACTTTTTTCTCTTTTGATGAAAGGTCATTGACATGAAACTCTGATTGGGATTTAACGTGGAGGGTGCCCTAACAGGAGGGAACAGCCTAATCCGTGGCCACAATCTCGCCATGTGGTGTGGGCCCACCCTGCTGCTGGTAAAATACCAGTGCAGGCAAGTAGGTGATACGCACAACACACCATGAACAACACCCCTCCCAAATTCCACTAGATTTTACACCATCCTCATCTCCAAGATAGGAGGCGGAGGAATTTGGGGGCCAGTGGGGGGGCGGTTTTGTTGGCAGGCACAAAATTCCAGCCTCCGTTTCTCTCTCCACATATGCTACCAGAACTACTGATTATTTCCAGTATTTTGCTGTATAAACAGAAAATACAAGGTCCCCCAGGAATGATACAGCATTACAATTTTGAAAGGGGGGGGTGGAGTCATGGGAAATCAGAATTACTAATCCATTTGATATGGGGTCCTTCGAACCAGAAGATCTAACTGAATGGTGTAATGGCTTGAGGGGCTGAATGACCTACTTCTGTTCCTATCTTCCTAAAGTCTAAAATAATAGGAAAACATACCTCTGCTGTAATAAAATTAAAATTTACAAAGGACTGCATTTCCAAAGTTCACCATCCTGAAATCTTGTGGAAATAAATTAGCTTCTTAAAAGTGGTTTGAAGGTTCCTATTTTAAACAAGCAAATGATGCTGCTATGGGATCACCATCATTGCTAACAAGCAGCACTTCAATCAGCTGGTCTTCAACCTAAACTCTAGCTTCAATATGTTGATGACACTTTTGGCGTATGGCAACATGACAGGAGGGAAAGTCTTAGTTTCCTACAACACCTTGACAATCAACATTTGAGTATTAATTTTACTATAGAGATGGAACAACTTTCCATACAATGTCTTGATGTCCTCATTGCCAAGTTTCACAGCAGCACACCAATACATCAAGTCTATAGTAAGCCCACTTGCCCTGACAGTTACCTGAACTACTGATCTTTCCACCATCCCTCCACCCTCCAGAATTGTTTCCAACAACCTCAGAGGGCCTACTCCATCACCACCTATAACAAGAACTTAGCCACATTAAGTCCATACTTCAATTCAATGGATTTCTTTCAAAGGTTAACACATGCACCTGTTACTTGCTCCATAATAACTACTTTTATTAAGACAAGTACACTAGTTCTACCTCACATAGACTACAACATATACTTGTCAGTAGGCATAGGAGTTCGACACAAGTCATTTAAGAAGCTCCACTCCATCCTTCATGCCCACAAAGATAAGAAACCATCTCACAATAAACCAGGAGTTTACAGCATACCATGTGCTTGCTAACTGGTTTACATTTTTACATTGGGGGAACAGACCATAGACTACACACTACACTCAAACAACATTAAACCTGCTTCAAACATAGTGAATGGGACAAATCAGCTATCATTAAACACGGTCAACTTAAGAACCATCACATTCAATGGTCTAACTCT
Source organism: Cetorhinus maximus (assembly GCF_964194155.1). NCBI lineage: Eukaryota > Metazoa > Chordata > Chondrichthyes > Lamniformes > Cetorhinidae > Cetorhinus > Cetorhinus maximus. Next base: position 140,454,610 of record NC_135882.1, on the reverse strand, counting down.
AGACTTATTTCACCCATCACGTGCTGGCATTCAGGAGGTGTCAGGGAGGCCATGGAGAATGCCAACACCACACGATCCCTAAAGGCAACAGCAATTCCCATCAGTGACATCTGGCCACTCAACACAATAGTCTGACCAATCACCAATAATATCCCACCCATATTCCCATCCTCCACTATCTGAAACTGCTTCTTTCACCTGTTCCAGTAATTCCTCCAGGGGATGGACAGGGTATGCTGCCTAAAATATCAAGGTCTACCAGTTCTTCTAAGGAACACTTTTAAGATAACAACTGCTCTTTCAAAGCATAATTTTAGTGTAATTGTAAAAATCATCTTACTCAAATTGGCTTCTGTTAATGCCTCTTACAAAATGTGGGCTGCAAGTCACACCTGTACGCAGGTCTGCCATGCCATCAGATGTTGTGATGCAAGAAGCTATGCAGACAAGGCCATTCTCTCTCAGGATTGCCTTTCATGCTAGCGTGACTGAGACACAATGGATTAATGTACAACTGACACTGACAGTACTCAGCAAAATTCAACCTCCAAACAATACATTTAAAACTAACCCCCATGTCATGAAAATCTGGAAAATAAAATAAGACCAACTTGTTATTAACCAGAACAATGAAGAAATGCATTAACTGACCTTGCAATGTGCCGATGAGCAACTGCTTTGGTCAGGCTGCTGGGCAAATAGAGACCACTGCTATCGAAATCAGCTTCGAACTTGACTGTTTGAAGGAAGGGAAAGAGACCAAAAATAGTCAGATGGCTTCAGTCTACCCTTCCTCTTACAATCTGTACTCCTTAAATATAAAACAAAAACAGAATTACCTGGAAAAACTCAGCAGGTCTGGCAGCATCGGCGGAGAAGAAAGGAGTTGACGTTTCGAGTCCTCATGACCCTTCAACAGAACTGGCCTGGTGTAACTGAACCATCAAGCCCTTCAACTATCTCTTTTCCAGTACTCAATATGCCGTGCAAAGTGGACACAGTTCACTTAAGTTTCCATAAATACAAAGTGCTGTATATCTGAAATCAGCTGTGTAAAGCTGATTATGAACTCCACTGATACTGAGAATAACAGCAGGCCTGAGTATGAGAACAGAGAATGCAAAACTCTATTCTTTACATCTGTTCCTTCTCTATACTGAGAAATAGAAGGGCATAAAGAATTTAACAAAACCTTCTGGAGGATGTAACAGATTAAAGGATCAAAACTGTATGTACATCTGCTAACGAAGAGCAGGTTTTGACTGATTATTATTAAAATGGGGGCCAACATGGCTGGGATTGGTCAACACCGAACATTGCACGTAATCGATTAGGAAGTAAAATATAGAATGAGAGAAAGCTAAATGACACATTGAGCCCACTCCTTCTAACTGAACCTGAACTGCAGGAATAGAAAATGCTGAAAACATTAAACTTATTAGTCAACATCACAGATTCTCCCCTGGTGCCACCATGGTCACCTTCTGTTTGCCCCATGACACCATCCTTGCTCCTGTTCTGTTGAGTCCTAGTGCTGAGGCATATTCTTTGAGCAGAGGGAAGCTTTATTCTACATCTCTTTGTGCTATACCTGACCTGGGTACACCTGAACCCGATAATGGGAGCCCAAAGTGGCAAGAGTTCCATTCCCCTGCATTGACTATCTGCACCTTGAGCAAAAAATAACATTTAAATAAGCAGGATCTAAAATTAAAGATAACTTGGGTGAATGGGCAATAATTGGAAAATAGTAGCAGAATCGGACAGACTCAGCATGGATTTACGAAAGGCAAATCATGCTTGACAAATCTACTGGATTTTTTTGAGGATGTAACTAGTAGAGTTGATGAGGGGGAGCCAGTGGATGTGGTTTGTTTGGACTTTCACAAGGCTTTCGGCAAAGTCCCACATAAGAGATTAGCGTGTAAAATTAAAGCGCATGGGATTGGGGGTAGTGTACTGAGATGGATAGAAAACTAGTTGGCAGACAGGAAACAGTAGGAAAGAGTAGGAATAAACGGGTCTTTTTCCAAATGGCAGGCAGTGACTAGTGGGGTACCGCAGGGATCGGTGCTGGAACCCAGATTTAGACGAGGGAACTAAATGTAATATCTCCAAATTTACAGATGACACAAAGCTGGGTGGGAGGGTGAGCTGTGAGGAGGGTGCAGAGATGCTTCAGTGTGATTTGGACAAGCTGAGTGAGTGGGTAAATGTATGACAGATGCAGTATAATGTGGATAAATGTAAGGTTATCCACTTTGGTAGCAAAAACAGGAAGACAGATTATTATCTGAAAGGCTATAAATTGAGAGAGGGGAATGTGCAACGAGACCTGGTTGTCCTCGTACACCAGTCACTGAAGGTAATCATGCAGGTGCAGCAGGCGGTAAAGAAGGCAAATGGTATGTTGGCCTTCATAGTGAGAGGATTCGAGTACAGGAGCAGGAATGTCTTCCTGCAATTGCACAGGGCCTTGGTGAGACCACACTTGGAATAATATGTGCAGTTTTGGTCTCCTTATCTGAGGAAGGATGTTCTTGCTATAGAGGGAGTGCAGTGAAAGTTTACCAGACTGATTCCTGGGATGGCGGGACTGACATATGAGGAGAGATTGAGTCGGTTAGGATTATATTCGCTGGAGTTCAGAAGAATGAGGGGGATCTCATAGAAACCTATTAAATTCTAACAAGACTAGACAGGGTAGATGCAGGAAGGATGTTCCCGATGGTGGGGGAGTCCAGAACCAGGGGTCACAGTCTGAGGATACGGGGTAGACCATTTAGGACTGAGATGAGGAGAAATTTCTTCACCCAGAGAGTGGTGAGCCTCTGGAATTCGCTACCACAGAAAGTAGTTGAGGCCAAAACATTGTATGTTTTCAAGAAGGAGTTAGATATAGCTCTTGGGGCGAAAGGAATCAAAGGATATAGGGAGAAAGTGGGAGCAGGCTATTGTGTTAGATGATCAGCCATGATCATAATGAATGGCAGAGCAGGCTCAAAGGGCCGAATGGCCTTCTCCTGCTCCTATTTTCTGTGTTTCTATGTAATTGGGAACCAAAGTGCCCATGTCCCCATGATCACTTCTTGAACATAAGAAATAGGAACAGGAATAGACCATTTGGCCCATCGAACCTGCTCTGCCATTCAGTAAGATCATGGCTGATCTTCTGTTTCGATTTCCACATTGCCATCTAACCTCGATAACCTTTGATTTCCTTACCTACCAAAAATCTATCTACCTCTGCCTTAAAAATATTCAATGACCCCGCCTCCACCGCCTTCTAAGGCAGTGCTCCAAAGGCGCACAACCCTCAGAATAAATTTCTCCTCATCTCTGTCCTAAAAGGGCGACCCCTAATTTTAAAACAGTGCCCCCTAGTTCTGGGACTCACCCACAAGAAGAAACATCCTTTTGACGTCCACCTTGTCTGTTCAGGATCTTGTATACTTTAATCAAATCCCCCTCACTCTTCTAAACTCCAGTGGAAACAAGCCCAGTCTATCCAAGCTTTCCTCAAAACAACCCACTCATTCCAGATATCAATCTAGTAAACCTCCTTTGAACCGCCTCCAATGTATTTACATCCTTCCTTAAATAAGGAGACCAAAACTGCACACAGTATTCAAGGTGCGGTCTCACCAATCCCCTGTATAACAGAAGCATAACACCCTTACTTTTATGTTCAATCCCTCTCGTAATAAAGGATAGCATTCCATTAGCCTTCCTAATTACTTGCTGTACCTGCATACTAACTTTTGTGACTCATGTATTAGAACACCTAGATCCCTCTGCATCTCAGAATTATGCAGCCGTTCTCCATTTAAGTAATATTCTGCTTTTTTGTTCTTCCTGCTAAAATGAACAGCTTCATATTTTCCCACATTAAACTCCATTTGCCAGATATTTGCCCACTCACTCAACCTATCTATATCCATCTGCAACCTCGTCCTCTTCACAACATATTTTCCTACCTATCTTTGTGTCATATGTAAATTTAGCTACCATGTCTTCACTCACCTCATCTAAATCATTAATGTAATCGCAAAAAGTTGAAGCTCCAGCACAGGCCCCTGTGGGACGCCACTCATCACATCCTATGCCATAGATAAAAACATCCTATGCCAATCAGAAAAAGAATCATTTACGCATACTCTCTGCTTTCTGCCAGCCAGCCAATCTTCTATCCATGCTAATATGTTACCCACTACACCAAGCGCTTTTATTTTCCATAATAATCTTTGAGGTGGCATCTTCTCAAATGTGTTCTGGAAATCCAAGTACAGTACGTCTACTCCCCTTTATCCACTGTGCATGTTACTCCTTCAAAAAACTCCAATAAATTGGTTAAACGTGACTTTCCTTTCACAAAGCCATGCTCGATTGCTTTGAGCTCTTCTAAGCGCCCAGTTATAACTTCCTTAATGATTGATTCTAAAAACTTCCCCACGACTAACTGGCCTACAGTTCCCGTTTTCTGCCTCCATCCCTTCTTGAATAGAGGGGTTATATTTGCTGCTTTCCAGTCTGATGGAACCTTTCCAGAATCTAGTGAATTTTGGAAAATTAGCACCAGCGCATCAACTACCTCATTAGCCACCTCTTTTAAGACCCTAGGATGTAATCCATCGTGACCTGGAGACTTGCCAGCCCGTTACTCCATCGATTTCCTCAGTACCGTTTCCCTAGTGATGTTAATTTCACCAAGTTCCTCTTTCCTGTCCACCTCCTGATTTGCAGCTATTACTGGAATGTTTTTTGTATCCTCTATAGTGAACACAGGAGCAAAATACTTGTTCATTTCTTCCGCCATTTGTCTATTATCTATTAACTGCCCACTGTCACTTTCTAGAGGACCAACACTCACTTTACTTATTCTTTTCCTTTTTAAACACCTGTAGAAACTCTTGCTATTCGTTTTTACATTTCTAGCAAGCTTCCTCTCATACTATAATTTCTTTCTCCTGATTAACCTTTTAGTCATTCTCTGCCGTTCTTTATATTCTGTCCAATCATCTGTCCTGCTACTCAGCTTTGTGGAGTTGTATGCTTTTTCCTTAAGTTTGACGCTTCCCTTAACTTCTTTAGTTAACCACGAATGGTGGGTCCTCCCCTTAGAATTTTTCTTTATACCAGGAATGTACTTATTCTGAATACTCTGAAATATCCCCTTAAATGTTTGCCACTGCTTCTCTATTGATCTATCCTCTAGCCTAGTTTCCCAGTTTACTTCAGCAAAATTTCAGTCAGTTATCACTGGATTCAGCTGTGTTCAGCGATGTCACAACCCATCCAGCCAGCACAATCGCTCCAATTATCTTTTTTCTATTTATTCATGGGTTGTGGGATTTGAACCCTGGGTCTCTGGATTACCAGTCCACTGACAATACCACTATGCCATCTCCTCCAGGTGAGGGTGTGTAACTGTCCCAATGTCCAAACAATACTTTTTCCACTCTAACAGTATTCATCCCAAATGGACTGCCAACATCTTTAATTTTACACAAATCACAGGGCAGAAGTAGTACTCTGCAAGCAACAGAAAATGACTTTAGTTACATGACAACCTGGCCACACCACAAACTACAATTTAATTGTAGAAAACCCATGCTTGGTTGACTGGAGTTATCAATGACATAGCCGTTGTCAACCTGGTTCCCCATCTGTTCGATTACGAGTAAGTGCTTTTGTCAACTAATTCTGGCATGTTTTACATATTCAGGCAGTAAGAAACTGTCACAAAAGGCAATGAAGGCACAATGCACAAGATCAGGAAATAAAATGAAATATTTGGAGGTGGGGTCAACATGGGGAACCTGACCACTGCACCTGGAACGTATGCAAACATCTTAAATTCACTAAGAGGGATCCTCCTTTGTCTTGACATACACACTACCTGAACACTTCAACCAGATTATTTGACCATTAATTCACTGAAATCAAACTATCCATTGTCTTAAATAACCAAAACACAAGCCTTTTGATAGGATTACTGCTAAATAACTTATTGAGCTACACCAAAATATATACAAGTTACAAGTTGAAAAACAGACCATTCAACCTAGCCAAAATGTGTCAATGTTGACCCTCTCTACAAGCAAAAAGTTGCAATCACGAGCATCCAACCTGTTCTCTTATCTCTTCATTGACCATCCCAACCCAACCTTGAATCTGCCTCAACTAACAAAGTCAATACCACAGCTTCACAACTGTGTATAAATGATTTCTCCTACCCTCTAAATCTCTTTCTATCTAACCTGTCCCACACTATAATTATTTTAAACACTGCCACCATTTCACCCCCTAATCTATATTGTTCTAACAAAAAATGTCCCAATATATTTATATTTATATTAGGCATCCTAATGAATCTGCATTGCACCTTTTCTAAAGTCTTGATATCCTTCCTATAATGTGCAGCCTAGTACTGTAAAAGTAGTGAGGTCTTAAGGTCTTAAATAGGATCATTACCTCTTGACATTTTATTGTATACCTTGTGATAAAACCTAGAATTCAATTAGTTTTTTTTACTGCCTTATCAACTGGAGGTGATGCACCTAATGTCCTGTGAACCATTGCCCCCAAATCATTCTGCTCTTCCACAGCACTGAACCTTCCATTCAAAGTATGATTTACTGCTTTTTATCTCAACTCAAGTGCCTCACCAAACACTTACTGGCATCAAATTGCATCTTTCACTTTTTAACCCATTCTTATCAATAATCTTTTGTATTTGATCTCCTCAAATAAATGATATATCCTATTTTGGTACTATTGGCAAATTTGAACATTACTCCCTCTAGGTCTATAGCAAAATTAGTGTTATGTATAATGAACAGAATTGCCCAAGAACTGAACCCACTACCCATCAATCCGAAAAAATGCCTTAGTCCTATTCTGTTTTTTCTCTTCTAAGCAATTTTTCATTCAGCGCGCTATCCTCCTGCTAATTCCATACTCATCTGTAGCAATTTAAAGACCTTGTACTCTATATTTTTCCCATCTACCATCTGTGACCTCCTCAGAGAATTCTGAGGTTTGCGAAACCTGGTGGTCACTTTTGAAATCCTTTCTAGCTATTTCAACCATTTTCTTCTGTCTAGATATGTGGCAATTTCATTCTTAATCAAAAGCCCTAAAAATTCTCCCTACCAAAAAATTAGCTAGACTAGGGGTAGGATTTTTGCCACAATGGAGAGGCTCTCCGTCTTGGCGAAAATAACCGAAAATCCTAAGTCCCTCCCCAAACATGGCATTTCCTATTTTCGTGGGGAAAGGATTGGGGTCGAGTCAGGGTTCGCGCACGCACATTTTACAGATGCAGCTAGCCATTTAAATCATAAGCTGCCCCCACTGAAATGGGATTTTGGTAGCCTAGGAGTGTGAAACCCAGCATGTGCAGATTAAACGAGGTAAGAGCTGGTTTGAACTTGGTGGTTTTGTTTGGATAGCCAGGGTGCCCCTTGAGAGAGGGAAGGTACTCCTTTGGATATCGTACCAAGACACCTTTGGGAAATGTAAGGCATCCTTTGGGACTTGGAACTTTCAAAAAACTGTCAAAACTCATTGGAGTTGTCAAAGCTGTTAGTGGATTTAACTCTGGTGGGCTTTAAATTTAAAAATCAGTCTGGAGCTAAAAAAAATAAAATCAGTGCTTGACATTTCATTCTGTCTGTTGACATAAGCCTGAGAGCTATCATGAAAGGATTTGTGCTGCAATGACTGATTTTACAAACTAACATTATTGCAGTGGGGTGCCTGTTAAGTGAGCAGTTTAATTGACAACTCCAAGTGGTTATAGAATAGAAATGTTTGTTTTCATAAGAGATTAGTTCAATGAATTTCTATGTATTGATGTTTTCTTTAATCATGAAGTGTTTTTTGTTTAAAATGGTGATGTCATCAATTGACACATAATTTTATGTCAGCATGGCTCCCGAGGTTTGCCCAAGGAAGATACAAGGTGAATTAGCATGGAGGGGGTAAGGGCAAAGAGAGGTGGATTGGGGGGGGGGGGGGGGGGCATGGGTTGGCATTAGTTGACACAGGAGATACAAAGGGTCATGGGTATGGGGGGCTATGGGGGTTAGGTAGAAGGTAATGGGTTGGCATGGGGTATGGGGGCCATTGATGTTGTGTACTAGCACATGGGATGGCATGGGAGTATATGGGGCAATTGGATTGGGTAAAGGGGCATATATAGGCTTGGGGGCATGAGGGCCATGTGCACGATGGGGGGGGAAGAGATGGCATGGGGGTATGATGGTCCATGGGGGTGGATAGAGGGGCATTGGTTGGCTTAAGGGGTATAAGGGTATATGGGAGTGTGCGGAGGGCATGAATGGTATAGGTTGACATGGATAGGGTATGTGGAATATGTGGGGGGTGAGGGGGTGATGGCTGGGGGGGCTGTTTTTTTTATTGAATTCAACAAGCTGCCAGAGCAGAGGCAGGCCTTCCACCCAGCCCACCTTCGCACCTGGCAGCCTCCACACTCGTTGCGGGTACAGCGGGCCCGACTTCCAATCCAACCCACCCCACTGAACGAAAATTGGAACTTGGGGGGGGGCATGCCATTTTTAAAGGTCAGAGTTGCAGAGCCGGAATTCTCCAGAACCAGGAGCGTAAAATAGGTACTACATTTGCCAGTCTCCAATTCCCCATCTGTTAGGAAATAGAGATAGCTTAAGTAAGTTATACTTGTATTGTGAGTGTTAGGAATGAGCTTTAGCTTTAAAGTTTAGGTTTGATTTGTATTTCTGCATCTGTGTTAAGAAAGGTCAAATGGGGTTTTAGTTTTACTTTAAAAGGCTGCTTGCATTTCTAATGAAATATTTATGACCCCTATAAAGCAAAAGTAAGCACACAAGAGCAGGAAGAATAGTGCTGTTGCCTAGTAACAGGGGGCCAGACAGACAGGCAGGTTCCTCCCAGACACACAGAAAAAAGACAATAGTTTTGATTTGGAAGCTGTGGAGTTCAGCTGGTTTTTGAAAGTTGCTGTCAGGAGAGACTGGAACAAAGGGGACAGATAGAAGTCCCAAGCTAAGAAACATCCCAAAAGTCCAGGGGGAGTGGAAGAAGGGAAAGTCCAAAGAAGACCTTCTAGTTAAAGGAAGGACAGGAACCTGGGTAAAGGTCCTGTTAAGTGAAGTTAAGAGTGAGGGGCAGAGAGAAAGGCTCCAAGCTTCAGCTTTAAAGTGAGACCAGCTTGCAAGAAGCAAGAGACAACTGAAAGTCTGTAATTCTTTGCTATGGGCATGTGAAACAGTGGTGTACTGTTAAGGCTAAGTTGGTGAGAGAGTGCATGGAAGACAGTTTGAGTGCACGTGATGACCAGGGAAGAAGGACATCAGAAGGAGAGTTCGAAACCCTGGAAGTGAACCCTTGAGGAAGGTGTCTGAAAGAAAACATCAGTTTGGGCGAAGATTCTAAGGCGAGGTCTTGGAGAGTGGAGATTGGAAACCCTCATGTGAAGGACGGAATTCAGTAAGGCTGGTTTGCTCACAGTGTGACAAGCACCTAGGGGGAGTCGAGGGGAGATCCATAGCATCTGGTTGAGGTGGCATCTGTCACTTGAGGTCAGAGTGTGGTGTGTCTGACCACAGGGTGCCATAGATTTACATGGACTGGGTACTTGCTGTGTACATTAGAGTATAAGATAGCTTTTGTAACTTATGTTATCCTTACAAATCTGTATATATCTGTAAAGGTATAGTTGTGGATGAAGGAGTATTGTAATATAGTTCATCTTTTCTTGTTGAATAAATGTTTTATTCTTGTGTTAAAAGTTCATCAGCCAACTCGTATTGCCTCTGTTCAGTAGCTACTCTCCACATATCTAAACAAAAAAAAAGTTAGGATCTATCAAACTGGGTTCCACTCTGGGATCAGGCTTGGCCAGGAGTAACCTCAGCTTGGATCATAACACCGTCACAAATCCACACTCAAGTATGCCAAAGTATATTTCTTCCCTCTTGATCCGAGAATATACTGTAGGGCTCCTGGCAGCTTGTCTTTCTGTAGCCTTATTAACTTCCCTTTTGCTCTGAACCACTTCAACCATCACCTGTTCTCTGTTATCTTTCTCTTTAATAAAGACTGATTCATAGTAGTAATAAAGATCTATTTATGAAAATCATCGACAAATTGACAATCTTCTCCTCTGAGGTCTTATTTCACATTTAACAGTTCTCTTTCGAATGACATACAATACTTTATTATTCCTTTAGATGGCTTTTTGAATTTCTTTCCCTCTTAGCTCTCCCTATTTCTTATTATGTTTCATAACCTCCTTTCTTCACCATTATTATAATTACTAATCTTCAAAAGTCCTCTTCTTCAATGTTAATTTGTTTCTAAACTTATTCATCCATAACTTTTTAAAACAACAAATTGAATTTATGCAGAGCCCTTAATATAGGAAAACACCCTGAGGCACTTTACAGAGGTATAAAGAAAGAAAACACTTACGTTTATTTATATCTTGTACATCCCAAAGGGATTGTAGGGCTAGAGAAGGTTACAGAGATGAAGGGCAAAACTATGAGGACGAGAATTATAAATTGGAAAGTGTTGAGAGACTGAGACGCAATGTAAAGTGATGGATGTATGGAACTCGGTATGGGGTAGGATAGGGCAGCAGAGTTTGCATGAGCTGAAGTTTACAGAGCATGGAGAATGGGAGGCCAAACTGCATAGCATGAAATAGTCAAGTCTGGAGGTGACAAAAGCATGAATCAGACATTTGTCGACAAGGCAGCGGCAGAGATAAGTGATGCTATACAGATAGAAGTAGGCAGTCTTTGTGATGAAGATTATGGAGTTCTAGAAGTTCACCTAGTGGTCAAATATTAAACTATTTCCATTCTCTTTAAAAATGGAATTGTTCAGCACCTCTGCAAGCTATTTTTAAAAACATTCCACTGCGCTCTTGTGCTGTGCTCCAATTTCTCCATCTACCTCAACTTAGCTGATCATGCTATCTTTCCAAAATTTGTCCAAATCCAATTTGCTGTTCAAGATTTTGTCCTGAGTTTTTCCCTTTCTAGCTGCATCTTGAAACTTGTTATATTGTGATCACTTGTCCCAAGGTGCTCATTGACATTTAGCTAATCTACTTGATCTATTTCATTACACACTATAGGTGTATGGAATACATTTTGGGAATTCTTTTCTTTTTTCTCCATTTATTCCTTCTATTGGTTAATGGATAAATAAAATCTACCAAAATAATAATTTAGTTATTCTTACTAAACTTTCTAATCCTACTCCAGATTTCACTCCCACAATTTGGTGGGCTGTAGTATACCCCTATTAATGTGACAAGCTCTTTGTAAAAAAACATTGAATACCAACCATACTAACACTGTCCCCTTCCTTGTCTACATCAGTCCCCTCTATGACAATAATTCACTCTTATACCACTACTGACAGTTTTAAAACAATACAGTCAAAATTTCTAGGGCTTCTACATAACCATCACCTTTTCTGATACATCAGTCAATCCCAGAATCAGTTCACCTTTTCTTCTTCTGTTGCTATTTTCAGTTCCAGCATTATTAACACCAACATTAAAAACTATAAATTATGTTTTTATGCTTCATGTACAGGTCGCGATCATATTTACAGAAGTTATTCCAGTTTAAAATTGAGAACTTTATAACGGCCTGTATGTTTTTCACCCATTCTTATCCACATTTTAGCCAGGTTTCTGAAAGCGCTACAAAATCTAAGCCTTCCTGTAAAATAATCACTTTCAGTGCTCCCATTTACACCCTCACATTGCAATAACTACATTTGAATCATTTTGCTTTTCTCCCCCGAATCTGATTGTGTGGAGTGGGAAACAGGTTTGCTTGAAGGGCTGGGGAAAGCACTCCTGCTGCTGCAAGAAAATAGAATGATACATCAAAGGTGGCCATTCTGCCCATCGTGTTTGTTTTGGCTCTTTCAGAGAGCTACCTAATTAGTTTCACTCCCCTCCTATTTCCTCATATTCCTGCAAATTTTCCTTTTCAAGTGTTTATTCAATTCCCTTTTGAAAGTTATTACTGAATCTGCTTCCACAATCCTTTCAGGATGTGAGCATGCTTCATAGTGTGTGTAATCATGGGAAGCAGCAACAAACAATATCACATATTTTAAACAATTTAAAAAATATAAATTTGATATCCTTGTACATAATTGCATTAAGGATGAGAGAGAGGTCAGGAAAGAAAAAGCTGGCCGAGAAACAACCAAGGCAAATCTCTATCCAGACCTATTTTGATTTCCTATAAGTACCCCATCTCTCCTATCCTACCTACCCAGTTCCGCCATAAATCCATATTAGGCACATGCCAACTTGGCTCAGTTGTAGCACTTGCTTCTGGTTCAGTAATTGGTGAGATCTTGTCCTATATCAGGCCTTGAGCTCAAAATTTAAGCTGATACTTCAATACAGTTTTGCACTGTCAGAGATGCTTTCTGTCACATCTGTTCTGATGATGCCACTTTCCAAAATAGTTCCTCTGACATGTCTTCCTTCTTCCTTAACCGAGGTTTTCCACCCACGGTGATTGACAGGGCCCTCAACCGTGTCCAGCCCATCTCCTGCGCATCCGCCCTCACTCCTTCCTCTCCCTCTCAGAACCATGATAGGGTCCCCCTTGTCCTCACTTATCACCCCACCAGCCTCCGCGTTCAAAGGATCATCCACCACCATTTCCGTCAACTTCAGCATGATGCCACCACCAAACACATCTTCCCTTCACCCCCCCTGGCGGCATTCTGCAGGGATCGTTCCCTCCGGGACATCCTGGTCCACTCCTCCATCACCCGCTACACCTCAACCCCCTCCCACGGCACCTTCCCATGCAACCACAGAAGGTGTTACACCTGCCCCTTTACTTTCCCCCTCCTCATCGTCCAAGGGCCCAAACACTCTTTTCAAGTGAAGCAGCACTTCACTTGCACTTCCCTCAATTTAGTCTACTGCATTCGCTGCTCCCAAAGCGGTCTCCTCTACATTGGAGAGACCAAACGCAGACTGGGTGACCGCTTTGTGGAACACCTTCAGTCTGTCCGCAAGCATGACCCAGACCTCCCTGTCACTTGCCATTTCAATACACCACCCTGCTCTCAAGCCCACATGTCCGTCCTTGGCCTGCTGCAATGTTCCAGTGAAGCTCAACGCAAACTGAAGGAACAGCACCTCATCTTCTGACTAGGCACTTTACAGCCTTTTGGACTTAACATTGAGTTCAACAACTTCAGATCATGAACTCTCTCCTTCATCCCCACCCCCTTTCCGATTCCCCTTTTACCAATAATTTATTTTTTTTAAATATATTTTTATTTTCCCACCTATTTTTAAATCTATTGTTTTATCTCCATCTTTTCGCCCATTTCGATCCCTTCCCCCACCCCACCTCCGTCAACACCCCTTTGTCCTTTTGTCTACGACATCTTTGGCAATCTCTTCTTTGCCTTCATCTATCACTGACTCTCTATCCAGCTCTACCTGTCCCAGCCCCCTCTACCAGCTTATATTTCATCACATTTCTATATTTCTTTAGTTCTGATGAAGAGTCATCCGGACTCGAAACGTTAACTGTGTTCCTCTCCGCAGATGCTGTCAGACCTGCTGAGTTTTTCCAGCTATTTTTGTTTTTGTTTCAGATTTCCAGCATCCACAGTATTTTGCTTTTGTTTTGTTTTCCTTTTCATGTGGTTTTAAAACTGGGGATAGATCTGTCCTAAGTTAGAGAAGCCATGATAGAGCTGGTAGCTCTTTGGGTGCCTTGGTCAACAATCTTACTTCAACCAACATCACCACAAAAAAGAGACTATATGGTTATTTTTGCAGAAAGTGTTGGAAAAACTCAGTAGGTCTGGCAGCATCTGTGGAGAGAGAAAGAGTTAACATTGAGTCCAATATGACTCTTTAGACTCCTCTTCCAAAGAATTTTGTTTTGCTTTTACTTTAGTGGTTATTTTTGCAGTTTGACTTCACTGATGCAGAACAGCTGCTGTATTTGCTTACATAACAAGCCACTGGCAATAGTAACTTGTTGTGTAAAGCATTCTCTAAATATTTTCAGCTATGTGATAAGAAGTGATACAGAGGTCTTATCGAAGGCCTGACATAAGTCTCCAGTGATGCTGTTCCAACATCTTGTACTTTTGGGCTCAGTAATTTTAGAGACAACTCAATGGCTCGATCACTATTTAAGAGAAAAGTTAACCATCCCAAAATTAATTCTACAGATATAGACAAGGGAAAAAAAAATTTTGGTAACCATTTTTTTTTTAAAAGGAAGTGCCAATTGCGATAGTCAATTAGTCCTTTTTTTTAATCAAACAACATGCAAGTTCTTGAGGGGATCTTCTTGGCTATACCACTGTATGAGCAGCAAGGCTGAGCTTGGAGAGACAAGCATCAAGGCCAATTGTATCAGACCAGCGATCAGTACAAGTTATCTCAACTGTCTCATAAATTTGGCTTACAAGCTGCTAATTTGACTATTAGACCAGCTTTATCACCCCACAATTTCAGGCAGTGCTATTATTGCAACAAAGAACCAACAGCAGTTGGTTAACCAGAACATCACTATGCCGTAGCTAGGGGAATAACTAAGCTTCTGCAGTTTTCCAGGAATGGAAGCCATGTCTCCTCTAATGAGTCTTCCCTTAGCCTCCCTTGTATATGATACAGTTTTGTCCTGAGGGTAGTTTAGCTGCTTTCATATTAGTTTAATGCAGCTTCTTCCTTATGCCCAGATCTCATGCTGGACCAAAGGTAAAGCTGCTGCATTTGGGAAGGCCAGTTTTCAAAACTATTTTCCAAGTTGTTGGCTTTTAAAAATCTGATAAGTTTATCCTTGAATCTGTTGCTGGATGCACATCGTCAGCTGGGCAAAGAGATGATTGAATAGAAAGTACATTAATCACAAAGCTTCATGTCTCCTGCTGGACCATTCCAAAACTTGGAATAAGACTCCGTTTAAAAAAAAAGAACCTTTCCTCTCCCATAAAAAGTTTTAATAGTCCCAATGATGATTCTTGAACTTGGTATCATGTACCTCCATTACTGAAGTCTTGTGGCACAATGGGTAGTATCCCTGCCTCTGAGTCAGAAATTCTTGGTTCAAGTCCCACCCCAGGACTTGATGGCCAAGGAAGATGTGTTCATAACCTGCTCAAACCTGCAAATCATTCCAACACATGCCAATGTCAGGCAGTAAGAACAGGAGAGATTCCTGGTCATCCATGTAATGGAAGGAAAGTTGGAGCCTCTACCATCACTATCCATAGCTGAAGACTACAACATGCAGGTAAAAGTGCACATTGCCGCAGCAACTTTAATTCCGAGTGATCTGTAACACACCACCACAATCTCCAGTACTCGGAAATGCACGATACAATCCATGGGCTCTTAAGATTCAATTCCCTATCGTGCTGCTGGTTAATCTCAGCTGGGGTGCCGGTTGGGAATGCTATAATTGGCCTCAGTACCTGGAGAGAGAATTCAGCTTAGATCCAACTACCGTTCACAATCCAGTAGCTCACACCAACATAAGTGAAATGCCATTTTTCTCTCACTGGTTGGACAGCCAGTCTCAAAAGTACTGTTATTTAGATACATGCAGGGTCTTTACCACAGAGGAAGAAAATTGAAGGGAATTGTCCAGACACTTGGCAGTTTGAGAGGGTTTGTACAAGCCCCATGCAGATGGGGTAAAGGGTAGAAAAAAATAACGAAAGGACCACTGACCTTGAGAGATTATCACCTCAGACCCCATAAAATCATTCTTATTCAAAAGTGAAAGAAGTAAAGAAAGGCAGAGGCAACAACTGCAGAGGCTGCAGACATTGCTTAAAAGTAAAGCATTCAAAATAAAAATACCACAGCAACCCAGGAGACTTAATTGGAAAAAACTGTGTTGAGCTGAACTATGAGGAATAGTGAGAAGAACAAACACGAACTGATTCACTAACAATGGGGCTTAAATTCTTAATAATTAATATTGCTACATGGCAGACATGAGCTTTCCAGCGGTTGGTGGGATATACAAAGATTCTAGTAAGAAAGTAGTACTAACTGTCCACCCCTACTTGTCCCATGTATTTCCCAAGCTTATTATTTAAATCTGCTTCAGATGCGCCTTTGTTGAAAGTCTACTTCAGAGGGTCTGAAAGGCCAGCAATACATTCAACCAGATGTAGAACACATGCATCAGGTGGTAGGGCACAGGCAACTACCAATCAATTTGCTAGCTTGTACAGATTGATAGGCGAATCTGCTGCAAATTAAGTTTCATTGGCCCCTCACTCTCCTGATGGTGAGCTTGAGGGAGTATGGGTTTTATAGGCACTAGTTGCTTTCTGTCATTTTTCACAGAGCATTTACAGCTGCTCCAAGATAATCCAAGCTGTAATATGGAGCTGAGTTATGAGGCGCCAGGATTCCCCCAACCTCCAGCTGAAAGTGTTGTGGAGGGGGATCGCTGAGGGAACACTGGCTGCCCTGCAGCCATTTAATGCTCAATTGGCTGTTAAGAAACTTGAGGTGCCCGCCCTTCTGGATCAGGAAGCCCCATCTCAGAGAGCTGCTAGTCAGAGGCCGGCAACTCTCCGGCACTTTGGGACAGCGTTAGATCAGCATTTTGGGATCAGCATTTTGGTGTGTGTTTGGGTTCCTCACTCGGTGCCAAGCTGGCAGGCATCGACGAGGCGAGGGGGAAATGTTGGGGAGCTGGAGCTTGAGAAGTCATTGGGGGGAGAACATAAGGATTAGGAGTAGGAGTAGACAATTCAGCCCCTCGAGCCTGCCCCGCCATTCAATACAATCATGGCTGATCTCATTTTGGCCTCAACTCCAATTTCCTGCCCTCTCCCCATAACCTTTCAACCCATTGCTAATTAAAAATCTGTCTATCTCCTCCTTAAATTTATTCAGCGTCCCGCCATCCACTGCACTCTGAGGTAGTGAATTCCACAGATTCATGACCCTTTGAGAAAAGTAATTCCGCCTCATCTCTGATTTAAATCTACCACCCCTTGGCCTAAAACTATGGCCTCTCATTCTAGAATGCCCCACAAGGGGAAACATCCACTCCACGTCTACTTTGTCTATCCCCTTTAGCATCTTATATACCTCAATTAGATCTCCTCTCATCCTTCTAAACTCTAGCGAGTACAGGCCTAAACTGCTCAATCTCTCCTCATAAGACAAGCCCCGCATCTCTGGAATCAATCTAGTGAACCTCCTCTGAACCGCCTCCAATGCAACTACATCCTTCCTCAAGTAAGGGGACCAAAACTGTGTACAGTACTCCAGGTGCGGTCTCACCAATGCCTTGTACAGTTGCAACAACACTTCCCTATTTTTATACTCTATTCCTTTAGCAACAAATGCCAAAATTCCATTTGCCTTCCTTATTACCTGCTGTACCTGCACACTAGCTTTCAGCGATTCATGCACGAGGACACCCAGATCCTTCTGCACTGAAGCATTCTGAAGTTTCTCTCCATTTAAATAATAAGTCGCCTTTTTATTCTTCCGACCAAAATGGATAACCTCACACTTATCCACATTAAACTCCATCTGCCACATTTTGGCCCATTCACCTAATCTGTCCATATCCATTTGTAAATTTCTTATTTCTTCATTGCAACTTACTTTCCCACCTATTTTGGTGTCATCTGCAAATTTACCTATAGTACCTTCTATCCCTGAATCCAAGTCATTAATATAGATTGTAAATAGTTGGGGCCCAAGGACTGAACCCTGTGGCACCCCATGAGTTACAGCTTGTCATCCAGAAAAAGACCCATTTACCCCAGCTCTCAGCTTTCTGTTGGTTAGCTAATCCTCTATCCAAGCTAATATATTACCCCTAACTCCGTGTGATCTTACCTTGTGTATTAAGAAAGGGCAACCTGGGGGTAAAACCTTGGGGGGCTCCCTCCAATGGGTCCAGAGGGTTCATTAAGGAGTAACACCACCAGCCTACGCAGGGAGACCTGCTGGGTTGGGTGCTTGGCAAAAGCCAGCTAAACTTCAGCAGTGACAGGATGAGGTCCTTAAGTGAGAATTAATTGCTCACACAAGGCTGCCCAACACCACCCTGCTGCTGGTATAATTGCAGTGGGAACAGGGGAGGGCAGGTAGGCAGGCCACCCACTGGATTTAACGAGCCTCCCCGTCTTCAAACCCATCGGCAGGGGAGCATAAAATCCAGACTATGTGCTTGTTCCAGCTGAATTCCTGAATACTTGCCAAAAAAAAGGTTAATGGTAGTATTGCTATTGAGCGTTAAATGGATGCGAGGCAGCCAGTGTTTGCCTCAGCGAACTCCCCAGCCCTCCCAATGCTATTGCTGCTTGTTGAGACCAGCTAACTCCATGCAAACTAGGGATGGAACATGGGGCTTTCTCATTCTGTGTGGTTCAGCGGCACACCAGTAAATGCATTTTCCCACCAACTACAGTAAATTATATAGCATCTCTGATGCTGAAAATGTCTGAACATATTTTACATGGATGGGGAGAGGGAAAAAGAAAAAAATAAATGCAAGGAATAAAGGAGTAGATGCTAAGCCGCTGTTCCAGACTGTACCTTTGAGTAGGTATTGTCTCTCTCTCTTCCTTCTCCCAAAATGCATCATCTCATACCTCTGCATTAAAATCCATTTGCCTCTTGTCTGCCCTTTCTGCTAACCTATCTACATCCTCACTGTTTGCCACTCCTCCAAGTTTGGTATCACTGGCAAATTTTGAAGTTTTATTCTGTATTTAATACCCAAGTCATTTATGTATCTCAAAAAAAAAGTGGTCCTGTCACAGCCTCTTAGGAAACACTGTCTACCATTCTCTCATCAGAAAGGCAACCATTTACCTCAACTTCCTTAAGCCAATTTTTTATCCAAGTTGACACTGACCCCTCCTATTCCACGAGCCTCAATTTTGTTAACTAGCCTTTTATGTAGCACTTTGTTAAATGCTTTCTTAAAAATTCATACAGACAACATCCATAGCAATCCCTTCAATCTTGCACCATCAAAAATTCAACTAGTCAAACGTGATCTGCCTTTCACAAATTACTTTAATAAACTCAAACCTCTGCCATCTTCGCTTCTACTTATATTTTCTAAGCATCCTCTTTCTTAGTAAGCACCGATACAAAGTACTCATTAATTATTCTGGCCTCAACCTGTGCCTTTAAGCATATATTATCCTCTTTGTCCCTAATAGGCCCCATCTAGCCTCTTACTACTCTCTTACTATTTACATTCTCGATGATGATTTTAGATTACCTTTTAAGTTAACTGCTATTCTATTCTCATTCTCTTTTTGACAGTCTTATTTTCTTCTTCACTTCTCCTCTCAACTTAGTTCTTATTTGAAGAATTCACCTGACGTTGACCACACACCCTCTTGCCCTTCCCACTTGTTGGAATGTACCTAGCCTGTACCTGCAACATCTGTTCCTTACTGTTCCATTACAGTTTTTCCAGTCATGCTTTGGTTCCATTTTAACCTGGCTCGATCCCCTCTCAATAGCCTGATTGCACTTAATATGGCAGGCCCTCCCCAAAGGTGGTAACACAGGGCTCTTGCTGGCCCACAAAATTCCTGTCGCCTGGATTAAGTGTCAGCCAGATGTCTCTAATTAACAGTTTTAAATCAGATTAACAGAAATCTACAGGCATCAGAGGCATACAATGAAGAGAATTTATGGCATCAATATCTTAAGTTATGAGCAAATATTTTAGGAAGGAGAGTATGGATGAATGAAATGATGTGCTATCGGAGAAGCATAGTCAATCCAGTAGCTGGAACCGGACAAAGTGGTATTCTGCTTCTTGTATGTCATAACAGCTTGAGATAACAGGATTTGTTGATACATTATGGGAACATGCATACAGAATGTTGGACTGGCTTCATTCAGTTGAGTCTAGGAGGAGGTCGCTTCCACAGCATTCTCATTTAACCAATCCCTGGCAGAGATGGAGAGGGGTCAAGGGCATTCCCATACAACTAAAGATTAAAATACTCTGCATAGGTGGGGGCTGAAAGTAGTGACAGATAGAGGAAGTTCCCTTCCTAAAGTTAGGGCTGATTAGATTAAAGGATTAGTTTATAAATTTATTCTCGCGATGTAGGCATTGTTGGCAAGGCTTTGATTTATTGCTAATCTCAAGTTGTCCAGTAAAACTTGAGTGGCTTGTCAAGACACCATATAGGGTAGTTAAAAATCAACTGCATTTCTGTGAGAATGGAGTCACATATAGAATTAGAGCAGATTTGCTTCCCTAAGGATAGTAGTGAACAAATTGGGTTTTTAATAGCAATCTGATAGCTTAGTTTTTAGTAATATTAGTTTTTTTTAATTGAGATTTTTTAAACTGAATTGAATTTCATTGAAATCTGTTTGATCATATATTGCATATAAAATAAAAGCTAACTTTCAGGTCTAACAATTGGCCTTGTCTCACAAGAGTGTTTAACAGTCCACCTTCCGCAAGGTAGGTGAAATACCAAAGACATAGGTGCATGATTCCAGTATCCACAATGAGGGGTTTTACTGTTATGACCCACGGTTTATCCTAGATAATGGGCAGCAAAGGAAGATTCCTTATCATAGAGGATAGA
This sequence comes from Cetorhinus maximus, assembly GCF_964194155.1. Classification (NCBI taxonomy): domain Eukaryota; kingdom Metazoa; phylum Chordata; class Chondrichthyes; order Lamniformes; family Cetorhinidae; genus Cetorhinus; species Cetorhinus maximus. The sequence continues at coordinate 140,433,967 of NC_135882.1, read as the reverse complement.
GAGTCAGCTTACATGGGTGTTTCATGAAATTAACAGACCAACAGACTACCTAAGGCAGCCCCAAAATCTGTATCAGTTGTAAAACAACCAGCATCATGACCTGTCTATAGTGGACCAGTCCAGATAGGTTCCTAGACCATTTAAAGTCATGGATCCCATTGTACTCAATTGAAGCATTACAGGATTAACTCCTTGTCATTGACTTCATGAAGCAGCCAGCAGTAATGAAACATAACAATCAAGGTAGCAGAAAATAATTCCAATTTTTAAAGTATAAGTGAAAATTTTTATGTACAGTTCCCCGAAAGACATTAGAAGAAAAAAAATCCTCCAGTACTTTCCTCACCTTAACACAAAATCACAGGCTTATACCAGGGAAAGGCCGTGCTATCCAATGGACTGTGCACAATTTCTATTATCACAGACTCTTCCCCAATTCATTTAACTTTGAGGGAAGTAACCACAGGCTTACTTACAGCTCTTCAATCTCCCTCAGGAGACTGAGCAAGCAAAGAGATGGAGGATATAACACAAGAACCCATGAGAAATGATTTAATCTCTTGAGTGAGCTGAGCTGATAATTCATGAGCAGCAAAGTGGGATGCAAACCATGTTCCACAAGTCTGCACAACATACCATATGTTAAATTAAGTGGGTGAAGAACTAAATGTAACGTTAATTAGTTAATGAGGGAAAAGAAAAGAGATGAATTTAATAGTGCATAGTATTCCTCTGTGAGTCTAGTTCAGCTCAAGGCAATGCAAGTTCTAATATTCTTATGAGATATAGGTTCAGATTGATGCTTGTTCAGGGGCAGAATCCCAATCCATGAGTTGCTCAAGGGGCTGCTCACAGTGATACTGCAATATATTGCATCACAGATGGGTGAGTGGCAATATATTGCATCACAGATGGGTGAGTGGCCATGATTCTTCCCAAATTTCAAACATGTCACTGGAGGGGCAGTAAAGAGAAAAAAAAAGCAACCATGGGACAATAACTTTATTTTTATAAAGGGTGATTTCACTTGCTTTGTGGGAGCTTTGATAATCAACCACACATTCGAATAGCATTTCCTCGCCATCTTCTGCTGAGGGAAGGGAAATAGAATGGGAATAGTTTGATCAAGATCCCAGAATCAGGTAGATTGCAAGTGTTGTTATATAGAGGAAAATAAAATGTTTGAGGACAACAGATGAAGCTGGAATTGCAAACGGCCTGGTCCATACTTGCGATTTCATGATGAAATAAAGGTAAAACTAGAGAGGAGGACCCAAGAATTACATAAATACTTCATTAAATTGATTTTCAAAGGAAAACTGTCCCTTGTAATTACAATATAATGCGAGGTTACCTGTTTCATGTACTTCTAATTTAATATTTAACATGTTAAAAATCTGCGTAAATCATGTTAAAAACTTTAAGGTATTGAGTTAGCTTCCCTATCAGTGACATCAGTGAGTAGCTGGTGAGTCTTCCCTTTTTTTTAAATAGTAAGGCTAATTAGTATTATTAAGGTTAATTATCTAATAGATAGGGGAATAGCAGGCTGCTCTGAACCTCTGGAGTGCACATCTCATGCTAAGAGAATACCAGGACCTGGATAACCATATGTGCAGAAAGTGTCATCAGTTGCAGCAGCTCAAGCTTCGGTATTTGGAGCTAGAGCATCAGCTCGCGTCACTACGGTGCATCTGAGAAGTTGAGAGCTTCATGGATAGCACATTTATGGACATGGTCACCACGCAGCATAAGAGTACGCAGGGAAAGAGGGAATGGGTGACCAGACAGTCAGGAAGAAACAGGCTAGTAGTGCAGGAATCCCCTGAGTGCATCTCACTTTCCAACCAGTATTCAGTTAAAAATACTGATGAAAACATTGGTTCATCTGGGGAGTGCAGCTAAAGCAAACTTGGCAGCACCAAGGTTGCTCCAGCTGTACAGGGTGGTGGTGAGTAGGGGGGGGGTCACAAAGAGAACTGGAAGAGCAATAGTGATATAGATTCAATAGCTAGGGAACAGACAGGTGTTTCTGTGGCCGCAGACATGAATCCAGGATGGCTTTTGCCAGGTCAAGGGTATCACTGAATGACTGCACAGCACCCTGAGGGGGAAGTGTGAAAAGCCAGTAGTCATGGTCCACACTGGTGCAAATGACGCAGGCAAAAAGACGGATGTGGTCCTGAAGTCAGACTTTAGGGAGCTAGGTAGGAAATTAGCAAGCAGGATCTCAAAATAGTAATCTCTGGATTACTCCCGGAACCACATGCAAGTATAAAAATAGGAGGATAAAGCAGATGAATGTGTGGCTGGAAAGATGTTGCAGGGAGGAGGGCTTTAGATTCCTTATATATTGGGACCAACTCTGAGCGAGATGGGATCTGTACAGGCTGGATAGGTTGCACCTAAACAGAGCAGGATCCAATTCCTTGCAGAGCATTTTGCTAATGCTGTTGGAGAGGGTTTAAACTAACTTATCTGAGGTAAGGGAACCAGGAAGTAATATCAGAAAGCAATACTGAGATGCATAGAATACTGGGAGCAACAGATAGTCCTAGAGTAGAAATATTAAGTTATTCCGTGGATTCAGAGTAAGAGGGAAAGTTTAAATTAAGGTTACTGTGTACATATGTGAATGCACAGAATGTGATAAATAAGGTTGGTGATTTATAGGTGCAAATTGCCATGCGGAAATATGATTCTGTGGCTGTAACAGAGACCTGGCCTGCTCCTTCCCCTAATTCTTGTGTTGATTAGGTATTAAATATTCCAGGAAACAAGGTGTTCAAGAAAGATAGGAAAGGGGGAGGATGGCACTATTAATTATGGGAAACATTGCAATGCTGGAGAGAGAGGACGTCCTAGAGGGGTCAAGGACAGAATCTATTTGCCTTGAACTAAGGAACAAGAAAGGTGCAATTACATTGCTCGGTGTGGGCTACAGGCCACCAAACAGCCGGAAAGATGTAGAGGGACAAATCTGCAAGGAAATTACAGAAAGCTGCAAGAATTATATAGTAGTTATAATGGGGGATTTTATACCATTACTATCCTAGTCTATATTTGGATAATTAAAGGGCAGAAAGGCACAAAAGTTCCCAAAGTGTGTTCAGGAAAACATTCTACAACAATACGTTTCCAGTTCAACGAGAAAGGAGGCACTGCTAGACCTGGTTCTTGGGAATGAGATGGGACAAGTGGATCAAGGGTGAGTAGAGGAACATTTAAGGAATAGTGATCATTGTCATATGGTTTTGTTTGGCTATGGAAAAGGACAAGGAATTATCCAGGCTAAGAATAGTTAACAGGGGGAAAGCTAACTTCAATGGAAGTTGAAAGGATCTAACTCAGATAAATTGGAATCCAAGGTTGGCAGGCAAAACAGTAACTGAACAATGGGCTGACTTTAAAGGAGAGGTAGTCTGGCCATAGTCAAGGTATATTCTCACAAAGGAGAAAGATAGGACAAACAAATCCAGAGCTCTGGATGACGAAAGAGAAATGCTTACAACAGATGGCATAAAATGACAGATAATACAACCAAGAAGCAGGATGAATATAGAGGGTTCAGAGGAAAATTGAAAAAGCAAATAACAGAAACTGAGTACAAAAAGAGACTGGCAGTTAACACAAAAGGGAAAACAAAAGTATTCTATAGGCATATAAATAGTAAACGGGTGGTAAAAGGAGGAGTTGAGCTGACTAGGAACCAAAATTTGGATTTATGCAGGGAGGTAGCGGTCTTGGCTGAGGTATTAAATGCACTCTTCGCATCTGTCTTTACCAAGGAAGATGATCCTACCTAGGTCATAGTGAAAGAGGAGGTAATTTAGGCACTTGATGGGTTTAAAATTGACAAGGTGGTGGTATTTGACAGGCTGTCTGTACTTAAAAGTTGACTAGGACAGGCTGAGATGCATTCAAGGATACAAAGGGAAGTGAGAATGGAAATTGCAGATGGACTGGCCATAATTTTCCAGTCTTCCTTAGGCTCAGGGGTGGATTCACAGGGCTGGGGAATTGCAAATGTTACGCCCTTGTACAAAAGGGGTGTAAAGATGAACCCAGCAACTCCAGGCCAGTCAGTTTAACCTTGGTCGTGGGGAAGCTTCTAGAAATGATAATTCGGGACAAAATTAATAGTCACTTGGGTAAATATTGGTTAATTAAGGAAAGCCAGCACAGTTAAAGACAAATCATTTATCACTAACTTGGAGTTTTTTTTTTACATTTATGGGATTTGGGCGTCACTGGCTGGGCCAGCATTTATTGATGAAGTAACAGAGAGGGTATTGCTATTGATATGATATAGATGGATTTCCAAAAGGCATTTGATAAAGTGCCGCACAATAGAGCCATGAGCAAAGTTAGAGCTCATAGAACGAAAGGAACAGTAGTAACATGGATTCCAAATTGGCTGACAGGAAACAAGAGAGCAGTGGTTAATGGATGTTTTTCGGACTGGAGGAAGGTTTATCAGTGAAGTTCTCCAGTGGTCGGTATTCGGATCCCTGCTCTTCCCGATAGATATTCATGACCTAGACTATGGTGTGCAGTGCACAATTTCAAATTCGGGGACCATTCAAAATTTGGAAGGATTGTGAACTCTGAGGAGCGAGTGTAGAACTTCAAGCTTCTGGGATGAAAGTTGTATGAGAAAAGGTTAAGCAGGCTGGGACTTTACTCACTGGAGTTTAGAAGAATGAGAGGTAATCTTATTGAAACATAAAAGATTCCGAGGAGGCTTGATAGGGTGGATGCTGAGAGGATGTTTCCTCTCATGGGGGAATCTAGAACTACAGGCAGAGTTTAAAAATAATTGGCTTCCATTTGACTGAGATAAGGAGGAGTTCCTCCTTTCAGAGTCATTAGTCTCAGGAATTCTCTTCCACAGAGATCAATGGAGCCTGATTCATTAAGTGTGTTCAAGACTGAGTTAGATAAATTTTTGATTAACAATTCAAGGATTATAGGGGACAGGCAGGAAAGTGGAGTTAAGGCCACAATCAGATCAGCTATGATCTTCTTGAATGGCGGAGTAGGCTCATGGCCTACTCCTGCTCCTATTTCTTATGAACTTATGAAAAGGATATAGACAGGTTGGTGAAGTGGGGGAACAAGCGGCAGATAAAATTTAATGCAGAGAAATGTGAAGTGATTCATTTTGGAAGAAAGAATGCAGAGACACAATATAAAATCAAGGGTACAATTCTAAAAGGGGTGCAGGAGCAGAGGGACCTAGGTGTATACATGTATAAATCATTGAAGGTAGCAGGACAGGCTGAGTCTAGTTTTTAAAGCATATGGCATCCTAGGCTTTATTAATAGGGACATAGAGTACAAATGCAAGGACGTCATGTTGAACCTGTATAAAGCACTGGTGTGGCCTCAATTGAAGCAGTGCATTCAGTTCTGGGTGCCACACTTTAGGAAAGATGTGAAGGCATGAGAGAGGGTGCAAAAAAGATTCACGAGAATGGTTCCAGCGATGAGGAATTTCAATTATGTAGGTAGGTTGGAGAAGTTGAGACTGTTTTTCTTGGAGAACAGAAGATTAAGAGGAGATTTGATAGAGGTATTCAAAATGAAGATGGGTCTGGACAGAGTAGATTGGGAAAAACTGTTCCCATTGATGGGGAGATTGAGAATTAGAGTGCACAGAATTAAGTTAGTTGGCAAAAGAAGTAATGGTGCCATGTGAAAAAACCTTCTCCACGCAGAGCGTGCTTAGGATCTGGATCAAGCACTGCCTGAGAGTGTGGTGGAGGCCGATTCAGTCGAGGCATTCACGAGGGAATTGAACAAACATCTTAAAAGAAAGAATGTGCAGGGCTACAGGGAAAATGGAAAGGGAGCAGCACTTCATAGAGCCAGCACAGACAAGACAGGCTGAACGGCTTCCTTCTATGCTGTAACCATTCTATGATTCTGTGTTGCATGTATATCCCAACTTTAGATCTAGCCATACATAAAAAAAAGATCCATCACTGCTTTCTCGGGTGCTTCTGATTTCTCAGCAAACAGTTAAAACACAAAACCTTCCGTACCGCTGCATTTACGTCACAGTCTCTCAAGGATACAGCACAGGGTGATGGACATCCAAATAATTAAAATCAGGAGATAAACTCAGTATTGGGTATTTAAAATTATTTTCAATTCTATCAGGTTCAGATCGCAGTTGAAGTGTCCTCATTTATTGATCATTTCAGGACAGTTGGTTGCTTTACCTGATTTCACAGCGCTCCTTGCGCTTGTGACTCCACTTTTGACAGGATTAGCATAGCTTTTAGAAAGTTTGTTGGCAGATACACTGTACAGCACGCCCCCGATGCAGCGCATGCCTTTCATTTTCCATCTCTGCTGAAGGAATCTATAATTGCTGCTCAGTCTCGCTCGGTTCAGGAGCGGTGACCTGCAAGGAAAGAAAGGAGAAAGCCTCAACAAAACGAGAATGGGATGGGATCCTGGTGAAAAACCAGTTCCAACGAAAATTACCTTTATCAGTCTCCATTGATCTGTGCCTCTAGCACAGTTTCTTTTTATCCATTTAAACTCAAGATTTTGCTGCTATTGCAGGACATGGAAAAGAAAATGACAGCATGTAGTAAGAAGCTAATTACTATCTACATTCATACTGCTGCAAATTATCTTTCAGAAAAATGAACAGCAAGTGCAGGATGAAACAGAACACTTGATTCACACTACAGACCCATCTCGGTCATTACAAATGCTGTATGTCAATACCATTTATAAAAAAACATAACATAAGAAATAGGGACAGTTGTGGGGCTTTTTTTTATTCATTCATGCGACGTAGGTTTCATTGGCAGGGCCAGCTTTTATTGCCCATCCCTAATTGCCCTTGAGAAGGTGGTGGTGAGCTGCCTTCTTGAACTGTTGCAGTCCTCGTAGTGTAGATACACCCACAGTGCTGTTAGGAATGGAGTTCCAGGATTTTGACCCAGCAACAGTGAAGGAATGGCAGTGGTCGTGGGTTTGGAGGGTGCTGTCGAAGAAGCCATGGTGAATTCCTGCAATGCATCTTGTAGATGGTACACACTGCTGCTACTGTGCGTCGGCGGTGGAGGTAGTGAATGTTTGTGGATATGGTGCCAATCAAGTGGGTTGCTTTGTCCTGGACGGTGTCAAGCTTCTTGAGTGTTGTAGAAGCTGCACTCATCCAGGCAAGTGGGGAGTATTCCATCACACTCCTGACTTGTGCATTGTAGATGGTGGACAGGTTTTAGGGAGTAAGGAGGTGGGTTACTCGTCGCACGATTCGTAGCCTCTAACCTGCTCTGGTAGGCAGAGTGTTTATATAGCTAGTCCAGTTCAGTTTCTGGTCAATAGGAAGCCCCAGGATGTTGATATTGGGGGATTCAGTGATGGTAATGCCATTGAACATCAAGGGGTGATGGTTGGATTCTCTCTTGTCAGAGATGGTCATTGCCTGACACTTGTGTGGCACGAATGTGACTTGCCACTTGACAAACCAAACCTGGATATTGCTAAAGTCTTGCTGCATTTGGACATGGACTGCTTCAGCACCTCTGGAGTCGCGAATGGTGTTGAGCATCGTGCAATCATCAGTGAACATCCCCACTTCTGACCTTATGATGGAAGGAAGGTCATTGATGAAGCAGCTGAAGATGGTTGGGCCGAGGACACTACCCTGAGGAACTCCTGCAGTGATGTCCTGGAGGGGAGATGACTGACCTCCAACAACCACAACCATCTTCCTTTGTGCTAAGTGTGACTCCAAACAGTGGAGAGTTTTCCCTGATTCCCATTCACTCCAGTTTTGCTAGGGCTCCTTGATGCCACACTCGGTCAAATGCAGCCTTGATGTCAAGGACAGTCACTCTCGCCTCATCTCGGGAGTTCAGCTCTTTTGTCCATGTTTGAACCAGGGCTGTAATGAGGTCAGGAGCTGACTGGCCCAGGCGGAATTCAAATTGGGCGTCAGTGAGCAGATTATTGATAAGCAAGTGCCGCTTGATAGCACTGTTGATGAGCTATTCCATCACTTTACTGATGATGAAGAGTAAACTGATGGGACAGTAATTGGCCAGGTTGAATTTGTCCTGCTTTTTGTGTACAGGACTTCCCTGTACACAATTTTCCACACAGTTGGGTAGATGCCAGCCTTGTAGCTGTACTGGAACAGCTTGGATGGAGGCGCGGCAAGTTCTGGAGCACAAGTCATCAGCACTATTGCCGGAATATTGTCAGGGCCCATTACCTTTGCAGTATCCAGTGCCTTCAGCCGTTTCTTGATATCACATAGAGTGAATCGAATTGGCTGAAGACTGGTATCTGTGATGCTGGGGACCTCTGGAGGAGGCCGAGATGGATCATCCACTCGGCACTTCTGGCTGAAGATTGTAGCAAATGCTTCAGCCTTACCTTTTACATTGATGTGCTGGGCTCCCCCATCATTGAGGATGGGGATATTTGTGGAGCCTCCTCCTCCAGTGAGTTGTTTAATTGTCCACCACCATTCACGACTGGATGTGGCAGGACTGTGAAGCTTAGATCTGATCCATTGGTTGTGGGATCGCTTAGCTCTGTCTATCACTTGCTGCTTATGCTGTTTGGCACACAAGTAGTCCTGTGTTATAGCTTCACCAAGTTGACACCTAATTTTAAGCTATGTCTGGTGCTGTTCCTGACATGCCCTCCTGCACTCTTCATTGAACCAGGGTTGATCCCCTGGCTTGATGGTAATGGTACAGTGGGGGATATGCCAGGTTACAGATTGGGGTTGTATACAATTCTGCTGCTGCTGCTGATGGTCCACAGCGCCCCATGGATGCCCAGTCTTGAGTTGCCAAATCTGTTCAAAATCTATCCCACTTAGCACGGTGGTAGTGCCACACAACACGATGGAGGATATCCTCAATGTGAAGGCGGGACTTCGTCTCCACAATGACTGTTGTCATAGACAGATGCATCTGCGGCAAGCAGGTTGGTGAGGATGAGGCGAACTATGTTTTTCTCTCTTGTTGGTTCCCTCACCACATGCTGCAGTCTAGCAGCTATGTTATTTAGAACTCAGCCAGCTCAGTCAGTAGTGGTGTTACTGAGCCACTCTTGGGTGATGGACATTGAAGTACATTCCGCGCCCTTGCCACCCTCAGCGCTTCCTCCAAGTGGTGTTCAACATGGAGGAGCACTGATTCATCAGCTGAGGGAGGGCAGTATGTGGTAATCAGCAGGAGGTTTCCTTGCCCATGTTTGCCCTGATGCCATGAGACTTCATGGGGTCCGGAGTTGATGTTGAGGACTCTCAGGGCAACTCCCTCCCGGCTGTATACCACTGTGCCGCCACCTCTGCTGGGCCTGGCCTGCCGGTGGGACAGGACATACGCAAGGATGGTGATGGTGGTGTCTGATATTATCTATAAGGTACAATTGCGTGAGGATGGCTATGTCAGGTTGTTGCTTGACTAGGTTAATGCCAGGTGGTCCGTCCAGTTTCATTCCTTTTTTGTGACTTTGTAGCCGTTTGGTACAACTAAGTGGCTTGCTAGGCCATTTCAGAGGGCATTTAAAAGTCAACCACATTGCTGTGGGTCTGGAGTCACCTGTAGGCCAGACTAGATGAGGACGACAGGTTTCCTTAGGCTTTTACAACAATCGATAATGGTTTCATGGTCATCATCAGGCTTTTAATTTTAGATTTTTATTGAATTCAAATTCCACCATCTGCTGTGGCAGGATTCAAACCGGGTCCCCAGAGCATTACCCTAGGTCTCTGGATTAATTGTCCCGCAACAATACCACTATGCCATCACCCATTTGGTCTTTCAAGTCTGCTTTGCCATCCAACAAAACCATGGCTGATCTTCTATCTCCCCCCACAATCCCCACATCCCTTAATTACCTTAGTACTCAAAAGTCTATTGATCCCAGCCTTGAATATATTAAATGACTGAGCACCCACAGCTCTCTAAGGTACAAAATTCCAAAGTTTCACAAGGATTGAGTGAAGAAATTTCTCCTCATCGCAGTCTTAAATGGCCAACGCCTTATTCTGAGCCATTTTCCCCCATGTCAGCCAGGGGAAGTATCTTCTCAGCATCAACCCTGTCAAGCCCCTTAAGAATTTTATATATTTAAATTAGACCACCTCTCGTTCTAAACTCCAAGGAATATAGGCCCAGTCTACTAAATCTCTCCTCAAAGGACAATCCCCTCATCCCCATCTAGTGGACTTTTGCAGCATTTCCTGTAAGGCAAGTATATCCCTCCTTAGTTAAGGAGACCAAAGCTACACACAGTACTCCAGGTGTGGCATCACCAATGTAATAAATGTAGCAAGAATTCTTTACTCTTATCCTCCAATCCCATTGTACCAAAAGCTAAAGGATGCATTTTTCCCCTCTGACTGAAACCTCCATTCCTAATATATTTATCAGAATTTGTCCTCATCTTCACACAACAAGCACCATTTTTAGCTGAAAAGGTGAAGAGGTAACAATCAACCTGCCTTCGTTTGCTCAGAGACCAGATACTGGGATGCTCATTGAGTGAAGCTTTGGCTCAACTTCATACTGATTCCCCTTCCTTTTGTCATCAGCATTCGCATAACAGTATGGCTGAGGTCAAACTTCCAGTGCATGAGAAAGCCACTTCAAAAATTTCAAAACAGCTTTTGTTAAAAATAAAATTCTTTATTGCAGATAATATCAAGGAATTCTGACAGTATAAGGATTGACATCTGTGGAGTACAGCTAAGCAGTGAGCAGTACCTACACTAATGCAATGCATTGGCTGACAGGTGCAACTAACCTGCTATGTCAATAAGACATGAAAATAAATCAAACTGTATGTATCAAAAAATTCTTTTTTGGTATTTTTGTATGAGCTTCTGCTGAACCACAAAATGGCTGCTACAGGTCTGGCTGCTACAGGTCACATGATTCAAGATTGGCCATCTGTTTTGGAAGATTCTAACAGGGTTTACAAGAAGAGTTCCATTCCCATCCTTGTGGAATCTCACACCCCATCATAAGGCCACACCATAATCACGAAACTCGACAACAAACAGATGAACTGAGTCCCCCAGCCAGGACGATAGCAAAGACAGAGACAGCGAAACTCGTTATACTGGAAGTAGTATTAACAGCCACCATTTCGCTCCTAAGAGAAACAATGGATTTTGGCCAGGAACACAGAAACTGCTTGCAAGGCTGCAATTAACTCATTAATGGGTCATGTCACATGACCCCATGCTTCTAGCCTTTTGGATCATTTTAATATTACATTTCTAGCCTCTCAGCTCAGACTGCTGACTTAACACCAACTGGAAAGAACTCCAGCAGAACTCCTGGCTGACCAAGCAGCCAGCCACCATCTCTCAACTCCTCGAAGCTTGTTTGATTTTAAAAGTCTCTGATCATCGCCTGCCAAGTGGTCTAAGCACAGAAAGCCCATTGTGCTGCGTCATTTGTTTCAAGGATTTTCGTGTTGCTGTCTCCAACCAGAGACTGATCTGGACTGAACACCGCCATGAAGTAAGCACCCACTGGACTTTGACTTCTAGAACTCTGGAAATCACATGAACTGATATTAATTTCTGTGGTTCTTTTACTGTTGTTGCCTATAGTTGTAAATCTTCCTCTTTTCTATCCCTCCTTTGTGTGCACGTGTGTGTGTGTGTGTGTGTGCGCCACACACGCATGATTTATGTGAATAAACTAACTAACTAATAATTAACTCTGAGTTAATCATAACAGAAATTTGCTGAGAGTTACTATTAGATTGGATCACTCAAACTGAGGGTTTGGGGAAACATGCCACAGCCTACTTTAAAAATAATTCAAAACCACCTCTGCTTATGGACAGACGGGGAAGGGGTGAAGAAGTTCAGCTTCTCTCCTTTCTTGTCCGTAACAAACCCCAAATGTGTGAAGGAGCTGGATTATCAGCAGAGCCTTTGATGCCTACAATGGAGTAGTTGGGAGGAGCTAGAAAGAACTTTAAATTTACAAAGCACCTTTCACCTTCTCAGGAGATCCCTAAACACTTCATGGTCAATTACTCACTTTTGAATTGCAATCATTATTGTTTAGTACTCAAACATGCCAGCCAGTATGCAGCCAGCAAGGCCCCACGAACAGCAATGCAATAAATGACCAATTAATCTCATTTGGCAGTATTGTTTGAGGTATGATTTCTAGCCTGGACAATGGATAAGCTTGCTGTTTTCCTTTGAAAAAATGCCATAGGGTTTCTTTTTTTCAGAAAAACAGGACCTTGGTTTAATGTCTCAATAAAAAAAGCCAATCTCCAACAACGTGGCATTCGGTCAGTACTGTACTGAAGTATCAGGCAAGACTGTATGCTCAAAATACCATACTGAATCTTGAACCCACAACCTTCCACCTCAGAGCTAAACAGACACACTAAAGTGATGCTAATCCAGTGCAAACATTAATCCAGCAACAGTCAGTAAGAGTGCTACCTGAAGAACCCAGTGAACTGACCGCGTAAGGGAATGCAGTCACATTAATAGATACACCAACACAATGTCAGCTGGGAGAACTTGATGTCCAAGGGAGCTACATTTAACAAGTCTTGGGTAGCATTCTAAAAGGATTCAAGGCTTGCTGTTCTGAAATCTTGAATCAGCTGATGAAATGTTTAAGTAAGTCATAACAGAAAATATGTTTCCAGGTTTGATTTGCATCTATGCTCAGTTAGCTGAGATTAGCTGTACTGGCAATAAGTGTGCCACTATTGGCCTTTAAAATGTCAGCTTCGGCTCAGTCATAGCTCTTTTGTCGGAGTCAAAAGGTCTTGCGCTTAAACCTCACTGAGACGGAGCACGTAATCTAGATTAACAGTTCAGTGCAGCACCAAGTGAGCAGTGCACTGTTAGAGGTGCAATCTTTCAGATGAGACATTAAACTGAGGCCACCATCCGTCCTGTTAAGTGGATGTACTATTCTAAGTCAATATTAGAGCAGGAGCAAGGAAGCTCTCCTGATGTCTGGGCCAAGATTCATACCTTCATCATCATTAAAAAATAGGTCCTATGTACATAGTTCTTCTCCATTTCCAGGCACTACTGCCCCATTTCAGGTTTGGGGGGAGAAGGTCTCAAAATCCATATGTGTGCGGGTGGACAGCAGGCAAATTGAATTGCACACCACCATTCACTATATAGGTTCACACTTGAAAATTTGTCTTTTGGTACAATGCTAGAGGGCTGCCAGCTCCATGGAGATCCAACATGAGTTAGCCACTCCATGAGGAGGCAGGAAAGAAAGCTGGCAATGAAAATTAATGCAGATTTATTAGTACAAGTGAAAAGCTCCCATATATGCAAATAATATACACCATTCAGATGAGGCATTAAACTAAAGCCCTGTCTGCACTAATAGATGGGTGCAAAAGATCCCAAGGCATTACTCTAAGGATGGGAGAGAATTCCCAGTGCGCAACAAATATTCATCCTTCAACTAACACTATTAAATCAGATTATCTGGTCATTTATCTCACTGCTCTTTGTGGGACCTTGTGTGAAAATTGGGTGCTGCATTTCCTACACTATAATAGTGGCTCCATCTCAAAAGCATTTTATCGGTTGTAAACCTAAGAGTAAGAATAAGCCATTTCAGCCCCTTGGACCTGCTCGACCATTCAATTAGGTCATGGTTGATCTGTATTTCAACTATTTACCTGCCCTAGTTCCACATCCTTTAATATCGCACCCAACAATAATCTACTAATCTTTTAATCTCTGTTTTGAAAATTTAAAATTGATTTATCCTCAACAGCCTTTTTGGGTCAGTGGGGAAGATGAGGAGTTCCAGATTTCCACGGCACTTTGTGTGAACCTGCCATCACTCGTGGTCAGCCTAGCTACAATTTAAGGTTATTCCCTGCTCTTGGCTCCCCCATTAAGAGGAGAAGTTTCTATCCATCCAACCTAACAAATCCTTTAATCATCTTAACATTTCAATTAGCTTACCCAATAATCAAGGGAATACAAGCCTAGTTTATGTAAACTGTACTTATAATTTAGCCCATTTAGCCTTGTTACCCTATTAAACTCAAGTACGTTTCACAAAATATCATTAAATGCAAATACAGCTCCATATAATTACAAGCTGATAACACTAGGCAAGTCAGAAACATCAACCGACAGCATGAAACATGAAAAAGTCAGTAAAATGTCTTGTCAGCAACTCCCACAAAGATATTAAATTGGATCAATTCAATTATGAATACAGCCGAATTAAAAGAAATTCTTCACTGCAGAAGCAGAAAACTGACAAAGCTTGACGCAAAATGAAGTCACTTTGGAAGTTCTGCAAATGACAGCATATCATGGGATGAAGAATTTGAGCATCCAATTCCAGCATATGATAGATTGATGGGGCATGACGAGGAGATTCCACAGAGGTTCCTAGTAGGACGGAAGTGCCATCCCAAGAAGAATTATCAACTGGTCTGAACAGGATAGTGAAACTGAGTGGGAACAGAATATATTATTCATGCATTATTGCAACTAATGTATGGCACTCTTCATTTCCTTTATTACATATTAAGGGGAGTTTAAACTTGCTGTTCACATGACAAAATATAATGGATAGTTATAAGTTATTACAAGTCAGCTAATAAAGGGGTTCTGCTGTTCGTTATGTGTTAGGGATAGCTGGGAGCTGGTTACACAAAATCTAATTGAGGGGTTCAGATGGCTTTTTATATACGATTATTTAATATACAAAGTAATAGATAGACACCTCAAAAAGTGAATTAAAGAATGTAATCTAATCCAACTATAGGTATTATGAAGACACGAGATAACTGGAAGTAACTGCAAGGCAGCAATCTAATTTAGAGATTGAGATGGTTTACAAATAATTTATAAAATTCATGGTTATATGTCTTCCGACTGGCATTTTGGACGTCAGTAGATAATATTACATTTCCTATGATTGCCATGATTGTTGCAGCTAACAAATGGTATTACCTTATGATTTTCCTTACTGCAGAAGCTGTACCTGGACCAAAAGTGAATCACAGCTGCAATTTCATGAATGGTAAAGAGAAGCATGAAATGAACCTCTTGCTGGTGTTTCTACAAGAGGATGCAATCTCTAATCCATGTCCTGCTAAAAGCCTTGCAAATGTTTTTGATGCAGAGATTCAATGACGAAAAGGCCAGAAGTAGAAGTATGTCATGTCATGGAGTACCAGCCAGAATTACTGCTCCAGGAAAGGCAAATGCCATCTTCAGCTCCCAAGAAGCCAGCAAAACAGAACAATCACATGAAATGGCTAGCAACTTGTACAAACTTTGTGGACTCTTCTCCAAAAAGTACATTCCTGCACAATGCAGAAGCATACAGGTTCATCTCTTGACTTATAATGAACACTGAAATACATGGCTTTGCGAAGAAATTTGTCGATTATCTGGCTGAAACAATGTTCTGCACTGCCAGTGTTGGCATATTGCATATAAATTACCCAGGTGTTTTACATATTTGGTGCTCTTCATCTTTTCGCCATATTATCAGTTAGCATTGTCTAGTTGGTGAGCACTGAAAACATCTAACAGTCATGCAGACAGATGAACAAAATTGCTTGAAAATTTTGCCAAACGTACTGCCAATAATTCACATTCATTTTGTGAAGACAATTATAACTGAAACACTTAACGTAATTGTGTATTTGCTTTGCCAAAAGTTTTTTTTTTGTTAAATCTTTATTAAATTCAAAATGTTCTGATCAAGATGTTATGCATTCAGTAGGCTGTAATAAATCTCATTAGAAATTTATCTTTCTATGTAAAGCTCTGTAAATTCTCCCTAATCATCAAAGGTAGTGAAGCAAAGGTCCAGAATATTCTTCAATAAAAGCACCTTCACAATTCAACTCTGGTCAATTGTATTCTAGACAAAAACCTCTCCTATCTTAACTTTTGCCTCAGGATCATACTCTCTATCCCCCTTCCCAATATGTCCAGCAAAATATTTAAAACATTTGAGTCAAAAATCTATTTCTAACAATGAATCCCGTTCTTAAATTGTTGTTTTGTAAAAAAGTTAATAAATAATTCTAGTCTCAACTTTTAACAGGAATCTGTCCCACACATCTACCATTGTGATTTTATTTCCCTGATCTTTCATCTTATTTGCAGCTGGTTAATTTTAACGGGGTGTGACTTCTGGTGCATATATTCAGTTGAATCAGCTTACATCTACACAACATTCTGAATCAAAAATATATTTCATACTAAGACAAATGCTCTTCAAGTTGAATGAGTCTGTTGTGAATGTTGAAACACCTGTTCTGTATCTTTAAGCTAAGTGTGCTCTGGACTATTTTGACAAGGACACAAGGATAGGGGCAGGTATTCTGAAGCAGAGCATCACTTTTCATTCAAACCAGTGTCGAACTGCTCCACTAAATTGTTGCCCTGAGGGAATGAAATTTCTAAATGAGCTTTTATATATAAAAGAAAGTATAAAACTAATGAAATAATAGGAAGGGCATGGACTTGGAAAGTTCTCCCGCCCTCGACATGGTGTGTCCTGTAATTTCTTTTCCATGAAAACGAGTTGTGCAATCTAAAGGCTTTAGTTAGCAAGACATGTTTCTGTAGGAAATTTCATTAAGTGACAAAAAGGAAAGGTATTAAGTGCACATAATGAAGGCTGGAGTGTGTACACTGCCTTAAGACACTTCTCTTTGCACAGTGTAATGGGAGGCATGAACTCTAACTTCAATCCATTTCTAATCCATTTGAAAGACTGCAGCAAATTATCTCCCTTCAATGTGAAAGCACCAAACCAATTTCCTCAGAATAGAAGTGACAATACTGTAGAATTTATCACCATAACCTTGACTCCGAGGTTGTGTGGCAAGCTGAAACCCTACACAAAGAGCGTCAAATAAGGGTCGACGATAATAAACACAAGGAGAGAGTGGGTACAAATGATTTTTTAAAAAGCCAGTGGAAGAAAAAGAATTGTCCCAGAGCAACATGTATCTATCACTTTGCAGTTTGTGGTCAATAACAGTCAAAGTGTATGAGGGGGTTTCAATTCATTTCACTACTGGAGTCATTAACCGCACAAATAACCTCTAATGCTTTGTGACAGTTTAAGCCTTTTGAGTACTAGTTTCTTTCCCTCTGCTTGCATATGGTAACCAGCAGCACAGTGAAAGGTTTCAGAATGATAAAATGATTCTTGCCTAATATAAAATCAGCTTGGCTCCATGATAAACCTACAATGTCTGACTCAGAGGAGAGCTTTAAGTCCCATTCATTCCAAGATTTGAGCACATATGCTGAGTTGACAGTCAGTGGATCCGAACACAAGGCTTTATCTGTTGTGCCAAGGTTCAGGTAGAAATTAAAGATTCCACAACCATTAGAAAAGGATCAGGGATGTTTGTGGTGCTATAGGCATAATCCTTCCTCAATCAATAATACCAAAAACAAAACTGAACTATGGGCTGGATTATACGCTCCCCCACTGGTGGTTAATGAACATGCAAGCTTCAAAAGACATTCAGTATTCAAAGGGATTAATCTGAAGACGAGGGGACACTTAAAATCCAGTGGGCCATGTACCTGCCTGCCCCTGACTCCACCACAATTTTACCAATGGCGGGGATAGTGTCAGTGGCCCACCCACCAGTGGGCCAACTGAGACCCTTAAGTGAGCAATCAGTTCCAACACCAAGTGTCCTGTCAGGTAGGTTTCCATCGGTAGGCTGGTGGTGCGGTAGGATGGGGTGGGGGCGTGTTGTAGTGAGCCCACTGGACCCAGCGGAGGGCTCCCCCCAAGGTGTTAACACCCTCTCCCCCATGTCCTTTGAAACTCCATTCCCACCACCCTCACTGTGGCCGGCAGCTTGGCACCCTGGGACACTCCAGACTCATCTGCTAGGCGCCCTACATATTTAGCCCTATATGTGAAACTGCTGTATTTTCCTACATTACACTTCACAGTAATTGATCATCTGCATAGTCTTTTGAAATGTTGAGATGTTTCAGATGTTTGACAATGCACAAGTTAAATGTAAGTGCCTCTTGCTGCAATTCTCTCCTTCTGCTTTCTTGGGCCTCCCACATTTATTCAGCAGATGGCCAATTCCCAGGAAACACTGATGCTGCTCTGAGAAACAATTGCAGATGTGAATGCACATCCTCTAGGACTTTCCATCCCAAATACCTTGGGGGCTGGCTTTTTGCCGTGGAGGCGGGTAACAGGAGCTAGGTTTGTTTTTGAGTCAGAAAATCGCCTCCGTTGAGAAGCCGATTTTTCTTTGTTCATCTATGGGATGTGG
Source organism: Cetorhinus maximus (assembly GCF_964194155.1). Taxonomy (NCBI): domain Eukaryota; kingdom Metazoa; phylum Chordata; class Chondrichthyes; order Lamniformes; family Cetorhinidae; genus Cetorhinus; species Cetorhinus maximus. Next base: position 140,415,652 of record NC_135882.1, on the reverse strand, counting down.
GGGTCACTGGCTAGCCCAGCATTTATTGCCCATCTCTAATTGCCCTTAAGGAGGCGGTGATGAGCTGCCTTCTTGAACCGCTGCAGTCCATGTGGTGTAGGTACACACACAGTGCTGTTAAGGAGGGAGTTCCAGGATTTTCAGATGCTCAGGTGTTCACAGGGGTGAGCCGTTCATTGGTATGGAGATTCATTTGCTGTGCAATTAGAGTCATTGGATGTGGGAACAGAGATATGCCAGATGAAATGGGATTTCAACTCTTTATTGCAGCCATCACTGAGATTGCTGACAGTCTCAAGTGAGGAATTTGCTCATTGTACCAAAGCCTTCTTTAGCGCGAGAGGGAAGTGAGCTGTCACAGGAGAGGCGGAGGTCTGGCATCCAGGGTAGGGGTGCCCCTTGTTTCAGCGATGCCTCTGGAAGTAATATTGGAGACTGCGAGGGAGAGGAGGGAGGTTTTCTTTCTGGAAGATGGCAGAAGAATGCAGCAGGGGGGCCGCTCTATTCAGAACCATCTCTTCTCTCTCACCTCCTGCAATGAGCTCTCTCTTTTCAGGGCCTCACTGTCCTCAAGATCCACTCCAGTTTGATGGGATCAGAAATGGCAGATAAGTCCAATGGACAATCCGTACGCACTGCCAAAAATAGGGCAGGCATTGCTTGGAGGTTGGGTGGGTGAGTTGTTTGGAGGTTTGTGTGCTCCCTCCAATGCCTAGACTTCACCCCTGCAGTTTCCTGATGAAGTCTATCGAGGTGTTTGGTGCCTTTCCGAATGAACCTTAGGCACATCTGAAGGTGATTCACAACTAATTAGTTACTTTTGAACTAGAGTCATGTTGCAATGTAGGGAATTGTGACAATTTGCACACATCAAGGTTCCACAATCAGCAAAATAGTGAATGTCAGTTGAGGGATAAATATTGGCCAGGATACAGTACCAGGAGAATGCTTCAATAATGGCAAGGGATTTTAACTTCCTCCTGAGGGTACAGATATGGCTTTTGTTAATCATTCCTTGGATTTCCCGTTTGATAAAACCCAACATTCAATATTACAATACTACAGACTATCCTATATTAAGGACAGTGTGGAAGACTAACCCTGTTAATCATCATAATTCACATCAAAAAAGCACTGAATGCCAAATAATTTCCTATTCAAGATTTAATATTCAATTGGAGTGATTAGATCCATTACTGTTTAGTAGCAAAATACATCTTTTTTGGCGTATCTTCACACACACATTGGAAAGATTTAAAAGCTGATTATCAGCTCACTGAACCTCATCATAAATGCTTCTTCTGTGGCCAACCAGTCCTGGCCTGACACTTGAACCCGGAGCTTCTGGTCCGGAGGTAGGGACATTACCACTGCACCACAAGACCTCATAAGATACATTAAAACTTATTGAAATAGAAAGCCCATCTCTTAGACCCAATTACAAAAGTAGAGTGGCATCTCTGTAGGAGAATAGGCTAGTCTTCCAAAGTAAATGGACTCTACCTAACTAATTTTAAATCGCTTTTGAAGAGGAAAGTTGAAAGTGCATTGTATGTCTCTTGCTCTGATTTTTGGTGCAAGTGTCAACAGAGACGCAAAGTACATTCCATTATTAAACATACTGGAGATATTCCAGTTTTCACTTTGCTTTAAGACAAATACAGACAATCTTATTTGGGTCTAGGCCTAAAATTCAATGTAGGAACCAATGAGTTTCTATGTCTTAACAGAGTTAAATGCATTAAAATAATTAATTTTCCCTCTTCGGTTGCTAATTTTCACGGCATTTGTGATTTGAGGGCACAATTCAGGAACACAGCAAAGGATGAATGGGAGATTGGTTATTTTTGAGGAAGAAACTTGGCTAAAAGGCCATGGTGCCAGCAAGAGTCAAAACTAAAGAGTGGGACAAAACAAACAAACACTGGGCATCATACAAGGACACTGCATATTGCAAATCACTGTCAAGCATCAGTCCATACCAGAATGAAAGGCCTGGTCCCATTGACCTGCCTTTTGAGGGAAAGGAGAACAGGAATTAAATATGTTTAGGTGATGTCAAAGTTGGGTTTTAAAGACCTGAACATAAGAACATAAGAAATAGGAGCAGGAGTAAGCCATTTGGCCCCTCAAGCCTGCCCAGCCATTCAAAAGATCACGACTGATCTGCCCCAGGCCTCAACTCCTCTTTCGTGCCAGTTCCTCATAGCCCTCAATTCCCCAATATTTCAAAAATCTATCTACCTCCTCTTTAAGTGCTTTCAGTGCTTTAGCCTCCAAAACTCTCTGGGGTAGAGAATTCCAGACATTCACTACCCTCTGAGAGAAGAAATTCTTTCGCATCTCAGTTTTAAATGAATGCCCCCTAATTCCGTAACTATGTCCCCTCGTTCGAGATTCCCCCATTAGTAGAAACATCTTCTCAACATCTACCCTGTCAAGCCCCCTCAGAATCTTGTACGTTTCAATAAGATTACCCCTCAATCTTCTAAGCTGGAATGAATAAAGGCCTAACCTGTTCTTGATAAGTCAACCCCTTCATCCCAGGAATCAGCCTAGTAAACCTCTTTTGAACTGCCTTCAATGCCAGTATATCCTTTCTTAAGTACGAGGACCAAAACTGTACACAGTACTCCAGGTGCAGCCTCATCAGCACCCTGTACAGCTGTAACAAGACTTTCCTATTTTTAAACTCCAACCCCTGAGCAATACAGGCCAAAATTCCATTTGCCTTTTTAATTACTTGCTGCACCTGCATGCTAACATTTTAATGTTTCATGCACAAGAACACCGGGATGCCTCTGTGCTGCACTTTTTCGGAGTCTCTCTGTCTTTAAATAATAGTCTGCCATTTGATTCTTCCTACCAAAGTGCATGACCTCACAGTTTCCTACATTAAACTCCACCTGCCAAGCTTTTACCCACTCATTCAACCTATCTATATCCCCTTGCAGATTCTTTATGTCCTCATCACAACATGCCCTCCTAGCTATTTTTGTATCGTTAGCAAATTTGGGTACATTACATTCTGCCCCCTCCTCCAAGTCATTAATATAGATAGTAAATAATTGAGACCCGAGGACTGATCCTTGTGGCAATCCACTAGTTACGTCTTTCCAACCTGAAAAAGACCCATTAATCCCGACTCTTTGTCTTCTTTGTGTTAACCAATCCTCAATCCATGCTAATCCAATCCTCAATCCATGCTAATCCAATACCCCTAGTGCCGTGAGCACCTGTCTTGTGCAATAACCTTTTATGTGGCACCTTATCGAATGCCTTCTGGAAATCCAAATACACCACATCTACCGGTTCCCCATTATCAACTCTGCTTGTTATACCCTCAAAGAACTCTAGCAAATTTGTCAAACATGATTTCCCTTTCACAAAACCATGTTGACTCTGTTTGATTGCATTAAGCTTTTCTAAATGTCCTGCTATTTTCTCCCTTAATAATAGATTCTAGCATTTTCCCAATAACAGGTGTTAGGCTGACTGGCCTATAGCTTCCTGCTTTTTGTCTCCCTCCCTTCTTGAACACAAGCATCACATTAGCAGTTTTCCAATCCTCTTGGACCCTCCTGGAATCCAGAGAGTTCTGGGATATTTCGACCAATGCCTCCACTATCTCTGCAGCCACTTCCTTTAAAACCCTTGGATGCAGGCCATTGGGTCTGGTGACTTGTCAGCCTTTAATCCCATTAGTTTGTCAAATACTTTGTCCCTCATGATAGAGACTGTTACAAGATCTTTCCTCCCATAGCTCTTTGCTTATCTGATATCTTTGGAATGTTTATAGTGCCCTCCACTGTGAAGACCAATGCAAAACATTGGTTTAAATTATGTGCCATTTCCCTGATCCCCATTATCAATTCTCCAGTTGCATCCTCCAAGGGTCCCACGCTCACTTTAGGTACTCTCTTTTTATATACCCGTAGAAGGTCTTGCTGTTTGTTTTTATATTTCTTGTCAATTTACTTTCATAATCAATTTTCTTCCTTTTTATTAGCTTTTTAGTCATCTGCTGCTGGCTCCTAAAAAATTCCCAATCCTCTGGCCTACTACTAGTTTTCGCCGCTTTGTCTGCCTTAGTTTTTGATTGGATACTCTCCTTGACCGCCTTTGTTAACCACGGGTGGTTCATCCTTCTCATCGAGTCCTTCTTTTTGACCGGGATAAATTTTTGCTGAGCATTATGAAATATCTGCTTAAATGTCTGTCACTGCTCATCCATTGATCTTCCCCTTAGTCTTTTTTCCCAGCCTGCTTTAGACAACTCTTTCTTCATACCTCTGTAATTGCCCTCATTTAAGTTGAGGACACTGGTTTGAGACCCGAGTTGCTCACCCTCAAACTGAATTTGAAATTCTACCATGTTGTGATCACTACCCCCTGAAGGATCCTTAACTATGAGATCTTTTATTAATCCTATCTCATTACACAATACTAGATCTAAAACAGCCTGTTCCCGGGTAGGTTCTGCAACGTATTGCTCTAAGAAACAATCCCTGATGCACTCTACAAATTCATCTTCCATGTTACCCATGCCAATCTGATTTGTCCAGTCAATATGCAGATTAACATCACTCACACGCCCTTCTTACAAGCCTCCATTATTTCCTGACTTATACATTGTCCTACAGTGAGGCAACTCTTAGGGGGCCTATAGATGACTCCCACCCGTGCCGACTTCCCTTTGTTATTCCTTATTTCTAACCAAACTGATTCCACATCGCGATCCATGGCACCTACTCACACATACTCACCACCGTACTGATGCCTTCCTTTATTAACAAAGTTACCCCACCTCCTTTTCGCCTATTTTTCCGGAACATCGAATACCCTTGAATATTGAGCTCCCAGTCTTGGTCACCCTGCAACCACATCTCTGTAATAGCTATCAAGTCATATCCATATATTTTTATTTGTGCCGTCAACTCATCTATCTTGTTACAAATGCTGCGTGCATTCAGATAAAGAGCCTTAAGCTTCGACTTTTTACCATTATTACTCATTCTGGTTCTAATTTCTGCTGCACTTCTGCTTGTATTTTCTGCCCCTTCCTATCACACTTTGATTATCATTCACCTCTTCACTACCCTGCACCTCTGCTCTCTCGTTTCTTTTAGATCATTAAAAATTCCCTTCAATTGAACCCTCCTCCCCACTAATTAGTTTAAAGTCCTATCTACAATCCTAGCTGCACGATTCGCCAGGACACTGGTCCCAGCATGGTTCAAATGAAGCCCGTCCTAACGGAACTGCTCTCTCCTTCCCCAGTACTGGTGCCAGCGCCCCATGAATGAAAACCCATTTGAATGAGAACACAGCCTTCGGGACACTGTCTTTGTTGCAGAGAACAGTAGCTATTCTCCTAACTATGATGTCCTCTCTTACTACTACATTTCTCTTTTCTCCCCCGACTTGAATGGCACTCTGTACCACGGTACTGTGGTCAGTTTGCTCATCCTCCCTGCAGTCTGTGCCCTTGTCCACGCCGGGAGCAAGTCACCGGCTGAGGTTCCTCCAAAGCTAAATTCTGGATCCCCATACCTGCCTCACTCGCAGTCACACCCTCCAGTCCCTGACCACGGACCAAATTTGATGTAATTAATCTAAGGGGTGTGACTGCTTCCTGAAACAGTGCCCAGATAACTCTCCCCCTCTCTGATGTGTCGCAGTGTCTGCAGCTCGGACTCCAGCTCATCAACTCTGAGCTGAAGTTCTTCCAGCAGCCAACACTCGCTGTAGATGTGTAGGAAAAAAATGCAAGGTGGTGAGAAGTGCTACGGCTAATAAGTCCTGCGAAGAATGAGCTGAAGTAGGAGACAGTATAAAGTCTTGATGGATGGATAATGAAGGGAGTGTTATGTATCACACAGACGAAGACTAGCCCATGCTCAACTGCAAATAGCCATTACTGAACTAACTTTATTTACACCTCCCCAACAGAGAAGGCAGTATAACAAAATGCTCAGATCTTACAATCAATGCAGGATGCTGTAAAGTGGAAAGTTTAGAGCAACAGGTTTATTGACAAAACTGAGAAAGGTGAGGAAGTTTGTGGCAAAAAGTTTAACAAGTCCTTAAATGATAGAAAATCACCTACCAGACATTTTTTTTAAAAATTTTGCATCCTGTACAGTAATTGAGAACTGTGCTGGAGGAGCTGCCCTTGATATGGGGGCAGTATTTGAGTTTTCACAAATCTTATTATAGAATTAAGTGAAGTCAACAGCAAAGATAGTGCTTGGTCAGTGAAGGTCTAGAGCATTTTCAAGTTCTCAAGACATCCTAACACTCTTCCTGCTGCCCCACTTGATGTTATATAGTCTGCAACTTTCTGGTAATTTATTAGTTCTTTCTTAGTCACCATGTTGTAAAAACATTACAGGATGCCCTACAGGGAACTCTGTTGTTTACTAGACAATGAAAATGTGCTTATATTAGAACAAAATTTGGATTTATGTGGTGATTTTAGAGTTACTGGGTCAGGATCTAATTTAGGTCAGCAAGCAGGAAGGTGGATACGTGAGTGGGAGTTATTATAGAGATGGAAATAGGCAGTCTATATAATAATAGAGGATAAGTGAACCCATAACAAAAAAAATGTATTCCTCTCAAAAACCAGAGCAGCTGTTAGTATTTTCTGTGACACCATTCCTTTCAGTACTTCATTATTGTATCACCTTTTTATGTTTCAACAAGCAAAGTACGAAGAGAAATTGAGAACACTAGCTTTTGATGAAGACGCACCTTGTGAAAACGCCTGCCAACAGGTAAGTGATCCTGCAGGACTACCTGATAACCTTTTGAAGCCCTCCACTCATCGCTGTTTTTAGGTAGATATAAAGCAGTCTTGTGCCTTAGAAAACAAAACAGTATAATCCAGTCATGGCTCTTCATGTGGGCCACAGATTGTCAACTGCAGGTTGCGATTTTTTTCCTATTTATTTACAGGATGTTGTTGTCACTGGCTAAGCCAGCATTTATTGCCCATCCCTAATTGCACTTGAGAAGATGGTGATGAACTGCCTTCTTGAACTGCTGCAGTCCATGTGGTGTAAGTACACCAACAGTGTTGTTACGGAAGGAGTTCTAGGATTTTGACCATATGACAGTGAAGGAACGGCGATATATTTCCAAGTCAGGATAGTGTGTGACTTGGAGGGGAACTTTCAGGCGGTGGTGTTCCCATGCATCTGCTGCCTTTTTCCTTCTAGATGGTAGCAGTCATGGGTTTGGAACATGCTGTCTAAGGAGCCTTGAAGTGAATTCCTGCAGTGCATCTTGTAGATTGTACACACTGCTGCCCATGTGCGTCAGTGGTGAAGGGAGTGCATGTTTGTGGATGGGGTGTCAATCAAGCGGGCTGCTTTGTCCTGGATGGTGTCGAGTTTCATGAATATTGTTGGAGCTGCAGGCCAGTGAAGTCACACCCCTGATTTGTGCCTTGTAGATGGTGGACAAGCTTTGGGGAGTCAGGAGATGAGTTACTTGCTGCAGGATTCCTAGCCTCTGACCTGCTCTTATAGCCACAATATTTATATGGCTGGCCCAGTTCAGTTTCTGGTCAATGGTAACCTCTAGGATGTTGATAGTGGGGGATTTAATGATGGTAATGTCAGTGAATGTTAAGGGGCAGTGGTTTGATTCTCTCTTGTTGGAGATGGTCATTGACTGGGATTGACCAATGATGGGATGGAGCATGAAGTTAATTAGTATGGGGTGGGGTATGGGGAGGGGTTAAAAGAAAGGAATTAAGATGGGGGGGGGGGGGGGGGAGGAAAAGAGGGAAGAGAAGAACAAAGATAAGGAGAAAGTTTGGAAGTGGCTGATCTTTACACATTTAGTATTTTTAAGAAACCAACCACCCCAGCCACTAATGGAATTTTATACTACAGTGGTTTTCTCCCAGGTGGTTCATTTAAGATTTGAAGTATAGTAAACCTTTTATGTATACTCCCAAGAGCCCACCTATAAAAAGCATCAACTTGAAGAGGTTGGGGGTGGGGAAGGAAATAAGCAAATGCACAAGAGAGTTCAGTAATAATCCTGATCCAAGCTCTTGGTAAAAAAAAAAGTCAACTAAAACAGCAGCTAAAAATAGGCTGCAGGTGAACTTTGTTCTAAAAAAAACAGACAACTATCAACTTTTTTTGGACAGGTGGAGATCTTGTGAAATTAAACAGGGCCTCTACAATTCTGGAAAAAGCTTTCAAGTGTTGCTGTGGTGGTCACCAGATAAAGCCACAGTGGAAAGTGAACATGCTGCATTACAAACATCTAAATTATTACAATATTCCACCACAATTTCTAAAGGATATAAACGAGGAATGCAATGAAGCCACAACTTTTTTTAAACAAGACACACATGGTAAGGGCTATATTTCAGCAAACAGCCGGGGCTCATAAAGGGTAGGAGGTAAGAAAATGTTAATTAAAAAGTAGTTGTTGGTGATGACAAATATTAGTTTTAATTGCCTATAAAACGTAGAGGGGAGATAATGTGCTGCAGTTTGAGCCATTACTCAATATCATTGTGTTCTCATATGTGTATAGACTGCCTGGTGATTTAGAGATTTGCAAAGTGACCATGCCTCTTTAAAAAAAAACAATCATGTGACACTAGAAGATAGCCAAAGCAACTGTAGTCTGAAACTAGAAGATTTACCTTTTAATTGGAATTGCAACCTCAATGAAATAAATAACCACATTAGTCAAAACAGTATATTTTTTCCTCACCCTCAAGTGATTCTGAACAATTTGCCTGCACATTACATGCTCAAATAAGAACTATTCCAGCTGAATTAGACAAATGTAGTCAATCAAAAGCAAGTGTGCAAATTCTGACCAATAAACTGCAGTTGATTAGATGTACAAAAACTTTGTATGTATGTTACACCCTAAGTGAGCAGTAACTAATCGCAGTTACTTACATAGTCTATCAAGATAATGCCTAATGCCAAGAAAACAAAGCGTCAGCTGAGCAAGTTGTCTGCCCATGACAAGATATCTTCCAAACGCTCATTATGGAAGTGCTCTATCATACTGAGAACATACAGAAAAGGGTTCCAGGTTTAAACCACAGACTATGCTGAATTAGCAGACTCAGCCAGGGCAATGATTGGAGTGTTAAAATGTGTTTCAAAATATTGAGGTATTGAAGTGGAGGAACGTTTGGGATCCCACTCCTGATTACTTATTTACCCTCCTCTTCTGCAGGAGAATAGTTGAACATATCATTGAAGCTCAAACACAATTAATGGCCACTTGGATAAAGTAGAAGTCAAATGCCACCTGCATCCCATGAGGAAGTCAATGGCTTGAGGATAGAAAGGTAGAAAATAGAACTTAGGAGTAATGGGACAAAAATGACAGGTGAGAATGATTATCATTTTAAGTTTCAGATAACAATATTTGAACTCCCAGTTAATACTTCCCCATCTTTACTCCCACTTTTCTTTATACAACATAATATCTGGCTTGAGATAAGCACCAAAATAAATTTTGACATTACAGCTGCAGAAGTCCTTGTCAAGCCAAGCAATTTGATTTTGGGAGCCATCTGCCTGTCCTTCCAAGACATGCTATCCATCTCACAGAAACAGAAAAGGAAGTAAACAAACATTGTTGCTATACAAACGGCATCTCCACTAGGTTCACCTGCCAGCTCAGGAAGACAAAGAAGATCCCATGGTGCTATTTTAAGATAATCAGAATATGCTCAGAAAGCATTCCTTCCACAACTGATACCATCAAAATCAGATCACCTAGCTATTCATTCTTTTGCTAATTGTGGAACCTTGTCATCTGCAATTGGATGCTGAATGTGTCAATATAACAGGAGCAACTATACATTAAAAGTAATCATTTCAGGTTTCTGAGATTGAGGTATTTTATAAATGCAAGTTCCGTCCTTTTAATATGTTACAAGACAACCAAGAATCTCAGAAAAGGTATGCCAAATTCCACAGGATCTGGCTGTGATTAAATTCACTTGAAATGCTGGTAAGCTCCCTCCATCTCTGTAACCTCCTCCAGCACTACAACTTGACATTTTCTAATTCTGGCCTCCTGCATCCTCAATTTCCATTGTCTCACCACTGGCAGCCATGCTTTCAGCTGTCTAAGAAGGTCTGAAATTCCCTTCCTAAACCTCTCAGCCTTTTTCTCCTTTAAGGCCTTTCTTAAAAGTTACTTCTAACCAAAATTTTCTTCATCTCGTATCTCCTTGCATAGCTGTGTCAAATTTTGTCTGATAGCAAATGTCACTAGGTGCATCATGGGAGCACTATGTTAAAAGGTGATACATAAATGCAAATTACTATCGTAATATATACAGCAAATTGGGTTTTCTGAGCAGTGGGGCAACGTCTCTAGCCTTAGATGCTCATGCACCATCAACGGGAACTTAACGGATACCACTGCAGGAACACCGATTAGTATTTGGAAAACCAATATCAATTTTACATTCAATGCAATTTGCCATCTAATCTTTATATAGCTTCACACTGTAGATAATAAAAATACAAATACGCCCAAGGCATTTTATAGTGAAGATAATAAGGCTTCCATTTGTGTATTTCACCAATCATTGTGTTAGAGCCCAATAAACATACAGGGAGATAAAATTGTCTGCAGTATGATAGGTAAAAATAAAAAGGGTTCACACCTTAAGCTGTCAATTCAGATTCATGATGAACACAGTTATGTTATACTACTGTATATACCATCATTCAATGCCATCAGATATTAGCTAGCTGAATGGGCAAAATCAAATTATACCAATAAGCTGACAACAGTTCTCATTCCATATTCAAACTTGAATTATCGCAATCCTAGCAAATTCTTAACTAAAACGAGGTGAAACTGAATCGGGAGGGGGGAGAAATAGAAACATTTTCACAAAAAGAAGTCTTAAAAACACAGACACACACATACAAATAAGTGGGATTGGTTGAATGAAAACAAAGCCAAATTGAAACTGGAAACTATGCAAGGCCCACACTAAAAATTAAGTACTGTATTACTGATGTTGGAGCAATTACCTTCAATTTCATATCCTGTTTAAATCAATAATAAAGCACTAAAACTGATTAAGCTGAGTCTTAAGGTGCCCAGTAAAGTAGACACAAATTATTAGGTACAGTATATGTGATTGCTGTTTCTATAATGTAAAACATGCAGATCAGCCCTGCTAATTCAGCGTCATAACACTGGCAGTAATACACGCAAGCTGAATTTCTGGATGGCTGTGAAAATTATGTGCAGGCAGGAGGGAGGGATGTAATTTATAATCTTCTGACCAATGCTTTATGGCTCTCTTAATTCAGCTTCTGCTACTATTAATGTAGTTAATGTTGAGATTATATCTATATTTTTGAAGTCAGGGAAGTGATTTATAGGTCCCATTTTTCCGGTCCCAGCTCCCTCGCTGTTAAATCAAGTATCTTACCAATTAAGTGCTGACTACTTCAGTGAATGTGATCTGAACAGATAGCTTAGCCACAAATTAAACCACTAGCTGTTATTACAATCAAGCCTTCAGCTTCTTGTATTTTATCAATCTCTCTGTCATGCTCACTTCTACTCAACCCCTCCCCGCTACCAAAAGGGAAAGGCAGGGGGTAACTGACCAGAAACATACTTCATATTTATTGCAGTGATGAAAGTAGGAGTCATGAGAAATGCACTTTTTTTTAATGGCTTAGAAAGTGATCGGTAAGCCTAATTTCAATGTGTAGTAATATTTTATGTGATCGTGGAGTGATTTTAATTGAAAAATTCAGCCAAATCAATATTTACTGCATTCTCCACACGATGAATAGCAAGTCATGAAGCTCCCAGCTTTCTCTTTAAAAAATTACACACATACACAACTGTTTGAAGCAGGTGTCAGTTATAAAATTCATCCATAAGGTTATTAATGGGTGGAGAAACTGGATGGGTCAGTGGGATGGAGCCTTTTTAATCTCTACTTATAACCAAATCATACTTTTTTGTTTAATAGACATGTCCCTAATCAAATACGTCTCTACCCCAAATGGATCGCCTGATCCTTCCAGCCTTAAACTGCTGCCAAAGCAGGATTCATTGTAGAGAACAACAGTACATATTATCAAAGCCGCTCAAGCTTTTAAATACCTCTGAGATACCTTGGCCAAATGGGACACACTCTAGAATAGAACTAAGCAAATGCCCTAGTTAATTCTTTTAAGGAGTGCCATAAATACATGGCTTGCACCCCATTGAATGAAAGCTAATGTAATCCAGATATTCAAAGAAATGTCCATCAAGAAATTATAGACAAGTGAATCTAAAATCAATAGCAATCAAAATGCACGCATAAAACGTAAAATTACCAAAAGGATTCAAGTCATAATTCAGGAACTCAAAAGATTTAATATCACGGAAACAGGCCATTGGACCTTATTGTGTGATTATATCCTGTATATAGGCAGCAATGGTATTTGTTGATTGCTTCTAATTTGTTTACTCATGAGCAATGCTCCCCCTCATTTTTGTTTTTGGAGTGCATGGGTGTCTTATTTAACTACAGAGCTCCTTTAAATTTATTTGCTCGGTAACTTAAAGGGCTGACCTGTGTGTGGGCTGCGTGGGGACTTTCGGGTTGCTCAGCAGCCACATAGCTTACAGGAAACATTGCTCATGAGCCTTCCATGGAAGACGACACATAGGCACCAATATTAATGTGCAAGGGATGGAGGAGGATGTGCAGGAGCCCAGTAGTGGGCAAAGAACACATTAAGGCTTGACACATGGGGCCTCTACTGATCTTAACTGTAGGGTCTCATTTATATAAATCAATGCAGGCTACCATGCCAACATCAGCCAGATTGGCTGTGTGGCTGGCATGTAGCAGCAGGGATCAGTGGTTGAGGATGCAACTGGGGAACCATAAAGACAAGCCTCTTCTGTCAGTGGATGAGTTGGTTGGGGGAGACATGGGTTGGTAGGGGATGGTTGGGAAGAAAAAGGCTTGAAATTGGGGCCAACAATCAGGGCGGCCCGAGAGATCAGGGCTGCGATTGGAGCTGGGAAGACTCTTTCATGCAAGGCCTAGCATGAGCACTCCAGGTTCTCATAGCCAATAAGGAGCTCAAACATGTCAGCCATGGCTGATTTGGTGGCACTCTTGCCTTTGAGGTCGAAGATAGTGGGTTCAAGTCCCACTCCAGACAAGAAAATAAGGATCAAGGCTGACACACTGATGCAGTACCAAAGGAGTGCTGCACTGCCAAAGGTGCCGGCTTTCAGAAGATACAATAAAACAGAGGTCATGCGCCTCTGATCCCACAGCACTGTTCCGAAGAAGAACAGAGGAGTTTTCCCCAGTGCCTTGGCCAATATTTATCCGTTAATCATCACCACCAAAACAAATTATCTGGTCAATTGTTATTTGTGGGAGCTTGCTGTGTGTAGATGTTGTAATACAAGAAGCACAGAGGCCAGTGACAACCCTTCAAACGCACTTAATTGGTTATAAAGTGTTTTCAGACACCCAGTAGTTACGAAAGGTACTGTATAATTGCAAGTCTTTTTTTTAAAAAATGCTGGCAATGTTTAAAAATGTACCTCAGTCACTTCTAGCAAGTCGTCCCCTCATACTAAACAGTGTGGGAATCCCCATGTGATGAGGTTAAAAATAAGTTGTAGCGCTGATGACACTGGGCCATGACCTTTGCATGTTCAGTAGCTCCTGAAACATTCTCTTCAAAATTTAATTGTTCTGTGTGACTTGTTTTCTCCAGACGTGATCCCTTTCAATTTTATTGTGCAGCTGTGCACATGCGTTATTTATCAAAGAACAAAACGTGCACACTGCCTTCCAGGCTGTTGCATGACTGTGCACCTGCACAGCTCATTGGGAACATTGCATAGCTGGTTTTAGCTGGAGCCACATCGAGGGCCTGAATCACCAAAGTGGACATTACAGTAGCGAGGAATGGGATCAGGTTGCTTGATCCTCATGTTCCCCTATGACCAGATGTGGGAGCCAGAGGGCTTTAGAGAGGGAATTCCAGAAAAATATGTCAAAAGTAACACTTTACTACATTTTCTCTCTCCCCTCAGAAATTAAAAATTAAGATCGTATATTCCAGGTGTCAAAAATGTAACTGACTCAACTTTTAGGATATCTTTCAGAACCAATAAAGCAATAATCATTTGAGAATAGTTTATCTTTACAAAAAGTATATGACATAATTAATTTGTGGATAAGTAATAACAAACTGTACTGGGACAATAGAATGAGTATCAATCTGAAGGACATGGTGCGAGAAGACTGAAGATCAGCCCACCAATTTGAAGGCCAATGCTGCATAAAGATAAACAGTCCAACAAGTAAAGCTGAGATCCTTAATTTCCAAAAGATAACTGGCATTTTACAGGACATTGGCTGATAATTAAGGGTATGGAAATTGAAAACATTACTTCAAACTAAATTGCAAGAGTTGGATGCAAAGAGAGAGAGAGATACAGACAAGCAAAAAGTAACTTTAAGAATGATTTTTCAGACATTCTTCTTCAGACTGGGATAAACTTCCAGCTAATGTAATGAAGGCAAAACCCTGGAATAATTTACAAAATTATTAGATACATAAATAATGGGGGGGGGAGGTGGAATAAAGGGCCATTTTTGGGTGAATGAGTTTAGACAATCAAATGGCCAGCCTCATTTATAACTGTTTTGTGATCTGAAGCATATAAAAGCCAAAACCAGTCCTGGGGAAAGCAGGAGCTGTACCATTGGGACAGGCTTCACCTGAACCATGCTGGGTTCAGTGTCCTGGCAAGTCGCATAACTAGGGTGGCAGAGAGGCTCTAAATAGTGCAGGGAAGGCTCGCGATCCTCATAAAAGGATCGAGAACGAGGGGGCACAGATTTAAAGTGATTTGCAAAAGAAGCAAATACGATGTGAGAAAAAACTCTCTCACACAGCGAGTGGTTTGGGTCTGGAATGCACTGCCTGGAACTGTAGTGGAGGCAGTTTCAATCGAGGCATTTGAGAGGGCATTAGATGATTATTTAAATAGAAACAATGTGCAGGGCTGAGTAGAAGAGGCAGAGTCAAAATGCTCAATTGGGGAGCCGGTGCAGACACAATGGGCTGAATGGCCTCCTTCTGCACTGTAACAATTCTATGATTCTGTGGGGTCATGTGAGAGGAGATGTAGTAAATCAAAGGGTAACAACGAGGTACTAGGGCAGGGTAGCGATTTGGGTAAAGATAGCCAGAGTGTGGCTATCAGACAGTACAAATTTATCAGTGCAGCAGCAGATGAAGCCAGAGATTGCAAAAATTATAAAAAGACAGAGTTAAAGGTTCTGTTTCTGAATGCATGCAGCAATCATAACAAAATGGATGAATTGTTAGCACGGATAGAAATAAATATGTATGACCTGACAACCTTCACGGGGACGTGGTTGCAGGGTGACTAAGGCTGGGATTTAAATATTGAGGAGTATTTGGCATTTCAAAAAGATAGGAAGCTAGGAAAAGGTGGTGGGGTGCCTCTGTTAAATAAGGATGTAATTAGTACAGTAGTGAGAGATTGCCTTAGCTCGAAAGATCAGTAGAATCAGTTGGGTAGAGCTAAGAAATAGGAAAGGTAAGAAGTCAGTTGTGGGAGTAGTTACATCGTAGGACAGAGTTTACAGTAAGGAATAAATGGGGTGTGTAAGAAAGGTACCATACTAATCATGAGTGACTTTAATCTACACGTAAATTGGAGGGATTTGGCGAAGCTAGCCTGGAAAATGAGTTCATAGAGTGTATGCAGGACAATTTCTTAGAGCAATGAGGTCCAGAGCCAATCAGGGAGCAGGCTATTCCAGACCTGGCACTGAGCAGTGAGACAGGATTAATCAATAACATCATGGTAAAGGAACCTTCAGGTGACAGCAATCATAACATGATAGAATTTCATGTTCAGTTTGAAGGGCTGGTGTAGGTCTAAAACTAGCGTTTTAAACCTGAATAATTAGAATTCATTCTAAGGGTACGAAAGCAGAGCACTAAAGTGAACCGTGAAACTAGGTTAAAAAGGTAGGACAGTAGAAATGAAGTGGCAGACTTTTAAGGAGATTTTTAATAACTCTCAGCAAAAATTTATCCCAGGAAGAAAGACTCTTTGAAAAGCATGCATCATCTGTAGCTGAATGAAGAAGTTAAGGATTGCATCAAGTTGAAAGAAACTCTGTACAAATCTGCAAAGATTAGTGGTAGGTCAGCAGATTGGTCAGATTTTAAGAACCAGCAAAGAATAACTAAAAAAGAATAATGAAGAGTGAGAAAGTTGAGTATGAGAGAAAGCTAGCTAATAATATACAAACAGATAGTAAAAGTTTCTACAAATAGGAAAAGAATAACTAAAGCTAGTGTTGATCCTCTAGAGAGTGAGTCTAGGGAACTGATAACAGAAAACAAGGAAATGGCAGAGGTGTCGAACAGGTGTTTTGAGTTTTCACTGTTGAAGACTTAGAAAACTTTCCAAAAATACTTGAAAATCAAAAGATGAACAGGAGGGAGGAACTTAAAACAATCAACATCACTCAGGAAAAGGTGCTGGGAAACTTATTAGACCTAATGGCTGATAAGTCCCCAGGACCACATGGGCTGCATCCTAGGGTCTTAAAAGAAGTGGCTGCCTTGATTATAATCTTCCAAAATTCCTTAGGTTCTGGAAAGATCCCACTGGGTTGGAAAATAGATAATCTAACACCTTTATTCAAGAAAGGGGGGGGGATAGAAAGCAGGATACTACAGGCCAATTGGCCTAACATTTGTCATAGGGAAACTGCAAGAATCCATTATTAAAGAGGTTATAGCAGGATACTTAGAAAATCATAATGTGTTCAGGTAGAGTCAACATAGCTTTATGAAAGGGAAATAGTGTTTAACTAATCTATTAGAGTTTTTTGATGAAATAACAAGCAAAGTTGATCAATGGGAACCTGTAGGTGTGGTGTACTTAGATTTCCAAATGGCATTTGACAAGGTGCCACATTAAAGGTTACTACATAAGGTAAGAGAACATGGTGTAGGGGGTAATATATGGATAAAGGATTGGTTAGCAGAGAGTAGAGAAAATGAGTCTTTTTTGTGTTGGCAAGCTGCAACTAGTGGAGTGCCACAGGGATCGGTGCTGGGCCCTCAACTATTTACAACCTACATCAATGATTTAGATGAAGGGACTGAATGTGTGGTAGCTAACTTTGGTGATGACACCAAAATTGGAAGGAAACTAAGTTGTCAAGAGGAGATAGGGAGTCTGCAAAGGGATATAGATATGTTAAATGAATGGCCAAAAAAATAGAGTATTAAGTGGAAAAATGTGATCGGCCCACTTTGGCAGGAAGAATAAGAAAGTTGGATATTATTTAAATGGAGAGAGACTGCAGAACTCAGGACAGAGGGATCTGGGTGCCCTGGTACATGAGTCACAAAAAGTTAGTATGCAGCAAGTGATTGGGCCCCAGCTATACAGAATCTATTTGAATGTATGGATTAAATGTAATATTTCCAAGTTTGCAGATGACACAAAGCTAGGAGGAAGTGCGAGTTGTGAAGAGGATCCGAAGATACTTTGTGGGGATTTGGGCTAAGTGAGTAGGCAAAAATTTGGTAGATGGAATACAATGTGGAGACATGTGAGGTTATCCACTTTGGTAGGAAAAACAGAAATACAGTTATTTCTTAAATGGTGAGAGGCTAGAAGTGTTGAACTTCAAAGGAACTGGGTGTCCTTGTTCATGAGTCACTGAATGTTAATATGCAGATACAGCAAGCAATTAAGAAGGCAAATGGTCTGTTGGCCTTTATTACAAGAGGATTTAAGTATAGGCATAAAGATGTCTTACCCTAATTATATAGAGCTTTGGTCAGACTGCACCTGGAGTATTGTGTAGCGTTTTGGTTACCTAAGGGAAGATATATTTGCCATAGAGGGAGTGCAATCAAGATTTGCCAAACTAATTCCTGGAATGGAGGGATTGTCCTATGAGGAAAGATTAAATAAACTGAGCCTTTATTCTCTGGAGTTTAGAAGAATGCAAAGTGATCTCATTCAAACATACAAAATTCTTACTGGGCTCGGACAGTGTAGATTGCAGGAAGGATGCTTCCCCTGGCTGGGGGGACTAGAACCAGGGGATAGAGTCTCAGAATAAGGGGCACGCCATTTAGGAGAGATGAGGAGGAATTTCTTCACGCATAGGATGGTGAATCTTGGAAATTGCCTGCCCCAAAGGGCTGGTGAGGCTCAGTCACTGAGTATGTTCATGACAGAGATCAATAGAGTTCTACACATTAAAAACATCGAGGGATGTGGGGATAGTGCAGGAAAGTAGTATTGAAGTAGATCAATCATGATTTAATTGAATGGCATAGTGGGCTCGAAAGACTGAATGGCCTTCTCCTGCTCCTATTTCTTATGTTATGTTCTTAAAAAGATGTAATTGCATCAAAAGCAATTCAGAGAAGGTACACTCTACTCATTACTGGGATGAAGGGCTTATCCTATGAAGATAGGTTGGGCCTCTATCTATTGCAGTTTAGAAGAATGAGAGATGATCTCACTGAAACATATAAGATCCTGAGGGGACTTGATAGGGTAGATACTGGGAGGATGTTATCAATTGTGAGGGAGACTAGAACTAGGGGACACAGTTTAAGAATAAGAGGTCTCCCTTTTAAGACTGAGTTGAGAATTTTCTTCTCTCAGATGAGCATTAGTTTGTGGAATTCTCTCCCCCAGAAAGCAGTGGGGGCTGGATCATTTATTCAAGGCAGAGTTAGAAACATTTTTGATAGACAAGGGAGCCAAGGATTATGGGAGTAGACAGGAAAATGGAACTGAGACCAAACCAGATAAGCCATGATCTCATTGAATGGCAGAGCATGCTTGTAGAGCCAAATATCCTACTCCTGCTCCTAAGCCCTGTGTTCCGATGTTCCTAAAAGGATTAGTCAACTTGACATTCAAAGCAACCAGCCATGCTTCATGCATCTGATGATTCTGAGGAAATGAAGCAGAAAAGGGTATTTCCAACTTCACGGCATTTACTGTTGATATCAAACACTGTTGCTAAGTGATAGTGTTGGGAAGACTTTACTATGCAAAATGATTTGGAGGGGCTGAGGGTGGGGTGGAGGTGACAATCGAATTAGTTTGCCTGAGTCTATTTGAATGAAAGAGCCTTATGACTTGTAAAAAATTTTTTATTCATTTACAGGATGTAGGCATCACTGGCTAAGCCAGCATTTATTGCTCATCCCTAACTGCCCTTGAGAAGGTGGTGAGCTGCCTTCTTGAACTGCTGTAGTCCATGTGGTGTAGGTCCACCCACAGTGCTGTTAGGAACAGAGTTCCAGGATTTTGGCCCAGCGACAGTGAAGGAATGGCGATATATTTCCAAGTCAGGGTGGTGAGTAGCTTGGAGGGGAACATCCAGGTGGCGGTGTTCTCATGTCCTTCTAGATGGTAGCAGTCATGGGTTTACGGGTGCTCTCTAAAGAGCCTTGGTGAGTTCCTGCAGTGCGCCTTGTAGATGGTACACACTACTGCCACTGTTCGTCGGTGGTGGAGGGAGTGAATGTTTGTGGGAGGGGTGCCAATCAAGCGGGCTGCTTTGTCCTGGATGGTGTCAAGCTTGAGTGTTGTTGGAGCTGCACTCATCCAGGCAAATGGAGAGTATTCCATCACACTCCTGATTTGTGCCTTGTAGTTGGTGAACAGACTTTGGAGACAGGTGGTGAGTTACTCACTGTAGAATTCCTAGGGCAGAATTTTGCCCTCAGATGGCATGCGGGCCCCACCGGCTCGGCGGCGGGCAGACAGCTGACCCCTGCCACCGAAACAGGGCCCGCCGCCATTTTGAGTGCGCGGGCCAATTAAGGCCTGCCCGGCGGCCTGCCCGACAGGAAGCACTATGCGCTTCCAGTGCTTGGGGTTGGGGGGGGTGGGGGAGGGGATTCCCCATCTGTCAAAGTCCTGTCTCAGGGAGATTCGTGACAGGTAAGTGTAAAAATAGATAAATATTGAAATTATTAACATGTCCCCCTCATGTGACAATGTCACACGAGATGGGACATGTTAATAATAAACGCATAAAATTTATTAAATGTTTAAAACACGGACATGAAGCTTCATCCCGCCAGTGGATGATGTTTCATGAATAATCAGAAGCCCACTGGGGCTCCTGGCCTGCCTGCCAGCCTTAAGTTTGGACGGGCAGGTCTTTAGTTATCTTAATGAGCCTGTCAATGGCCTCAATTGGCCATTGACAGGTCGGCGGGCGGACAGCTGATTTCGCTGTCTGCCCACCTTCCTAAAAATTTAAAGGGCCGGGATGACGTCGGGGATTCCTCCCGACGTCATCCCGTGTCATTTTCCCCTCGGCGAGTGGGCACCGCCCCCAAATCGCCAAGGGGAAAATCCTGCCCCTAGCCTCCAACCTGCTCTCGTAGCCACAGTATTTATAAGGCTAGTCCAGTTCAGTTTCTGGTCAATGGTAACCCCCAGGATGTTGATTGTGGAGGATTCAGTAATGGTAATACCATTGAATGTCATGGGGCGATGGTTAGATTCTGTATTGCTGGAGATGGTCATTGCCTGGCATTTGTGCAGCACAAACGTTACTTGTCATTTGTCAGCCCAAGCCTAGATATTTGAACATGGACTGCTTCAGTATATGAGTCGTCGCAAATGGTGCTGCACATTGTGCAATCAGTGAACATCCCCACTTCTGGTCTTATGATGGAAGGAAGGTCACTGAAAATGATTGGGCCTAGGACACTACCCTAAGGAACTCCTGCAGTGATGTTCTGGAACTGAGATAATTGACCTCCAACAACTACTTTCCTTTGTGTTCGGTATGACTCCAACCAGCGGAGAGTTTTTTCCCCGATTCCCATTGACTACAGTTTTGCTAGGATTCCTTGATACCACACTTGGTCAAATCTCACCTCACCTCTGGAGTTCGTCTCTTTTGTCCATGTTTGAACCAAGGACATATACTCGGGATATGCTAACAGGGCCCTCAGAAAGTGAATCCCATGAGAGAGTGTGAACATGATCTCCTGAAAGGGAAATCATGTTTGACTAATCCATTATGAGTTTATTTCGAGCATGTATCTAGCAGGGTAGATAAGAGGGAACAATGGATGTAGCATACTTGGATTTTCATAGACAATTTTTCTATGTGACTACTGATACAAGAACTGGAAGGTGGGTTTAGGCTGAATAACTTTTTTGGCAAGCATAGACACCATGAGCCAAGTGGTCTCCTTCTGTGCCTTAATATTTTCCATATTTCTAAAGTGCAATATAAGAGATTGTTAAATAAGATTAGGGCTCATGGAATTGGGGGTCATATGATAGCATGGCTTGAAGATTGATCAATGCACGTAGAGAGATAAATGGGTCTTTTTTGGGATGGCGGTGTGTAACTAATGGAATGCTGTAAGGATCAGTCTAAGTTACATCAATGATTTAGATGAGGGGGCCAAATATAATGTATCCAAATTTGCTACAAATACAAAGCTGGGGTTGGGGGGGGGACAGTGACAGGCTGTGAGAAGGATGTAAAGGGGTTTTGTCAAGAAACACTTTCAGAAATCTGTAACTTTTAAGTTTATGAACATCTCAATGGAAATGGATTATTATGGATGCTAATAATGCAAACTTGCACAGAATTCCAGGTCTATTTAATTAATTAATTCCTGTTCAATTTTATATGAAAAACCCAAGAAAGGACAAGGTCAAGAAAAGGCAGTGTAACATCCAAGCTCACCCCTCTCTGTGTCTAATTTTCCAAATATAGTGTCCAAATGCATTTAGAAAGTAACTACTGTTTTTGCCTCCATTGCCCTGTTGAGCAGATTCTTCCAAGTAGTTAGCTTTCTGAGTGATGATGTTCTTCCCAGTAACAGTACTAAATTTACTTTCCAATAATTTCTATTTTCACAGGTTACTTTGAAGTAATGTTCTCGCTATAACTTATTGATAAAGTTTAACATTGAGCAGCCTCCTTGAAATTTGCTTGACTACCTCAAGAGTTGCAGAGGAATTTCCCCAGAGTTTTTCTAAATGATCTTAGAGCATTTTTTGCCTCATATAATTCACTGGCATATTTGGCTGCAACATGTCTGGTTTGAGCTAGCTTGATGGATCAAATGTTCTTTTCCCACTCTTTTTATATAGTTTTGGATAGCTAGGATGTTGTTCATTTCCTAACTTCTTACTAGATCATAAGAGCTTAAGGTTCTCTAATCTTTCCTTTCTCATTTTAGAGATCTGTTAATCATTTAGGGTCACGTTTGATTAGTTCAAATTTGTTGGTTTGGAAAATGTATTTATTCTGCACATTCAGCGTCAAACATTGAAAAGCTTCCTATTTTTCTTTTACTTGAGTATTGTTGAAGATCCCGCCACCAAAAATCTATTTACTTTAATTGTTCCCCAATTTCATTGAATTTAGCCCCAGCTCCTGGGCTTAGCTATTACTGTCGCTCACATCATATTAAACATGAACATTTTATGATCACTATAACTTTTACTTTGTGCATCGTCTTGGGTCTTTTATGCATACCATGTCAAGATGAAAATTGCCTCTCGTAGCTTCCTTGACCCACCAGGTCAAAAAGAAATCCTGCACCACTTCCTATTAAATCCAACTTGCTTGACTTTTTAAAGTTTATATTAAAACGTTTGAAGTCTCTCATTAATGTAAGTTTCCTATTCTCACATATTCTTACTCACTTCTAGAGCAAGTTGTCTTTCTCCCCATGCTGACTTGGTGGTCTACAACACATCCAAAGTGTTGGATTCTTTTTGCATTAGAGATGTCTAACCAGATTAATTCATGTTGTAGCTTCCGATCTCCCACAGGATCAACTTAATTTACTTCCCAGATGTCCATGACATATAGAGCTTTTGTCATCCCTTTTTGTTCATTTTTTTAATAAACACTCTATACCCTTTTCGTATTTATTTCCATCCTTTGAATTTGGCTAGGTTTCTAATGTCCCATTGTCTTGTAGTTCTCTGATACAACATGCCCCAGTCTCAACATCTTATTTCTAATGTTTCCAATGTTAGTGTACATTCATTTTATTGTAGATTTGTATCCCCTTATGTTTCTCTCTATTCCTGATTTCCAGTTTTGTGTATCCATCTAGATATCCAAGTCCATACTGACCTGTAAAAACACCTCCTATCCCAAAACCTCTCTTATCTTGGATCCAGTTGCTTGTCCTTCCCCCATCTATCTAGATAAAATGATTTTGCACTGCTATCTCAATGTTCCTTACAAGTTGCTTTGTCCCTACTTGACCTAAGCGTAGTACATCTTGCACCTTTTTATTCAGCAGGGTTCCCAATTACTTATTAAGGTTGTGCTGCCAGTCACTCGTTGACTTAATTTTCCTTTGGATGAACCCCTTTGCCAAATATTGGAAGTACAGTAAAATCCTTTGCAGCCTTTACTTGAGTTTTGAGCCAATCACCATTTACCTCTACGTAAATTACTAGCTATCACTGGGACCCAGTCTTTCTTTCCATTCATGGGATGCGGTGTCACTGGCAAGGCCAGCATTTCTTGCCATCCCTTCAGTATCTTTCCTAACCTCTCATGTTCTGGTGACATATTCTAGCATTTTGCTGGCTTTCAAAATTGCTTTGCCACATAACCTGTACATTGAAAGAAATAAGTCCATGAATATCCACGGATTGCCAAGTCTCCCTATGCTAATCAATTTGTTATACTGTAGTACAACAGGATATGAAAAAAATCAACTGTTTTAGATCGATGTGAGCAGCAGCAGATTATATTGCTTGCTCCAAATTGCGCCTCATTTGGCACTCTGCATGAACACAGCTCCACATATTGGCATCCAAATGCCTGTTACATTTAAAATGTGAGCTAAGAGCCAAAGTCTCTACACTACCATTAAAAAATGAAGTTAAAAATGTAGCTGGTGGTTGGGTCAATATACAAATGCAGTGCTTGGAGTATTTGGGGCTTTGGGTGGGTGGGTGGGTGGGGGGGGGGGGGCGCGCGGGGAAAGAGAGAGAGAGAGCGCACAAATTTGCATTTTAACAGTGTGTGACTCAACAACTGCAGTCAATCCAATCTGTTACATAGTGCCATCTTTATCATCCTTTTCTGCTAAATTTTGCTATTATTTTGAAGGGGAGAGAGGTGTACTTCTATGTAAACGAAAGTGCTGATGACATCGGAGGAAACTGGCTGGAACAAATTGTTGAACCCCGAGTCTACAGTAATCGAATCAACATCAATTCAGGATAATTCATCAATCCAGTTATTCACTTGTGTGCATATTAATTTATCGCCTTTGTACAACTCTAAGTATACATGGCCAGTACCACTTACATATCATTAGCATTCAATAATCAAAATACAAGAGGAGAGAAATGAACAAATGCAAACAATACAAAGAAAACAAGACAATTATATGAATGTAACCCTTTTAAATTCTTGACCTTTGAAAAGGATTGTTGAAGTGAGATTAACAATTAGAATTAAAAAGATATTTAAAAAACTTTTAAAATGTTTTCAAAGTGACAAATATTGCCACAGAAAAACATGATTGCATAGGCTAACTGCTCCACCTATTGTAAACTACATATTTAGAAAATCCTACAAAGGGATATAGACAAGTTAATTGAGCGGGCAAAAACTTGGCAGATGGAGTTATAATGTGGGAAAATGTGAGGTAATGCGTTTTGGCAGGAAGAAGAGGAGCTGAATATCATTTACATAGAGAAAGACTGCAGAAAGCTACAGCACAGAGGGATTTGGGTAATAAGGAAAGCAAATGGAATGTTGGCCTTTGTCTCAAAGGGAATGGAGT
Source organism: Cetorhinus maximus (assembly GCF_964194155.1). NCBI lineage: Eukaryota > Metazoa > Chordata > Chondrichthyes > Lamniformes > Cetorhinidae > Cetorhinus > Cetorhinus maximus. The sequence goes on along the minus strand of NC_135882.1, from coordinate 140,390,750 downwards.
ATAAAAATAGGGAAGTTTTGCTAAAACTATACAAGGCACTAGTTAGACCACACTGAGAATACTGTGAACAGTTTTGGTCCCTTTATCTAAGGAAAGATATACTGGCATTGGAGGCAGTCCAGAGAAGGTTCACTAGGTTGATCCCGGGTATGGAGGGATTTTCTTATGAAGAGAGGTTGAATAGGTTGGGCCTGTACTCACTGGAGTTTAGAAGAACATTGAAACATAAGATTCTTAGGGGGCTTGACAGGATAGATGCCAAGAGGTTGTTTCCCCTTGTGGGAGAGTCTAGTACCAGAGGGCATAATCTCAGAGTAAGGGGTCACCCATTTAAGACAGAGGTGAGAAGGAATCTCTTCTTTAGAGGGTAGTGAATCTGTGGAATTCTTTACCGCAGACCGCTGTAGAGGCTGGGTCATTAAGTATATTCAAGGCTGAGACAGACAGATTTTTAAATTAGTAGGGGAAATCAAAGGTTATGGGGAAAAGGCAGGAAAGTGGAATTCAGGATTATCAGATCAGCAATGATCTCATTGAATGGTGGAGCAAACTCGATGGGCCAAATGGCCTACTTCTGCTCCTATGTCTTATGGTCTTAACAAAGGGTGCCTGTCCACTACAAAAAATGCAAATGAAAGAAAAGGGAGGGGTGCGAGAGGGAAATAAAGGGGGCATGAGAGGGAAAGAGAGGGGGGTCAAAGAGGGTGGCAGTATGGGTCAAGGGGAGGGAGAAAGAGTTACATAAAAGGGGGAAAGAAAAGGGGGCAAAGGGGCCAACAGACAGGGAGAGGGGGCAAGGGACAGAAATGTGTCATGGGGGGTGGTTAGGACACACAAAAAGGAGGCAAAGGGAGAGAACACAAAGGAAGAGAGAAACAGAAGTAGCGAGGGAGATAAGAGACAAAGGGGGAGAAGAGACGGACAAAGGGGAGTGAATAAGGAAGGGACAAAGGAGAGATTGGAAAGTAGAAAAAGAGGACAGAGCAAAGAGTAGTTCAGCAAGAAAGGGGAAAAGGAAGAGAAGACGGGATACATAAAAGGAAGAGGAAAATCCAATAATTCTTTGCCGTGCTCTTTTTGTATTCCACATGAAAGTTTCCTTTCCAATAATATGACGACTGAATAACCTAGATGGGTTATTTTATATATCACAACTGGAGTTTCAGCCACTTATTGTTGACTGTTTGACAAAGTCACCAAGGAAGTAATTTTGCATTACCTCCAGAAGGTTGCAGTTCTCTTCAATTTTTCTTCACTGGTTTCTTCTACAATGTCCAACTAACTGCAATCCCTCAAAAGTAGATTGCATTTATCTAGTGTCTTCTACATCCTGAGGATATCCCAAAGCCCTCCACAGACAATGAGCTACTTTTGAAGTGAAGTCACTTTTGCGACATAGGCAAATGCAGCAGCCAATTGTGCATAGCAAGGATCCATAAACAGCAATCAGATGAATGACCTGTTAATCTGTATTACTGATGCTGGCTGAGGAAGGAATGTTGGCAATGATGTCAGAACTCCGTGATTTTTAAAAAAAAAATGTCATGTAATCTTTTATATCCACCTGAAGTGGCAGATGGACCCTCTGTTTATCTAACTGTGCTCTCTGACAAAACAGACACCCTGTTTCCCAACTCCTCAAATTTAAAATTCTCATCTTGATGTTTAAACTCATTCATGGCCTTGCCTTCACTATCTCTGAAAACTTCTCCAGCTTGAGACCACCTCTTTCAAATCTCCGTTCTTCTGATCTCTTCCCAGCCCTCTGTCCCACAATTGGCAGGCATGACTTCAGCTTTCTCAGCACTATGCTTGGGAATTCTCTTCGTAACACCACTCCGTCCCCACCCCAACCTCCCTCTCTCTTACTTTAAGAAACTCCCAAATTCTCTTCTCTGAAGATCGTTTGATGACTTCTAATATATTCTAATGGTTTGGTGTCCATATTTTATTATATCTCTATGAACCACTTTGCCTTTATAGAGTGTCCTTAATATCCAAATGTATTGTTGCTACGCAAAATGGCTATTGTTGTTAAGGATTTGTTCAGTAGGTCTCACTAAGAGGCTGAGGCTTTTAAGGTTGAACAGTAGCGTTTACTGGTAACACAACTATTCACATATGTACAAAGTATGGCGCAAACTAGGAGCCAACTCCATGTTGACTCCCACACAGAGTGTCTCCATACAACTGTCTCCTGTCCACTGTCATGTGTCTCTACATGATACTGAGGGCGGTACTGTTCGCCAGTCCCACATTAACTATTGCTACGCCGAACATCCTTATACTATGCCATAGCTCGCAAACACTTCCTTCAAGAACCTAATGATCACCTCTGTGGTCGTTGTGTAACTGCTTCACTTCGATTCATTGGGGGAAGTAATCAATCACAATAAGGAAGGAAAAGGGGCTCCCTCTGGACAGGTTTGTGCAGTGCGCACACCTGGCAGTTTGAGATTATTTCTTCAATTTCCCTTCATAGTCCTAGCCACCACACTGCAGACTGGGTCTGTGCTCTGCACTTTGTAACGTCCAGGTGGTCTTGGTGGATTTGTTGGAGCATCTCCAGCCGAAGGGGGACTGGAATGACCAACCGCTCATTAAAAACTAGCATACCAACTATCACAGTGAAGTGTTTCTGCCGTTCCAAACAAATTTTCATGACATTGCCGCCTGGCCTCTGCTGTGGCTGCCGACGGATGTGGACACAGTCCTCATCTCGCAATTGCTCCCAGTGTATTTGCTGAAGCTTTCCTGGGGTAGCTAGCAGTTGTTTTCTCACCAACTGGGAATGCGATTCAAGCTCATCAACCAGGTTGATGTGTCGCAGAAAGGTCGACTGTGGCCCTAGACAGTGTGTCTGCTGTTTGATTTTTCCCTTGAACATGCAACGTATCATTTGCAAAGCACATGAGACTCAAGCAGAATCTCTGAATTCAGGGGGGCATCTTCACAAGTTCTTTCTCATCTAACTGTGAGACCAGTGGTTTATGATCTGTTTCGATGGTGACTTTCAGACCAATAATGTAGTCAGAGAACTTCTCACAAGCCCATGTGACTGTGAAAGCTTCCTTTTCAATAATAGCATACCGTATCTCTGCGTCTGACAATCCTGTAGATGTGCAATATGCTGGTTGGCGACACCCATCCAGTTGCTCCTGGAGTAAAATTGCCCCTAGGCCTGTGGAGGGGGGACCTGCTGCTATTCTATTGGGCAGGGATGGGTTGTAGTGAGCCAGGATAGCAAGTGGGAGCAGCACGTCTTTCATGTGACTGAATGCTTGTTCTTGGTATGCATCCCAGCACCACGTCTGGCCCTTTTTGAGAAGGTGCCACAGGGGCTCTGTGACCTGTACCAGGTTGGGCAGAAATTTTGTCAACGGGTTCACCACGCCCAGGAATCTTTGGAGATCTGGAATAGAGGGGACTGGGGACACATCAATTGCGTTCATTTTGTGTGGGTCCACCATCATGCCTTTGCTGCTGACAATATGTCCTAAGAACTGAACAGAGATCTTACAAAGCTTGCATTTCTCATTTAGTGTCAGCCCTGCTTCCTGCAAGCGCTCTAAGACAGCCATGAGCCTCCTGTTGTGTTCTTCAATGGTCGTACCATGAATTAAAACATCATCCATATGGCAGATGACACCCTCTAGGCCTTGTAAGATGGCCGACATCATGCACTGAAAAATCGCAGGTGCTGATGTAATGTCCAAGGGCAAGCGGTTGAAACAGAATCTGCCAAACAGGGTGATAAACATAGTCAGTGATCTGGACTTCTAGTTTAGTGGGAGTTGCCAGAAGGCACACCATGTTTTTGGAGAGCTTGGTCAAGCTGTCATCCACCGAGGACATCGGGTGGACTTCTCTTGCCAATGCCTTGTTGAGTTGTATCTGGTCTACACAGATGTGAATGGACTCATTTGGCTTCGGGACTGGGCCCATCCCAGAACAGCATTCTGTCGGCTGAGTGACTGTGAAGATGACCCCCATTTTGGTCATCTCGTCCATTTGTTGCTACATTTGCTTCATAAGCGGGTGCGGTATTTTCCATGGTGTGAACAGGCACACGGACTTAGAATCCTCTCTCAATGTAATGCTGTATACAGTCTTCAGTCACCCCAATCCAGTGAAAAGTTTTGGAAGCTCTTTCTTAAAATTGGAACCAGGCCCTTGTTGGTTAACTTCATCAATTTTCTGAAGGAGACCGACATAGGCGGGAAAATTCTTGATTGTGGAGTGCAAATAATGTCTCCCGTATTCATTTGTTTTTGTATTGGAGTGTTGCTTGCAATGTACCTTTAACTTGGAGTTTAATTCCACCTGCTCCATACAGCTGTGTGGGGGTGGCACCAGGCATTGCTTCGCTAGACATGGTTCCTTATCCCAGAGGACTGTTACACTGGCTCCCATATATAATTTGAAAAAGGCGAGGTGACCATTTACAGAGCCGTCAACATTCCAAAAGGAGAATCCATGCTCACCCAAGAAGCACGATTGAACTTCCTGGTGTGGTACTTCAATCTTGTGGACTGTTTTGGGATCCTCCACACGCCCGATGTCTTAGACTTGCACAGCTTTCCAAAGTGTCCCAGCCAGGTGCAGTTAAAATATTGCGCAGATTGCTGGACATTGCTCTTGCCCATAAGGTCTTTTGGCTCCACAGCACTGACATGGTCTCCCACTATCGTGTGGTCTGTTTGGGTATTGCCTTCCTTGGCCTCAAGTCTCCCTGAAGCCTTTTGGTGCTTCATGAGCTGAACAGTTGGTGCTGCTCTGTATCATGGCTTAACCTCGCCACGTAAAATGGGCCAGTGTCGTTTGCGAATTTCAGACTGCCTGACTATTTGGATGGCCTTTTCTAGGCTCAGATCTTCTATTGCCCGTTGTAGATCCAAAAGGACATCATCAGCCACTTCAACCACTATTTGGTCTCGTAAGAGCTCTGACGTAAGGTCGCCATAGTCACAGCCTTCAGCCAATCTGTATGATTTGTTTGAGAAAGTGTCACCTGGTTCTTCCTGGCTGTTGGACTTGCTCTAAAATTTTATTATTTCTTAAAGTAGGAATCAAAGGATTTCAGAACATCTTCAAACTTATCTGAAGATTTATTTATTCCTTGCCTCGCAATGATGTCATTGGCTATTGGACATACTGAGTGCAGTAGTGTATTCACTTGTTTAGCCTCTGTCTTCTTATCTAATCCTGAAGCTATCATGTGTGTTGAAAATATTTCGCCAAAGACCCCAATTCTGTGCCTGGTCTAGCCCAAATTGATCTGGTTGGGTTGATCTAATATCCATGGTTGCTTTTCAGCTCAGGGAAGTACAGCCTTAAATGCTGTTTCACTGTTAAAGATCCGGCATGGCAGTAACTGTTTTCTCAATGCTTTTTCCCGCGTTTGTCGGGTTTTGGCAGGCTCTTGCAGCGACTGCGGATCCAACCTCAAAGGGATTGATTTCACACAGCAAATTTTTAAAATCAAAGATTTGGGCTCTTTAGAGCATTTTTGGAGTTTGTTAGGGTGATTAAAATGCAATTCCCAGCTTTGGCTGAGTTTATAAACTGTTTTTTTCCCCCCAGTGGACTGCTCTGACCAATTAATAGCCTGAAGGCTTTTAAAGGTTAGTTCAGCCCTAGAAATGAATTTTTTGCTCACCCTTACTAGGTCCTTTATGCAATCATTTGGGATTACAATGGCCCTCCAATTGCTCTGGAGGAGTCCTTTCGCTGTACAATGGATTTTTCTTCTGCTCTTCAGCCCCCAAGTCCGCAATGGAGTTTCTTTTTAGATGATCTCCAGCTGTGTATTCAGTTCAGGATGTTGCTCCACTAATTTGTCAGATTCTGGGACCTTCATCAGCTTCTTCGGTTCTGAGTTTGTGCAATAGCTGCCATCATATTGTAAGGGTTTATTCAGTAGGTTTCACTTACAGGTTCAGAGGCTTGTAAGGTTGAACAGTAGTGTTTATTGGTAACACAATTATTTACATAATTAGTATAGCCTAAACTAGGAGCTAACTCCATGTTAACTTCAACTCGAGTCTCTCCATACAACTCTGTCTCCCTACATCATACTTTGAGCAGTACTGTTCTCCAGTCCCACATTAACCCTTGCTATGCCGAACAGCCTTATACGCGAGCGATCACGGTTGCTAACCATAATGAATTTGAGATTGCCATAGACATCATCTTAGCTACGGAAGTGTCAATTGCTACCTTATGTAGTCTGAGTCTTTATACAAAGTTGACTCCCACTATCTTCTATATACCTGTGCCATAAAAGGAACTCAGAAGTGTACCATCAAATTGTCTTGATTGTTGGACCAGATTTCCATGTTTTAAATATATTCCCGTCATCTGTCCCAAAGCAGACACAGTTAACACAGGTTCATATTGTAAACTGTTTTATTCCAAAGTGGATAAAACATACAGCACAATGAGAGTACCAAGAGTCACTTGCTAAAAACCAGTACAACTTCTGTCATGCTATTTAAAAAAATGAATACTATACAAGTACTAGCTCACTCTGGTGAGTTGTTTAATTCAATTTAAAAGCATAACTTATTTTATCCTATCCTCCTGCTCAGGACAGCATCATTCATTCGCTGCAGTTTTCTGCTGTTCAACACACTTGATGGCAGTGTTTTCTGATCTGTAAAAGCTACTCTCAACCACCCCCACTCCACCACCACCCACCCCCGCTCCACCACCACCCACTCCCCAGAGATCAAAATCAGTTTCCAACACCAAGATTCTCTGAATAACCAGACATGGCTCATGAATGGTGACCTCAGAAACAAATTCTCATCTCACGTAGTTACCATTTGTCTGTCTATTGATACAAAACCATTTTGGGAAGCTAACCTTTTTTCAGCAAGGTTTTTCTAAGAGAACTCGAGGCATAATAACGCTCAATATAAATACACATCTTTCAACTTCTCCACTTCAGGCAGCTTTTGCTTTCCACCAAACGAAGACCTGTGGAAAGATTTGCCTGAGATTCAGCTGAGGATTGCACCTGAGAAGATATGTTAAGTAAACAGATGAGACATTGCTGTGCATTTATGGAGTAATAGGGATCTACAACTTTAACTGGGTGCATGTTTGTTAGATAATTTCAATCAGGAAGCACAGGCTGGCAGGCAGATAAGGTAGCTCGATTCCCAGAGAGCCTTGACTAATGGCCTCATTAGAGGCTAGAGTATAAACAGTAAAAAAATAAACAGGGTAATAAATGTAAACTTGAGCAACAGACAAGACAGCATTTATGTGTGCACAGTGCAATAAAGAAAAGATTTTACCTTAGCTCAATGTCTTCAATATTAATTGATTGCATAGGACCTTCAATAAATGAGGCAAGTGTAGGTATTACATAAAATATTTACAAAACACACACTGTACTCTATATCAATGCTGGGAGTGGAATACCTATTTAGGGCACCCAGTGTCAATGCTCTTCAGGCTTGTACCTCCCTCGCTCTGTAAACTAGCCCAACCCTCCAAGTTATCTGTGCTCCTCCAATTCTGGTCCCTTATACGTTTTTGACGATAAGTGTTTCATCATTGTCAACAGTATGGGGGAATGGTGGGTAGCTACATCGGCACAATGGAGATTGCTTCTAATATATGTTAGATCCCTTAAATGAATATGCAAAAGTAAATGGATGTTAAAAAAAAACTGAGGGCAGTGCAATTCTACCTCGCAATGTGCGTGAGCTTACTGTTCATTAATATGGAGGCACAGAAGTCAGTTTAGCATCTGAAAAACTGCACTGCACAATCAAATTTCCAGACTGGTATGTGTGCAGCGTTGCAATGTGGCCATCACATTCTGACATCACATTTGGCATAGGATAACTATCCACATGTCCTTTACATCAAAATATGTACCAGCTCAATGCAAATTTATTTCAGCTCAATAGATATTGCTTTCGTTTGGCTGATATCCCAATTTACCATGATTTCAATTTATTAACTGTAATATCGCCAAATGCTAATTCCTTAGAAAGATGATGGTGAACCAATCAAACCAATTAAATTATTCAAAATATATTTTCCTCAGCTCAGCAAGAATCAAAGGCTCCTGCACTCACTGGGATGGATTTTTGGAGCAAAGGAAAGATGTTACAGTCAGGAAATTCAGAAATATGGGTTTTCCTGAGAGCTGTGGAGTTTTAACTCCATGATGTGCATGTGTTTTTAGTTAAAAAACAGATCTTTCCAGAGGCAAGCTGTTTGACAGGCTTAACTACCTGATGAGAGAGGAAGTACTCCAGAAAAGGCCACAACTAAGGATCAGTTAAGTTTTATGGTTATCGGAGGGTGCGGGGATGGAAATCGTGAGGGTGGGAAGTATGAGACTGGGAGGGTCGAATGTGATTTTGGATTATGGGGGTGGTTGGGCAGAGGGAACGAAGATCACAGGAAGAAATCAGCGGAGGTATCGGGAAGGAGCGTGGTTTAAGAAATCGTGGGAAGGTCACAGAAGATTCGAGGAGTCAGTAATCCAGGGGAAATTGGACAAGATGGGGGGCAGGGGAGATTTGTTAGGGGAAGAATGTGGAGGATTTTAAAAATTAGCTTGTTGGCCTTGAAGGAAATAGCTCTGCCTTCAAGCAGACAAGCAGTGCTGTAATGACACTTACCTTATGGATCTAGCCCCTCAGGCCTCCTGTTCCTAAGGCCAGGGAAACTCAGTCAACATGCAAAGGTACCATGTTAAGATGTGGTTGCACAGCTTACATAAAAGATTTTACCTTCCGAGAACAGATTAGTCTGCTTACCCTGCCTCTTTTAGAACCAGAAGTGGGCATATTCAAGGTCGGTCAGATTTTTTAGCATTTAAACTTCCACCTGTTTTTGGATGTTAAAATTAGACCCAAGGTTTCTAACTACATATTTCACAATGATATAATCAAACATGTGCATTTTGGCACAAAGGACACTTAAGCTATACTTTTGTTGCTAAAATTTTTAAAAGAGCAGAGCAGAGAGATCTAGGGTACAGATACATGGTGGGAGTGTAGCTAGTCAAAGCCATCAAAAAGGCAAATTGGATTCTGGATCTTATACAAAGCGGAATGGATAAAAGCAAAGGAATAATGTTGAACTGGTACATGACATTGGATAGACACCCCATTATCAGAAGGGCATTCCGTGGTATGGGTACTGCAAAGATCAACTAGAATACAATCAGAATGAGAAAGAAGTTACAAAGGTTGAAAAAAAGGGGGCTTTTTTCACTAGTGTATAGAAAGTAAACGGGAAACAAAATAGACATTTTCAAAATTAGTCAAGGATTTGTGAGGACAGTGACAGATGGTTTTCATTGGTTGTTTATCCCAAAGGGGGACACAGACTGAAGATAATCACTAGAGAATGAAGGCCAAAGTTTGAATAATTCTCTCCCCTCCCCAAAGTTATTAGAGCATGTAAATTTTTATTGCAAATGAAGCAGAGACGGCAACACAATTTAAAACGCAGTAGGCTAAGTAATCAAAAGAGAATATGCAAGAAACTGCTTGAAAAGAACAGGTAATAGGATTAACATACCACAAGTCTGTCTGAACAGTTATCACTAGCATATCCGTAAATTCTATAGACTTGGTTTGTGTGTTTTGAGTAGCTATATTGATTTTATTTTAAATGAAGGTCATATTAATGGGTTGATATTGACAATTTGGCCAACAACTATCAATCAGTTAACTTCAAAGAGATGCTTCATCAGAAATTGTAAAATGCACATATCAGAAGAATTCTCTCTTTGGAAGCCACTCTCTGTCTTGCGATATAATTGTTGATTTTCTTTTGTCAAAGTTATATTAACATACAACGGACAATAAATGTTTGGTTGTTTTCTTTAGGTAATGTTAACAACTCTACCTGCACACCTTCCTTGGCTGTCAACACAGATTCTGGCCTAAAATCTGTTTTGCATGCTATTTTAGAGAAACATATTCACCAACTACAACTTAGCATTGTTGGCAAATACAGAAACAGCAGATTTGTGCTTAAAACGTGACTTCAGGCTAAGACACAGGCTATGTTCAGGAGCTGTCTGGGCATGCAAGAATTCACTTTTTCCTGTTGCTCATCTCCTCCCAATACTGCCATAATACCATGCTAATGCTCTCAGGACCTAGCAGCCCCCTCCCTACTGCCATCAGATCCTGTTACCTTCCAACGTCCTGTAAACTCTCTGCTGTCAGTACAACCTCTCCACTGCTGCGAGACCATAAGGCCTCCTTGAGGTGCAGCGAGATCTGTGTCCTTCGACAGAGTGCTCCAAACCCTAGTGCCCACATCTTGGGACCTTCGAACTCTTGTATTGATAAGAGCTTGGTACCTCCCCACCATTGCTCCTAGACTGTGGGACCTCCCATCAGTTCAATGCTTCGAATTCCAAGCCCTCACCCCAGAGCTGCCAGATCCCTTCCCTCCCTCACCATTCATTTTCCTAGACTACAGGAAAGAGCCAGTAAATCAAACCAAACCTTCCAATGCCTTTTGCTACCAAAGCCCAGGTTCCCTCTCTGTAGTGCTAGCAGAGAATCAACTCCCAAAAGCAATGAAGGACTAGTAACCCCATTACTGGAGCTAACTATATTTGAAGGGCAGGACTTTTAGATGCCTTGACAGCTTGACAGGTTCTCGCGACAGGTGATTTTAAAAGGTCTGTTGACAGTTTCAATGAGCATGACAGTTAATGAGTTTATGCACAATAATGTCTGCTTTTAATACCCCCAAAGAGCACCTGCTCTCTCCCAAAAGGTGTCCCGGGACCAGATCCAGAGGGGTGCCTTGGCTATCTAAACAAATCCTCAAAGTGCAGACCTGCTCTCACCAGGTCTACTCTGCACACCTTGGGTTTCACACTTCTGGGCTACTAACATCAGACTTCAGTGGAGGCAGCTGCATGCATGAAACACAAAATGCCCCATTCCTACCCCCACAAAAATGGGAAGTGCTGTATTCAGGAGCAAGACTTAGGATTTCCAGGCACTTCCGCCAATTTTGCCATCCAGGCCATAGTCTGAGGAGAAAAAAGATCAAGGTCTCCTAGGACCAGAACATGGATGATGAACACCGTCTACTGGTAAATGTAAGCACACTGAGGGCAACCTTAGGGGCAAAATTGGGCAACAGACTGTGCAGGGAGCTGAAGGGCCAAGCAGGTTCAGCCTTGTTGTTCCATGCCCATATGACACTAACAAATATACTTTTGGATCCAGAAAATAAAATGGAAAATGGAATTTAACTTGGAGAAGCGTGAAGTAATGCACCTGGAGAGGGCAAACAAGGCAAGGGAATGCACATTACACGGCAGGATACTGAGAAGTGTAGAGGAACAGGGGGCTTTGGAGTGCATGTCCACAGATCCCTGAAGATAGCAGGACAGTTAGATAAGGTTAAGAAGGCATAAAGATACTTTATTTTATGAGACAAGGCATAGAAGGTAACACCAGGGAGGTTATGCTATAACTGTGTAAACCATTAGTGGAACCATGGCTAGAGTATCGCGCACAGTTCTGGTCACCATTATTGCAGGAAGGCTGTGATTGCACTAAAGACATGTACGAGAACTTTGGAATGAAGAATTTTAGCTATGAGGAAATATTTAATAGGCTGGCGTTATTTTCTTCATATCAGAAGAAACTGAGGGGGGATTTAAAATTATCAGGGGCCTTGATAAGAGTGGATAGGAAGGATCTATATTTCTTAGTAGAGATGTCAATAACAGGGAAGCACAGATTTAAATAATTGGCAGAAAGATTAGAAAGGAGCTGAGGAGATCTTTTTTTCACCCAGAGTGTGGTGGCAACCTGGAACTCACTGCCTGATAGGGTGGTAGAGGCAGAAATCCACATCACATTTAAAAAGTGCTTGGATGTGCACTTGAAGTGCTGTAACCTAAAAGGTTATGGACTAAGACCTCAAAAGTAGGATTAGGCTGGATAGAACTCTTTTTTTAGCTGAGGCATAATGGGTGAAATGGCCTCCTTCTGTACTTTAAATTTTCTATTTTTCAAGATCCTGCCACTCTTTTAATAGTCCTAGATCATATAAGGACCCCTATTTAGTCCTGTTGTACCTCAAGTCGTTCATTCCAAATGCTTCCCAAGATGCATACAACATCTCAGAATACTCCTCACTCTGCTGACTTGGAATCCAGCCCACAAGACTCTACGACCTAATTCTTCCAAAAACAAACATCTAAATAAGTGCTGCAACTCCACATATTGACCACCAATTTTCCACATGCTAACAACCATCTTCCTTTGTGACACAGCTACCGTATAATCAAGGCTGCTAACTTAATTGTCAAATTAAATCCTCAAAATACTAATAACATTGAATTAAAATAGAGTGACTGAGATATGCACTCTACTGAGTGCCTGCTTCACTTGTTCATTTTTGCATCAGGCACATATATTACGCCTGAAAGCATTGGCTATATTAACACGGTTAAAATAAATTTTGAGCCGATCAGCAACAAATTATAACCAAAATGGTCTTAAATTTCCTCAGCAGCAGTGATTACCTTCCACTTATCTCAGTTTCTGCCTGTTATAGTACTCCTCCATTTAGATAACACTTCAGGGCATTAAAAAGGGACAGGTCAGGCAAAATGCCTCTTCCAATTTAATAACAGGCAGCCTGTCTTTAAGGTGGTCCCTTTCCACTGATCAGGAAAGGGCTTCCAAGATGGCAAACACTTTCAGTTACAGTGTCACTGTGTTCTGACATAGGACTTTCAACCTTCAAATTAGTTAAATAGCCTTGTTAAACAGAGCTGCCTAGCAGTGGCAGTTATTTGTCAATCAGCTGAAAGTAGTTGGTTCAAAAGGAGTTAATTACTGTAGCAGGAAACTAAGCTTGACTCATCATAGGCTGTATATAAGCAAACAGGTTTTTCAAATCTCATGGAGTAAAGGGATATATGGAGAGGAGACTGTGCCTGAATGAGATGTAGACAGAGCATGTAGTTGGGAATTTGTTGCAGAGGTGCTCCTTTTTTTCAGCCTCCAGTAGTTGCAGAGTTTTCTTCCTTCATCTCCAAGCTAGGAGAACTACTTTAGCTATGTCAATTATTAACTAATTGGTTAATTAAATAAATAAGGTTGGACAGAAATAACAGGGTGGTGGTGTGCCGTGACTGCAGCACATGGGAATCTGTGGGATGCACCACAATCCTGGACAGCTGTATCTGCAGCTTGTGCAACTTAGGCTCAGAGTTGCTGAGATGGAGTTTAGATTGTGGGTGTTGCAAAGCATCAGGGTGGGGTCACATCCTGGTTACTTTGTTCTAGGAGGCAGTAACACCCCTTTGGTTAGGCAGAACCTTAGAGTTGGTCAATGGTCAGGGACAGGAGGGTGTGACTGCGAGTCAGGCAGGTATGGGAAATCAGCATGTAGTGATGGATGGGATGGGATGGGATGGATTGGGGGGGGGCGGGGGGGGAGGGGTTTCAGGTGAAGGGAGATTTAGAAATCCAAAGAGAAAAGTCAAAGCATTGAACAGTATAGCAATGTGGGTAAAGACAAGCAGAGTGGGATAGGAAGGGACAGAGTTTAACAAAAATTGTACATCAGTGGATAAGGTCTTTGCAGGGAATAGAAGTTAAAAAAAATTAAAGGTTCTTTAGCTGAATGCACAAAGCATCTGCAATAAGATAGGTTAACCAGTGGCACAATGAGAGGTAAATGATTTAGATCTGATTGCCATTATAGAGACATGGTTGCAAGGTGATCAAGGTTTGAAAGTAAATATTCTAGGGTACATAATATTTTGGAAAGACAGGCAGAATGGCAAAGGAGGAGAGGTAGCCCTGATAGTAAAAGATGACATAATGGAGGAGCAATGGAGCTAGGCAGTGACACCCTCATCCTATGAATGAATTTAAAAAAAGAGAAAGGATGTGGCCTCAAGGTCACTAAGTAGGATCATTATGGGTGGAAATCAGGAATAGAAAGAGTTAGGAAACACTAGTGGGAGTAGTTTTGAGACCCCCCTAACAGTTGTTATACTGTTGGACATAGCATTAAAAAGGAAATGATTGCAGCTTGTAACAAAGGCAATGTTATAATTGTGGGGGACATTAATCTTCACATAGGCTGGGACAATCAAATTGGTAAGAGTGGTCTAGAAGATGAGCTTATATAATGTTTTTGTGACAGTTCTTTGGAACAATATGTTGTGGATCTGATTAGGGATAAAGCTATCTTTGATCTGGTATTGTGTAATGAAGTAGGGTTAATTAGTAATGTCATAGTGGAAGATCCACTGGGAAATAGTGATCATAATACCACTGAATTCCATGTTAAGTTTGAAAGTGAAAAACTCCAATCACAACAAGAATCTTAAATTTAAAGCCAACAAGAGGTATGAGAGGAGTGCTAGCTAAAGCTAATTGGGTAAATCGCCCTAAAAAGTATGGAGGTAAATGAGTAGTGGGAAACATTTAAAGAAACAATTCAAAATGTTCAACAAAAATACATTCAATTGAAAAACAAAATCTCAGCAAGAAGGACCAATCTGTGGCTCACACAGGAAGTTAAGGATAGTATTAGATGAAAAGAAGAGGCTTACAACGTTACCAAAAATAACCAGTAACAAGTCTGAGGATTGGGAGTGATTTAAAAACCAGCAAAGGGTGACCAAAAGTTGATAAAAAGGGAAAAAAATAGAATGAGTAAAATAGCCAGGAACATCAAAACAGATTGTAAGAGCTTTTATAAGTATATTAAATTAAGGCTGTTACTCAAGTAAACATTGGTCCCTTAGAAGAAGAGACAGGAGAAATTATCATGGGGAATGAGGAAATGGAAAAGGCTTTGAACAAATAGTTTGTGCCTGTCTTCACAGTAGAAGACACAAGTTACATACCAGAAATAGAAGGTAACCTGAGGGCTAATAAGAGTGAGGAAATAAAGGTAATGAATTTCAGCAAAGAAAAAGTACCAGAGAAACTTAAAGGACTAAAATCTGATCATTTCCCAGGACCTGATGGCCTACACCCCAGGGCTCTGAAGAGCTAGCTGCAGAGATAGCGAATGCGCTAGCTATGATTTTCCAAAGTCCCTTAGATTTGGGAATAGTCCTATCAGATTGGAAATTGGCAAACGTTACACTGCTTTTCAAGAAAGGAGGGAGAGAAAACAGGTAACTACAGGCCAGTTAACCTAACATCATATGTCAGGAAAGTCCTAGAATCTATTATTAAGGAAGTCTTAAGCATACATTTAGAAAGCCATAATATTATTAGTAAAACCATTGTTGACTTGTTTTAAAGGGAAATTCTGTTTGACAAATTTATTAGTGTTTTTTTGAAGATGTAACTAGTAGAGTAGATAAAGGGGAACAGTAGATGCAGTATTACCTGGGATTTCCAAAAGGCATTCAATAAAGTGGCACAAAAAAGGTTAACAAGCAAGGTAAGGGCTCATGGAATTGGGGATAATATATTAGCATGGGTTGAGGATTGGTTAAAGATAGAAAGCGGAGTGGGCATAAACATGGCGTTTTCAAGTTATCAGGCTGTAACCTCAGCTATTTACAATCTATATTCATGAATTAGGTGAAGGTGTATTTAAGAATGCTGATGGTACCAAACTAGGTGGAAAAGTGAGCTGTGGGAGGACACAAGCTGCAAAGTGATATAGACAGGTTAAGGAAGTGGGCACATAATGGCAGATGGAGTATAATGTAGGGAAATATGAAGTTTTTCACTTTGGTCATAAGAATAGAAAAGCAGAATTTTTTTAATAGGTATGTACTTGTAAATGTTGCTGTTCAGAGAGACTTGGGTGTGCTCGTACAAGGAATGCAGAAAGTTAGCATGCAGGTGCAGCAAGCAATTAGTAAGGCAAAATATATGTTGGCCTTTATTGCAAGGGGATTAGAGTACAAAATAAATAAGGCTTGGTAGGATTGTACAGGGTTTTAGCATGACCACATCCGGAATAGTGTGTGCAGTTTTGGTCTCCACATTTAAGAAAGGATATCCTTGCATTGGAGGCACTACAATGAAGGTTCATTAAATTGGTCTCTGGGATGAGGGAGCTGTCCTATGACGAGAGGCTGAGTAAATTGTGCCTATGTTCTCTGGAGTTTAGAACAATGAGAGACAATCTTATTGAAACCTACAAAATTCTGAAGGGGCTTGAGAGGGTAGACGATCAGAGATTGTTTCCACTGGCTGGGAAAATCTAAAACATGAGGCCACAGAATCGGAATAAGGGGCTGATCATTTAGGACTGATATGAGGAGAAATTATTTCACTCAAAATGATGAAGAATCTTTGGAATTCTCTACCCCAGAGGGCTGTGGATGCTCCATCACTGAATACATTTAAGACAGATTTTTCATGCCTCAGGGAGTCAAGGGATATGGAGAAGGAGCAGGCAGGAAAGTGGAGTTGAAGCCCAGCATCAGCCATGATCATTGTGAATGGTGGAGCAGGCTCGACGGACCATATGGTCTGCTCCTACTCCTATTTCTTATGTTCTTGTGTCATAAGCTGTGCGCTATAAAGCACAACACTCCTGTTGCTGTAAAACACTACTTGTGTTACTCCATGGGTGATATGCAAGTTCCTTTGTGCTTTGACTGCTTATTGCTATTTTTCACTATTTTTCTCTTACACTGCTTAATTGAAATTTTGATTACTCGATTTTTTTTAGTACCGAATTTCTGTTGTGTTATTTTTGTTTGTTTCTCTGAATCACTGAACTTTTTTTAAAAACAAGGATCACCGTATTCACATGTTTAGTTTGCATTTGTAATGACTGATATTTTGTCATTTCAATTTACCGTAGTTTTATTTCTGCAAAAGTTGCATAAATGTACAAGTGTTTATGAAAACGAGAGGGGTATCTTTAAAGTTGAAAAATGTTTCGAAGTTTTATGTATCATAAAGGGGGTAAAGTTGAAGCAAATGACTTGAACTTAAAGTCAACAGGAAATGCTTATTAAATGTACCACAACTGATGCCTAAGTAATCAGTTAAAAAGTTTCACGGTTCACCACACAGCTGAAGCAGCAACTACAGTAAGGGGCTGAGAGTTTGTAATCCACACATTTTTACAGGGATCAACTTCACCCAAATGAATTTTACAGATGGACTAATATGATTCTCATTTCTGTCTGACCTCATCACTGGGGTTGTTTTTAAACTGCAGCAGAAAAAAAGAGACAGAGAAAAGCTGGATTACTTTATGCTGTTTATTACTTAGCTAAACTAGGAGGGATAAAGGATATCAAAAAATTTCCAAGGAGAATCTGATGCATATTGTTCTGTTAAAAAACATTAAAACCATGCCTCATAGAAAGATAACTTTTGAGTTGGCCAAAAGCTACCAATTGAACCCATAATCACAGAAAACTAATGTAAAGAAGAAAAATGTGCATTTGGTACAGGTAAGGACCACTATGATTGGGGAGAACTACAAATTAGCTTTATGAAGATCAGATGAGAGAGTCCTCCCCATGGCTGAGTGAGCTTATCTGAGGTGTAACTGAGCACTTTAGCCTAGGTTCATTGAAGGTTGAACACTGCAGCAGTAGGGGTGTTACAATTGGGCACAGCAGCCGTGGGACAGATAAAATCAGCTGGAGATCTGTTCCTGATTGCTATTCAGCACCTTCTACTTAAAGTACATGTGTGGACCTAAGACAGAGTCAGGATGATGTCTTTTGATTCCACTCCTAAGGGCACTGAAGTGAATACAGTAACCAGCACCTGACTACGGCATGCGTACTCAATTAGTTTTGATAAAAGAAAAGATTACCTTGAGCTGGAGCTGTTGACCTTCTTGGCCTTCCAGGAGACACTGCATGAGGCTCCTGGCAATGAACTATTCCAGCCTGCATTCTTCTTCACTATTTTATACCTCGTATTGATTAATCGGTTATTTGAAGGGCTCTTCACAGAGGATGAGAAAGTTAGACCTGAACAAACATTAAAAAGCATTTCATGAATAAATAACTTGAACACAGTAATGGAGTAATAGACACAATAAGGATTAATAGAAAAAGAAATCCCACTTTACATGTATGGTTGGTTATGGGACTGGACTAGTAACCAAGAGGTTACAAATTCAACCACACCATGACAATTTGTAAAGCTGAAAATATTGAAGAATTCTGGACTGAAGAATTTGACAGCATGGATACGGAATAACTATTTTCTCTGGATTGTTCCTGGGTAATTTCAGGATGCACTTCATCACACAAAGGTTTTGGAAATTTGGAGCTCTCCTCCAAAAAGCTGTTGAGGCAATGTCAGTTGCAAATTTCAAAATTGGACTGATAGATTTTTTGTTAGGTAAGGATATCAGCCATGATCAAACTAAATGGTAGAACATGTCAAAGGGGTTGAATGGCCTACACCTAATCCTATCTTAATTTATAGACTAGTATCAGAAAAAATGAACATGAAAGTTGCCGGATTGTTGTAAAAACCCATTGGTTCACTAAAGCCCTTCAGGGAAGAGAATATGCCAGCTCTACTTAGCCTTATCTACACCAACTCTGGTCCCACACTACACAGCTGACTCTTAATGCTGTATGACATGACCTAGTAAGGAATAGCAAACAGCTGCCCCTTGCCAGCTTCGACCACAGAGAAACAACTAAAATATGAAGCTCTTTTCTGTTCTTGTCTTCTGATCTCCTGACGTGATTCCAGGTCTCTGATTGTTTTTAATTGTTGAAATGCAAAACTATTGCCATTAAGCCATCCTTTACTCAATGGCCGTACAGTTTCAGTTCGGATGAAGATTCCCACTTTTTTCCTGAAAATTCATGATTGACCAATGTATTTCCATTATTTCCTATTCTGCTTTCAGAATTCTAACATTTAAACTTTTTTTCTCTAATTTTTGAGATTAAAACCTTACTGAATGGAGAAATTACAAATGCAAATTTGTGTCTTACATTCTAGGCAAGTATTTCAACAGACTGACTGGCTGACCAACAAGGTGACACACTTAAATAACAAAAATGAAGAAAAACATTTATATTTAGTAACTGTAGTCTGAGATTCAATGTATTCTTCACTCTAACATTTCAGCAAAAGAACAGAGCCTCTTTTCTGAACAGAGAGACCCAGCTATTTTTGATTGCTGTCAGCTTCCCCCCGGCCCCACTGCCCCCCGCCAACTCACCATTTGGCTTTTCTATTAGTTTGCCAGTGAAGGGTCACAAGTCTTCTACCCACTCCCTAGAATCAATGACCGATGTCTGTCTGGTGGAAGACGGAGCCGTGTACAAACTAGGGTTTTGTGCCTCTATGTATATTGTATATAAATAACAAATCAAATATTTTGAATTTAGGAACAGGGAACAAGCCTGTCTTTTTCTCACAAAACTCCCCTATTTTCCTGTTTTTGCTATATCCCTCAAGCCCTTCTCTCTCCAGAACTAACTTCTGTTGTCTATTTCAATGTCCTTCCTTGATTGTATGTTCCACCTTATTTTTGAAACTATTTTTAACTAAAACGTCAACTATTTTTAAACCTCCTTCTCCTGATACTTGAACAGTTTGCCTGGATCAACTTTATTCTGTTTCTAAACTTAAAAATGAATTAACTTCTTTGGCCTTTCCTCAGAATTGACAGTTCAGTGAATTTATGTAATACAAAGCAGGAAAGTTCAGTCCCTAGTTTATGCCGATTCAAGTGATCTTAGTTGGGATTAACCTCAGCATCCAGGTTTTCAGGGATAGGGAACAAGCCAGCCAAAGATCCTATATGTGACTGCTATTCAGCAAGCAAGTATGTGTGTGTGTACATGTTACTATTGCTCCTACCACCTTTTCTTTAAGGGCAGTGCGTTTCAGATCACAACGTGTTATATACATATTTTTTTCCCTCCTGTTGCCTCTGGTTCTTTTGTCAATTACTTAAAACCTTAGTCCTCTGCTCACCAACCCTTCTGACATCAGAAAAGATGCTTTCTGATTTTATTGAGTAAATAATTCTTGATTTTGAATATTGATTGAGAGCTGGATTGGGATCAATGGTGATACCATGTCATCAGCATTTCAGAGCGAATACCATTCTGATGAGGTATGAGGGGTGAGTTGCTGTTGAGCAATAAAACACCTCCAGAATTAGGGGACAGAAAATCCTGCCAAGAAATAACTTCCTTATAGCTGCTCAGGGGCCAGTTAGCTTGACAGCTAGACTGTGGTTCAGAATAATGCCAACAGCACAGTTTTCAATCCCCGTTCCAGCTGACAAGAGATTTGGGGCCTGCCTCTTTGCTCTGCCCCATAGTAAAATCACGACGTAAGCAGCATTCAGCAACCCTTGAATAATCGAGGATGCCACCTGGAGATGATAATAATATTCAACTTTCAATAATAATCAGAATTCCTCAGTACCTAGATAGGTTAAGTACTATGAAGGGCCAATACTTGCTTGGTCAGGCTTGTCTGAAACAAATCATTAGAAATTGAATGCTCCACAAAAAACATTTCAATAAACTGCTAAGGCGCAAGCTTGGGGGAGAGCAACCTATGCATGCCACTGCTCTGCATTTATGTAGGCATCATCCCCATTGTGAGACAGCTTTGGAATCAAAAAACAGCTTATACTTCAGCGACAGGACCATTTTGTAAACTGCATGCTAAGTACCGGGTGCTGTGGCATTTATATCTAACACCAGAGCACAAACTCTCTCAACCTGACTCAGTGCACTTACTGGACTGTCCATGGAGCTCCAGAAAAGGAGGATGCACCAGGCAATTAACCAAAATTCAACTTTCCACCGATGCTGGATCTGGGAAGACCGATGAGTGCGGCCTCCTTGTACAGAGAGCAACACCAGCTCAGTGCTAGAGCACCTCAATTTGACAATTATTGGTTATAAAAGACTAATTCCACAGTGACACATATCACTCTAACCAAGCACTTTCACTTTTATTACCAACAATATTCAGAGCTCCCCCGTTATCAGCTGACAACACACCATGGGCCAACGAGGTCAGGGCTAATGACTAATCGATCTCATTAGATTCTCCTAATTAAGAACATTATTGTAGCAAGAGAGGAAGAGCAATACCCTGTTCGTGTTGTTTGAGCATGTTATGAACACTATTCATCATGACAGGAGGGAAAAAAAAGAGATCTGTGGTTAATAAGTGGGCAAGGCAGAAATTGCTGAAGTGGCACAATGACAGCAAAATCCAACCTACCGTCTCTTGCTTGTAAAGCTGTGCTGCAGTCGTCATCAAACTGACGCAGCCCTCATGACTTTCACATACGCATAAAGAAAGTTCAGCTAAATCATCACCACCCCAGAAAGGGAATTAAGCATTGAATGGTCCTTGCTCTGTGGTCCTTTACTCTCCGGGGCCTCGCCCAACAGGATACATCTAAATTATTCGCTGATTGAATAGGAGTTAAAAATTAGGAAGCTAGATGCAAGAGGAAAGGCAGAGGAAACTATCATCCAAGTACTGTTGTAAAATATGGTAGTAGGTAAGGCCAAGGATGTAGGCATAAATAAAAAAAATTAAGCCTGTTTCTAGAGAAAGAGGTAATTGAAAGGTATAGTTGTAGATGACTGAGTGCTATTGATAGGGGACAGGTTTATTTGGCCTACAGTTCTTTTACTAAAAACTCTTTCTATAGCCATACAACATAACTGTACTTTTCAAACTGCAAACGTTGGATCTGAAAAGGAAAATTTTGCAGGTCCATGGGGAAGAGACAGGGGGAGGTGGCACTAAGTGAAATCAGAAGATCATCACAAACCCAACAGGCTGAACCTTTCCAAAACATTTCAAAAAATTGAATTGATCTCCCTACAATATTGTCTGTGTTTAAGATCTCTATTTATTAAAGATACAGGAAGAATATAGGGTAATTTAACAAAATATTAAAATGAAAGTAGGGAGAGAGAGGAGAATAAGGACCAGAGTGGGCTGCCTAGACAGCATAATGGCCTTTTGCACTGGGACTGAAGCACCATTTACAAAATTACTTTGTTCAGTCTCAACCTATTTCTTCAGGGGCAAGGGGTCTACAGCATATAACTTCACGATTTGGCAATCTCACTTAGACATGGAAATAGAACTATCACATTCCACTGTTCCTGTAGGCAGATCAATCCTATTTTTCCTGCGGTTTGAAAAAGTCTTGATTAAATTGTACTTCTCAAGGGTTTGGAATAAAAGAATTTTCAGGAATAGGAAATGGCCACTAGGCTTAGCAAACCTGTTCTTTCTAAAGTTGGGAGGTTGGAGGTAAAGCACATTATTGAGGTAGAGGAGGACAAGAGCAGTGTCCTTTTTACAATGGGTGTCCAAAACTGCACACAGTACTTAAACTGTGGCCAAACCAATGTTTTATATAAATACACAATTACTTCTTTACTCTTGAACCCTATGTCCCAATATATAAAACCCAAGACTGTATTGACCTTTTCATGGCTTTACCTTCCTGCAGAGTTACTTCCAATGAATTATGCACTCAAAACAGTCCAACTGTGTTCGTCAACATCTCAGCCTTTCCATTAGGCACATATTTCCATTATTTGTTTGAGAATCATAGAATGGTTACAGCACAGGAGGCGGCAATTCAGCTTGTTGTGTCTGTGCTGGTCTTCTGAATTCACTTCGTGCCACTCCCGTCTTTTCCCCGTGGACCTGTAAATTTTTCCTTTTCAGACAATGATCCAATTTCCTTTTGAAAGCCTCGACTGACCGTGCCTCCACCACACTCTCAAGCAGTGCATTCCAGATTCTAACCATTTGTTGCATGAAGACATTTTTCTTCATGTTGCCATTGCTTCTTTTGCCAATTACCTTAAATCTGTACACTCTTGATCCTTCCATTAATAGGAACAGTTTTCCAGATCTACTCTGTCCATATCCATGATTTTGAGCACTTCTATCCAATCTCCTCTTAATCTTCTCCAAGGAAAACAGTCCCAACTTCTCCACTCTACCTACATAATTGAAGTTCCTCATCCAAGGTGTCAGTCTTGTAAATCTTTTCTGCATCCTTTATAGTGCCTTCACATGCTTCCTAAAATGTGGCACCCAGAACTGCACATAATGTTCAAGTTGAGGCTGAACCAGTGTCTTATACAGGTTTAACACAACTATCTTACTTTTATACTCTATGCCCCTAATGGTAAAGCTCAGGATGCTGTGTGTTTTATTGATCACTCTCAACCTGTCCTGCCACCTTCAATGATTTATGTACATGTACACCCAGGTCCCTTTGCTTCTGCACTCCCTTTAGAACGGCACCCTTTATTTTATATTGTCTCTCTTTCCGTTTTTCCTACCAAAATAAATCATTTCACACTTTTCTTCATTAAATTTCATCTGCCACTTGTCTATGTCCTTCTAAGCTCTACACTATGCTCCTCATGGACCACAACACTTCCAGGTTTCATACTAGCCAGAAATTTTGAAATTGTGCCATGTACACCAAAGTCTAGGTCATTAATATGTAATCAGGAAGAGGAGGTGTTCTAACAACGACCCCGGGGAAGTCCGCCAAACACTTGCCTCCAGCCCAAAAAACAACTGTCCACCATTGCTCTGTTTCATGTTACGCAGCCAGTTTTGTATCCATGTTGCTACTGTCTCTTCTATTTCATGGGCTTCAACATTCCTCAAGTCTGTTGTGTAGCACTTGCCTTTTGGAAGTCCACATCAACAGCATTACCATCATCAAACCTCTCTGTTACCTCAAAAAACTCAAGCAAGTTAGTTAAATATGATTTGCTCTTAACAAACCCTTAATTAACCTGCATTTGCCCAAGAGTCTACTAATTTTGTCCCGAATTATCAGTTTACAAGGTTCCCAGTGACATTAAACTGACTGGCCTGTAGTTGCTGGGCTTACCTTTACATCCTTTTCTGAACAAGGATGTAATGATTGCTCCCAAAATGTTACACTTCATACTTATTTACATTAAATTACATGTGGATGAGTATGAGGTAATACATCTTGGGAACACCTGTTTGCCCATTTCACTAACCTGTTATATCTTCCAGAAGTCTTTTACAGTTCTCCTCACTATCACCTCCTACTTTGTATCTTTAGCAAATCTCCAAGTATGCGCTCCCTATTTCCATCCCTAAAATATCTACATACACCAAGTACAAAAGTGGCTCAGGCACTAACACCTGAAGTACAACATCCCTCCAGTCCAAGCCATACCCATTTACCCATTTGTTTAATAAAAGTAAAATACCAAGGAGGCTGGAAATCTGAAATAAAAACAGAGTGCTGGAAGTACTCAGGTCTGGCAGCACCTGTGGAGAGCAAATCAAAGTTAACATTTCAAGTTGATAATGATTCTTCTTCACTGGAGTATTACCAGCACATTGTTCTTAATTTAACTTATTTTTGTTTGTTTTTTTTTAATTTATTCATGGGATGTGGGCTTCATTGGTTGAGCCAACATTTATTGCGCTTGAGAAGATGGTGGTGAGCTGCCTTCTTGAACTGCTGCAGTCTGTGTGGTGCAGGTACACCCACAGTGCTGTTAGGAAGGAAGTTCCAGGATTTTGACCCAGCGACAGTGAAGGAACGGTGATATATTTCCAAGTCAGGTTGGTGAGTGACTTGGAGGGGAACTTCCAGGTGCTGGTGTTCCCATCTATCTGCTGCCCTTGTTCTTCTAGATGGTAGTGGTCATGGGTTTAGAAGATGCTGTCGAAGGAGCCTTGGTGAATTCCTGCAGTGCACGTTGTAGATGGTACACACTGCTACTATTGTACGTCGGTGGTGGAGGAAGTGAATGTTTGTGGATGTGGTGCCAACCAAGCGGGCTGCTTTGTCCTGGGAGGTGTCAAGCTTCTTGACTATCGTGGGAGCTGCAATCATCCAGGCAAGTGGGGAGTATTCCATCACACTCCTGACATGTGCCTTGTAGATGGTGGGCAGGTTTTGGGGAGTCAGGTAGTGAGATTCTCGTCACAGGATTCCTAGCCTCTGATCTGGTCTTGTAGCCACAATATTTATTTGGCTGGTCCAGTTCAGTTTCTGGTCAATGGTAACCGCCCCCCCCCCCCTCAGGATGTTGATAATGGAGGATTGAATGATGGTAATGCCATTGAACATCAAGGGGTGATGGCTGGATTCTCTCTTGTTGGAGATGGTCATTGTCTGACACCTGTGGCGCTAATGCTACTTGCCACTTGTCAACCCAAGCCTGGATATTGTCCAGGTCTTGCTGCATTTGGACATGGACTGCTTCAGTATCAGAGGAGTTGTGAATGGTGCTCAACATTGCGCAATCATCAGTAAACATCCCCACTTCTAACCTTATGATGGAAGGAAGGTCATTGATGAAGCAACTGAAGATGGTTGGGCCACGGACACTATCCTGAGGAACTCCTGCAGTCATGTCTTGGAGCTGAGATGACTGATCTCCAACAACCACAACCATCTTCGTTGTTGTTTGTCAACCAACTGTTTATTAATACTGCTACATTTCCTCTTCAATC
This sequence comes from Cetorhinus maximus, assembly GCF_964194155.1. Lineage (NCBI taxonomy): Eukaryota > Metazoa > Chordata > Chondrichthyes > Lamniformes > Cetorhinidae > Cetorhinus > Cetorhinus maximus. The sequence continues at coordinate 140,365,269 of NC_135882.1, read as the reverse complement.
ACATGCCTCAAGTTTCATCAGTGTCATGAACATATAATAATTTTACAATAATGTAATTTATTGTAAAGGCAGGTTAATAGTGGGATTTGAATTAGTTTGTGTGTGTAGGTTTTAATTGAATTACAGACAGCTAGTCTGGGTGCTTTTATATATCAGAAGGGAAATAGGTTTGAAATGCTAAATACATAAACATAGCTGAAGTTTTAGAATGAGAGGTGTAAAGAACATTTGCATTTTTAGATAAACCAGAGTAGTGAATTTTAAAGAGATGGTACGGTGTTACACCTAGCCATAAGAAGCTAAGCCAAACAGTAAGTTTATTTTTCCCAAAAATTACTGATAACATGAGTGCTATGAAAAATTTATATTATGGAAAAATTAAAGTTGCAAAGTTATATTGGAATGATGGGATTTACGTTAAAAAGAGAGAAACATGTATAAAGGAGGTGAGGTTATGTGTAAGGAAAGAAGGCAATCTAAGATCTATCAAGAGTGAAAAGCCTCCAGCCTCCAAGCTGTTGCCTATAGGAACTGAAGCTAAGAGAATTCATTTCAAATATCACTGTCCAGGATTGTGTGTGCTTTGCCTGGATCTGTCAAAATCTATGTTGTTTTACTGTTGCCTTAATGGAGGCATAACTGGGAGTTAGATTAATTAGGGGATTTAGGGGTTATCATAGTAGTAATTTGTAGAGCCAAGTGCATGCTCAAAATCCTTTGTTTTATTAATAAATGTTTAATTTAGTTTTGTAAAAAACCTCTAAGACTCGGTGGACTTATTACTACGTTATCCAAGGTACGCATCTCGAAATAAAAATACAAATTTCAAAAACAGTTGTGGTAGCTGTTTCAAGTTTTCCTCTGGGATTTGAGCAGCTCAGCCTTTACCATCCGCTGTGCCATAACATCAGCCTGAAGACATCAGCCTTGGTGCTCACCACTGAGTCAGAAGGCTGTGGGTTAAGTCCCACACTAAGATGAGCGCATAACCAAGGCACTTCAGGGAATCATTATTGAGATGAGATGTTAAACTGAAGTCCTATATGCCCTCAGGCAGATGTAAAAGATCCCATAGCACTACCTTGAAGAGGAGTAGCCCAGTGTCATGGCCAATACTTACAACCAACCTCACTAAAGCAATTCAATTTATCATTTATTTTAATGCTATTTGTGGAACGTCACAGTGCACAAATTGGCTGCCACATTTCACAGATTATAAAAATGACCACTCTAATTATACTTTTACTTGTAAAGCACTTTGGGGCATCCTGAAGTCATGAAAGTATATAAATGCAAGTTTGTTCTTTCTTTGCCTATCCAAATGGTTACTTCTTCAAAATTCAATTTCAAATCTTGTTAATAAAGAGGAGATAGCTTCAACAGCATAACTTCAACATAGCTCAGCCAGTGGCAGAAGGTTGTGAGTTTGAGTCTTGCACAAAGATTTGTGTACACAATTTAGGCTGACGTTCCAGAGCAGTACTGAGGCATTATCAAAGGTTTCACCTTTTTGTTGAGAAGTCAGTTGTAATAGCAAGTCAGCAGAGCTGATTTCTTGGAACACACAAAATTCAATAAACCAACTAAAATTCTTTACCCAAATCTATTTAAATCCCTAATCTGACAAGTATTGGTCTGCATAACAAATTTTGCAATATTGTTATACTTTGACTTTGACTTATCCAATATTCCAGTCAGTTAAAACTTGGGTTGGGGGCTGGGTAGAGAAACAGTAAGCAATGGTGGTTTGCTACCTTTGTAACTGGCCCTCTCACCAGAAGAAGCAAATAGGGAGCCTGTATCCAGTTTCTACAAACACTGCTTTCCAAATGGTTACAAAGATGTACCTGAAAACCTTAGGCGGATTATTTGTTGACTTTCCTATATTCTCCCCACAACCCACACCTCGAGTGAACGCCACATCACAATTTACAGGTGGAAATCTACACACTCACCAGCAGTGCAACCATGCAGGAGCACAAACTCATTGCATTCTAAATGTTAGCACAGTGGACTGGACTTTTCCAGGAACGTGTTAAACTCTCAGAAAACTTATAACTAATCCACCAGCTTTTCCAGTTCAGAGGGATGATAAATAGGTGCTGTCAAAAATCCATGTACAGTACAGCACAGAATCTATGTAACTCTGCTTTTCAACTCTCCTTCCTGTTATGTGCTACTTAATGGCAATACAGTTGGACAAGACAAAGCCACTTGGAGCACCTGTCGGAGACCTATTAAAGAGAAGATTGAGGTCCTACACATTCAAACTTACTGAAGCAACGCAACTTATCTGGTTTTTGATAATTATTGAAGGTCAATCAAAAGGTAAAATGTCAGAGACCAATCTACACAAAATGGTAGTGCTTTGCAGTCTGACAATCTCAGGTTACCTTACAGTGGGAAGTCTGTGCTATTGTGGATGAAGGTGGGAAGGGGTACTCAAACCTAAATGGATAGGCAGCGAAACAACACGGATCTCGTATTGTGCTGACATCACAACTTAATCATGGAACTATGGCTAGTTGCTTGGCAGAGCGGTAGCTTTCTGAGCCATTGGATGCTACAGCTACGCATAGCAATTGTGTGGTCCCTGGTGATGACCAGCAGCCATTGTCAGCAGGATATCAATCTGTCGTGATAATATATAGATTTCCTATCACCATTCATGTGAAGCTGAGCAAAATTCATGTGCTTGAAATTCACCGTGAGACATTACCATTTGACATCATCACTGTGATGCAACAGGCAGCTTGATAAGCTATGAACAAAGTTGGCCCTGTCAGATTGCAGCTTTTTGGCAAAAAGTTCCTCTGGCGAAGTCAGGGTTTAAATTTGGAGCCCCTGAATCTTGACCATTCCCAGAATCAGGGAGGTCTGGTACACTCAACAACCCCCCTTTATGAAAATAAAGTCACCATGATTGTCTTTAATGCCTTTTTTCTTATGCCTGCTGTTAATTTTCTCTACGTAGAATGTGTTTATCAGGGGCACTAAGCTGGAGGAATAAGAAGGCTCAACAGTGCAATGGAGATGAATTATCACTACATGTAGTTATTAACTCGGGAGGGATTTTGGAGACCCTGTTGCTTTAACTATGCGTTGTCAATTCCGCTTATTTGAATTGGCAAGTTCAGCAACTTCTCCAAGACAACTTTCATTCCCATTGTTTACAGGCACAAAAATTTGTGCGTGGCTGTGCTGTAAAATGTTTGCTATTTAAAGCATTCTAACTCTGACAAACCTAGGTCATGTGCAGTAAAAATTTTCTTTAAAAAGAATTGTACCTTATCAGAAAAAAAAATATGCAATACATAGCATGTTTCATGTCCTTAGGTTTCCCCAAATGCACAGTCAATGATTTACTTTTTGAAGCTCCATCCCATTCTCTCAGTTCCATCGAGTCTGTTCTGATGATGCCACTATCCAAAACGGCGCTTCTGACATGTCTTCCTTCTTCCTTAACCGAGGCTCCCCTCCACTCATCGTGGTTGACAGGGCCCTCAACTGTGTCCAACCCATCTGCTGCTCCTCTGCCCTCACGCCTTCCCCTCCCTCCCAGAGCCATGATAGGGTCCCCCTTGTCCTCACTTTTCACCCCACCAGCCTCCGCATTCAAAGGATCATCCTCCGCCATTTCCACCAACTCCAGCAAGATGCCACCTCCAAACACATCTTCCCCTCATCCACCCGATCAGCATTCCGTATGGACCGTTCTCTCCGTGACACCCTGGTCCAATCCTCCATCACCCCAACACCTCATCCCCTTCCCATGGCACCTTCCCATGCAAATCGCAAAAGGTGCAACACCTGCTCCTTTACCTCCTCCCTCCTCACCATCCAAGGCCCCAAACACTCCTTTCAGGTGAAGCAGTGCATAACTTGCACCTCCTTTGGTCTACTGCATTCGCTGCTCCCAAAGCGGTCTCCACTACATGGGAGACTTATAAAGAAGGCAAATGATACACAGGGATACAAGGTAATTTGATAAGGTGGATTCAAAATTGGCTTAGTTGTAGGAGACAGAGGGTAATGACAGAAGGATGCTTTAGTGATTGGAAGCTAGTGTCCAGTGGCGTACCACAGGGATCTGTGCTGGGTCCCCTATTATTTGTCATTTATATAAATGACATGGATGACTATGTAGGGAGGTAGGATTAGTAAGTTTGCGGATGACACGAAGATTGGTTGGGTGGTTAACAGTGAGGTTGAGTGTCTTGGGCTACAGGAAGATATAGACGGGATGGTCAAATGGGCAGATAAGTGGCAGATGGAATTTAACCCTGAAAAGTGTGAGGTGATACACTTTGGAAGGAGTAATTTGACAAGGAAGTATTCAATGAACGGCATGACACTGGGAAGTTCTGAGGAACAAAGGTACCTTGGCGTGTGTGTCCATAGATCTCTGAAGGCGCAGGGGCATGTTAGTGGGGTGGTGAAAAAGGCATATGGGACACTTGCCTTTATCAATCAAGGCATAGATTACAAAAGTAGGGAGGTCATGTTGGAGTTGTATTGAACCTTGGTGAGGCCACAGCTGGAGTGCTGTGTGCAGTTCTGGTCGCCACATTATAGGAAGGATGTGATTGCACTGGAGGGGGTGCAGAGGAGATTCACCAGGATGTCACCTGGGGTGAAACATTTAAGTTATGAAGAGAGGTTGGATAGTCTTGGGTTGTTTTCATTGGACCAGAGAAGACTGAGGGGCAATCTGATCGAGGTGTACAAGATTATGAGGTACATGGACAGGGTGGAAAGGGAGCAGCTGTTCCCCTTTGTTGAAGGGTCAGTCACAAGGGGGCATAAGTTCAAGGTGAGGGGCAGGAGGTTTAGGGGGGGATGTGAGGAAAAACATTTTTACCCAGAGGGTGGTGACAGTCTGGAATGCGCTGCCTGGGAGGGTGGTGGAGGCGGGTTGCCTCACATCCTTTAAAAAGTACCTGGATGAGCACTTGGTACGTCATAACATTCAAGGCTATGGGCCAAGTGCTGGTAAATGGGATTAGATAGGTAGGGTCAGGTGTTTCTCACGTATCGGTGCAGACTTGATGGGCCGAAGGGCCTCTTCTGCAGTGTGTCATTCTGTGATTCTGTGATAAGGCAGAAATAAAAAAGTTAACAGGTGAATCATTGGAAGCTAGAGTTGCTCATTTCCTATTTCCCTACAGAACAACTCCCCACACTACGACAGGAGCAACACTTGCAGAATTACTGATGATTACTGTCTTCGAAAATGACTCAGCCCGATACTTCTCTATTTGGAGGGGAAGGTGGAGGAAAGTCAAGGGAACCAAAAAGCGACTCATGATTTGCATAGTCGTGTGCGACAATTTACTGTTGGGGAAGCAGTATATGCAAGGAATTTCAGTGGAGGACTGAAGTGGTTACTTGGTGAAGTAAGCTCTGTGACCGGACCATTGTCGTACCAGGTGGAAGTGGAGGGTCTGATCACCCGTAAGTATGTGGATCATTTAAGAAAAAGAGAGGTACCCCAACAAAATAATGTTCCACCTGCAACCATTGCTGAACTTGGTGGTTCTTGTTGAAGTTGCTCAACCAAGGACAGACATGTCTGATGTCTCTGTCGGAGGGGAAGACACTGAACTGCATGTGCCTAATGAGAACCTGTTTCCTGCAAAAGAATCTGAAGTTGTAGAGCTATGACGTTCCACATGGATCAGGAAACCACCTGAAAGACTGAACTTGTAATTTCATGACCTGTGTAAATATTGTAATGTCATGGGATAAATATCCTTGTAAATACAAAATGTACAGAGAAGTTAAAAGGGGAGGAATGTAATAATTAGTTTTAAGAACTGTAGGACTGTAGCTTTAAGAATAATTTTGTGTTGTAAGATCACATGATCTGTGCAAACCAATCAGTAAGCAGCTCGGGGAACCTCTTGGGGGAGAGTTCTTCATTAGTTATAGAGTTTGATACACAATTGTAGTTTCTGTTGCTGTCCTGTAAATGAAGTTAAATGTGTCCACCAAGAAAAGTTGACTGTAAAATCAACAGGGTCAGAATGTGAGCTATTCTCCCTTCAGCTCCCATTTCCCCTTAGTCAAGGCTGTTCTGATTCTACTTTCATTTTTTGTATTAGTAAACATTTGAAACAAGGAAGATACAAAGCTTTGGGGAGTGAGACAATGGGATTGGTTTTTGGATTACTGTAGTTTACAGCTAATAACATGCACAGGATAGGCTGACTGGCTTCAGTGTGGTAACATTTATAGTTAAAAGGAATGTTATTTAATGCTTCCCAATTTTCTTTCCTGAATTTGCCATGTGGTTATGCTCTTGTACTTGGGACATCCGTCATGGCCGGGTAGATTTCTGTTTACCTAATAATCCATTTTCTGTTGATGAGAACTCAGTTATGAAGAGTCATATTGGACTTGAAATGTTAACTCTGTTTCTCGCTCTACACATGCTACCAGACCTGAGTTTTTCCAGTGCATTGCTTTTATTTTTATTTCAGATCTCCAGCATCCATAGTATTTTGCTTTTAGTCTGATGAGGCTCTTGAAGACCCTCAACATTTTCTTATACACAATCCTGCCGCACACATGCACTATCTGATGCTGTACACACAGGGCACTAACAGAAAATCAATGCATACCGAGAAAGACTAATTTATGTACGAGCACCAATACACTCAGTTCAGAGACATCCCCATCAACACTCGGCTGCTAAATCCTTAAACTGCAGCTTGCTCCACCAGACAGGGCATATTCAGATCAATACTGATAAACCCACATCCTCAATAAACAAAGTCAGCATAGTTACAGGTGTCAGATTATAATAAGTACAGCTTCCTTTGGAGTCATTCACTTTGTTAGGCAGTAGGAATTTTTTTTCCATAATCTCTCAGTAAATGTATTTTGACTCTTTCCTGGTCTTTTTAAAAAAAGGCTGTGATGAAGTTTACTGAGTTAATCCTCATTTATCAATAGATTCAGATAAAGGTTTTGAGAGTGTCAGTCACAATTCAGATATCACATGCCAATGACTCAGAAGTGTAATGTATCATGAGAGCATTTACAGCCTGATTTCTGTTGGCAAGGGAATCTGCAGATGGACTTGGCGTTAGCAATTTACAAGCACTGAACAATCTGCAAATTCTCTGACTAACAAAAATTGACTTGTAACTGATTTAATAATTACTTCATCACATTCAAAATAGTCACCCGCAGATCTGATAATAGATTGGACTACCCTAGTTTAAGCCTACAATTAGGCAACACCACCTCACTTGCACTTAAATCACTTATTACTAGTTTGTTCTGATTGAACTTTACAGAACAGGAGTTTTGGAAAGGGAAGATGTCTGTTTCAAAACACCATAATCTGTTAGCAGCAGATATAATGCCCCTCATGGATTTAACCTATATGCTTGGCCCTGAAACTCTAGGTATGTACCTAAGCCATCACAAATTTCAATACTTCTGCCTTAAAAGGGACAGGTGAGGTTAGCAGCTAAGTAAACAGTCATGCTCCAGAAACCAGACCTATAGATTAGTTACCTGACAGATCATGTAGCTTAAAATAAACTCCCTCTACATGATAAACTCTACTAAGTGGTGATAAACTCTACTAACTGGTCTTTCAGTAGCAAATATTCACGTAGATACTTTATTGAACAAATATTAAGGTCTAACTCTCATTATTAAAACAAAATACTAAGTGCAGAGCAAGATGTCAAAAGTAAAAGCATAGGGCCAAATACGTCATTGGTTATGCATCTCATTAAAAAAATCCACTTTAAATAAGGGATAGGTTTTGCTCTTTTATCTACTTCATATAATTTTGACTGCAACAATAAGTCAGAGTTAAGTGACTGCTATCCTAGCTACAGGTACCTTTCACAAATGCTGTTCTGGGGTGGCCATGGCATAGCATTAAAATTTAATCTGAAAACTTCGGAAATAAAATGGTGCTGGGATAATTTTGGATGATAGAGTAAAATGGACCATATTGATTCAACCACCTATTCTATTTTTAATCAGAAGAGACGTAAAATGGGCAGATAAATCAATATACATTTTACACCATCACCCAAAGCAAAATTTCCCCCAGTGTTTTGTTTTGTGTTCATTGTCAGGGGTATCACTGCTGGAGAATGGAGCTCTTCCCACTTCTGATACCTGTCAGCAACAACCACTCCCAAGTCAGGTAAAGAACAGCCAGATACAGGTTAAAGCACACTCTTTTCTGCCCTAACCTCAGCTCCAACCTCAGAAGTATCACCCCCTCACTCCACACTGCACCGGCCTGACATTTTTTTTGCCCCATTCTCCATGCCAAGTATCTTCTGGCCTCTGACTGAGGCTGCCAAATGATATTGAATTAGGGGTAAATTTGTTCAGTAGGGAGTGAATTAACTTCCATCCAATCAGAATGGGCTGGATTTGGTCCCAGGTCACAAGGTGAGAAACCAATGTACTCAGTTTTCTAGATCACCAGTTTTAAGTGATAAAACAGCAGTTACTTCGAAAGCCAGCAGTCACAGCATCATCTCAATGGAATGTTTCTAATTACCAAATTGAGGTAGTAATATTGTGTTATTTAACTGAGAAATCCAAGGGTTAGAGTGCAGGACAGTATTAAGGTTGAAAAGAAGAGATCAAAGTGGAGATTAGGTATCACCAAGTTTAATAAATTTGAAAATTGAATGAGGAAGACACTAATAAGGGAAGTAAGGGCTTCACAAAGGTCCTGGAAAAGAATGGGCTACAAACAGGAAGAGTATAACATAGAAGGAGAAAAGGTCTTGTATATTTGCACATGTCTGCGTGGTGTTTGGCAGTGGTAGGAATGTCAAGGGAATGTAAAAATGGGGGGAAAAAAAACAAAAAAAATCAGAAGCATTTCATAGTTGCTGCTCTGATACTTGGTTTGAGAGGTTCACATGAAGCAGCATGGGGATAAGGCTCCCAGCATCTACTGCTGAAATTATGTATGTGTGGGCAAGGAGACAAGGGGGGAGGAGTAGTCACAGTAGGAGCACTGACAGATTAAAGCAGCTCAGGATTAATTTCACTGGCAAGTGGACAAGTCATGGCTTGTGCTGAACATCAGCACAGCCCATCAATCTCCCTAGCTGAATCCCTTTCTATTGCTTCTGTTCAGAGTCCATTTCCAGCTCATTACTTTACACACCTCCAGCGCTTTATTTACCAGCTATACCTCCATCAAGCACTACATTAAGTACACTTACACCAACAGATGAACTGCCTGTCCCCATCTTTCAGCACCTTTATGCTGTTTAAAAGTTAAAGTGTCACCAGCTTCCTGTTTCAAAGCTTCCAAAAGGATTCAACGGAATCAAATTATTTTATTATTTTATTTTTAAATATATTGAAATGGGCCCCTGGGTTTTCCAGTGCTATCTCAAAGGAGCAAGGCAAACTCTGCCTAAGACCAAAGCAAAAAACTGCGGATGCTGGAAATCCAAAACAAAAACAAAAATACCTGGAAAAACTCAGCAGGTCTGACAGCATCTGCGGAGAGGAATACAGTTAACGTTTCGAGTCCGTATGACTCTTCTGTTGTAGAGTCATACGGACTCGAAACATTAACGGTGTTCCTCTCCGCAGATGCTGTCAGACCTGCTGAGTTTTTCCAGGTATTTTTGTTTTTGTTCTGTCAAAGACCAGTAAGCAGAACAAAACAACAACGATGATAAAAAGAAAACTAACAAGGCTGAAACAAAATCAGAAAACAGTTGAAATAGGGAGCAGTGAGCCCAACATATGACTGAAAAAGGCTGGCTAACAGTTTGTGCATATCCTTAATCGGAAAGGTCTATTGATATGTTTCAACCAATACATGAATATGTTATGAACAGCTAACCTTTATTTCTCTTTCTATAGAAACTCACATTTACAGAATGTTTTCTTTCCATGTATTAGAACATCTCAATGTGGATTGTTAAGTGGGGACAGGGCTGCCAGGATTCCCCAGAGTATTGGGGGCAGGATGATCCAAAGCATCACTAAAGAGGAAGGTTTCTGGGGTATTTCTGAAAGCAAGGTAAAAATGCACATGAGACAGGGAAGGCTGAAACGAACTGCAGGATGTCATCCTTAGATGGAAGTTTGAACTGAGCCCACCACATCTGCCGGAACCAAACACATTTGCAATATTCTAGGGAGCCACTGATAACTGACCTGCCAACCGGGCTCACTAATAAAACCTAGAAAAGTAAGCATGACAAAAAGGGCTGTGATTCTTCCACTTGGCTCTAGATAATTCTGAAAACCAAATCCCTAATGGGTATGGAAGAAGTGGGAAACTCTGTATTCTAATCAAGGTAACTTTAACTGGTTAAGAACAGCCAAGGGCAATTTTCTTCATTTACCCACTGTCAGACCCACTTAGCAATGCCATCTTGTTCTGGGTCTAGTGCAAATGGACTCCTGATGGATCTTCAGGGGTGTTGCCAGATTTGTAGTCACATCATCTGCCTTGCATCTGATGGTGGACACCATCAAGTAGAAAACTGAACAGGGGAGACCAGTGACACAAGGTTGGCACAGTGTTGTGCTCCTAAAATAAGAAGGATATTTACTTGCAAATTAAGCAATCGACTTCCACTTCACAGGGAGAAATAGAACTTTTAAACGGTAATGTGACATCATATCTAAGTAGAAAATAACCAGCAACATATAGCATCTGTTGTTTCCTCATGGTCAAAGGATTACACTTGAAGCCATTACGGCGACAGGGCTGCAGGATGGCAAGGATTCGGTCCTGAATATTGAGAGGCACATGATATTCAACAAGAACAGGAAGCCAAGTAATGGTGGAGGGGAGGCACTGTTAATCAAGGATGGTGCAATAGTTAGAGATGACCTTGGTTCAGGAAATCAGGATGTAGAATCGGTTTAGGTGAAGATGAGGAATAGTGGGGGAAGAAGTCACTAGTGGGAGTGGTCTACAGGACCCCTAACAGTAACCACAATGTAGGACAAAGTATACAAGAAGAAATATTGGGCGCTTGTGATAAAGGGATAGCAATAACCATGGGTGATTTAAATCTACATACAAACTGGAAAAATCAGTATCCTGAATGAGTTCTTGAATGCTTTAGGGATAGTTTTTTAGAACAGCATGTTCTGAAACAAACCAGAGAGCAGGTTATATTGGACTTGGTATTGTGTAATGTGACAGAATTAATTAATGACCTCAGAATAAAAACACCCATAGGTAGCAGCGATCACAACATGATTAAATTTTACATCCAGTTTGAAAGGGGGGGAGTGGGTCTAAGACTAGTATTTTAAACTTAAATAAGGACAACTAAGCGGGCATGAAAGCTGAGCTAGCTGCAGTAAACTGGGATACTAGGCTAGGGCATAGATCAATAGAGAAGCAATGGCAGATATTTAAGGGGATATTTCAGAATACTCAGAATAAATATATCCCTACTATAAAGAAAAATTCTAAGGGGAGGACCACCATCTGTGATTAACTAAAGAAGTTAAGGAAAGCATCAAACTTAAGGAAAAAGCATATAACAGCACAAGGATGAGTGGCAAGTCAGATGATTGGTCAGAATATAAAGAACAGCGAAGAATGGCTAAAAGGTTAATCAGGAGAAAGAATTAGAGTATCAGGGGAAGCTAGCAAGAAATGTAAAAACGGATAGCAAATCTTTCTACAGATATTTAAGAAGGAAAATAGTAGGTAAAGTGAGTGTTGGTCCTCTGGAGAGTGATAGTGGGGAGTTAATACTGGATAAGAAGGAAATGGCAGATGAAATGAACAAATATTTTTCTTCTGTCTTCAGTACAGAGGACACAAAAAAACATTCCAGTAATAGCTGTAAATCAGGAGGTGGAAGGAAGAGGAACTTGGTGAAAATACAATCACTAGGGGAGCAGTACTGAGCAAAATGATGGAGCTGCGGGCTGACAGGTCTCTGGGTCCTGATGGACTTCATCCTAGGGTCTTAGGAGGTGGCTGAGGTCGTAGATACGTTAGTATTAGTTTTCCAAAATTCCCTGGATTCTGGAAAGTAGCAAATATAACCCCTCTATTCAAGAGGGAACGGAGGCAGAAAACAGGAAACTATAGGCCAGTTAGCTTGACGTCTGTCATGGGGAAGGTGTTAGAATTGATCATTAAGGAGGTTATAGCTGGGCACTTAGAGAAACTCAAGGTAATCGTGAAGATTCAGCATGGTTTTGTGAAAGGGAAATCATGTTTAACAAATTTATTAGAGTTCTTTGAAGGAGTAAGATGTGCTGTGGATAAAAGGGAGCCTGTAAACGTGGTGTACTTGGATTTCCAGAAGGCATTTGAGAAGGTTATTGTGGAAAATAAAAGCTCATGGTGTAGGGGGTAACATATCAGCATGGATAGAAGGTTGGCTGGCTGGCAGAAAACAGAATGCATAAATGGATCTTTTTCTGATTAGCAGGATGTGACAAGTGGAGTCCCGCAGGGGTCCATGCTGGGGCCTCAACATTTTACGATTTATATCAATTACTTAGATGAGGGGAGTGAAGGCACATAGCTAAATTTTGCAGATGACACAAAGATAGGTAGGAAAGTATTTGTGAATAGGGCATAAGGAGGTTACAGACAGATAAAGATAGGTTGAGTGAGTGAAAAATCTGACAGATCAAGTATAATGTAGGAAAGTGTGAAGTTGTTCACTTTGGCTGGAAGAATAAAAAAGCAGAGCATTACTTAAACGGAGAATAAACGGAGAATGGCTGCAGAATTCCGAGCTGCAGAGGGATCTAGGTGTTGTAGTGCACGAGTCACAAAAAGTTAGTATGCAGGTACAGCAAGTAATTAAGAAGGCTAATAGAATGCTATCCTTTATTAGGAGAGGAACTGAATGTAAAAGTAAGGATATTATGCCTCAGCTATACAGGGCATTGGTGAGACCACATCTCGAATATTGTGTGCAGTTTTGCTCTTATTTAATGAGGGATGCAAGTACATTGGAAGCGGTTTACGGGTTTATTAGATTGATACCTGGAATGAGCAAGTTGTCTTAAGGGGAAAGGTTAGACAGAATGGGATTGTTTTCACCGGAGTTTAGAAGAGTGACGGGTGACTTGATTGAAGTGTATAAGATCCTGAACGGTGTTGACAAGGTGGACGTGGAAAGGATGTTTCCTCTTGTGAGTGAGTCCAGAACTTGGGGATGCTGTTTTAAAATTAGGGGTTGCCCTTTTAGGACAGATGAGGAGAAATTTCTTCTCTCAGGAGCGTTGTGCCTGATCAGATAGCCTGTTTTTGGAGATCATAGAACCTTACAGCAATGAAGGCTGCCATTCAGCCCATCATTCCTAAGTTGGTTCTTTGAAAGAGCTAACTAATTAATTCCATTCCCCTGCTCTTTCTGCAGATTCTTCCTTTTCACACATATATCCAATACCATTGGGAAAATTACTATTGAATCTGCTTCGACCAACCTTTCAGGCAATGCATTCATACTTGCTACATTAAAAAATCTCATTTCCCCTCTGATTCTTTTGCCAATTATATTAAATCTGTGCCCTTGTTACCGAACCTTACAAAGTTAACTTCAAACATAACGTGTCTGAAGTTCTTTGAAGACATTGTTCATAGATGTAATAAGGCGCAACATGAATCTAATTCTTTTCCTCCAATCTCATGCATTCTAAAGCCAATGCCGAGGGAGGCTTCTGGGAGTCAATAATGCTATTGATCCTATTATTTTTGACAGAGTGGCATTGTCACCTTTCCACAAGAGAGGGTAAAGGCACCAGCCCAATATTGAGCCCTGCAGATGACACCACTTTCAAAACAAACTGAAGCTAATCTAACCTGTGATACAGTTGCCATCCCAGCGTTCCACTCTGCTCAAAAGTAGCATAATAATCTGATAATACCTCACCATAGATCCCATGATACCATGAGGCTCAAACTCCATTCCAAAAAATGACTGAAGAGCCCAATTTAAAAGACTGTTGCAAGATAATTAAGCAACTGGGCTACAATTCCCAGAATACATCACAGGACCCCAGGCTTCTCATCTCAGATCATCTCCAATTAAAAGCACCTCAAATAATGCAGCATTCTCTCAGCACTGTACTGAAGTGTCAGACCAAATTACATATTTAAAGTAAATGGAAACAAAGTACAAGAGATACTCAGCAGGTCTGGCAGAGGGGAAAACAGAATTAATGTTTCAAGTTGAATACGACTCTTCTTCAGAATTGTACGAAGGTAAAATGCGATGGATTTTATGCTCCTGAAATTGGGGAGGGGGAAGAACAACTAAAGGGAAGGTCTGGGGGAGGGTAAAATGCAGGAGAGATTAGATGACAGAAGTCATGGAACAAAGGACAAGGGAGTGGTAATGGTTGTAGCAACGAAACAAAGCATTTGTCCAGACTGAGTACGAATAGCAGGATAATGAACAGACCTGTCTGAAAGCAAAAACATGAGAAACAAGAAACAGAATCAAAACAGGACGAGTTTATGCCCAAAATTGTTGAACTCTAAGTCTAGAAGTGCCTGTGAAGTGCCTAATCAGAAGATGAGGTGGTGTTCCTTGAGCTTGCAGTAAGCTTCACCGGGACACCGCAGCAGGCCGAGGACAAAAACATGAGCATGAGTGCAAGGTGGTGAATTCAAATGACAAGCAACCAGATGCTCAAGGTCATGCTCATGGACTGAGCAGAGGTGTTCCACAAAGTTGTCACCTAATTTGCATTTGACCTCCCCAACATAGAGGAGACCACATTGTGAGCAGTGAATATGGTTTGCTAAATTAAAAGCAGTACAAGTAAATCGCTGCTTCACCAGGAAAGATTGTTTGGGGCCTTGGATGGTGGAGAGAGATAAAAGAGCAGGAACTACACTTCCTGTGATTGCATGGGAAGGTGTTGTGGAAAGGGGGGTGAGATGTTGGGATGATTGAGGAATGGATCAGGGTGTTGCAGAAGTATTGGTCCCTTTGGAACGCTAACAGGGAAGGAGATGGGGAAGAAGCGTTTGTTGGTGGCATCATGGTGGAGGTGGCAGAAATGTTGGAGGATGGTCCTTTGAATGTGGAGACTGGTGGGGTAAAAAGTGAGGACAAGGAGAACCCTATCGTGGGAGGGAGGGGAGGGAAGGGGTGAGAGCAGAAGTGTGAGGAATGGGTCGGACACAATTGAGGGCCCTATCAACCACAGTGGGGTGAAATCCTCGGTTCAGAAGCGCTGTTGTGGAAGGTTGCATCATCAGAACAGATGAAATGGAGATGAAGAAACTGGGAGAAGGGACGAGTCCTTCCAAGAGGCAGAGTATGAGGAAGTGTAGTCGAAGTAGCTGTAGGTGTTGGTGGGCTTATAATGAATATTAGTAGATGGCCTATCCCCAGAAACGAAGACACAAAATTTGAGGAAGAGAAGGGAAGTGTTGGAGATGGACCACATGAAGGTGAAAGAAAGGTGAAAACTGGAAGCAAAGTTGAAGAGCTTTTCCAATTCCAGTCGAGAGCAGGAAACTGCACCAATTCAGTCATCGACATACCGGAAGAAGAGAGTTGGGGGAGGGGACCCCGAGTAAGACTGAAACAAGGCATATTCCACATACCCTGCAAAAAGACAAGCAAAACTAGGACCCATGGCAGCACCAACAGCAACACCTTCTATTTGGAAGAAGTAAAACAGAGTGAGATAGGTTAAAGAAGCAATTGTTCAATGAGAGATAAAGTTCATCCAAATGGAGGGGGGTGGGCGATGGCGACTGGTTGGTCCTCTGTTCAAGGAAGAGCGGAAAGCGGAAACAATGGGTTGATGTTCAATAGTGGAGTCATGGTCCAGGGGGAGCTAGGAAGAAGTGTATAAGACTTGGCGCTCAGCCTCTGCAAGGTACAGGTCAGTACGTCAGACAGCAGCACCGCCCTTGTCAGCAGGTTTGATAACAATGTTGGGGTTAGACCTGAGAGAACGGAGTGCAGCAAGTTCGGACGGAGACAGGTTGGAGTGACTGAGGGGAGCAGAGAAATTAAGATGGCCAATGTCACACTGACAGTTCTCGATGAAACAATCAAGAGCAGGTAGGAAGCCAGAGGGAGGGGTCCAGGTGGAGGGAGAATGCTGGTGGTATGTGAAAAGGTCAGCTGGTCGGTAGGGAGAACTCCTGGCAAAAGAAGTGAGCACGGAGGTGAAGGCGATGGCAGAAGAGTTCAACATGATGCCAAGTTCGAAATTCATCGAGGAGGGGTGTGAGGGCATAAAGCTGAGTCCTGTGCTAAGTATAGATCATTCAGTAGAGGGGGGAAGATCAGAGGGTATTGCAAATATATGGCAAGAGGTGGGATTAGAAGAATGTTAGGGTCAGAGGGAAATGAAGGGAAAGAAAGGTCTGGATGGGTGTTGGTACCCATGAGTTGTTGGAGCTCGGATTTCTTAACACCTGAAAGAGAGAGAAATACTTTTGTTCAAACAGCAGATGAGACGAAGAATAAAGTGAAACTGTGGACCAGGACAGCTTCATATTGGTTGAGTTATTACTGGATAGAGAAGTCTTGTCTGTACATGTGGCAACACCAGGGTGACCGAATCTTGCAGAGAAAAGTAAGGGACACGTGGGTGGGGGGAGATGGGTGCTGCCACAGCTGTTAGAAACGTATGGGGCTGCTGGGAGGGGTGCTGTGACAGCTGTGAGAACGAGATAAGGGACTGCCAGGGCTGTGAGAGAGCAAAAGGAGCAGTTACTGCACACATGCAAGTTTTAAAGAGCCAAATTACATGAAAAACAGCATTCCGGATGCATACAACCTGGGACACAGGGCAGTGGGCTCAATTATGGGACAATCCAGTAAAATAAGGGATGGTTGGTCACCTTGGGTGTAGATTTCAGCACGAGAAAAGTCATATTCGACTCTATTAATTCTGTTGCTTTCTCCACAGATGCTGCCAGACCTGCTGGCTATATCCAATACTGTTTTTATTTCAGATTTCCAGCATCCGCAGTGTTTTATTTTACATGTTATAAGTCTCGAGTGGGACTCAAACCTACAACATTCTGATTTGGATGCAAGAGTGCTGCCGCTGATCCTAACTGAAAGAAGTAATTATGAATGAAGGATAATTGTAATAGGTACGAGAAGGAGCTGAGGACTGAAACCAAAATAATACAGGAGAAGAAATGTTAAAAAAGATAAACTGATAGGAGAAGAAATTACACAAAGAATTGATGAATAATGTAGATTATTTTGATTTCGCGCTTAATATTTTATGTTTAACATTTTTGTCTGAGCAATGCCATAAGTAATCTGCTTACTTTTAAACAATCATTCTGGAATGCTTCGCGACGGCTCAGTTGGTGCATGTACTGCCCTCTTTGGTACTGAGTCCTCGCTAGAGACTTGTGCTCTTATTCCGGGCTGACACCCCAATGCAGTAGTAAGGGAATACCAACCTACTTGTGGTGCAAGACCCTCTTGGGTGCAAATAAACAGTCTCATGGCAGTATTTGAAGAGCAGCGGAGGTCTTCCTAATATCCTGGCCAATATTTAACCCATCAACCAGCAACATTAACAAACGGGTATCTGTTCATTGTCATTTTGCTTGTGGAACCCTGGGTGCGCAACTTGGCTACTGCATTTCCCAACAATACAAATGACTACACACTTCAAAAGTACTTCATTGACCGTGAAGCACTTTGTAAAATCCTGAGCTTGCAAAAAAATGCCATATAAATTCAAGAACTTTGGAAAAACAAAGAGACCAGGAAGGTCCCAGGTTCAATATCTGTTCTGTGTTAGTTAGCCGATCTCATCTGATGCAGTGGTAAGGGCGTTACAATTTCATTGAGCAGCTCCGGCTAGGCAAGAGAAGGGGGAAAACATAATCAAATAGAGTTAATAATCCTGATCATTATCTGCTATTGAGGTATTTTACAAAAAGCAATCTGATTTTATTTAAAATGCTCAATGTTATGAAGCAATGCAAATTTGACGACTTTAAAATTTTGTTGGCAGCATCACTCAGCTGCTCAGTGAAAAGTTTAGCAAAATAGCGTTAACTTTTAATCGTTGTAGCCAGAAGCTTGGAAGTTAAAAAATGTTTAGTTATGAACCTCTGTTGGGTTGGGGTGCAATAATGATACCTGCACGAACAGAAAGCCTACTTACAATTTAGGCTGGTACATTCAGGACAGCCACTTGGGAGAGCAAATGGCAACAATCACCTATGGGATGGGACATTATTAGATGGAGGGGAGATTAGTTGGGAGGGGAATCTTTTCAATTATATTATACAATATCCATACATAAATATATTTACATAGAAATTGTAATGTGGAAATAGACTATTCAGAAAGATATTTGAATTTTCAGTGGCTGAAAGGATCACACAATAAAGTTTCAAGTTTTTAAACTGTTACCATAACAAACTGAAAGCAACATTTACTGCAACTTATACTTTAAACCACAGAAAAGATATCCCATGTGATTTTTAACACAACTGACAATCCCATGCCAGTTATACTTCACTCTGCCCCTAAAGTGGACACTTTATTCTCCTGGAACCAATCCAAAGATATTCTCTGCTCCCTATGGTATGCTTTCTTTTTCATTTTCCAGCCAGGTAATTTACTAATCCCCAAACTAACTTTCACGGTGAGGATTACCCTGGAGATTCCTCCCTCTAGTCAAAGATAAACTAATCTTCCAGCCTCATTTAAATCCTCACCAACTTGGTCTCTTCAATCTGAGCATGAGCTCCCACCTGTCTTCTCTGTGGTGAATAATAAAGACAGCATTTTCTCTGCTTCAGGTGCAGAACTGCTTGCCTCTCTGCTTTCTCTCAGATTCTTCCAGACTCTTGAGTGTTGTCTCTGAGTGTTTCAGGGACATCTTAGAAAAACCCTGTAATTTCAATGGCTTGCTTTGGATTCTTACCATCTCAAAATCTATCTCCATGGAAATTGAATCACATGGGTCTTGTATCATGCTATAAATGCTAATTTGCTGTCCTTGAGACACCCAACTCCATTCTAGCTTTGAATTAAGTAGACAGCTTAAAGTATAACAGTTTATAAAACCTGACATTCAAAACACCTCTCCGAGAGACTTGGAGATGAACAGTCTACCCAAGGTCAGCACAGATGCTCCTGCCAATGATTACAGGTGTGACTATCTTGTACCTTCTTTCCAGTAAATCAACCCGGGCCTCCTTTAACCTTTAACAGCCAAGCGACCCAAGCTTGTTGTCAGGCAGAATCCAGAGCAGGTTACACAACCCCATTCATTCCACCATTTTACCTTAAATTAAAGAGATAATCCCAAAGCATAACAACCCTATAAACTTCATATATGTAACACTGGTGCTTTTCCTTCACATGAGCCTTAGTCCAAATCCCAATATATCCCAATATCCTTTACGTCCTTTCCTTCAACCTCCTATTTGAGCAATCTTAAAGCTTGTCATGATCATTATTTCAATTACTTACAATCAGCAGCCTCAACATGTCAAAAAAGCCTCCCTTAATCTCTGTCCTATAACTTATATACAAACTTAAAAATATAGCCCCTCATTCTAGACCTATCAAATCATTGGAATTAGGCTCTTATTTATTTTGTCCCAATCAATTATGTTAAATACCACTCAAATCATACCTCAATCTCCTCAGTTTTAAGAAATATTCCCAATTAATCAAGTCTTTCTTTGTACTGTAGTTATATTTCTGCACACTAGGCAGTATCCCAATGAACCTGCATGTTGCAATCTCTGTTGACTCGATCCTCCTATACTAAGAGCACAAAACTGTCTTAAAGTTTTATATAGACTTACTGTTACATCTTGGCTTTATATTTTGTACCACTTGCCATAAAACCTAATATTTCATGAGCATGCCAATTAAAAGCTACAAGAGAATAAAACTAAACACAAGTATAAAATCAAATAACTGAGATTAACAACGATTGGCCTCTGCAGTCCTGTAGGACTGCTAAGTAGGAGGGGGAAAGAGTCCAGGGTTTCTGTTCACTGTTTAGTAACCCCATGCTCAGAGTGCAGAGGTTTGGAGATCCATTAAGGGTAACCAACCACAATGTTACCTGCAGACCAACAGCTAGCCAACGTGCAGTGTTCAGGGTCATGTGCGATTTATAGTCACTCGGGCAAGGAACCTGAGGGTAGCCAAGTGCCTGTAGAACACTGCGCCACCAACTTCGGGAAGGAGTTTAAGGTCGTAAACAAATTAGCAAAAAAACAACAGTATTAAATAAATAGAAACATAATTTTGGTCCAATTTTGCTGTAAACTGATTTTCATGGCCAACTGTGTACTGCCAGCTCCCCCTAAAGGACAATGCAGGTACAGCATAGAGTATCACAGAAAGTAATGATCTCACTGGAGATACCCAGAGTTTCACTGTACATTAGTGTTAGTAAACAGTTTTCAGTTAGCGAATAAAGTACAGGGACTTCAATTTCCCATTTGACACAGATCTCTGACTTTCTTCTACTAATATATATATATATATATATATTTATACACACACACATAAAAATATACAACAAAAGCCAATTTTTTTTAAAAACATGTGTAACATTAGGGTGTTTCACAGTAGGTTTTTTTTGAAAATCTGGACATACTAGAAGTAGGACTTTGTTAAGAAATGAGTAAAGGTTTGATTACAGAACTCAGCCTTAATACCTTGCTTTTGTTTTACTGCAAGATTAAAGAAGACCTTAAGAGACCATAAGACATAGGAGCAGAAATTAGGCCACTCGGCCCATCGAGTCTGCTCCGCCATTCAATCATGACTGATAAGTTTCTCAACCCCATTCTCCCGCCTTCTCCCCGTAACCTTTTATCCCCTTACCAATCAAGAACCTATCTATCTCCGTCTTAAATACACTCAATGACCTGGCCTCCACAGCCTTCTGTGGCAATGAATTCCATAGATTCACCACTCTCTGGCTAAAGAAGTTTCTCCTCAGCTCTGTTCTAAAAGGTCTTCCCTTTACTCTGAGGCTGTGCCCTCGGGTCCTAGTCTCTCCTACTAATGGAAACATCTTCCCCAAGTCCACTCTATCCAGGCCTTTCAGTATTCTGTAAGTTTCAATCAGATACCCCCTAATCCTTCTAAACTCCATGGAGTATAGACCCAGAGTCCTCAAACGTTCCTCATATGTTAAGCCTTTCATTCCTGGGATCCTCTGGACCCTCTCCAGGGCCAGAACATCCTTCCTGAGATACAGGGCCCAAAATTGCTCACAATATTCTAAATGTGGTCTGACCAGAGCCTTATAAAGCCTCAGCAGCACATCCCTGCTTTTATATTCTAGTCCTCTCGAAATAAATGCCAACATTGCATTTGCCTTCCTAACTACCAACTCAACCTGCAAGTTAACCTTAAGAGAATCCTGCTCTAGGACTCCCAAGTCCCTTTGCACTCCAGATTTCTGAATTATCTCCCCATTTAGAAAATAATTTATGCCTCTATTCTTCCTACCAAAGTTCGTGACCTCACACTTCCCCACGGTGTATTCCATCTGCCACTTCTTTGCCCATTCTCCTAACCTGTCCAAATCCTTCCGCAGCCTCCCCGCCTCCTCAATACTATCCGTCCCTCCACCTATCTTTGTATCATCTGCAAACTTAGCCAGGATGCCCTCAGTTCCTTCATCTAAATCATTAATGTATAAAGTGAAAAGTTGTGGTCCCATCACTGACCCCTGCGGAACTCCACTAGTCACCGGCCGCCATCCTGAGAAGACCCTCTTATCCCCACTCTCTGCCTCCTGCCAGACAGCCAATCTTCTATCCATGCTAGTACCTTTCCTCTAACACCATGGGCTCTTATCTTACTGAGCAGCCTCCTGTGCGGCACCTTGTCAAAAGCCTTCTGGAAGTCCAAGTAGATAACATCCATTGGCTCTCCTTTGTCTAACCTACTCATTACCTCCTCAAAGAATTCTAACAGATTTGTCAGGCATGACCTCCCCTTGATGAAACCATGCTGACTTTGCCCTATTTTACCATGCACTTCCAAGTATTCTGAAATCTCATCCTTAATAATGGACTCTAAAATCTTACCAACGACTGAGATCAGGCTAATTGGCAGTAATTTCCCGTCTTTTGCCTCACTCCCTTCTTAAACAGGGCGGTTACATTAGCGATTTTCCAGTCCTCTGGGACCCTCCCTGACTCCTGTGATTCCTGAAAGATCACCACTAACGCCTCCACTATCTCTTCAGCTATCTCCTTCAGAACTCTGGGGTGTAATCCATCTTGTTTTGGTGTTGAAAATCAATTTGCACTTTCTAGTTACCAACTCACTGTGCACTTTAAATAGCTTCTACCTGCTTGCCTCAAAAGCCCACATAATTTTAAATCTCCTTGTGTTGAAGTTGCTCCTTTCAATCATCTGCGTTCTAATGACAAAGAAAATACTTTAGCCAGTTCGCACAGATAATATGCAACTTAGCTTACCCCGACTGCAGCTCCCAGCTCTCCAATACCAACTATCAAGGGCAAAGCAGCATCATCATGGCAACATCAACTCGACCTGGACGCATTTCTCTGCTTCCACATCACTACTGGGTTATAATTCTTGAATTTGATACCTAACACCATAGTAGGAGCAACATCAGCACAAAGAGTTCAGCAGTTCAAAGAGAAGGCCCACTGCCACCTTCAAGCTGACACCCTTGGTTCAATAGCACATTCTTGCCTCCAGGCCAGAGATCAGCAGGTGGAGGTACCATCTTTTGGACTGAAATCTGAGCCATGATGGGTGAAAACAAAATAAATTGATAGACTTCCCAGTCCTGTGTAATGTCATGAGCCACGGATGTATGGGCAGCAACAGGCATGTTGGTAAACCGATCACATTTCTACCTCTCTCTAGTTCTGAAGGAGGAGTCATATTGGACTTGAAACGTTAACTCTGTTTCTCTCTTCATCGATGCTGCCAAACTTGCTGAGTTTTTCCAGCATTTTCTGTTTTTATTTCAGGTCTCCAGCATCCACAGTATTTTGCTTTTATTTTAATGTCTCACTAATGTCTGAGTATTTTGATGGGACAGAGGGTTGATGAAATAGCAGAGTGGGTATTGCATACATGGGTTTTTAAAAGGCATTTGACAAAGTGCTTTATAACACACTTATTTGGAAAATAGAAGTACCTGGTATTAAAGGGACATTGGTAGTCTGGGTATGTAATTGGCTAAAGGATAGGAGGCAGAAAGTCATGGTTAAAATACTTCTCTGACTGCAGAGAAATTTGAAGTGGGATACTTTAGGGATTGGTATTAAGACCATGGTTTTTCTTGTTATATTTAAGTGACCTGGATTTGGATATAGGAAGCGTAATTTTGAAGTTTGCAGATGATACAAAATTTGGTAACGTAGCAAGTAGTGAGCAGGATAGTAGCAGAAATTAGGTGGACATAGATAGACTGGTGAAACGGGCAGACATGTAGTAGATGCAATTTAATGTGGATATGTGAAGTGATGTGTTTGGCAATATACACCCACACCCAATGTGAAAGGTACTATTTTGAGGGGAATATTGAGCAGAGAAACCTATTCACAAATCCTTGAAGGTACAGGGCAAATTTGGTAAAGCAGTTAAGGAAGTGTTTGGAATACTTTGCTTTGTAAATTGTAATATTGAATACAAATACAAGGAAGTCATGCTAAACCTTTACAAATCACTGTTGAATAGGCCAACTTTATTCAACTAAATAATCCATTCTAGAAATGACTAAAAGAACATCACAAATCCTAGAGCACAAAATGATGATTGTAGGACTGCTAAACTATATTAAACCACTGCTTTAATCTAAATTGCTAATTCATTTCATCATGTTAGGACAAGCTGTAGAAAGCCATACCCAGGGCGCTTGGGCAAGAAGACGGATTAAAGTCAGCCAGAGCTCCTGATTAATCATTCAATTAACTATTCGAAGAGTAGGAAGCTGTGTGTGCTCTGGACAGCAATCCTCCCTCATCCAATACCACAAGAAAATCAATTTAAACTATTTGTGGTATCTTGCTTTATGCAAACTGGCTGCCATCTTTGTCTATGGAAGTGACTACACTTCAAGAAAGTAATTTATCAGATGTCTGGAGGGTGTGGTAAAGCACTATTTAACTACACATTCTTTCTACCATTCATTACTCTACCCTAGACCTTAACCAGCTTCTTGTTCTATATCTCAACCTTGCTTTCTCCGGGCACATTTCCTCCTGCTCCCACGATCACAATTCCACACAACTTCCCTTCCTCGTGCCCATGCCAGCTGACATTCTAAAGGGCTGTCTCCAAGGATATTTCTTACATGCTCTCCCTTTCCTCATGCACGTACTTTCACTTGCTAACACCATCTATAGATAGAGGGTTAATTTCCACAATAATACTGATGACAATCAGCTCTACCACATTACCATTTCTCTTGACTACACCATTTCTTCAGTCTTGTTCAACAATCTTGAATGAGCCATAATTTCTCTCAGCTAAACACTGGGAAGACCAATGCCATTTGGTTTCAGTCCCTGCCACTGGCTCCATTCCAACTTTCCGGCCAGTTTATTAGCTTCAACCAGACTCTTCTCAGTCTCAGCATTCTACTTGACTGAGCTAAGCTACTGATCCTGTAATTCTCCAACATAGAAAATGCCTACTTCCATCTCTGTAACATCACCCATCTCCGCCCGGGTGTTGCTGAAGTCCTTAAACATGCTATTTTCAATTTCAGACTCAACTACTTCAATAGTCCATCTTCCAATACTCCATCCTTCAGAAACTTTAGCTTGTCAAAAACTGATTCCTGCATCCTACCCTACATCAAATTAACCAGCACCCTGTTTGCTGACATCGAAAAGAAGCAAATTTTAAATCCTTATTATTGGATTTAATTAGCTTTAGGGTGTCCTCCCTGCCCGACTCTGACTGTCCTATAACCCCTCAACTACCCACTGCAACCACCCCCACCCCACCCACACTCAATTGAAAATGGTCTCTTGTATACTTCACATCCCTTCATCGCATCACTGGAAGTGTCTTCAGCCAGTTAGGCCCAACATTGTGGAATATCTTTCCTAAGCCCCTCTATCTCACTACTTCCCTCTCCTCCTTTAACACCCCCTTAAAACCCAACTCTTTGGTCAAGTTCTTAATTTTTGTTTTAATGACATCTGTGAAGTGTTTGGGCACATTTTTCTACATTAAAGCTGCTATATAAATTCGTTGTCATTATTGCTTTGGCTTGTATGACTTTATATGCAGGGTTTTACACCCAGAATGATCATTTACAGCTAAAATCTGTTATGTAACTCTGCTCTCTTTTAGCACTCTGTTCTAATCCACAACCACAGCCTCTGATGCAAGAAACCGACTGATACTTGGTGGTTTGCAAGTGATTATACTGGGAGTGCTAATTGGGACCAGTGCTTTAAATAAAGCCACATTTTAAAAAAGCATACCTGCCTTTAAAATACCCTGCACTGCTCAGTGGATGGGCTGTGATGGGGAGACTGAAGACAGGGAGAGATTTCAGTATAACAAACTGAATTGAAAGTTATATGCAGTAACATGGAGGAAGGCCAACTCGAGATTCAAGAAGATCGAACTACATTTGACTTCATGGAGGGATGGGGTAGAGTGGGGTTGAGTTTCACAAATCACATCAGCCATCAAGTACGTCAAGTGTTCCACCCAAACTGGACAGATCAGGCTACTCTGTCATTAAGAGAAAAATAGGTTTAAAACAGATATGTCCCAAAGAAAAAGACAATCAAGTTTTAGCTGTAAATCTGAATGTAAAGTAGTACTGTGAATTAAAAATATGTGATAAAGCAGGATGAATGCAACTCTGGAAATGCAATACTGCGCAGAGAGAGCTCATGTAGGAAATACTAAAGCGAGCACATGCGTGCGTACACACCATATAACACTAAATGTTCAAAAAAATAAGTGATAAAAATCCTAATTAATGACCTGAAAGAGGATGCCAGCTGCAACCAGGTTGCGTTGCCTCTCAGTCTCACAACTCAAAACGATAACAATTCTTTCCCCACAGCCCTGCCTCACTAATTTTTCATTTGAAAACTTTTAATTTTGATAAGCTGAGGCAGTAGTGAAACACTATCTCATTTATTCCTGCATTTGCTACTCGAGCTGCTCAGGAGCCATTATATTTTCAGCCTACAGCAGTTACCAAACTCAGGCATTTGCCATGGAATTCCACTTCTGAGCTATATGTGGGCCAGTAGTCTGATGGCGTGTAATTCAGTCAATCTTTGATAGGAGGGGAGGAGAAGGTGGAATGATTAGGATCTCGACACAGATCTCAGTTTTATCTCTCCCTTTTTAAATAAAATATTTGAGCTGTTTTCTCTGTTTCTCAGTGCTTTCATGGGAGAAGTCTCACAGCACTAGCAAGTGTTCAATACCTAGTCCAAGTGGCCATTCGTCACGTGGGGGTAGTGAGTTCGCAAGCAATTCAAACACAGAGGGCTGAACCTAATCTCCTTCCCAACCAACATGTACATGAAAATATAAATCCCACCCTTGCTTCTCCCCTCCATCCCCCAACTATAGACCTGTGTGCACTTACCTGCACAGATTACTAAACAAATCAGGAATGAGAAACCCCGTTTGATTTCCAGCTCAGGGGCACGGAGGCCTTTTGCTGCCATCTTGGCTGAGATTAGCTAACTCAGCATTGAGTAGAAATTGAGTTTAGGACATTGTGATGTATTCATTCATTACTAATGGGTTAAAAAAAAATTACCAGTTGCACAAATCAAGCCTCGGGCTGCAGGCAATTACTGTAATTTGTAAACCAGTAATTAATTTTCTGATTACTACCCTTTCCCCTGAACCACACTTAATTACTAAGGTCTGCAGCAGCATTAAAGCTGTTAAACAGGGATTTTCAGAAAACTGAACACACTTGGATAAAAAATTAAAATAATTGAATTTAAATTTAATGTAGCCATACAGCCAATATTAAATTAAATCAACCCCAGTGTTTAAATAATCCCCTTTAGTGATTTTAATGTTGCAAACATTTGTTAGTGAATAGGGTGGTTTACAAAAGGCATAAATTAAATTTTTTTAAATGCTCTTTTAGAGATACATCCCACCATCTTTCTAGCAACAGCAGCCTGTACTACACTGCTGTCTTGGCTATTGAGCAAAGGGCCATAGTCCAACATACCATCAAGGCTGGAAAGAGTAACAAGAGAAGTCAAACTAAATCAGGCACTTGTAAAGACATTTCAAACTTGGGTTTGAAAAGCCATGGGGAGGGACCCTGATTCATTTGGAAAACAGCATGGGTCATAAATTTGCTGGGAAGCCCATTACAATGGTACATTAACATGACGTCTACTATTAATTTCTAAAAATTCCAGCTATTTGCAGAATAAAAGATATTACCATGAGTTCCGATTCTCTGCAAACCGGTGGATGATTTACACCACTCCGCCATTAACCTTGCTACAGCCAGGAAAGAATTTGCTCCCCGTAAGCTAGCTCAAAGTTTTCCTATGTGACATTCTTCCATTAGCCATCAAAAAACAGATTGACTGCATTCACCCAACTTTCAGTGAAAACTGGTCAGCATGTTTAACTGCACAACAGAAATGCACTTCAAAGCACCCGGAGACATAACAGGGAGCCTTAAAGCTCTTAAATAATTACCAGTCTCCTACACAGCCAAAGACCCTTAGCAATTAATTAGAAATTTCCCTCTTCAGCTGGTGCATTTCGGTATGGCTCAGTCCTCAGATGAAGAGTTGAAGAGTTAATAGAGCTGGAATGTGCTGAGTGACCTAGAGTAATCCTGCCCCATCTGCAGTGCACCTGTTCACATCTGATCACCAGAAACTCTTTCGAGTTATCAACAGTCACAGATTGCAACTCTTTCGAGTACAATCACAGTTCTTGGTTTCCAGGAGTGGGACATGAACCCACAACCCTCTGATTCAAAGGCGAGGGTGCTTTGAACTGAGCCACAGCTGACACCTCCCTGATCACCAGAAGATGCCCTGGAATGAGCAGGATCCTGATATGCATACTTCTCTACCTTCATCAACTGCAGGGAAACAAAATAACCAGTTTCCCTTTCCATTTCTTATGCACTAACCTCCTTGGATTGGCATTTAATATTTCTGATTATTTGGTAATGCATGACTGGACTCCTCATTCAGTTTTTGCCAACAGCACAGGATTTAATATTGCACACTTCACCTTGCTGCTCTGCCAGAAAAGAGGGATTGGAGTATTGCCTTATGGATGGCAATCCCATTTTGAGGAATATCCTCAAATAGAAGCCACATCTGAAATATTTAAGGAATATGCACCAAAACAAATGACTTAGTCACATTACACAAATACGGTGAGTAAAATAACCCTTCCCCTCAAATAATTTTCCCAGCAGTAGTAAGGCACATTTGGATGATGATTCAGTGTCCACTTCACCATTCATGGCATTGCTCATAAACAGGACATGTTGCATGACTCCTGACTTCATACACATACATGATAAGCTGTACCGCTGCTGGCTTCCTTAAAAAAATATTTACCTACATCCTATTTTTTCAAGACAATATTTGTAATCCACCCAATGATGAAAGATGAATAATGAAGGAAATATTATGTGTAATTTGGCAGGACTAAAATTTGCAATGATTTTTGAAGGCCATAATCATGATATCCCAAGACCATCAAAGGCATTTGAGTTATGGTTGGTATTGGATGAGGAAATATCAGTGGTTTCGGCTGCCCTCTTAGTTTCGGACTAAGATTTGCTGTTGAGTGGCAGAAGACTCTCATAAATCTAACCATATTGGGTCTTTGATGGCTGATTTTTATTTTTAAAACACAACACTGAAGCATATAATACTGCTATTAATTGAAAGAGACAAAATTGTACCAGGCAAGACTGGAAATAAACTGATAGCAGCCTTGAGTCAAAGGATTCAGTTTGGATAAGAACCCATCAGAGATGGACAATAATACACTAGTTTTTAACTGCATTTTAAAAGCCATTTTATCTTTCAAATTTTATAAAATTTCAAAAAATTTCAAAAGATCAGAGAAGAAAAATCTGCAGCGGAAGAGTGTTTTTAGTTCCTTTCCTTTTACTCAAAAAACAGGCCATTGAGACACGATGTGGAGATCATACTGATTTAGACAGCATACGTTTACAAGCAAGTGTTTCACAAGGGCGGCAAGTGATATCAGTTTAATTTTGCCATTCTGAGCTGTAAAGGCTACGCTGAGATGTGGTCCCAGCACACCAACCCCAAAACTCTGAAAAACTCATGTTTAAATCAATTTTTTTTTAAAAATCATAATGCTTTTCATCTGTCTTCAAATGCCTGGTTAGGTGATTTGTTTTCCTATTGTGCAATCTGATATTATGCAATTTAAAAAGGGAAGAAAAACCGAAAATGCTTGATATATGAAAAAAAATAGAAAATGTGAGGATCCGTCAATGCCTGAGGAGAGAAAAGATATTAGGTTTCTGGTCCAGACCCTTTCTCAGAAATTAAATGATAAGCAAGATGAGTAAGGTTGAAAATACAGATGGAAAATGGAGACGTTAGCTGGTAAAAAGAACAGATAGGCCAGCTTTTGTTGACTTGAGGTATCGGGAGGTGAAACCAAGACCCTTGCTGAGGGTGGAATGTTCAGGGTCAGACAAGGAATGAGGTTGAGTGCCAGACAATCAAACCCAGAGGTGTATGACAGGGGTAGAAAAGGGAGAGTATGGTTTTATTTTTAATTCTCCCTCTGCTGGCATGTTTTGACAAGGATACAGCTGGCATCACAACCTCACACTTGTCTGCACATACATCAACCTGTGTGGAACTTGGCTAACTTGCCGTTATACACTATAACTTCCATTCTGAATCAACAAAGCATGAAGACTCTTAAGAATGTCTTCGGAGAAAAAAGTGCCAAATTAAAATTTCAAAAGATCAGAAAAGAAAAATCTGCAGCACAAGAGATAACTTTTAGTTCCTTTCCCTTTACTCAAAAAACAGGCCATTGAGACACGATGATATGGAGATCACACTGATTTAGATGTGGCATATGTTTACAAGCAAGTGTTTCACATGGGTGGCAAGTGATAAACAACATGCTGGGGTTTAAATCACATTTTTTGAACAAAAACTCTCAGTAAATGAGATGTGCAGGTGACAGTCGTGGAATGCCTGGCAGGCTTCAGCCACTCAAAGCAGAGTATAACATTACTGAGCTGTCAGAAACCACCACCACCACCACACACACACACACACACCCCCCCCCCCCCCCACACACCCCCGTGAACCCAGGTCTGCCGTGTGCCAGGTATGTGAACTTTGAGCGTGTGCTGTATGACGACTAAACATTCAGCATTAAAAATGGGATATGGAAAGCGAGACAGGAAACGTGAGAACTTAATGATTTACATCTGAAGGCTTTGGACTGCCTCAGAACAGTCCAATGACAGTAACCAAATAAAGGCTTCACTCAGCATACGGGTAACCGGCCTCTATTTATTACAAACTCCTGCACTGCGGGGAGGTGAGGGGAGGGAGAATTGGGTAGTATGTCACAATCCAACGGTTAAGTAAAGGTTTTCTGCATCACTAACCACATTTAAAAACAGGAAAAAAATCACTAAGACATCCTTTGGCAAGAGTGAAGGCTGAATTTTCAGCCATAACAAATGGAATTTCTCCCCTTCCTCCTCTCGTCCCAGTGAAATTGGTGGGTAATTAAGGAGTCCCCGAACCTATAGTAAAGTAATAGCTCGGGCATGGAAATGAAGAACATAAAAGTTGAGTGCGTGTAATTTTATTCACTATAAAAGGAGTTGAAACAAAAGCAACAGAACAAATACATCAGCCTGCAAATTGAGGCACCATCTCACTCCCAGGAAAATATACTAGATAATAAGCAGTACAGGTAATAGTGATTACACTTTTTTGTTCCAAGTATTTTTCTTTGAACGGGGGGAGCTGACCTGGAACAGAGTTGGGGTGGTGATATGAGGACTGAATAAACACTATCAAAAGACAAACCTACAGTCCTTGGTTTCATGTTTAATGCACTGCCACCCTGCCTCTGATGATGACTGAGCTCACTCACATGGTGGAAGCCAGTAGGTCCTCACAGGGAATTAATTCAAAAATATTTCAAACAAATCGAGCCAGGGAGATGGAATTTTCAAAAAGTCACAACTACAACAACAATTTGTATGTATATAGCACCTTTACTGTAATAAAACATCCTGTGTGTTTCAAAGGAGCATTATGAAACAAAATATGATACTGAGCCACATAAGCGCTGTTAGGTTGGTCGGCCAAAAGCTTGGTCAAAGGGATAGGTTTAAAGGAGTGTCTTAAAGTAGGATAGCGAGGTAGAGGCACTTCGAGGTGGTGGGAGGGTATTCCGGAGCTTAGGACCAAAGCAACTGAAGGCACAGCCACCAATGGTGGAGTGATTAAAATTGGGAATGCTCAAGGGGCCAGAATCAGAGGAGTGCAAGTATCTCGAAGAGTTGTAGGTCTTAAAGACTACAGTGATAGGGAGTGGGAGCCATGAAGGGATTTCAAAACAAGGATGAGAATTTTAAAGATCAAGGTGTTGCTTGACTGGGAGCCAATGTAGGTCAGCGAGCACAGGGGTGATAGGCAAACAGGAAATGATGTGAGTTAAGACACTAGCAGCATAATTTTGGCTGAACTCAAATTTACAGGTAAAGGTGGGAGACCATCCAGAAGAGAGTTGGAATCTTGAGGTCTTGAGATAACAAAAACATGAGCGAGAGGGGCAAAGTTAGAACTAGGTTCAAAAAGAATGAAGAAACTTGTCAGTAAAATGGACAAGAAAGTTGGCCATGGTTAGTGATTTTTTTCCCCTCTTCCTCACAAAAATACATTCATGTATACATGAATCAACCTCAGGTGTTTCAGACACCTTTTCATAACATTGCTGCAATACTACATTATTGCCACCAGAGGTTGGCAATGAGCTATGGAAAATCTTTTACAAAAGCAAACTATTGTGAATGCTGGAAATTTCAAATACAAGCAGAAAATGTTGGAGATAGTCAGCAGGTCTAGCAGCATCTGTGGAGAGAAACAGAGTTAACATTTCAAGTTTCATCAGAACTGAAGAAAGATAGAAATGTAATTTGATGAAACGTTATCGACCTGAAACATTAAAACCGTTTCTCTCCACAGATGCTGCCAGACCTGCTGAATATCTCCAGCATTTTTTGTTTTTATTTTAGAAGTGTAATAGGTTTTGAGTGAGTGGAAGAGGGGGATGGGATAGGAAGAACAAAATTGAAAGTCTGGATAGGGTCAAGGACAAGGAAAGACTAAAGACAAAAGGCTTACAAATGGCTGTTTGGTAGTACAGGTCTTGAGTATTGTTGAAAAAAAAGACATGTTGTCAAAGCTTTTTTGTCTTGCACTCATCAGGACAATTCGCAAGAATACCAAATGTAAAGGGAACAACAATTTATACTTCATGAGAAGAGTGCTGATTAGCTGGCAAGTGAACTCTGATTGGTAGAGGTGTTGCCAAGGTGATGTATCCAGATGAGGTGTGAATGGAATGCGACAAGAGGTAAATAAAACAAGACAAACTAGCAAAACAAACATAGAACAAGATGGAGGCAGAGATTATGATATAAAACTGTTGAACTCGATATCAAGTCCAGAAGGCTGTAGAGTGCCAAGACAAAAGGTGAGGTGCTGTTCCTTGAGTTGGTGTTGAGCTTCACTGAGACACTGTAGCAGACCAAGTACAGAAAGGTCAAAGCAGAAGCAAGGTGGAGAACTGAAATCACAAGTGACAGGAATCTCAGGGTCATGCTTGTGGACTGAATGTATGTGTTCCACAAAGCAGTCACCCAGTCTGGGTTTGGTCTCCCAGTGTAAAGGGGATCATATCATGAGCAGTGAATACAGCACACTAAATTGAAAGAAGTATAAATATATGGCTATTTCACTTAGAAGGGATGTTTTATTTCCTTCGTTCACAGGATGTGGGCGTCACTGGCTAGGCCAGCATTTATTGTCCATCCCTAACTGTCCTTGAGAAGGGAGTGATGAGCCAAATGTTGGGGCCTTGGAAGGTGAGAAAGGATGAGGAAAAGGACACGTTACATCTCCTGTGCCTGCATGGATAGTAAAGGGATGGGGTGTTGGGAGTGACTGAGGAGTGGCCAGGGTGTTGCAGAATGGACAATTTGTTTGGAATGCTGATAGGGAGGGTAAGAACAGATATGTTTCATGTTGGCATCATGCTGGAAGTGGTGGAAATAATGGAGGGTGAATTGTTGAGCACGATGGATGGTAGGGTGGAAGGTGAGGACCAGGGGAATTTGATCATGATTCTGGGGAAGAGGGGAAAGGGTGAGAGAAGAAGTGTGGGAAATAGATCAGACACAATGGAGGGTCTGTCAACCACACTGGGGGAAACTCTTAGTTGAGGAAAAAGAAAGACATATCTGAAGTACTAGTATCATGGTTGCACCATCTGGATGGAGACGGAGAAACTGAGAGAGTAGAATAGAGTCATTACGGGAAGCAGAGTGTGAGGAAGTGCAGTCAAGCTCTGTGTGAATCCATGGGTTTGTAGTGAATATTAGTTGACGGCCTATCCCCAGAATTGGAGACATAGAAGTCCAGGAAGGGAAGGGACAAGTCAGAGATGGACCAGGTGAAGGAGAGAGAAGGATGGAAATTGGAAACAAAGTCAAATGAAATTTTCCAGTTCATGGCGAGAGCAGAAAGTGGTGCCAAATGCACTGGAAAAAGAGATGAGGGAGGGAGCCTGAGCAGGGCTGGAATTTGGAGTGTTCCCCATATCTCCCGTAACTAGGGCCCATGCAGGTATCCATAGAAGCATCTTTTATTTGGAGGAAGTGAATACTTCACCTTCAACTCCGCTCACTGTGAGAATAAGTTCAGCCAAGCAGAGGAGGGGTATGGTGGATGGAGATTAGTTGGGCCTCTGTTCAAGAGAAGTCCAGGTGGAGGGAGAATATTGGAGATGGCTGAAAGGGTTCTTTAAGCGGGAAGACAACTCCTGGCCAAAGAAGGGGGCACGAAAGTGAAGGCAATGGAAGAGTTCAGCGTCATGCCGAGCTTGAAATGAGCTCAGGTGGGGACATGCGGGGATAAAGCTGAGGCTTTCGCTGAGGACAGAGTGTTCAGAGTCAGAGAGCAGAAAGTCAGCAGGTATCGCAAGGGGTGAGATTCAAGAAAGAGAAGGGAAGGGAGGGGAGGAAAGGAAAAAGGAGGAAAGATCCGGAAGGGTGTTGGTGCCCATGAGTTGGTGAAGCTGGCAATCCTTCACACCAGCTCAAAATCACAAACTGTTTTGATAGAGTGAATAAGGGGAAACTGTTTATATGGCAGAAGGATCAGTACCAGAGGATACAGGTTTAAGATAATTGGCAAAAGAACTAGTGCGCCTCAGGTATTTCATTTTTAAACACAGCTAGTTATTGTGATCTGGAATACACCACCTGATAAGAAGCAGCAGCATCAAGAGTAACATTCAAAAGAAAATTGGATAAGCACTCAATGAGAAAAAACTGACAGGGCTATAGGGAAAGAAATGGTGTAACTCTACTTTAAAGAACCAGGATAGGCACTGAGCCAAACGGCCTCGTTCTGTGCTGCATCATTCTATACATTCATGGTCCCGACTACTGCTGCAGTATAACAATTCCACTACTGGGAGTTAGCAATGAATTAAGAGGCCTGGATTTTGTGGTCAGTGGCACTGCGACAGGGCTCGCCACTGACGTTAAATAAACCCGCCTACGAACCTCCCGCAATCCTCACTGCAAGAGATTCTGTTGTCTTGAGGGAGGATTCTCTCCCAATGTCAGTTGCAGCAAGGCCCAGCAGCACTGTCTCAAGCTGGTGAAAAAGACAGGCATTTGTTGATGTGGTCCACAGTTACTGTACCACAAACATTTTATAAAGTAGGCTGCTGCAGTAAAGCAGCATTGGATACCCACATGGGCAGGTTTAGTAGAAATGAAATAATTTTACAAAGAAAAAAAATCAAAACATTTTTATAAAGTTTTGATGAGCTAGATCATCTTAAAAAGGTGATATTTAAAAAGTATGGCAAATCATGCTAAAAAGTCAGATTTTACTTTTTCACAAAGTTTATTAAGCTTTTTAAAAGATTTCATGTTAATAAACCATTTTAGCTTTTAAAATAGTGTGGGCTTCATTATTAAGCATTCATAATTTGAGAGGAGGCACCTTACTCCTGGAAATGCAGATGTAAAATTTTAAAGTGTGATTAGTTCATAACTAATAGACAATTAGCCCTAACTCATGCTGTTCCATACCTCTGTTTTAAGTTTCAAACCGTTAAGAATAGAGTTGGTTGGCCCACCACAACTGTCTGATTTGCACACTACAGCACGCGTGTGCACAATCCAGAAGTTGTAAGGCCTCTGAATGATGAAAACATCGCCATTACTAACACTGCAAAATAAAACCCTGGTGTTTCCAAGGGCTGTAAGTCCAAAAATGCCTTAGAATTATTAAGGGTAGGCATATATATATATATATATATATATATATATATATATCACAAAATATATGAGGATGCTCACTCTGCCCACCTCAGCATCTAATCATTTTTGTCTCAAATTACTTCACAAGTTTTGTCTCCTCTTACCAACCTAGAGGTCCCTTCCCTGCATCGATCGTTTTGTGATTGGTGGCAAATATAATTTGCCTTTCACTATTTTTCTTTTTGAAGTATATGTCTAACTGAAAGTTACTATTAGATCTGCTTGCACGACCCTTTCAGACAGTGAGGGGTCACAGGGTGCATGTCATGATCTACAATATGTCACCATGATGATATCCTGCGAGGAATACTGAAAAACAGAAACAACACCCAACACCGAATACATTGCATCTTATAACTTCTTTTAGCAATCTTGAAATCATCTCACACACTAATTATTCTGAAATGCAGTGACTGCTCACCTGCAGAAAAAGACTGCAGTCAACTCGCACACTGGAAGATCCTGCAAATCAGCCACAAAAGATGGATGGCTGATTCACTTATTTTTGATGGTGCTGGTTTAGGGAGAAAATGTTCCCCATTTCATGGGTAGAACTCCCTGGTCTTTTTCAAATCGCACCAAGTTCTTGAGTGGCCTTTTGAATAAGCACAAGGGGGCTCATCTTATCGGTACTACAACTGATGGGTAAATTAAGTAATGTGGTTGGCTCTTAAATGCCCTCTGAAATGGCCTAGCCAGACTGTCAGTTATATCAAATTGTTAAAAAGTAAATAAAAAGGAATAAAACCGGACAGACCACCCGGCATCGGCCGTTATTCAAGAAGGGAGGAAGGGATAAACCAGGAAACTACAGGCCAGTCAGTCTAACCTCAGTGGTGGGGAAACCATTGGAAGCAATTTTGAGGGACAGAATTAATCTACACTTGGAGAGGCAGGGATAAATCAAGAACAGTCAGCATGGTTTTGTTAAGGGGAGGTCATGTCTGGCCAATTTGA
This sequence comes from Cetorhinus maximus, assembly GCF_964194155.1. Lineage (NCBI taxonomy): Eukaryota > Metazoa > Chordata > Chondrichthyes > Lamniformes > Cetorhinidae > Cetorhinus > Cetorhinus maximus. The sequence continues at coordinate 140,328,750 of NC_135882.1, read as the reverse complement.
TTGAATTTTTCTAAGAAGTGACCAGGTGTGTAGATGAGGCCAATGCATCTGACGTAGTCTACTTGGACTTCAGCAAGGCTTTTGATAAGGTCCCACATGGGAGACTGATAACGAAGGTAAGAACCCATGGGATCCAAGGCAATTTGGCAAATTGGATCCAGAATTGGCTGAATGGCAGAAAGCAGAGGGTGATGGTCAAGGGGTGTTTTTGTGACTGGATGACTGTGTCCAGTGGGGTTCCACAGGGATCAGTGTTGGGCCCTTGCTGTTTGTGGTATATATAAACGATTTAGACTTGAATGTAGGAGGATTGGTCAGTAAGTTCACGGATGACACGAAAATTGCTGGGGTGGTAAATAGTGAGGAGGATAGCCTTAGATTACAGGAGGACATAGACGGGCTGGTCAGATGGGTTGATCAGTGGCAAATGGAATTTAATCCGGATAAGTGTGAGATGATGCACTTGGGTAGGGAAAACAAGGCACGGGAATACACGATGAATGATAGGACCCTGGGAAGTACCGAGGATCAGAGGGACCTTGGTGTGCTTGTCCCCCAGTCCCTTAAGGTAGTGGGACAGGTAGATAAGGTGGCTAAGAAGGCATATGAGATACTTGCCTTTATTAGCAGAGGCATAGAATATAAGAGCAGGGAGGTTATGCTGGAACTGTATAAAACGCTGGTTAGACCACAGCTGGAGTATTGCATGCAGTTCTGGAATCCGCATTATAGGAAAGATGTGATTGCACTAGAGAGTGTGAGAGGAGATTTACCAGGATGTTGCGTGACCTGGAGTGTTTTAGTTATGAGGAGAGATTGGATAGACTGGGGTTATTTTCCCTGGAGCAGGGGAGGTTGAGGGGGAACATGATTGAGGTGTATAAAATTATGAGGGGCATAGATAGGGTAGACAGGAAGGAACTTTTCCCCTTGGTGGAGGGATCAATAACCAGGGGGCATAGATTTAAGGTGAGGGGCAGGAGGTTTAGAGGGGATGTGAGGAAGAATTTTTTCGCCCAGAGGGTGGTGGGAATCTGGAGCTCACTGCCTGAAAGGGTGGTAGAGGCAGAAACCCTCATAACATTTAAGAAGTATTTGGATGTGCACTTGCGATGCCATGGCATACAAGATTATGGGCCTAGTGCTGGAAAACGGGATTAGAATAGTAAGGTACTTGTTTGACCGGTGCAGACTCGATGGGCCGAAGGGCCTTTTCCGTGCTGTAGACCTCTATGATTCTATGACCTAGGCACCAGAAACGACAACGGCAAACCAGCCCTGTCGATCTTGCAAAGTCCTCCTTACTAACATCTGGGGGCTTGTGCCAAAATTGAGAGAGCTGTCTCACAGACTAGTCAAGCAACAGTCTGACATAGTCATACTGACGGAATCATACCTTACAGATAATGTCCCAGACACCACCATCACCATTCCTGGGTATGTCCTGTCCCACCAGCAGGACAGACCCAGCAGAGGTGGGCGGCACAGTGGTATGCAGTTGGGAGGGAACTGCCCTCGGAGTCATCAACATCAACTCTGGCCCCATGAAGTCTCACGGCATCAGGTCAAATGTGAGCAAGGAAACCTCCTGCTGATTACCACATACCGCCCCCCTGAACTGAAGAATCAGTACTACTCCATGTTGAATACCACTTGGAGGAAGCATCAAGGATGGCAAGGGCACAGAATGTACCCTGGGCGAGGGACTTCAATGTCCATCACCAAGAGTGGCTCAGTACCACCATCACAGACAGAGCTGGCTGAATCCTAAAGGACATAGCTGCTAGGCTGGGTCTGCAGCAGATGGTGAGGGAACCAACAAGAGGGAAAAACTCACTTGATCTCATTCTCACCAACCTGCCTCCTGCAGATGTATCTGTTCATGACAGTATTGGTATGAATGACCACTGCACAGTCCTTGTGGAGACAAAGTTCTGTCTTCACTTTGAGGATATCCTCCATCGTGTTGTGTGGCACCACCACTGTGCTAAATGGGATAGATTTTGAACAGATCTAGCAACTCAAGGCTGGGCAACCATGAGGTGCTGTGGGCCATCAGCAGCAGCAGAATTGTACTCAACCACAATCTGTAACCTCTTGGCCCAGTACATCCCCCACTCTACCATTACAATCAAGCCAGTGGATCAACCCTGGTTCAATGAAGAGCGCAGGCAAGGAGAAGCACCAGGCATACATAAAAATGAGGTGCTAACCTGGTGAAGCTACAACACAGGACTACTTGTATGCCAAACAGCATAAGCAGCAAGTGATGGACACAGCTAAGTGATGCCACAACCAACAGATCAAATCTAAGCTCTGCAGTCCTGCCACATCCAGTCGTGAATGGTGGTATGCAATTAAACAACTCACTGGAAGAGGAGGCTCCATAAATACCCCCATCCTCAATGAAGGAGGAGCCCAGCACCTCATTGCAAAAGATAAGGCTGAAGTATTCGCAACAACCTCCAGCCAGAAGTGCCGAGTGAATGATCCGTTTCGGCTTCCTCCTTGAGTTCCCCAGCATCACAGATGCCAGTCTTCTGCTGATTTGATTCATTCCTTGTGATATAAAGAAACAGCCTAAGGCACTGGATACTGCAAAGGTTAAGGGCCCTGACATTATTCCGGCAATAGTACTGAAGACTTGTGCTCCAAAACTTGCCCTGCCCCTAGCCAAGCTGTTCCAGTACAACTACAACTACTGGCATCTACTCTATGTGGAAAATTGCCCAGGTGTTTCATGTACACAAAAAGCAGGACAAATCCAACTCGGCCATTTACCGCTCCATCAGTCTACTCTCCATTATCAGTAAAGTGATGGAAGGGGTTATCAAAGGTGCTATCAAGCAGCACTTGCTTAGCAATAACCTGCACAGTAATGCTCAGTTTGGGTTCCACCAGGGCCATTCAGCTTCTGACCTCATTACAGTCTTGGTCCAAACATGGACAAAAGAGCTGAACTCTAGAAGTGAGGTGAGAGTGACTGCCCTCAACATCAAGGCAGCATTTGACCAAGTGTGGCATCAAGGAGCACTAGCAAAACTGGAGTCAATGGGAAATGGGGGAAAATTCTCCACTGGTTGGAGTCATACCTAGCACAAAGGAAGATGGTTGTGGTTGCTGGAGGTCAATCATCTCAGTTCCAGGACATCATTGCAGGAATTCCTCAAGGTAGTGTCCTAGGCCCAACCATCTTCACCTCCTTCATCATTTACCTCATAAGGTTGAAATGGGAATGTTTGCTGTTGATTGCACAATGTTCAGCACCATTCACAATTCCTCAGATACTGAAGCAGTCCATGTCCAAATACAGCAAGACCTGGACAATATCCAGGCTTGGGTTGACAAGTGGAAGTAACAGTCATGCGATACAGGCAATGACCATCTCCAACAAGAGACAATCCAACCATCACCCCTAGACATTCAATGGCATTACCATCACTGAATCCCCCACTATCAACATCCAGGGGATTACCATTGACCAGAAACTGAATTGGACTAACCATATAAATATTGCTACAAGAGCAGGTCAGAGGCTAGGAATCCTACAGCAAGTAACTCACCTCCTGACTCCCCAAAGCCTGTCCACCATCTACAAGGCACAAGTCAGGAGTGTGATGGAATATTCTCCACTTGCCTGGATGAATGCAGCTGCAACAACATTGAAGAAGCTTGACACCGTCCAGGACAAAGCAGTCTGTTTGATTGGCATCCCTTCCACAAACATTCACTCCGTCCACCACCGACAAACAGCAGCAGCAGTGTGTACCATCTACAAGATGAACTGCAGAAACTCACCAAGTCTCCTTAGGCAGCACCTTCTAAATTCATGACCGCTACCATCTAGAAGGACAAGGGCAGCAGATACATGGGAACACAACCACCTGAAGTTCCCCTCCAAGCTACTCACCATCCTGACTTGGAAATATATCGTCGTACTTTCACTGTCGCTGGGTCAAAATCCTGGAACTCCCTCCCCAATAGCGCTGTGAATGCACTTGCACCACAGGGACTGCAGCAGTTCAAGAAGGCAGCTCACCACCGCCTTCTCAAGGGCAATTTGGAATGGGCAATAAATGCTGGCCTAGCCAACGAAGCCCACATCCCATAAATGAATAAAATAAAATTAACCAGTGCTACTTCAATCATTAAATTTGGAGATTACATACCAGGGTGCAGAGATACAAACCATGCTCTAGGCATTTAACCAGTTTAGGTGTTTAAACTCTTCCCAGCCCTTGAGAGTGGCAAGCCTTAGATTTATTAAAAGAAAAGCTTTTATTTTCTTCAAATGAATTTATTTTTAGTTTGCTAACTAAAAGCATGCTGAAACCAAATAGGATCTTTCCATTTATATAGATCAAGCACTGTGCCAAGATTTCACTTGCAATCTAGGCAAGCTATTTTATCTCTCTCCAGCTTTGACTCTTGCAGAGGCTTTTCAGGAAGCGAGGGTAATCATGCGTCACGGGCTGGAGACCTCATTGCCCTTTGGCATCACATATCAAGTTCTGAAACTCAGCCATGGAGACTGGGGAGGCACGGAGACCAAGTCAGCCATTCCCCCACAAATTCTAGGGCAGAGTCCCACAGCTTAAATTTTACTGTGGACTACCATACAACATTTATCTATCATCTTATTGTAGTAGTAGTAGTACAGAACTCAAGTATTGCAGAAAAAAAGGGACCTGTTGAAGCTTTTCATCTTGCACTCATCAGGATACTTCACAAGAATACCAATAAAAGGGGGAAACAACATGTACACACACTGTTATAAAAACAAAAAACTGCGGATGCTGGAAATCCAAAACAAAAACAGAAATACCTGGAAAAACTCAGCAGGTCTGGCAGCATCGGCGGAGAAGAACAAAGTTGACGTTTCGAGTCCTCATGACCCTTCAACAGAACTAAGTAGAAATAGGAAAGGGGTGACATATAAGCTGGTTTAAGGGGGAGGGGTGTGGGGAAGAAGGGGGGTGGTTGTTGGGACAAGCAAGCAGTGATAGGAGCAGATAACCAAAAGATGTCACAGACAAAAGAACAAAGAGGTGTTGAAGGTGGTGATATTATCTAAAAGAATGTGCTAATTAAGATTGGAGAGCAGGACAAGCAAGGTAGCTCTAGTGGGGGTGGGGTGAAATAAACCATGGGTGGAATACATTTAAAAATAATGGAAATAGGTGGGAAAAGAAAAATCTGTATAAATTATTGGAAAAAACAAAAGGGATGGGGAAGAAACGGAAAGGGGGTGGGGATGGAGGAGGGAGTTCAAGATCTAAAATTGTTGAACTCAATATTCAATCCAGAAGGCTGTAAAGTGCCTAGTCGGAAGATGAGGTGCTGTTCCTCCAGTTTGCGTTGAGCTTCACTGGAACAATGCAGCAAGCCAAGGACAGACATGTGGGCAAGAGAGCAGGGTGGAGTGTTAAAATGGCAAGCGACAGGGAGGTCTGGGTCATTCTGGCGGACAGACCGAAGGTGTTCTGCAAAGCGGTCGCCCAATCTGCATTTGGTCTCTCCAATATGGAGGAGACCACATTGGGAGCAACGAATGCAGTAGACTAAGTTGGGGGAAATGCAAGTGAAATGCTGCTTCACTTGAAAGGAGTGTTTGGGCCCTTGGACGGTGAGGAGAGAGGAAGTGAAGGGGCAGGTGTTGCATCTTCTGCGTTTGCATGGGGAGGTGCCGTAGGTGGGGGTTGAGGAGTAGGGGGTGATGGAGGAGTGGACCAGGGTGTCACGGAGGGAACGATCCCTACAGTATGCCGCCAGGGGGGGGGAAAGGGAAGATGTGTTTGGTGGTGGCATCATGCTGGAGTTGGCGGAAATGGCGGAGGATGATCCTTTGAATGCGGAGGCTGGTGGGGTGATAAGTGAGGACAAGGGGGACCCTATCATGTTTCTGGGAGGGAGGAGAAGGCATGAGGGCGGATGCGCGGGAGATGGGCCGGACACGGTTGAGGGCCCTGTCAACTACCGTGGTGGAAAACCTCGGTTAAGGAAGGAGGACGACATGTCAGAGGAACTGTTTTTGAAGGCATCATCATCAGAACCACCCCCACTAGAGCTACCATGCTCGTCCTGCTCCCCAATCTTAATTAGCGCATTCTTATAGATAATATCACCACCTTCAACACCTCTTTGTTCTTTTGTCTGTGACATCTTTTGGTTATCTGCTCCTATCACCGTTTGCTTGTCCCAACAACTTCCCCCCACCCCCTTCCCCTTAAACCAGCTTATATTTCACCCCTTTCCTATTTCTACTTAGTTCTGTTGAAGGGTCATGAGGACTCAAAACGTCAACTTTGTTCTCCGCCGATGCTGCCAGACCTACTGAGTTTTTCCAGGTATTTCTGTTTTTGTTATGTACACACACTGTGCCTGTTTCAGCTGAACAAAATAAGTGACAACCATTCACTGACTCATTCCTCAGGGCAATGCCTTGACCAATCAGGGTCAAGCTGCCTGGTTTAAATTTCAAACAATGCTTGGCAGTTAACTATCAGTCACCATCAATGGTGCATTCTCCATGGCAATGCCTTTACCAGAGTCCACCTGCCAACCAATCAGCACTCCCTTCTCATACAATATAAATTGTTGTTTTCCCCTTATATTGGTATTCTTGTGAAGTGCCCTGAAGAGTGCACGACGAAAAGCTTCAACATGTCTCTTTTTTCAGCAATATTATAATAGTTTGATACTTCATCCTGAATCATATTGTACATGGTACCATGTGATAGTCAGTCAGCCCTACACTGCAGTCTACATTACTTTGTGGATGGTTCATTTGCGTGGTCATTGCATAGAACCACAATACACATTTACACAGCACCTTTAACTCAGAAAAACCAATGCAGAGAATCCCACAGCAAGGCAACCTCAACTCACTTAATATGGAGTTGCCATGGCACAAACATTAGAGAAGCCAACATTCTCTAGTAGGACCCTCCAACCAGCAGGCTGATCAGGAGAGGAAAACAAGATGTGATTGTGATGGGCCTCACAAACCAATATCCTGCTGACATTGTCACTTCATAACCTCTATCAAGGCCTCCGGAAATATGCTCAAGAAAGAGCCAGAGACTTAAACAGAAGATGAAAACTACGGAATGTATGCTACATTCAGGTCACTGCTGTGACCCCTATTCACTCTGAAGGTCTCTTTCTCTCTCTCTCTCTCCCTTACTCTAAACTCGACAAAATCATATTTGCACTACCTGATGTATATGTCCCTTCTTCCTCTAAGATCACAGAGAGCACCAATTGGGGACTGCTTCAGAGAAGGGAACGTGGCAAATGCACCTTAAACTTGAACTGAATACTCTTAAAAAGCTCTATCTTACAAAGTAGACCAGAATATCAAAGAATACAGAAGCTGAACCCACATTCTAAAGAAAAAAAGGACAGGTTTGTTATTCATTGGGATAGAGTACGACCACAGCACCAAGAAAGTAGCAAAATGAAAATGGACTGAGTGACCGAATTAATTGACATGATGTGCATCATCCGATCACCAACATAGGTCGTAGTCAGAATTGAGAAGCCACAGCAGCTGCGAAAGGATTAGTTTACACAGAATTAAAGCCATCAATTTGAAGCGGGTTCAAAAGGTTATGGAAAATAAAACACCACACAGGATTTGGGAAAACAGATTTCAACCACTGCGTAGGAAGAGTGGACTTGGAAATTTGGGTTCAAAGTGCACAGCAATGCCAAAGGATGATAGGAAGTTAGCAGCCTGGCATTCCGCTAGCTGCTGTGGGTTTGATATTAATGGCTGAAGCAGAAGGTTAAAAGGTTCAAGTAACAGAAAACCCATCAATCAAACTTGCTCATCTGGCCAAGCTCCGCTAAATATCAGCCAAGATGCCACAGGGAGTATTATGCTTTCACAGTAGCAAAACAGAAATCTCCCAGTTTATCCTGCCAGCATTGACACCGCTCATGTGCAGGTGCATGGTTCAGTCAATCTCTGCTTTCCATTTCCAGGGAAAACATCGTAAAGGTAGCAAGGGAGACTAGAATAAAATGGAAAGGCACAGTCTAATAGATTCCTTGTTTTAACAGCACAATGATGTTCGTAACAGGTCACTAGCAGACTGCTTTCCTTTTCACTTCTAATGCTCAGTAGACTTATTGCTCCATACACCTCTTGCACAGTCTCTATGGTTATGGGATGTTGACCAAACTGGGATTCAGTGCTCTTTGTTGTTCAACAACAAAAAAAAGCAAAGGGTTGCCACAGGAAAGAATTATTTTTCATTTTCTTTCCCTGTAGAAAACCCTCTAATTCTTAGAAAGGATCCACACCTGAAACATAAATTGACCTGTTCTCTCCACACATGCCAACTAATCTGCTGGATGCTTCCAGTGTTTTCTGTTTTTTTGCCTAGTTAAGCATAATTGTACATTATAATTATCAGTTTTATAGTTCCCTCCCATTCCCATTGGGGGGTGGTGGGGGGAATGGGTGCCTGGGCTTCACTTAACATTACTGAAATCAGCAGCACTGTGTTTGTTTATTGATTGCTTGTTGTAACCTTGACTGAGGTACAAGCGGGTTTAATAGTGGCTTAATAGTGGTTTCTGTGAAGTGGGCAATGATTTGATTTCCAGTGTTTTCTATCTTCCTTTCAAAGGATTTGAGCAGCTTTTCATCACGTAAGAAATAAATGACTGATTTCAAGGCTCTGTTTTATGTTGAGAGGTATCTCAGGAAGAACCACACTCATTGTTCTGATATATTGAAAAGTATGGTAAAGTTTGTTAATTTACATGTTCCATGGTTATCATCTTAGGCCAAGTCGCATTCTAACATGCCGACCAAAGGAATCAGCCATGGCTCAGATGTAAGTAGTGCTCACACTTCGAAGAGAGAAGGCCCTGGGCTCCACACTCCACTCCAAAGATTTGAAAACATAATCTAGGCCATTTTTCAGAAGAAAAAAAACTTGCATTTATATGGTGCCTTTTGTGACCTCAGAACATTTCAAAATGTGTTACAGCCAATTAAGTACTTCTGAAGTGTAGTCACTATTGCAATGTAGGAATGCAAATTCTGTCAAAAATCAAGAGAATCAGATGGCAGCATTTCAGAATGTCTGCTCCTGACATCAATTGTCAGGAAAATGCTGGAATCTATTCTTAAAGAGGTTCTAACAATGCACTTGGAAAATCATAAGGGCATTCATGTTGGACAAATTTACGAGGGCTTTTTGAGGCTGTAGCTAGTACAGTAGATAAAGGAGGACCTGTAGATGTAGTATACCTGGAATTTGAGTATTGCTGAAAGAGAGACATTTCTGTCAAAGCTTTTCGTGTTGCACTCATCAGGACAATTTGAAAGAAAATATCAATGTCAGGAAAAATAACATTTATGCTGTATTAGAAGAGAGAGTGTTGATTGGTTGGCAAGTGGGCTCTGATTGGTAGACACGTTGCCATGGAGAATGCACCAGTTGATAATGTCTGACATTTAACTGCCCAGCATTGTTTGAAATTTTAATCAAGTAGCCTGACTCTGATTGGTCAAGACATTGCCCTGGGGAATGAACCAACAAATGGTTGTCACTTATTTTGTTTAGTTGAAACAGGCACAATGTGTGTACATATTCTGTCTGCAAAGAACAGGGCCCTATGTATTAATATATATAGCTTACAGCACATGTAAATGTGCCACACTGCGAGCCTGACTGACAATCGTAAATTGGTTGTCAGCAAAATTCTTAGCACTCTGATTATTTAGCCAATGTTGTCCAATTGCAGAATCACATCTAACTTTGGACACTGCGTTTGAGTTTTGCAAGCACGGGCTGGTTGGGTACAGTCCATGCCTTGCCCATTGAGAATAAAAGGGACGCATGAGCTACATACCTAGCATCACACTGGCACTGAAGTTCATACACCACATTACTCATTTGTGCGATAGGCAGGGCATCTTTTTGGCTTGATGGCAGCATCGGGTTAGTGACAAATACCAATCGTGTTGCTACTACATAGTAGTTGTTGTGCAAATTTTTGAGATACCTTGCCCTTCCAGGGTAAAGAGATACACTGGGCACTTTTCAGGACCCTAAGCGATGGCTTTGGCCTGCACGATATATAGCGTGAAATGATCTGATCAGGGGAGTCATTATCCCGCAGGATGTCTTTTATGCGCTTTATTTCAGCATCAAGCTTACATGGTGAGCAAATGGCTCAGGCCCTATTTATGAGGTTGCCTATAAGGTCAATCTTACAGCACGCGGGCCTGTAAGAGTCTCAACATGTGTATTGACCAGTGAAGGTGGGCTTGCAGTAGACTGTGGTAGAGAACTCTCTGGAAGATTTCTCAACTAGTACATCAAGGAAAGGGAGTTCATTTGACTGCTCCATTTCAAAGGTGAATTTGAGCACAGGATGGAGCCCATTAAGACATGCTTATGGAAGTGGGTAGCACCTTAGAATCGAGGTGAAGCACAGATGCAAGTATGTATCATGCAGTGGGTCCAGAGGACAGTCCTCAAGCAACGGTGAGATCGAAGCCATTGAAAAACAAAGCTGGCCTGTGTGCCACTCAAAAAAGGGGACTAGTGATGGAAGTATTGAACAGTGCTACAGAGACGGATATAGTCAAATATTTCTCAGTTATTGGTCAATGTGCTACGAAGCATATTGATGTTAATGTAAAACAGAAACATAAGGGCACATCCCACTAAATTAACTCTCTGGAAATAGTCAATTCTAACATTTTAATACTCCAAGGTGGTTATTAGTAATTTAATTTCCTTTTCATTAACCGTTATCTGTAAGACAATATACTACCAGCCCTGACCTCTTCATGTGAGCAAATGTTTAAATCTAGCTTGATTAATTCAGCTCTTTAAAAAAGAGAAGGGGAGAAGTGGAGAAATGGCTCGGCTTTTAGCTATCAAAAGGAATGAGGCTTGATGTTGATAGTGATGGAATTTCTAATGCTGCAAATTGATTGAACGCTGCAATTACAGTTCACAGTAACTCAAGGAAATGGGATCATCCCTCTCGGCCAAACACTTCTCTTTATTTAAAGCAATCCAATTTGCAAGGATAATTATATATTAGCGTTTCATCTGCAATCGGAAATGAACACGGGAATAGAGCAGGCCAAGTGCGAGCACGTTATTGCTGCAAATTACTTGATATCTGTCTCCTTTCACATAAAGAGAAAATTGGGCAATCAATTAGAAGCTGTAAGGGTTGCAGCACGAGAGAGCGATGCTGTCCCCTACTGGAGGTCTGCAGCTGCTGCTCATTATTGTTCAGCAGCTTCCCAAGATCAACGAGCATTCTCTCAATTCCTGACTGTTGTCAAATTCACAGGTAAATACAGTAACCAACCTCCCCCTCCAAACAATGGAATTATTATTAGATAAAATGAATACATGGGCAAATGAAAGAATTTCTCTAATACAAGTCCATCCATGCAGCAAATTCACTGCCTCCTCTCATAACTTATAAGCAAATAATGTTTTATTAAACTCTTCCTGCGGTGGCTCAGGTAGTTAATACTTTGCGGTACTGAGCTGTATTGAACTAGCATGCTTCAAGTTTGATCACTGGTCTGTGTTGCGCTGGCTGATATTTAGTCAACCCCCACACCAAGTTGTGCACACAACTGTTGAATAGGAGAGTGCAAGCAACTCACATCATTCTCTAAATTTTCTCCCCTCATGTCTTCATCAAGCTCATCATGTCCTGCTTCTCAGTCCTCCTCCCACTAAACTGCTGACCACTCAACTTCCCTTCCTGGCTTCTATGTTAGCTGATAATGTTAACAGCTCTCCCTCTTTAGGTACTGTTCCACTCCAAATCTGCTGTCCTCACCCCTCTCATCAAAAACTCAAGACTTAACACACCATTCATGGAAACTACTGCCCCATCTCCAATCTCCTTTTCCTCTCTAAACTCCACGACGTGTTGTTGCAAATCTTTTCCAGAACTTCCTGTTTGAATCTCTCCAAATACGTGATTCATATGATATCCATATGCTGCTATTTGTAATTGAGGTGCCCAGAGCAAATAATGGTTATTTATCTAATCAATAAAGTCCTTTATTTCAAAAAGCTAAAAGCTACTGCGGATGCTGGAAATCCAAAACAAAAACAGAATTACCTGGAAAAACTCAGCAGGTCTGGCAGCATCGGCGGAGAAGAAATCAGTTAACGTTTCGAGCCTTCATGGCCCTTCGGCAGAAATGAAGCATAGTTAGAAGAAGGGAGAAATATAAATTGGTTAGATTTATATTTCTCCCTTCTTCTAACTATGCTTCAGTTCTGCCGAAGGGCCATGAAGGCTCGAAACGTTAACTGATTTCTTCTCCGCCGATGCTGCCAGACCTGCTGAGTTTTTCCAGGTAAGTCCTTTATTTCCCTGTACTTCATGAAATGAATGTAGGACCTTTGAATATTAGGAAGTTTAGTGTTGAATTTTTCCGATAGCTGACTGGCTTGTTCGATTATTTCAAAGTAAACCAAATAATGTGTATGAGAAATAAAAACAGAAAGAGCTGAAATATTGCTTTTGTTTTGTTTTATGTAGATGAGAGTTGCGTGGAGGCCACGCCAGGCAGCGATGACAGGTTTTGGCCCACATCCCGCTTCTTTTCGATAATAATGAAGAACCTTTCACAGTCATTTCTGGTGCTAACTGCAGATCACCAAATTTATTGAATTCAATTTCACAACTTCCCATGGTGGGATTTTAACTCAAACTCTAGGTTATATAACAAGTGCCACAATTATTACACAAGGCGGCATCTTATCCTGCCAACAAGAGGTAAAGGGATAAGCAATAAATGTGGCATCGCCCACATCACACGCAGCCTGAGAACGGAAAGAAACACCTCAAAACACCTGACATTATTGCTAATAACATTTCGCTTGTTTACTCATTACTGGCAGTGCCATCAATACATTCTGAAACAAACAGGTACATCAATACCTCTGATCAATGATGAATACAAATCCTTACTTAGTAACAGAACTTGCACCAAATCTAATGAAATAATCTAATCATTGAAAGAGCCAATTCAAAATGTGAAACAAGGGTTAACCCAACTGTTACTGTGAAAGCTGCATTACATACTGTCACGACTCACTGGGGATAGCGCACTGTAATATCAAGCACCACAGCTCCCCAAGCTGTGACAAATGTGAAAAGTTTGATTAGGCCACTAAATTGCCCAATTCTACCTAACTGTTTAATTTAGGTTAACAGAATATGAGCACCAGGTTTGTAAACTTAACAAGTAAATAACTGTTTATTAAACAAATTGCCCTTAACCAGTGTCAAAAGAAAGAAATATGAACTGCTAACTTTTAACTCTATAACTTAAACTCTACCAATTCTTAATCCCTACACACAAACATACACACAAAACATGGATTTTAAGGACGAGATAAAACAGTTCAATAGCACCAATCCGGAGTATGGCATTAGATAGGTTGATTTTGACTGATGTCTTCCCAAATTCCTTGCAGTTTGTTGTTAATGACACAATAGCACTTCCAGTCTGTAGTTCACTGGTTGAAAATTTGCTTTTCAATGTCTCTAGTGGTGATTTTCCCTTTTTCCTTTGACAGGGGGTTTTTCAAAGAGAGCAGGTTACAGGGGTATGAAGAAAAAGCCAGCCAGCTAGCTAGCCTTCTACATTTACTGGAATCTTACACATACAGGAGATAGAGGTTTTAGGTATGTTCCCTTTGCAGGCTAGGATCTCTCTGCTCACTGCAATCACACAAAACCTTGGTCACCTGATCAGGAGCCAATTAAAATGTTGTTGCTAGGCAGTTCCCCTTAGTTCAGGGCCCCTTTCTGGCACCATCCTGTTCTCTTATGGCACGCTATGTTCCAGGATAGCAACATTGTAGATATTTCTCATCCTGTTCCAGCGAACATGTCTTTCAACTGCAGCCATGGTAGTTTTTAAAGCCACAGTCCGAGAAAAATAAAAAAAAACAGGCTCTTTACAATACCCAACAGGAAGGAAAGAAATCTCAACCTGCGCACACAAACTAACCTCTGCAAATAGGCAAAATCAGACCTCGATGATGCCAAGTCTCTCGGCATACAAAGACTTTTCTAAAAATAAAACAGGGTCTTAACAAACACCAAGTTTGACTGTGCTGGGATATCACAAGTGGCAAGTGTAGCAAGCTTGGGAGGAACTGATGCCTTTGGTCCTATGGTTCCTAAAGCTTTCCATCACAGGAGTTTTCCTCACCTTGTGGCTGGGTCTGTTGTACACTAATTAATTATAGCTATCAGTCAACAACTTGATTATCATTGTATTATATGACTACTAGGATGGTGCAAGATGAATTAAATGGGCTGTAGTGTTTTTCACATAGCAACTCCTACGTTGCTATTATGGTTGAATCTGTCCATCTACGTGCATCTCCAGCAAAAATCCCATACATAATCATCTTCACCCACAGGCACCAAAGCAACTTCACACTAATCCTATTAATAAGTGGGACTTATTATTTTAATCAGTGAGTCATAGCATCAAAGTGCCTTTAAGATTAGATTGAGTTCTGTCTTTTTTAAACAATCATTGTAGACTACTGAATGGTTATTTTCAAACTGTACATGGAAACCACAACCATTCATTTATAGGAGGCACTTTTTCAGCACAATGCTTTTACAGTATGCCCAGTGCAGGTATATGAAGGGATGCACCTCATTTCAACTTACATTCAATTGTTGGGGAGGTTTTTACTTTGGTTCCCCTCATCAATTAATAATAAAGGCACGGAGAACTTCCAAAATCAGGCACGCTTCAAGACAATATCACTTGCCCAGTTCATCAGTGCTGTTCCACAGACATGTTAAAATATATAATGACAGCCAACTTATCGAATAAATCCTTCAATCAGGTATCAGTTCCCTACCTGGCTTTGTAGTTCCATGCAGTCCTGATGATGGCAGCCTTCGCAGCCTATGTTTACTGATTTGCACAAGTCCTTTCCCAGGTGTCTTTTTCAGAGTTGGGGAAGATTTCCCGTGTGCATGGCTCTTCTTGGTGAGCAAGTACCGATTTTTTACCATCAATGGTCCGCTAAGACTGATCCTCCTCTCAGTCGGTGAGCTTGCAAAAAAAAAGGTCATAACGATAAATGGTCTGAAGAGATAGCGAGCAGCACAATCCATTAAACACCATTCCTTCCAATGGCTCCAATGAAGCCTGGACTGAAAACCTTCCTGCTCTAATGCAAGATCCATCAGTAGTGACACCTACTTCCTGGAAGGCATGAGCTGGGGGGAGGGCTTACATGAGGGGAGATTTAGAAAGTTAACGAAGAAAAACAAGGCAATAGTGCAGGGTCATGGTATGAGTAAAAATAACCAGAGTGTGACAGGAAGGGACAGAGCATATACACATGAGAATAGGGTCAGAGTAGGGAAACATGATAAAAATACAGAATTAAAGGCTCTTTATCTGATTACATACAACATTGGTAACAAGATGGATGAACTGATAGCACAAATATGGGTATGGTAATGATAGCCATCACAGAGATGCGGTTGCAAAATGACCAAGGTCAGAAACTGAATATTGGAGAGTATTTGACATTTCAGGACAGTGAAAAAGGGAAAGGAGGTGGAGTAGCTCAGTTAATAAAAAAATGAGAGCATCACAGTCATGAAAAATTATCTTGGCTCAGAAGATCAAGATGTAGAATCAGTTTAGGTAAAGATAAGGAATAGCAAGGCAAAGGAATCACAAAGAAGCAGTTTACAGTCTCCCTAATAGTTGCCACGGTGCAGGACATCAAAAAATAAGGGAGGCTTGTAAGAACTGAACTACAATAATCATGACTTTAAATACCAAATTGGCATATGGTAATATCCTCGCCTCTGAGTAAGAAGGACACAGGTTCAAGTCATACTCCACATTTTGAGCATATAATCTAAGATTCTAATTCATCGCTATACTGAAGGGGTGCTGTAATGTCAGGGAAATCAAAAACTGAGGCCGTGTCCTTATTCAGGTGTGTGTAAAACACCCATTGTACCTTTTTTGAGTAGGAAGTTTTACCAGTGCCCTGGCCAACATTTGTCCTTCAATCAGCACCAGAGAAACAGATCAAAGTGTTATCTCTTTTCTTTTTTGGGACCTTGCTGTGTACAAGATCCTAACAGATCGATGACTCCACTGCCAATCAACATTCCCTCTAATTTGCATTTGCTGCGTGGCTGGCTTGTTGTGCTGCATGGTACCTTTAAGGTTAACACGTGGCCTATGATCAGCAGAACCAGGTTGGGGTGGGGGGGGGGGTGGTGGCAGTGGCTGACAGAGTGGATAAAGGCTGTCCCTTTTGGCAACTGGGTTGATAGCCAAAGGATACACATTTAAAATCATTGCCAAAAGATCCACAGAGGAGATGAAACTATTTCCCCCCCACCCCGGTCAGTTGTCAGGACCTAGAACCTCTACCTGAAAAGGTGCTGGAAACTGATTCCATAAGTAATTTTAAAGGGGAGTTGAATGGTATTTGCAGAGGAACTTTCAGAGAAAAAGTGGGGGTGTGACACTAATCACAACTGCTTTTTAAAAGTTTGCACAGGCATGAAGGGCCGAATGGCCTACTTCCATGCTCTAAGTTTCGTTTCCCACCTATTTCCATTATTTTTAAATCTACAACTAATACCTTGTCAGTCTTCCCACCCCACCCCCACTAGAGCTGTACCTTGAGTGTCCTGCCATCCATTCTTAATTAGCACTTTTCTTAGATAATATCATCACCTTCAACACCTCTTTGATCCTTTTGTCTGTGACATCTTTTGATTATCTGCTCCTATCACTGCTTGCTTGTCCCTACAACCACCCCACCCTCAACTTCTCTCCCCCCGCCCCCCACCTTAAACCAGCTTATATTTCACCTCTCTCCTAACTACACTCAGTTCTGCTGAAGGGTCATTGGACTCGAAACGTCAACTCTTTTCTTCTCCACCGATGCTGCCAGACCTGCTGAGTTTTTCCAGGTAATTCTGTTTTTGTTTTGGATTTCCAGCATCCGCAGTAGTTTTTTGTTTTTATTTATGCGTATCAAACAATTTCAAAGAAAAATCCAAATCAGTACCTCAATTTAAACAGTCACAAAAGGGTTAGAGCGCATATATTCAAACTGTGGCAAAGCAAACTTAGATCTGCGATCAGGAAATGATGTATACCTGGAGCAGGCTTGAGCTAGATCAGGGAAAGAAAAGTTTTCAGGTCACTTAAGAAACATGGGCTATGCTGCAGCATAAGGGGATACTGTCAGTTCACTGATGAGCAAGTCAAGATAAGAGAACTGCCCTTTCTGATTCATAGTTGCCTTGTTGTGAGATATATAAAATATACACATACAAAAACACAATTGGAGATTGTACTGCTGCAGTGGTAAGGAATCCAATATAAGAGGAACTACAAATGCTGCAATAACTCACTGCTAACCTCTAGTGGTGATAACATGATTTAGCAGCATTATTGTACAGGCCCAGAGCTCCCTGTACAATGCCTGAAAACATCTTACTTAATTAAAAATATATCATATGTGTTGGGTGGATTGCAGAAGAGAAAAGTAGATACCATTTAGGAAGAATTCTTACCCTAACATTTAAAGCAAATTTTGACTTTATAAGCTCAGTGGTTCATTTAAATGGAAAGATTTATGAGGAATTTTATAATCTGACCTACTCAATTTATTTTTTTAAACACAAAATTCAATCTTCCTGACTGGAGCTATTTTAAATATTTTTGCCAATTCCCCTTGTTGGATTACCGTATCTACTTAAGTAAAAGTTGACTCATGACTTTTGGCATAAAAATACAGAAATTTTTCATACACCTTGTGTAAAAGATGACCCTGGATTTTCAGGGATCAAGCAGTGCTGTGATTAATTACTTACCAGTAATTATCATAGTTCATTAACACAAGCAGAACTTTTAGATTTTCTCTCCACTAACTCTGGCGACAAACTCCCAGTCAAGCAGCTGCAACACCCGACAATGTGGAAAATTGCCCAGGTATGTCCTGTCCACAAAAAGTAGGACATCCAACTCGGCCAATTACCGCCCCATTGGTCTCCTCTTGATCAAAGTGATGGAAGGTGTCATAGACAGTGCTACCAAGGGGCGCTTACACAGCAATAACCTGCTCACTGTATCTCAGTTTGAGTTCTAAGAGGGCCACTCAGCTTCTGACCTAATTAGTCTTAGTCCAAACATCGACAAAACAGCTGAATTCAAGAGGTGAGGTGAGAGTGACTGCCCTTGACATCAAGGCAGCATTTAACAGATTGTGGAATCAAGGAGACCGAGCCAAACTGAAATCAGTGGGGATCGGGGGAAAATTCTCTACTGGTTTGAGTCATACCTAGCAAAGGGGAAAATGGTTGTGGTTTTTGGAGGTGAATCATTCCAATCCCAGGACATCACTGCAGGAGCTCCTCAGGGTATTGTC
The DNA here is from genome assembly GCF_964194155.1 of Cetorhinus maximus. Taxonomy (NCBI): domain Eukaryota; kingdom Metazoa; phylum Chordata; class Chondrichthyes; order Lamniformes; family Cetorhinidae; genus Cetorhinus; species Cetorhinus maximus. The sequence continues at coordinate 140,310,283 of NC_135882.1, read as the reverse complement.
CTAAGCCCTGCCATCTTCACTTCCTTCATCAATTACCTTCCTTCCATCTTAAGGTCAGAAATGGGGATGTTCACTGATGATTGTACAATGTTCAGTACCATTCTCAACTCCTCAGATGCTGAAGCAGTCCATGTCAATATGCAGCAAAACTTGGACAATATTTGTGCTTGGGCTGATAAGTGACAAGTAACATTCATGCTACATGAGTGCCAGACAATGACTATCTCCAACAAGAGAGAATGCAACCATTTCCCAATGCCATTCAATGGTACTACCACTGCTGAATTCCCCACAATTAACACCCTAGGGGTTAGCACTGACCAGAAGGTTAGCTGGACCAGTCACATAAATACTGTGGCTACAAGAGCAGGTCAGAGGCTGGGAAGTCTGCGATGAGTAACTCACCTCCTGACTCCCCAAAGCCTGTCCACCATCTACAAGGCACAAGTCAGAAGCGTGATGGAAAAGTCTCCACTTGCCTGGCTAAATGCAGCTTCAACAACACTGAAGAAGCTCAACACCACCCAAGACAAAGCAGTCCGCTTGATTGGTACTCCATCCTTAAACATTCACTCCCTCCACCACCAACGCACAGAGGCAGCAGTGTGTACCATATACAAGATATACTGTAGCAATTCATCAAGCCTCCTTCAACAGTTCCTTCCACATTAGTGACTTCTGCCCAGTAGAAGGACAAGGGTAGTAGATGCTTGGGAACACCATCACCTGCAAGTTCCCCGTGCCAAGCCACACACCCTGACTTGGAACTATATCACTGTTCCTTCACTGTCGCTGGGCTAAAATCCTGGAACCACCTTAACAGCACTGAGGTCATACCTGAACCACACGCACTACAGTGGTTCAAGGCAGCAGCTCACCACCACCTTCTCAAGAGCAATTAGGGATGGGCAATAAATACAGGCCTTGCCAGCGATGCCCACATCCAGTGAAAGAATAAAAAAAGAAATCAACAAAACTAATGTGTACCACATGGTCTATCACAATACCTCCAAGAACATGCGCACAGCTCAATTTAAATGGAAGTAAAAGGTTGGATTAACAATAGGTTAACAAGCATCGTCAAAATGGTCATGTTATCAGCCATGGAGCCATCTGACTTTAAGCCCTCAGGGAAGTGAAGAAAGATGATATTTCAGAACTCAAGGCTAGTGCCAGGTGATGCACAACATTCATGAAAAGGTGCGATTTAGAACTCAGTCAGAAAACAGAAGTTGCAGTGTCTGGCACCTGAACTCGATGACAAAATCATCAAATTCCATTGTTCGGTCATCCGACATTGAGAGAGGAATGTGTATCCATTTACCAACATTGAAAATAAGGGTGAAACACCAGTGAGCTTCAACATGCCAGCAAACAAGACCATTACCAAGATTGGGGAAAAAGCCATCCTTGTAAAGATGACTGGCCACAAGACGACATGGTTCACAGTGATTCCATCATGTATGGCGGGTGGCAGAAAATGAATGTTGATGGTGATTTTCAAATGCAAAACTCTCCCTAAAGAGAAATTTCAGAAAGGTGTTGTCCCACGAAAAGGGCTAGCTGGGCAAAGGCAGTTGTAAGAAACAGATCAAAGAATCGTGGAATTTGAGGCAAGGACAACGCAAAGAAAAAAGTTTGCACGTCTGGGACTATCAATGATGATGAGGAAGATCCATGCGATGATGTTATACAACTTGGCCATTGGACTTGGGGGACGGAGATAGTGGGTCAGTACAATAGTTACCCAGAAACTAGGAGTGGTTTTAATTCTAACTTTTTCTGGGTAATTATTGCTGTAACACAGTCAGAACAATCTGAAGTTAGCGATTTAAATTGCATTTTCGGATGGTTCCCAGTGCAGGGCAATCGCCCATTGGAAGTCTGAACTTCCTGGGTAATTTCCATGCAATCCTTACCTGGCAGGTTCTGGGAGGGGTGGTTCCCCAGCGCATCTTTGGGGTTGCCCCCAGTTATACTGTCCTGGAGCTCAGAAGTTACAGTCCATCGTGTTGGATGAAACTTATATAGTTTGTTGACAATATAGTCCGTGATGAGATCAAACAATGCTGACATGGCAGTTATTCCCAGCGGTCTTAAGTGTTCTTCAGTCCTTTGAAGTGTGTACAAATAAACCTCTCAAGGACAGTATCCAAAAGAGCAATTAGATGTTGGGAGGTGAAAAAAACATGCACCAGGGATGGAACCCTCACCAGCAGCATTGTGCATGTAAATGCATCAATTGAACCTAAGCCCAATATTGTCAAAAGAAATTTCTAAAATATGGAATATCATATGCCCTCAATGGTACCAAGGATGACTTGGAATGATGATGCCAGAGTCACTAGTACTACCAATGAGGGGGAGGAGGAAGATCCATATGATGATATTACACAACTGGGCTATTGGGACGAATTTTTCAGCGTTTCAGATAGTGATCAGTGATTTCAAAGGGTGTCAATGTGAAGTGTTGCAATTAATTTGTTATAGTATACATTTATATTGTGTTGAATGAAATGTATATAGTTTTCAATGTTAAAAATAAATAAATTAGAGAATTATTTCATTGAGACGGTCTTTCCTGGGCCCAAACCAAGCGTGCACGGCAATCCCCCAAATACATTGCGCGTGTAAAAATTGATCCCAGGACCTTTGGCCTAAAAAACTGGCCACAAACATTTGACTTTTACACAAGTATACATGGTAACTGCCTGTGAGGATCCACTTTCTTCCACTGTGTTAGGAAGCTCAGACGTTGGTACGGGTAAGGGGAAGGCAGGAGGAAGCGGGGGGCATTGAACCAGGAGATGTCAGCTGGTGTTAATTCAGTGCTTTCTTACTGCCTACCCAAAACTGTTCCAGGCCAGTTCCTGATCCAATTGAAAGTGCTTGGAAAATAAAAAGGTGTAACCAACATTATCTGAAGTCTAATGATCCACTTTCCTGGTTGTCCAGCAATTTTTTGTGGAACAACACCTCGAGTGAGGTGCCACCTCATTTTACATACTGTGCCTGTTTGTTATTTTACTTTATTACTCAATTATGCAATGTTTCTCATTTCTTGTCTTCATTCCTGTGACTGGGATATAGCTGTGTCACAGGTACGTGGATTGTCACATACCTATGTCTATTGATAACACAAAGATAAGCGGCATTGTAAACAGTAGATAGAAGCATAAATTTATAAAGTCACATTGATAAAGTAAGTGGATAGGCTCAACTGTAGCAAATGAGTTTACATGATAGGACACATTTGCCTTACAAATAGTGCAGTGTGCAGAATGATATCTGAACTCCAAGGGTTAAATTACAAAAAGAGAGATTAAATAAATATCGACTGTCTTCACACTAGAGGAGCATGAGGGAGAGCCGAGAGAAAATGAGACAGAAAGATTGAGATACAGACATCACAATAAGAAAAGTGCATGACAGCCATACAGAGAGGATGGGGGGAACATAAACAGAAAGCCAGAGAGACAGGTACAGAAAGCAGGAGTGGAATAAAGCAGAGAGACCATTATAGGAAGATGTAGACAATTCTTTTAGTCCTTAAGCAATGCCAAGGTGGATCAGCTCCTCATTCTGAGTCAAGATATCACCAGATCCATGTATGCGTCACCTCATTTCCAAATAATGAATGCATGTATTCCCAGGATATTCTATTCTAAAGAATGATAAATTATTCATATATTGTGCCTCACATCAACTAGTAAATGGTAAATTGGAAGGTTGGGAGGAACACATCAGTTTGGACCTAGAATTCTCAAAGCTGTCTACCACAGCAGGGGTTTGCCTCATGCGACATCTGGGTCTACAGACTGATTGATAGAGATTGATTGCCATGATTAGTCAACAACTCCATTATTGTTGTATCAATTGACTACCAGGGCAGGAGAAGGTGCATTTGATAGACCGTAGTCATTTGTTCACTAGAAATTCCATTGTTTCTATGTTACTTTTAAAACCTCTAGGTTGCTTCCAAATAATCTAACTTGATAAGCAAATTAAAAGTCTTACGAAAGTGACCAGAAAAGATTTGACGCATAATTCAGATATAAGCCACCTCTATCTCTAAATACTGGGCTCCAGGGAGGAAAAGGACAAGTGGCTGCATGTCATAATCCCTGGGTTAAAACAAGGATTCTCCGCATCACTAATCCTTCATAAATAAGTCATTACAAAAAAATTACTAAAACAACTTTTAGTGGGAAAATATTGCATTATCTTGCCATTATATTATGGCAAGATAATGCAATCATGGCATTATATTGCCGTGACTGAGTGGACGTGGACGTGGAATACCCCCCCACAACCCAACCCAGTCACATCCAGCGGATGGTAGGAATTGGTGTAAAAATCCAGGATATATGGAATATGTTCAACCCCTCAAGCCTGCTCTATCATTCTCCGAGGTCCTGGTTGATCTGTGACCGAACTCCATGTGTCCACCGTTAACCTCTAATCCTTAAATACCCTTAACAAAAATCTCTCAATCTCAGGTTTTAAAATTAGCAATTAACCTAGCATCAACTGCCTTTTGCAGAAGAGAGTTCCAAACTTCTACCACCCTTTGTGTAGTAGTGTCTTCTAACTTCACTCCTCAACAGTCTAGTGCTCATTTTTAGGCTATTCCCCCGAGTCCTGGACTTCCCTAGTAGCAAAAATAGCTTCTCCCTATCTACCACATCTGTTCCCCTTAATATCTTGAAAACTTAATCTTCTCTTCAACATAAAGTCAAAGTGCAGATGTTCGCTGATGATTGCACACTGTTCAGTTCCATTCGTAACTTCAGAGATACTGAAGTGTTCCATGTTTGCATGCAGCAGACATCCAGGCTTGGGCTATTAAGTGGCATTAGAATTAAAACCACACTAGCATTAAGTAATGGCCATCTCCAACCAGAGAGAATTCAACCATCTCCCCTTGACACTCAATGGCAACATCATTAGTCAATTCCTCACCATGAATACCCTGGGGTCACCGCTGATCAGAAACTGAACTGGACCAGCCATATAAATACTGTGGCTACAAGAGGCATGAATAACTCACCTCCTGATGCCCCAAAAGCCTGTTTGCCATCTACAAGGCACTAGTCAGATGTATGAAGAAATATTCCTCATTTGCCTAGCTAAATACAGTTCCAACAGCACTCAAGAAGCTCAACACTGTACAGGACAAAGCAGCCTGCTTGATTAACACCCCATCCACCACCAGCACAGTGGCAGTAGTGTGTACCACCCACAAGACAGACTGCAGCAATTCACCAAGGGTCCATCAACACCACCTTCCAAACCCAGCACAAATAGCAGCATAAAATGCCCTCACCAACATATTCTGAAAAAAGCAAAAGCTTTCAGAAACAGCAGCAACAAGGTCAGATGCTATTCAAAATACCACAGCTCTGTAATTAGTAGATCACTGTTGAGTGGGATTAATGGCTGACTATAATAATCTCATCTCAAGCCTTTTAAATTATTTATTTTCTTGTAAAAATGCCCTCTTTTTATTTCTAACCAAAAAACCTCTCTTACCTATTATTTTGAACATAACCATCTGGTTATTCTGAACTATAGTAGCAACAATTTGCATTTATACAGAACCTTTAAAGTATTAAAATGTCTCAAGATATTTCACATTATAATACTTCAATTTAAAATCGCAGCAGTTTGAAATTCAAATGCGTAGACTCACCTCAAACTTCCAGTTCTCCTGATGATTTTAGTTTTGCTCTTTACTTTGTAATGAGAACATCCAGACCCACTCAATGTCTTCTTCGGGATGTCAGTGGCAGACTCAGCCTTCTTCAATGCTATAGATCGCATCCGATGTCCTGCAGGTCCTGGCTGGTAGGAGTCCTGTGAATCCCATTGATAGAGAGACTTTGAAGGGGAAGCCGTCTCCGCTGCTTTCCAGCAGTACTTGTTCGACAAAGCTTCTCTCTTGTGACAGCATCCAGCCTTTTTCTGCTTTCCCAAAGATCTGAGCTCCAGGCTTGGATTGAGTGTTGTACCATCCTCTCCCATAGCAACAAACTTTGTGGCACTTTTAATCAACTTTGGTGATACAGACTTCAGAGTCAACTCACTGGATCTTATAGGCTGGCTTGGTTTGACAGTGTTTGAAACCCAAACATACTTTGCTTTCCTTCCCTTGCACACTTTGCTGCAAACAGGAGTGCTGTTCCTTTGTTTCTTAAGTGTTTTATGTGGAAATGGGGCTTTTGATTTCAAACAACCTCCGACCACACGTGTTTGAACCTGGGAAGTGCTAATGGAGACTGATTCCCTCATTGTTGTCAAAGCCTCATTCTGGCATCCAGAACCTACAGTGACATCTTTTATTTTCTGCCATGTATATTTGGATCTTTTAATTGGGGAAGAACCACATGGCGCTTGGTCTACAGAATTCAAAATGTTCTGAAGTTTTCCTGATGTTACACAATCATTCTTGGCCTGTTCCTCCAACTCAGCAATTTTATGTATTTGAGATGCTTTCTGTAACTTGCCTGTTGATGCCTCAGGACCTGTGTGGGCACCATCACTTGACTCAACAACTTGCTGGAATTTACCTGCTGCTCCCCCTGTAATATCACCAGCAACACAGTGAATATTATCCTTAATGGAGGTTTTCTGAAGCTTGCGCATCGATGCGTCAGGACCTGCATGGGCACAATAACTTGACTCAACATGCTGGATTTTAGTCGATCCATGCAGTGTCACTCCATGATAGCTGGGAGGAATGCTTGCCTCAGTTCTTCCTGCTATTTCAACAGTAATTTGTTCTTCCATTTTCAGAGCTTGGATTTCTTCATCCTGCTTCCTCGCACTTTCCACGGTAGATCTTTCTGCAGAGAAAGAAGTCATGGCACCTATTTTGTCCATCCTTCTGGCCATTTTCGCTTTGTGCAACTTCTCCTTCAGTGCTAACAGCTTATTGGTTTTCAGTGCAAGCTCAGAATTCAGGGCCAATAAAGACTGTGCTTTTAGAGTTGCCTGAACTGTTCTGTAGGACTTGTCTCTTAGACTACCATCTTCTGATCCACTAGCCCCCACCGCACATTTGCCAACACTGCTCAACTCATGTTGATTAGGAGGCATCATCTCACTTTGAGAAACATTAGCAGGTGCCTCACCACTGATGTTGATAGGTTTTTTATTGACCAGCGAGTATTTTGTTCGCCACGAGCTGCTAGCTTCTGATCCATGATGCGCTGGAACTTTCTGTGAGCAGGCAGATGTATATTTAGGATTACAACTAGTCCATGGCCCTTGCCCATGTGGGTTACTAGGTTCTGTGCATGCAGGTACATCTCCATGGACATTCTTATGGTTTGTTATAAGAGCTGTGGAGTTGAAAACAAAAACGAAAAAAAATTAATTTGAAATTACACCAATACTTTTATTGGGGCAGAGGCTATTATAGAAAGATTTGCAATGATGAGTCTCATTCATTTCTCCTATGTCTCAACACACAGCACCTATAATCAACGAAAATAACCGTTGTTTCTTCTGCAGGCAAACATAGCAGCCATATTATGCAAAGCCCTAAACAGAAAATGAGATGAATGACAAGCTCTGAGAGAATTCATTCTGCTCATTCACTGCATTCCCATTTCTGAATCGCCATGTTAGCAGTTCCAAGCAAATGTGAAAGTTTTCCAACATTACATCATGACTATAGTCAAAAGTAATTTACTGAAATGCTTTGAGATATCTTAAAGAATTGAAAAGCACTAGACAAATGCAAGGTCTTTCTTTCCACAGCAGCAGCACCCTAAACTGTGCATTCAAGCCCTAAAGTAGTCCTTGGACTCATAACCTCATGGCTCAGAGATGAGGGGGCTACAAAAATGAGTCATGCCAACAACAACCATTAATGACAGAATGCACTCAACAGTTTGCCTCAGGTAGCACTGTCACCTGAGTCAGAGGTTACAAGTTCAAGCCCCACTCCAGAGATCTGTGTACATTAATCTAAACTGACACTCCAATGCAGTTCTGAGAGAGGAATACAATAAGAAAAATACCATTTTTCAGATAAGACATTGAACCAAGATCCTGTTTACCATTTCAGGTGGATATAAAAATCCCAAGGAACTTTTCAAAGGACACAGGAGTTCAGGCCACCATTTGTCTCTCAATCAACGCCAATTTCAACAATAAACCTAACTGAAATACATTCCAGGCAGTGATAGCCAGATAGCTCTAGTTACTCCTCAAAATAATAGAGTCACGGATACAGTCTAGAGTCAGATATTAACAGATTTATTAATCATACAATAATTATGGACAATAATTAAAAATACACTTAGCAGCAGCACTACAGCAAAACTTTGTTAAATAATCAGATTCCAAAACATGTTACACTTTCAAACTCAATTCTCTTTCTAGATTGATCAGACTCTCTGGCAAATTCTAAAGCATATGTTCTAACATCCACTCTTTGTATCTTTCCCCAACCCCAACATTGCTGTGAAAATTTGCACATTTCATAGTTACATTGCATAGATACCATTCAATAGTGATTTGATTGTCCTGCTCTTGCAGTATACAGATCCATAACTTGCCACATCTATGATTTTCCTCAGGCAGGTTTTTAAATCAAGGTTTAAATGAAGAAAGAAATCTTCTCTATCCAGTGCAGTATTTACAAACAGAGCTTCCTAGCTGACTTTGCCTGGAATGTGTTTTAATTAGGTTTAATGGTGAAATTGATTATTGTTTATCACTCAATTATATACTAAACATTCATTCAAAATAAAACAAACTTCTCTTAAAGTTCCACTTTCATTCTCCTAACAGACTTGCATAATAGGCAGAAGCTAAAAGTTAACATAAAAAGAAATTAACAAGTAGATTTTAAAAATTTGAGGAACATTATTTGTTCCTCAAATAATGAAGTATTTTTGAAACTGTTGTAATTTAGTAAACTGAACCAATTTGTACACAACATCCCACACACAACAATCAAATAAATTGACGAGATAATATGGTTTTAATGATGTTGGTTGAAGTATAAATTATCTATTTTTGCTTTATAATCCTGCAAAGTGCCTTGGGATGTCTTATTACATTACATGAGTAACTATAAAACAGAAACAGAATTACCTTGGAAAAATTCAGCAGGTCTGGCAGCATCGGCGGAGAAGGATAAAGACCTGCTGAGTTTTTCCAGGTAATTCTGTTTTTGTTTTGGATTTCCAGCATCCGCAGTTTTTTTGTTTTTATAACTGTAAAACAGGCTGCTGCTGTTATTTGACCTGAAAATCAGGAAGAACTCCCCATGCTCTATCTCGGGGAGTGCCATGGGATATTTCCGAAAGCACAAATACACCAATCGCCCAAGAGGGCAAAAACAGAGGCGACTCGGTTTGGCATCTCACCTTAAAGGCACGGAGACGTGCAACTCTCCGCCAGCACTACACTGGAGTGTCAGCCGAGGTTATGGGCTCAAGTCTCTGGAGCGCGACTCAACAATGACCTCCTTGCATAAGAGGCAAGTGTTTTCCACCGAAACGCAGATGACACAGCAGCCGTACAAACAACGAATTGTAATAGATTAAGGCCTTTACAATGGTTAATTCCAACTATCATAGTCAACACACATATATAGATAGATAGCAACGCAGGATTAGGGCCTGTGAAGAGGACAGTTAATAACCGCTGAGTCTATCTGTTTACATACAATAAATACACAATGTCAGGGAGACCTGCCTGGGCCCCGGTTATGACCATCACCGAGAGGCTCCAGGCCTGGAGGCTTGGATGACTGGCACTCACCGGTGAGGAGACGGATCTGCCTCTCTAACGATGCTCGCTCCTCCATACTACCGACCACTCAGAAAGACAACCACCACCGCTTATCACGCTTGAAGACTGGCCAACAACGTTAGACGTCATAACGTAGCTCGGCCTAACGTCACACGTTGCGGCATCGCCCGCCTTTGATTGACAGCGCAGCCAGCCACTCGTAAACGTGAATGCCTCATGCCTGCCAATAAAATTCAAACTGGGGCAAGAGTGGGCAGGACGGCTCCTTTCCTCGCAAAGAACTCTGGGAACTGTAGTTGTTGCAGATAACCAACAGCAACTTTTTTTATACCACAATAATCTGCAGATGCTCCAAATCTGAAATATTAATAGAAAATGCAGGAAATACTCACCTGGCCTGGCAGCATGTATGGAGAGAAAACAGTTAGTTGATGACCTTTCATCAGAACCTGTATTTATAAAGTTAAGGTAATAAAACAAACCAAAGGCTTCGCAGGAGTGTTGTAAAACAAAATTTGGCAGCAAGTCACATAAGGGGTTATTAGGAAGATGACCAAAAGCTTGGTCACAAAGACAACAGTTCTATGGAGCATCGTGAAAACAAAAGGCATTCAAAGGGTGCCATAATAGACAAAAAAATAGACTAATGACAAATTAATCACATGGAGCTCAGGGACATAGAGCAGACAAAACTAAAAGAAAGTGAGATTAAAGAACGATTATTCAGATTGGCAGAAGGCAAGGATCAGTGTTGGGACTACTGCTGCTCACAATTTACATTAACAATTTGGACTTCAGAATCAAAAACACAATTTCTAAATTTGCGGATGACACCAAATTCGGGGGGGCTTAATCAATACTGAGGTGGACTGCAACAAATTACAGGAGGTCATTGATAGAGTCATAGAGTCATTCACAGCACAGGAGAAGGCCATTGGGCCCATCGAGTCCATGCCGGTTTCCTGAGGAGCAATCCTGCCAGTCCTACTCCCCATTTTGATCCCCATAGCCCTGCAAGTTACATAGAAACATAGAAAGTAGGAGCAGAAGTAGATCATTTGGCCTTTCGAACCTGCCCCACCATTCAATATGACCATGGTTGATCCTTTATCTCAACGCCATACTCCCCATGACCTTTGATGCCTTTAGAGTTTAGAAATCTATTTCCTTCTTAAATATATTCAGTAATTTGGCCTCCATAGCCTTCTGTGGTGGAGAATTCCACAGGTTCACCACCCTCTGAGGGAAGAATTTTCTCCTCATCTCAGTCCTAAATGGCCTACCCTGTTTTCTGAGATATCCCCTTGTTTCTCCTCCCCTAGCTAGAGGAAACATCATCCCTGCATCCAGTCTGGCCAGCCCTGTCAGAATTTTATACGTTTCAATGAGATCCCCTCTCATTCTTCTAAACTCTATTGAATACAGGCCTAGTCAACCCAATCTCTCCTCATACGATAATTTTCCCATCTCAGGAATCGTCTGGTGAACCTTCGCTGCACTCCCTCAATGGCAAATATATCTTATCTTAGATAAGGAGAGCAAAACTGCACACAATACTCTAGGTGTTGCCTCACCAAGGCCCTGTACAGCTGCATAAGACATTCTTGCTCCTCTAGTCAAACCTTCTCGCAATGAAGGTCAACATACCATTTGCCTTCTTAAAAGCTTGCTGCACCTGCATGCTTGCTTTTAGTGATTGGTGTGCAAGGAATCCAGGTCCCTTTGTTCATCAACATTTCCCAATGCATCACCATTTAAATAATTGTGATGACAGCAGATCAGAATTACTTACGGACATATTGAACTTTTTAAGTGAAACGTGTTTTTTAAAAAAACATACAAGCAAAAGCTGGCTGAGAAAATTAAGTAACTACTTTCTGGAAAATTCCTACATGGATTATACTTGGCCGACTAGTTCACAGAGACCATGGAATGCCGCACCTAAAAGGTGTCAAGGCCTACTTCAGACAGAGACACTTGAAACGAAGAGATGCAATGCAAAAGACTGAACCTTAATCTCCTGTGGTTGCAGAGACAATGGGGACTGATTACCACATCTCAGCAGAAACCATCTCCTGTTGAGTTATGTCTCAGAATATGGATATGGTCTGAAAGGAAACAGGTTCTAGGCGAAAGACTTGTTTGTTTTTTCCCTCCAGGAGTACAAAAGAAAAAGGGTTAAAAAGCTAGCTGCAAACCTGATATCTGTGTTCTAGTTCTGGTGTGCTAATGTGTGCTGTGAAGGTCACAACAGAAGAACAGCAGCTAAACGTCCCTGTAGCTTGCAGGTAAAAGTCAGTCTCTTCTCTCCCTCTGGCTGGAGTTAAGTCAGCAAAGCCTTTATCTATTCTGCTAGTTACACCCTCAAAAAACTCCAGTAGGTTTGTCAAACATGATTTCCCTTTCATAAATCCATGTTGACTTTGTCTAATTCCATTGATATTTTCTAAGTGTCCTGTTATCACATCCTTTATAATAGAGTCTAGCATTTTCCTTACTACTGATGTTAGGCTAACCGTTCTGTAATTCTCTGTTTTCTCCCTCCCTCCTTTTTAAAATAGTAGGGTTACATTTGCCACCCTCCCATCTGCAGGGACTGTTCCAGAATCTACAGAATTTTGGAAGATGACAACCAACAGATCCACTATTTCCATGGCCACATCCTTTAGTACCCTAGGATGTAGATTATCAAGCCCTGGGGATTTTTCAGCTTTCAGTCCCATTAATTTCTCCAGCATTTTTTTTAGTAATACTAATTTCCTTCAATTCCTCCTTCTCAGTAGACCCTTGGTTCCCTAGTATTCCTGGGAAGCTATTTGTGTTTTCCTCCATGAAGATGGAACTAAAGTAGTTGTTCAATTGCTCTGCCATTTCCTTATTCTCTATTATAAATTATCACATTTCGGATTGCAAGGGACCTACATTTGTCTTCAAAGATTTTTTTCTTTTTACATACTTACAGAAGCTTTTGGAATCCACTTTTATGTTCCTTCCAAGTTTATTCTCATACTCTATTTTTCCCCTCTTAATCAATCTCTTGGTCCACCTTTTCTGAATTCTAATCTGTTCCCAATCCTCAGGCTTGCTATTTTTTCTAGCAATTTTATATGACACCTCTTTGTATCTAATACTATCCTTAATTTCTTTTGTAAGCTATGGTTGGGCCACTTTTCCTGTTGTGTTTTTGTGCCAGAAAGGAATATGTAACTATTGCAATGCATACATTCGTTCCTTAAATATTAGCGAATGCCTATCCACAGTCATGCCTTTTAATGAAGTTCCCCAATCTATTTCATACCCTCGTAATTTCCTTTGTATAGAGTAATGTTTTCCACCCCTTGTTGCTTCTTAGCTCCACCCAGATTGATTCTACATCTAGATTTTCTGAGCCAATGTCCTCTATCACTATTGCAGTGATTTCATCCTTAACTAACAATGCCATCCCACATCCTTTTCCTTTTTGCCTGTCCTTCCTAAATATCGAGTACCCTTGGATATTCAGTTCCCAGCCATGTCTCCGTAATCGCAATCATATTGTACCCGTTTACATCTATTTGCACTGAAAATTCGTCTACCGTATTGCAAATGCTCCATGCATTCAGATACAGTACCTTTACACTTGTCTTTTTAACATTTTTACACTTTTATTTGTACTATGGCCCTTCTTGCTGCTAGCCCTTGTTTCCTCTGCCTTCCACTTATGCTTTCTACTTTTCTGTCTTTCATTCCTATCCTTGCTTCCTCTCTTGTGTCTTCCTGCTCAGGTTTCCATCCCCCTGCCACTCTAGTTTAAACCCTCACCCAAAGTTGTAGTGAATACCTCTGCCAGGATATTGGACCCGGTCCAGGTGGGGTGCAACCTGTCCAGCTTATTAAGGTCCCATCTTCCCCAAAATTCTGCAATGCCTCAGGAATCTGAATCCCTCCCTCCTACACCATCTCTCCAACCACACATTCATCTGGTATTTTCTACTATTCCTGACCTCACTAGCATGTGGCACTGGGAGTAATCCTGAGATTATAACCTTTGAGGTCTTGCTTTTTAATTTATTTCCTAACTTCCTATGTTATGCTTTCAGGACCTCATCCCTCTTTTTACCTATGTCATTGGTACTGATATGGACCACAACCTCTGGTTGTTCACCCTCCCCATTCAGAATGCCCTGCAGCTGTTCAGTGACATCCTTGACTCTGGCACCAAGGAGGCAACATACCATCCTGGAGTCATGTCTGCGGCTGCAGAAATGTCTATCTGTCCCCCTTATGATAGAATCCCCTATCACTATTGTTCTTCCATTCTTTTTTCTCCACCTCTGTGCAGCTGAACCACTCATGGTGTCATGGACTTAGCTCTTGCTGCATTCCCCTGTGAAACCATCTCCCTCAGCAATATACAAGATTGAAAATGTTAGAGGGGGAGATGGATCCAGGGCATACCTGCACTACCTGCCTAGTGCTTTTACTCTGTCTGGCAGCCATTCCCTTTCTGCCTGTGCAGCTGGAGATGTTTCCTGCACATGTGGTCGCCCTGGAAGTGTCCCAGACTTCACACATAGTACAGGAGGAGCATTCCACGTGGGTGAGCTGCCCTGCCATGACTTACTCTTAAATTACTCTCTTCACTTTTACTTCCTCTAGTTTAAAGAATATTAAGTACAGTATAAATACTCACCAGGTCCTACTTACCAAGGCCGCCACTCTTCTTTCTGAGGAATGGTGGAAAAAAAAAGGATCACCTCCACCAAACTCTATCACTCACCACACTCCAACTTAAGCACTCAGATGCAGCCCAAAGTAGCACTCCAGCGCAGTTTATATTTCCTTCAAGTGTCCATCCAATTTAGTTCCAGATCAGTACCACTTGCAGTGTAAAAAGGCTCTTCCTCATATTCTCACTGTATCTCTTGCCCAAAATCTTAAAATCTAAATGCCCTGGTCCTTGTGCCATCAGCTAATAGAATCATAGAAAGTTTATGGCACAGAAGGAGGCCACCTGGTCCATTGTGTCTGCACTGGCCAAAAAATGAGCCATACAGCCTAATCCCACTTTCCAGCATTTGGTCCATAGCCCTGCAAGTTACGGCACTTGAGGTGCATATCCTCAAGGCTTTTAAATGCGTTGAAGGTTTTTGCCCCTACTACCCTTTCAGGCAGTGAGTTCCAGACCCCCACAACTCTCTGGTTGAAAAAGCTTTTCTTCATCTCCCCTCTAATCTTTCTACCAATCACTTTAAATCTATGCCCCCTGGTCACTGACCTCTCTGCTAAAGTAAACAGGTCCTTCCCATCCACTCTATCCAGGCCCCTCACAATTTTGTACATATCAATCAAATCTCCCCTCAACCCCCTCTGTTCCAAGGAGAACAATCCCAGCCTACCCAATCTTTCCTCAGAGCTGCAATTTTCCAGACCTGGCACCATCCTCATAAATTTCCTCTGTACCCTCCCTAATGCAATTACATCCTTTCTGTAATGAGGTGACCAGAACTTCACTCAGTACTCAAGTTGTGGCCTAACTAATGTTTTCTATAGTTCCAGCATAACCTCCCTATTCTTATGCCTTGGGTAATAAATGAAAGGATTCCACATGCCATCTTAACCACCTTATCAACCTGTCCTGCAAACTTCAGAAATCTACAGACATTGACTTCAAGGTACTTCCTCTACATTTATCAATATCCTCCCATTTATTGTGCAATCCTTTGCCTTGTTTGACCTCCCCAAATGCATAACCTCACACTTCTCAGGGTCGAATTTCATTTACCACTTTTCTGTCCACCTGACCAGTCCATTGATATCTTCCTGTAGTCTTCAACAGTCCTCCTCGCTATCAACCGCGGAACCAATTTTTGTGTCATCTGTAAACTTCTTGATCATTCTCCCTACATTTACATCCAAATCATTAACATATACCACGAAAAGCAGGGGACCTAATACTCAGCCCTGTGGAACCCCACTGGAAACAGCTTTCCAGTGACAAAAACATCCATTAACAATTTCCCTTTGTTTCCTGCCACTGAGTCAATTTTGTACCCAGCTTGCTATATTCCCCTGGATCCCATGGGCTTTTTTTAAACTAGTCTGCCATATAGGACCTTGTCGAAAGCCTTGTTAGAATCCACGTAGACCACATCAACTGCACTACCCTCATCAATCTTCCTTGTTACTTCCTCAAAAAATTCAATCAAGCTAGTCAGACACGACCTTCCCTTTACAAACCTATGCTGACTGTCTTTGATTAATCCATGCCTTTCTAAGCGACAGTTTACCTTGTCCCTCAGAATTGATTCCAATAACTTGCCCAGACTGACTGGCTTATAATTATTCAGTCTATCATTCGGCCCCTTTTAAAACAAAGGTACAACATTAGCAGGCCTCCAATCCTCCGGCACCTCACCTGTATCCGGTGAGAATTGGAAAATTATGCAGACTCTCTGCAGTTTACTTCCTGACTTCTTTTAACAGCCTGGGGTACATTTCAGCTGGCCTTGGTGATTTATCCACTTTCAAGATGTTAATCCTCTTAATACTTCCTCTCTCCCTATGTTTACCCCATCCAATAAAATGTCTGCATTGTCCCCTCTTTTGTGAAGAAAGACGCAAAGTGTTCGTTAAGAACTATACCTATGCCCTCTGCCTCCACATACAGGTTATCTTTTTGGTCTTTTATGGGCTCTACTCTTTCCTTAGTTATCCTCTTACTGTTAATGTATTGGTAAAACATTTTTGGGTTCTCCTTGATTTTGCTTGCCAGTATTCTTTCACGCCCTCTCTTTACTTTCTTAATTTCCTTTTTGATTTCACTGCTCCTTTTTCTATACCCCTCTCGGCTTTCCAGCATCCACTCTAGTTTGCTTTTGACATTAGAGGTGAGTCTGATACTGACCTTGCCCCAAGTATCTGCACTTCAGTAGGGGTTTGGAAGTTGATTGGAAATCCTTGCTGAATTTTGGGCTCCCAGCCCAGGGATGCAGAAGAAAATTATATTTCTAATGAAAGTTGAGGCTGAGATTGGTGAATTTAGCTCAGGGCAGTCTTTGAACTTAAGACCTTCTCGGACTGTATCAATACATAGTGTTCACTGCCTTGAGTCTTTGGGAAGCTTGGGTGTTTTTCTCAATAAGCAAATTTATATTCAAATATCTACAATCTTGATCTTATATAATCTACTTTGTTGCCTTTGAAGTATAGAACTGATTTTCTCCTCTACTGAACACTTAATTAACTTGCACCCAATGAAGTCTGCAGTGTCTTTCTGTAAGAAGAGGAAATAAGAGAGCTGATTTCGCTGCCGTTTAGCGCTCTCTTGTAGGCAGCTGAGATGGTTGTCTATGTTGACCTGGTTAAAGGTAACTTTAATAAGGAAAGAGGAAAATTTAATATTTCCCCTTGACATCTGTGATTTTCTTTTGTGCATCAGCGTGGGTAGAACATTGCTTGGGACTGCACTGTCCCGTACCCATAAGTTCCTGCTGCGCTGCACCCCAACCATTTTTCAGCGGCAGGCCCAAAAATCCATCTATACTTGGGCAGGCACAGGCTAATTAAATTCAAAGGACAAAAATACAATCTCTGTTGTTTTCCCTTATTGAGTGCTGGAACTGCTTGGGTTCCAATACACAGTTGGTAAAGAAAGGCCTGGAAAAATAATTGTCAAAGGTCCTGTTCCAAGGTTCTGAGGATGGGCGTGTGTGCACGGTTATTAACAACAGCATCAAACATTTTAATTAATATCTTTTCAGGCAGTTTGTTGGCTATTTTCTTCCTCCCACCATGCCAAGCCACTGAGGCTTGCAGCAAAAATTCCCTATCCCCATTCTGCTGAGGGAGCTTGGAAGACTTGCTTCCTGCTTGAATCAGCCTAATGCTGAAAGTACAGCTGAGATCGGGAGTATTTCTGAGATGGTGAAGATGCCACGCTATCGGAGATTGGGTCTTTTTGGAAGATTCAGACCCATAAGTCATTACATGAAATACTGCGAAGTCCAAAAACTGAAACATTCAAATTGCAGCTCTTTACTTGATTTTGATGATTACAGCTTATTTCAGTCCCAAATTGTAGAGGTTTAGGCTTTTAACTTGCAAGCAATGTCTGTAAGAGCTGTGAAAATGTAAAACTGCCGTGAATGTAAATCAATGAAAAAAAATGGAAACGTAAAAAATCTGAAATAAAAACAACATACAGGGAGTACAAAATAGGGGTGTTGCACCAAAAATGACATGGGGAAAAGCTGTTTCACAAAGCGAGTGATTAAGATCCAGAATTCACTACCTGAGAGTGTGGTGGAGGCAGATTAAACTGAGACATTCAAAAGAGAATTAGACAGTTACCTGAAAACGAAGAATGTGCAGGGTTACGGGGAGAAGGCAGGGGAATGGCACTAGGTAAATTGTTCATTTGAGGAACCGGTGCAGACATGATGGGCCAAACGGCCTCCTTCTAAGCTGAAACATTTCTGTGATTCTTTCTGTAGTATTGAGTTCTTGGTAACTGACATAAGCTTTCCCTTTTCTGCCTTCCCTGTAAGTTCCCTGACATCCAGGAGGGGCTCTAGATTTGGCCATCCCACCCTTATTCTTTGTGGGAACATGTTTACTCTGAACCCCTTGAATCTCCCCTTTGAATGTCTCCCACTGCTCTGACACTAATTTGCCTTCAAGTAACTGTTTCCAGGGGAGAGGTGATGGCATTGTCGCTGGACTAGTAATCCAGAGACCCATGGTAATGCTCCAGGGACGTGGGTTTGAATCCTGCCACGGCAGATGGTGGAATTGGAATTCAATAAAAATCTGGAATTAAAAGTCTAATGATGACCATGAAACCATTGTAGATTGTTGTAAAAAGCCATCTGGTTCACTAATGTCATCTCTTGAATGCCCTCTGAAATGGCCTAGCAAACCACTCAGTTGTAAAAAACCGCTACAAAGACACAAAAAAGAAATGAAAGCCGACAGACCTCCCGGCATTGAGCTAGGCACCGGAAACGACAAAGGCAATCGCAGCCCTGTCGACCCTGCAAAGTCCTCCTTACTAACATCTGGGGCTAGTGCCGAAATTGGGAGAGCTGTCTCACAGACTAGTCAAGCAACAGCTTGACATAGTCATCCTCACAGAATCATACCTTACACATAATGTCACAGATTCCACCATCACCATCCCTGGGTATATCCTGTCCTACTGGCAGGACAGACCCAGGAGAAATGGTGGAACAGAGGTCTACCGTCGGGAGGGAGTTGCCCTGGGAGTCCTCAACATCAACTCTGGACCCTGGCCCCCATGAAGTCTCATTGCATCAGGTGAAACATGGGCAAGGAAACCTCCTGCTGATTGCCACGAACCGCCCTCCCTCAGCTGATGAATCAGTGCTCCTCCATGTTGAACATCACTTAGAGGAAGCACTGAGGGTGGCAAGGGTGCAGAATGTACTTTGGGTGGGGGACTTCAATGTCCATCGCCAAGAGTGGCTCAGTAGCACCACTACTGACCGAGCTCTAAATGACATAGCTGCTTGACTGGGTCTGCGACAGGTGGTGAGGGAACCAACAAGAGGGAAAAACATACTTGACCTCATCCTCACCAACCTGCCTGCCGCAGATGCATCTGTCCATGACAGTATCAGTAGGAATGACGACTGCACAGTCGTTGTTGGGGAGACGAAGTCCTGCCTTCACATTGCGGGTACCCTCCATCGTGTTGTGCGGCATTACCACCGTGCTAAATGGGATAGGTTTTGAACAAATCTAGCAACTCAAGTCTAGAGGCGCTGTTGGCCATCAGCAGCAGCAGAATTGTACTCAAACACAATCTGTAACCTTATGGCCGGGCATATCCCCCACTCTACCATTACCATCAAGCCAGGGGATCAACCCTGGTCCAATGAAGAGTGCAGGAGGGCATGCCAGGAGCAGCACCAGGCATACCTACAGAAATTGAGGTGTCAACCTGGTGAAGCTATAACACAGGACTACTTGCATGCCAAACAGCATAAGCAGCAAGCGATAGACAGAGAGCTAAGCGATCCCACAACCAATGGGCCAGATCAAAGCTCTGCAGTCCTGCCACATACAGTCATGAATGATGGTGGACAATTAAACAATTCACCGGAGGAGGAGGCTCCACAAATATCCCCATCCTCAATGATGGAGGAGCCCAGCACATCAGTGCAAAAGGTAAGGCAACAATCACCAACCTGCCTGCTGCAGATGCATCTGTCCATGACAGTATCGGTAGGAGTGACAACCGCACAGTCGTTGTTGGGGAGACAATAATCTTCAGCCAGAAGTGCCGAGTGGATGATCCTCCGGAGGTCTCCAGGATCAGAGATGCTAGTCTTCAGCCAATTTGATTCACTCCACGTGATATCAAGAAATGGCTGAAGACATTGGATACTGCAAAGGCTATGGGCCCTGACAATATTCTGACAGTGGTACTTAAGATTTGTGCTCCAGAGCTTTCCGCGTCTCTAGCCAAGCTGTTCCAGTACGACTACAACACTGGCATCTACTCGGCTATGTGGAAAATTGCCCAGGTATGTCCTGTACACAAAAAGCAGGACAAATCCAACTCAGCCAATTACCGCCCCATCAGTCTTGATCATCAGTAAAGTAATGGAAGGGGTCATCAACAGTGCTATCAAGCGACACTTGCTTAGCAATAATCTGCTCACTGATGCCCAGTTTGGGTTTCGCCAGGGCCACTCAGCTCCTGACCTCATTACAGCCTTTGTTCAAACATGGACAAAAGAGTTGAACTACCAAGGTGAGGTAAGAGTGACAGCCCTTGACATCAAGGCAGCATTTGACTGAGTGTGGCATCAAGGAGCCCTAGCAAAACTAGAGTCAATGGGAATCAGGGGGAAAACACTCCGCTGGATGGAGTCATACCGAGCACAAAGGAAGATAGTTGTGGTTGTTGGAGGTCAGTCATCTCAGTTCCAGGACATCACTGCAGGAGTTCCTCAGGGTAATGCCCTAGGCCCAACCATCTTCAGCTGCTTCATCAATGACCTTCCTTCCATCATAAGGTCAAAAGTGGGGATGTTCGCTGATGATTGCACAATGTTCAGCACCATTTGCAACTCATCAGATACTGAAACAGTCCATGTCCCCAAGTGCAGCAAGACTTGAATAATATCAAGCTTGGGCTGACAAGTGGCAAGTAACTTTCGCGCCACACAAGTGTCTGGCAATGGCCATCTCCAACAAGAGAGAATCTAACCATCGCCCCTTGATGTTCAATGGCATTACCATCACTGAATCCCCCACTATCAACGTCCTTGGGTTATCATTGACCAAAAACTGAACTGGACTAGCCATATAAATACTGTGGCTACAAGAGCAGGTCAGAAGCTAGCAAACCTGCGATGAGTAACTCACCTCCTGACTCCATCATCTACAAGGCACAAGTCAGGAGTGTGATAGAATACTCCCCGCTTGCCTGGATGAGTGCAGCTCCCACAACACTCAAGAAGCTGGACACCATCCAGGACAAAGCAGTCTGCTTGATTGGCACCACATCCACAAACATCCACCACCGACACACAGTAGCAGCAGTGTGTACCATCTACAAGATGCACTGCAGGAATTCACCAAGGCTCCTTAGACAGCACCTGCCAAACCCTCGACCACTACCATTTAGAAGGACAAGGGCAGCAGTTAGAAGGGAACATCACCACCTAGAAGTTCCCCTCAAAGTTACTCACCATCCTGACTTGGAAATATATTGCCGCTCCTTCACTGTCACTGGGTCAGAACCCTGGAACTCTCTTCCTAACAGCACTGTGGGTTACCTACACCACATGGACTGCAGCGGTTCAAGAAGGCAGCTCACCAAGGGCAACTAGGAATGGGCAGTAAATGCTGGCCCAGCTAATGAAGCCCACATCCCATGAACTAATTTTAAAAAATCACTCCTCAGCTAAGTAAAATTGGCCTTGTCCAAATTTAGAACTTTCACTCCTGTTTTATCATTGTCCTTTTCCATAATTATGTCAAAATTAACTGAATTATGATCAATACCACTAAAATGTTCACTCCTTCCATCTGCCCCTCCACCTGATCACTCCAAGGCCCTTTGAAATGCATGCGCACAATTTTTTTCTTGCCTTGGTCTGGCAGGTATGGCCTGATGAAATCAGCTTTGAGGCTTCATCACTGCCTCCAACAGAGCCCGCAAAATGGTAAGTGAAAAAAAGTGGCTGCCTGTTCTCCAGCCACCACCCTCCCTTACAGATTCCGACCTCCCCCTCTCATAGCTCTACCCACCCCACTCAGATTTCTGCCCTCCCCATCCACCCCTGGCTACCACAGTTTTACCGTGCCCCTCCCACAGTTCTATCCCTCACCCGGTCTCACAGCTCTACCCCACTTTCTCAGAGCCTCACCCAATCCCTGCTGTCATTGCTCTACCACCCTCCACCTCCACCTCCCCCTGTTGTCACTCTGGGGTCACAGCAATTTTCCAGTTTCAAAATGGGGTCACAGTGAGTAAAGTTGTGGAAGCACTGGCTTACAAGGATGGTGCCAAATGAGTGTACACGTCTGGAATGGATTGACAGGCTGTATATTTTTTCTTTTGAAAACAGTAGGCTGAGGGTAACCTGATAGAGGTCTTTAAGATTGTGAAAGGTTTTGAAAGATTTAGATTTTTGGATTTAGAGAGAATGTCACTTCTTGTTAGGAAGAGTATCACTAGAGTCCATCAATATTAGGTAGTCACCAAGAAATCTAACAGGGAATTCAAGAATTCAGGAGAGAATGTGGAACTCACTACCACAGGGAGTGGTTGAAGTGTATTTAAGCAGAAGCTAGACACTTTTATGAGGGGGAAGGGAATAGAGGGTTATGTGATAGATTTAGGTGAGGAAAGAAGGAAGGGGAATCAGTGGAACATAAATGCTGGCTAAGTCTGGTTGGGCCGAATGGCCTATTTCTGTGTCATATATCCTATGTAATCCAATGTAAAGGAAGAAAGAGAGGTTGGCAAGATTTACTGCGGTGGAGGGGGGGAGGGGGGGTGGTGGTGGAATGAGGTAGTGGGCGAGGGGTGTTGCGGGTGATGTGGTATCTTTGATGAACGGACCACAGGAGACTCAGGTATAGGTTACGATTGTTTATTCGAGCAATTGCAAGGAGGGCACCATCTCAATACAGCTTGAGACAGTACGCTGCTAAATTACAAGTGTTCAACATATTTATACATTATTGGTCACATACAAGAACAGTTTCCAGATTCCGATCTCATCAACATATAGGTTTACATTACAAGACATCTCTGGTAACAAGTACATCCCTATTTGTTTTCACCCAGGCAGAGACCTTACCAACTGTTCTTCCCCTATCTGTTGAAGAGCACACTTAATTTTAGTTATTATTGCCATCCTCTGACTACAGTCTGGCTCCAAGGCCTTTCTGTAGTTTGCAGGCCCTTAAGGCTGTGCAAGGTTCATCTGGTAACCTTTAACTGCCAATGTGCTTGGAGATTTTAAGTAATTCTTTCCCTTTCAATAAGTTATTACTGTACCCCTATATTCTCCCTAACAGTCCCCCCTTTTAACCCTGGGCCTAGCCCAAGGCAGCCAACTACAGTGGTGTTGTCCATTCCCCTCCCTTTACGCACTGCCGCCCATTGATATTGGCCAGGTATCCAGTTTTTGGCACATAAAAGGGGCATGGGTTGTACTGGTCACACCATCTGTATCATCTGGTCCTTTAATCTGAACTTCTGGCTTACCAAATTCCTACTCCATCTACTAAAACTCCACCAACACCACCTTTTTTGTGACCTCCGAGTGCGGTATATTAAATGCGTTAGATACACAATCAATATCAATTGAAGTATGACTAGGGCATGGGAGATAATCCAAATCCAGGGGTGTATCTGTACATTTGAGCCCCAATTCTACAGATTCTCCCACCAGGTAGAGACATCTATTTGTTCAATATCCGTCCTTAAGGCTCTAACCTGTTGCTGCAGTGTACAGCAAGTTCTATATATCTGCTGAGCCTGTACCCGAATCGTGATTGAGATGCTCTGGTAATAGGGGAATTTCATAGGAGAACTGGTTCAAATACTGTGTCAGGTTATCTTTAAGGTTTTCCACGACCTGAATAGTAGTTGTTCCTCTCTTGTATATTTCAACCAGTTCCACCTTCCCCACCCTTGCTGGCACCTGTGGGTGTAGGCACACCAAATGATTGTGAATGGAGCATATCTGGTTACCGCCATACTGGATTCTTTCCTGCCATGTGGTGATACAATATCTCCCATTTCCTGTATATGCAACATGGGTCGGTTCTTTTACAGCCCGTATAGTTTCCATTGTACAGATTGCTGCTGCTTTAAATCTGCACTTTGCTTCTTCCGTCTCATATATTGGGTGTGCACATACTACTGCGGTGGTCTCTACACTACATCCCTCTAATGTGGTGCTAACTATATTTCCTTCTATGTCTACTGCGTATGGCGGAATATCGTGATACTTAATATAATAATCCCCCCGAATAACCCCAATGTTTTCTACTCTATATAAGGTCCTGCCAGGTGTTGACATAGGTATGACAGGTACTACTAATATAATGCCTATTAGCATATTATTATTCACTATACATTCAACATTCATTTTATATACGCGTGTCAAACCTTTGAGCTGGCAGCCGGTCAAGTCATGATTCCTGTGTCGTGAAAGATTCAATAAATGCTCATTAGTTACCCATAAGGGAACTACCCCTTCATTAATCTGTCTTAAATTCTCTCAGGCTTGTTCCTGTGCCCAAGATCCATATGTGCTGCAAACATAATTTTTGCTCACTTCGTCTGAAATATTTTTCCCTATTTCAATTAGTTTGTTGATGATCCCTGCGTGACTTTCGAGCACGGTAGCCAGGCTTTGGATTAACCGTGTCATGTCCTGGTCTGTGTTTAATTGGGTGTTATGAATTCCCTGTTCCCACTCTAGAATCTCCTTAAGCTTAAAGCTCAGGGTCCGGACCTTCTGGTCAACAGTTGCCAGGTTCTGAATTAACCACTGATGCCCCTATATTGAATATCGTGTCATTTATCAGGCTGCGCTTAACGCGATTCCCATCCAAGCCTGGTCGCATCTCGCCGTTGAACTGAGATGCTTCAGTCATCAGCTGGCCTATTAGAGCCGTATATAATGCTCGAATATGGGTTGAACACCACTGGGGCGCGGCAATTCTGGATATGTTCAAGACTACGGGTACCAGCTCATGGTGTACATTATCATACAAAACTTCTGATTAACCAGTACCAAACCATTCATCAGTCCTGGATGCATAGTTGGACAAGGTGGGTCAGTCGGTGTGGTTTGAGGGGCTTCAATTATCTCTACTCGGACTGTGGAAGTAGATGTGGAAGATGGCTGAATAGTGGCGGACCTCCCACGCCCAATCTGAAGCAAACCCTTACTACAATTCGAAAGCACTTGTTCTCCTACTGTTACATTTATAATTCCCCATTGCGTGTTGCATTCGGCACTGTCCGTGCTGTACCAAAGTTCCTCCTGAGGTGCGGGATGAGCAGTGATGATCCCTGACCTTGTTGCCAGTACTGATACACCCACGACCAGGTTCATAGATCTGTGGAGACATTAACATCGGCTCCCATTCTCCGGGTTACCGCTTGGTCATTTGTCATGTATCTTTAACTGTGTGCAATGCCTCGATTTACTTCCCGTTCTCATATCTACAAGTGTGCATGTATCACCTGTCCTAATTACCTCATGTGGTCCATGCCTGTTTGCTCCGGGCTCAACTTGACCATCGCCTTATTCTCCACTTGGTCCATTATTGCTCTTTGGATTTGCCTGTTTCCATATCCTTAATCACCTGTCAGTCTCTGACTTCCTTCCTTAACTCATGCAATTGCTTACTTATTTCCCTCACATAGTCTCGCATCCTTCCTTTTAGTGGTCCTACATCTCCCACTCCTACTACGATTCCCTCGGGTCACTGCATTGCTCTCTTTGTCATTATTTCAAATGGGTGAACCTGGCGGTCCTGCTTGGGGTAGCCCCTAAGGCGTAGTAGAATATTGGGCTATTTCCTGTCTCTTGAATTGCTTTTGTTATTGATTTTTTTTTTAGTTTGGTTCATCCTTTCCACCATCCCCAAGCTTTGTGGCTGGTAGGGAATGTGGAATTTCTGTTTAAATTTAAATTTATACATTTCTTTAATGATTCTTCCTGTGAAATGAGTTCCCTGATCTGAATCCATCTGGATAGGCTCCCCCACTCCTTCCAGTCTGCTGTCTCCTGCTGCTGCCCCACGTCGGATCTCAATTCCTTAAACTGCCGACCCAATTCTACAAAGCACCTTCTTATCCTATCTTTCAGTAGCTCTGTATCTTCACTTCCAGTGATGGTTCTCTCTGTGAGCTGCTTAACTCTGTCTGTCATCACTTATTTTTGTCAGTCTTTTGTGGTCTTACTTTTTGTAGCTCGCAGGCACATTAATGCAATCAGTAATACATCTATTTAGCCTTTTTTCAGCTTTCCATTTACCTGTATCCATCTTGTGGTAAATTGTTGTTAAGTATTATTTCTCCTTACATTTCAATTCCTGAACTACACATTCCACACAGTTTTACCTCTAAGTTTTTTTCTAACCATGATCATCCTAAGGTTCTCTTGATGTCAATTTCTCTATTGTCTTGATTGTTTATAATGTTTCCTTGCTCTTTAGGCCGTCTTAACTATTCCATGTCAATGAGGATCTCTGTCTCTAGATCTTTGCTTATCTCCCCATGTGTGTTTCCAATGTCTCAGCTGATGGACAGATTATCAAATTCACTTCCCTTAAAAAGTTTGTATATTGTGTGCTCTTTCCCTAACTCTTTCTCCTACTTGCCTCATACCATTTTACACATGCAACAGCTACCATCTTACTTTGTTCAGGTTGCCTGGAGAGACTTTAAAATAATAAAATATTCACATAACCGTTTTAAAAACAGAAATCAGGCATTGACATGTTTTTCTTCCTTATCTTCTTCTCAAACAACATTTTATTGTCTCAAAAGTAACCCACTAAATTGTGTCTGACCCGTTTCTTTTAGAATTATCCCAGATTTATTAACTCGGCCAAAAATTGGATTTCTGCCAAACTTTGTCAAGGTCTTGAGCTTAGCTTCATATTTTGGGAACAGACTTACACATACAAAAGCTTGCAGCATTTGAATTAGTGCCAATTGTTGTCAAACCCTTTAAAATGAAAATTCCCTTTTGAGAAATTATCGGGAGCCAAACCTCAAATTTTAAACTTTGTAAGAAATGTAATTTGTGCTATCAAAATTAAAACAACCTCTTTCTTATGTGTATTGATTTGTATCCAAGTTATAATTCCCGTATGTTTATCAACATATTCATTATCTTAAATAGCATCCTAGTGATTCAAAAGTAACCTGTTAAATTACACTGCACTTTACATCTCAAGATTGTCCCAACTTCAAATAACAGTGCTGTTGGCATGCAGATTTCCTTTCATATTTAATTCATCTCTTCAAAAGAAACCCCTTTTATCCATTGGAACCACCTAGACCGTGTGGTTATGCCTTTTGGTTTTCCTTGAATCCCTTGAACTTGAGGTAATTTTCCCCCTCAGAATTTTAGAATACTAAATCTTTTGAGTTAATGCAACTCGTATGTATCAATCCCAATCAGCTTGGAAGCTGGTGATACTAGTCTGCAAGGGGGTGGTACAAAGGTTGGTTCATCTAACCCTGTTTAACGACTTAAAACTCTCATATTCTAAACGAAACTTCAAATAGCAGTGGGGGAAATAAAGGGATCTTGAAGGCTCCACCCATAGGGATGATCAAACTGACAAAAGCTCACATTTCCCCAGCTCCTGCCTGTCAGTGCTTATTAACCCCCTAGGGGTACCCCCCTTTTCTTTCTCTTTCTCTCTCTCTCTCTCTCTCTTCAGCACAAGCAGCTCTTGTAACTTAGATCAATTCATTTTTTTAAGTTCCAGAAAATTCAGTAGCGGACCTTTCCGTTCCCAATCATCCTTCCACATTTTCAGGAAAATCTCGTCATCCCGCTCGGGACAATATACACCCCCAATTCATTTCTCCCTCCCCCAAGGCTTCCTTAACTGCCTCCTCAAACTCCCTGTGCAAGGCTGTCGCCTTCTCCCGATCTGGGACGTCCCCAGGTTTCGCCCAGTCTCCACTTCTAAACTGCAGTGGTAATCTTCCCCAGATATCCCCTGAGCATTTAGCCTTCACTGGTATATGGGTATCAAGGGGGTGCATTGCATGGAAATCTTGCATTTCCTGCAATTTGGTCCAGAAATCTGGGTTATTATGCCAAGGCTTGAGTCTCGGCAGTTCTTTAAACAAAACCTGCTTCTCCCCCAGACTGAATGGTACATGCCTAACTTTCTCTGTAATTTCCTCATCCCATTCCCCAGCCCCCTTTCTCCCTTCGGATTTTAGTTTGCCTCTCCTGACTTTACTTTTCCTAACAGTTACTGCCATAGGGGCCATGGGGTACAGTGGGGCGGTCTCAGCTCCCTCATAAGTTTCTCCTTCGGAGCTCTCCTCCTCTTGATCAGTATCACTACAAGCTGCCGCCACTGCTCTGATCTGTCCTGAATCTGACTTTGTCTCTCTCTCTCTAATCAACTGGAACTTAGTATTAACCCGTCTGCACAACTGCAGGTACAAGATAATCACCCCTTTCTTTTCCTTATCCTTTTTCTGCTCTATTCACCACTGTTTTTGTTCCCCGGGAGTTCCCTGTGGATCCCACCCCTCCTGCTGCATTTTTATAATTAGTTGTTCCGCTATGAACCTCGTAATGGAGTCCGCGGTTCCCCAGTCGTGTTCCATTGTACTGTTCTGTTTCCCTGACGACATTCCGTTTTTATTCCCGTCTCTCTCTGTGCGGTACGTTTGCACGGTCCTAACAACTTAGATACTTGAGGTTTGTGGCTTTCGCTTATGTACTGGGACTGGCCTCCCTGTGCGGCTTCGGCTGAGGTTACCTCTCAAACTGTAGCCTGCCAGCACGTCTCTACCCTCCTCTTACTGGGATCCGGCCTTCCTGTGCGGTTTCGGCTAAGGTTAGGTTATCCCTCAAACCGTAGCCTGCCAGCACCGCTCCGTCCACCTCTTGTTGGGATCTCCTCTCTCTAGTAATAGTCCTGCCTCCCTGTGCGGCTTCTGCACCACTGGCCCGCCTGCACGGCTCCTACGCCTATTACCCCTCTGGTGCCTCCTTTCCTGAGTTCTCCTTCTGATTGTTTTGATACTTGACTGGACCGTTCTCGGGTAGGCTTACTGCACTAACTACGGGTGGTATATTAATATACTCACCCACTTTGCAGAGCCGTCCCAAGGATCCGATCCAAGTATCCTGCCGACTACGCCAAATTGATGTGGTATTTTTGATGAACGGACCACAGGAGACTCAGGTACAGGTTACGATCATTTATTCGAGCAATTGCAAGGAGGGCACCATCTCAATACAGCTTGAGACAGTACTCTGCTAAACTACAAATATTCAACATATTTATACATTATTGGTCATGTACAAGAACAGTTTCCAGATTCCGATCTCGTCAACATATAGGTTTACATTATAAGACATCTTGTAACAAGTACATCCCTATTTGTTTACACCCAGGCAGAGACCTTACCATCTGTTCTTCCCCTATCTGTTGAAGAACACACTTAATCTTAGTTGTTATTGCCATCCTCTGACTACAGTTTGGCTCCAAGGCCTTTCTGTTGTTTGCAGGCCCTTAAGGCTGTGCAAGGTTCATCTGGTAACCTTTAACTGCCAATGTGCTTGGAGATTTTAAGTAATTCATTCCCTTTCAATAAGTTCTTACTGTACCCCTATATTCCCCCTAATGCGGGTGGGGTGGGGGGTGGGGGGGGGTGGGGGGTGAAATTACAGAGTTTTAGGCTTGGCAACTGAAGGCACAGCCACCAATGATGGAGCAATTAAAACCAGGGATGTTCAAGAGGCTGGAATTAGGTGAACTCAGATATCTTGGAGATTTTGTGGGACTAGAGGAGAGATTACATAGATGGGGATGAGCTAAGCCTTGGAAGGATTTGAAAACAGGGATGACATTTTTTAAATCAAGGTGTTGCTTGACTTGGAGTCAATGCTAGTCAGCAAGAACAGGAGAGCTAGGTGAATGGGACTAGTTGCAAGTAAGGATGTGTGCAGTGGAGATTTTTATGAGTTTAGGGAAGTTACAATGTAGGAAACCAACCACACGTGCTTTGATACAAAAGCAAAATACTGCAGATGTTGGAAATCTGAAATAAAATCAAAAAATGTTAGAAATATTCAGCAGTTCAGGCAATATCTGTGGAGGGTCATCATCAACCTGAAACATTGGCTTGAATTTTCAGCTCGTTTCCGTGTGCGCGGGCAAGCACTGAGAGAAAGATCCCTGAAGCAGAGGGCTGCTTCAGGGAGCTGCAGACCCAAAAACCATGAAATAAGGTTTTGAAAATCAGGAAAAAATTACCCAAGCATCACAATCAGGCACCTGAACATATAAATGATAAAAATGCTGTCCACAGGTTTTATTTTTATTTTATTTATTTAATAACGGAAACCTCATCCCGCCCTTGGGTGAGGTTTGATGAAAAATGCCAAGTCTGCCTGGCCAATTCGCCCATCCGCGAACTGTAAGGTTGGACAGGCCATGAAAACTCAGAGACAATTGCGCTTCTGACTTTTGCGCTCGCCCACCGAGTGGTGCGCGAAAGCTGCGTGTGCCCCCAGTATCATTTTATTCTCCATCTCATCCGACGCCTCAACAAGAAACTTTTTCTCTTTCTCTCAAGTGCTAAGGAACGCAAGCTCCAACAACTCATCGACACCAACACCCATCTGGGACCCTCCACCCCTGCCTGTCCCTCTGTCCCCACTCCATCTTCCAATCCCAGCCCCAGCCACGTATTCACTATACCCCCTGACCTTCCCCTCTCCAATGCTGAACATTCAGTGCGCAGCAAAGGACTTAGTTTCATACCCTTACACCCTCATCTCAATGAATTTCGGGCTTGGCACGATGCTGAACTCTTCTTCCGCCGTCTTCGTCTCCGTGCTCACTTCTTTGGGCAGGAGTCCTCTCCCCGTTCAACGGATCCTTTCACCCACCTCCAATATTCTCCCTCCACCTGGACCCCTCCCTCTGGATTCTTACCTTCTCTTGATCTTTTCATTGAGAACTGTCGGCGTGACATTAGCCGTCTCAATTTCTCTGCTCCTCTCACCCATTCTAATCTGTCTCTCTCTGAACTTACTGCATTCCGTTCTCTTAGGTCCAACCCCAACATTGTCATCAAACCCGCTGACAAGGGTGGTGCTGTTGTTGTCTGGCGGAGGCCTCACGGAGGCTGAGCGTAAACTCGCAGACACTTCCTCCTACCTCTCCCTGGACCATGACCCCACCACTGAACATCAAGCCATTGTTTCCAGGACTGTCACTGACCTCATCTCCTCTGGAGATCTTCCTCCAACAGCTTCCAACCTGATAGTCGCCCAACCTCGGACGGCCCGCTTCTACCTCCTACCAAAAATCCACAAACAGAACTGTCCCAGCAGACCGATCGTGTCAGCCTGTTCCTGCCCCACGGAACTCATTTCTCGTTATCTTGACTCCCTTCTCTCTCCCCTTGTCCAGTCCCTTCCCACCTACATCCGTGATTCCTCTGACACCTTACGTCACATCAACAATTTCCAGTTCCCTGGCCCCAACCGCTTCCTCATCACCATGGACGTCCAATCCCTCTACACCTCCATCCCCCACCAGGACGGTCTGAGGGCCCTTAGCTTCTTCCTTGAACAGAGGCCCCAACAATCCCCATCCACCACTACTCTCCTCCGTCTGGCTGAACTTGTTCTCACACTGAACAATTTCTCCTTTAACTCCTCTCACTTCCTCCAAATAAAAGGTGTGGCTATGGGTGCCCGCATGGGCCCCAGCTATGCCTGTCTCTTTTTGGGGTATGTGGAACATTCCTTGTTCCAGTCCTACTCCGGCCCCCTCCCACAACTCTTTCTCCGGTACATCGATGATTACTTCGGTGTGGCTTCATGCTCTCGTCTGGACTTGGAAAAATTTTATTAATTTTGCTTCTAATCTCCACCCCTCCATCATTTTCACATGGTCCATCTCTGACACTTCCCTTCCCTTCCTTGACCTCTCTGTCTCAATTTCTGATGATAGACTGTCCACCAATATCCATTACAAGCCTACCGACTCCCACAGCTGCCTCGACTACAACTGCTCACACCCCGCCTCCTGTAAGGACTCCATCCCATTCTTTCAGCTCCTTCGCCTCCGTCGCATCTGTTCTGATGACGCTACCTTCAAAAACAGTTCCTCCGACATGTCCTCCTTCTTCCGTAACCGAGGTTTTCCATCCACGGTCGTTGACAGGGCCCTCAACCGTGTCTGGCCCATCTTCCGCGCATCCGCCCTCACGCCTTCTCCTCCCTCCCAGAAACATGATAGGGTCCCCCTTGTCCTCACTTATCACCCCACCAGCCTCCGCATTCAAAGGATCATCCTCCGCCATTTCCGCCAACTCCAGCATGATGCCACCACCAAACACATCTTCCCTTCACCCCCCCTGGTGGCATTCCATAGGGATCGTTCCCTCCGGGAAACCCTGGTCCACTCCTCCATCAGCCCCTACTCCTCAACCCTCACCTATGGCACCTCCCCATGCCCACGCAGAAGATGCAACACCTGCCCCTTCACTTCCTCTCTCCTCACCATCCAAGGGCCCAAACACTCCTTTCAAGTGAAGCAGCATTTCACTTGCATTTCCCCTAACTTAGTCTACTGCATTTGTTGCTCCCAATGCGGTCTCCTCCACATTGGAGAGACCAAACGCAAACTGGGCGACCGCTTTGCAGAACACCTGCGGTCTGTCCGCAAGAAAGACCCAAACCTCCCTATCGCTTGCCATTTTAACACTCCACCCTGCTCTCTTGCCCACATGTCTGTCCTTGGCTTGCTGCATTGTTTCAGTGAAGCCCAACGCAAACTGGAGGAACAGCACCTCATCTTCCGACTAGGGACTTTACAGCCTTCCGGGCTGAATATTGAATTCAACAACTTTAGATCTTAAACTCCCTCCCCACATCCCCCCCCATTTCTTCCCCCTCCCTTTTGTTTTTTTCAACAATTTATATAGATTTTTCTTTTCCCACCTATTTCCATTATTTTTAAATCTACAACTAATACCTTGTCAGTCGTCCCACCCCACCCCCACTAGAGCTGTACCTTGAGTGTCCTGCCATCCATTCTTAATTAGCACGTTTTCTTAGATAATATCACCACCTTCAACACCTTTTTGATCCTTTTGTCTGTGACATCTTTTGATTATCTGCTCCTATCACTGCTTGCTTGTCCCTACAACCACCCCACCCTTAACTTTCTCTCCCCACCCCCACCTCAAACCAGCTTATATTTCACCCCTCTCCTAACTATACTCAGTTCTGTTGAAAGGTCATGAGGACTCGAAACGTCGACTCTTTTCTTCTCCGCCGATGCTGCCAGACCTGCTGAGTTTTTCCAGGTAATTCTGTTTTTGTGTTGAGTGAAATATCACGCGAGCGCGGGATGATGTTGGGGCACTTGCCCAACATCTTCTCGCACGATTTTACACCAGATTGGGGTGGGCATGTGCCCGCACATAGGACATAAAATTCTGCCCAAAAACTCTGTTTCTCTCCACAGATGTTGCCTGACCAGTTGAATACTTACAGCATTTTCTGTTTTCATTTCAGAAATGCCTTGGAATTGTTAAAAGTAAGGGTAATGAAGGCATAAATGAGGATTTCAGCTGTAGATCATCTGAAATGGGCAACGTCGGGCCATGTTACAGAGGTGGAAATAGGCAGTCTTAGTGATGAACAGGCATGTGGTCGGAAGATCATCTCGGAGTCAAATATGACACCAAGATTGCAAACAGTGTGGTTTAATTTCAGTTATCAGGGAGATGAATGAAGCCAGTAGCTAGGAACAAAGTTTGGAGCAGGAAACAAAGACAATGGCTTCAGCGTTCCCAGTATTTCATTGGGGGAAATCTTTGCACTAGTACTGGATGTCAGATAAACAGTCTGATAATCTGTTAAGGAAGAGTCGAGGTCGTTGGTGGTGAAGTACAGCTTGTAGGCTAATGATAGGTCCTTGGGGGAGACCAGAGGAAATGGTGTGGGAGCAGGAAGAGAAACCATTGCTACAATTAGATAAGAATGGAACCAAATGAGTGCAGTCACATTCAGCTGGATGGCAGTGGAGAGATATTGGAGGAGGATGGTGTGATCGACCATGGCAAAGATTGGAGACAGGTTGAGAAGGGAAGGTTTATCTTTATCATACTCACAAATCAGTCACAAATGACATCCCATGAGCTATTTCGGTACTTTGCAGGGTGGAGTGGACTGGACGGACTCAAACATGGAGTTCTAGGAAAGATGGACACAGATTTGGGAGGCTCAACACATTCAAGCACTTTGGAGATGAAACCAAAGTTAGAGGTGGGTTGATAGTTTGCAAGGATGGTGGGGGTCAAGGTTTGGTTTTTTTTTGGAGGAGAGGGTTGATGACAGCAGATTTAAAGGAGTGAAGGCCAGCACCCAAAGAGAGAGAACCATTAACAACACCAGCTAACATGCAAATCAGGAAGGGGAGTTGAGTGGTCAATGAGTTAAAACCAATGATTCAAAGGGATGAAAGCAAAACGCTGTACTTGCTGAAAATTTGAAACCAAAACAGAAAATACTAGAAATACTCAGCAGGTCTGAAAGCACGTGTGAAGAAGGAACTGAAAAAAAAATGTCAGATTTTAAGTAAGTAGAGAGACAGGGAAATGATTTCCCTTCACCATAGTTGATAGGGTCCTCAACCGTGTCCATTCCATTTCCTGCATATCTGCTCTCACCCTTTCTGCTCACTCTCAGAATCATGACAAATTCCTCACCTGTCCTCAGCTTACATGCCACCAGCTTGCACATAAAACAGATTGTCCTTTACCATTACCACTGCGTGATTCCACTACCAAGCACAATGTGATGGCCCATATGCTTTTGGGGAAAAACATATATTTTACATGGGGTGATGGTCTCTTAAGAACTAGGCTTCTTGATGATTGGATTTCAGCAAAAGACCCTGGCTTGTGATCAGATTACCTGGGAAATAAACAATAGGAATAAAGGGGTGAGCAAGTTAATTATAGGGTGAGTAGATTGTGGTGCTGTGTGTGGTGTTCAAGCAGGTCTTTTTGTTTACTTTTTCTGTGGTTTATTTTTAAAGTTTGGAACAAGCTGGAGTGAAAAAAAATCTCAGCAGAATTCAGTTGATCTTCTGTCTTCTGGTACATCTAACCTGATAATGGGGGTGGGGGCAGTGGGGCGGGTTGGGGGAGAAAGATAGAGAGGGATGCAAAACTCCAGAGCTAAAGAATATTAGAAACAGGAGAGTTCTGACCCAAGGAGGCTACACTTAAGACATCTGCATTGAATGGGAGTTTACAACCATCGGACAGTTGGAGGGAATTTGAAATCCAATGTTGCTGGAAGTAAATGGAAGGCCCAAGAACACTCAACCCCTTATACAAATCTTTGAAGCAGCACTCAGACCAAGCGGGTCATCTTCCAATTTTTGATAAGTATCTAACTTGAGGTTTGGGGTGCAGGTCAAATAGGTGGAG
This sequence comes from Cetorhinus maximus, assembly GCF_964194155.1. NCBI lineage: Eukaryota > Metazoa > Chordata > Chondrichthyes > Lamniformes > Cetorhinidae > Cetorhinus > Cetorhinus maximus. Next base: position 140,274,795 of record NC_135882.1, on the reverse strand, counting down.
AAGGAGAATATAGTTAAGACATTTGATTTAGAATATGAATGATTGTGTTCATTGTAGTTTTATTATCCTTAACACAACAGAATATTTAAGATAGAGTTTAGTTATTAGGATTCATGATTTTTGATCCTTTGTGCAGAAGTTTAAAATTGAAAGAAAAAGAGTACAATCCTGCAAAGATTAGTGGTAGGTCAAAAGATTGGAAAGAATTTAAAAACCAGTAAAGAATGATTTAAAAAATAATAAAGGAGAAGTTAGAGTTGGAGAGAAAGCTGGCTAGAAATATTAAAAAAATAGTAATAGTTTATCCAAGCATTTAAAAAGGAAAAGAATATCTAAGGTGTTGGTCATTGCGAGACATAGTTCTGGGGAATTAATAATGGGAAATAAGGAAATGGTGGAAGTTTTGAACAGATATCCTGTGCCTGTGCTCACTGTGGAAGACACAAATAGCATCCCATTAATACTTGTAAATCAAGCATTGAAAGAAAGGGAGGAACTTGATCACCAGGGTAAGGGTACTAAGAAAACTATTAGAACTAAAGGCTAACAAGCCCCCAGGACCTGATGGACTTCATCCTAGCATCTTAAAAGAATTGGCTGTTGAGATAGTAGATACATTGGCTGTCGTTTTCCTAAATTCCTTAGATGCTGAAAAGTCCCATCAGATTGGAAAATCGCAAATGTAACTCCTCTATTCAAGAAAGGAGGGAGACAGAAAGCAGGAAACTACAGGCCAGTTAGCCTAATACGGGGAAAATGCTAGAATCTATTCTTAAGGAGGTTATTGAAGAGCACTTAGAAAATCTTAATGCAATCAGGCAGGGTCAGCACGGTTTGTGAAAGGGAAATCGTGTTTGACTAATTTATTGAAGTTGGTTAAGGAAGTAGTAAGCAACGTGGGTAAAAGGGAAGCGGTAACTGTGGTGTACTTGGATTTCCAAAAGGTATTTGTTCAGGTGCCACATAAGAACATAAGAACTAGGAGCAGGAGTAGGCAATTCAGCCCCTCGAGCCTGCCCCGCCATTCAATACAATCATGGCTAATCTCATTTCGGCCTCAACTCCAATTTCCCGCCCTCTCCCCATAACCTTTCAGCCGGTTACTAATTAAAAATCTGTCTATCTCCTCCTTAAATTTATTCAGCATCCCGGCATTCACTGCACTCTGAGGTAGTGAATTCCACAGATTCACGACCCCTTGAGAAAAATAATTCCTCCTCATATTTGATTTAAATCTACCACCCCTTGGCCTAAAACTATAGCCTTTCATTCTAGAATGCCCCACAAGGGGAAACATCTGCTCCACATCTACTTTGTCTATCCCCTTTAGCATCTCATATACCTCAATTAGATCTCCTCTCATCCTTCTAAACTCTAGCAAGTATAAGCCTAAACTGCTCAATCTCTCCTCATAAGACAAGCCCCGCATCTCTGGAACCAATCTAGTGAACCTCGTCTGAACGGCCTTCAATACAACTACATCCTTCCTCAAGTAAGGGGACCAAAACTGTGCACAATATTCCAGTTGCAGTCTCACCAATGCCTTGTACAGTTGCAGCAACACTTCCCTATTTTTATACTCTGTTCCCTTAGCAATAAATGCCAAAATTCCATTTGCCTTCCTTATTACCTGCTGTACCTGCATACTAGCTTTCAGTGATTCATGCACGAGGACACCCAGATCCCTCTGCACTGAAGCATTCTGAAGTTTCTCTCTATTTAAATAATAAGTCGCCTTTTTATTCTTCTGGCCAAAATGGATAACCTCACATTTATCCACGTTAAACTCCATCTGCCAAATTTTGGCCCATTCTCCTAAACTGTCCATATCCATTTGTAAATTTCTTATATCTTCATTACAACTTTCTTTCCCACCTATTTTGGTGTCATCTGCAAATTTAGCTATAGTACCTTCTATCCCTGAATCCAAGTCATTAATATAGATTGTAAATAGTTGGGGCCCAAGGACCGAACCCTGTGGCACCCCACTAGTTACAGTTTACCATCCAGAAAAAGACCCATTTATCCCGACTCTCTCCTTTCTGTTGGTTAGCCAATCCTCTATCCAGCCTAATATATTACCCCTAACTCCATGTGATCTTATCTTGTGTATTAATCTTTTGTGCGGCACCTTATCAAAGACCTTCTGGAAGTCCAGTTATACTACATCTACGGGATCCTCATTATCCACTTTGCTTGTCACATCTTCAAAGAACTCTAGCAAATTAGTCAAACATGATTTACTCTTCATAAAACCATGCTGACTCTGATGGATTGCATTTTGACTTTCCAAATGCCCCATTACTACTTCCTTAATAAAGGATTCCAACAATTTCCCAACGTCAGACGTTAACCTAACTGGTCTATAGTTTCCTACTTTCTGCCTCCCCCCATTTTGAATAAGGGTGTTATATTACCATTTTTCCAACCCAATGGAATCTTTCCAGAATCCAGGGAATTTTGGAATATTATAGCCAATGCTTCCACTATCTCCACTGTTGCTTCCTTTAAGACCCTGGGATGTAGGCCATCAGGTCCTGGGGACTTGTCACCCTTTAATCCCAATAGTTTGCTCAGTACTTTTTCTCTAGTGATGGTGATTGTTCTAAGTTCCTCCTTCTCTATACCCTCTGCACTACCCGTTACTATTGGGGTAGTACTAGTATCCTCCACCATGAAAGCTGAGGCAAAATATTGATTCAGCATCTTTGCCACTTCTGCGTTCCCCACTATTAACTCCCCAGTCTCATCCTCCAAGACACCAACATTCACTTTAGCTACTCGCTTTCTTTTTATATACATGTAGAAGCTTTTGCTATCAGTTTTTACATTTTGCACTAGTTTTCTTTCATAATTTACCTTTGCTTTTTTAATTATTTTTTTTAGTAACCCTTTGTTGATCTTTAAAAGTTTCCCAATCTTCCAGCCTGCCACTGACCTTTGCAATTTGGTATGCCTTAGTTTTTGCCTTTATGTTATCTTTAACTTCCTTGCTTAGCCATGGATGCTTTTTCCCCCTCTTACCATCTTTCTTCCTCTTTGGAATATATTTTACTTGGGAGGAATTGAATATCTCCTTAAATATCTGCCACTGTTCATCAACTGTCCTACCTTGTAGTCTTCCTGCCCAGTCCACTAGGGCCAAATCTGCCTTCATGCCTATGTAGTTACCTTTGTTTAACTCCAGAACACTAGTGTGGGACTCAAGTGTCTCGCTCTCAAACTGAACTTGAAATTCTAGCATGCTATGATCACTGTTCCCTAGAGGATCCTTTATTATGAGATCATTAATTAATCCCATCTCATTACACAAAACCAAATCCAGAATAGCCTGCTCTCTGGTTGGTTTCACAACATATTGCTCAAGGAACAATCTCCAATACACGCTATGAACTCTCCCTCGAGGCTACCCTTGCCAATTTGATTAGTCCAGCCTATATGCATATTAAAATCACCCATGATTATTGCCGTGCCTTTCTTACATGCTCCCAGTATTTCCTGATTTATACTGTTCCCTACTGCTGAACTGCTGTTTGGGGACCTATAGATTAATCCCACCAGGGACTTCTTTCCCTTGCTGGTTCTTATTTCTACCCAGACTGACTCTACATCTTGCTCTCCAGTGCCTATATCATTCCTCACTGTAGCACTGATCTCTTCCTTTACTTACAAAGCCATACCACCTCCTTTTCCTTCCTATCCTTCCGAAACACTGAGTACCCTTGGATATTCAACTCCCAAACCTGTTCTCCCTGTAACCACATCTCAGTAATCGCCACCAAATTGTACATATTAATCCCTATTTGCGCTGTTAACTCATTAGTTTTATTCCGAATGCTACATCAAAGGTTACTATGCAAATTAAGAACTCATGGTGTAGAGATAACATACCAGCATGGATAGAGCATTGGTTAACTAACAGGAAGCAGAGGGTAGGGATAAATGAGTAATTCTGGGGTTGGCAAGCTGTAACTAGTGGAATGTCACACGGATCAGTGCTAAGGCCTCAATTATTTACCATCTATACCAGTGACTTGGATGAAGGGACCAAATGTGTGGTTGCTAAATTTGCTGTTGGTACAAAGATAGGTAGAAGTATAATTTGTGAAGAGGATATATGGAGTCTGCAAAGGTCCAGTGAGTATAATGTCAGAAAATGTGAACTTGTCCACTCTGGCAGGAAGGACAGAAAAGTAGTATACTATTTAAAAGGAGAGAGATTGCAGAGCTCTGCAATGCAGAGGGATCTGGGTGTCCTGGTGTATGAATCATGAAGTTAGTACGTGTATAGCAAGTGATTAGGAAGGCAAATGGAATGTTGTCATTTAATACAAGGGGAATGAAATATACAGGGCTTTGGTGAGACCACACCTGGAGTAGTGTAGTTTTGGTCTCCTTACTTAAGAAAGGTTATAATTGCATTCGAAGCAGTTCAGAGAAGGTTCACTCGACTGATTTCTGGAATGAAGGGGTTATTTTATGAAGAAAGGTTGGGCCTATATCCATTGGAGTTTAGAAGATTGAGATGTGATCTTAGTGAACCATAAAAGATCCTGAGGGAACTTGACAGGATGGATGCTGAGAGGATGTTTCCCGTTATGGCAGAGACTAGAACTAGGGGACACAGTTTAAAAATAAGGGGTCTCCTATTTAAGATGGAGATGAGAAGAATTTTCTCCTCAGAGTCGTTAGTCTGTGGAATTCTCTTCCCCAGAGAGCAGCGGAGGCAGTGTCATTGAATATATTTAAGACTGAGTTAGATCGATTCTTGATTGACAAGAGCATTAAAGGTTATAGGGAGTAGACAGGAAAGTAGAGTTGAAAGTAGAGGACACAATCAGATCAGCCATGATCTTTTTAAATGGCAGATCAGGCACGAGGGGCAGAATGGCTGACTCCTGCTCCTAATTCATATGTACCTTCATAAACCATGAACCTCGTGACTTCATTCTTTTAGTAAATACCTAGGTTTTTTGGATTCTTAAAAAAAAACATGTTATGGTCTCTTCCAACATAATAACATCATCTTTCCCTCCCCTTCTAGCATTCCGAAGGGATTGTTCTCTCCACAACACCCTGGTCCACTCCTCATTCACCCATCCCCTTCTCACAGCACTTTGCCATGCAAGCACAGGAGATGCAATACTTGCCCTTTTACCTCCTCCGTTCCCACGTTCAGGAACCATTACTTGCACTTCCTCCAAGATAGAATGTTGTTTTCATTGCTCATAACACAGTCTTCTCTACATTAGGGAGGCTAAATGCAGATTGGATGACCGCTTTGCAGAAAACCTTAGTTTATTCCGCAAACATGACCCCAAGCGACCAGTCACCTTTCATTTTAATATTCCATTAAATTGTAACCTCGGCCTCCTATTCAGATGAAGCTCAACATAAGCTCGAGGAACAGCATCTTACCTTTTGATTAGGCACTTTACAGCCTTCCAGATTCAACATTGAGTTCAATAATTTCAGATCATAACTTCTGCTCTCATTTCTTCAGACAGCAGCTGTTGATGATTGTTTTTTGCCATTTAAAACTCCTCTAACCCCATCTTTTGTTTCTTCTCTCATTACCATCTCTTTTGCTTTGCACCACCATTCATTTTGCCATTTAATCTCTCCTATATTTCACCCTATAAGATTTTCCTTTTGTTCTTTCCATCCTCCCCTTTCCCTGCCTTTGTACTTGCTTTTGACTTGTTACTTCTCTAACTTTTTCCACTTGATGTAAGATCACCGACCTGTAATGTTAAGGGGAAGTTTAACTAAAATAACATGGATGAGTTTGCGTCCAGTTTGGGTTGGGGGGGGGGGGTGGGGGGGTGTTAGGAAATAGAGATAGTTTAAGTTATATTTGAATTTGTGGGTGTTGGGAATAAGGTACATCTTTAAGTTTAATAGTATTTTTGTATTTGCGTATTATAAAAAGTTGAGTTTTAGCTTCACTTTAAAATACGGCTGCATTTTAATGAAGATTTTATGACTCTTGAAGGGAAGTTAAAACAAAGGTAGAAAAAAAACTATGCTATTGCCTAGCAACAGGAGGCCCCACAGAGACAGAAAAGTAGTTTAAGTTCAGTTGAAAGCAGTTTGAGTTCAGCTGGAAGCAGCATAGCAAGTCCCAAACTGAGTTGAAGCCAGAATTTCAGAGGTTGGACAGGAGAGTAAACTGCAGGAGTGGATTCCAGAAGCTAAAAAAGACAGTCCCCAAATCCAGGGGAGTGTAACAGGAAAGGTCCCAAGAGCTCAGTCCAGTCAAAGGACAAGGACAGGAATCTGGAAAAGGCCCTGTTCTGTGGAAGTGAAAGTAAGGAGCAGAGAGGAAGGCTCCAAGCTTAAAGGGAGAAAGCTGCAGGACACAGATTTAAAGAAATATAGGCTTGGGAGAAGCCAGGAGATACAAGGGAACAGCCAAAGGTTTGTAACTGTTTACTATGAGTATGTGAAGCAGTGATGTTCTGTTGGCACAGCTGAGTCGATGAGACACAGTGCTTAGAAGGAAACTTGAACGCACGTGGTTGTCCGGGGAGAGGAACATCAGAAATCTCTGGAAGTGGACCGTTGTGGAAAGCATCTGAGAGGAAGTGTTGTTTGGGAGAAGATTCCATAGTGAGTTCTTCTATAGTGAAGATTAGAAGCCCTTACGCAAAAGACTGAGTTCAGTGAGACCAGTTTGCTCATGGTGTGACAAGCGTTGGGGTGGGGAGGGTGGGGAAGAGTTGCTGAGAGATCCATAGCATCAGTTTGGGGTGGCAACTGTCACTTGGTTTCAAAATGTGGTCATCTATTGGTTTACATGGACTGTGTACTTACTGTGAATATTAGAGTATCAAATAGCTTCTGTGTTACCCTTACAAACCTGAGTATATCAATAAAGGTATAGTTGTGGGTGAAGGAGTGTTGTTAATATAGTTCATCGTTTCTTGTTTAATAAATGTTTTATTCTTTTGTTAAAAGTTCATCAGCTGACTCTTCTGACTCTGTTCAATAGCTACTCTATGTATCTAAACAAAAATTAAAACTTGGGATCTATCAAGTCAGGTTCCACTCTGAAATCTGGCTTGTCCAGTAGCAACATCAGCTGGGGTCATAACAGGGGGTTGGATATTAAGAATCAAAATTCCTGACCCAAACCCACCAACCTGCTTCAAAGAGGCTAGTTGGCACACTGTGTATGATGATAAGGCTGAGTGTCTCATTATTATTCCATACTTCAATTTTAAATAGTCAATTGGTAGCATAGAACTTGACAGGGGCAAAATTTGGGTGGGGGGGGGGTGGGGGCGGGGGGGAGGCGGAGGAAATAAATACAATAACTATCACTAGAGAAAATGTACTCGGGAAACTAATGGGACTAAAGGCCGATAAGTCCCCTGGACCTGAAGGGTTGCCTCCTAGGATTTTAAAGGAAGTAGCTGCAGAGATAGTGGATGCACTGGTAGTAATCTTCCAAGAATCCTTAGATTCTGGAAAAGTCCCAGAGGATTGGAAAACTGCCAAGGTAACACCCTTATTGAAAAAGAGAGGGAGACAAAAAATAAGTAACTCTAGGCCAGTTAGCTTAACACCTGTCATTGGGAAGCTGTTAGCGTCTATTATAAAAGGTGTAAGAGCAGAGCAATTAGAAATACATATAATCTGAGTCAGCATTGCTTCATGAAGGGGAAATCGTGCCTGACAAATTTATTAGAATTCTTTGAGGAAGTAACAAGTAGGATAGATAAAGGGGAAAAAGTAGATGTAATATATTTGGATTTCCAAAAGGCATTTGATAAGGTACCGCACATGAGGCTACTTAATAGGATAAAAGCCCATGGTGTTAGGGGGTAGTGTATTAGCATGGATAGAGGATTGGCTTACTAATAGAAGACAGAGAGTTGGGATAAGGGGCGGACATTTTTAGGATGCCAACCTGTAACTAGTGGAGTGCCATAGGGATCAGTGCTGGGGCCACAATTATTTGAAATATATATTATGACTTGGCGATAGTACATTCACTTCTCTCATCTAAGTTTGCGGATGACACAAAAATAGGTCAGAAGGCAAGTGGTGAGGATGACACAGAGTCTACAGAGGAATAAAGACAGGTTAAGTGAATGGGCAAAAACTTGGCAGATGGAATATAATGTGGGAAAATATGAGGTTATGCACTTTGGCAGGAAGAATGGAAGAGCTGAATATTATTCAAATGGAGAAAGACTGCAGAAGGTTGCAGCACAGAGGAATTTGGGGGTCCTTATACATGAATCGTAAAAACTAGCAAACAAGTTTAGCAGGCAAAAGGGAAGACAAATGGAATGTTGGCCTTTATTTCAAAGGGAATGGAGCATAAAAATAGGGAAGTCTTGCTAAAACTATACAAGGCACTAATTAGACCACACCTAGAATACTGTGAACAGTTTTGGTCCCTTATCTGAGGAAAGATATACTGGCATTGGAGGCAGTCCAGAGAAGGTTCACTATGTTGATCCTGGGATGGAGGGATTTTATGAGGAAAGGTTGAGTAGATAGAACCTGTACTCATTGGAATTTAGAAGAATGAGAGTTGACCTTATTAATAAGATTCTTAGGGGGCTTGATAGGATAGATGCTGAGGTTATTTTCCCTTTTGGGAGAGTCCAGGACCAGAGGGCATAATCTCAGAATAAGGGGTTGCCCATTTAAAACAGAGATGAGGAGGAATTTCTTCTCTGAGGGTAATGAATCTGTGGAATTCTTTACTGTAGAGGGCTGTAGTGGCTGGGCCGCTAAGTACATTCAAGGCTGAGATAGACAGATTTTTAATCAGTAAGGTAATCATGGGTTATCGGGAAAAGGCAGGAAAGCGGACCTGAGGATTATCTGATCAGCCATAATCTCATTGAATGGCCTACTTCTGCTCCTACATCTTATGGCTTATTATGGAAAATAAACATGCTGTCAAAGCTTTTCTATCAAGGCAGAATTGCAAGAATACCAAATCTCAAAGGTAACAATTTCTATTGCAACAGAAGAGGTGTGATTGGTTGGCAAGTAGGTAGAGGCCTTTCTGTGATGAATGCATCAGGGAACAGTTAAAGCTTTTGTTTAAATTCAAACCAGGCAAGTCAGCTTTGGTCAAGACATTGACATGGGGAATGAACCAGGGAATAGCCATCTCCCAATCTTGTTTAGTTGAAAAAGGTACAATGCGTGGACATGTTCCATTTGCAACAAAAATAAGTGTAACAAAATTGTAAACTGGTTTATGATTCCATTATAGGTACTCTTCTCCTGAGGTCAGCAGTGCAAATACTTTCTCTACCACAGTCAAACAGTCCTCAGATGAGGTGAAATTTCCTCACTCTGAGGGTGGAGAGTCTTTAGAACTTTCTCTATCCCAGAGGGCTGTGGAATTGAATATATTCAAAGCCAAGATTAATATTTTTGAACTTAAGGAATCAAAGGATCAAGCAGAAAAGAGTTAGGGTTCAATATGAACTATGATCTTATTGAATTGCAGAGTGGGCCAGACTCCTGCTTTGATTACTTCTTTTCTCATGTTCTTTGACACTGTCTCCATTCGCACCTGATGAATGGTCTATCAGATGAGATACTTAATCAGCTGTTTCCGAGGAACTGAATTCCAGCAAAACCTTCTTTGACAAGATCTTCAGGGGAGGGAAGAAAGTTGTTAAAACAGATCCTGACTAAATTTCATTCAATTTCATGCCCATTAGGCTAAGACATAGCAAATACATACTGGTCTTGAAAATCTAACATAGCCAAAACACGTTAAATAGACAATCATGAAACAAGTATTAACATGTCTCAATTTATTTGCAGTGGTCATGATACAGAAATAGAAATCTATCATCTTGGATCACAAGTAGTGTCATCATCCGAGAAACACCAAAAACTACATCTTGTACCAAAAAAAAACCGACGAGAGATACACTTTGGACAAAATTTCTTATACACAAGTAAACATTATTCCAGACATTCAGAAATGGATGTACAATTGTTCAACATGAATCAGACGCTTGGCAGTTTTTTTAAAATAGATTTTCTTTTGGTTTCACCTGTGCTTCCATACGGAAAATTAATAAAATGATCAAAGTTAATTTGGCTACAATCAGTGGATTCTCCTGTATCCAATTCTGGGAATTATGAAATAAATTTGCTTAGAGTTCAAAACATCAATGAGACAAGTGCTTCATATTTGTGTACCATAAGAGGTCCATTTTGCACAAAATTATCCTATGCATTGGGAACTATTAGTGTGAAAAATTGCTTTATTCAAGTGTGCAGCTTGGGAACCAAATGCTATATCTGTTTCTGTCACCTCCCATCCCCCACCCCACCCCCTCCAACAAAAACAACCGCTGGATGAATGAAGAGTAACTCTTTCAATTGAGATTTTGGAGTAGATTACAGTTTACAATTCCCTTCAAAGCACAGTGTGCTATCAATGGGTTTAAGTTGCAATGAAGGTATTTCTGTAGAGAGAGGGCAAGACAGATCTAAAGGAAATGCTGTACGTAGGGTTGAGGTTGACTGAAAAATGATGGAGACTTGGATCCAACAGTCATTTACTGTCCTAAAAATTCTTATGACTTGACTTGCACAGCACAACATTGGCAACAAAATCCTGAAACAACATTGTGAGCGTACCTTCACTGCAAAGACTGCAGTAATTCAATAACTGCCACCATCACCTTCTCAAGGGCAACTTGGCAGTAAACGTTGGCGTTGTCAGTGATGAGCATATCCTGAGAATCAATATATAAAAAAAGTAATACAGAGGGCTGAGGTTACCTTAGATGATCTTTTCAGAAATAAATTATTTAAAAAAAAAAATTGAAGGTCAGAAGGGAAATCGGAAGAAATGTGCAATGTGATCCCATTCTTTTAATTTGCAATATTTCAAAGTATGTGTACAAATGTTCAGTAGCTCCAGATCAAAGTGCAAGAGCTAGCATTTAACTCTGATCACAAGTAGATACACTTAAAAAATAAATTATATTTTTATTAGAGCTGTGATATGCATGTAGTGTGACTTCAATGTACAGAATAATGATTTAATACAGCTAAGCCAAGAATGTTTAAAATGTTTATTCAAATTTGATCTAAACGAGAGTATTGCCTTAGAATTTACCATTATGCATGATATTAGCATGCTTCATCGAGCTCATCGTCTAGTGTTTCAGCGTCATCAAGCTCATCGTCTAGTGTTTCAGCGCTGCAGGCGCACCCTTATCAATTATCTTCTGTCTTCCAGTCCATGTAGACTTCAGGTCCCGAATACAATACTAAAATATTTGCTATCTTTGTACTACAAAAAAAGGACAAGTCATGGCTATGAATGCAGGGCAACCTCAAGGTATAAGTAAGCACCAGGTGGGGGAAAAAAATCTCCATCTTATGGTTTTTATTGCTCTAGCACCTTACACGAACTTAGGATAGACAGGGGATAAGTTACTGATTAGGCTGGAATGCACATCTCGCAGGTTTAGGTGGTGGTGTAAATTTTGAAAAGGCCTTGGACATCATGAATTAAACCAGTGCTCTACAAATGTACACAAATCTCCTTAAAATCAATTGTAAAAGTTGTGTGTAGAAACTTATCACAATTTTACAGTCGTCATTTAAAAATCCTAACAACTGTACTTGCATATTGTTCAATTCTGCATAAAGGGCACAACATGAATGAAAAGGTTATTTTTCTGCATTGTTAACTATTTTGGTAACACAATCATGTGGTTGGGACAGTTGCCTAATTCTCTTTATGGTGGAGCTGGTTACAATGGGACTAGGAATGCTGCATGAAAAAAAGACAGCTGGCAGTTTTTACAAACTTGCTGTAATAAAAAACATCATGGTCTGGATTTTATGCAGCCTGTCATGGCAGGAACCATGGTAGCTGGACCCACTTAATTGCAGGAGATGCTGCGCAACAGTATTTGCCATTTAAGACGCGAGATGCCTGGTCACTGATGGGAGGATGTCAATTAGGCTCATTAATTAACCAATGGACATCCATTATCCCTGAGTGCACCACAACTTAGTGGAGGCTGCATGGGTCTCCCAAGCCCTTGGAAGGCCGCCCAGCAAAACCCAACGGGTTTGCCAGCTGCCTGCTGGAAGGGTTCTTTGCTATCAGGCATTCTGTGCCCAATTAAGAGACCCAGCATCAGACTGGAGTGGTCGCTGCTGAAAGCCAACCCAAGAGGTTGTTTATTAATTATTTTTTTTTAGTAATTTTTTTTTTTTTTACAACCCTTGTCTCTGACCTCTTCCCATGAGATCCACATCCCGCCTTCATTCACCTGTGGCCTGGCTTCCCTCTGGGACCTTGGGCCTCAGGTGGGTGCAATGCTGCCAGCAGACACCATTCCCACTGGCACTGGTGGCATGAGGAGCTGCTGGCCTCTGATGGCCAGCGTCTCCCGCAACCAGGGATCTCAGTTGACCACAGTTGAGCTTTTCCTGCGATTAAGTGCCTGTGTCTGAAGGGCACTTAATTCCATCGCCACCCCCCCACCCCCCGCCCCCCCATGGAAGTGATGGGGCTTCCTTGCCAGTTCTCTGACCGGTGGGTGAGACCTTTGACAGCTCAACAAAACCCTGCCCATGTTCCACATTTGGAACATGTACAATTTAAATTCACACACAATTTAAATGTAATTGAGTTTAAAACGGAAATAAATTATGAATGTTGGTGATATACAACAAGATTATTTGCTAAAATGCAGAGGCTAATTTGTGCTAATGGTGTTCTAGTGCTGGATACCTTCCCGTCTGCTCTTCTCTCCAAAATAAATTAAGAAGCAGACAACTTAACTCTTACATCGTCAGAAACCTACATTTGGGTTCAATTTGTGCTTAAGCCACTCTGATGAAGGGTTTCTACCCAAAATGGGAATCTAAAATTTCTGTAAGGTTATAAACCTAAGTAAATGTCAAAGAAAAACTTTTGAACTGTCATTCCAGATTATTATTGGAGTAACTTCCTACATATAAGCCATTTGAGAGGGTGGGAGGAGCTAGTTATTGTGTTTGTACATGCACTGAGTATTATTTGCTGGGAAAATAAAATGCATTTATTAAAAAAAAAATTGACCCCATTACAATCCTGGTATCGAAGTTGTAAGGCATCCACTCTTCCTGTCATGGAATAAATTGACAGCTATTATGGTGCTAGTAATAGAAAATATTAGAAAACTAAGAATATTAGGAAATGGATTAACAAAAACCGTTGAAATAGATTACCAAGCATTTTTCAGTCCACTCAAAACACCAAAGTACAATTGGCATTTAAATGTTGTTTCTAAAGTACTAAACTTTGCTTTCTTGGTTCAAGATAATCATCCAAACCCCTCAGGTGTTTCACTTCTATCAAAAGGCTGTTTTGTTTGCAAGTGACCAATCCTATGTAAGTGTCTAGATATAGGAACAAAAAGTAATTTTAAGAAATGAGAAAGAGTAAACAAAGTAAGAGGTGAAACTCTACCTGTCCTAATTGAATTATTATAGTACAATCTAAATAACTAAGACAGACTCTAATCAAAGGCCTTTTTGCATGAAAAATTTGACATGCAATTATTCAAATTAAACAATATTAATAAAGAGGGAATTTAATGCAAAAAATCCAAATTATTGAATTAAGTGAGTTTGAATTAAGAGTAGACTTTCAACAGCCAAAAACCTTTAGTGCTACTTCATGAAGCTGAAAATACTGATGTACCAAACCGCCAAAAAAAAACTAAAGTGACAGTGCCTAACTTCTACACTGCCACAATATTAACCAATAACCTTTTAGTTCTGCTATATTGTCTTAATTTTAAAATAATTTTACAAAATTGCTGCATTTTTATTGTAATGGAAATCTTTTTTAAAAAGAAAACAGTAAACAAAATGGACGGAAAAAAAAGCTATGTTTTGAAATAACTGCATATCCACTCAGAACTCAATTACTTTGATATCTTGCTTCTATGTTTAAAATTGCTTCTGTTGCTCTGAATTCACTCAGTTTGCACTGTAGGGCAGAATTCAGAATGCTGGCAGCAACCGTTGCTTGCTGAAATATCAGCTGTTAATGCATGGGAAATGAAAATGGTAGCCAACCATTGGTCCGAATTTTTTCTTCCAAGAGAGGGGATGAATGAACCTCTCATACACCAAGGAAATGTTGATTGAAAACATTTATGCAAATAAATTCATTTGTGAAATCAGGTGCAGTTGTGAAAAAAAGATAATTTTCCTGAAACTTTTCATACAAATTTCAGATTAGCATCCAGCCTGGCACTAGATCTCTTAACCAAGTATGCTTTGGAAGCTGTTATCACTCATATCTAGCAAGGACTCACCTGTTTTAGACAGAGTGCAGCTGATGCAATTGTTTTAATCCACTGGGGCATTGAATGGAAAGACTCTGGTTCCTGATCTGAGCTGCTTCTTCTACAGAAAAGTGGTCAGCAGAGACAAGATTGCAAACATCAAAGGACAGGCTGGGGGTGGTAGGGATGACTTATTTAAATAAACTGCTAGGCTAGTCATTACAAGTCACTCAAATATCTCCAAACTACCATAATGGGATCAGGCAGTATATTTCACAAATTTTCTCAGTAATGTCATGGTCTATGGCAAACGGGCAAGAATGGGTAAAAGTATAAAACAGAATCTTAGAAATTCATGAACAATGCATTATTAGGATAACAGCTTTTACAATAGTTTATCCCTTATGCTACACTTTTCTACTCATTCAGCTATTGTTTCGAAAATTTTTTATTTATTCTCAGACCGTGGCTGGCACCAGCAAGACTGCATTTATTGCCTGTCACTAGTTATCCTGAGAAGATAGTGATGGGCCATCTTCCTTAATTGCTCCAATTCTTGTTGTGATGGTGCTACACAATAACATTAGGTAGGGATTTCCAGAGTGTTGACCAAGGAACAATGAAAAAGTGATATATCTCCAGTCAGAATAGTGTAGAACAAAGGATGCTGCTGTTCCCAAAACATTCCTGATTTTGTCCATCTTACCAGTAAAGTTTCAGGGAAAGAAGGTACTAAGTAACCTTGTAAGTTGCTGGATTGTTCCTAGATTGCCAGCTCTGCTCTAAAGTAATGATGGTTCATTAGGTAACTACATTGTGCTACTGGCACCGAGCAATATAAACCATATGAATATATGGTTTATATGAAATACCAGGTTTAATTTTTAATCCATTCAGAAACTGCAAATTCCATGGTAGTACCTGCCCATGTTTCCTACATTACAGCAGTGACTATACTTCCAAAGTGGTTCATGGGTTGTAAAGCGCTTTAGGATGCCCTGCAGTTCTGAAATGTGCCACATAAATGTTATGTTTTTCTTTTTTTCACAGTTATGCTTTTTTACTTATAGAATTTTATGTTGTTCAACTCAATCAAGTGTGCATGAGAAGCTATGAATATAAAAGCAGACACTTTCTAACTGTCTCTCTTGTCTCCTTGTTCCTCCAGCAAACTGAACTGGTCAAACTGTTCTTCAGGAGATAAAACTCATTCAACTGGACAGTTAGTTTATGTTGCAGTACAGCAGCACTGAGAGTGACTATGAATTTTTTCTTACAAAAACACAGATTGCCTGAATATAGAGAATGGACATGACACAAATAAATTCCTCACATGCTTTTCCAATGGCAAGTTAGTCACCCGTGAATTAACTTTTTCCAAAGTGTCACCTACAGTTAGTTTCATCCAGTGGCAAAGGACTAGCGCCTACAAAAAAAAATGATTTCTTAAAAAAAACAGACAAATAAGTGCTACATTTTCTCACATTGAAAACAAAGAGATGACAAATTTCAGTGAATCTCTGTACTGAATGTCAGACTTTTAATTGCTGCCAGTTTTAAAGTTGAAATTTAATTACATATGATAGGGGAGGCAGTTAAAGACTTCTCAGTTTAGAATGTAGCCTGAACCCTGCCCAAACCCAAAATTCCACAGGCTTAATGCTTTAGGCTCTGCTATTAGCCATTATGCATGAATTTACAGTATCATGATGCTCAACAGCTGTTAAAATTTATAGTGTGTAGTTTCATCCACCCAAAACATTTGCAGGAACAGCTAATTAAATTTAGTATATTTTAAAAAACTACATTTTCGATAGAACTTCATGCCAATGATTCAAGTCTGGGACAATGGTAGATGGAGGATGAAGATTCTTTTGTCTTATTCACAGATCTGAGTACAGCCATTTATTTAGCCATAAACAGAACGTAAAAGAAAAATTACAACTAGATTAAAATCTAGTTGGGCTTTTTATTAAGTTTTTGTCACTGAGATAATCTCTACATGACAGCAGCAAGGGATAAATTAAATTAATTCTACCAAGCTAAACCCAGCACAACTTCCTAATACATGCAATATAACTTGCTTTGTTTTCAGTGAGAAAGCGGTGGAAAGTAAATGACACTGTAGGCAGGTTCCAACTTGCAGATTATATGAAGGATCAAACTAAGAGAAAAGTTAGAATAAGTGAACACAAATTAAATGCCTTACAGGGTAGAAAGTAATACTGAAACCCGTAGGACAAGACAGAAGGATCTTGGACCTCCAGCGTACCATTTGTCCTGAGGCAGGTTAATACTATTTTAAATATTTCCTTCTGATAATCTGCTAGATCACCACTGTTTTTGTTGAAGACAGATCACAACAAGCTATGAACAGACTATTCACAAGACAAAAATAAAACTTTGGCTGAAGGAGAAAAGCATAAGCTCCTGGTAAGCATAAAATTAAGCAAGATAAGGCCTGTCATGATGGGAGATCTGATGAACAACAGCCTGAAATGGTCATTTATTAACAATGAGTTAAAAATAGTTAATAAACTCTCATCCAGTGAGGAAAAACTCAAATACCATATATACTCAAGTAATAGTTGATCTCGCATAAAAGTCGACCCTTGACTTTTAGCCAAATCATATCTCGTGTACAGGTCAACCTTATTTTTTTAAGGGATAGAAGAACAAGTTTTTTGTTGTACAATGCTACACTAAAATAGTGTAAACCAGTAATTATAATTCCCTGGTGTTATAGTTATGCTACCAATACCATTAGATTACCTACACTTTATCACATATCCTCTGGTACCACGCTCCATATTATGTCTTATAAAGCTATCTGAGACAAAAAATGATAAATAACCTGTTACTACCTGTAATTTTAATTTCCTCATATGGTCGAATGTACTAATTCTTTTGGATTATGTACATTATCCTCTGCTACAAGAGACGATGGGAGAGGATGGCAATACAATTAACGTAAATTAAAGTGAGAGATAAATCTTTAATTGTAGATTTAAAGTGGAACATGGCGATTGTGTGTGGTTTTGCCCTCATCATACTCAAGAAAAATCTAGGTTATGACTGCTGCTGCTTAGCCTACCAAAAGCATGGCATAGCTTACAGATAATTGGTAAATATTTTTCAAAATAACAGTTGTCCCTTCAACATACACGGAATTCAATCCTTCGAAAATATTACTCATGTGTAAGTCGACCCCCTATTTTTTGGCCTAAAAATTTGATCTAAAAAACTACTTTACTTGAGTATATACGGTTGAAATGCAAAATGTTAGAAATGTGCAGATCATTCAGTATCTTAAAGAGAAAGACAAATGTTTTGGGTAAACCTTTCATCAAGCCTAGCATTGAAAGGCCTTCCACTTTAACTAAACTGGCAGCAGTGAAACTACTACAAAATATCAAAGCCCCGATTTGTTGCGTCTGACTTCACCCCACTACCATTTTCTTTGACAAACAAGTCTTCCAGTACAGAAACAGTTTAATACAAGTTCAACAAAGACTTTGTAGCAGTTTAGCATATCTGAGTGACTTGCTAGGCCATTTCAGAGGACATTTAAGAATCAACCACGTTGCTGCGGTTCTGGAGTCACATCTGGGCCATAGTGAACCAGATGGGTTTTCATGACAATCAATGATTACCATTACTGATTCCAGGTTTATTAATTGATTGAATTTAAATTCCACCAGCTGCCAATATGAAATTTAAACTCTCATCCCCAGAGCATTATCTAGGCCTCTGAGCTACTAGTCCAGTGACGTTACCGCTATGCCACTGCCTCCCCTATGAAAGGAGTTGAGTGATAATACATCTTGTAGTGCATGATTGATAGGGCTTCAAGTGAGATGAACTTCTAAAGAACCATTCTGCATCCTTAGTTGAGATGGATATGTTTGTGGAGCTAGTAAATAATTCTCATTCTTAATTGAGATGGATATGTTTGTGGAGCTAGTAAATAATTCTCATAAGTTAGGACTGACAAGACTTTTCAGTAGAATGATCCATCATCTGTTACAGCAATGAAGGGCAAGCTGTGAGTGCTGCCATCTTTGCTTGAATTCTTCTTCTTGTTCCAGGTGAGGAGCAAGCCTGGACTCTTGCTAGAATCAGCAATCTTCCTACTGTTCTCTTTATCATTCCCAGAGAAGATGCTTGCTGAGGACATTGTACCTAGAAGTGATTTTCTGTCAGCTTGCTGGAAAGAAAAGCAAAATGATAACCATCTCTGGCAAACTGTTCAGTGAAAATGCCCTGAAGTATTCCAAGTATTAGCTTGTTTAATGAATTTTAATTTGCAGACTCTCAATCATATTTGAACAACTTCAACAGTTCCTTTAACGTAGTAAAAAATCCAAAGGCTCTTCGTGGAACATTAGAAAACAAAAAATTGACACAAAGCCACATAAGGAGATGTTAGAGTAGATGACCAAAAGCTTGGTCAGAGGTAGGTTTTAAAGGAGCATCTTAAAAGAGGAGTGTTGGAGTCTTAGGAAGGGAATTCCAGAGCTTAGGCATCTGAAGGCACAGCCATCAACGGCACAGTGATTAAAATTGGGGATGTCCAAGAGGCCGTAATTAGAGCAATGCAGATATCTCAGAGGATTGTAGGACTGGAGGAGATTACAGAGATCATAAAAAGATTTGAAAACAAGGATGAGAATTTTAAAATTGAACCATTGCTCAATCAGGAGCCAATATATGCCAGTTAGAACAAGGATGAACAAGACTTTTTGCCAGTGGAACACTTTTCAGGGAAAAAAACAATGACGCTAAATTCAAAGGTTGCTAGGTGGCATACTGCATTGGAGCTGTGAAGCTCTACATCACTAAGTGGTAGAATGCATGTTTCTCCGCTCGATCTATCAGACAGTGTGCTACCAATTTCAGCCATGCCAATGTGGAGAAGGGCCAAGAGGAATTCAGTTGCTAATACCTTGAATGAGAATGGAAAAATCAGATAGAGAGAGAGTCACCATGGTGGAAGGGAGTGGTGGGGTGTGGAGGGGTGCTCCCAAGACCCAGTGACTTTCAGAGCAAGATGGAGAGTTGAGCAGGTTGACCAACTGTTCTCTCTCCTTGCTTTGTCCAACTGGCCATTCTTCATGCAGTACCCAGATAAGAAATTTTGGAAATTTATTCACACTCTGGAGGAGGTCAGAATTGAACCGAATCATATTCACATCCACACCAAGCCAGGATCAATGAATTGCAGTGACAGGAACCTGTGCTGATTTTTCACATATCTAATCTAGAGCTGAATCCAATGTTGCACTCAGTCACCACCTTTATCACCAACCCATCTGAGGTCAGTAACACTAATAGTATACATGGACTGCAGCAGTTTAAGGTGGTAGCTCACCACCACCTTCTGAAGGGCAGGGAAATATAAATACTGGCCTAGTCAGCAACACCCATGTCCCATAAAAGAATAAAAAAGTAAGGGATCTGGTTCTTTGTCTAGTTTCCAGATATCCAGTAATACAGAAAATGGTTCAATTAAAAAAAAATCTATCAGAAATGCTTTATAGTTTTATTTTGAGGAAGCAGAATGATATTTAATTTTAACCAGTACATGCTGGCAGCAGATTTAATGTGGCCCACAAAGGCAGGGGCACCTTAGAATCTGGAAAGATGGGAGGGGATGGAGGGCCCATTGTCTTCCTGGCTCCATGCAAGTATGTCTGTAGCAGGAAATGTTGAGGAGACCTTCCTGTCCAAAGGCAAATTGAGGCACTTAAGTGGCCAATTAATATTTACATGGGGAGAATGCCCAGTAAAAGTAGGTGGTCTCACTGTGAACTTAGAGGTGGGTGGGGTGCCTTCCTGATCGGGCACTATGTGGCCCATGGAAAGGCTCCCTGGTGGCAAGGGCATCCCCTGTGGAAATACCACGCTCTGGCCTCATCAACAACCTCTACCAAAGGCTGACTGGCCCTGGCTACCCTGACCCCAACTCACCTTGGTGGCTTCCATTGCTGCTGCTCTGACCTTGGTACAGTCCCAGCACTAGACACTGCTCCTGGTAGGGCTGTTGGGACTTGAGAGCTGCAGGCCCTCTGATGGACCAACAGCTTTTTGAGGTGGGGTCTCTGAGATTAAAGGAAAAGGAGCCCTGTTGCTGGGCAGTTAATTGGCCGTTGGCCATAGAATTGGGTCTGGGCTCCCAGAAACGGTCGAGGAGAGGTTACCCCAGGCTTTCCAGCCTGTTGTTTGGGCACTGCCATCAGCTTCAAAACTTCAGCCCCCAATGTGCATCAGGCTGATCTTGCTGCAGATTTCTAAATAAATATCTATAAATTACTTATTCAATAAGTTATCTTTTATGCATGGCGACATCCTAATTACAATACTGACATCCACAACAACCAGCTCGAGTAAAATTAATCAACAATGATATCTGAATGATAAATACTCACATTGTTCTGTTGCTCAGAGGTAATTAGAGTTATCACCCCAATACTGACACCGTCTGTGCTGATATTTTTCAGTAACTGAACTACATCAGTGTGCTTGGACCATTTGCAATCCTGTTCATTCACTGACACAAGATAGTCTCCTTCTCGGAGACCAGCTTCCTAGGAAAGTTAATAAAACATGTGTCAGTTGCAATTCATCTCATTATTACAGAACAACACAAGTATCACAGTTAGGAACCTATACAGTACTGCTCCAAGTAATGCAAAACATGTCACATCAGAAGTGCCAATTCAAGAGTTCACACCTGTGACTCCCCACAAGGGATTTCACCTTTTTCATGGGAAATTGTAGTAAAAACAGGCAATTTCCCAGAGAGGGAAGCAGTTTTGTTTCTCATTCCACTGAATTGGATTGGCAGCAGTCTGGGAGCAGATTACTATCCAATTTTCCACCATCTTAACAGAAGATGACGAAGTAAAATTAGGAGAAGAAATGGAGAAAATAAACCAAGCAGAGCATTTATGGTATCAAACAACACAACAGCAGTGTAGCAAGGCCCATAATAGAATTCTTTCTATTCAAATACTTTTTAAAAAAACGTAGAAACAATAATAAAGGACCTAATTCTACAGTACCAGGACACCATCAAGGTTTAAAATTTAGGATTTCCCTACCCCAAATGTGTTCAATCCAACTCTTGGTGTGAAATTTAACCAAAGGGGTCATCAAGACATCAAGTATGTCAACATAAGAATAGATCAGGAGGAGCGTGTAGGAGGTTGGGATCACTGTGAAGTAGACCGGGAGTGTGAAGCAGGTCAGGATCACTGGAGCAGACCAGCATCACTGTGAAGCATATTAGCATGGAGACAGGATTGGTTAGCTAACAGGAAAGAGTGTGAGCCTAAATGGTTCATTTTCAGGCTGGCAAAGTGCCACAGGGATCAGTGCTGGGGTCTCAACTATTTACAATTTATATCAATCACTTAGATGAAGGGACTGAATGTGTGATTGCTAAATTTGCTGATGACACAAATAGGTGGGAAAGTAAGTTGTGAAGAGGACATTGGAGCCTGTAAAGGGATATAGATAGGTTAAGTGAGTGGGCAAAGATTTGATAGATGGAGTCTCATGTGGGAAAATGTGAACTTGTCCACTTTGGCAGGAAAATTAGAAAAGCAGTATATTAATTAAATGGAGAAAGAGTGCAGTACAGAGGGTTCTGGGTGTCTGGGTACATGAATCACAAAAAGTTAGTGCGTAGGTACAGCAAGTGATGAGAAAGGCAAACTGAATGTTGTTGTTTATTGCAAGCAGAATGGAATATATAAGTAAGGATGTTTTGCTACAGTTTTACAGGACATTGGTACCGTTTTGGTCTCCTTATTTAAGGAAGGACATAAATGCGTTCAAAGCATTTCAGAGAAAGTTCACTCGACTGATACCCGGGATGGAGGGGTTGGGGGGAGTTATCTTATGATGAATGGTCGAACAGTTTGGGCTTGTATCCATTGGGGTTCAGAAGAATGAGGGGTGGTCTTATATAAAGATACAAAATCCTGAGGGGGCTTGACAAGGTGGATGCTGAAATGATATTTATCCTTGTGGGAGAGGCTAGAACTAGGGGACACAGTTTAAAAATAAGGGGTCTCTCATTTAAGACTGAGATGAGGAGAAATTCAGAGCTTGAGCAACAGCTGGCATCACTGCAGCACTTCTGCAAGGTTAACAGTTTTGTGGATAGCACATATACAGATGTGGTCGCCCTGCAGCTTGAGAGTTTGCAGGGAGAGATGGAATGGGTGACCATTGGCAGTGGACAAGTGGAAGTTGAAATTTAATGCATAGAAGTGTGAAGTGATTCATTTTGGTAGGAAAAACGCAGAGAGACGATATAAAATAAAGGGTATAATTCTAAAGAGGAACAGAGATTGTATATGTGCATAAATCATTGAAGGTGGCAGGACAAGTCGAGATAGCAGTTAATAAAGCATATGACATCCTGAGCTTTATCAATAGGGGCATACAGTACAAAAGCAAGGAAGTTATGTTAAACTTGTATGAAACACTGGTTCGGTCTCAACTGGAGTATTATGTTCAGTTCTAGGCAACACGTTTCAGGAAAGATGTGAAGGCTGTGGAGGAATGCAGAAATTATTCACAAGAATGACACCAAGGATGTGGAACTTCAGTTATGTGGAAAGATTGGAGAAGTTAGCACTTTTCTTTTGGAGAAGAGGAGTTTGAGAAGAGATTTGATAGAGGTATTTAAAATCATGAGGAGTCTGCACAGAGTAGATAGGAAGAAACTGTTCCCATTGGTGGAAGGATCAAGAACCAGAGGGCACAGATTTAAGGTAATTGATAAAAGAAACAATGTGACACGAGGAGAAACATTTTCATGCAGCAAGTTAGGATCCGGAATGCACTGTGAGTGTGTTGTGGAGGTAGGGGCAATTGAAGCTTTCAAAAGGGAATCGGATCATTATCTGAAAGGGAAAAATTTGCAGGGCTATGGGAAAAAGGCAGGGGAGTAGAACTAGGTGAGTTGCTCCTTCAGAGGGCCAGTACAGAGATGATAGGCCAAATAGCCGCCTTCTGTGCTACAACCATTCTGTGATTCCATAGATTAGATGTGTGGATGAAGGGATAAGAAATAAGAGATATTGGAATAGGAAGGATAGATATGATTAGTACTATTTGCTGACATGGCAGATAAACAGTGATACAGGATAGTTGAGTTGAATGGCTTATGTGTCATAACTGCTGTGTATTTCTAGCAGCTTGGTTCATTTTTTGAAGTGATTCTCTTTTTAAAGTTGTAAATATAGAGATGCAAAAATAATTACATCACACGTAAAATAGAGCAAAATATGCCTACATCTGCAGAGCCATCAGGTACAACTCCTGCGATAAGGACGGGTGAATCTCCACGCAGAGTGAATCCAAATCCTTTTTCACTTTTCTTAAGGTGAACTTCTCTAGCTGGGGTCCACCGGTTCTTGGCAGAGAAAACTGACAAAGGCCCCTTTAAAAAGGAAGAAGGGAAAAAGAAGAAAAAAGGGAAGACATATTGTTTATAAATGTACTTATGAACTTAGATTACTACTTCTGTAGATAATGAAGCTGCTCTCATCTGTCTTCCTTCCACCTGTTCAACTCGACAAATGTTGCAATAACCAATGCACCTAATGATACTAATAACAAAGTGGTACCCCTCCTTTATTCACCTCAATAGAGGGGATTCACTGCTTCATAACAGAGACGGGCAGATAGCCCAGAATTCATTTTACACACGTGGTATAGGAATATCCTAGACATGGGAATGGAGGCAAGTATTATGCAAATAAAGAAATAATTTTTCAAAAGAAAACAAATGAAATGCAATCTGCAGAAGCAGTACAATGGGACAATGTCTTACATTAGACTTTGCCCTGCCCAAGTTTATAATCATAGGATGGAATTTAATGTTTGCAACGGGTGTCTCGCCCGCCAGCTGGAGAACTGGCGAGAGTCCCAGATTGCTTCCACTGAGGAAGGCCTAACATGTAAAGTGACCACTGCACTTAAGTGGCCAGCATCGGGCCTTCCCTGGGGCTAAGGATCTCAGGGACAAAAGCCCGCCTCTGAGAGCTATCACCCAGAGACTGGCAGCTCTCCATTGCCATCAGTGCCATTGGGACCTGTGGAAGCTGCTGGCAATGCACCCGCAAGAGGCCCAGGATCAATAGGCAAATGAGGGCAGGATGGGGATCGTAGGGATAGGAAGGGAGGTCTGAGGCAAGGGCAGCGACTGGCTTTCAGCATCCCCCCCTGCCTTCCCAATGCCGGGTCCCTCGATCAAGCACTGAGTGCCTTTGAACAAGTGGTTCCACCCGTCCCATAGACTCATGGGGGAGGTCGTGGTGTAATGGTATTGTCGCTGGACTAGTAATTCAGAGACCCAAGGTAATGCTCAGGGGACCAGGGTTCAAATGGTGAAATTTGAATTCAATAAAAATCTGGAATTAAAAGTCTAAACTATGAAACCATTGTCGATTGTTGTAAAAACCCATCTGGTTCACTAATGCCCTTTAGGGAAGGAAATCTGCCATCCTTACCTGGTCTGGCCTACATGTGACTCCAGATCCACAGCAATGTGGTTGAATCTTAAAATGCCCTTTGAAATGGCCTGGCAAGCCATTCAGCTGTATCAAACCGCTAAAAAGTCTCAAAAATGAATGAAACTAGATGGCATCGACCCAGGCACCAGAAACGACAATGGCAAACTCAGCCCTGTCAACCTGGCAAAGTTCTCCTAACATCTGGGAGCTTGTGCCAAAATTGGGCAAGCTGTCTCACAGACTAGTCAAGCAACAGCCTGACATAGTCATATTCTTGGACTCAAACCTTACAGATCATGCCCCAGACGTCACCATCACCATCCCTGGGTATGTCCTGCCCCACCGGCAGGACAGACCCAGCAGAGATGGCAGCACAGTGGTATACGGTCAGGAGGGAGTTGCTGTGGGAGTCCTCAATATCAATTCCGGACCCCATTAAGTGTCCTGGCACCAGGTAAAACATGGGCAAGGAAACTTCCCGGTGATTACCACGCACCGCCTGCCCACAGCTGATAAATCAGTACTCCTCCATTTTGAATGCCACTTGGAGGAAGCACTGAGGGTGGCAAGAGTACAGAATGTAATCTGGGAGGGTGACTTCAATGTCCATCACCAAGAGTGGCTCGGTAGCACAACTACTGACTAAGCTGGCTAAGTCCTAAAGGACATAGCTGCTAGACTGGGTCTGCGGCAGGTGGTGAGGGAACCAACATGAGGAAAGAACACACTTGACCTGATCCTGAACCAACCTGCTTGCCACAGATGCATCTGTCCATGACAGAATCAGTAGGAGCGACCACTGCACAGTTCTTGTGGAGACGAAGACCTGCCTTCAGATTTGGAATACCCTCCATCATGTTGTGTGGCACTACCACCGTGCTAATTGGGATAGATTCGAACAGATCCAGCAACTCAAGACTGGGCAACCATGAGGCGCTGTGGGCATCAGCAGCAGCAGAATTGTACTCAACCACAATCTGTAACCTCAACGCCCAGCATATCCCTTACTCTACCATTAACACCAAGCCAGGGGATCAACCCTGGTTCAATGAAGACTGCAGGAGGGCATGCCAAACAGCAGCAGGCATACCTAAAAATGAGGTGTCAATCTGCTGAAGCTACAACACAGGACTACTTGCATGCCAAACAGCATAAGCAGCAAGTAATAGACAGCCAAGCGATTCCACAACCAATGGATTAGATCTTAGCTCTGCAGTCCTGCCGCATCCAGCTGTGAATGGTGGCAGACAATTAAACAACTCACTGGAGGAAGTTCCATAAATATCCCCATCCTCAATGATGGGAAGCCGAGCACGTCAATGTAAAAGATAAAGCTGAAGGATTTGCTACAATCTTCAGTCAGAAATGCCAAGTGGATGATCCATCTCGATCTCCTCCAAAGGTCTCCAACATCACAGATGCCAGTCCTCAGCCAATTTGATTCACTCCACGTAATATCAAGAAATGGCTGAAGAACCTGGATACTGCAAAAGGCTATGGGCACTGGCAATATTTCGGCAATTGTACTGAAGGCTTGTGCTCCAGAACTTGCCGCGCCCTTAGCCAAGCTGCTCCAGTACAACGACAACACTGGCATCTATCCAGCTATGTGGAAAATTGCCCAGCTATGTCCTATACGCAAAAAGGACAATCCAACACGGCTAATTACAGCCCTATCAGTCTACTCTTGATCATCAGTAAAGTGATGGAAGGGGACATCAACAGTGCTATCAAACTGACTTGCTTAGCAATAACCTGCTCACAGACACTCAGTTTGTGTTCTGCCAGGGCCACTCAGCTCCTGACCTCATTCCAGTCTTGGTTCAAATATGGACAAAAGAGCTGAGCTCCAGAGGTGAGGTGAGAGTGACATTTGAACGAGTATTGCATCAATGAGCCCTAGCAAACTTGGAGTCAATGGGAATCAGGAGGAAAACTCTCCGCTGCTTGGAGTCATACTTAGCACAAAGGAAGATGATTGTGGTTGTTGGGTCAGTCATCTCAGCTCCAGGACATCACTGCAGGGGTTCCTCAGGGTAGTGTCCTAGGCCCAACCATCTTCAGCTGCTTCATCAATGACCTTCCTTATGTCATAAGGTCAGAAGTGGGAATGTTCGCTGATGATTGCACAATGTTTAGCACCATTCGCCACTCCTCAGATACTGAAGCAGTTCATGTCCAAATGCAGCAAGAAATGGACAACGTCCAGGCTTGGGCTGTCAAGTGGCAAGTTACATTCACACCACACAAGCAATGGCCATCTCAAACAAGACAGAATCTAACCATTGTCCCTTGACATTCAATGGCATTACCATCGCTGAATCCTCCACTATCAACATCCTGGGGGTTACCATTGACCAGAAACTGAACTGGGTTAGCCACATAAATACTGTGGCTACAAGAGCCAGTCAGAGGCTAGGAATCGTGTGACAAGTAATTCACCTCCTGACTTCCCAAAGCATGTCCACAATCTACAAAGCACAAGTCAGGAGTGTGATGGAATACTCTCCCGTCGCCTGGATGAGTGCAGCTCCCACAACAAGCAAGAAGCTTGACACCATCCAGGTCAAAGCAGCCCACTTGATTGGCACCACATTCACATTCACTCCCTCCACCACCGATGCACAGTGGCAGCAGTGTGTACCATCTACAAGATGCACTGCAGGGACTCACCAAGGCTCCTTTGACAGTACCTTCCAAACCCACAACCATTACCATCCAGAAGGATAAGGGCAGCAGATTCATAGGAACACCACCACCTGGGAGCTCCCCTCCAAGTCACTCACCATCCTGACTTGAAAATATATTGCTGTTCCTTCACTGTTGCTGGGTCAAAATCCTGGAACGCCCTGCCTAACAGCACTGTGGGTGTACCTACACCACATGGACTGCAGCGGTTCAAGGCAGCAGCTCACCACCACATTCTCAAGGCAATTAGGGATGGACAATAAATGCTGGCCTAGGCAGCAAAGCCCACACCCCTTGAATGAATACAAAAAAAAAAGAATTTCTAACTCAGAGAAGGCTGAGGGGTGACCTGATCGAGGTGCACAAGATTATGAGGGGCATGGACAGGGTGGATAGGGAGCAGCTGTTCCCCTTAGTTGAAGGGTCAGTCACGAGGGGACATAAGTTCAAGATGAGGGACAGGAGGTTTAGGGGGGATGTGAGGAAAAACTTTTACCCAGAGGGTGGTGACGGTCTGGAATACGCTGCCTGGGAGGGTGGTGGAGGCGGGTTGCCTCACATCCTTTAAAAAAGTACCTGAATGAGCACTTGGCATGTCATAACATGGAAGGCTATGGGCCAAGTGCTGGTAAATGGGATTAGGTAGGTAGGTCAGGTGTTTCTCATATGTCGGTGCATTCTCAATGGGCCGAAGGGCCTCTTTTGCACTGTGATTCACAGGAGGAAGCCATTCGGGAGAGAGATCATGTGACAGGAATGGAGTTAGACATGGCCGAAGGCAGCTCCCACCATTTCTGTAATTTATCGCTATAAAAATCCTGATATTGGGTTAAGAGGTTCAGCTTTTTGACTTTCAGTGTTTTGGGGCTTATTCTGCCACTCAGCATGCATTTGAAATGACTACAGCCAGAGGCAAACACAATCAGAATGAAACCGGGCCTGGCGCTTTATCGACTGCAGTGTCCGATACTACAGCTGGTAACAACATTGCAATTTCCTGCGCTGAATTTAATTCCGTCAGCACACATGCTGACTAACAGAGCATATTCTGCTGAATTTGCCAGACTCCGTTTGGAACGGAGTTCCTCCGTTGCTACTCTACGAGCTTCTGTCGCCTCCTTCAATCAAAGGCTGTGGGATGTTGAATAATCAGCTATTGACTCTAGCGACGGAATTGCAGCTCTGGAGACCTGCTGCACCCAGCTGGAAGCCTCAAATGCTAAATTGCTGACGAAGATGGATCACCTGGAGGATCGCAGCAGAAGACAAAATTTAAGGATTCCCTCAGTGCCCGAAGGTGTGGAACATGGCAATCCTATAACTTTTACTAAGGCACTTTATTTGGAGGTTTATGGCAAGTAGAGTTTCGATTCACAGCGGTAGTGGATTGAGCCCATTGCTCTTTGGCGTCGCAGCCACAGTATGGCGAGCACCCAAGGCCAATAATACTAAGACTGCATCACTATAGAGTGAAGGAGAAAATTGTGTGTTTGTCTAGAGAAAAGGGTCAACTATACTTTTGTGGAAGCAAGATATTCACCTACCCTGACCTCAGCATGGATGTAGCCCAGTGTCATGGAGAATACAAATCTGTTAAAGCCCAATTTTGTGAAGCCAGACTTAAATATAGCTTTCTCCATGTTCACCTGCACGTAACTTTCAACAGAGTGAATAAGAGTTTCAGCACGCTGCAAGAAGCTTCAGCCTTTTTCAAGGACACAATTGTACCTTCTCTTAAGTCATATTGTGACTTCACCCAGGACAAAAATGGTACTCAATGCTTAATTAGGTAACTATGTGTGATGGTTCTGTTACATGATAAGTTTTGTTGGTTATACCAATCTTTTTGTATCTTATGTCCAAACTGCATTAATCATGGGAAGTTTTACATAAACCCTATGGGTGTTTATTTTTTTACCTTTTACCACACGTGCAATTGAATTCTTTGAGTGTTGAATCTGACTTTATACTCTTCCTGTCTTGTTGAGTACTGTATTACAAAACTGTTGCTTTTGGACCAGATTCGGCACCTTGTTTAGCATATGCTGAGCTTTACAATACTTCTGTTCGGCATATTTGATTGTATATTGCTTTAATGTGGGCTCTCTTTCCAAGACACACTGATAAGATAGGTATGAATGGTACACTAGCTGTGAGGAGTAGCACTCGCCTCATTTGGGGAAGTGAAGTAAGCTTTCCTTCTTCCCCTTCTATTTTTTCTCCCTTCTCTTTTGTCTTTTTCGTGTTCTTTTCCAAATATACATATTACTTTACTTTTGATCAGTTTTTATCATTCTTCAGGTAGATGAGCTCTGGTTCAAAAATATTTAATCCTTTATTTGTAATGGTTAACCAATGAGGATCACATGCTTTGATACGGTTTTATTATCATAATGTCCACTAATATTAAGGCCTCACAGGGTGGTTGTCCAATCCATTTTATCATCTGGAATGTGAAAGGTCTAAATCACCCAGTTAAAATAAATAAAGTTCTCTCTCATTTACAGTATTTGAAAATGGGTATTGCCTTCCTGCAGGAAACTCACTTATGTACATCTGACCATTTGAGTGCGGAAGGGTTGGGCTGGGCCGATTTTTCATTTAATTTTCACAGTAAAGCGAGAGGTGCAGCAATTCTAATCCATAAAGGCACTCCCTTTGTTCACTCTCAGGATATTGCTGACCCCAATGGCCTCGATGTTATAGTACAAGGCAAACTTTTTAAACAGTTCATTGATCCTAGCTAATGTATATGCACCCAACTGGGATGATCACTGTTTCATTTTTATTTATTTATTTCATTTCAAACTTATTTTCCAGACCTGGTTTAGACTCATCTCACTTAATTCTTGGAGGAGACTTTAACTGTGTTCTTAACCCAAATTTAGATTGCTCATCTACAAAATCTGTTCCAATATCAAAATCAGCCTCAGCCATCAGGTCGTTTCTGGATACTCTCGGATTGGTAGACTCATGGCGTTTTCTATACTCATCAGCATTCTGTTCACCACACCTACTTGCGTATTAACTATTTTTTCCTTGACAAGAGGCTGCTTCCATTTATTCAATCTTGCGCATACAATAGTTTTGTGATCTCATTTTATGCCCCCTTAGTTTTAGCAATACGATTCCATGTTTCTCGTCTTGATTCTCTTCTTCTGGCAGGCCCGGATTTTACTAAATTCATTTCCTAGCAAATTGATACTGTAATAGAACTTAATACTTCTACACATATTTCCTTTGTTAATGTTTGAGAGAGTATGAAGGCTTATCTATGTGGACAAATAATTTCACATACTGCTCAACTTAACAAACGTAATACCTCAAAAATTGTCCCAATTAATTGACCAAATTCTCTTAGTGGGCCAGCAGTATGCTACTGCACCTACCCTAGTCTTATACAAACAGCGTCTGGCTCTACAGACTGAATTTGATCTTCTTTCTACTAAGCAAACAGAAAGGCTTAGAATGTACCACGTGATCTAAGTCTATGAGCATGTGAAAAAACCGGTAGAACTCCTGGCTCACCAGTTTCACTTGTCTGCTTCCTCTCAATTTATTATTGAAATCACTACTCCAACAGGGTCAACCACCACCGATCATCAGGAGATCAATGATCAATTCAAACTTTTTAATTCCATGCTTTATACCTCAGACTCCTTTTCAGATCCTGGTTTATTTCACAATTTTTTGATATTATTGACATCCCATCTCTAACGTCTGACTCTATGAATGCATTAGAAGTACCCCTTTCCCAAGATGAAATACTAAAGGCAATTAAATCCATGTAAAGTAATAAGGCACCAGCAGGGCCTGATGGATTTCCAATAGAATTTTATAAAAAAATTCTCATCACACTTTCTCCATTTTTATTGCCTCTGTTTTTGGAATGCTTTTTCTCTAATACGCTCCCTCCTACGCTGCGCAAGGCATCTTTGTCTATTCTTTTAAAGAGGGATAAGGATCCTCTGCATTGCAGTTCATACCAGCCTATTTCCCTTTTAAATGCGGATCTCAAGATACTAGCTAAAGCCTTAGCTAAAGTCTAGAACCTGTCCTTCCATCTATTAGCTCTCCTGACCAGGCAGGTTTTATAAAGGGCAGGCAATCCTTCTCTAATTTAAGGCGCCTTTTCAATATTACTTATATGCATTCAGCTATTCCTCTCCCTGAGGCTCTTATAACTAGGGATGCAGAAAAGGCTTTTGTTAAAGAGGAATGGGACTACCTTTTCAACACAAAAAATTTGGATTTGGACCCATTTTTATAAAATGAATAAAAACTATTGCAGTCCTCACCAGTTATTCAGTATGAATAAATAATATCCACTCTAAACTCTTTGACCTCCATCGAGGTACCAGACAGGGCTGACCCCCTTCCAGCCTACTTTTCGCTATTGCTATTGAGCCCCTGGCAATTTCATTGAGGACCTGTGGAGATATACAGGGTGTTATACGGGGTGGAGTTGAGCAGAAACTCTCCCTGTATGCTGATGACCTGCTTCTTTACATCTCTGATCCAGCCTCATCTCTCTGACATATTTTCTCTATTCTTGATTGATTTGGTCATATTTCAGGTTTTAAAATTAATTTGCAAAAGAGTGAAATTTTTCCTATTTAACTCTATTGCAAAGGGTTACCTTCTTTCTTCCCTTCCCTTCAAAGTCTCATTAAACAGTTTTAAATATTTAGGAATTTTAATTACTTGATCCCTTGGAGACCTTTTTAAGCTCAACTTTGACCCTTTGTTGGAACGTACGAAGCAAGACTTAGCACGTTGGTCTAGCTTACCCCTTTTAGTTAGCTGCATAAATTCTGTAAAGATGAATATTTTGCCAAAATTTCTATACTTATTTCAGTGTATTCCATTGTTTATCCCCAAGTGTTTTTTGTTCCAATAGACCAATTAATTTCTTCCTTTATTTGGAATAAGAAAACACCCAGAATTCAGAAGTTTTAGGTGGTTTGGCACTGACAAATTTTCAGTTTTATTATTGCTCTGCTAATATCTGTAATATTTCTTTTTGGCTTCATTCAGACTCGGCTAGTTTAGTGAAGGTGCAATTAGAGACAGCCTCTTGTCAATCCTCATCTCTGCCTGCTCTGTTATGCTCCTCCATTCCTTCCTCAACCAGTCACTTTTCTTCAAACCCTATTGTTAGACAATCACTTAAGATTTGGACCCAGTTCAGAACACACTTTGGGCTACAATTGCTCTTTTTATGCAGTCCTATTGATGCAAATCATTTATTTCCGCCTTCATGGGCAGAATTTTGCCCTTGGCGTGTGGGCTCGGCAGGGAGCCGACCGCCGCCCATGAACGGGCCCTGAAGGCAATTTCATTGTGGTGGGCCAGTTAAAGTGAAACGCCAGCAGCAGCCTGTGTGGGCAGGGGGAGGAATGCGAGACGGGCAAGTGTCTGTAGATTTCTGAAGTTTGCAGGACAGGTTGATAAGGTGGTTAAGATGGCATGTGGAATTCTTCCACTCATTACCCGAGGCATAAGAACAGGGAGGTTATGTTGGAACTATATAAAGCATTAGTTAGGCCACAGCTTGAGTACTGAGTGAAGTTCTGGTCACCTCATTACAGAAAGGATGTAATTGCATTAGGGAGGGTACAGAGGAAATTTATGAGGATGGTGCCAGGTCTGGAAAATTGCAGCTCTGAGGAAAGATTGGGTAGGCTGGGATTGTTCTCCTTGGAACAGAGGGGGTTGAGGGGAGATTTGATTGATATGTACAAAATTGTGAGGGGCCTGGATAGAGTGGATGGGAAAGACCTGTTTACTTTAGCAGAGAGGTCAGTGACTAGGGGGCATAGATTTAAAGTGATTGGTAGAAAGATTAGAGGGGAGATGAGGAAAAGCTTTTTCAACCAGAGGGTTGTGGGGGTCTGGAACTCACTACCTGAAAGGGTAGCAGGGGCAAAAACCTTCAACGCATTTAAAAGCGTTGAGGATATGCACCTCAAGTGCCATAACTTGCAGGGCTATGGACCAAATGCTGGAAAGTGGGATTAGGCTGTATGGCTTATTTTTTGGCCAGTGCAGACACGATGGACCAGGTGGCCTCCTTCTGTGTCATAAACTTTCTATGATTCTATTAGCTGATGGCACAAGGACCAGGGCATTTAGATTTAAGATTTTGGGCAAGAGATACAGTGAGAATATGAGGAAGAGCCTTTTTACATTGCAAGTGGTACTGATCTGGAACTAAATTGGATGGGCACTTGAAGGAAATATAAACTGCGCTGGAGTGCTACTTTGGGCTGCATCAGAGTGCTTAAGTTGGAATGTGGTGAGTGATAGAGTTTGGTGGAGGTGATTCTTTTTTTCCCTACCTTTCCTCAGAAAGAAGAATGGCGGCCTTGGTAAGTAGGACCTGGTATTTATACTGAACTTAATATTCTTTAAACTAGAGGAAGTAAAAGTGAAGAGAGTAATTTAAGAGTAAGTCATGGCAGGGCAGCTCAGCCACGTGGAATGCTCCTCCTGTACTATGTGGGAAGTCTGGGACTTGGTGGTTATTAATAGCCTTGGGCCTTCAGTTTGTTTCTCAATGCCAGAAAATCAAAGGGATTAACCTAGTGATATAATAAATAAAAGGATGCAAGGAAAATAATTTCTATTCAACACGGCTGACATGTACTATGCATATGCATCACATCAGCTACCTCAGTCATATTCATCTTAATTCTATGCTTCTTTGAATGTCTTCCTCTCTCAAAACCCCAGCTGACTGGACCAATCACAGTGGAGTGGAACTCATTAGGTTAACAGGTTGGAATACATGAAGGCTAATGGATTGGACAGATTTTTCCTAAATCATGAAATGGAATATGTCTGACTACCTTAACAACGTCATAATCTACCAGAAAAATGTTACCCAATTGTCTGATGATTTGGGGATTTGCCTTACAACTGATGGTTATAAAAACACGTACTGACTGCAATGATCAAATCCTCCACTGGACACAATAGTGTGTTGTGGGTGCTGGGAATGACAAATGTTGATATGAGAGTAGCAGGGCTGGATTGAACAGTCAATGCCATTAGATAAGCAAAGATAAAATATTCTGGCAGTTTCCATGTTAACTTTAGGAGATCAGGAACTATTTACAAAAATATTTCCATAGGAGATTGAAATGGGTGGGACAGAGCCCATGACAGGATTCGGAAATGGGCTTGATCATGTACATTAATTTTTATGCATATATATCAAATTGATTATCTATTTTCCTCTTCCTCATTGGTTACATTTAAGTTCCTGAAATATTCTCTGTTCAAATTAGCTCTTGGTTCTTTTATTTCTTTATTAGTCACCTATCACATCAGGCTGTAACTTCCAAGCTCCCCAGCGTCGTATTCGGGAGGCTACCCCAAAGATGTGCTGGGGAATCCCCTTTGAAAGTTCCCAGATAAGCTTTGCATGGTAATTGCCCAGAATTGCAAACTTCCCCCACCCTCAAGAGACTAAACTTTGCCGTGGTGGAGAGGCTTGCACGTCCCAATGAACCCGAGAGCGATGC
Source organism: Cetorhinus maximus (assembly GCF_964194155.1). Taxonomy (NCBI): domain Eukaryota; kingdom Metazoa; phylum Chordata; class Chondrichthyes; order Lamniformes; family Cetorhinidae; genus Cetorhinus; species Cetorhinus maximus. Next base: position 140,239,746 of record NC_135882.1, on the reverse strand, counting down.
CGTCCAGAGCCCACGCTCCTGGTAGGGTCTCCCATGGTGGTAAGGTCGAGGGGGAGGTTCTAGACCAATCCAAGTAGTCCTCAACAGCAGAGCAGGCGGAAGAAGGCTGCAACGGGGATGTGGCCCCGGTCGTCATGGTCCATCATCACTGAATCCGGAACCGCCAAGACCATGTGGAACTTGGCTGTGCATCGGAGTCCCCACGTTAAACTATGCCACGCAAAGACCTCCGTTAAGCGGAAAGCCCTATGGCAATAGAGGATTGGCGACAGGGGCAGGGCTGTGATACCTGGAAGCCCCGAGCCAAGATTCCACCACACATAGGCAGTCGTTGGGCATCTATGATGGGACAGGGGTGCATTTTGGCAGCTGCATCTGTGACTGAGCAGTCCTCCTCAGGATACCCTCTGCTCACCGCGATTGGGGAGGGGGCTAGAAATGATGCCCCAAAAACAGGCTGTCCCATTTCTCCTGCCTAGGGAACTGTACCCAGCAGGATCACCATCTCTGCAGTTGAAACAAGAAAAAAATATACTTGAGGTATAAGGATACGCCCAAGGTCACCCTAAAGCGCGGAGGCATTAACACCACTGACAGAGAGGAGAATGCTGCCGGTCGCTCAGCATGGCACCACCTGGTCCATCAAGGTGCAAACCACTTCGAGGCTCAGCGACTCGACAGTGAGGCGACGGCAGATGAAGTAGAAGGAAGGCAAATAAGGCTGCAATTTCCACTCCCATGCGCAACAACATGCCCTCACTGCAGAAAAACATGTGGATCCAGAATTGGACACAGTCATCTGAAGTCTCACCAAGCCTGACAGACATCATCCTCGATTCTGAGGGACTGCTGACGAAAACAACACCCGGCATGAGCTCCCCAACCCACAGGACTCCCCAACCATAATGGGGACTCTTCCATCAGACCGTCCCGCCCCACCCACTACCACCAGGCCCGACTCTCTGCCCCTACCACCGCCAAGCCTAACTCTCACCCCCACCCACCAGCCGAGAACCGACCCAATCTCTCACACCCAACCCACTTCCCAAGGCCTGACCTGACGTCTCATAGCCACCCAGCTCCAAAGGCCCGGCCCGACCTCCAATACCTCCACCACCCCAAGGCCCGAGCCAACCTTCAACACCGCCATCTGATCTCTGACCCCCCCCACCCCCAACACCCTTCAGCACAGCTTCTGACCGATGCCACTACCCCCGCCCACCCAGACACCCCTAGCCTCCAATCGATAACCCCCCACACCCCAAACCCTTCTCAATTGATCCCCACCCCGACCCGCCCTATTTCCCAGCCTCCGACCCACCACACCCCTTCCCCAACTGCCAGCCTCCGACTGACCTCACCCCCACCCCTCACAACTGACCTCAGGCCAACCCCCCACTAATTCCAACCGACCTCCGGCCAACCCACGCACACCCCAATTCCAGCTGACCTCCAGCCAACTCACACCAACAACGCCTCCCCAACCAATCTCTGACTGCCCGCCAAACCCTATTCAACTTACTTTAGTAGACACTTACCTTCACCCTGGTCTATCAAGGAACTTTAAACTTCAATGGACCTTTAACTTCCCTGATTTATGGCAGATAGTGCTTTGACTCACCTGCACTTTGATGCTAGGCCCTGGGGATGCACTGCACTGCCTGGATCTTTCTTGCCTGGCTTGAGTCGGAAGGTTAGGCAAGATACGATCGAAAAAAATTAAGCTAAGAAATTGGGAACGGAGTGGCAATCCAATACTGATTGCGACTCTGAGGAAGTTCAGGCCCATTGTATAAAGTCTTTCCTCCCAGCTAGATTTGTTTATAGTATGATACAGATTTCATTGTGCGCAAATTGAAATTTCAAAGAGAATCAACAAAAACGATATGACAGCTTGTATTTATATAGCACCTTTAACATATTAAAACATCAAGACACTGCACAGGAACGTTATCAAACAAAATTTGCAACTGAGCCACGTAAGATGATATTAGGACAGATGATCAAAAAGCTTGGTTAATGAGGTAGGTTTTAAGGAGTGAATTAAAAAGAAGAGAGGTAGATAGAGAGTCAGGAAGGTTTAGGAAGGGGATTTCATAGCTTAGGGCCTTGGCAGGTACAGGCACCAACGGTGGATTGATCAAAATTAGGGGTGCTCAAGAGGTTAGAAATGGAGAAGCGTAGACATTTCTGAAGGTTGTAGAACTAGAGGAGATTATAGAGAGGGGATGAGATAAGGCCATGGTGAGATTTGAAAACAAGGATGAGAATTTTAAAGCAAGCTATGGTGAAGTGATCAAATCTCATCAGGTGCACGTTCAACTGGGAAGTCATGAATAAGGGAAGTTAAATAAAGTTGTGGAGTTACTGGAGAAGGCTACTGAAGTAGACAGTGCAAATGGGTTTAAGAGTCAATTAGACCAGTCTTTGGAAAGAGAATGGATTCATGGTTATGATGAGAAGCAGGTAGATGGGATTAGATCAATGAAAAAGGTATGGGCTTGTTGGTCAATAAAATTTCCCTATCCTTAAAACGCTTAGTTGAATAACGTGAAACATCATAGGTTTTCACTGACCACTTAAGTGGGACATAATACATCAAAAATAAAAGCAGAATTCTATTAGTGACAGATGAACAGTATACTTACCAATCTGTGAAAAATATCTGTGACTTTCACCTTGGAGAAGTTTGGAGTTTTAATTTCTGGTTTCTGCTGTGTTTTTGCTGCAAAGGAAGGTGAATGCTTATTGAATGCACAGTAGAGTGAAACAGCTTCTTCCCTCTCTTGTCTTCAAGAAAATGACTAAGTGAGTCATCATCATGGGAATCCATGATGCTGTCCTTTTGCCTCTGAGACCCAGTTTCAATTCAGTAAACTAACGGGAAACCTCCTCTGCTGATTGGTTATACACAATCTACACAAAATCAGTTTGGTCATGTTCAATCTAGAATCCTTTCCACAAAAGGCTGTGAATACTGGGTGAATTAAAATTTTCACTATTGAGATTGCCAGATTTTTATTATGCAAGGGTATCAAGGGATATAGATTAAAAGCAGATAAATGCAGTTAGATGCAATCAGTAGTGATCTAATTGAATATTGAAACCATCTCAAGGGGCAGAATAGCCTACTCCTATTTCTAAGCAGTATCATGGTCACGCTGCCAAAGCTACCATTAACTTAGTCCTAAATTAACTACTGGAACGGAAGTGTGAGAGAAATGGAAAGGGGGTGGGGTTGTGTGGCGGAAGAGGGTGGAAATCACACTGATGCAGTAACGGGCGTTTCTCTGGAGCTGAAATACATACTTTGGCCAGAGTAGCTTTATGCAGTATTTGATATTTGCCCTAACACTAATGAGTTAAAAGGCATACTGATGCATAAAATTGCTTTTACATTAGACAAATCATAATATTGCTATGTGGCACTGACAGAATGGTACTCAAATGGAAAACACAAAGTAACACAAATATTTTTGTTCCTTTTGTTTTATTTATTCTCAAGATGTGGGTTGATACTGGCACAGTTACATTCATTGTTCTTCAGCTGCACTGAGTGGCTTGCTAGGCCACATCAGAGGATATTAACAGTCAACCATATTGTGTTGGGCTGAAATCATGTAAAGGCCAGACTGGTGTGGCAGCTTCCCTTCCCTAGAGGGCAATAATCAACCAGTTGGGATTCTATGAATCTGTCTGCTTAAATGATCATTTTTTCTGATATGAACCCATAAATTACACTTTAACTGAATTCCATTTCAACTCACCGAAGTGAAATGTGAACTCTGAATTGTACCATAAACACAATACTGTGGAATCCTAATACTTAAGAAGGCCCATTTGGCAGAAGCCAACCGCTCCTAGAACTTATGAAGTTAAGCTCTAGAGCTGTCAGATTCAGAGATCATTCCCTTTGTGTGTTCTGCACAGCTTGACAGTCTAATATTGCAGATCATCAATATAAAAAGTGCTATAACTTACGATGAATTTCTGGAGCTTCAACAGTATCAAAAAAGTCATCCTCATGATCGATTTCAGAGTACTTCTTCAGTGATCGTTTGTGGACAATAGCTAGCACCTCCTGCAGGATATCCATCTTCCTCAGAATCCGACACAGACTGTGAATCCTCATTGCTTCCTCATGCTTAATTATTGCTTTCTTCAAATGAGCCTTCCCTACGAAAAATAAAATTGGGGGTGAGGATGAGAGAGATAGTCAGAAGGATATTTGTTGCAGTGATTACTTACATCAAACTGCAATTCTACAGGAGATTGGTGATACATTAGGTTCATTATGGTCTTTTCACTTCAATGCATCCAAGTTTTGAGCTCAATCTTGACTGATAGAACAGACTTTCATTCCATTTCAAACTTTAGGGATCAGAAATGCTGAAATTAGCTTTGGGAAGCTTTGACACTTATCTGGTGCAAATTTTGCAAACTTATTCAGTGAGGCTAGAAGTAGGGTTGGTGTGGAAACTGAAAAAAAAAATTACACTATGAATAAGAAAATAGGTTCATGCCACAGTCCTAACCACACTGAACTCCCAATTTCAGCCATACCACCTTGGGGAGACAAAGGCAAGCATGAAATCAATGACACAATTAACCCTGAGTCATTCTTAAGGGCTTTCTACCAACTGGTTCCAGAGGGGTGTTGTACTGTAAGAGAATGGAAGATAATATGCTATTGATGAAGCAGGTATTAAATCAGTTTTCAAATTCCGTAGTGCCAAGCAAAACATCATTTTCCTGATGAAGTTATTATTCATCAGCTAATGAAAATAAACACAGAAAGGCAGAAATGTGAAATAAGAATCTTCAAACAAAAGTTTTGCTTTCCCTATTTGCATAGTCAGGCAGCAATACGTCACTCAGTCAGTTGGACACAGTACAATAAGGAAATCTAAAACAAAATTAGAAAACAACTGATATACATAGCAAGCCAGTCAGCATCTATTTTTAATGCATTAGCATGTTACGTATACTCATTGAAACACTTGGTGGCCAGATTAAATTATATCTTTGCGATTAAATTGGCAGCAAACAAGAAATACATGCCTTCAGATTCAGGACTGGTTAAAGGCAGCATGCAGCAGGCAAGGTGGTCTTCCTAGTTGATTTGGGGTGAACAGGAGTTACTTTTCTTGTTTGGGGAACTTCGTTGGACCAGAGGAGAGAAGGTTGAGCTGTTGCATTGAGCTTGGGTGGTAGTTGTCCAGGGAAGTCAGGGCATGGCTGTCTGTCTGAGGAAGGGAGGGAGGTGCGTAGGTCAGTTCATGGCATCCTTAAGAAAGGTCATGGGGGACAGAGGGGGGGAGCTGGATGACAGAGGGAACATCAATTTCTACCGCAAGCTCAAGAATTATATAGGGCAGGTCAAGGGTGATAGAGGGTCAAGGATGACGGTTGGCAGGCTGAGGTTGACGGATGTGGAGGGGGGGGGGTGGGGGGGCAGCTCAATGGTGACAGGGGCAGCTCTAGGTTGATAGACAGTTGATCAAGGTTGATGGCAGGTGGCTTGAGGGTCACAAGAAGATAGGGCTAGGCTAATGGTGGGAGGGCTAAGAGTAATGGAGGGAAGGTCAAAGGTGACTGACAGAAGGTACAGATAGCTTGCAGTTCCAGGCATCCAAGTGTGGCAGGAATGGAGAGCAGTTAAAGTTTAAAATCCTCCTCTCAGACAGGCAGAATGATGCTGCTGCCTTGCAGGAATGGATGCCTGTCCAGGTGGTGCTTAAATATGGCACCCGGACCTTCAACCACCGTGAGGTAACAGCGGGGTCGGCGACTACTTGCCCACCCCTGCTGTGCAATTGGTCATGCTCCTCAACTATACATAGCTAATTTACTGGCCTGCCACATGATTGTGCATGACCAGCCTCTGAGCGGAAGTCAACTCACTTCCGATCCTGCCACTGGGACACCCGCCGCTCCAACAAGATTCCACCCTTTCGTCAATTTTTTGTTTTTATTTTGATAGTACTGTAATTCTGTTTTGATACACCAGATGGCACTGAATACTGCAAATGCTGGAAATACTAGATGGTATTTAAGATTGTAAACTGGAAATTAGCACATTGTTCCAACGCATTTTTGATAGCATTCTACCTCAAGAAATTAAAAAGGCCTCCCTGCAAGAACCGTTCTGACATTAAGTGGAACAAGGGTTTTTTTCCCCCAAATTATACTATCTCATCGCTATACACAAACATGAAATAATCTCCTTTATTTTACACTTGCAAGTTTAGGAACTATGCAAAACTGTCAATCTTCCTTTAAATATAAATAAGTATTTCATTTACTCTGTCACTTCAAAAAAATAAACTAAACTTATTTTTGCTCTCCCCATCCAAATGGTTTCACGCCGCTCTGTTTCTGAAGAGCCTAACATGCAGTAGTGCTCCACAGGTGCTTGCAGTACCCAAAGTAGCTATTCTTTGGGCTGGAGAGCAGGTCAGTGGGGTGTTTGATTATAGAGAAAATTAACTGAGCTCAATACTGTTTTCAATCAATGTATGCATGTACATATGTACCATTAATGTACCATGATCATCGGTAACAACTACAAACAGGATCAAAGGTTTACTTTGCTCTCCTCTAGCCCAGATCATACAGTACTGTCTCCACTTCCTTGCCAACTGAGCACAGACCATGGAGCAAGAGTAGGAGGAGATAGTGACGTAATGGTAATGTCACTGGCCTAGTGATCCAGAGGCCCGGGCTAATGCCCCAGGACATGGGTTCAAATCCCACTGTGGCAGCTGGTGGAATTTAAATTCACTTAATAAATCTGGAATTTAAAGCTCGTTTCAGTAATGGTGACCGTGAAACCATCATCCATCTGGTTTGCTAATGTCCTTTAGGGAAGGAAACTGCCACCCTTATCCAGTCTGGTCTACATGTGACTCCAGATCCACAGCAATATGGTTGACTTGTGACTGCCCTCTAAAACTGCCTAGCAAGCCATTTAGTTCAAGGGCAATTAGGGTGAGCAACAAATGCTGGCCTTGTCAGTGATGCCTAGATTCCGTGAAAGAATAAAGAAAAACAAGATTAAATACCTCCAGGTCTCTAACCTTGGTTCCAGTAGAGGCTGAACATATAACAAAAAACCCAAAGACCATATAAAGAACAATGTCTGGTTCCACCCCTACCTCAGTCCACTGTTGCTGAAACACTCATCCATACTTTAATCACATCCAGGCTTGAACATTCTCATATATACAAGCCGGCCCCCCATCTATTCTCTAAACTTATGCTTATCCAAAACACTGCCTTTGTCACCTATATCCCATTACCAATGACCGAAATTAACTTCCTAACGCCTCTAATTTAAAATTTGCATCTTCGCGATGAAATCTCTTTACCCCTGCCCTCCAAACTGTGACTTCCTTCATCTTTGCGACCACCCTCCTCTTTCCTCCCGCACACTTCATCCAACTCTAGCCTTCATACCCCCACTTTTGTTCAGTTTATCTCCCTACCTCTCAATCTCCTCCTTTTCAGCCTTTCCATTAAATCCATAACTTTAAACAGGCTTTTGCCCATTCCTCTCAACATGTATTTCTTTTGGCTCAACGTACATTTCTTTCTAAGCCTCTGAAGCATTGGGTGATGCTTTTCTACATTAATGCAGTGTAGAAGTTGTAATCTGAGCAGGAATACTCCACTGCACAGCTAAAGAAATACTCATGTAGATGAGGTATTAAATCGAAATCCCATCGCTCAGTTTCAGTGATTCACAAAGATTCTAAAGGCCTCGTGGCAATATCTGAAAACCTGTCCTATTGTCCTGGCCAACATACATACCCTATCATACCACCAAAAATAGGGCATTCATCTCACTGCTACGTGTGGGATGCTGCTAGTGCAGAATGTCAAGTCATGTTTACATACAAAACACAGTCACTGCACGTCAAAAAGTAATTCATTGTGTTTAAACTGATGAGTCATTTTGACATGATAGATTGTTTGTAAACATGTGGAATTATTAGTACTTATTACTTCAGCAGAGAGCTGGGCAATTATGCCTCATTTTGAATAGACTCAGCTTTCCAAAGTTCACAGCTTTATTAAATTAAGTTAGAATAAACATAACATTTCAGAGATATGAATGTGGGAGGATTAACTTATGACAACAAAATAGGGAAATATTTGTCTTGCAAAATCATTGCATACCTAATTTACGTCGCTCTTCTTTATCTTTCAGTACTGTGATTAACGAGGGACCCTCCGGTATTGTCACATGTAGTTGCTGAAGGGCCTTTACTTGTTCACTTTCTTCATCGTCAGGACCCACTGAAAAAAATATGCAAAGTGATTCACATTAATATGCCCTTTTATCCCTCAAATTCTCCCTGAAGCATGTACTTTCCAGAGGTTTCCCTAGTTATCCAGCACTTACATATCTGTTTATTAACTGTCCACTTATGTGAAACTAAGTGGCATTCGATCTCAGTATTTTGTTTGAGATTTCGCCAAGCTTTCAGACCCCACATTCAGCCCATCACCAAGACTACCTTTCTCCACCTCTGGAACATTACCCGCTACCTACCTTACCATTCCTCAAATAATCACACTCCCTTCATTCCTCTAATGCAGTTCTTGCCAGTCTTTTATCCTGTTTGCACTATCACAAGCTTCAACTAATCCAGAAGCTTTCTGTTGAAGTCCTCTCCTGCATAAAGCTGCACACCATCATTGCATCCTTCTTCACCATGCTCAACAGTCATGTTTCCCAGTGAATTGATTTCAAGACCTTGTGCTTGTTAATGCCTTAACAAAACTTCAGCTAATTTATTTTGGTTTCTCCAGCCCTTGCACCCCAGAGCACATCTGCTATTCCAAGGATTCTGAATTACAGATTTGCCAAACTGCAGCAGAGGTCAATCTTCCATAAGAGCATAAGAAATAGGAGGAGTAGGCCCTTCAGCCCTTCAAGTCTATTCCACCAGTCAGTGCAATCTTGGATGATCTACCTCAATTCCACCTTTCTAGACTATCCAACTATCCCTTAATTCCCTCAGTGTTCAAAAATCTTTCAATTTGTTTTGAATAGGCTCAGTAACTCCACAACACTCAGATAGAAAATTCCAAAGATCCTCAACCCCGTGAGTGAAGAAATTTCTCATCTCAGTGCTAAATGACTGTTTCAACCATTATATCTTTGTCTCTAGAATTCCTTTGCTATCATGTTCTCCCCTGCTTTAAAAGGACTCTAAAACCTCACTAATTCAGCATGCCTTCAATCTCTCCCATTATGTTCCTGCACTTCCTACCTTTTTGATTTGTAAATTAACCAAAGATATTATTTTATCTGAGGAATGCTACATAAATGTAAACTTCTGTTGCTAATTACTTGTTCCCAGATCCCTAAAAACACCTGTCTAAAATTAGCTGCCTGGTGGAGCTCAAAAGGGACTCGTGTGACCAGTATTTCCACTGTACTTCTTTTGGGGGAAGGCTACACACATGACTCAACAAAAATACATTGTTATGTTTGTTTGAATAAGCTGTTAAGAGATGCTTTTGAGAGAGCTACAATTTTCTCTCCATCCTTTTAGTCTTTTTTCTTTCATGGAATGAAAGGATAACGTGGGCATCAATGGCAAGGCAAGCATTTGTTGCCCATCCCTAAATGCCCTTGGACTGAGTGGCTTGCTAGGCCACTGTAGAGGGCAGTTAAGAGTCAACCACATTACTGTGGGTCTGGAGTGACAGATCTTCCTTCCCTAATGGACATTAGTGAACCAGATGGGTTCGATTGGTTGATTGATGAGGCACACATATATGAAGTATTGTAGTTTCTGGAGGAGGATCAGAAGGTTGGAAATTTAGGTCATATATCTTTAGCGCACTGTATCTTCAAAAGCAATGATGTCTCCTAGGTTATTGAAAAATATTATAGTTGCAATAAAATTATATTTAAAAAAACCAAAAGGTTGACAAGTTTTGCATGTTTGACTGTTTTCCTTGTCTGGATGAATAACCTAAGAGATGCTAAAATTTTAATCAAAATTTGTGGCTGAGATTTGAGTAAGCTATTCGATCCAGGGGGAGCATCGATAGTTTAAATGAAATGCAGAAATCTATGCTTTGTGCAGGGTGTAACAGCTGCAGGATGGTTTCTTCCATTACAGGCATTGATCCGTAACACTTAAACCTATGGAATGCTTAGCAACAAGCATAAGTCATAAAATGAATTGAAACCAATAAACAGACATGTCTAAAAGTTCTGCTTTGTTTTGATATCAAGTTAGAGCTTTGCAGAATTTTTATATACACAGAAACCTGGAGATATCATGTCTGAGAACACAAAGATAAGGAACTGATATGTTTTAAAAAATGCTCACTGAGTTGATCTAAATGGTCTCAGGGGTTTTGAAAGCTGCGGAGTGAGAGAGACACACACACACAAACTGACATTGATTGACAATATCTCCTTTTGAAAGGCAGAGAAACTAGGAGGCATGTTTAAGTTTATATGCTTTGTAAAATTAACTGTCTAATTCTCCAAGCAACAGTTTGTAAGAAGTCAGTAACTTAAAAGGCTTGGATTGTTTAATTGTACTACAGTCATAAAACGTGTTCGTGTGCGAGACCAGGTAAGGAAGCTGATGTAACTGATAAAGATCTTGAAAGCAAATGCAACAGCCAGAAGAATGGAGAATTACTAAAAGAGTTTAAACATATACGAATTGTCAAACGAGTCTCTAATATTGTGGTTTGAACAAAGAATTAAACACTTCATTAGATAATTCCAGCTTAAGGTGGATGATGATAGGACAGTATGATCTTGTCAATGAAACATTTTGCTCAGTTTGGGAAAAGGTATAAAAGTCACTGCAAAAGATGATTCGAAGCTTAAGCCAGGTCAGCATGCTTAGCTTCTAGAAGTACAGTTAGCAGGAGGTTAACTACTTGCTGAGTGATCGTCATGTAATGATGTCTTGAAACATATTTGTTTTGTAACGTATTTATATTGCTAACGGGTGTATAGTTCAAATCTAGTAAAGACATTAGTGTTCAATTAAGCTTTTATTGATGGCTCATTATTTTTCATAATTCTCATGCCTGAGCAGTAGAGTAACACATCAAGGTAGAAAGGTTATGTCTTACAATAATGAGTAGATAACCTGCCCCTTCTTACTCATGCTTCAGATACCTCCTGAGCTTGTAGTAAGTTGCAGATGTCCTCTGTCTCTTACCCTATTCCAATGCTGCTGTATCTGCACCAAGTAGGTGTGCAGTATGGATAAATACTATATATTAGGAATTGTACATTTATGTACATTTCCTTCCGAATTTTAGAATAGCCCTGCCTTTGTAAACTTGAAACTAGAGCACTCCCAAGTACAGGTGCCACACACACAGTTTATTTTATAAATGTGAACAAAGGAATTTAAAATTCCAATTATCCCCATGCCCTTTAATCTAATCTCACCTGATAACTTTATTCAACTTTGTATCCCTGTGTTCAATGCCAATGGAGATTGACTAGTGTTAAAATATTTCTCTTTAATCTCATTAAACATTATATTTACACATCAATCATAAATCTGCTACCAAATTTTGTCACGATACTTACTTATATGGTCACACAGTGCAACCGCTGCAAAATAGTGAGAAACTGCTTTGAAATACTCGGATTTGACCTGAACCAGGGTAGTCCAAGAGAATGGAACGTAGTTTTTCACTGGGGGTTGCGTCATTGTCTGATAGACCAAGGAGTACACATCTGCCACCTACACAGCAATAAAATAATGATTCAGGACAGCAAAATAAAGCCTATGTTACTGGAATTACAGTGATTGTACGCTGCCTTTATAAAGTGATAAAGTGGTCCCTGCCTGTAGATCTCTCCAAAATGTGCATCCTATGAGAAATTGTAATGCCAGTCAAGATGTTAAGCAAAGACTAAGAATAGGCAAATCTTCTCCATCTGCTCTCAACTGTCCTCAAATGTCTTCTGGTAACATGTCACAAAGTAATATTAACCATGTTCACTCAACTCAGTCATGGTACTACAAATAGCTTCAGTAACCTTGTGTGAAGGAGAAGAACAGAATTTTTTTAAAAAAGCAGGCAAGGTTTTTGTCCTTGATTATTATGCTACTGAAAACCACACGTGTGTAAAGAACAAGATCAGATCTGAAAGTAATTTCCTCTGCTTTCAAGTAGCCTTTCTAAACTCAGAGGTCTTCCATTTTTTGGGGGGGAGAAGGGGGTGGCTGCTGCTAATCATGAGACACCTGCATATTGGGAGTAGGAACACAAGCGTAGCAAAAAAAAGAAATCTAAAAAAGTTAATGATTTCATGTACACACTAGACAAATCACGAATTAAATACATTTTTTAAAAAAGAGAACCCCAATCTTACTGACACAATTTGAAAGGAATACTTTTGGAGTCCCATCCTTGGATCAAGTACATATTTACTGTTTATAGTGGTGAATTTGTGTTAACACGATGTGTCCACTATACATGGTAAGATCAAAAAATGAAGTAATTAACATAATTTTACAAAATATTAAGTATCCACCTAGCAACCGCTTCCTTCAATTATCAGTTGCATGGAGAATCTCATTTAGGAAGGAAACCTTTTATCATGATTGAATCGATGCGAAAACCAATTTAAATTAGTAGAGGCCTTTGAAAAAGTACAGTACAAAAAAAGTACAAATTACTTATTGAACTGCCCAAAAAGGCAGTGTGTTAATAGGTTATTATTGGTGCCTTTGTAAAGATAATGGCAAATGGTTAGCACCAATTTCCCAACATAAGTGTAGATAGTATAAGCAGGAGAAACATCTTACCCTTGCAGCTTCCTGTGCACTCTGTAGCTGCATTAAGAACTCGTCCTTAATTCCTGCCACCATCACTTTTTCAAAGACGCATTCCTGTACTTGTGCGATCATCAGACGCACCAGCATGTTGAGGGATGGCGTGCTCATGTCAAGGCTTGGTGCATTAGAGAAGTTTTCTTTCAAGTAGTTCATTGCACCTGGTGAAATTGGACATGACATATTCGTACAATGCTTGTAGAACATAGCAAAATCTTTGTGTAACATAAGCAATGTTTAGAATATACCACAGGTGGTGCTCGGAGGAAAAAGACGGCACCAACCTGAATCATGTTCATCATGTCTTCAGCATGCCCCAAAACACTTCATGTCCAATTAATTACTTTGTAAATGCAGTCACTTTTACGTAGCCAAGTGAGATAGCTAATTTTATCACAAGGTGCCACAAAACTTGGCAGAATTGTAAACTGAGAGGAGAACAGTGTAGAACTTCAAAAGGACATTGACACATTGGTGGAGTGGGCAGATGAAATTCAATGCAGAGAAGTGTGAGGTGATGCACTTTGATACAAAGAACATAGATAGACAGGATAAAATAAAGGATACTATTCCAAAGGATGTGCAGGAGCAGAGAGATCTGGGTGTTTATGTACATAAGTTATTGAAGGTGGCAGGACAGGTAGTGACAGCTGTTTCTAAAGCATACAGTATTCCAGGCTTCATTAATAGGGGCAGAGTACAAAAGCTGGGAGGTTGTGATGAACTTATATAAGGCATTGGTTAGACCTCAGCTGGAGTATTGTGGACAGTTCTGGGCACCACACTATAGGAAGGATGTGAACGCATTGGAGAGAGTGCAGAAGAGGTTTACGAGAATGGCTCCCGGGATGAGACACTTCAGTTACGAGGAAAGATTGGAGATGTTGGGACTGTTTTCCTTGGAGAGAAGACTGCTAACAGGAGATTTGATAGAAGTTTTTAAAATTATGAGGTATCTGGGCAGATCAGGTAGGGAGAAACTGTTTCTGTTCATAAACAGATCGAGAACCAGAGTTTTAAAGTGTTTTGCAAAAGAAGCAAATGCAAGGTGAGAAAAACTTTTTCACACAGTGAGTAGTTAGGATTTGGAATGCACCGCCTGGAAGTGTGGTGAAGGCAGGTTCAATTGAGGCATTCAAGAGGGCATTGAATGATTATTTAAATAGAAACAATGTGCAGGATTACAGGGAAAAGGCAGGAGAACAAGAGGTTGGCACTAAGTTAAAATGCTCGGAGAACCGGTGCAGACATGATGGGCTAAATGGCCTCCTTCTGCACCATAACAATTCTGCGATTCCGTGAAATAACAAATGAGATGAATGACCAGTTAAGCGATATTTCCTTTGGTGCTGATGCCATTCAGATAACCAGGAGAACTCCCCTCAATTACATTTTTTTTTTTTAAACACAGGAGGTGCCCACTTGGCCAATCAAGCAAACACCAACGCTTTGCTGGATCTCATGCCTTCCTTAGTGTCATTCCACTTTTCCCTTGAAAGATGCAATGGTCTCTGGGAAAGCATGCCATGTTCCAAACACTCTGTAAAGAAACCAAGAAATTAAGCAACTCGAAATTATGTTTTTGATCCTTACAGGTAACCAAGTGATTTTTCCAAGACTAAAAGTGATTGAAAATGGCTTCTCTTCAAATCTTGTCAAGAGATCTTTAACATTCGCCTAAAAAGGCTGATAGTGCTTAGTTTAACTGCTCACCCAAAAGCCAGCACCTTGGACAATTCAGCGCTGCCTCAGTACTGCACGGAAGTGTCAGCCTGGATTATATGCTCATTATATCCTGAACCCACAACCTTTATGGCTTAGATTCAACTGAATCAAACTAGAAGGTATCCAGAATTTGTTGTCAAATAGTTTCACTCCTTTTCTGAAGGGTCTAACTATTGCTGTGGTATGGTTCCATGGGTACCTTCAGACCCCATTATTTAACCTAGAAATTAACCAACAGCAGACCCAATGAATCTTGGAAACCATCAATCTGCTTGAAGAGAACAGACTGAAGCCAATTTCAGAAGGGACACTTTGGAGGGCAAAGCCGTACTAAATTCTGTTCTTAGCTGACTGGCACACAACAACACTTTTCAGCACGTTATTTAATATCTACTAAAAGTAAGAATCCTTGCTGACTTCCTCCCTCTCTGCCTCAGGTGCAATGGGGAAAACTGCTATTTTGGCTGAGATTAGCTAACACTTTAAAAAAAGACTTGCATTTATACAGTGTCTTTCACAACTGCTGGACATCTCAAAGTGCTTTATTGTCAATAAAATACTTTTTGAAGTGTAGTTGTTGTAATGCAGGAAACACGGCAGGCGATTTGCAGCAAGCTCCCACAAACATCAAAAGATAATCTGGTTTTGTGATGTTGACTGGGGTGCTAAATATAACCAAGAAACTGAGGGTATCTCCCTTCCTCTACTTTGAAATAGTATCACGGGATCTTTTATGTTCACCTGAGAGCAGATGGGGTTTGGGTTTAATGTCTCATCTGAAAGACATCACACCTGACAGTGCAGCATTCCCTCAGTATGGCACTGGAATGTCAGCCTTGATTTTTGTGCTCAAATCCTAGAGCGGAACTTGAACTCACAACCTTCTGACTCGAGGCAAGAATGCTACTGTCATTTGTGTAATCGCATTCCAGCCTGTTCTTGCTTCAGAGAAGATAGTTAAAAATAAAAATAGATTTTCCCTTTCCATTATTGATGATTGCATCTCCTCAAGAGTTCAATATAAGTTTGTTGACAAGTTTTGAGGAGTTTTGCTGACAAGTTTTGAAGATGGTAAGATTATTTATTTTCAAGCCCTTCTGAATTTCCTGTTATGTAACAGTGCTTGTTATGGCAGTGCAAAATCCAGTTCAAATTAGTTGTAGTAGGTGCAGTTAGCAAATAGTTTGTGGAAACAAGGAACAAAAACAAGCAACTTGTGATGGAGCTCCTGGGGGCCAAATACCACCTTCTATGAGGCACAATGTATGCCATGCACAGGGATTCCTTTTGTCCAACACACCAATACCTCAAGATCTGAGATATGGAAAGGTTGTGCGACTCAAATAATTACAGCAATCGAAAAGTGAAAAATAAGTTAACAAAATAGTATATCTATGGGTCTAGGCTTACAACTGAACTACATTAACTGCATTAAATCCGGATCTCTAATCCATTGAACTAGAAAAGGTGTATCTACGTGATTTCTTGGCTTAGTTCCAAGAAATATCATACATTGTTCCTAAAATTCCATTTGCTGGTCTTAGAACAACATTGGGGTCAAATTTCCCTCCATGTGGACCTCAAGCAGGAAGCCAAGGCTTCATTAGCTGTGGAATAGTAGTTGCAAGTGAAAAGAACACCCTGGGGAATCAGACTGGCTCCTGGCCACTGCAATAATCAGGGAGCCTAGCTATCTCCAGGTAGAAGGTGGTAGGTCTGTGGCAAGGGCATGATCTTGATTGTCTTGTTTGTTAAATGGAAGTTGAGTACTAACAGCTGAAGCTGATGATAACCCAATTCCATATACAAGTTCATGACCTTACTATCATCTATTTTCCTTTAGGTCACAATGGTAGGTGGCCTGTTGCCAGGCCTCGGACTTCTGTTCTTCACAGTAAATGCAAAACCCAATTACCTTACAAATTTCAGCAGACAAATAAAAGCTATTTCTTTTAGGTATCAGGTACCAATAGCAAACAAAAATAAAACCTAGAATTGGGGAAATTGAAATTGAAATAAGAGTGATTCTGAAATCAAAATAACAGAGGAAGTATCATTTTGTTGTGGTAACGTATATTATCTTAGTGGACTTCATGGCTCATTGATTGTCACTCAGCATGAAACATCATTGTACATAGCTAGGCTAAATATCTTAATTTCATCTGCTTGTTCTGTTAATCAAACATAAATTCCAGCCATCCAATGCAAACCTACCTGCAGCCTTTTGGAAGGCATCAATGGCATGATCGATGCCCTCCTTGGTGGTCCGGTCCTGCCGTGCACCAATCTGCGTATATAGTGCACCAATGTTGAAGAGTATGCTTCCCTTTTCAAAAGCCAGGGCCCGCTGGTAGGAAGGAACGCCAGTCAAAGAGTCATACCTGTCAAAACATTGGAGAGGGGAAAGGGAAAAAAAATGGGTTAATAGATCACTTGATCTGTAGGAAACTTTGAACTGCAAATGTGTTTCCCATGCAGTAATGCTAAAGTTAGCAGTGCTTCTGTTTGGATCTGCCTTAGGTATATTCTCAGGTAGAGTGGTGTTAATTGTGCCCCTTAGCAGCCAAGTGTCTTATAGTTAGGAGTGTGCAGGTACTGTCCAATATCTAACTATACGATTGCATAACCTGGGGACTTAATAATATAAACCCCCTACGATCGGAGATGGGTATTGTCTTTTTTGCACGATCCCTCACATGCACTTCACCAATCTTTCAGTTAGCAGACAGAGGAGAATGCTGTTTACTTTTAGAGACAATAGGCAAGAAATTGGTCTGAGCAGCAAAGTGTGCCATTGGAGCCCAAAATGACCTTGGACACCAGCTTGTTAAAGGTATTAGTGCGTGCGCAGTTAACATCCACCAAAAACATGTAGAGCAGGTAGATCATGACAACAATCAGTTGTTAATGCTGATTTGACATCAATTGCTTCATTTTGGAGCTCTTCGCTCTAGTCAATGCCCCATTACGTTCATATAGCTGAACATGGATTTAACAGCATGAAGGACCCCACACCTGCGGTGTTTAAAGGGTGATTTCTCTTGGCTGTTGCTATAATTCTACATATCTTTTTTAGTGCTTTCCAGAATGCTCCCAGACATCGATGCAATAGTAGGCATTCCTCTTAGATCAGAATGGGAGAATGAATAGAGGCTAGGCAGAGCAGAGCAAGCTGTCAGAAGAGGAAGAGCAGACGAAGGGCTCAGAGCAGTATGCCAAATGAACCCAGGGTGTTCAGAGAGCAACTACCTGAACTTCAGTGACGACCAATATTTGAAACATTTGCACTTCACTAAGGAAGTCCTCACTGCTATATGCTGCAGCCACAACATCAACCTCAGAACAGGGAAAAGACTGCATTGCCACTGGCTGTTAAGGTGACAGTGGCTATGAACTTTCATGCATCTGGCTATAGAGGAGGCGGCAACAGAAGCAAAGAGGAAGAGGAAGGGAGGTTGCAGCTTAGATAGTTCCTATCTGCCCTGGCTCTACAAGAAGAAATAAGTTGAATACAAAATCAGTAACTTCAACCTCAATTACCCATTCACCAACAATCCCACCATCCTTACTTTTCCTCTGTCAATGACCATCACATTGCCCACTTGGCCACAATGTGAAAATAAAACCTAACACAAAATACATACCCAACCAATTTTAAAATTAAACCAAGCCAATTTTCACAGGAAAGTCAGCTAATCATCCTTGTGCATTCCTTAGTGCCTGTCTTTCAAGCACCTTTGCCTATTCCAATGCTCTTATGAAGTGCTACCCCAATGGTTAAACTGTGGCTGGTGAAAGGTTGCTGACTGAGTGTAGAATGACCTCAAGCAGCGCTGGGCTTGGGAGACCCAGTTTCAGACTGCACCCAATTGGCATGGGCAGCAGCAGCAGCACAGGCTGGGTGGCTGGCAGGCAACAGCTAGAGCAAGGGCAGAGTGACAGGAGTGGGATCATAAATGCTGTCACCCTGAGAGAAGACAGCAGGTACATGCCCCTTAGAGCCACTGCTACCCCCAGAGCAGCACCTCAGAAATTCTAATAATCTGTTGGAGGGTAGATTGTTGGACAGCTATGGTACCCTGCAAGCCCCTTTCAATGCTGGTATCCAGAAACATGATGGCAGCAATCTGAGCTTCCAATGCAGTACTCAGACTTTTGGTGAAAGATGCTGGTGCTTCAATGAAACTAGAGACATTGATTAGACCCTCCATCATGGTTGGGTCCCCAAGTGTGTTGGTGGAGTTAGCCACCAATTCCATGTGAGAAAGAATGGGCTCCAAACTCTATGCTTAAGTTGATGCCAGACACCTCCATGATCCTTGACAATGAACAGAGCTTTCTGGCAGGGTTCCAAATGCACGAAGCATTTTAGGGTGTGTACACCCATCAGCCTTTTTCTGTAGCCTAGTACATGCGAGTAGTCTGCAGCAGAATGTGTGTGCAACCTCCACCTCCCGTGAGCTCGTACAGGTGCTTTCGTTCTCCTCTGCCCTGGTTGCAGCTCACTTGTGCCTGGTGTTTCACCATACGTAGATCCTGCCTCTATGCTGCATTCTAGTGTGTGAATAGTGTCAGTATCTGAGCAGGTGGCAAGTGTGAAATCAAGTCTTCATCATCACCTTCTTCTTAGGTCTTTTTCTACTGCTTGCCAGGTTGCAGTTTTTGGATACTTGCAAGGAAAAAGGAGTGCGAGGGGAAAGTAAGAAATGCATGCTTACACCATCTAGTTTGTAAGTCATAAGAGGTTGCTGGATAAAGAGGAAGCAGGATGTGAAGAAGAGGATCAGGTACAAGGAAACTGTCACCTTCCATGAATTCAACCCCACTGCTGACCACAGGCTCATTCATGACCATTCCGCTAATGGCTAGCGCCATCTCCTCCATGTGGGTAAAAAGATGCAGGCTCACCTGTTCCTTTCCAGTTAGTTCCTGATACCTCCAGTGGTGCACCACCTTCTCATGCAAGAGGCGGAAGTGTGTCAGTGAGTGCAAACCATTTGGATGACGTGGCAGACATGGTTGAATAGCTGGCAGAGTGTGCAAGCTGTGAGATGTGGGTATGAGGCTTGCCAAAATGTTAAGGTTGAGGTGAAGCATAGAATATTAGGCATGGGTTATTGGTGAATGAGCAGTGGCTGAAGTGAACAGATGCAGTTGGTGGAATATGGCAATCAACAGCAGTGACCACTCAAGTGAGGTCATTAAACTTCTCAGTCATACATTCAGATCTTTAGGGCTAAATGTTTGGCATTTACCACCGCGGTTACCTATTCCCACTGCCTTCGCATTGTGTCTGGAAGGTCTCCTATCCCACTGCAGATGAAGGACATCTATCCTTCTTTCCACCTCATCCACCAGCATAAGAAAACCTGGTGCGTGCTCTCTCCAATGGTTAGCTATTTGTTGCACTGCATTATGATGATGTCAACTCCACCAGTGGCCAAAATACACCTTCCCTTTATGCCCTCTCCATCATGGCCTTCAGCGCAGCACTGAAAAACCTTGGTTCTCACTCTTTCCCATGTTCATACATTCAGACCTTCTTCTCTCCCTCCCAGACTAAGCTCACAAGGTTACAAAGGACTCTCAGGTACCTGCCCCAGCCTCAATGCATCTCTCTTTTTTATAAAGAGATGGTTTAAGTGGTAGTAGGAAGTTACAATGTTGGGGCTCCCTGCTGATGCGTGCAGCCAATCAACAGCAGAGTTAGTGCTGACTGTAAGCAGAAATCATGATAATGAGCAGTCAGCACAAAGATGCCACCCTGCCTGCATTCACTGAGTGGACATGGGATAATCCCACATTGAGAACCCCGTTCCTGTTTCTGGGGACTATTTAATTTAGCCCCCAACAAGTGAACAAACAGAATAACAGTTCTAAAGAAACCTCACTTCTTTAAAATAAACCTTGGACAGGATTTTAGTCTGATGGGCGCTCACAATTGGTGGGCCCTGGTGCAGCCGGGGAACGGGGCCCTGGCTGCGATTTCACGCTGGCTGGCTAGCCAATTAACTGCCAGCCAGAATGAAAGGCATGCTGAAAGGCTCAGCGCTTCCGGGGTGGGGGTGGAAGGAGGGCGAGCGCTGAAGTCAGCGCGGGTGCAAAGGAGCACGGAATGAAAGCCCCCTGAAGGCAGAGAGCTACCTCAGGGAGCTGAAGAACTTAAATGCAAAAAATAAAGATTTAAAAACCGGGAAAAATTGCCCAAGCATCAGAGTCAGTCACCGGAACATAAGGATGATGAAAATTCTGCCCAAACATTTTTATTTATTTTTAAAATTAATATCGGAAACCTCATCTCGCCCGTGGATGAGGTTTCCTGAAAAATGCAAAGGCCGCCTGGCTGATACACCCACCTGCCAACCATAACATTGGACAGGCGACAAAAAATCTCAGTTAATTACTACGTCAATGGCCTTAATAGGCCTGTTAATTGTCGGCGGGTGCACTTCCGACTCTCGCATGTGCCTGCTGACTGAAATATCGCGCGATGACGTCGGCACACTCACCCAACGTCATCACGCGAAATTTCGGTCGGCGGGCACGCTCGAGCGGGTCAGGCGCTTGTCTGCATGCCAAGCGAAAAGTTCTGCCTCTTATTTTACTAATTTTTCAAGGAAACAAGTCATGCACCTGTCCTTCATGCGAACTAAAATACTAGGTTGGAAACTGCCTTTTTTTCTAGAAAAGTTCTGACTGTATAACCCAATGATCTGCATGATAGCTTTCAGTCTTGAGGCCAAGGCTGTCCCTCACAGGGCTGGATTTTACGCTTACATTGGCGGGTTTAAAGATAGGGCTCGTAAAATTCAATGTGTGGCCTGCCTGCTAGCCCCAACCAGACTCAAATTTTACAAGTGGCGGTAGAGGCATCGGGCGGTGCCTACCCTTGGGCCTATTGAGACCCTTAAGTGGCCAATTAATGATCAATTAAGGACCTCATCCGACCCTTGCTTCTATTTTACCCACAGCAGGGTGGAGACACAAGCCATGTGGTAAGTTCGGTGGGATAGGACTGGAGTCAGGCAAGGGGGACTGCCCCCCCACCCCGCAAGATTATTCTTCCCTCCTTACGCTTCCCCAGGGTCTCTCAAACCTGTCCCCCACCCCACCACGCCTGCCAGCCTGACCACCACGCCTGCCAGCCTGACCCCAGCGATACCCCAGAATTTCCTTAAGTCTGGGCTCCTCTACATCGGAACTACCTATAATCCCAGCATTGGCTCTCACCTGGCACCCTTCTTGGACAGGAGAGCTATCGGCCATCTGAATGGTCGGCAACTTTTTAAGGTGGGACTTTCTCCCAACATAGGGGCAGAAGTCTCACCTTAAAGCAATTAATACTACTTCCAGTGTTAAATTGCAGAAAGGCAGCCTTTATTATGTTGGGTAGGCTCACCACCGACTTTTTAGCCATGACATGCCTGTAAAATCCAGCCCATGGTCTGTTTAAACCAAACTGACGATGTATTTTTTCTCAACTGCATTTTTCAGAAATGGACAAATGGTGCCTTCAACTCATTCCCCATTTAAGAACTCTATAGTAGGCCAGTCAACTAAAATAACTACACCCTCCCTTAAGAGAAGAAATCTTGTACCAGCCTCACACGAATAGGTTCATTCCTAGCATTTTATGTGTGGATGTTTATTATGCTAGCTCAGATGAAATAGCGAATTGATTAATGCTCTTTGTTATTGTGGAACTTGTGTAAATATCACCATAATCTCCTCTTTTTTCAAACCTGTCAATTTATTCTATTTTAAAACACACTGTTTAAACATAACTCATTTTCAAATATCTTCTGTGGAAAAAAAGATCAGAAAAGTCGAAGTGTGATTGCTCCCTTTGCCAGAAATGATTTTGATCATGATGTAAATCCTCACTCCACTTACTCAGGAAAATGGTGAACCTTTAACTTAACAGAGTTTTGTGCTGTAGTTTTCCATACACCAGGTTTGAAGTAATAGACTTAGCAATATAACATGTTATCACATCTCCTTAAAACATTTGAAACCTCTGCACCATTTAAATTTAACAGTTAATTCCTGTGACGTAGTGACGTAGTGATTTGTTATGCTGGCAGAAACAATATTGACTTGTATGCAGCTATCATTCAAGTAGCAATAAAATAAATGATCAATTAATTGTTTTTGGTGGCCTTAGTTAAAAGAGGAATCTCAGTCATGAAGATACCAAACTCCCCAATTTTCTTCAAACAGTGGATTAGGATATTTTACATCTATCTAAATATGCAGATGGGAACAAGTTTTACTGCTTCATTTTTGGATGACATCTCTAACTATGTAGCAATCTCTCCTACATTGGAAAGTCAAACTCGATAATGTAGTGATGCCCCAGAGCAAGGCTTCAATCCACAATATTCTGACTAATGCAAGCGTGCTCCTAGCTGAAACAAATAGACTCAATTGGCCACCATCTAATAAAACAAGAGTCACCCAGACTTGAATTTAAAACAATCATTAATTTTGTCTGAGAAGAAGAGGTCTTCTGGCACAGTGGTAGTGTCTGTACCCCTGGACCAGAAGCTCCGCATTCGAATCCCAGGCCAGCTACGAAGGAGCGTTCATGAAGTGGTTCAATGGGCTAATAATCAGCCTGGGAATCCTTCCACCACCTCCCCACTATTCCCCAAAGGGAAAAAACTAAGGTCTGCTCAAAAAAAAAGGCTGGGAATGAAGGTAGGTGGGTAATGGTAAGAGTTAAAAGGGTCAAAACAAATTAGATATAAGCCAATATAAAAAAAAGTAAAGGATCAACAAGGAAAAAATGTAAACAGAAGAGGCAAGGAGGCTGAGCACACTGCGAAAGTGGTAAACTACTCTTACAGTAGCCGGTCCTGTGCTGGGGTTTTCAGATATAAATAGCATCACTGAAGTAGTTTGATACCATTCATGACAAAGCAGCCTGCTTGATTGGCACCCCATCCACCACATTAAACATTCACTCCATCTACCGCCAACCAACAGTGGCAGCAGTGTGTACCACCTAAAAGATGCACTGCAGCAACTCGCCAAAGCTCATTCATAAGCACCTTCCAAACCCATGACCTCTATAACCTAGAAGAATAAGGGCAGCAGGCACATGGGAACAATAACACCTTCAAGTTCCCCTCCAAGAAACACACCACCTTGACTTTAAAATATATCACCGTTTCTTCACTGTCGTTGGGTCAAATCCTGGAACTCCCTTCCTAACCTACATCACATGATTACAACAATTCGTGAAGGCAATTCACACCACCTACTCAAGGGCAATTCGGGATGAGTAATAAATACTAGCCTTGCCAGTAATGCCAAGATCCCACAAACAAATGAAAAATATACTTTGCTCTTATTTCACTTTTGTAATATTTGTATTTCAGTCCAGGAAATAAAACATACAAGATCTACAAAGCGCAAAACAACCAGGTTTAAAAAATTTATAAATGGAAAACCTTTACAGTTTGATCTCCTGAAGTACAATGAAATTCATCCCCTTCCTGTAAGGATCCTCAACTGAAAGTGTTTATTGATTCATAGACTGAAATAGTCTAATGTCACTAATCAGGCATTGTATTTAAGTTAGATCTTGGACTTTCATAGAAAAAAGGCATTTCCAAAATTAGATGAAGCCGCCTTTGGAACAAAAAACTGCACACTTAATATGTAGCGTGAAAACAGCAGCGAGCCATATAGCAACAAAGAGCCTTCAACTGAGGTATATCGTACCAATGATTCTATAGGATGCCCACTATATTCTCCTATCTACTCTGAAAATGCAATGTTTGATTCTTACTTTCTAAATAAAACCAATAGTCACACTTATTTACAATTAAGATAACACAGGAACAGAAAGATGCTCTGAGCAAGTAGTATAATACTTGACTCATACAACATGTGAAGTATTCCAAAACAAGAAAAAAAGTCTGAAATCTTTCTACTCCCTTCATTATAATTTGGTAGTCTCTGATAAATGTCATGTATGGCAAGACTCTCAAAGCCCCAGTCAGCTGCCTCAGGTGATATAAGCAGTGCAAAACAGAAAATTAGAAAAAATTAGAAACATAGAAAATAGGTGGAGTAAGTCATTCAGCCTTTCAAGCCTGCTCCGCCATTCAATATGATCATGGCTGATCCTCTATCTTAAAGCCATACTCCCACTCTCTCCCCATACCCCTTGATGCCTTTAGTGTCTAGAAATCTATTTCCTTCTTAAGTATATTCAGTGGCTTAGCCTCTGCAGCCTTCTGTGGTAGAGAATTCCACAGGTTCACCACCCTGAGTGAAGAAGTTTCTCCTCATCTCAGTCCTAAATGGCCTACCCTGTATCCTGAGACTGTGACCCCTTCTAAACCCCTCAGCCAAGGGAAACATTATCCCTGTATTCAGTCTGTCCAGCCCTGTCAGAATTTCATACATTTTAATGAGATCCCTTCTCATTCTTCTAAACTCCAGTGAAAAAGCCAGCCCAATATCTCCTCGTACAACAGTCCTTCCATCCCAGGAATCAATCTGGTGAACCTTCACTGCACTCCCTCTATGACAAGCATATCCTTCCTTAGGTAAGGAGAGCAAAACTGCACACAATACTCCAGGTGTAGTCTCACCAAGGCCCTGTACAGCTGCAGTAAGACATCCTTGCTCCTGTGCTCAAATCCTCTTGCAATGAAGGCCAACATACCATTTGCCTTCCTAACTGTTTACTGCGCCTGCATGCTTGCTTTCAGTGATTTGGTGTACAAGGACACCCAGGTCCCTTTGTACATCAATATTTCCCAATCTATCACCATTGAAATACTACTTTGCCATTCTGATTTTCCTACCAAAGTGGATTACTTCACACTTATCCACGCTATACTGCATCTGCCATGTATTTGCCCATTCACTCAACTTGTCTAAATTGCATTGATACCTTTTAACATCCTCCTCACTACTCACATTCCCACCTAGTTCTGTGTCACCAGAAAACTTGGGAACATTACATTTGGTTACCTCATCCAAATCATGGATATATATTGTGAATAGCTGGAGCCCAAGCACTAATCTCTGTGGTACCCCACTAGTCTGCCACTCTGAAGAAGACCCATTTATTTCTACTCGCTGTTTCTCGTCTGCTAACCAATTCTCAATCCATGCCAATGTGTTATCCCCAATCCTACGTGCTTTAATTTTACACGCTAACCTCTCATTGTACAAAGTAGACATGCTACCTACAAAAATAAGAGTGGTACTGCCAAATCTAGACCCCCCTGGTTGTCTAGAGGAATACAGGGGAAGATCAAACAGAAAAAGAAAGTGTACGATAGGCACAAAGAACTAAGCACTGCAGATAACCTAGACGAATATAGGAAGTGCAGGGACGAAGTAAAAAAGGAAATAAGGAAATCAAAGAGAGGGCATGAAAAACGATTAGCAAGTAAAGGTAAAGATAACCCAAAGATGTTTTACCAATACATTAACGCTAAAAGGTTAGTTAAGAAAAAAAGTGGGACCTATCAGAGATGAAGATGGAAACTTGTGTATAGATGCAGAGGCTGTGGGAAGGGTTTTGAATGAATATTTTGTCTCCGTGTTTACAAAGGAAAGGGAGGATGTAGATATAGTAGTCCAGGAGGAACACTGCGAGATATTGGATGGGATAGTCATAAAGAGAGAGGAAGTACTCGAAGGGTTGAAATCCTTGACAGATGATAAATCACCAGGGCCAGATGGATTGTTTCCGAGGCTGCTGAAGGAAGTCAGGGAGGAGATAGCAGATGCTCTGAGGATGATTTTCCAATCTTCACTAGTTACAGGGGAGGTACCGGAGGACTGGAGAAATGCAAATGTAGTTCCATTGTTTAAAAAGGGATCAAAGGAAATACCAAACAATTATAGGCCTTATATATTATAGACTAAGTTAGTCTTACATCGGCGGTGAGCAAATTAGTAGAATCAATCCTGAGAGATAGGATTAACTGTCATGTGGAAAGGCATGGACTAGTTAGGGATGGTCAGCATGGATTTGTTGAAGGAAGATCTTGCCTCACAAATTTGATTGAATTCTTTGAGGAAGTGACAAGAAGGGTCGATGAAGGTAGTGCAGTTGATGTTGTGTACATGGATTTTAGCAAGGCATTTGACAAGGTCCCACATGGCAGATTGGTCAGGAAAGTAAAAGCCCATGGGATTCAGGGTAATGTGGCAAACTGGATAAAAGGTTGGCTTTGTAACAGGAAACAAAGGGTAATGGTCGATGGATGCCCTTGCGAATGGAAAGTTGCCTCAAGTGGTGTTCCACAGGGCTCGGTGTTGAGACCCTTGCTGTTTGTGTTATATATTAACGATTTGGACGTGAACGTGGGGGGCATGATTGGGAAATTTGCAGATGACACAAAGATTGGCCGAGCAGTGGATAGTGTAGAGGATAGTCATAATCTCCAAAATGATATAGATGGGTTGGTGGAGTGGGCGGTAAAGTGGCAGATGGATTTTAACATAGAGAAGTGTGAGGTCATACATTTCAGGAGGTCAAACAGTTACAGGGATTACACAATAAATGGGAATATACTAAGAGGGGTAGATGAAGTGAGAGATCTTGGTGTACAAGTACACAGGTCCCTGAAGACAGCAGTTCAAGTAGACAAGGTTGTAAAGAAGGCATATGGAATGCTCTCCTTCATTGGCAGAGGTACAGAATATAAAAGTAAGGATATAATGTTGGAATTGTATAAAACACTGGTGAGGCCACAACTGGAGTAGTGTGTGCAGTTCTGATCACCACAATACAGGAAGGGCATAATAGCTCTGGAGAGAGTGCAGAGGAGGTTTACAAGAATGTTGCCAGGGTTAGAAAAGTGTAGCTACGAGGAGAGATTGGATAGGTTGGGGTTATTTTCCCTGGAACAAAGAAGGCTGAGAGGTGCCTTGATTGAGGTGTACAAAATTATGAGGGGAATAGATAGAGTGGATAGGATAAAATTGTTTCCCTTGGTGGAGAATTCTAGGACCAGGGGGCATAGATTCAAGATAAGTGGCAGAAGGTGTAGGGGGGACATGAGGAAGAACTTTTTTACGCAGAGGGTGGTGGGTGTCTGGAATTCGCTGCCCGAGTTGGTGGTAGAGGCAGAAACTCTAAACTCTTTTAAAAAGTACCTGGATCTGCACCTTAAGTGCTGTAAGCTGCAGGGCTATGGGCCGGGTGCAGGAAGGTGGGATTAGAAAGGGCACCTGGGTGTCCTCGGGCTGGCATGGACAAGATGGGCCAAATGGCCTCCTTCTGTGCTGTAACATTTCTATGATTCTATGTGGGATTTTCTCAAAAGCTTTCTGCAATCCAAATACACCACATCCACTAGTTCTCTCTCATCTGCTAATTACGCCCTCAAAAAAACTCCAGTAGGTTTGTCAAACATGATTTCCCTTTCATAAATCCATGTTGACTTTGTCTAATCCCGTTGATATTTTCTAAGTGTCCTGTTATCGCATCCTTTATAATAAACTTGAGCATTTTCCCTGCTACTGATGTTAGGCTAACTGGTCTGTAATTACTTGTTTTCTCCCTCCCTCCTTTTTTAAAACAGTGGGATTACATTTGTCACCCTCCAATCTGCCGGGACTGTTCCAGAATCTATAGAATTTTGGAAGATGACAACCAACGCATCCACTATTTCCATGGCCACTTCTCCTTTAGTACCCTGGGATGTAGATTATTGGGTCCTGGGGATTTATTGGCTCTCAGTCCCATTAATTTCTCCAGCATTTTCTTTTTGTTGTACTAATTTCCTTCAATTCCTCCTTCTCACAAGACCTTTGGTTCTCTAGCATTTCTGGGAAGTTATTTGTGTCTTCCTCTAAGAAGATAAAACTGAAGTAGTTGTTTAATTGCTCTGCCATTTCCCTTGTTCTCTGTTATAAATTCTCCCGTTTCGGACTGCAAGGGATCTACTTTGCCTTCACTAATCTTTTTCTTTTAACACACTTATAAAAGTCGACTGTAAAAGCTTGTATGTCCCTTGCAAGTTTACTCTGATACTCTCTTTTTCCCCTCTTAATCAATCTCTTGGTCCTCCTTTGCTGAATTCTAAACTGCTCTCAATCCTCAGACTTGCTACTTTTTCTAGCAATTTTATATGACTCCTTTTTGTATCTAATACTATTCTTAATTTATTTTGTTAGCCATGGTTGGGCTGCTTTTCCTGTTGTGTTTTTGCATCAGAAAGGAGTGTGTATAACTGTTGCAATGCATGCACTTGTTCCTTAAATATTAGCCATTGCCTATCCACTGTCATGCCTTTTAATGAAGTTCCCCAATCCATCTTAGCCAACTCATCCCTCATACCTTCATCATTTTCTTTGTTTAGATTTAGAACCCTAGTTTTGGATTGGATTACTTCACTTTCTATCCTAATGAAGAATTCTATCTTGTTATGGTCACTCTTCCCTAAAGGACCCTGCACAGTAAGATGATTAATTAACCCCTTCCCATTGCACAATACCAAATATAGGAAAGCCTGTTCCCTAGTTAGTTTTTTAGACCAGTTTGTCAAGGAACCATCTTGTACACACTCCAGGATTTCATCCACTACAGCACTACAGAGGCAATATAAAATAAGGAGTACAATCCTTAAGGGGATGCAGGAGCAGGGGGACCTGGGTGTATATGTGCATAGATCATTGAAGGTGGCAGGACAGGTGAAGAGAGCAGTAAATAAAGCATGCTGTATCCTGGATTTTATTAATGGGGGCATAGAGTACAAGAGTAGGGAAATTATGCTCAGTTTATATAAGTTAGGCCTCAGCTAGAGCAGTGTGTATAGTTCTGGGTGCCACACTATAGGGAAGATGTGAATTCATCGGAGAGAGTGCAGAAGAAGTTTAAAAGAATGGTTCCAGGGATAAGAATTTTCAGTTATGAAGATAGATTGGAGAGGTTGGGACTGTTCTCCTTGGAGAGGAAAAGGCTAAGAGGAGTTTTGTTAGAGGTGTTCAAAATCAGAAGGGGGCTGGGTAGAGTAGATAGGGAGAAACTGTTCCTGCTCGTAAAAGGATTGAGAACCAAAGGGCACAGATTTAAAGTGCTTTGCAAAAGAAGCAAATGTGATGTGAGTAAAAATTATTTCACAGTGAGTCTGGAATGCACTGCATGGAAGTGTGGTGGAGGCAGTTTCAAGCGAGGCATTCACGAGGGCATTAGATGATTATTTGGATAGAAACAATGTGCAAGGGTATGGGGAAAAGGCTGGGGAATGGCACTAAGTCATAATACTCATTCAGAGAGCAGACATGATGGGCCAAATGGCTTCCTTCTGCACCGTAACATTCAGTGATTTTGTATTATTGTTAATTTGGTTTGCCCAGTCTCTAAAGTCACCCACGATTACTGTAGCACCCTTGTTATATGCACCTCTAATTTCCTGTTTAATGCCATCCCCTACCTCACCACCATTGTTTGGAGGTCCAGAGACAACACCCACTAATGTTTTCCGCCTCTTGTTGCTTCTTAGCTCCACCCAGGCTGATTCTATATCTAGATTTTCTGAAACAATATCCTTTCTTTCTATTGTCACCTCCTTTTTCCTTTTAGCCTGTCCTTCCTAAATACCAAATACCTTTGGGTATTCAGTTCCTAACCTTGGTCACCCTGCAGCCATGTCTCCGTAATGGCAATCATATCGTACCCATTTAAATGTATTTGCACTGTTAATTCATCTACCTTATTGTGAGGCCACAGCTGGAATACTGTGTGCAGTTCTGGTCGACACATTATAGGAAGGATGTGATTGCACTGGAGTGGGTGCAGAGGAGATTCACCAGGATATGGCCTGGGATGAAACATTTAAGTTATGAAGAGAGGTTGGATAGACTTGGGTTGTGTTCGTTGGAGCTGAGAAGACTGAGGGGCGACCTGATCGAGGTGTACAAGATTATGAGGGGCATGGACAGGGTGGATAGGGAGCAGCTGTTCCCCTTAGTTGAAGGGTCAGTCACGAGGGGACACAAGTTCAAGGTGAGGGGCAGGAGGTTTAGGGGGGATGTGAGGAAAAACCTTTTTACCCAGAGGGTGGTGACGGTCTGGAATGCGCTGCCTGGGAGGGTGGTGGAGGCGGGTTGCTTCACATCCTTTAAAAAGTACCTGGATGAGCACTTGGCACGTCATAACATTCAACGTTATGGGCCAAGTGCTGGTAAATGGAATTGGGTAGGTAGGTCAGGTGTTTCTCATGTGTCGGTGCAGACTCGATGGGCCGAAGGGCCTCTTCTGCACTGTAATTCTGTGAATGCTCCGTGCTTTCAGATACAGTGTCTTTAGACTTGTCTTTTTAACATTTTTACACTTTTTTTGCACTATGGCCCTATTTGCTGCTAATACTCGTTTCCTCTGCCTTCCACTTTTGCTTTCTACTTCTGTATCTTTTATTTCTATCTTTGTTTCCCTCTCTTCTGTCTCCCTGCTCAGGTTCCCATCCTCCTGTCACTCTAGTTTAAACCCTCCCCCACAGTACTAGTGAATACCCCTGCAAGGTTATTGGTCCCGGCCCTGCAGGGGTGCAACCCGTCCAGTTTGTACAGGTCCCATCTTTCCCCGAATCGGTCCCAATGCCTCAGGAACCTAAACCCCTTCTTCCTACACCATCTCTCCAGCCATGCATTCATCTGGTTTATTCTCCCATTCCATATCTTGCCAGCATGTGACTAGCATTCCAGAAGGAAAAAACAGTTTGGACCAGTACTCTTATTTCCCAGCTTTTACTGGTGTTCCATTTTAAGGTATACAAGACCAGCTTGGACCAGTATTCTTACTTCCCAGATTTTACTGTTTTTTCCTTCTGGGATGTTCTATTTAACACAAAGGCAGGTTCTCACGTAGTTAATTTGCTGTTGAATCTTACTGGTCAATAAAGCTACACCGTGTCTAGATTCTGCAAACATGTCAATGCTCTCGGAAGAAACTTTACTTACCCCAGTCTGCAGACTCACATAAAAAAATCATTTCAAAGAATGACTACCCAAGATTGCGCTATGAGAACATTCAGTGTTTCATCAGCCATTTTATTTGCAACAGTTCAGGTAATTGCTACAAATAATAAACAATAAATAAATACTTACCAATGAAAAAAGATACCCATGTTTTTATTGGGTGGGAAAAAACGGTTATCAATGAAGTAAAGCTGGTTGTAGTATTCCATTAGAAGTTCAATCCCAGCTTCATTCCTGGTTGGAGTTCGCATTGCCTGAAATGAAGAAAATGACACCACTAAGTGTTAAGTCTGGTGAATACAGTTAAAATTTCTCAGGTTTAACGAGCAACTGTGTACTGCAGTTCTATCACACTGTACCATTGGGTTAGAGCTTGGTTTCATACCTGTAAATTCCCATAAGATGCATTACTGAACAAAGAGCAAGTCCCACAAAAAGGGAAATTTCATAGAAAAGTCAGCTTACTCCCTGGCCGTCATTATTGAAATACACTGGCGGTGGTCCAGAAGCAGGTCTTCTGCCTAAACTCCAGGTCATGAGTATTAAACGTTAGAGAGAGAAAAGGAACAAACAAACTTCAAAAACACAGGTCCCAACAGCTGTAAAAGGTTTTTAAATATTCTTCCAAAGGGGAGTCATATTGGACTCAAAACATTAACTCTGTTTCTCTCTCTAGAGATGCTGCCAGACCTGTTGAGTTTTTCCAGCACTTGCTGTTTTTATTTAATTATCCCAGATTTCAAACCTCAGGTCATTGAGCTGGATTTTAGGGGTGCCACAGTCTCCAGCACCCACCGGGTAAAAAGTCAGGGTTGGGGGGTGGGGGGGTGGTGGTGTGGTGCGACCTGCCCTGTAGAATAGCGGCTGGCCTGCTGCTATTATATGCTAATTGCCTATTAAAAGAGGTGAAGTGGGACTTCTGCCTCTCAGGAACAGCAAGTTCAGCCTCAGAGAGCTGCTGGCCAATCAGAGACCAGAAGCTGTCTAGAACCAGCAGCGTCACTGGGAGCTGCGGCCACTGCAGGTCAAGAGGAAGCTGGATCCAGACCAGGTGAGTCACGAATCTTCCTGAATGTCAAGCTAGCAGGCCCTAGCGAGGGA
Source organism: Cetorhinus maximus (assembly GCF_964194155.1). Taxonomy (NCBI): domain Eukaryota; kingdom Metazoa; phylum Chordata; class Chondrichthyes; order Lamniformes; family Cetorhinidae; genus Cetorhinus; species Cetorhinus maximus. The sequence goes on along the minus strand of NC_135882.1, from coordinate 140,207,116 downwards.
GAGGAATAGTGGTGGGGAAATGGCAGAGGTGGGCAGGAACCAGGGGGCAGAGGTTGTGCCTTGGGGTTGGGGTGTTAAGGCTAGGGTTAGGGTGGGGTGGCCCTCCAATGGGCCCGGAGTCCTGTTAAGGAAGAACACCAGCCCCCCCCACCACCCCTACCAGCCACTTGCCCGCACAGGGAAACCTGCTGGTGGTAGCAGGGGTGATGCTCTTAAGTGGGAATTAATTGCCTACTTAAGTGCCTCAAATTGGCCCACTGGCAGGTAAACTGCCTGACACCACCATTGGTAAAATTGCAATGGGGGCATGGGTGTGCGAGTAGGTGGCAGGCAGGCTGCTCAATGGATTTTTACAGCCCCCTGCTTTCAAACCCGCTGACAGGGGGAGTGTAAATTCTAATGCATAGTGCTATCACGATGCAGAAGGCCATTCTGCCCATCAGCTCTCGATAAAGCAATCCAGTCAGACCCAAACCTCTCCACTATCCCAATAGCCTTGCAAGTTCATTTCCCTTATGTGCTCATTCAATTTCCTTTTGAAATTATTGACCACCTCTTCTTTCACCACCCTCACAGGCAGAGAGTTCCAGGTCATTACCACTCTGCATAAAGAGCTCTTCCTCAGATATCCGGCTGTACATCTTGCCCAAATCCTTACATCTGTATCTCCTAGTCCTAATCAACTAATGGGAATAGCTTTTCTTCGTCTACCTTATCTAAGCCTGTCAAAATCTTGTACATCTTTATCAGACCTCTCTCAACTTCCTTTACTCCAAGGAGAACAACTTCCAACTTCCCCATCCTAGCCTTGTAGCTAAATTTCCTTTATCCTTGGACCATTCTGACAAGTATCCTCTGGATCCTCTCAAGGACCTTCACATACATCCTAAAGTGTAGTGAGCAGGATTGGATGGAATATTCTATTCGTGGCTTAACGAGAGCTTCATAAAGGTTCAGCATAATTTCCCTGCTTTTATACTCAATGGCTCTATTTTTGAAGCCTATGATCCCATATGCTTTGCTTACTACTCTCTCTATATACCCTTACACCTTCAAAGATCTTTGCACATGAACTTCCTCTGTCACCGCACACTCTTTAGAACTATGCAATTAAGTATGCATTACCTCTCCCTTTCTTCTCTTCCAAAATACAGCGCCTCACACTCCTCTGTATTATATTCCATCTTCCACTTGCCTACCTGTCCTGCTAGTCTTTGTCCTGTCATAGCAAATTAGTATCATTATCGCTGTTTGCCACACCTCCAAGTTTGGTATTGTCAGCAAAGTTTAAAAGTTTATTTTGGATTTCGATATTCAAGACAATATCCAAGTCATCTGTACATATCCGGGCACTGACCCTTCAACATACACCACTGTCTACCATCTTACAGTCTGAAAAACAACCATTTACCATGACTTGTTGTTAGCTGTCCTAAAGCCAATATTTTATCCAAGCTGACACCGGCCCTCCTATTCCATTAGCCCAAATTTGGCAACCAGACTTTTATCTTGTACTTCCATCAAATCCTTTCTCAAAATCCAAATAGACAATATCCACTTCATTCATTTTATTGACCTTGTGTTACTTCAGCAAAAAAAGTCAGTGCTGGCTTTCCTTGATTAACTCAAACCTCTCCAAGTGCCTGTTAACTTTTTCCCTCGATGTTGTTTCTAAAGCCTTATTCACCATTGATCTGAAGCTGACTGCAGTGGATGGGGACATGTCAAATGGATCATATATTCCTTGCACCTTCATTTGCTTGCCTGCATGGGGGAAAGGCAGCGTCTGCTCATTTCCTCTGGTGGGGTACATGTGAGGCTGGATGCTAGGCGATGGTGATAAGGGTGCAAGGAGACATAGGGTTGGATTTTACGGTGGCGTGCCGACAGCGGGTCCCGCACCTGGAAGTAGGCAGTGTTCCAACTTCTGGGTTCGCCATGCGAGTGCGCACTAAGTGCTAATTGCCACCAATTAGCAGCAAGGGTGGGGTGACAGACTCATCCCACCAATGTGATCCTGATGGCAGGAGTTAGGCCCTGAAATACTCTGCCATGACCTGGAAGCAAGACAGGTCAGACCTTTAAAAGGGACCCTGGTCAGCAAGCAGTGTCAGGTGAGCCCTAAAGGAATCCTGAAGGGAAAAGGTAGAGTGGACTAGAGAGCATCATATTCCTTTGCACTGTATAAAGGTAAGTTCATGTTAATGATTGCTTATGTCCATCTGCAGCCTCACAATGAGCTATAATTAAATATTTCAGCAAGTTTACCATCTGCAGGCATTGAGGATTTGTGCATTTATGTCATCTTTCCATTCATAGATGTCTGCCCCATTGGAGCAAGGGGAGAGCAGCTCCAGAGGGAGCAAAGCTGCCTCCAGGTTCACAGAGATGCCACTTGGTGCACTCCTCCTTGCAGTGGAGGCTCGAGCTGATCACCTCATCTCGAAGGGTTGCAAGAGGGGGGCCACAGGCAGACACGAGCTGCATGGCAGGTGGTGGCCAAGCATATCTCAAGTGTGGAGGTGGTCAGGTGGAGCTGGAGCCAGTGCCAGAAGAGATTCAATGACCTTGTGACATCAGTATGGACAAGATGTTTCCAGTGTGGGGTACATGTAAAAAGCAAATCCAGTGGGTGTACCAGGTATTCAGCTCATCCACAATTGCATGTTTGCACAGGCACACAGCCTTCTTTAATCATGCCATGGTTCATTCCAACCAGTTATAGATCAGGCAGCCCAAACAGTGTACAAGCAGCAAAGCCAGAACAAAAAGCAGAGTATGCTGGTGGAAGTCAACAGATCTGACATCATGTGCGAAGAGGGAAACATAGGGACCGTTTCCAGTGATGCTCAATTCCTCTGAGCTCTGAAGAGGAGTCATGCTTACTGGAAAGTTTCACTTGGCCTCTCTCTCCCCATAGATGATGCAAGACCTGATGACATCTACCAGCATTCCCTGTGTGTAAATCTTTTCTTCTATTTTGGATGGTGGTTGGTTGGCACAATGACATTCCCCCAACTGAAAAACAGTCTTCAGCCAGCCATACGCTCATCTGACAATGTTGCTGAGACATTTAAGTGCTTGAGAATGTTAACGTCAACTCCATATCTAATGTTTGCAGGAGAAGCGAGCTAAGAATGCCAGTGAGCACTCCTGCACCTTGACATCCCCAGTACATTTGAGGTACAAGTGCTGTCCCTCGTAGACATGCATGGGTAAGGCTTATAGGCACTGGCAAGATTGGAGGGCGACCTGGTTCTGGTGAGATGACTGAGGCATCATACTGGATGATGGGGTGAAATGATCACTGTGATTTGAAGGCGTATTGGCAAAATGCACAGTGTTTGGTGCTGGGGTTGCACACCTTCGACCGTTGGCAAACATCATCAGAAAGTAAAGTCTTCGTTCATGGGATCATAATTTCCACGGAGTTAATTAATGCATGTTTGGCCAGGTGAAAGTGTATCTCAGTTAATATTTAGATGTGACGTTTTTAGTAATGTGATAACCGATGAACCCCCTGAATTAATCCTGTTCCTTACAGGAGAAGCCTCTTCAGTGCAGCCTCCATCAGATAATATTGAAGAACCTCCACCCACCTCTGAGGATCAACACTTGGAGGATGCACCGTCACACCCTCTCTCAGCATCCAGCATCATTGCAGATACTGGCACTTCGGCAGGGCTCAGTGCGTCGGACTGGGGTAATATGTGCACTGGTGAGGGCGCTTCATAATCACAAGTGTGGTTCCCGGAGAGTGTGGAGGATCAGTCCTCGGGCAGTCGGAGGAGTGCCTGGGGTGAGCTAGAGTCTGAATTCGAATCGGATGATGAACCTCTGGAGTCCGTAAGGCAGCAAATGCTGGATGTGCAGGGCGAGGTGTGTGAAAATATGGCTGGTATACCAGAGGGGTTGCGTGCTTTGGCCCAGACTGTGGAGGTGTTCATCCAGGCCATGTGCACTTCAATCACCCACTATTCAGAGTGCCAAGCCTCCACCATGGACAGACTGGTAACTGTCCTGTAGAGGCAAACCGAACGCATTGCAAATGCAATTTTCGGGATGTGCTCTGACCTGCACACTATTGCCCATTGCCCTGGCTCTGAGCTCAGGGGTTCAGGCCCAGGGCGACAGGGGAACTGGGAGCTTGGTCGGGGGGGGGGGGCAGGGGAAGATGATCTTTCTTCTTACTTATGTTACGTTGGTGTTCTGCAGGGCTCTACACAAACCACTGCTATATTAAGGCTTCCTTAGTCTCGCAGCTATCCACCCACTCATGGCCAGGCACATGCACTGCAGCACTGTGTTCTCCTGCCTCATCCTCTCCTTTGTCCTCAGATCACTGTTCCCGTTCTGGCCTTTCACCATCCTCCAAAGTGTCTACTTTTTGAATAGCTATGTTGTGGAGGACACAGCAGGCCACAACCATCAGAGAGACCCGTGAGGGGGAGTACTGCAAAGCACCTCCTGACCTGTCACGGTATCTGAAAAGCATTTTCAGAAGGCCAACGGTCTGCTCTACAATGGCCCTGGTGCTGGGGTGACTGTCATTAAACCGTCTCTCCCTCAGTTCTTGGGGCCCTCACAGGCATCATGAGCCATCTCTTCAAAGGATAATCGTTATCTCCCAGAAGCCAACCTTCCAATGCATCGGGCCCGGTGAAAGGAGCTGGTATTTGCAAATTCCTAAGGATGTATGCATCATGGCTGCTGCCTGGAAACCTGGTGCACGCCTGCATTACACACTGTTTGTGGTCACACACAAGCGGAACAATGATTGAGTGGAAGCCCTTTCTATTGATGAATGCACAGGAGCCGCGTAGGAGCTTGATGGCTACATGGGTCCAATCAATGGCTTCCTGCACCCTGGCGAAACGAGCAATTGCTGCAAAGTCTCGGGCCCTCTCCATCTGGCTTTGGGCATCAGTGGTGAAGGCTATGTAATTTCCGGCCCTCTGGAACATTGCATCAGTGAAGACCTTGATGCAGTGGCCTATATCCAGCTGGGTTATCCCTGCAAGGTCCCGGGATACTGCTTGAAAGGACCCAGTAGCAAAAAGGGTGAGCGCCATTGTCACTTTTCAAGGCAACTGGCATCGGGTGGCCTCCCCAAGGCAATTTGATGCAATCTCTCCAGAAAGCAGCTCACAAAGGGGTGTGACAGTTGCCCGAGAGAGCCTCAGCCTTCTTCAGCACTTAGTTTCTGTCATCTCGAGGTAGCTGGAGAGCTGCCTGTACACCCTCAACACCTTTGTTGCCTAAGAGGAGCCTCTCCAGGCTCTGGCTGACCATCCAGAGGAGGCACTGCCTCCAGGGCCTCTCTCTGATCCCTTGCTCCTCTCACCCTTCTCCTCATTCTATTCCTCCTAATCCTCTTCACTGGAGGACGTGCCTCCTTGACACCACAATCCCATCCGTGCAGGACCAATTACAACACTCACCCCGAGTTGAAAAAGAATGGAGGTTTCTAGAGACCCCTCCCTATGAGAGGACTGTCCTAAAGAAACATAATCATAAATTCTGCAAGGCCCAGTTAAATGAGCACCTCCTGCAACCAGAGCTTTCAGAACTGCATGGCTGAAACTCTGCTCTCAGCTACAGTTTAATAACCCGCCCTAACAAGTCTGCCCTTAAAAAAATGAGTTTCACATCCAACATGATTCAGACCTTGAAGGCATTTTATTGCCTTCCACCTGTATTATTGTGCTCGGTGCGCTTAGTATTTGCCTCAGTAGGCATTTAAATGTACATTTAAATAATGCGAGTGGGTTCTTGACCTTTTGAACCGCCCATGCATGCTATTATCTAAAACAAACACAATGGCGTTGGGAGCGCCACCTGATGTCATCATGCCTGATATTATGCTCTGTGAAGTGGGAAACACTCCCGTTCATAAACTTCAGGTGGTTATATCAATGTGCCATGGAGTTTGTATTAGACAGTCACTTCAAGAGTGCCATGGTTGATGGAAGAGAGTTTGAATTAGGGTGTCATGAGCCTCCACTGCACTCTCTCAATGGCTCTGGCCTCTGGTGCAGGTGGCTCATTAACCTTCCTGCTTGTTCTGCCCCCTCTACCACATACTCATCAGATGAGGAGGGTGAGGCTCGTCCAAATCTTTCAGATGCAAGGTCTCCCCACCACTGTAGTGCAAGATTGTGTAGAGCACAGTAGCTGATGATAATACAGGAAACTCTTGCTGTGGCATACTGCAGCGCTCCACTGGATTGGTCCAGGCAAAGGGATCTCATCCTTAGCTGGCCATTGGCATGCACAATCATGGCACAGATCAATACATGTCAGGCATTATAATGTTTCTTGACATCAGTGCTAGGGTTTCTCATGGGCATCAACATCCATGTCTTGAGTAGGCATCCCTTATACCTGAGGATCTATCCCCGTAGACGACTAGGGGCTGGAACAGCTGTGATACCCAGGATGGCGAAGTACACATACATCATGTCTGTTCCTGGGAAACCAGGCATACAGCTTTAGGATGTGCTTTCGTTGGTTGCAGATGAGCTGAAAGTTGATGAGAGTGGAATCTCCTCCTGTTGATAAATGCTGCTGGCTGGTCCAAGGTAGCCTTGATGGCTACATTTAGTTACGCCTTGCACCTGAGGAAATCCTGTAATTGTCCCAAAGCCAATGGGCCTCTCTATTTGGCTATCAAGGTTGGTACTGTGATGCAAAAACTTTTCGCCTTTAACAATATAGTGACCTCCTTAACGCAGCGGTGAGCTGCTGTCTGGGAGACACCACACATGACTCTGCTGGATCCTTGGAAGGAGCTAGATGCATAGAAGTGACTTTCAGTGCCATTGGTAATGGGTGTCCTCAGAGTCCCATGGGTTGCAAGTTGTTCTGCAGCATCACTCAGATTGGTGACAGACTCCCTGACAGCCAGTCTTCGTTAGCACTGGTGCTCCGGCATCTGGAGGTAGTTCAGGTGATTCTAGAAGACTCATGGCAGCATCTGGCCCCGTCTTGGGATATGATCCTGCTGCTGGTCCACCAAGTGCCCTCTGCAGCTTGCCTAGTTAGAGGCTGGTCCTTTTGCTGCTGCAGAGGTGGCACATAGTCCTCAATGCCTCTGCACATTTCCTCCTCTGCAAGGGGTCAAGGAGATCTGGGTAAATGAGTTCCATGCTTGTTGCTATCCCCATTTTATGTGCACTGCCCTTTTCCTTGGGTTCCAGGCCTTTTGAATCACTTAGACCCTGTGGCCCTATGCTTATACTTAACCCTATTGAGATGCATCAATCACAACTGGATGCCCTTCAGCTTCTCAGGGGAGACCCAAAGGCTGCTGTCGCTCAGCTCCTCAGATGTCTCCAACCTTACTGAGGCAATGACCTGCTCTCCTTTCTTCAAGAGGTCAAATTCAGAAGGGGCTCTGAGGTCCTTGACTTCCATTTGGGATAATGTGGCCTCACTTGGGTGCCACCAGCAGTCAGTGATCTGATAGCCCGTGATCTCCGCTCACTGCTTATTGCAGTTGATTTCAAAAACATGAGCCTTAATTATTTGGTCAACAAGCACAATTGGCTTCCTGCCATGTCCCAGTGGCAATGTCATCTCATTGGTTTCTTGACGTTGGCATAATGTGGACCCGACATCATGCCATGGGACTTACACTCCAGTGCATTCTCACACGATACTGCCGACTCCCACCCACCCTCCCTCGCATCCCGCCCCAACGGCCTTCATTAAATGCTGTCCTCTTTCTTAGGCCATTGACCCAATAGTACACTGCTTAGTTTTAGAACAGTTGAGTCTTTTACTTATGTTGGAGCATATTCCTCCCCATGCCCCAAAAGCATGCAACTAACCTGCCTGAGATCCATAAGTTCCTTCAGTTCCTTTTCGTACTTGCAGGCTGCTTCATTGTAGTGTTCTTCAATAATATCCTATCAAAAAGAGCAGGGCTGATGAAGAATTATTTGAAATTTATTTCAAAAGCATTTGTATGTCTGAATATGTCAGACAACAACTGATTTCTCAAAAAAATGAATTACTGAGTTTGTTGATCTCAGTGGCAGACAGTGCAACTTTCGACCATCTTTTTATCTGTTATTTGTCACGGTGATCTAAATCCATCTTTTGGAAAAGCAAAAAAAAAAAAATCAGCTTTTCTAAATTCTTTGTGGGTGTATCAGTCACTAAACTGTGAAAAATCAGCTCTGGCAAATTAAATATCTTTTTACTCTCCTTTAACTGCATAATGTTGGGTCACATGAAATTCAATTCTTCTATGCCAGCAAGGTGCTTTAAATCACCACTGCACCTCACCAGTGTGAAATCCCCATTTTCTTTACACCCTTATACAGAGTCATTGAAGTGTGGCAAAGACAGATTATTAGTTTGGTGTCAATTAGTAGAGTGCTGTGGACTCATGTATGCAAGGGACTGAGTGACACTGCACCAAACTAATTTCACTCAAGGCCCTTATGGAATTCTAACACCATTTCTTCCCCTATGGGCCCAGAGTTCGAATTTAGACTGTTTCACTCTTCCATCTATAAACAGATACAAGTATAGATGAAAATTCACTTTGAACCCAAAAAAAAACTGCCCAAATTGGATTGTCTCAATGGGTAAAAGGTAAAGTTAAACAGTAAAGTGGTGGTTATAATGCCTACTTTACATCTCCAGTGCCAGTGCAATGACAGGTACATAAGTTGTACGTTCCAATGAATGGTGGATCCTATCAAACAGCACGTCCCTTTGGCTGTTCGCAATATGTAGAGTACTGACCGTACTCAACCAACCCATGTTTGCAAAACTCAAACGTAATGTCTAACGTTAGATGTGATTCCGCGATTAGGCAGCACTTGCTGAACAATCCCAAGTGTGCTAAGAATTGCACTAACAACCAATTTAAGATTATCAATCAGGCTCACAATGTGGTTCACAAATGCTTGTTAGAAGCTACGTATATTCATATGTAGGGATCTGCCCTCTGCAGGCAAAAGGAATGCTTTACATCTCTGTGGTTCCATTCCCAATAACTAATATCCAAATTTTATCTGCAATATGGATGAAGAACTTCACTGAATATTCAGCTAGGGATGTTTTTAATCAAGTCAGGAAGCTTCCTGCTGCTTAAGCACAACACAGCTGGTGAAAATGAATAGAAGAAATTCATAACCCACTGAAGCAAAGCTTTAAAAGTGGGAAGAGGGATAGCATGATAAATATTTGTACAGATACATTTCTTTTGAAGGCTGTGTCACTTCATTACACCATTATGAACATGTGCCATTACGTTTTTGGAGAAGAACATTTTGTGCTAAAGAACACTGCAGTTACTAAGTTGCGAAGTCCACAAGCCACTTTATGGAGACACAGTTTACGGAGCTGAGATAATGGCTAAGATAAGCCCCAGATTGAAACCAGAGGTCATGTGACCCAGCTCTTGGGTGTAAAACATACTGGATTTGAACTGACAGGCTGCTACAGGGTCAATAGGGACAACAGCCTTACAACAGCCTTACCACACCCGCACCACCCACCCCCCCATCTCTTTCTCTCTCTGAAACCTCTCTCTCAGCAAAGCTGAGCTCTGTTTGTGGTTTTGAAAACCTACCAGAAGACCTCATTGCTGCAAACAGAATTCTTAAAGGAGGATTCCGATTCAACACCACTGTCTTCAAGAGAAAAGAGAAAAGAGAATCAGCCAGCCACGATTGCAAAGGGACTGGTTTCTCACTGAAGCAAAGTACCATGGAAAGCGACCCCCTAGCTGCGAACAAGCATTTGGACAATCTGTGAATAATTTTCCTTTATCTTTGTTAGTTGGTCAAGTTTTAACATCTGATACTCTGTAAAGTTTTATTTCCTTCTGCCTAGGGAAGTTGCGTGCATGTTTTTGCACAGGTATCTTTACCTGAGTAAGTTTCAGTAATAAAATTAACTATTTACTTGTCAACTCAAGGAATCTGGCTGGCTTAATTCTTACATTAAGCTTTACACAGTTAAGTACAGATTAATTGAATTGGCAATATCACAAAAAAAAAATCAAACTCTGTTATAATCAACCCAGGAGTAGGACAAAGAGAGGAGTCAGCTCACCCCTCCCAACCTTCAAAAACATAAAATCACCAACCTTCAGAGGCATCGTCAATTCAACTTCTTTTGTCTCCTTCAGGCCCAGAGGAATCATGGGAACACTAACAGATTCACTGCAACAGAAATATAAGTTCTTTAATGTGTAGATAATTTCTATTTTCCATCATCACTATAATAAGTCTTTCTTTAACTATTGCCCCTTTAAATGCCTGATGGCAGATTAAAGTTAAACTAATTTAAAAGGAGGGTGTTCTCCTATAATAATGGCAAGTCAATATGATAACACATAATTACGTGTTTGACTGGCAGTGGACAGTTTGGTTTCTCAAGTGAGAAGAACTGCGAGATCCTTGGTAATGCTGAAATACATATATTCAGGCCACCAAGAAGCCAAGATCATTACTTGTTATTTTCTCTTATTCCTTAACTTGATTTGGCCGTTTCCTTTTAATAATGAGCAGCAGTAATCAACCACAAGCAGCCAAAAATGAATAACTTCAGCGGACGAGAGTATACTCAGATCAGTGAAGTCAGAACGCACAATATCAAAACCTTACCACATATCTTTGATTATTTCCTGTTCACACAACGTCAGAAGAGTGAATATCATGGAAGGCACGATTTATTGAGAAAAGGGGCAGCGCCAGGCCAAAGGTGGAACAGAAGCTTTTAATAAATTCTTTCCTGCTCAGCACTATTAGGCCATTCCACAAAATGCTGCAGTCCCACAATTCATATCGGAGTCATTTAAAAAATATTTTTAAAAAGCAGCAAATTTTAACTTTGACATTCTGGGAACTCTGGAATAGATAATTGTGAAGGGGAGTTCAGGATGTCAGTCACAATAGGGTTGATATCCCTGTATGACATTAATAAAAAAGTTACCAAGCTGTTTTAGGGCTGAAGGTGGATCGATTAAACTTTCCTATCTCTTGTTACACAATTTCGCTGTGCTACCACCCTGGCTAAAGTCACAAATGACATTCTCAAACGACTGTGATTATTGCCCTCCTTATTATCCCTCCTCGATCATTTCCTAGAATTTGATATGTTCAACCATGCCATCCTCCATGCCCTTGCCGCCAATGCCCAGTTATGTCATATACAAATTGTTAAGGCCATAATTTGTTTCCAGCCGAAGGTGTCTTTCGATGTAAGCATGGGAAACTGGGATTCTTTGAAGTAGAATGGTTGATTTTAAAAGGAAATCTAATACAGCTGTTCAAAATTCTGAAAGGGCTCGATAAAGTAAGTTGGAATAAACTACATCCTCTGTTCAGCCGATAAGCTTAAGATCATGAAGAAAATAGCAAAAGGAGGGATTTTCTTTACATAGATTGCTCTGCAGAGAACCGCACACTCAAAACGGGCCAAAAGGTCTCCAATTTGTATGGCAAAATTCTATGATTCCAAAGGGGAAAAGAAAGGAAAATCAGTTCTTTCCCCTCTCAAATAAACTGCTACCTAATGCTTTCAGAAGCCACCTACAAATGAAGGCAGGTAACAGCTACCGATTTAGTGCCAACTCTGTCTTCTCCCAAATAACACCACAGGAATGCAAAAACAACTGCGATCGTTTTCCTGCCTAGGAATAAGATGCAATATCTTTCCTGCCCCTACGCTGTCTCACAATTAGTCACTGTTCTTTCAGCTCCAGGATCAAGTACAGCCCAGATCGTGTAAACATTTTTCTCTTTTAGTCTGGTAGCTGGTTCATCTGGAGGGTTACAAAGAAAAGGATGCCTTAATTATCCTGTCTTACTTCAGTAGGGTCTTTGGGATCCAAGTGGTTCTATAAATGACAATGAATTCAGATATATAAGATTATCTATTTTTGCTTAAATGAAATTTATGCTTTATAAATATATTTTGTCTCAGACATTAAAAATTAACATTGAACTAAACTAAATTTACAATCTCACCGAACTCATCATTACAGGAAAATCTGAACCAATAAAATAATTATCTGCGTTCAGCTGAACCCTTTCTTATTTTAACCTCAACGGCAACACTTTTTCTCATTCCAATTTTCATTTGCTTACTTTTTAAAATTTAAGCTGTTGAACTTTACTTTCTGCTTCCTTGCTCACCATCCATGTTGGATGGAGAAGCAAGTTTCTGCCAAAGAAAACATTTAAAGGGTTTTCATGCCAGATTGTGATGATCGTCATAATTGCAGTACAGATATGGCCTGGTCCAACTTTGACATGAAAATAGAGCCCAAATCAGAATTTGTAGCTGCCAAACAAGCTTATAGCAGCTTTGTGATGGCGTAGTTATTCAAACCAGAAAGATTTCAATTCTGCCCTTGAAATATGCGGAGTTAGCTGATTTCAGTTAGAATGGTAGTTTGGGCTCTACATTTGTTCTCGTGCCCAAGGTATAGGGGAAGGGGAAATTAACCAGGATTCTCTCTGCTGATTGCTATCCAGTGACATCCGCTGAAAAGAATCTATGTGCAGCACTCATTGAGGACTGGATCAAGATTGGTTGTGATATTTGCTGCAGTTCTTTGGTTTGTCAACTCTCAGTCTGGGTTCAAGAATAATCATCTGGATGATACGGACCAATAGAAACATAGAATGGTTATAGCACAGAAGGAAGCCAATTGACCCTTCGTTTCCATGCCAGCTCTCTGTAAGAGTAAGTCAACTTATCTCATTTCCTGCCTTTTCCCTGCATTTCCGCACATTTTTTTCTCTTCAGGTTATTTACCAACTCTTCTTTGAAAGGCACAATTAAATATGCCTCCATTACACACTCTGGCAGTGCATTCAAGAACCAAACCACCCACTGCATAAAAAAATTTCCCTCATGTCACCTTTGCTTCTTTTGCATACATCTTAAATTGGCACCCTCTGGCTCTTGACCCTTCCGCCAATGGGTACAGTTTCTCCCTATCCACTCAGTCCCATTGAACAAAATTTGTCAGTACAGGCAGGAAAATCTTGATTAGAGCACAGTTGGAGTACTGTGAGCAGTTTGGTCTTCATTATTATAAAAAGGATAAAAAGATACATTAGAAAGTGTAAAAAAGATTCAAAAGGATGACACCAGAACTGAGTGGACATACTTATCACAAAGGGCTAAACTGGCTAAGGATCTTTTCCCTTGATTGAGGTCTTTAACGTTATGAAAGGATTTGATAGGGTAGGCATAGAGAAGACTGGCATGGATTGACTGGGCCAAATAAGAACATAAGAACTAGGAGCAAGAGTAGGCAATTCAGCCCCTCGAGCCTGCCCCATCATTCAATACGATCATGGCTGATCTCACTTTGGCCTCAACTCCAACTTCCTGCCCTTTCCCCACAACCTTTCAACCCATTACTAATTAAAAATCTGTCTATCTCCTCCTTAAATTTATTCAGTGTCCCAGCATCCACTGCACTCTGAGATAGTGAATTCCACAGATTTATGACCCTTTGAGAAAAGTAATTCCGCCTCATCTCTGATTTAAATCTACCACCCCTTAGCCTAAAACTATGGCCCCTCATTCTAGAATGCCCCACAAGGGGAAACATCCGCTCCACACCTACTTTGTCTATCCCCTTTAGCATCTTATATACCTCAATTAGATCTCCTCTCATCCTTCTAAACTCTAGCGAGTATAAGCCTAAACTGCTCAATCTCTCCTCATAAGACAAGCTCCGCATCTCTGGAATCAGTCTAGCGAATCTCCTCTGAACCGCCTCCACTGCAACTATGTCCTTCCTCAAGTAAGGGACCAAAACTGCGTACAGTACTCCAGGTGCGGTCTCACCAATGCCTTGTACAGTTGCAACAACACTTTCCTATTTTTACACTCTATTCCTTTCGCAATAAATGCCAAAATTCCATTTGCCTTCCTTGTTACCTGCTGTACCTGCATACTAGCTTTCAGTGATTCATGCACAAGGACACCCAGATCCCTCTGCACTGAAGCATTTTGAAGTTTCTCTCCATTTAAAGAATAAGTTGCCTTTTTATTCTTCCGACCAAAATGGATAACCTCACACATCCACGTTAAACTCCATCTGCCAAATTTTGGACCTAACCTGTCCATATCCATTTGTAAATTTCTTATTTCTTCATTGCAACTTACTTTCCCAACTATTTTGGTGTCATCTGCAAATTTACCTATAGTACCTTCTATCCCTGAATCCAAGTCATTAATATAGATCGTAAATAGTTGGGGCCCAAGGACTGAACCCTGTGGCACCCCACAAGTTACAGCTTGCAATTCAGAAAAAGACCCATTTATCCTGACTTTCTGCTTTCTGTTGGTTAGCCAATCCTCTATCCAAGCTCATATATTACCCCTAACTCCATGTGATCTTATCTTGTGTATTAATCTTTTGTGCCTGTTTCTGTGCTGTTTATATCCTAATTAAGATTATGGGGGAGACCAAAAATAGGAAACACACACAAAGTATTGATAGACTTAGCTGAAGAAAGTTGAATTGCAGCCTATCCATTGGCATAGTTCAGTTGTGTGAATGCCTTGTTTCTATGGGCAGAGCCTTGTGGCGGCGATGGGAGGTCTTGACCGCTGGCTGGAGAGCTGGCAAGATCTCCACATCCCCTCTTTGAGGGGGCCCACTGAATCTTGTGCCATTCGGGCACTTAAGAGGCCAGTGGCAGGCCTTTCCCTGGGATTAAGGGCTCCGGGGGTGGGGGGGCGGAAGTGCGCCCGAGAGCTGCTGGCCAATCAGACGCTAGTAGATTGTTCTCCACTAAGCAGCACCACAGGGAGACAGGGAGATGGTCCCCAAGTCCTCAGACTGAGGGGGAACCCAGGCACAAGTGAGTGATGGTGGGAAGGGGAACAGCAGTAAGGGCAGAGAGTGGCTTTCAGCAACCACCCCACTGCCCCCGCAACTTCCCAATACCAGGTCCCTTGATCAGGCACTGAGTGTCCTTCAACAAAGGAGCCCCTCCTCGGGACCCTGCAAGCAAACATGCCAGGATCTGCCTGTCGTGCTGCCCTGCATGGTAAGCCTCCACCCACCCATCACTGGCATTGGGATAAGGCCCTTAAGTGGGCATTAACTGGGCCTTCCCGCCACAGGCTTAATCTGGGTGGGGGTGGTGAATGTCCCCCCCGCCACCAAACTCACTATGGGAGAGGGCACAAGATTCTGCCCTATGACTCTATATAGTTTCATGTAAAGCAACTTACTACCCAGTAACACTCAGAGCAGTAAACCTCCATGGGACTGGAAAGGTAAAAACAGGAGTTCTGATCAGTCCCATTGAAAACCAGTGTTTAACATCTATAAACCTTGAATTTCCAATACAATACTTCATTGAAAAGCTATGTTGCTTGCCTCTCCTCGTTTAGGCTGTTCGCCGAGATGAGGTCATGTCTTGAACTGATTAACATGGCCAGCATTCAGTACATGACATCATCTTGAGAAGTAATTCACTGACTGCCAGCAAACACAAATCTGGCAACAAAACAGAGGTTCACTTTCAAGATCGTAAACTTTCAGCATTCTGATTCAAAGGAAGGACTCATAAATTTATCTAAATGCAAACAGTCCATGCTCAGTAATTTAGCTTGACAGGTTTGAGGTTGGTTTTCCCTCACAATTTGTCACTTTCTATGATAAACAATTTACACTAAGGTTTTGAGAGTATCAATCACATGTTGGACATTTGGACATTACATTTTGTGTAAAATCCAGATTGCAACTGAACAATTACAACTGTACAAAAGAGAAAGAAACCCTGGCTGTTTTGGATCTTGGAACAATCTAGCCTCTCCTTAAATGGGAAGCTAAGCAGCTCTCAGTCTGTAGAATCTTCCAACAACCTCTATTTGGTGTTTGAGCTCATTTAGAACATTTTCTTTTCAGACTATTTGACCACTGCACAGGTTAGTAGCTCACATCACAACTGTGCTCCATATGCCTGATCTGGGACAAACATCACAAGAAATCAGGTTGTAAATACTTGCATTTATCTAATGTTTTAACAAGTCAACAGCAAATTTGTTCGAGTTCTCTTGATAATGCTATTACTCAAGCAGAGTTTTACAGGTCCCTGAAGCCTTTTGGCACTTTGTCCAATTCTAATTTTTCAATCTAGAAGCCTAATACTGAGTGCTGATACACTACACAACTTCTTCTCAGGCAGTCCCTCAGGATCGAGGATGACTTGCTTCCACTCTGGTTCGATGGGTTCGGAGATGACTGATAAGTCCAATGTGCAATCTGCAGACTCTGCCACATGTGGGGCAGGTGGTGCTTGAAGGGTTGGGTAGCTAGGTTGTTCGGAGGTTTGTGTCCTCCGTCCGATGCCTCAACTTCACCTCTGCATGTTCCCGACGAAATCTTGATGTGTTCAGTGCCTTCCTAGATGAGCCTTCTCCATTTTGGTCAGTCAAGTCAGGGATGCTCATGAGTTGGTGGGGATGTTTGACTTCTTCAGGGATGCTTTGAGGACATCCCGAAAGCGTTTCCATTTTCTTCCTGGGAGTCTTCTGTCATGACTGAGTTCCAAGTAGAGCAGTTGCTTCAGGTGTCTGGTGTTAGGCATACAAACATGTCCTGCCCAATGGAGCTGGTTTTGAGGAATTAGCACCTTGATGCTGGGCAAGTTGGCTTGGGAGAAGATGCTGCTGTTGGACCACCTTTCTTGCCACTAGATTTGGAGGATTCTGCAAAGGTATCACCGGTGGTGCTTCTCCAGTGGATGATGCGCCTGCTGTAGGCTATCCAAGCCTCCGAGGCATATAGGAGTGCGGGATCACGGCTACCCGGTAAACCACAACCTTAGCCTCGGGTTTGGATTGAAGGCCGCACAGACTGAACAGTTTCCTGTCTGTTCTTTAGATTATTTCCACGATTGTGGGTAAGCTGTTGGAGGTGTGGTGCAGTATTGCAGTGAGGAAAATAGAGGAGAGAGTGTTAGTGCAATCACATGGCCTTGTTTGACCCCCATTTTCAGAGACACAAAATTTGTGATGGGTCCATTGAAGGTCGCAGCTTGCATATCATTGTGGAGCGGAGGATGGTGACAAATTTCTGATGGTAGCCAAATTTGAAGAGAATACTCCATAAGCCTCCACGGTCAACAAAATCAAAGAATTTTGAGAGGTCAAGAGAGGCAATTTACTGTGGTTGTGCTGTTCCTTGCATTTTTCTTGAACTTGCTGCAAGGTGAGGATCATGTCTGTGGTACCTCTCGATGGGTGAAACCGCACTCTGACTCTGGAAGGAATTCCTCAGCCACTGGAAGGAGGCAGTTGAGGACGATCCTGTGGCAGACAGCAGGGAGATTCCTCTGTAGTTAGCACAATCAGATTTGCCTCCCTTCTTG
Source organism: Cetorhinus maximus (assembly GCF_964194155.1). Classification (NCBI taxonomy): domain Eukaryota; kingdom Metazoa; phylum Chordata; class Chondrichthyes; order Lamniformes; family Cetorhinidae; genus Cetorhinus; species Cetorhinus maximus. The sequence continues at coordinate 140,189,741 of NC_135882.1, read as the reverse complement.
AATATAGTCGTGATCACAGCATCCCTGAGATCCCCCGGCATGTGTTTTTTTACCTCAGATGAAGGATGTGAGGTCCGGCAGCCTTGCCAGGAATCTCTCTCTACTGTGTTTTAGAATTTCAGCAGGAATTCCATCTGCTGTAGAGGCTTTGTTACTTTTCAGCTGTCAAGTGACTTTTTCAACTTTGCTCAGGACTGGGGTAGTGCCGGATATTGAGGAAGAGAGTTGTGGACATTTGAGTCAAAGACAGTCTTTCATTTGAGGAGTTCTTCGACATGTTCACTCCATTAAACACTGACCATCTCCCTGCCTTTGATGAGCCCTCCTCCATGCTTGGCTCTCAACGGAGTGGGCCCCTCGAGTGCTTGGGCCATTGATCATCTTGACAGCACTGAAAAATATGCGCATCGTTGGTGCCCACGAGTTGTTGGATTTCCAGCACTCATTCTCCCCACCATTGGTTCTTTATGTCACAGGTTCTATGCCATACTGCTGCCTTCAGCCATCTGTAGAACTGCTGCTTTTCTCTTGAGTCATGGTGAAGTTTCGACTCAACGAAAACTTTGTGCACACATTCAATTCGGTCCTATATTTCTTGCTTGTTTTCAAACTAGTCATAAATGTCTCCTGGTAAAGAGATCAAGGACTTCTTCGCACGTGTTTGTTGTGGTGGACTTTAGGGTCAACCAGGCGCTATAGGCACATTGTGGCTCCTGGTGGCTAGTGGTTGAGAGGTTGGCAGCAAGGCGCTATCCGAGCAGGGCCACCTTGCTGGGATCTTTGAGGCCTTCCATGTTAATCTTTTTGCAGCATTGCTTCTGCTGTCTCGACTGTTTGGGGGCCAAGCTAATGGAGATGGTACATCGGATAAGGTGACAATCAGCCCAGCAGTCATCAGTACTGTTATGGCGCAGGTGACGTGGACATCTCTGCGATCCCTTGCTCAAATTATGACAAAGTCGAGGAATTGCCAGTGTTTAGGCCATGGGTGCTGCATGAAGTCATGTGCTTGTCATGCTGTCAGTATAGGGTTGGTTATAACAAGGTCATGTTCTAGACATTTCATCAGGAGGACGACTCCGTTGGTGCTTGCTTTCCCTAATCCATCCTTGCCTATCACGCTCTTCCAGAGATTCGTGTCCTTCCCAACTCTGGCATTGAAATCTCCGATGAGGATCAGTTTGTCGCCTGCTGGGACTCGGACTAGGGTTTCTCAAAGTTGTTGTCGAATCCTTCCTTGGTGTCATCTGTTGCCTCAAGTGTAGGAGCATGTGCATTGATGACAGTGGCATGCTGATTCCTTGTTAGGGTGGGCCAGACAGTCAAGGGGCACTCACTTATCCCATGGGGGGGAGTCACTGAGGCACCAGGCAAGCTCAATTTTGAAGGCAAAGCCCACCCTGTGGAATCTTTATCCTCTTCTGAAAAAGATGTACCCATCATTCCTTCAGCTGACCTTCTCCTGCATGTCATGTTTCACTTAGAAGGCAATGTCGAGCTGCCAGTGTTCCTGAGCCATGATGGAGGTGCGGCACTCAGGTCTGTCACTGTTGGGATTGTCCACACGGGTCCTGACGTTCCAGGTACCAAACTTCATTTGGATGAGTAGAAGGTGGCTGTGCGTGGTTTTTTAATGTGGGGTGTTCATTGCACATCAATTACCACAAGGTCTCAGCAGAGCAGGGCCTTGGTCCAATGGCAAGGGGTTTCCAAAATAATTAGTGGCCAGGTTTTACTGTGAGACATTAGCAGTCTGTACATGATCATACTCTTGACTCCCTAAAGTCTGCCCCCAAGGCACAAGTCAGGAGATGATGCACTCCACTGGCCTGGATGAGTGCAGCTCTGACAACACTCAAGAAGCTCAACACCATCCAGGTCAAAGCAGCCACTTGATTGGCATTTCATTCACCACCTTAAACATCTACTCCCTCCACCACTAATGCACAGTGGCAGCAGTGTTTACCATCTAAATGATGTACTGCAAGAACTCACCAAGGGTCCTTCGACGGCACCTTCCAAGCCCGTGATCTCTACCACCTAGAAGGACAAGGGCAGCAAATGCACGGTAACACCAACATCTGCCTTCTCCAAGCCACACACGATCCTGACTTGGAAATATATCACCATCCCTCCACTATCACCCGGCCAAAGTCTTGGAACTCCTACCCTAACAGCACTGTGGGTGCGCCCACACCACATGGATTGTAGAGGTTCAAGGCGTAAGCTCATCACCACCACCTTCTCATGGGCAATTAGGGATGGGCAACAAATGCTGGCCTAGCCACATCTTGTGAAAGGATATTTTTAAAAATACGTAGATGTGTATTGATCCATGGCCAGGAACAGGCTGATGATGCACAAACCAAACAAAAATAAAATTACTGCACAGAGCATCGCAGCTGAAGTCAATTCTGTTTACTGGGCATCCACGCATGTATACTTTTCAGCAGCATCATTAGCTTAGAGTAAGGAGTAGAAATCCTAGAAGACTATTGCGACCTCTAACACAGAAGATGATGGCCAACTGTAGACCTGAACAGGTCAGTCATTCACCACATTTCAGAAATAAAGTCTAGTCTGTCTAGTGAGTACCATAATAGGTGGTGTCTTTTGCTGACTGGGAGAAAGCTAAGTTTATAGGTAGTGCTCAAACATGTAAAACAAATATCCATCAAACTGCAGCAAATATCCATTAAACTTTAGCAAATATCCATTAAACAGCACATTTATGTGTATGTGTATGTGTAGTTAGAAAGTTGGACGGATGCTTTGAATTAGATGCAACATCAAATGGTGAAAACCAGTTTAATTCCTAATAAAAATTTGAAGAGAATGTATTGATTGATCCACATTATGATACCTTCATCTGTAGGTAATTCTTCATTCTTGGTTGGACACTGGCTTATTACCTAGCCTAAACTGTGTTCTAAGGCTGCTGAGGGCAACTGAAGGACAAGAAGAAATTAGTCACAGACACCTGATTTCCATTGTAAAGTCCTGCATCCCATCAAAAGCAAAATACTGTGAATACCGGAGATCTGAAATAAAAACAGAAAATGCTGGAAATACACAGGCCTGGCAGCGTCTGTGCAGAGAGAAAAATTCTGATCAAAGGTCAGCAATCTGAAACGTAAACTCCATTTCCCTCACCACAGATGTTGACAGGCCTGCTAAGTATTTTTAGTATTTTCAGTTTTTATTGCACCCTACCATCTTGGTTCTGCCCTACAATTCAATTAACTTTTGCTTGGTAGTACAGCACTTGAATATTGCCGAAAGGAGAGACATGTTACCGAAGCTTTTCATCTTACACTCATCAGGACAAAAGGTAAGAATACCAAATTTCAGATGATCACAACAGTTTATACTAAAGGAGAAAAGGGTGATGATTGGTTAGCAAGTCAACTCTTATTGGCCGAGACGTTGCCATGCAGAAACTATAGGTTCCCAGGTAATGCAAATAAGGCACAAGGCTTGAACAAAGTCCTTTTGTTTGCGGAGAACAGGTCCCTGAGTATGAATGTATGTCACTTCTAGCAAGCATAAATGAGCCACCTCATGAGCTCAACTGATTATCTTAAATTGGTTGTTTGCGTAGAGATTAGCACATTCAGAATTGCTTAGCAAGTGCTGCCAAATTGCAGAATCATATCTAACAGTAGAAGTTTTGTTTTTGGTTTTGCAAGAGTGGGCTGGTTGAGCACAGTCTGTACTCTGCCTATTATAAACAACTGAAGGATCATATTGTTTGATTCGATCAGCTAATCGCATCACACCAGCTGAAATTCTTACATGATATTGCTCAATTGTGTAACTTTTTGGACTGACAGCAGTGTTCCGATTGGTGCAAAATATCAGTTGTGCAGCCACTGCATAGTAACAGTGTGAAATGGCTTACTTAACCCTATTGTCCAAATCTTTGAGATACTTCACCTTTCCAGGTTATTTTGAGGTAGACCAGCCACTATTCAGGTCCAAAAGTGGCAGTCTTTGGCACATTTGCGAGTTTGTGGTGAACAATGATCTGATCAGGAGAGCATTGTTGCGCTCTATTTCTGCGTCAAGCTTGCAAGGTGAGCAAATGGCTCAGGGCCCTATTTCCAAGATTACTGATAAGGACAATCTTATGGCGTGTGGAGTTATATGAATCCCAAAGTGTATATTGGCTGGTGAAGGTAGATAGCAGTGGAGAACCCACTAGCAGATTTCTCAACTAGCACATCGAGGAAGGGGAGCATGTTAGACTGCCCCATCTCAAAAGTTAAGCGTGGGATGGTGCGCATTGAGGAAATCCTTATAGGCAGCTGCAGATTCAAAGATTGCAAATGTATCATCTATTTAATTGGAAAGATGCATGGGGTAGGAGATTAGGGCTCATTCAGTCAAAAACACGTTTCTTGTGAAAACAGATGAAAATGTTAACAAATGCTGGACCTGGAGGGGATCCCATGGCTACACCATCTATTTGGGCACACGTGCTGTCATTAAAAGTGCAATTTGCATAGTCGAGTTCAAAGATCAATGACTGATTTGCCCTGATGAGTGCGAGGTGAAAAGCTTCATCAACATCGCTCTCCTTTCTGCAATAGTAAATTGCTGCATCACATTGTCTAGACATTGAAATGGATGTATTATCCATCATTTCCAAGGTCTTTCCTCTAAAACCTTGCCATTTCTAGTCTATTTATTGCAAACTTATGTCTTTAAGCTGAAAAATAGAAAATCATGCAGCTAACACCCACCTGCTTGAAAAATTCAGGGACATCTGTTTCAATGAAGGAATTCCCCTTCAAAAATAAATACTTAATTCAGAGCAATAAAGTGCAGCATGACAACTAAAGGCAGTGAGAGACAGCAAGCAGTAAAAGTTAAGTACTGAGGGAGATGGGTGAAGCATTCCAGCACTTCATCTCTGAAACATTTCTTATACAAGGGATCTAAAGAAGTGCATCCAAGAACTAAAGCTTGGTGTTGCAAAGGTTGGTAAATTTATCAAATAAATAATGCAGCCAAGGATAAATCATCATCTTCAAAGATAAATTGATAAGATTACTCATGTACTATTACCAACACTTCATAGGAAAAGTCTCTCTTAAGTCTTAAATGATTTTTAATGCACGTGTTACCCTTAATTCATTACCTCCAACTGCTCTCAATCATTTCCACCATCACCGACAGGCCTATAACCAACATTGCTTTTGGCTCATATTATACAGCACAAATTGGACTTTTCAGACATCGACAAGGATCAAATCTGTAATTCTACTGCTATTTTTCACCTACCCACAATTCAAGTGGAATTAAAGCAAAATGCTCAAGCACTCAGCATCATATCTCACCAAAATCCTGATAATATTGCAGAGATACAGGCAGTTTTCACTTCATTATCATCTCAATACTTGAATTTGTAAGGTCTACTTGGCATATGACAATCAAATCCAAATTGGATCTTCAGCATCAACCCACAGTTTGTTCCAAATAGATTTTTTTAAAAACTTGTACCACGAAAGATGGGCCACTGGCATAGCTTGTCAGTATGCTAACTGGTTGCAGCTTAAGGCGGCATGGTAATAACTCACCCTGTTAATTTAAAGGCAAATCAGAATTCAAGGAGGGAGAATTCTCAGCAAGCAATAAACATGCTTCAGAAATAAAAATTTAAAAAGAACATATCAAGGGAGTTTAGGAAACTGTCACTTAAGATAAAACAGTCAATAAATTAATATGTTTTTAAAAATCTTTTAATTGAGGGGATCCTTAGCATGGTCACAAGATAATTGCAGATGAATAGAGGAGGAAGCTCTGGTAATATCCCCATCCTCAACGATGTCACAGCCCAGCACACCAGTACAAAAGACAATGCAGAAGGGTTAACAACCATCTCCAGCGACAAGCGCCTAGTAAATGATCTAGCTTAGACCCTGCTTGCAATACCGAGCATCACAGATGCCAATCTTCAACCAAACCAATTCACCCTATATGAGATCATCTCAGTCCCAAATGGATTGCCCCTTATTCCGAGACTCTGTCCCCTGGTTCTAGATGTCCCAGTTAGAGGAAAACATCCTTCTTGCATCTACCTTGTTCAGTCCTGTAAGAATTTTGTATGCTTCAATGAGATCTCTCATTCTTCTAAACTCTAGAGAATACAGCCAGTCTCCTCAATTTCTCCTCATAGGACAATCTTGCCATTCCAGGAATTAGTCTGGTGAAACTTTGTTGCACTCCTTCTATGGCAAACGTATCCTTCCTTAGGTAAAGGGGCCAAAGCTGTACGCAATACCCAGGTTCTATACAATTGCAGCAAGACATCTTCGCTCCTGTACTCGAATCCTCTAATAATCAAGGTCAACGTACCATTTCCCTTCCCAATTGCTTGCTGCACCTGCAAGTTAGCTTTTAGTGACTCATGAACAAGGACACCCAGGTCCCTTTGGACAGCAGCACTTCCCAATCTCTCACCATCTAAGAAATACTCTACATTTCTGTTTGTCCTACCAAAGTGGATAGCCTCACATTTTTCCACATTATATTCTATCTGCCATGTGCTTGCTGACTCCTCAAGCCTGCCTAAATCCCCATAAAGCCTCTTTGCGTCCTCTTCACAACTCACATTCCCACCTAGTTTTGCATTGTCAGTAAACTTGAAATATTACATTTGGTCCCCACATCCAAATCATTGATACAGATTGTGAATAACTGGGGCCCCGATCCTTGCAGTACCTCACTAGTCACAGCCTGCCAACCTGAGAATGGCACATTTATTCCTACTCTGTTTTCTGTCCATTAATGAATTCTCAATCCATGCCAGTATATTATCCCCAATCTCATGTACTCTAATTTTGTGTACTAATCTCATGAGTGGGACCTCATCGAAAGCCTTCTGAAAATCCAAATACACTGGTTTCGCTTATTTAACCTGTTCCTCAAAAAAATTCCAACAGGTTTGACAAACATGATTTCCCTTTCACAAATACATGCCGACTCTGCCCAATCCTACCATCATTTTGTAAATGTCCAGTTATCACACCCTTATATATTAGATTTTAGTATTTTCTCTACTATTGATGCCAGGCTAATAGGTCTCTAGTTTCCCATTTTCTCTCTCCCTTCTTCCCTAAACAGTGGGATTATGCAACCTGAAGGAAATGTTCCAGAATCTATAGAATTTTGGAAGATGACCACCAATGCATTCACTATCGCTACGGCCACCTCTTTCAACACTCTGGGATGTACATGATCAGGTCCAGGGGATTTACAACTTTCAGTCCCATTAATTTCTCCAGGAATAGCAATCAGAGACCTGCATTAACCCTTTAAGGAACTGCCTTTTAAAACACAAAATTCTTCCAGAATGTCCAAAGTTTTAAAAAATTAATTTATGAGATGCAAGCTTCACTGGTTAGGACAGCACATTGCCCACGGCTAACTGCCCTTGAGAAGGTAGTGGTGAGCTGCCTTCTTGAGCCACTGCAGTCCCTGTGGTATAGGTACACCCACAGTGCTGTTAGAGAGGGAGTTCCAAGATTTTGACCCAGCGATATATATCCAAGTCAGGATGGTGAGTGGCTTGGAGGAAGCTTCCAGGTGGTGGTGCTCCCATGTATCTGTTGCCCTTGTCCTTCTAGATGGTAGCGGTCGTAGGTTTGGAAAGTGCTGCCTAAGGAGCCTTGGTGAGTTTCTGCACTGCACCATGTAGCTGGTACACACTGCTGCCACTGTGCGTCAGTGGTGGAAGGAGTGAATGTTTGTGGATGTGGTGCCAATCAAGTGGGCTTTGTCTTGGATGGCGTTGAGCTTCTTGAGTGTAGTTGGAGCTTCACTCATCCAGGCAAGTGGAGAGTATTCAATCTTACTCCTGTCTTGTGCCTTGTAGATGGCAGACAGACTTCAGGGAGTCAGGAGGCTAGTTACTCGCCACAGGATTCATAGCCTCTGACCTACTCTTGAAGCCACAGTATTTATATGGCTGGTCCAATTCAGTTTCTGGTCAATGGTAACTCCCAGGATGTGGGTAGTGGGAAATTCGGCAAAGGTAATGCCATTGAATGTCAAGGGGTGATGGTTAGATTCTCTCTTGTTAGGAGATGGTCATAGCCTGGCACTTGTGTGGCGCAAATGTTACTTGCCACTTGTCAGCCCAAGCCTGGATATTGTCCAGGTCTTGCATTTGGACATGGTCTGCTTCAGTATCTGAGGAGTCATGAATGGTGCTGAAGGTGAACCATTTTCTGTGATTAAAGTATTCACAACACTAGGTTGCTTTCATGTTCTATTTTCCCTTTCTTTATCAGTTTCTGATAAACTAGAAGCAAAAGACCCTCAAGATCATGAAGTTTTGGGGGCTGTCAATCAACTTGAGGATAAAATAATAAATGAGGTACAACAAAGTGAGTTAGATAGTCATAGAGGGTTTGGAGTTTATTCTGAAGTACCAGATAAAGGGCAACCAGTTTTGTCACATAGGTGGATTTGTACTAAAGTGCTCAATGATGGGACTTATAAAGGCTAAAACAAGGCTAGTTGCTCAGGGTTTTGAAGAGTGGCTGAGTGATACAGATTTTATAGTGGATTTTCCCATAGCTCTTTTGGCCACACTCATGGAGTGTGTGTCAATTGACAAAAGTTTTGGATTCTTAAGGGCGATTGTTTTCAGAAACCATCCAAAGAGGCAGTTTGTGCCCTGAATGATGCCTCCAAGGTGTGGTTTTTTTTCCAGCAAGATCTGATTTGATGAAAATAGGATATGTTCAACTATGAGCAGATCCCACAATGTTTTCACTGTATCAGAGGAAAGCTTTCAGGCATCTTCATGATGATTGCTCATGGGTTGGGGCAAGTCGGAATTAGAGAAATCTGTTATTAATAAGATTAGAGTAGAATGCAAAATTAGGAGTCAGACTTGTGGGGCTTTTAAGTGTCATGGGTTTAGATATGATGCACAGTAGCCATGGACTAGCTTTACAACAACAAAGCTATTTAGAGAGCATTACCCCTATCTCATTTAATCATACAGAGAGCTGATGTGATAGCTAAAGAGACAGGGCAATTGGGAAGGTTAGCTGGGCGCTAATTTTTATTTCAAGAAAGGGAATCAGTTAATTGCATTTAATTGTATGAAGGTGGTGGGCATTAACTGAGGATTCACTTGTGCTTCTATAAATAGAACCAGACAGTCAGGTGGTTGTTGGGCTCAGAGTTTGTAATTTCTATCTCTATGAATAAATGCTTATAAAAGTGGGCAAAGATAGGCTGCAGTTCTATCCTTCACCATCTGGTTTTCTGGAACATAAGTCATTCGTCGTTTTTACACCTTGAGAGTGTTGGCCAGCTATTTGACTATGGGAACAACATATTTGCACTTTACAGTAAGGGTTATTGAATAACAATCAGAAATGGAAAGTTTAGCTGATTTTAAGCCAGGTGGTAACTGAGGCCATTTGCAGCACCATGCTGCCACTTCGACCAAGGTTAACTAGGGTTTGAAATGAGACTTTTCTGATCTGTGAAGCAGTTTCTGAGCTGTATTTCAAAACCGTGTTAAACAAAGAAGGATGCAAAGAACAAAAAGGCAATACAATGGTTTAGGAAGAACTTTGGAATGTGCAGAATGACACACCAGATAGAGCTTGAACACAGCCATCTCTTTCATTTCATTAACATTCAATTTTGTCACTTTTTAATGAAATATTACATTCTTGATATAAAAAACAACAGCTGTTCTTTTGTGACCTCGCAGTACTTAACTAAAAAACAACTGAGGAACCTTTTGAGCTTTAATTACTGGAGGAAAAAGAGGTCATCACTTCATTAATGAGCTTACATCTAACCAGAAATAAACAATGAACTGGCTGTGTGAATAAGGCTCTTTATAGACAAACACAACACTATTGTCCTGGATTACGTGGTATGAAGGACAGCAAAAGCAAAATAAAAAAAACTTTGTTGCAGGAATATAAACTGTTACTGGAAACACAGCATCTCCTAACCCTTCCAATGCTCTTTCAAAGAAAAACAAAGGAATCTGCTGGCCTGCTAACAGAATATAGCTGGAGAGAATTTATGTAAAAATCATTACGGCAAGAACAAAAATGGTCATGTGACTCAATGAAGCTTGTTCTTTCACGAACTAATTCTCCCATTATAGCATTCAGCTATATTCTGAATATTTGTCCCTCTGCTACTCTGTCCAGTAGACGATTTCACTCTTCCCATCTGCAGGGGTGGTGGCTTTTAATTTAAAAAGATGAATTTAATTTACATACACTCTTAACCTTTTCTAAATTGAAGTATATTGAGTTTAATTCAAGGTACATTTTCTAATTCCTACATGGTTTGCAGAGGTGCACAGGTGACTTTTTATGCCCATAGAAGCAGAAAAATCCCAACATCACTGGATCTTCCAAAATTGATCCTAACTTCATATTTATGGTGAGCTTATCCCTACCCCTCCTCAACGTTCTTGACCTGTCTGCAGCCTCTGGCATGTTGACCATATCATTCTCCTCCAATGTCTCAACTCCATTGACCAAGAAAAATGTAACTGCCCTCGACTATTTCCATTAAGTTCATCGAGCCATAGGCATAGAAGCTCCTGTAAGGCTCCTCTTCCCCCTCCATTACCTCTGGAGTCTCCCAGGGATCTATCCTTGGCCTCTTACCTTTTCTCTTCTACATCCTGCCCCTCAGCATCGTCGTCTGAAAATACATCAGGCTCAACATGTACGCCAACAACACCAGACTCGCTCTCATTGCTCCCTCTGTTGTCAGACTACTTGTCCAACATCCAATACTGGAAGAGCAAAATTTCAATGATTTAACATTGGGAGGATCAAAGTCATACGTCTAGATATTTATGGAGACGCAGTGAGAGAATGGAAAAAGTAGCCAGGAAATCTGAAAATGCAGGTTACACATGCAGGAATTGAATGGCAGGACTTTGTTTGAATTTTCTTCCCCGTTTCCCAGCCAGCAGCCATCCAGGTTGAGAGGCAGTCAGGTGCGAAAGCCAATGAAAAAATGCTTCAGCTGGGGAGTGGAAGAGGGGTGGAGGGAGGTCAATTGGGGGAATGAAGCAGGCTTACTTGAGGGGCTGTGGAAATGTTCTGTTCCTCCTGGCCCACAAGCAGTGCCAAAAAGGCAATTACATATTAGATGCAGCCATTCTCACCTCCCTTGGGGTGCTAGATTCCTGAGCCCTAGGAGACCCTAGCCACAGCCGTTAAATCTATGAGTATGGTAAAATTTGGTAAAATCCTGGAACTCCCTTCCTAATAGCACTGTGGGTGTACCCTCGCCACATGGGCTGCAGCGGTTCAAGGAGGCAGCTCACTACCACCTTCTCAAGGGCAATGAGGGCTGAGCAATAAATGCTGGCCCAGCCAGCGAAGTCCACATCTCATGAATGAATTTTAAAAATATATTAACGTTTATAAACAAATGACTCTTCTCTTGAGAACATGTCCTACTCCTGTACTTTCCCCATAGCCCCTGTAAATTTACCCTTCACAAGTATTCATTCAATTGCTTTTTGAAAGTTAATATTGAATCTGCCCTTTCAGGCAGTGCAATGCAGATCATAACAATTTCCAGTGTAAAACTACATCACCTCATCTACCCTCGGTTCTTTTGTTAATTATCAAGGGGAGTGGTACTGTCACTGGACAAATAATCCAGAAACCCTGGATAATGCTCTGGGGCCCTAGGTTCGAATCCCACCATGTCAGGTGGTGAAATTTTGAATTTCAAGCAAATCTGGAATTAAAAGTCTAATGATTACCATGAAAATATTGTTGATTGTTGTGAAAACCCATCTGGGTTGCTAGTGTCCTTTAGGGAAGAAAATCTGCCGTCCTTACCTGGTCTGGCCGACATGTGACTCCAGACCCACAGCAAAGTGGCTGACTCTTAAATGCCCTCTGAAATAGCTTAGCTAGCCGCTCAATTGTATCAAATCATTAAAAGGTCTAAAAGGAACGGAACTGGACATTGACCTAGGCACCGGAAACGGCAAACTCAACCCTGTCGACCCTGCAAAGTCCTCCTTACTAACATCTGGGGGCTTGTGCAAAATTGAGAGAGCTGTCTCACAAACCAGTCAAGCAACAGCCTGACATAGTCATATTCAAAGAATCATACCTTGCAGACAATGTTCCAGACACCACCATCACCATCCTTGGGTATAACCTGTCCACCAGCAAGAGACACCCAGCAGAGGTGGCAGCACAGTGGTATACAGTCAGGAGGGAGTTGCCAGGGAAGTCCTCAATATCGACTAGGGACCCCATGAAGTCTCATGGCATCAGGTCAAATATGGCTAATGAAACCTCCTGTCGATGATTACATACCACACCCCTCAGCCGATAAGTCAGTACTCCTCCATGTTGAACACCGCTTGGAGGAAGCGGTGAGGGTGGCAAGGACGCAGAATGTACTCTGGGTGGGGGACTTCAGTGTCCATCACCAAGAGTGGCTCAGTAGCACATGTACAGACTGAGCTGGCCGTGACCTAAATGATATAGCTGCTAGACTGGGTCTGCGGCAGGTGGAGGGAGCCAACAAGAAAAACATACTTGACCTCATCCTCACCGACTTGTCTGCCGCGGATGCATCTGTCCCTGACAGTATCGGTAGAAGTGACCACCACATAGTCCTTGCGGAGTCAAAGTCCTATCTTTACACTGAGGACACTCTCCATCGTGTTGTGTAGAAGTACCACTGTGCTAAATGGGGATAGATTTCGAACAGATCTAGCACCTCAAGACTGGGTAACCATGAGACACTGTGGACCATCAGCAGAATTACACTCAAACACAATCTGTAACCTCATGGCCCATCATATTACTCACTCACGACCACCAAGCCAGGGGATCAACATGAAGCGTACAGGAGGGCATGCCAGGAGCAGCACCAGGCACGCCTAAAAATGAGTTGTCAACCTGGTGAAGCTACAACACAGGGCTACTTGAGCACCAAACAGCAAAAGCAGCAAGTGATAGTCAGAGCTAAGCGATTCCAAACCAACAGATCAGATCTAAGCTCTGCAGTCCTGCCACATCCAGTCGTGAATGGTGGTGGACAATTAAACTCACCGCAGGGGAAGGCTTCCCAAATATCCCCATCCTCAATGATGCAAGAGCCCAGCACATCAGTCCAAAAGATAAGGCTGAAGCACTTGCAACAATCTTCAGTCAGAAGTGTCGAGTGGATGACCCATCTCTGCCTCCTCCAGAGGTCCCCAGTATCACAGATGCCAGGCTTCAGCCAATTCAGTTCACTCTATGTGATATCAAGAAATGGCTGAAGGCATTGGATACGACTGAAGGCACTGGCTACAGGCCCTGACAACATTTCGGCAATAGTACTGAAGACTTGTGCTCCAGAACTCGCCGCATCCCTAGCCAAACCGTTCCAGTACAGCTGCAACACTGGCATCTGCCCAGCAATATGGAAAATTGCCCAGGCATGTCCTGTACACAAAAGGCAGAGCAAATCCAACCCGGCCAATAACCACCCCATCAGTCTACTCTCCATCATCAGTAAAGTGATGGAAGGTGTCATCAACAGTGCTGTCAAGCAGCACTTGCTTAGCAATAATCTGCTCACTGACGCTCACTTTGGGTTCCGACAAGGCCACTCAGCTCGGGTTCCACCAGGGCCACTCAGGTCATGACCTCATTACAGCCTTGGTTCAAACATGGACTAAAGAGTTGAACTCCAGAGGTGGAGCGAGTATGATTGCCCTTGACATAAAGGCAGCATTTGGCCAAGTATGGTATCAGGGAGCCCAAGCAAAACTGGAGTCAATGGGAATCAGGGGAAAACTCTCCACTGGTTTGAGTCACACCTAGCACAAAGGAAGATGGTTGTAGTTGTTGGAGGTCAATCATCTCAGACCCAGGACATCACTGCAGGAGTTTCTCGGGGTAGTGTCCTAAGCTCAGTCATCTTCAGTTACTTCCTCAATGACCTTCCCTCCATAAGGTCAGAAATGGGGATATTCGCTGATGATTGCACAATGTTCAGCACTATTCGCGACTCCTCAGATACTGATGCATTCATGCCCACATGCAGCAAGACCTGGACAACATCCAGGGTTGGGCTGATAAGTGGCAAGTAACATTGGCACCACACAAGTGACAGGCAATGACCATCTCCAACAAGAGAATCTAACCATCTCACCTTGACATTCAAAGGCATTACCATCACCGAATCCCCCACTATCAACATCAAGGGGGTTACAATTGACCAGAAATTGAACTGGACCAACATATCAATACTGTGGCTACAAGAGGTCAGAGGCTAGGAATCCTGCGAAGAGTAACTGACCTAACTCCCCAAAGCCTGTCCACCACCTACAAGGCACAAGTCAGGGGTGTGGTGAAATACTCTCCGCTTGCCTATATGAGTACAGCTCCAACAACACTTAAGCAGCTCAACACCATCCAGGACAATGCAGCCCGCTTGATTGGCACCCCATCCACCACTTTAAACATCATTCCCTCCACTACCATTCAGTGAACACTGACGCACTGCAATAAGTCACCAAGGTTCCTTTGACAGCACCTTCCAAACCCCCAACCCCTACCACTTAGAAGGACAAGGGCAGCAGATGCATGGAAACATCACCAGCTGCCAGTTCCCCTCCAAGCCACACACCATCTTGACTTGGAAATATATCGCCGTTCCTTCACTGTCGCTGGGTCAAAATCCTGGAACTCCCTCCCAAACAGCACTGTGGGTGTACCTACACCACATGGACTGCATGAAAAATGCTGGCCCAGTGAGCGACACCCACATCCCATGGAAGAATAATAATAAAAAACCCCCCACTAAATGCTATACGCTATCTTTTTCAACACATGAACCTGCAGCAGTCTAATGCAAAGTTCAGCCACAGTGGCAACCAGTTTGATTGGTTATGATTCAGAATCATAGCAAGGACAGGTTGAAATTTTGGGTGTGTATCCACCATCAGAACTGGATTCTTATGAAAGATACACACCATGATAAAAGACATGTTATATAGTTTATGGATACTGACTAGCATTCTGTATTTCCAACAGTTCCAGTTTATACTTTAGATTCAGAGAGTTTTCCTTTTTACTTCAGTTTTATTGAATGACAATTTAATTACTATTTTTTTCCTAAAAGCAAATGTTATTTTGAACAACTATGTTGCTCCATGATTTTTAGCTTTGAAAACATTTTTCTGCTGTATTCTCAGCTACCCCCCAAAACTTTTTATAGATTCTCGATAAGTCTCAAACAATGCACTGACTTCAAAGAATCAATGGCAATCTACAGGCTTTTGGGGATGTTCTTCAAAGTTCACTTGCTCTTTCCATAACTGCTCTGTAAATTTTTCCTCAACTTGTCATTTCCTTCAAGTGTTTACATCATGAATGAGAATTGCAAGGGGCAAACGACAGCACTACCACACCATAGCTCAACAGGTACGCACAGCAGCAATGACAATATGCCCTAGCTGTTATTCTTCATGTGCAAGTGTAGCTATGGGGACCATTCTGGTTGATTGTAATGCACCCTGACTAGACATCAGTTAGCACCAGTGCTGTCCACTTGGTCTTTTTAAAAAAAATTCATTCAAGGGGTGGTCTTTGCTGGCTAGAGGAGTACTTGTTGCCCATCGCTAATTGCCCTTGACAAGGTGTGGTGAGCTGCCTTCTTGAACCGCTGCAGTCCACGTGGTGTTGGTACACCCACGGTGCTGTTAGGGAGGGAGTACCAGGATTTTGACCCAGTGACAGTTAAGGAACGGCATTTTATTTCCAAGTCACGATGGTGAGCGGTTTGGAGGGGAACTTCCATGTGGTGGTGCTCCGATGTATCTGCTGCCCTTGTCCTTCTAGATGGTGGTGGGCGAGAGATTAGAAGGTGCTGTCTAAGAAGCCTTGGTGAATTTCTGCAGTGCATCTTGCAGACGGTACAGGCTGCTACTGTGCGTCAGTGGCGGAGGGAGTAAATGTTTGCGGATGGGGTGCCAATCAAGCCGGCTGCTTTGTCCCAGACGGTGTCGAGCTTCTTGAGAATTGTTGAAGCTGCACTCATCCAGACAAGGGGAGAGTATTCCATCACACTCCTGACTTGTGCCTTGTAGATTGTGGACAGACTTTGGGAAGTCTGGAGGTGAGTTACTTGCTGACCTGCTCTTGTAGCCACAGTATTTACATGGATATTCTGGTTCAGTTTCTGGTTACTGGTAACTCCCAGGATGTTGATAGTTGGGGATTCAGCAATGGTAATGCCAAAGAATGTCAAGGGGCAATGGTTAGATTCGCTCTTGTTGGAGATGGTCATTGCATGGCGCGAATGTTACTTGCCACTTGTTAGTCCAAGCCTGGATATTGTCCAGGTCTTGCTGCATTTGGACATGAACTGCTTCAGTATCTGAGGAGTCACAAATGGTGCTGAACATTGATTCCCATTGACTCCAGTTTTGCTAGAGCTCCTTGATGCCTCACTCGGTCAAATGCTGCCTTGATGTCAAGGGCTGTTACACTCACCTCACCTCACCTCTGGAGTTCAGCTCTTTAGTCCATGTTTGAACCAAGACTGTAATGAAATCAGGGGCTGAGTTGCTCTGACAGAGTCCATACGGAGCATCAGTGAGATTATTGCTAAGTAAGTGCCGCTTGATAGCCCTTGATGACCCCTTCCATCAACTTATTGACGATCTGATGGTAGACTGATGGGGCAGTAATTGGCTGGGTTTGATTTGTCCAGATCTTTGTGTACGGAACCTACTTGGGCAATTTTCCACTTTGCTGGCTGGGTGACAGCATTGTAACTGTACTGGAACAGCTTGGCTAGCAGCACAAGTCTTCAGTAGTATTGCCACAATATTGTCATGGCCCATAGCTTGTGCAGTATCCAATGCCTTCAGCCATTTCTTGATATCATGTGGAGTGAATCGAATTGGCTGAAGCCTGGCATCTGTAATGCTCGGGACTTCTGGGGGGGGCGTGCAATTCTGGCTGAAGATTGTAGCAAGTGCTTCAGCCTTATCTTTTGCACTGATGTGCTGGGCTTCCCCATCATTGAGGATGGGGATATTTGTCGAGCTGCCTCCTCCAGCGAGTAGTTTAATTCAATTGTCCACCACCATTCACAGCTGGATGCGGCAGGACTGCAAAGCTTAGATCTGATCCTTTGGTTGTGGAATCACTTAGCTCTGTCTATCACTTGCTACTCATGCTAATCGACACGCAAGTAGTCCTGTGTTGTTGCTTCACCAGGTTGACACCTCATTCTTAGGTATGCCTGCTACTGGCATGCCCTTCAGCCCTCTTCATTGAACCAGGGTTGATCTCCTGGCTTGGTGATAATGGTAGAGTGGAGAATATGCCAGGCCATGAGGTTACAGATTGTGCTCGAGTACAATTCTGCTGCTGCTGATGGCCTACAGTGCCTCATGATTGCCCAGTCTTGAGTTGCTAGATTTGTTTGAAACCTATCCCATTTAGCACGGGAGAGGGTATTCTCAGTGTGAAGACGGGTCTTTGTCTCTAAAAGGGCTGTGCAGTGGTCATTTCGGATTCTGTCATGGACAGATGCACCAGCAACAGGCAGGTTGGTGAGGATTAGGTCAAGTATGTTTTTCCCTCTTGTTGGTTCCCTCACCATCTGCCACAGACTCAGTCTATCAGCTATGTCTTTTGGGACTCAGCCAGTTCAATCCGTACTGGTCTGGTGATAGAAATTGATGTCCCCCATCCAGAGTACATTCTGTACACTTGCCACCTCATCAGCTGAGGGAATGGGGGGAGGGAGTGTCGGTACATGGTAATCAACAGGAAATTTGACCTGATGCCATGAGACTTCATGGGGTCCGCAGTCGATGTTGATGGCTCCCAGGGCAATTCCCTCCCAACTGTATACCACTGTGCTGCCACCTCTGTCCTGCCGGTGGGACAGGACATACCCAGGGATGGTGATGGTGGTGTCTGGGACATGATCTGTAAGTTATGATTCCGTGAGAATGACTACGTCAGGCTGTTGCTTGACTAGTCCGTGAAGCAGCTCTCCCAATTTTGGCACAAGCCCCCAGATGTAAGTAAGGAGGATTTTAAAGGATCAACAGGGCTGAGTTTGCCGTTGTTGTTTCCAGTGCCTCGGTCAATGCTGGGTGGTCCGTCCGGTTTCATTCTTGATCTGATTCTTGGCACAGTGTCACATGACATGATACATTTATCCACTCAGCCATCAGGGAATTATTCTAAAACAAATAAAACATTTTTCTCCCTCGTAAGAGCCAAATTGCCATAAGGTCAGGAAGGAAGCTATAAATGAATCAAAAGTTGTGGCATCCCACACATCATTTGCTTCAACAAATTCTTGTATAATAGTGCTGCAGGACTGCCAGAAAAGAAGTATTCCAATTCTTTTCTGAATTCTTTCTCCAGTCTTCAACCAAAAGTATTGATAGGCATTTTATTCCTATGCTTTGTCAATGATGGTCTTTAATTGGATGCAAGTAAATGAATAAGAAAAATAAGGCACAGTAAATCGCAGTGGGCTTTGGCGAAGAGCCATATTGGACTTGAAATGTTAACTCTGTTTCTCTCTCCACAGATGCTGCAACTTGCTGAGCTTTTCCAGCACTATCTGCTTTTATTACAGATCAAACAGTAGTGACTGGGGACTAATTGTTAACACCTATCGGTCTCATACACCCAATATTCCTACAATCTCAAAGAGGGCTCTTGCCGTTCCACAACAGAGGAAAAGGTTGGCCAGCATGCAGCCATCCAGGGAAGACATCGTAGAAGACGGGTACTGCTGCATCACAGCATCCTCAGGACAAAAACTAACTGCCTGCAGATGTTGGTGAGGCAATGCCAGAGGCAATGGAAACTATCCTAGGGAGTGGTTACTGAAATATTTGGGATTGTGCAGCAAAACCTGTAGCCATATGAATTTTGAGGGAACTCCATGCAATGGTCTCTCAAGGTGACTGTGGCACTCAATTAATTTCTTCGTTATCGGTGTTTTCCAGGGCTCCATGGATGACATATTTGGCAAATCACACGCTGCCCACAACAACAGCATAAAGGAGGTGACCCTCTTCGATCATGCAAATGAATTAATCACTCCACAGATTAGGACAGCCAGGAAGCAAGGGCATCATGTTATGCAGTTATTGCTCCTTTCCTTAGCATGCAAAGCGACATCAACTTCATCATGTGTCCATTAGAGCTCCCCGAAACCAGCGGCATTTGAGAGTCGTAAGAGCTTTCACTTTGAATGTACAACTAGTCTGCGACCACAGGCGAGAATCAGGCATGTCTGTGCTAGTTTCCCAGGGAGCTGGCATTACTCATTTTGTGCAACTCACAGGTTCCAGAGCTGTTTCGGGTACCAGTCCAGATCGACGGCTAGGATTCTGGGGACAAAGGCTACTCCTTCGGACCTGGTTGATGACAGCACTGAAGCATCTCCAGAGCACAGCAGAAGAGCACGACAATGTAGCTCATGCCTCCACCAGAACCATCATTCCACAAAACACTGGCTTGCTCAAAGTACACTTCCACTGCTTTGACTGATCTGGAGGGGCTCTGCAGTACGCACCACAGTGGGTATCACGAATAGTTGTGGTCTACTGTGCACTGCACAACATGGCTATGCAATGCAGAGAGCTGCTGCAACAGGAAGAGCGGGTGCAGCACTAATGAGAACTTCTCCTCAGATGAGGGTGAATTGGATCTGCCTGAGGAGGAAGCCATGAATGTGCATGAGCCTTTCCTGGATGCCAGGGCCATGGAGAGAAGTGCACAGGATGCCAGGGACAACTTGATATACACCATATATGCCCAAGAATGAGGCACCTACATGACCTTGGTCTCATCGTCAGAACCTCACTGCCTACCTTGAATGTACATCAACCCCTACCAGCTTTTCTGCAGAGCTACCTCTGAACCTGTGTCCTCTGCCATCCAGAAGAGCAAGAGGAGCAGAGCTTTGTCACCCACATTTGCTAGTGAAAGCTGGTCCCAATAACACTTGTGTCGCACTTGGACATATGTTCATCAGCTTACCATGACCGAAAAATCAGATTAAGACGGCTAATGGAATGCTTTCCTTTATTGCGAGAGAAATTGAACATAAAAATAAGGATAAAAGCAAAATACTGCGAATGATGGAAATCTACAACAAAAACAAAAATACCTGGAAAAACTCAGCAGGTCTGACAGCACCTGCGGAGAGGGATACAGTTAACGTTTCGAGTCCGAATGACTCGTGCTTCAGTTATACAGGGCATTGGTGAGACCATGTCTCGAATATTGTGCGCAGTTTTGATCTCCTTATTTAAGGAAGGGTGTAAATGAGTTGGAGGCAATTCAGAGGTGGTTTATTAGATTGATACCTGGAATTAGTGGATTGTCTTATAGAGAATAGGTTAGACAGACTAGGCTTCTTTCTACTAGATTTTGGAAGAGTGAGGGGTGACTTGATTGAAGTATATAAGACCCTGAATGGTATTGACAAGGTGGACATGGAAAATGTGTTTCCTCTTGAGGGCCAGTTCAGAACAAGGGGGACACTGTTTTAAAATTAGGGGTTGCCCTTTTAGGCCAGGGATGAGGAGAATTTTTTTCTCAGGTGGTTGTGAGACCTTGGAACCCTCTGCATCAGAAGGTGGTAGAGACAGGGTCATTGAATATTTTTAAAGTAGAGGTAGATTGATTCCCTTGCCTAATAAGAATCTAAGGTTATCAGGGGTAGTTGGAAATGTGGAATTCGAAACACAAACAGATCAGCCATGATCAGACTGAATGGTGGACCAAGCTGCTCCAATTTCATGTGTTTGTATCCTGAACCATCCTTGCAGGGCTTTCAGTCCACTTACAACATTTCAATTATCCTTGCTCAATGTGATCTCGGAAAATCTCCTTTACAATGCATACAATACCCAAAGCAAGGGCCAGTTGAGCCTGCAAGTTCAGCCATTTCTCACAGAGTAACACCGGACACGGAAACGAACATTCAGTAAAAGGAGTGAACAAAAAAACAACGTTGTTTTCTCCACAATAAAGGAAATGGCCCTAGCTCCCCTGTAACTATCAATGCGTGCCAATCATGAAGTACACCAGTACATTTAGCTGTCTGACTAAGCTTGTCTCAACAAATAACGATGTTGCACACATGAATAAAGTGAAACCAATGTAATGTGCAATATTTACAAGTGAAATTTAAATTTGGAAAACACCCTTGTCACATTTGTGCTCTCAATAAATCTTATGTTAATGGAAATGGAGTTGGGCAAGAAAGTTGCGACTGTGATACAGAGTCTGTTTGCTGAGGGGGCTCTTTTATCACCGACCTGTACCTGCTGCATTGTCAGCTGATGGTGGGCCTTACCACTGAAAAGCGTTCCCAGCTACATGAGTGCATGTGTCTCCCATGCCTGCCACTGGCACTTTAAATTTTAATTCGAACTGTTGGAAGCTGGTTCCCAAAGTGTCGCCCACTTCTGGTTCTGCCTTTGGAAACAGAATGCCATTGATAAAATACCACCCTCACTCTTTTAAGTTGGAGTAAGGGTCGGTGAGTTGACTCTCGATTTCAATAGGCTTGACATTGTATTAGGAATGACATGGAAGTCAGTAACTAAAAAGACATGCCAATGTGGTCACTGAAGCCCTAGCATGCTGCATCATAGAATGGTAAACTACACGTTTGCACCCACAATCCTCCAAATAGTGAGGTACTAATTTCAATCCTATTATCCAAAGTGTCTATGTCAAATTGTTTCTTTAACAGGAAGGGAAAAAAAGGAGCTCAGGTATGTTACCCATCGTCCTTCTAAACCACATGGCGAATGAATAAGTCAAGAGCTTCTTGAAAGAAAGTCCAAATGATCCCAGGAGATGATGAAAAAGGTTAGAGATGCAGTGCAACATTTTGCTCATTATAGGATGTGCCATAAATCAAGCTTCTGCATTTGACAAAGAGATTGCATGACAATGCCCTGTTATCTAAAACAAAAACAGAATTACCTGGAAAAACTCAGCAGGTCTGGCAGCATCGGCGGAGAAGAAAAGAGTTGACGTTTCGAGTCCTCATGACCCTTCAGCAGAACTGAGTATAGTTAGGAGAGGGGTGAAATATAAGCTGGTTTAAGGTTTGGGGGGGGGGGGGGGGGGGTGAGAGAGAGAGAGAGAGAGAGAGAGAAGTTGAGGGGGGGGGGGGTGGTGGGTGATTGTAGGGACAAGCAAGCAGTGATAGCAGCAGATAATCAAAAGATGTCACAGACAAAAGGATCAAAGAGGTGTTGAAGGTGGTGATATTATCTAAGAAAATGTGCTAATTAAGAATGGATGGCAGGACACTCAAGGTACAACTCTAGTGGGGTGGGGTGGAAGGACTGACAAGGTATTAGTTGTAGTTTTAAAAATAATGGAAATAGGTGGGAAAAGAAAAATCTATATAAATTATTGAAAAAAACAAAAGGGAGGGGGAAGAAACGGGGTGGGGACGGGGGGAGGGAGTTTAAGATCTAAAGTTGTTGAATTCAATATTCAGCCTGGAAGGCTGTAAAGTGCCTAGTCCTGTTATCTAAACCTCAACATTGACTCACACTACCAGTAATGCTCAATTACAAAAGAAGCAATAGATGAATGTGCTAAACCAATTCAAAATTATAAAGTTGGGTGAAGTTCCTCTTTAAATGTTTATCTAACTTGTAAATTTCTCATTGGCCAAATTAATTCATCAAGGCACTTGTTTTGTGCTTCTATGTATGGTACACACTGTGCAGAAGAGCACATAATTAACACCACAAATTTACAGAAACTAGGAGTCTTTCAGTAATCAGGATTATTAAATAAAATTAGACAACCATATCATTATCATGTCTCTGCTTGTGATTTTGGCCCAAACCTACAGTGAAGTACCTTATCTCCATTCAGCATTTTACTTCTCTCTGATGCAACAAAAGACCACAGCAGATTTTTAAAAAAGACTGAATGAACTTATGTTAGTAAAGGATACAGGGGGGGTTAAGTAAACTAAAGATTATCTCTCACCCAACATTACTGTTATAGAACCTTGCTGAGATTAAGAATTGGAAATAACTCACATTTAATTCCAGTGATTGCTCACATCACAAGTATCCTATAAGTGCTACAGTCAGATTCCCCAGGTTAGCACTATATGATGTAGCAGGACAATACACAAAACTGTTTATATACTATTCTTGTGTCACAGGTTTCCAACATATGGGTGTCACTCAACCGATAGAAACCACAAGTTCAACTCTCCAGTTTTTTTTTTAAAGATTACAGTCAAGATGAAAGGAAGAAAGCATATACATAGGGGTAAAGAATGGGCCCAACCCATTTACTCTTTCGCCAGCTACAAACTCAAGTTATAATTTTACTGCCCTACTAGTCTTGCTGCTACCCTGATAATCGAAGGTGGAAAAAAAATAGAATCTCGAAATTACATTTGTTTTGGCATGCAGCCTTTTTGTCCAATTGTTTTTTTTAATAGCATAGTTAAATGTAGATATTAAAAAGCAAATCAATTTAAAATAAAAACAGAAGTGATGGAATATATTGCATCAAGGCCAGATGAAATGCTGAATGCTTCTAACACTGTATTTTTATTATAATTTAACATGGGTTTGATAAACTGAGGTCACTTCTAGGATTAAATTTAAAATGTGAAAAAACAGTCATGATATAAAGCATAAGCACAGAGAAAATACTTACTTTCCATTCTGATAAACTTCCACTGAGCTGTTCAGTTCCTCTAGTTCCTCCTTCAAGAGCTGCAAATTGGAGTTCACAAAGCTCAATTCCAGAGCCACATTTTCCTTCACCTTGTTGTTAGTTGTAGCTCTGCAACATCATCAGAAATTGAAAATGAATAAAAATTGAGCACTATGTTACATGGCATTCATTTCTAACTATTCTCCATTGGCAAATTGGTAAAAAAAACACTGGGAACCACGGCAGCACATAATACTGAAATTTCAATGTACCAGCTTGATGTTGGTACAGTAGAGTATCCGTTATTATAAATCCTCAGGGCCAATTGTTTTTCAAATCTCAACTAATTTCGGTTTTAGGATACTGCATGTAGGGCTAGGCCAACTTACATTACAATAACCTAAGCCTAGGCTAGCTATATTTTAAAGTAAATAAGATGGCTAGAAAAGTAAGATGCATCACTGAATAATAAATACAGGGAACCTGTAATAAGTTCCCATCCGAAGCGCCATCTACGATTCTGCTTGTAGGAGAAGATTCAACGTGCAAAGGACTAGACTTCCCATGCTGAAGGTCGGATGCAGTTGGCAAGGTTCATGTTGGCTCAGGTCAGGGACTTGCTAAAGGTCAATGAGGTTCAAAAAAAGTGCAGTTTTTGGATGTGTTTGGTTTTCAGGTTTACGGATAAAGGATACTTGACCTGCATTACTCTTACATCCAAGTCAGAGATTGCGGGTACTGCAGCCGTGAGGTCATAATCCAGGCTGAAATTTATCATAGCATTGAGGCACAGCTAAGTTGCCCAATGTGCAACATATTAAACCAAGGACCTGCCTGCCAGCTAAGGTAGATTTAAAAGATCTTACAGTACTGTGATGGGGAACTAAAAATAAATGCAAATTCTTTCTTACAAATCACATGTTCTCAATCTTATCCATGCTAGTAAAAAGACAGTCAGGGATCCCAGAATGTTCTTGTGCATGTATGAGTGCTCAGTTACAGAGTAGCATTCACAAAAGTCATAGCAGTAGATCATTTATTTGCCTCATTAGCATGTTTGATGCCGTGGGATATTTTTCTGCAGTAAAAGGTACTATATAGCTGAAATTTGTTATAGTATTTGAAGACTGAGAAGAGTGGGGCAAAAGAAACAGGATGGTGGTGTAGGGGAATAAACTCTACCTTTTCTGGTTTCTTAGGCC
The DNA here is from genome assembly GCF_964194155.1 of Cetorhinus maximus. Classification (NCBI taxonomy): domain Eukaryota; kingdom Metazoa; phylum Chordata; class Chondrichthyes; order Lamniformes; family Cetorhinidae; genus Cetorhinus; species Cetorhinus maximus. The sequence continues at coordinate 140,164,801 of NC_135882.1, read as the reverse complement.
CTGTACCAAATGCTGACAAGAGGGTTAACCTGCTCCTTTCTCATAATCAGTATACAAGAGCAACCAAGAAATGAATGTCCCACTGACTGCCCCTCCTTACAGCCTGCAATCTCAAGGGAAAGCTCTGTGTCTCTGTCAGCACCCATCCACAACAGTACAGCTTTAATCAATAAAACAGCAATGTGAGGGATTCATGGGCATGAATCCATTTAGCACCAAAATGAGGAAAGTTTTGTGTTTCATCTTTTGTATAGTTTGATTCAAAGTTAGTCTCTTCTAACTTCATCACAGACATTCTGCATGGTTGCTCATGAATGTTTGTATTGCACTGCCACCCACACCTCCCCACCAAGCACTGTACTATTGCTTCCTGCATCTTGTATGGCAAAACACACCCCCTCTCCGCGTATGCATTACATCACAGACGAGAAATAAATGTGCACTTTAATTGCTTCAACCATGTGAAGATGATGTAGAGTTGGCAATTTCAGTCACCCTTAATTGAGAAGTGGAGCAGCTGAAACAGACCCATTTCTGGAAGGAGTGTTTACAGTAAAAACATACGCAGAGTAGCAAGTGGGCTGAATTTGAAAAACAACAAAGGCTTCAATTTGAATTTGATAAAGCAACACTTCTTCACACATCAACAGACAGAAATAGACAGTTTATTGACTCTGTCATTTGATCATGCTTTCAGCTGTGACATGGAACATCCAGAAACTTTGTGAAGCCGCCTACACTTCTTTTTGGAGCATCAAGCTTAACCATCAGGCAAGTTTTATTTACACAAAGATTTTGTGGCATTCACTAAACTTGATAAAAATCTAATGGAATAAACAACAGCAGCTTGCATTTATGTAGTGCCTTCAATAAAGTGGCCATTCTTCATGTACAAAATGAGCAAGTAAATGTAACAGTCTATATGACTTTGGGGGCAAAAAGCAGCACAGTTGAGCCTAATTTGGTGAAACCAAAGCAGAGTATTTCAGATGTCGGAAATAAATGCAGAAAACATTGGAAATATTCACTCGGTCTGGCAGCATCTGTGGAAAGGGAAACAGAGTTAACCTTTCAGAGTGACCTTTCATCAGAAATCTGGGTGACACCGGACTTTGATAAATATAAATGCAGCAGTTTGGGTCACTGGATTGTAATTAGCAGTGGGATCATGACTAATTATTTTGCTTTCTTTAGCCAAGGAGAAAAGTGACCAATTGCAGCGTTCCTACTGCTACCCTGGCTGACAACTAATTCAATACAGACCTGGGATTGAACCAACGCCATCCCCAGTTTGAATAGCTTAGCAATGTATATTTTATCCATTGAACTGTCCAGAATATTTTAAAACAAGTAAATTAAACATACACAACAGTTACAAGACAGATACGGATGAAGGCCACTAAGTACCCATCCTAGTTTATCTATCCAGAAAGGCCCTACAGTCCTTCTTTATTTAGTAATATAAATACAGGAGTAGGCCATTCAGCCCCCTGAACATGTTCAGCCATTCAACGAGATCCTAACTCCATTTCTCCAAGTGCTCAGTCACTCTGACCTCAATTATAGATTCCAACAACTTCCTTGCCACAGGATTGAAAGGTCTAGAATTTCTTAGTTTCTCTCTCACACGCTTCTTAAATAATGGAGGTTTTCAGTTTCTTTGCCTTCTTCTATTAAAACTCTGGGATGCAATAATTAGTCCCTGCGGACCTGTCAGGCTTTATTACCAGTATCATTCCTAACACTGTCACAATGACGGGAAACTGTGACTGAGTGAGATCTACCTACAACTTTACTAGTTAACCACAGACATACTGAACTGTTTAAATAAGACCCTTTTTAAAAAAAAACAAGAAAAGACACTGATCAAAAATGGTTGCCACGAGTAACCCAATGTCTGATACCGTAAGTTGACCACTTCCCTGGAAGTTTTCTATATGAATTGCACTGCAGACCTGTTGCATGGAATTTTACACCTAGGTGTCAAGGTCCACTTTAAACAGGGACTCTCTTGAAAGGAAGGCATCAAAATACAAAGTGCTGGACTTTGATCAGCTGTAGCTCAATCAAGACAATGGGAACTGCTAACCAACCAGATACGCATCAGACATTCAAAACCCCGTGGAGGAAGAAATACTCCACCTTCTGTTGATTTCTATCTTGAAATGTGTCAAACATTTCAGAGATGAAAAGATCAAAAAATGGGATTACTTGGTCTGCAACAATGACTGCAAGACGTGCTAATCTATTTTGTTTCTGGGAATATACAGACAGGAATTTAAAAAATTCCAAAAACCCAAAATCCACAAACAGGACTGTCCTGGCAGACCGATCGTGTCAGCCTGTTTCTGCCCCACGGAACTCATTTCTTGCTATCTTGACTCCATTCTCTCTCTCCTTGTCCAGTCCCTTCCCATCTACATCCGTAATTGCTCTGACACCCTACATCATATCAACAATTTCCAGTTCCATGGCTCCAACCGCCTCCTCTTCACCATGGACGTCCAAACCCTCTACACCTCCATCCCCCAACGGGATGGTCTGATCGCTCTCTGTTTCTTCCTCGATCAGAGGCCTGAACAATCCCCATCCACCACTACTCTCCTCCGTCTGGCTGAACTTGTTCTTACACTGAACAATTTCTCCTTAAACTCCTCTCACTTCCACCAAATAAAAGGTGTGGCTATGGGTACCCGCATGGGCCAATGATCTCTTTATGGGGCATGTGGAACATTCCTTGTTCCAGTCCTACTCCGGCCCCCTGCCACAACTCTTTCTCTGGTACATCGATGATTGCTTTGGTGCTGCTTCATGCTCTCGTCTGGACCTGGAAAAATTTATTAATTTTGCTTCCAATTTCCACCCCTCCATCATTTTCACATGGTCCATCTCTGACACTCCCCTTCCCTTCCTTGACCTCTCTGTTTCAATTTCTGGTGATAGACTGTCCACCAATATTCATTACAAGCCTACCGACTCCCACAGCTACCTCGACGACAGCTCCTCACACCCTGCTTCCTGTAAGGAGTCCATCCCATTTTCTCAGTTTCTTCGCCTCCGTTGCATCTGTTCTGATGATGCCACTTTCAAAAGCAGTTCCCCTGACATGTCTTCCTTCTTCCTTGCCCGAGGTTTTCCACCCACGGTGGTTGACAGGGCCCTCAACCGTGTCCGACCCATCTCCCGCACATCCGCTCTCACACCTTCCTCTTCCTCCCAGAACCATGATAGGGTCCCCCTTGTCCTCACTTATCACCCCACCAGCCTCCACATTCAAAGGATCATCCTCCGCCATTTCCGCCAACTCCAGCATGATGCCAGCACCAAACACATCTTCCCTTCAACCCCCCCCTGGCGGCATTCCGCAGGGATCGTTCCCTCCGGTACACCCTGGTCCACTCCTCCATCAGCCCCTACACCTCAACCCCCTCCCACGGCACCTTCCCATGCAACCGCAAAAGGTGCAACACCTGCCCTTTTACTTCCCCTCTCCTCACTGTCCAAGGGCCCAAACACTCCTTTCAAGTGAAGCAGCATTTCACTTGCACTTCCCTCAATTTAGTCTACTGCATTCGCTGCTCCCAATGTGATTTCCTCTACATTGGAGAGACCAAACGCAGACTGGGTGACCGCTTTGCGGAACACCTTCGGTCTGTCCGCAAGCATGACCCAGTCCTCCCTGTCGCTTGCCATTTCAACACTCCACCCTGCTCTCATGCCCACATGTCCATCCTTGGCCTGCTGCATTGTTCCAGTGAAGCTCAAAGCAAACTGGAGGACAGCACCTCATTTTCCGACTAGGCACTTTACAGCCTTCCGGACTGAATATTGAGTTCAACAATTTTAGATCATGAACTCTTTCCTCCACCTCCACCCCTTTCCGATCCCCCTTTTTTCCAAAAATTTATATAAATTTTTCTCTTCCCACCTATTTCCATTATTTTAAAATGTATTTCCATCCATTGTTTTATCTCTGCCTTTTAGCCTATTTCAATCCCTTCCCCCCACCCCACCCCACCCCCACTAGGGCTATCTGTACCTTTATTATCACATTCCTTAGATAATATCACCAACTTCAACACCTCTTTGTCCTTTTGTCTATGACATCTTTTGGTTATCTTCACCTGTCACTGGCCCTCTATCCAGCTCTACCTGTCCCATCCCCCCTTAAACCAGCTTATATTTCACCTCTTTTCTATTTTTCCTTAGTTCTGTTGAAGAGTCATACGGACTCGAAACGTTAACTGTGTTCCTCTCCGCAGATGCTGTCAGACCTGCTGAGTTTTTCCAGGTATTTTTGTTTTTGTTCAGGAATTTTAAAAACTGATTCTGCAAAGCAGAATCAGGAGGAGGGGAAATATCACAGTCATCCAAAAACACTTGTGGAAGAGAGCAGTAAAGGTCTCTCTCTCTCTAAAGCCATAAGAGTATCTTCAACAAAGTGCAGACCTGAACCAAATCAACTCCAGAATTCTACAGGAAACCAACTAACTTCAAATGGCAACAATGTTCAACAATCTACACCTCAAAAGCAAGTAAAGGACTTAATCTTTTAACTTTTTAATGGACTCCAACTTTCCTACGTCTGATGTGTGCATGTATATCATCACGTCTTTATTTATTTTTTCCTTGGGTTTAGTAATTAATAAATTTACTCTGACTCAAGAAAGCCTGCTTTGATTGGCTCCTCATTAACAAACACATACATTTGGATTGGCAAAGTCATTTATGTGGAAAAGAAATTTTAAAACCTTTGTTGCAACTAATCAAAGATGCAAATAGAAGGGGAGCCAGCTCACCCCTCCTCACCCTGTCACAACAACAATTATCTTGTTTACATTAACTTTATTGAGTTCCAGTCCTTTATTTATTAATTTTCCTAGAACATCAGATATATTATCCTCTTCCTCCACTGTGAAGAATGATACAAAGTCAAATGTAAACAAGTGTGCCGTCACCTTATTACCTACATGTTTTTAAAAGGCCCATATTACCCTTGATTTCCATTTGTCTTCCAATATGTCAACTGTGTAATTCTTGCTATCCCTTCAAGCTCCATTTCATATTCCTTTCTGCAGCAATTATACATTTTTGTCTTCCTATGCTGTCATTATATCTCACCTACACTCTTGTACATATGCTTAGAGGAGACTTGATAGAGATCTTTAAAATTATGAAAGGTTTGAATAGGTAGGAATGGAGAGAATTTTTTTCCACTTGTGGGAGAATACAAAACTGGGGATCATAAATACAAGATAGTTACTAATAGATCCATGAGGGAAATAAGGAGTAATTGCTTTACTCTACTACAGGAAGTGATTGAAAGCATCTAAGCTTTTTGCCTCAAAAGGCAACTAGACAAATACATGAAAGAAAAGGGAATAGAAAGATATGCTGAAAGACTGAGATGAGAAAGATGAAATGAAAAGAGTGTCACATGCAATGTAAACACCAGCGCAGACTAGTTGGGCTGAATGGCGTGCTTTGTGCTGAACATTATATGTATATTCTTTACATCATTCCTAAATTTAAACTACAAATTTGAATCTGTGTCCCCTTGTCATGGTTTAATTTATTATATTTTATACACACACCTCTGGGATAATAATAACCTGTACTTATATAGCATTTGAACAGGACAAAATGTTCCGAATTGATGAAGAGGGAGTGTTGTAAAGCTAAATTTGGCACCGAGCCACAAAAGACAATGTAAAGGTAGATGACCAAAAGCTTAGTCAATGAGGTAGGCTGTGAGGACCATCTTAAAAGGAGGAGAGAGAGGAAGAGATACACAGAGATAGGGAGGAAATTCCAGAGCTTAAGGCCTGGGCAGTTCAACAAGTGTGCCACTGCCTTATCAATGTTATGGCCACCAATATAGGTGGGGATGCTCCAGAATTAAATGAGCGCAGTTATCTCAGAGGTTTGTGGATCTGGAAGAAATTACCGAGATAGGGAGGGCAAAGCCAAGGAGGAATTTACAAACAAGGACAAAAATTTTAAGATTGAGGAATTGCTTAACACAGAGCCAGTGTAGGTCAGCAAGCACAGATTTGTTGGGTGAATGGGACTTGGTGTAAGGGCAAGGACATCAGAGTTTTGGATGAAGTTTATGGAGGGAAGGGAGTGGGAGGCCAACCAGAAGCACATTGGAATACTCACTGAAAGAGAGGTGACAAGGAAGGGAAGCAAGGCAATGTTTCAGATATGCAAATAGAGCATCTTAGTGTTGGGTGGGTATTTCCTTGGAAGCTTATCTCAGGGTCAAATGTGACACCAAGGTTGAGAACAGTCTTGTTCAGCCTCAGGCCATTGCAGGGAGAGGGATGGATTTGGATAATCTCTCAACTCCCCATTTCCATGGCTGAAGAGCCAAAGGTTCTGCAATGTTTTCCTAGTACTCTGTTGGTAGTGATTAGTAGCAATCAATCAGCTCTCCAGGCTTGAATATCTGCTTTGTTTTGCAGAGAAAAGAACAGGACAGTCTTTCTTCATACTTGCAGTAGGCTAGGTCCATATTAAATTTCACCTGCACTTATTTGCAACCCAGACATTTTGTCCAGGTCACTTTGTATCTTGCAAGTTGCCTCCTCAGAATCAACTGTCTTTCGTCTACAAATAGAACAGGTTTGTATCGAGTTTTTAAAACCACATTAGAAATAACAGAGTTCTAACATTTAGCCCTAGAGCGGCCCATCCTAGACACTGCAGACACGGTCAGTTATTTTGATTGGTCAAAATAGTTTTGGAGGGCCATCTTCATTTTGTTCCCAGAAACCTGTCACGCACCTTCAGCTTCCCAGTTCAACCCACAAGTCTGTGCAGTTTCCAGCTAGGCCTTTATACATAGATATATCAGCATTCCCCAGGTCGGTTCCCCTCCTGCAAAGATGGCCAAATCTCTATTCCACACCTCCTCTTTCTCTTCCAATCCCCCAGAGCACCATAAATCCTAACCTAACTCCTTTAACAAAACACCAGTGGTTCCTACTGAATCAATTGCTTATCCATTCCCAGGTTTTGTCCCAAATCTCTACTACTTCAAGCCTGAGAAAGACTTTTGGGCAAAATTTGTCAAATGCTTTATAGAAATCATGGTAAAATAGAATTGTAGTATATTCCATGATTCACTTGGGGCATTATTTCTTGAAAAAGATAAAGGAGGCTGTCAGGCAGAATCTCCTCTTCCTGAATCTATCATGAGCATCACTGCATTTCAAAAGTAATTAATTACATGGGATGTAATTTTGGATACTTGTATCTGGGACACGGGATAAAATATTTTGTTTTGTTGTACTGGCATTATTTTCAGAGAACAGCAACATGATACCTAAAAAACTGCAATCAAGTTTTTTGAGGGAGCTACTATATTGGTAGATTTAGGTAGCCCAGTTGACATGATCCATGGTGATTTTCAAAAAGCCTTTGATAAGATATCATACAAAAGGCCATCAAATACAGTTCAGCCCTGTGGGATTAACAGGCAGATTTAACAAGAAAACTGTTACATTCTCATAAGCAGAAGGTTGAAATAAGGATTAGGGGCTGGTCACAAATACAGTCCTGCAGGGATTGTTGTTAGGGTCATTGTTCTTCACCATCATCATCCATGATATGGACGGAGGCATTAGGTCACACAGGGTCACAGATGATACAGATATGTGTAAATGTAAGGATTTAGATGAGAAAAAGGCTGCAGATGAATCTTGATACGATGAAGAACGGGTCCATACCTGGTAGACATCCTTTTATAAATATAGTGTTATGCACTCAGGAAAGACAATTTCAAGCATGTATATGCTGTGTAGGGTTGCATTGTTAATGTCACTCAGTGGAAGAAGGCCCTTGATTGAAATACATGAATCATTGAAGGTTATGACCACTGCATGTAGTTTTTGAAACAGAAGAGAGTTAAGATATGTAGCCAAGATGATTATATACAGAACAAGAAATGCTGTTCAAGGCTTTGTTTTATTAATGAAGCCTGACCAATGTCCAGTTTTGGTCCCCTCATATGATGGAAAGTAGAGGTCATGGAAAAGTTTCAGAGGATGGTGGATAAACAATAACTATTTTAAAGGTTCTCAGTTAGCATGACAGAGGGGGAAAGCTGTGGCTGTTTTCACTGGCAAAATATAGAATCTGAGGAAATTTTATTGAGCTCTGAAAGAATCTTCTTAGCTCTGTGAAAGCTAGATAGGTTAGGTAAGATAGTGAATAAAAATACAGTAAGTTACGCAAGCACAGAATTAAGTTAGGTGTAAAGAGAGATTTCCTCCATCTCAACAAAGTTGTCAACCAGGAAATAAGATGCTGGCTTGTACAGTGACTGAATGGACTCAAAAAAAAGTTGGATGAGTTTGCGTGTGTGGCGAGCATAACTGCATAGGAGGTCAGTGGATACCAGAGTTGTTTTCCTAAACTGGCCAAAAGATTTTGCTTGCCCCATGAGAATGCGTGGCTGGAAGTGGCACGGTAGGTGGGAACGATGGTTTGTCCAAGTCACACCATGAAAATACAGGCAGATTTGATGGATTGCCCTCCTTTTGTTTTATGCCCATAGCCATCAAGATTACCTAAATTCAGAAAAGGGAGGTTTTTTAAAAATGTAAGCACTCCTACTCACACAATTAAGCTCGTGGGGCAAGCTCGGTAATCTGTTATTAGCCAAACGGCAATACTCACCGCAATAGATTTTCAGCTCCTGCTCGCATTCGCATCTCCTTGTTAATTTGCTGGTTAATCCGAGCTCGGCGGTGCTGCAGCTTGCTCCGCTGAGTCTGTGCAAAGGGATCACAGCCCTGTAATCAAACAAAACGTTTATCAGATATAAACATTCACAGATTCATACAGCCTAAAAGGAGGCCATTTGGTCCATTGTGCCTTTGCACAGCTCTTTCAAAAAGGTGACAATCAATCCTACTCCTTGGCTCTTTCCCCAAGGCCCTGCAAATTCTTCATTTTCAAGTATATATCCACTTCCCTTGTGAAAGTTATTTTTATAAAAAGTGCTTCCACCAACCTTGCAGCCAGTGAATTTCAGATCATAACTTGTGAATAAAAAAGTTCTCCACATATTCCGCTGACACCCAATCCCTGCAGTTCTTTTGCCAATTAGCTTAAGCTCATCTGAATATCAACGTTCTGATCAATGGAAATAATTTTGCCCAATAAGAACTTAAGAATTAGGAAAATGAGTAGGTCAATTAGGTTTCTACTCCATAAAACTCTTCATAATTTTCGACAGTTCTATTCAGGTGGTGGAGGTGCAGTGGTAATGTCACTAGTAATTCACAGGGCCAGGCTAATGCACTGAGGACATGTGCTCAAATCCCACCACAGCAGCTGGTGGAATTTAAATTTAATAAGGAATAAAAAATCTGGAACTGAAAGCTAGTCTCAGTAAGAGTTCCATGAAACCATCATCAATTGTCGTAAAAAACTATCTAGTTCATTAATGCCCTTTAGGGAAGGAAATCTGCTGTCCTTACTTGGTCTAGCCTACATGTGGATTTGGACCCACAGCAATGTGGTTGACTGCAAGCCATTCAGTTCTACCAAATCAGTAAAGTCAAAAAGGAATAAAACCAGATGGACCACTTTGCTTTGGCTTAGGCATCAAAAACGACAATGGCACACCAAGTCGATCCTGCAAAATCTTCCTTATTAACATTTGGGGGCTTGTGCCAAAATTGGGAAAGCCGTCCCACAGACCAGTCAAGCAATAGCCTGACATGAGTATGACGATGTCCCAGACACCATCACCATCCTTGGGTATCCTATCCCACTGGCAGGACAAGATCAGAGGTGACAGTGGCACAGGGGTATACATTTGGGAGGGGGTTGCCATGGGAGTCCTCAGGCCCCATTAAGCCTCAGCGCATCAGGTTTAACATGGGCAAGGAAACCTCTTACTGATCGCCACCTACTGCCTTCCCTTAGCTGATGAATCAGTGCTCCGCCTTGAACACCACTAGGAAGATGGACTGAGAGCATCAAGGGTGGTGGAACTTCAATGATTACCAAAAATGGTGTAGTAGCACCACTGCTGACTAAGATTGCTGAATCCTGAAGGACATATCTGCCAGATTGGGCCTGTGGCAGATACTGAGAAAAAAACCTACTGGGCCTTGTCCTCATCTACCTGTCACAGATGCATCTGACCATGACAGTATAGGAAAGAGTGACCACCGCACAGACTTTGTGAAGACAATGTCCCTTCTTTACAATGAGCATTAGCATGGTGGTGTGGCATTACCGCCACGCTAAATGGGATAGATTTGGAACAGATCCAGCAGCTTAAAACTGGGCACCCATGAAGCTCTGTGGGCCATCAGAAGCAGCAGAATAGTATTCAAGCACAATCATAACCTCATGATCCAGCACATCCCTCACTCTACCATTACCATCAAGCCAAGGGATCAACCCTGGTTCAATGAAGAGTGCAGGAGAACAGGCCAGGAGCACCAACAGGCGTACCTAAAAATTAGGTGTCAACCTGGTGAAGCTCCAACATAGGACTGCTTGCTTGTCAAAGTGGAAGCAGCATGTAATAGACAGAGCTAAGCGATCCCATAACCAACAGATCAGATCAAAGCTCTGCAATCCTGCCATATCCATTTGTGAATGGTGGTGGACAATTAAATAACTAATAAGGGGAGGCAGCTTCACAAACATCCCCATCCTCAATGATGTGGAGCCCAGCACATCAGTTCAAAAGAGAAGGCTGAAGCATCTGCAATCATTTTCAGCCAGAAGTGCCAAGTGGATAATCCATCTTGGTCTCCTTCAGAGGTCTCCAGCATCACAGATATCAATCTTCAGTCAATGTGATTCACTCCACGCAATATCAAGAAATGAATAAAGGTACTCAATACTGCAAAGGCCATGGACCCTTATAACATCCCGGCCATAACGCTAAACATTTGTGCTCCGGAACTAGCCATGCCCCTAGCCAAGCTGTTCTAGTAGAGCTACAACACTGCATCTACCCAACAATATGGAAAATTGTCCAGGAACGTCTTGTTCACAAAATGCAGAACAAACCCAATCTGGCCAATTACTGCTCTATCAGCCTCCTCACGATCATCAAAATGAAGGAAGGTGTCGTCAAAAGTGCTATCAAGCAGCACTGACTCAGCAATAACCTGCTCACTTACTGATATTCAATCTGGGTTCTGCCAGGGCCACTCAGCTCCTGACCTGATTACAGCCTTGGTCCAAACATGGATAAAAGAGCTGCACTCAAGAGAGGGAATGCAGAAAGTTAGTGTGCAGGTACAGCAACCAATTAGGAGGGCAAATGGCATGTTAGCCTTTATGGCAAGGGGGAGTGGGATACAGGATGAAAAAAAAAGTCTTGCTACAGTTGTGTGGAGCTTTGGGGAGATCACATCTGGAATGCTGTGTGCAATTTTGGTCTCTATATTTAAGGAAGAGTGTATCTGCATTGCGATGGTACAGTGAAGGTTCAGTAGATTGGTTTGGGGATAGGAGGGATGTCCTACAATTTTTTAAATTCGTTTATGGGATGTGAGCATCACTTGCTAGGCCAGCATTTGTTGCCCATCCCCAACTGCCCTTGAGGGTGGTGGTGAACTGCAGTCCATGTGGTGTAGGAACACCGAGAGTACTGTTAGGGAGGGAGTTCCAGGATTTTGAGCCAGTGACAGTGAAGAAACGGTGATATATTCCAAGTCAAGATGGTGTATGGTTTGGAGGGGAACTTGCAGGTGGTGATGTTCCCATGCTGTAGCCCTTATCCTTCTAGGTGGGAGGTCAGAGTTTTGGAAGGTGCTGTCGAAGAAGCCTTGTTGAGTTACTGCAGTCATCTTGTAAATGGTACACACTGCTGCCGCTGTGGATCAGTGGTGGAGGGAGTGACTGTTTAAAGGTGGTGGATGGGGTGCCAATCAAGCAGGCAGTTATGTCCTAAATGGTGTCAAGCTTCTCAAGTGTTGTTGGAGCTGTACTCATCCAGGCAAGTGGAGAGTATTCCATCACACTCCTGACTTGTGCCTTGTAGCTGGTGGACAAGCTTTGTGGAGTCAGGAGGTGAGTTACTCATTGCAGAATTCCTTACCTCTGACCTGTTCTTGTAGCCACAGTATGTATATGGTTGGTTCAGTTCAGTTTCTGGTCAATGGTAAATCGCAGGATGTTGACAGTGGGGGATTCAGTGATAGTAATGCCATTGAATGTCAAGGGGAGATGGTTGGATTATCTCTTGTTGGAAATGGTCATTGCCAGGTATTTCTGTGGCACAAATGTTACTTTCCACTTATCAGATCAATCCTGAATGTTGTCCAGGCCTTGCTGCATATGACTGCTTCAGTATCTGAGTCGTCACTGAATGGTGCTGAACATGTTCACCGATGATTGCACAATCCCCTTCTAACTTTATGTCGGAAGGAAGGTCATTGATGAAGCAGCTGAATAACCCTGAGGAACTCCTGCATCGATGGCCTGGGACTGAGATAATTGACCTCCAACGACCACAACCATCTTCCTTTGTGCTAGGTAAACTCCAACCAGTGGACAGTTTTTCCCCCCCTGTCTATTCCCATCGACTTCAGTTTTGCTTGGGCTCCTTAATGCCACACCTCAGTCAAATGCTACCTTGGTGTCAAGGTCAGTTCTTATGTCCATATTTGGACCAAGGCTGTAACCAGGTCAGGAGCTGAGTGGCCCTGGCAGAATCCAAACTGATCGACAGTGCGAAGTAAATTGGGCTTATATTCTTTGGAGTTTAGAAGAATGAGAGGTGATGTCGTTGAAACAAGCAAGATTCTGCTGGGGTTTGATAGGGAAAATATTGAGAAATTGTTTCCGCTTGTCAGGGAATCCAAAACAGAGGGGCACAGTCTCAGGATAAGGTTCTGATCAATAAGGGCTGAAATGAGGAGAAATTACTTCACTGAAAGGGTGTCTTGGGAATTCTCTACCCAAGAGGATTGTGGATGCTCCATCATTGAATACTTTCAAAGCAGCATCTCAGTCCCAGAACATTGATGCAGGAATTCCTTGAGGCAGTGTCCTAGAACCAGCCATCTTCAGCTTCCATTTAAGTACTATGGAAACAATTCAATTGAATTCATTAACTGAACACAAAATCCACAGCTTCGATGATAGGAACTGAACCCATGTCTCCAGAGCAGTAACCATTGGATTATTTCTCCTTGGGCAGTTCCTTGGGATTGAGGGTGATTTGCATCCACTCCATTTCAATGAGATCTGAGATGGCTGATAAGTCCAATGCGTGATTTTCAGACTCTGCCACATGCAGGCAGGTGGTGCTTAAAGGGTTACATAGATGGGTTGTTTGGAGGCTTGTGTGCTCCCTCCGATGCTTCAACTTCACCTCTGCATGTTCCCAAAATCTCTTGACATATTCGGTGCCTTCTGAAATGAATCTTCTCCACTTTGGTCAGTCACAAGCCAAGGACTCCAATGAGTCAGTTGGGGATGTTTGGCCCCCTAAGGGGCGCTTTGAGGAAATTCATAATGCATTTCCACTGACCTCCTGGGAGTCTCCTATCATGACTGAGTTCAACGTACTATTCAACTATTGTTGCTTCGGGAGTCTGGTGTCAGGCAAATGAACAACATGCCCTGCCCAGCGGAGCTCGTTGAGTGATTAGCGCTTCGATACTGGGCAATTTGGCTTGGGAGAGGACACTGCTGTTGGGGCCTTCTCTCGATGAATGCAGATGTAGGTTATTCCAGCAAAATCAGCTCTGCACTCTCTCCACGGACTTGATGTTAGCATATGTTCAATCGACACATCCTTTAAAAAGTACCTGGATGAGCATTTGGCACATCATAACATTCAAGGCTATGGGCCAAGTGCTGGTAAATGGGATTAGGTAGGTAGGTCAGGTGCGTCTCACGTGTCGGTGCAGACTCGAAGGGCCGAAAGGCCTCTTCTGCACTGTGAGATTCTGTGATTCTGTCACAACACTTTCAAACAGACTTATGCTAAAAGGTATCAATTCCAAGGTTACTGCGCCTTTAAAAAACGATTCACATTACATAATCAAATATGCTGTTACTGTTAACAAGTACAGATAAAAATATTTTTCAATAGCCTATGATCCTAGCAGCTGTTATTCTAAGATAAAAGCAAAACACTGCGGATGCTGGAAATCTGAAACAAAAACAAAAGTTGCTGGAAAAACTCAGCAGATCTGACAGGAGAGGAAGACAGAGTTAACGTCGAGTCCGGATGACTCTTCTTCAGAACTAAAAAGAAGTAGAAATGTGGTGAAATATATACTGTTTAAGGGAGGGGTGGGACAGATGAAGCTGGATAGAAGGCCAGTGAGAGGTGGAGGCAAAGGAGAGCTTGCAAAAGAGGTCATAAACAAAAGGTCGAAGGGGTGTTGATGGTGGTGATACTGGCTAAAGTAGGTGCTGATGGTGTCATTAAGAGTAGAAAGCAGGATGAGCAAGTGACAGATGGTCCTACTGGGGGTGGGGTTGGGGGAGGGGATGGTGTGGGAGAAAAGATCAAAACAGGCTAAAAAGAGGGGGATAAAACAATGAATGGAAATAAATTTTAAAAAAATAGAAATAGGTGGGGAAAAAAATGTAAATAAAATTTTTTAAAAAAATTTTGAAAAAAGGGGGTGAGGATAGAGGAGAGAGTTCATGATCTGAAGTTGGTGAACTCAATGTTAAGTCCAGAAGGCTGTAAAGTGCCTAATCAGAAGATGAGGTGCTGTTCCTCCAGTTTGCATTGAGCTTCACTGGAACTTTGCAGCAGGCCAAGGACGGGCATGAGAGCAGTGTGTTATGTTGAAATGGCAAGCGACAGGAAGGTCTGGGTCATGCTTGCAGACAGACCGAAGGTGTTCCGCAAAGCAGTCACCCAGTCTGCGTTTGTTCTCTCCAATGTAGAGGAGACCGCATTGGGCGCAGCGAATGCAGACGACCAAATTGAGGGAAGTGCACGTGAAGCGCTGCTTCATTTGAGGAGGGGGGGCAGTGGAGTAAAGGGGCAGGTGTTGCACCTTCAGCAATTGCATGGAAAAGGTGCCGTGGGAGGGGGTTGAGATGTAGGGGGTGATGGAGGAATGGACCAGGGTGTCCCGGAGGGAACGGTCCCTACAGAATGCCGACGGGGTGGGGGTGAAGGGAAGATGTGTTTGGTGGTGGAAATGGCAGAGGATGATCCTTTGAATGTGGAGGCTGGTGGGGTGAAAAGTGAGGACAAGGGGGACCCTATCATGGTTCTGGGAGGGAGAGGAAGATGTGAGGGCAGAGGTGCGGGAGATGGGTCAGACACAGTTGAGGGCCCTGTCAACCACCGTGGGTGGTTAATAAAGAAGGAAGACATGTCAGAAGCCCTGTTTTGGAAAGGGGCATCATCGGAACAGATGCAACAGAGGCGAAGGAACTGACAGAATGGGATGGAGTCCTTACAGGAAGCAGGGTGTGAGGAGTTGTAGTCGAGGTAGCTGTGGGAGTCAGTGGGTTTGTAATGAATATTGTGGACAGTCTATCACCAGAAATTGAGACAGAGAGGTCAAGGAAGGGAAGGGAAGTGTCAGTGACGGACCATGTGAAAGTGATGGAGGGGTGGAAATTGAAAGCAAAATTAATACATTTTTCCAGGTCCAAACGAGAGCATGAAGTGGCATCAAAACAGTCATCGATGTACCGGAGAAAGAGTTATGGGAGGGTGCCGAGTAGGACTGGAACAAGGAATGTTCCACATACCCTTACACATAGCTGTTATTTTAACCTTATTAAAACTTTAATCAAAAACCAACCTGCCTCCAATGTGCCAGCTCAGCCACTGGCCAACTGAGGAAACGAGTATTTGAGGACCAGAATCTCAAACCCAAGACTAAGGTCATGGTTTACCATACAGTAATGATCCCTGCGCTCCTTTATGCTTTGGAAACTTGGATAACCTATAGCAGGCACCTCAAAGAACTGGAGAAGTACCACCAGCAGTGCCTTTGCAAGATCCTCCAAATCCGGTGGCTAGAAAGGCAGCCATATAAATACTGTGGCTACAAGAGCAGGTTAGAGACTGGAAATTCTGAGGGAAGTAATGCATCTGCTGACTCTCCAAACCCTGTCCACCATCGACAAGGCACAAGTCAGAAGTATGATGGAATCCTCTCCACTTGCCCAGATGAGTGCAGCTCAAACTACACAAGATCACAGTTACAGTATTAAGTTTCATACTATAGTAGGATGTTGAGGTATTAGCGAGAATTGGTTCACAAGGATGTTGCCTGGTATGACGCTATCCAGGACAAAGCAGCCTGCTTGACTGGCACCCCATCCACCACCTTACAAACATACGAGCAAGGAGCAGGAGTAGGCCGTTCAGCCCATTGAGCCTGCTCTGCCATTTAAGATCATGGCTGACCTGAAATCTGCATTCCACCTACCCCCGATAACCTAGCATCCCCTTGCTTACCAAGAGTCCATTCACCTCTGCCTTAAAAATATTCAAAGATTCTGCTTCCACCACCTTTCCAGGAAGAGAGAATTCCAAAGGCACACGGTCCTCTGAGTGAAAAAATTTCGCCTCATCTCTATTTTAAATGGATGACCCCTTATTTTTAAACAGTGAACCTTAGTTCTAGATTCATCCACAAGAGGAAACATCCTCTCCACACCCACCCTGTCAAGACCCCTCAGGATCTTATACATTTCAATCAAGTCACCTCTTACTCTTCTCAACTCCAGCGGATACAATCCTAGTCTGTCCAACTTTTCCTCATAAAACAATCCACCCATTCCCGGTATTGGTCTGTAAACCTTCTCTGGACCGCTTCCAACACATTTACATCCTTAAACATTCACTTCCTCCCACTGCTGACACCCTGTGGCAGCAGTCTGTACCATCTACAAGATGCACTGCATCAATTCACCAATATTCCTTCAAAAGCACCTTCCAAACCTGTGACCTCTACCACCAAAAAGGGCAGCAGGCACGTGGAAACACCGCCACCTGCTAATTCCCCTCCAAGCCACAAATCTTTCCGACTTGGAACTATAATCGCAGTTCCTCACACTTGCTGGGTCAATACTCTTCCTAATAGCACTTTGGATGTAGTTACATCATATGGAGAGCAGTAGTTCAAGACAGTGGCTCACCACCACCTTCTCAAGGGCAATTAGGGGTGGGCAACAAATGCTGGCCTCACCAGTGATGTCCAAATCCCACGAAAGAATAAAAAGATTAAATCTCCCTTTATCCTTCCCTGCTCTAAGGAGGACAATGCCAGCTTATCTACATAACTGAAATACCTCATTGCTGCCACCATTCTTGTAAAATCATCTCTGCACCCTCTCCAAGGATTTGATACTAGCACATGATCAATCTTAATTCTGTTACAACACCTTCAGAGGCTTATGCTAAAGGTATCAATTTCATGGATACTGCACCTTAAAAAAAACAGATGCACATAATCAGGTAAACAAGCAAGGTTGAAAAATATTTTTCAATAGCCTCTCCCCCTGGTAGCTGTTATTCCAAACTTATTCTAATTTTAGATAAAAACAGAAACTGCATGTCCCATAGGATACAGGAGCTCAATTTCAGCATTAACATCAGGATTAAGTGAAATGCAGGTATATATCTTATCCACAGGATGATTTAGAGATAGGAATGGAAATCCTACGGAAATCAGTAAAGCACTATCAACAGTTTCTCAGTGTAAGTGACTCTAGCAGAAATCTCCAAGGAGATAACCTCACGCTCGACAAATGAAGTAATAGCTGATAATCTCGAGAGACTCTTCAAGGCGGTGTTGGGCAGGGGAATGCAAGGCATTACATGTAGAATGTATCTTTAATTCCCTAATCCACCATTTGCTTTTCAGCTGAGCTGCACAGGGAGGTTGAAGAAAGGTGTCTACAGTGAGACCAGTTAATTTTTGTAACAAGGCTGGCCAGACTGTAAAGTCTCTGAACTTTTCATTCACCCCTACTAAATATCTCATTATTCTTCCACTCAGGTCTCTTTAAATAACTACACTTTATCTGACACTTTCTTCCTTAACCAAGGTTTCCCACTCACTGTGGTTGGCAGGGCCCTCAACCATGTCCAACCCATCTCCCGCGCCTCTTCCCTCACGCCTTCCTCTCCCTCCCAGAACCATATTGGGGTCCCCCTTGTCCTCACTTTTCACCCCACCAACCTCCACATTCAAAGGGACATCCTGCACCTCCCTCAGTTTGGTCTACTGCATTCACTGCTCCCAGTGCTGTCTCCTCTACATTGGAGAGAAACGCAGACTGAGTGACTGCTTTGCAGAACACCTTCGGTCTGTCCGCAAGCATGACCCAGACTTTCCCATCACTTGCCATTTCTACACACCATCCTGCTCTCATGCCCACATATCCGTCCTTGGCCTGCTGCAATGTTCCAATGAAGCCCAACACAAACTGGAGGAATAGCACCTCATCTTCTGATTAGACACTTTACAGCCTTCCAGACTTAACACTGAGTTCAACAACTTCAGACCGTGAACTCTCTCCTCCATTCTCACCCCTTTTCTTAATATTCATTTTAATTTTTATTTTTTATTTCCTTATTTTTATTCATTGTTTTACCCCCAACTTTTATCCTATTTTCAATCTTTTTTCCCCATCACTGCCTCCTCCCCCCACCAGGCCATCTGTCACTTGTTCATGTTGTTCTTTCCAGGGTGCTTACTCTTGTCCTGCTATTATTACATTCTGCTTTCTGACCTTAATGCCACCATCAGCACCTCCTTTAGCCAGCACCACTACCATTAACACCCTTTTGTCCTTTTGTTCATGACATCTTTGGCAATTTCTCCTTTGCCCCCAACTATCGCTGGCCTTCTATCCAGCTTCACCTGCTCCACCCCCCTTACACAGTATAAATTTTATCACCTTTTTACTTCTCTTTAGCTCTGAAGAGTCATACAGACTCGAAACTTTAACTCTGTCTTTCTTTCCACAGATGCTGTAAGGTCTGCTGAGTTTTTCCAGCATTTTCTGTTTTTGTTTCAGATTTCCAGCATCTGCAGTATTTTGCTTTTACACTTTATCTTACTTTGTTTGACATTTGGCTTTCTAAATGTTGGTTGTATAACAGCCCTCAACCACATCTGTAATATAGGTCACCATAATTTCATGAAGGTGCTCCCATTATACTATTTGATATAATGGAATTGCTTGTTAGACCATTCAGAGGAAAGTTAAAGATTAAGGAACTGCAACTCAACAGAGGCCAACAATACTCTGTTTAAGAACACAGTCAAATATTGGTTGTCTACAATGTAACTTTAACTGACAATTTATCACCAAAGGCTCAGCTGATGCAACTAGGTATTACCTCATGGGTACTCAGAGGCTAAGTAACCTGCTTTTAAACAGCCTAAAATTATGTCTCAGAACCGTTTAGATTTGTTTTTGCACAGTATTTTAAATTACCTACTAACAACAGAGGTTTATAGAATAGAAGGAGCCCATTTGGCCCATTGGGTCTGCGCTGCCTTTTTTTGCTGAAGCAATCCAATCTTAACTCCATGTGCTCTCTCCATAGCTATGACTCTCTAGTTGCTTCAAATACTGAACCATTTTTCACATAAGAGATACAATGGTTTCTGTTTCAACAACCGCATGCCAAAACTTCAACAGCACCTTCCAAACCTGCGGCCACTACCATTTAGAAGGACAAGGGCAGCAGACAGATGGGAACACCACCACCTGCAAGTTCCCCGCCAAGCCACTCACCATCCTGACTTGGAAATATATTGCTGTTCCTTCACTGTCACTGGGTCAATATCCTGGAACTCCCTCCCTAACAACACTGTGGGTGTATCTACCCCATATGGACTGCAGCAGTTCAAGAAGGTAGCTCACCACCACCTTCTCAAGGGCAACTTGGAATGGGCAATAAATGCTGGCCCAGCCAGCAAAGCCCACATCCTGTAAAATGAATAATAAAAAAAAAAACATTCAGTGCACCAACAAGTCTTTGCAAATCATATAAAAGTTGAATTTTTGAGCCAAATTTTTAAGGCAATAAGTCAGGCCAACTTTTACAGGGGTAATGCTTTTGAGGGGTTAATGTGATCGTTTGATTTGGGCCCAACAGAAATGCAAAAAAAGACTGGTGCAATGGAATAAAGCCAACAACACTTAAGAATTCATATTAATTAGCACTTTTAAAAAATATTATAAACTATGCACACTTCATCCAATGCAATATAAACATATAGAATTAACTACAACATTTCACATTGAAATCCAACGAAATTACTCTGATCACCGTCTGAATCACTGAACAATCACCCCAATCGCCTGCTTGTAAAACATCATTGCATGGATCTTCCTCAGTTTTATCACCGGTAATAACTTCGGCATCATCATTCCACATGTAATCATACTTGGCATCCTCACGCACATCTGATATTCCATATTTTAGAAATGATTTATAACAATATTGGGATCAAGTTCATTCCATGCATCTACCACCCATTGATTGACACAACTTTGCTAGTGAGGGTGCTTGCATATTTCTACCCTTAGTGAATGTTTTTTCACCTTCCAAATTCCAAGCCTTTTACATCTTTCAGAAACTGTCCTTAAGAGGATTATTTACAACACATCGAAGGGCTGAACTACACTCAAAAGATCACTGGGAATAGCTGCCACGTCACTGACTACATTTTCAACGAGCTGGGATTTGAACAAGTCCCAGATGAACAAACATTTTTCCTTCCTTAGCTCTCCTAGTCTTAAATTCCACACTTCTTTGATCTACTTCTTGTGATCGCCTTCGTCCATCTAGCCTTTCTCATGAACATGGATGAAAACGTCACCAATCAATTTTGTGCCATCCGCTGTACATGATGGAAATACTGTTAACCACACCTTCTTGTCATCTTTACAAGGATGAGTTTTTCAACAATCTTGGTAATGGTTCTGTTTGTTGGCGTGTTGAAATTCATCCATGCTCCATGCATATTTCCAATATAGGACTTCTCAATATCAGATGACAAAACAGTGGAATCTGATGATTTTACCATTGAGTTCAGGTGGTAGATGCTGTGCAATTTGTTTCCTGATGGAGGAAATCATGCCTTTTCATGAATCTTGTGCACCCCCTGGCACTGATAGTGAACTTTGGAATACCATCTTTCTTCAATTCTCTGTGGACGTTGGGTGGTGCAGCTCTACAGGTGAGCACATGAACATTTTGCCAACGCTTCTTAAACCATTCTGCCACTTTTTTCTCCAGTTTAAATTAAGCAGTGCACTTGTTAATCCTTCAAAAAGACATTGTGATAGATCATGTGTTTTGTCGAACGGTTGGGAGATTGCCGATAGAATTGGTGGAGAGAAAATCTAAAGGTTCCCGTGCATGCCTTCAAATTAATGAATCGTAATAATTATCAGCAAGTAATTAATAATCACAGCATGGTAAGATCACTGAAAAAACTAGGGTCAACTTTTATACAAGGTATGTGAAAAACGTTTAGGCTAAAAGTCACTTTCACATGAGATCGACATTTACACGAGTATATACAGTAGCAAATGTTTTCCTAACCTCAAACCCTTCTTAGTTTTAAAAAAAAAATTCTTCATTCTTTCATGTTGTCCATCCTTAATTGTCCTTGAACTGAGTGGTTTGCTAGACCATTTCAGAGGGCAGTTAAGAGTCAACCACATTGCAGTGGGTCTGGAGTTACATGTAGGCCAGACCAGGTAAGGATGGCAGATTTCCTTCCCTAAACGACATCAGTGAACCAGATGGGTTTTTATGACAATCGACAATGGCATCTTGTTCGTTTTTTATTGAGTTTAAATTCCACCAACTGCCACCAGCATTGGGATTTAAACCCATGTCCTTAAGTATGAGTCTCAGCCTCTGGGTTACTAGCCCACTGATATAACCACTACGCTACCATCTGCCCTATTTACTGAGAGAGCTAATATGTTTTTTTAAAAAAACCCAAGGATAAATCATGCAGACCCTCAAAAATAACATATTCAATAGACAATCTCAGAATAAGTGGTAGGCCATTTAAGGCTGAGATGAGGAGGAATTTATTCACTCAGAGGGTGGTGAATCTTTGGAATTCTCTACCCTAGAGGGCTGTGGAAGCTCAATCATTGAGTATGTTCAAGGTAGCAATTGATAGATTTCTGCAGAGCAATGACATCATCCATATTGGAGATAGTGCAGGAAAATGGCATTGAGGTAGATGATCAGCCATGATCAAGTTGAATGGCAGAATAGGCTTGATGGGCCGAATAGCTTACTCCTGTTCCTATATTTCTATGTGCCTAGACAAAGAGAACCTGCAGATCTATAATAATCAGTGAAACTTTACAATATGTAATTATGCTGCTAAGTAGGCAGCCTGGAATTGCTCTATGCTGGTACCAGTTCTCATCAGTAGAAGTGTGCAACTATGCACTGAGGCTCAACATTGCCTACACTAACTTATTCTTTCTTCAATTCTCAAAATTGTATAACACCTCATTCTCACTTCTCCCTACCATCTGCAGGCTTTTTAAAATCAAGCCATTTCTGCATTGTGATTATATCTTATCTTGGAAAATTGAGGTGTCAATATTATGAGCATGTTCCTGATGAATAATTTCCACAGACCCAACACATTTCTATTCATATGTATTTTCCTTTGGAACTTTGTTCAGAATTGAGTGGCACATAGTCACTGGAATGGATTTGGTTGATTGGAATTTACTCTTCCTGTCCTATAGTCAGTGACAAAATAAAGTGCCTTCAGCATATCACTGTAGCACCGATAATGCTTTTTGGGTAGCTGTGATGCAAGCTAGGCTTGGGATCTACATGGATTAAACTTTTCCTGTACACATTGCACAATTTCTCCTGTATTTCTATCTGTAACTCTTTACCCATTTATCTGTAGTTTCTTCTATATGCAGCCATTAAAAAAAAATAGACAGTATATTATGCAAGCCTGCCCCGTACCATAATGGCCAGAACATCATGACTTAACATTACCTCATTCCCTTACTACCTCTCCCACCAAAACAGGTAACCTCTGTGAAGAGCCAAAAAGAGCAAAAACTCTAAGTTTATTATTATGTTACACATATGGGGAGGCAGTTAGTTCAGTTGACTAAGAGTGTGGTGTAGAATAATGCCAACAGTACAGATTCAATTCCCATACTGGCTGAGGTAGTTCTTGGGGCCTATCTCCTTACCTTGCTCCACAAGCTTTGATTGGCAGCCCTTCAGGACTGCAGCAATGAGCAAAAGAAGTGAAACAACCTGTATCGGGCATCCACTGCAGCTGCCAAGCTACCCAAATGTCTTGGATCCTTCTTATCTCTGGGGTCATATAAAAGCAACTGACAGTGTGCATGCAGCAGT
Source organism: Cetorhinus maximus (assembly GCF_964194155.1). Taxonomy (NCBI): domain Eukaryota; kingdom Metazoa; phylum Chordata; class Chondrichthyes; order Lamniformes; family Cetorhinidae; genus Cetorhinus; species Cetorhinus maximus. The sequence goes on along the minus strand of NC_135882.1, from coordinate 140,141,433 downwards.
GCACACCCTTCCTCCACTATAATCAGATTCCTTCGCACAGGTTTAGTTGTAAAAAGTGAGAGCTTTGAAATCACCTACAACTTGGATATACTCAAACAACAAGGAGTCTACTACTACAACTACTATACACATGCTTCTGTAATAAATATAGGACAAGTGTAACATACAGAATTGATGCTATAATTTTTTTAAATATATTCTTTCATGGGGTGTAGGCATTGCTGGCAAGGCCAGCATTTGTTGTCCATCCTGAATTGCCCTTGAACTGAGTGGTTTGTTAGACCATTTCAGAGGACAGCTAAGAGCCAACCACATCGCTGTGCATCTGGAGTCAGATGTAGGCCTGACCTGGTAAGATGACAGATTTCCTTCCCTAAAGGGCAGTAGTAAACCCGATGGGTTTGTACAATAATCAATGATTGTTGTCATGGCCATGATTACATTCCAGATTTATTAATTGGATTTAAATTCCACCAGTTGCCATGGTGGGATTTGAATCTCTGGAATACTAGTCCAGTGTTATTACCACTACGTTACCGCCTTCCCCAAAATGCAATAAACAATACTGGTAATGTATTATTATAGATATTGCAGATGCCAAATTCCCTGGATGTGTTACACTATTATAATATGCATTGTGTTCTATTCTCCCTGTACTAGTTATGATTATAGTACATATTCTGTATATTACACTCTGCATTGTTAATGATTACATTATAAATCCTGTATGTTACTCTCTGCATTACAGCACATAGTATAGTCTATGTTACGCGCCCTGCATTTTCAATGGTTCTGGTATAGCACACAATGCGTTCCACTCTCCCTGTATTTTAATAGTAACAGCATATATTGTGCTGCACTCTCTCTCTGCATTAATTGCAGTATACATTCGATGTGTTGCACTCTCCCTGCACTGTTAGTGATAACAATATATATTCGGCATGTGCCATTCTGCCTGCATTTTCAATCATTACAGTATATACTGTGTCCTACACTCTGCCTGTCTTTAAATCCCACACGCACTGGCCCGCTGACAGGTGTCTGTCTCCATGGAAACGCGGCCCGCCGCCCTGTCCCCCAGCACTCAGCCTCACCTTGCGAACACTGCCATTCCCTCGCAGCTCGCTCTCCGCTCCGCTCTCCGTCATACCACTCCAGCCTGCCCGCAATGAAATTAAAAACCCAACCAAATCGGTCCGGCGGGAACATAAACCTCCGAACCCTGTGAAGCCTGCACCCTCCCTTCCTTCCTTCCCCCCCCCCGGCGGTAATGGTGATTCTCACTCACTCTCCCCAACCCTAAACCCTGCATACAGCAGCCACCTCTCTCCGAACTCGGCTCGAGACCCGCCACCCGATCTCCCGGATGTCTCTCAACCCCTCCCCCTTGGCGAAATCGTATTGACAGACAGCTTCCAGAGCCAATACCACTCTCCGTTACCCTTAGCAACGCGACAAATAGGAAGTTAGCAACCAGTCGGAACGAAGGATGGGCGGGACGTGAAGCGCACACAGGCTATCGTGCGGATTGGCGGAGCTTCACAGTGAGACTCCGCCCTCTAACCCAGGGAGTGACATCATTGAGTTAGAGAATGAAAGGCGATTTGTCGCCTGAGGAGTTTATGGGTATTTGTTATTAGAACTAATCATTGTAAATATATGTTATATAGGTAGGAAAGCAAGTTGTGAGGAGGATGCAAAGAGTCTACAAAGGGACATAGATTGGGCAAAATATTTGGTAGATGAAGCATAGTGTGGGAAAATATGAAATTGTCCACTTTGGCAGGAAGAATGGAAAAGAAAAGTATTAATTAAATAGAGATAGACTGCAGAATGCTGTGCTACAGAGGGATCTGAGTGTCCTCGTACATGAAACTCTGAAAGCTAGCGTGCAGATACGACAAGCAATTAGGAAGGTAAATGGAATACAAACAGAAAATGCTAGAAATACTCAGGTCAGGCAGAATCTGTGGAGAGAGAAACAAAGTTAACATTTCAGGTGGATCACATTTCATCAGAACTGGGAAAAGTTAGAGATGTAATAGGTTTGAGCAAAGGGTGTTATAGGGCAAGGGCAAATGAAGGTCTGTAATAGAGTGGAAGATAGGAGGGATTGAGTGACAGAAGAGTTAGTCTTACAGGATCAAAAAAATAATTGATCTGAAACGATAGAATAAAAGGGTTGTTTTATGAGGAAAGGTTGAGCAAGTTGGGCCTATATTCATTGGAGTTTAGATAAATGAAACATAAGATTCTGAGGGGGCTTGACAGGTAAATGCTGAGAGGATGCCTCCCCTCATGGGACACAGTTTTAGAATAAGGGGTTTCTCATTTAAGATGTAATGAGGAGGAATTTCCTCTCCCAGAGGGTCATTAAACTTTGGAACTCTCTTTCCCAATAAGCAGCGGATGCTGTATCATTGAATATATTCAAGGCTGAGTTAGACAGATTTTTGATCTACAAGGGAGTCAATGGTTATGGGAGTCACGGGCACAGCAGCAGGTAAGTGGAGTTAAGGCCGCATCAAGTCAAACGTGATCTTATTGAATGGCAGAGTAGGCTAGAGGAGCCAAATGGTCTACTTCTGCTCCTATTTCTTAAGTTCTTATATTCTAAGCCTATTATAATGCTGTTGAGCAGCAGATCAGCTACAAGAGAGAAAGTAGTTATTGTACTGCATTGTTTTGATTTCCATGGTATGTTTATGTAATTGTATTCAATATATCTGGTAATTTGTTTGCTGGTTGACAAATGCAGGGCAGTATGGCTCTTGGTTTTGCTGCTGATAAAGAAGATCCATTTAGATAAACAGTGCAAAAATAAAGTAGATTTGGGTGAAAGTTCAGCCTGCTTGGGCTCACCAATGGACTCACCAAGGGACTGAAAACACTTAGGCCCTTGACTGGGTTGCAAAATCCTAATCCCGCCTTTGTCCGCTGTAGTTCAAGGCAAACCATTGTCTCCTTATTGCTACTAAGAATGGGAAATAAATATGGTTATGTCAGCATTACTCATACCTGTGAATAAATTCCGCTCTTGCCTCAGGGTCAGAAGGCTATGAGTTCCACCCAGAGCTTTAGCACGATTTCAAATACTCTAGTGCAATATTAAAACTATGCAGGCAGATTATCTTTTAATGGTGATGTTAAACCAACGTTCAGCCTGCTTGTTCCACTGATTCATGTGGAAATTAAAGATCCATTGCCACTAATAATTATGGTTTTTGCTTATAAAATAAGTAACTACATTTCAAAAATAATTCATTCGCCATGAAGAACTTTGAGATACCACAAGGATATGAAAGGTGCTGTATAAATGTATTTTTTCTTTAATTCTTTCAAGGTAAAGGTGAAAAGAAAACCACCAAAAACAGATCAACTGATGTTCATCATATAACTGTGGGATTTTGCTACGCCTGAAGGGCTGTTGTATTTGGTTACATTGCAACAATCACTGCACTTCAAAGTGATTCAATCTATGTGAAATGCTCCAAATTACATCTAAGAGATACAACAAGGTGTTGTGCTTTGCTTTTTCATCTGTTCTAGGAAATGAAATAACTTAAATAACTTAAACCACTTCTGAAAAAAATTACTACTTGATCTATTGTAACTGTCTCTGTTATCTCAGTAGATGTTAAGTCGTAAAGTTCAGGAAAAGCCCAATTTCATTGCCTGCATTGCTGTAAGCTTTGTGATGTGTTTGCTGATCTAGTTAACCGATCTTAAGTGTTACATTAGGCCACAGCATCTCTGGGGTCATAAGGAGAGATGGTCAACACTGAGGAGGTCTGCAACAAATTACAAGAAAACATTAATAAACTTATATAATTATATCTAATTGGAAAATTAATTTCAACATTAGATAAATATGGGGTATTACATTTAGGTAAGAAAAATAGGAGATCACTTGCATATTACTTAAAAAATAAGAATTTAAATGGAGTAATGGAGCAAAAAAAAATACTCATCACCAAAAGATGGATCACAAGTCAGTAAACCCATAAAAAATTGAACCATGCATCAGGGTTTATTTCTGGAGTGATTGAATTTTAAAGTAGAGAATTATGCTGAACTTCTATCAAACTTTGGTTAGACCATAATCTGTACAGGTCTGGTTGCCATATAATGAAAAGGATATAGAGGCACTGGAGGAAGTGCAAAATATGATTTACAAGGATGATACCATAATTGTGAGGCTATACCTATTCACAAATGATGTGCAGGCTTAGTGTCTTTTCTCTTGAAAAGAGAAAGCTGAGAGGGCAACCTACCAAAGGTCTTTAAAATTATGAAATGTTTTGATAGGGGAGAGTCACGGAGAGTGTTTCCACAAGAAATCAACAATATAAGATTGTCACCAAGAAATCAAATAAGCAATTCCAAAGAAACAGCTTTATCCAGAGAGTGGTGAGAAATTGGAATTCACTTCTACAGGGATTAATTGAGGTGAATATTATAGATGCATTTCAGAGGAGGCTAAATAGAAGAGAGGGGAAATGAAGTTTGTACTGATAGTCTAAGTTAAGGAAGGATGGAAGGAGGCTTGAGTGGAGCATAAAATCTAGCATGGACTGGTTGGGCTGAATGGCCTGTTTCTGTGTGTTATATCCTGTGTAATTCTATGCAAAGGCCAGCCAAGCTTCCCATTCCTCGTTGCTATCCACTTGACAACTACTGGAAAGAATAATGCTGCGTCAGATTTTACTGCAATGCCCTCGAGAGTCAAATAGTCTACTGCCACTACAAAGAACCACTGCAGTGCCACTTGGATGAGATAATAGAGGAACAAGGAAGTTGCGACTGTACCTCAGTGCCTTCAGCAGATTAAGGAAGAAGAATGAACTGATGGAGAAAATAAACTAGCTTTTTTTAATTATAGAGAATTATATTAGACACATTTTCTCACCTCATTTCTCTTTTCAAAGCATGCACTCATATTAAAGCTGTGCCATTGTTTTTAAAATTGGATAAATGACCTAAACCCTTAAACCTTTATACTTGCTCAGCAACTGATAGAAACCCAAGAGTGACCACAAGACCCCTATGAGGGCAGTGGATTTTCAGCAGCTTTTAAACACATAATGGTTCTATTGTTAGAAATATTAATTCTTGGGTATGAGTTTTTCTGCAGGCTGGTATTTATTGTTTGTTCCTTCTTGCCCATGAGAAGATGGTGGTGAGCTGCCTTCTTGAACTCTTACAGTCCATCTGGACTTCCGCAGCCTCGTTATGTAGGGAGCTTCAGAATTTTGAACCAGCAATATTGAAAGAATGATAACGTAAGGGAAACTTCAAGATGATAGTGTTCTCAGGCAGCTGGCTTTCTTTCCTCTAAGATGGTGGAGGTTGTGAGTTTTTGATGTGGTATTAAGGAGGCCTTGGCAAGATGCTGCAGCGCACTCTGTGTACAGAACATACTGCAGTCTTAATGCATCACTGATGGAAGGAGTGAATGTTTAAGGTGGTGAATACACTGCCAATTTACAACAATATTCAAAAGTACTTCATTTGCTGTAAAATGCTTTGGAAGGTCCCGGGGCGATGAAAGGTGCCAGATAAAAGCAAATCTTTTTAATCAGCATTTGCTTTCTGCTGGACAGTGTCCAGCTTCTTGAGCGTTATTGCAGCTACACCCATCCAGGCTAGTGGAGATATTCCATTACACTCCTGACTTATACCTTGTAGGTGATGGAGAAACTTTAGGGAGTTTCCATTCGCAAAAATGGATACAGAGGGGCTGTGGTCTCCATGGTTATAGAGTAGGCTGTGGGCATAATTTAATCCCGTGCCAATTCCGTTGGGGAAGGTCTGGTGTTTTAAGTGCCTTCCATGCGATTAAGGACCCAAGGGGTGGAAATCCTGCCCCCTGAGAGCTGCCAGCCAATCAGAGGCTAGCTTCTCTCTAGTGCAGGCAATGTAACCGGGAGTTATGGTAGCTGCCAGCAATGCACCCAGTATCAACAAGGGACCTGAAGCCAAAAGCGATTGAGGGCAGGATGGCAGTCATTGGGTGAGAATCATGGGAGCTGGAAGGGCAGGGGTGTTGGAAGCAAAGGCAAGGGAGTGGCTCTCAGCCACACCCTCCCCCCCACCTCCCCTTCCAATGCCGGGTCCCTCAATCAGGCCAGCATGTATATAAAAGTCTGGTGCATATAGGATCAACGTGGGACTGAGTACAGTCCTGCCCACACAGTGATATAGGAGGACACATGACCGCACCTAGGGGTCAGTCGTGTTGAACAGCGCCATGTGCATGTCATGAAGCTATTAATGTATATATTATTGGAAATTTAAAAAAAAATAGAAGTTTAGTCTGTGGGTGTGTCTTAACTGGATTAAAGCCAGCTAGTCTGGGTGCTTTGATGTGTACTAGTTTTGAGATGTAAGAGAAGTAGAGTGCATTTGCATTTTTTTGAAAAAGCATTCAAGAAGGGGGGGGGCGTGAAATCTTGCACCTAGCTGGCAGAGACCAAGCAATATGTTTATATTACTAATAAGATTGATACTATGAAAGAGGTTTTATTATTAGAAGAGGTGGAGTTCAAAGGGGCTGGTGATACAATGAGAATTTACATTCAATGAGCTATGTTGGATATAGCCGATAGCAGATTTGTGTGTGCAGAGCAGAGGCAATGTAAGCAATGCCTGTAAGCCTACCACTGTGTCTGCAAAGGAACCAAAGTGAAAGGAACCTCATTTTAAAATTGTAAGCTGAAAATGCTTTGCCTGGCATCTGCTCAAAGTCTGTTGGTTGCTGTTGCCTTAATGGAGATTAGTCTGGGAATTTGCTAAAAGTTATGATAGTAGTAATTTGTAGCCATGTGTATGTAGTTAATGTGTTGTAACTTAATAAAATGTTTCATTTTGTAAAATATAAAAATCTCTTGAGAACTGATGGTCTTATTCTTGAATTCAGAGTTGCGTCTCAAACATACCACTTAAAAATATAGGTTATGACAGTTGTTTAAAGTTTCCCTCTGAGATTTTTAAATAACTCAGTTTTATCAACTGCTGGGTCATAACAGGGCACATGCAAGCATGGAGATAGCTCCTAGCTTGAACCCTTTACTGTATATATGTACATAGTTCTTGTAGTTAATAAATACATACAGTTAACCTAGTTAAGAATATGAAGACTTCATTACGACCTACTGAATGATAACTAACACCCTACAACATGGTGAATGGAAAAATCCAAACCATCACAAAACTGCAGAGAAAAACTAAAATCCTGCAAGACTAAAGAAAAATTTGAAGAAGCATTCTGATCTGAAGAAAAGCTCCTGAAGCAGATGTGCAGAGGAAAGTCACTCGGGAAAAGTTACAAAGAAAGGCTTGGAAGCTGAAGGCAGAAATTTAAAATTCCTCACTGCAGCAGAAGACGCTATAGTATCTCTTGGAAGTTCAGCTTCAATTCCCACAGTGCAGTCAGCAAACCTAGCAGGAGTGAGCTAAAACTTTTAAATTCCAGGATAAAGCAAGTCCTGAGAGACTTTTGAATAGTTCAGTGGTCAGAAATTGCTGTTTAAAAACTCAGTTGAAGAAATCAGATTCCTGAGTCAGCGCCTGAATGCGCTTACTCCAAAAGGAAAAAAATAATTATATAAATAATTTGGAAGAATTGCAATGAAAGAATCAGCTTTAAAGACCAGCAAAGGCCAGGACTCAATGCTTTAGTGACCCTAAAGCATAACACTGAAACGGAGAAGTCTGCAGCTAGTCAATCAAAGCAGACATTGTTTAAAATTTTTCCAAGGCTAAGCACCCATGTCATTGCAGCGGCAGCCCGCCAAAACCAGCAAGCACAGGTATACCCTTTTGCCTTCAAATGAATGGTGGCGCCAGATCAATTTGGACTTACCCAAGGCCTAGATCAATCACATAATTGGAGACTTTGGAACAAAATATTCCTTAGATACGCAATTGCTTCAGGTCTGGGTAAAAAGACACACGCTGAACAAGTTAACACACTGCTTTATTTGGTAGGCCTGATAGCCAAGGACATTATTGCTAGAGAAGGAATCAATGAATCATCTGCTAAATTTGAAGAAGTACTAAAATCCTTCAATGTTTATTTTAACCTAAGAAGTAACGAAATCCTCGAAAGGGCCAAATTTAATAAGCATGTCCAGCAGGAGAACCTGTCGACTTGTTCATTAATGACCTGTACAAGATAATTGAAGGCTGCGAATATTGTTAGGAAATAGGGATAGTTTAAGCGAGTTACATTTGTATTTGTCAGTGTTAGGAATGAGTTTTAGCTTTAAAGTTTAAGTATGATTTGTATTTCTGTATCTGTGTGTTAAGAAAGGTCAAATTCAGTTTCATTTTAAAAGGTGCTTGTATTTCTAATGAGAGTTTTACAACTGTGGATTATGTTAAACAAGCAAGAGTAGAGAAAAAGCAGTGTTATTGCCTAGCAACAGGGATCCAGGGAGGCAGGTCCCTCCTGCAGAGACGCACAGAAAAACTAAAGAAACAGCAAGTTTGAGTTTAGTTAGTTTTGAAAGCAGCTTCCAGGAGAAACTGGAACAAAGGGGACCGATAGCCAGTCCCAAGCTAAAGGAAAGATCCCAAAATCCAGGCGAGTGGAACAGGAGAAAGTCCTAAGCAGACCTTGTAGTTAAAGGAAAGATAGGAACCTGGAAAAGGTCCTGTTAAGTGAAGTTAAGAGTGAGGGACAGGGAGAAAGGCTCCAAGCTTCAGATTTAAAGAGACAAAAGTTGCAAAAAGCAGACTTAAAGTGAGAACAGCTTGCCAGAAGAAAGAAAGTCCAAACAGGATAATTGAAGGTCTGTAACTCTTTGCTATGGGCATGTGAAGCAGTGGTACTGTTGACGGCTGAGTCGGTGAGGGAGAGTGCATGGAAGACAGTTTGAATGCATGTGGTGACCCAGGGGAGAGAAATATTAGGAGAGTTCAAAACCCTGGAGGTGAACCATTGAGGAAGGTGTCTGAGAGAAAACGTCGCTTTGGCAGAAGATTCCAAAGCGAGTTCTTAGAGAGTGGAGATTGGAAACCCTCATGTGAAAGATGGAGTGTAGTGAAACAGGTTGGCTCGGTGTGACAAGCGTTTGTGGGGAGTTGATGAGAGATCCATAGCATATGGTTGAGGTCGCATCTGTTGCTTGGCTTCAGAGTGTGGTGTGTCTGATCATAGGGTGCCTATTGGTACATGGACTGTGTACTTACTGTGGACACTAGAGTATAAAATAGCTTTTGTAACTTGTGTTATCCTTACAAATCTGTATATATCTGGAAACATATAGTATATATATATATATGTATATATGAAGGAGCATTATAATATAGCTCATCTTTTCTTGTGTAATAAATGTTTTATTCTTTTGTTAAAGTTCATCAGCTAACTCCTATAACTCTGTTCAGTAGCCCCTCTTCATGTATCTAAACAAATAAATTAAAAGTTAGGATCTATCATGCTGTATTCCACTCTGGGATCAGGCTAGTCCAGGGGTAACCTCAGCTGGGGATCATAACAATATGGAGACCTAAAATGGAATGGAATAGTTGTAGCAGTAGAGGTCGATGCACTCTCAGACATGCTTCAAGCAAAGGAAGGTCTAAACCTTGAGAATGCTATCCATATTGTTAGGCAGTCTGAACTCCATGTGCAGCACACATCCATTTTAAAAGGAGAAAGTAAACCATAGTACAAAGAAACCCATAGTTCAGTTAGTTAAATGCACAGAAGCAGGGACACTCCAAGCCAAGGGAAGCAATACCCTAACAGACCAATAGAGCAACCATGCCGGGACTGTGGAACAAAATACCCCCAAAGGTAAGATCAATGTCCTGCAGCTTAAGCACAATGCTTTCAATGTGACAGAATTGGACATTTTGGCAAGGTCTAAACACACAGAAGACCCAAAGATGATTCATGAGGTCAAGGCTACACACCAAGAGGACACACAGCCATGCTTCTTGGGTGAGGTCGAAGATCCTGGATTTTCATATTGGAATGCAGACATTTCTGTTAATGGCCATCTTACAAACTTTAAATTGGACACGGGAGCCAGAGTTATGGTCCTGTCAGACAAAGAGCCATGGCTGAGAGACCTCTGCCTTCAAATAACAGACACACCACTCTATGGGCCCAGAGGAATCCAGCTTCCGGTCATAGGTATGATTTGGGAAACATTAAGGTATGGCAGGAAACAAATCTTCGAACTGATGTAACCAGTCTTTTTCTCTCTTGAGCAGAGATGTCTGTGCAGCCCTGAATCTCCTTAAAATGGCAGAAGATGTTAAGGCAACCATTGTCGTAAATTATACAGAACTGCAAGTCCCCGAGAGCTCAAACAAGAAAGAGTATCCTGACTGGGATTTCAGTTCCGGACTATCTTCTCTCTTTGCAGGGCAGCTTTGTCCATTTTTGTTACAGGTGCTGGAAAGCCCTTTAGGCAGCCTAGCTAACCTCAGATGGTCACCATGACGCCTCCAATGGAGGATAGACAAGAGAGCAACCAACAACCGAAAAGCCTCAACCTCCAGCTCCAATGACTGTTGTTGAGGTCAACATTAACCTCAGAACAAATACTGCAACTCCCAACCAGCCGACCATGCCACAGACGATGCTGGAACCAAGTATCAATCATCCATTGCCGACGGCACACCACACAGCCAAACGTAAAGATGAACTTACTAAAAAGCCAGATCCTCAGAACAGGAATTGCCATCTTCCATCACAGAGGACACCATGATGACCCACACAACAAAGGAAGAAGAGGAAAAACAATATGGAGATGAGCACAACAACCATCCGCCCCACAAGAAATGGGATGGAACAACAACCACCTGTCATCACAACCGCCGAATCAACAAAGAGTGGTTCAACACCAAGGGATGGAAAAAGAGGATAAAAAGATGCCCAGATGCCAGGCAACGTCCAAATTAACAGAATTTACCTACAACGACAAAGCCTAGCACTCCTCTGACAGTAGTGCGAAAGAGATATGGCAGGGTTATAAGGCCTTCAGACTGCCTGAACAGATGAATTCAAAGACTTGAAGGGGGGAGATGCGGCAGTAATAACGATGCAAATACAAGGGATAAACTAGAATTATTTGAAATACATTGGATGAAGACTTGTTGGGGGGAAGTATAATATAAGGGTCTGGCACATATAGTGTTATCGTGGGACTGAGTATAGTACCACCCAGGCAGTGATGTAAAAGAACACATGACCCACACCTAGGGATCAGTCTAGTGTTGGGCAGAGCTGTGCGAACAAGCAAACATAGGGACAGCTCCTAGCTTCAGCGCTTTACTGTATATATGTACATGGTTCGTAGTTAATAAATACATACAGTTAACCAAGTCTAGACTATGAAGAATTCATTAAGTCCAACAGAACGATAACCAACACCTTACAACAACATCAGCAAATCCGACAAGACTTTGCTTTTCAGGCTTCCTGCATGGTGACTTCCCCTCCTGCCACTGGTTAAATACCAGTGGCAGTGGGAGGAGGCCCTTAATGGCTTCAATGTGTGCCCAAGTTGGAAGGCTATCCATGAGCGTTTTATGCCCCAAATTTAATCGGGTGGAGGTGAGAAGGCAACAGGGTCCCCACCTGGCACCCTCCCGCCCAATTCATGACTCGCCTCCAAACTTGCCATGGTGGGGTGCATTAAATTATGCCCTATGAGTCTACCAAGGGTAAATGGAATAAAATATCTAAAACACTGTGTTTTACTGAGTCCGCATGTATCTCCGACAGTTCGAAAAAGTTACCTGTCCACTTACCGGTGTTTTTCAGTTACCAACTAATTCCGAATTTTATGATTTATAAGTTTTGGCTAGTGACAAGGTTGGTGACAGTCTCTATGCTCAGAATTTCCTTGTATGTAACACATATTTGGACATAGCACCAGAAACAGAGAGGCAGTGGAGCAGAAGAAAAAATATAACATCATCAAAATATTAGCATGTGTTGCTCTTGAGATGATTTAGTCTCATTGTGCATTTTTATCTCAATCACATCTTCACATGTATTTTGGGAGATAATACTGTACATGGCTCTAGGTGTCAGCTGGAGGTGGCGCTCTCACCTCTTGGTCGAAAGGCTGTGGGGTCAAGTCCGAGACCAAAAGCTTAAGCACAAAATCCAGGCTTACGATTCATTGCAGTACTGAGGGAGTGTTGCAGTTTTGGACGTGGGATCTTTTGGATGAAATGCCAAACTTCTCTTTTTTCTTGCAAATATTATAGCAGTTATTGCAACATTAATGTTTCTTTGTAATGGCTCTTTCATCACAATTGGCTCTGAAATGCTTTGGGGTGTCCTGAGGTCATTAAAGGCATTACATTAATGCAAGCCTTCTCTTTTGCTGTATTGGTATGCTGTGGGGGGAGGGGGGGAGGGAATTATGGAGCGAAGAGGGAGAAGTGGGAGAAGTGGGAGAGACAAACGGGAGGAGAGGGGCAAGGTGGGAAGGGGTGCAAAGCTTATGTAAAATTTCACCCCAATAATAATTTTAGTCAACATTCAGTGGGAAGCAGGCAACAACAGACTCAGCGTTGTTCTTCATAGTGAAGAAGATAAACCTTTGAGGAGGCCTAAAATCAGGCCACCTACTTGACAAGGAATGCCTTTCAGAGTTGCCTCTCAATATCACATCAACAGTGGCAGGAGAACAGGAATACTTATGTGTTACTGACACCTAGTGGCAGAATATAGACACTGCAATAATTATTTTTATATTGACTGTCCAGTTTTGGTGCCTTTTTAATCCATTCTACAGGAAATAAATGCTTCATTATTTCATGAGGACTGAAATATAGAGGAGGAAGTGATCCTTGTGTAGAGTTGTGTAGAGACTTGATCAGACTCCACCTGAAGTACTGGGTTCATCTTGGGCAGTTCACCATAGGAAATATACAGGAAATGGCCTTGATACTTTAAGGGTTAAATTATGTAGTAACTAGATGTATTGCCCCTCCTTCCTGTCAATCACTCACCATGTGATGTGATTGCGGGGGCTTCGACTAATAATCTTATTGTGCAGGTCATCCTGAGAGATCGAATCTAGTGTGCAAGCACCTCTACATGTCTCCTAAATAAAGTTTAACCTTTTCTTCACCAAATCTGCTGCTCCATCAAGTTATTACATTTGGCGATGAGGATAAAACTGACTTCTGCTGTGCACTTCACCCTGATTGATGTGAGTAAAATGAAGTTGAGCAATACTTACCAGTCATGCTGCTATTTGGAGGAATCAATTCCTACGATGCTAACATTGAAGATTGGAATCAGTTTGTCGAGCGAATCGGGTTCTATTTCCATTGCGAGCGGGATTACTGCTGAAGAAAAACGTAAAGCTATCCTGCTGAGTGCATGTGAAAGCAAAACATATAACCTGATTTGAAACCTGACTGCCCCGAATGCGTTCTAAGTCGTATAGTGAGTTAGTGGAGCTCATCAATTTGCACTTTCAGCCCAAACCGTCTGTGATCATGCAGCGCTTCAAGTTTAATTTGAGAGTTTGTGCCTGGGAGAGTCCATTGCTACCTTTGTGGCGAACCTGTAACAGTTAACCGAATACTGTGAGTTTGGGGATGCCTTGAATGATATGCGGTGGGTCAGACTTGTACACGGAGTCAAGGATGACGCCACACAGCATCGCTTGCTAGCCGAATCCAACAGCGATTTCAAGTGCGCCCTGGAACTTTCTCTCGCTATGGGAAGTGCCGCAAAAGACTGGCAGGCTTTGCAGCATGTGGATAATGGCGCCGTACTCCATGTTGGGTGGAATGCTGCCACTGAGCGTGGCATGAAAAACAGAACAGCAGATTTTAAACGTGATTCTATGCCCACTACAACATCAGCTAATAAGATATGTATTTGCTACAGATGTGGATGAAATCATGGAACGGGTGTTTGTAGATTCAAAGAGGCAGAATGTGATTATAGCCACTGGAAAGGACACCTAGTTAGGCAGTGCAGAACAAAAGATAGGCAAACAACAAAACAACAAACAGATCTAATTGAGCTAACTGATACAGCAAAGGCCGAGGCTGCTACGACTGATGTATACTCTCTATCATGTGACTGCTGTTAAATCTGAGCCTATTACAGTGACAGTGCAAGTGAATGACAAGCAACTGCAGATGGAGGTGGATACCGGTGCTTCAGCTACTGTGTTGGAGAGCATGTGTTCCAGTACCTCAGTGAAGGGAGTCAGCCATTGACACTGGAGCAGACATCTGTCAAGCTGAGAACTTGCACTGGAGAATCAATTCAAGTCAAAGGCATTGCTACTGTCCCAATCTGCTACAAACAACAGACAGCCCAACTGCCTGTGATAATCATAAAAGGGGAGGGGTCAGTCCTTAGGTCGAAATTGGCTGCAGAAAATAAAACTTAACTGGTAAGAAATATTTCATTTGAAGTCCGATGGGATGCCAGAACTCTTGAAGAAATATGACACTGTTTTTCAAGACGAATTGGGAAAACTGAAGGGCATGCAATCTAAACTGCACGTTGATCTCCAGGCAACACCACGTTTCTTCAAGGCCAGACCAGTGCCTTACCCACTAAAAAAGAAAAAGTGGAAGCAGAGTTGTGTAGGTTGGAAAACCTGGGAATAATTCAGCTTGTCCAGTTATCTGAGTGGGCTGCACCCATAGTCCCAGTTGTCAAGCCAGACCAGACTATACGTACATGAAGTGACTACAAACTGACAGCCAACAAAGCAACAAAGTTAGATGAATATCCCATTCCTAGAATTGATGACTTGTGCACCAAGTTAACAGGAAGCAAGTCATATACAAAACTGAACATGAGTCATGCCTATCAACAATTGGATTTAGATAGCATGTCAAGAGAGTACGTAACAATTTTCCCAAGCTGAAAAGGGCTACTCTCAGTTGGAAAAAGAAGGATAGTCAGTCGTATTTGGTGTCAAGAAGTTTCACCAATACCTACACTGGTGACATTTTACAATTGTGTCTGATCATAAGCCGCTGACAGGTTTGTTCAACAAAGACAAAACTATTCTGCCTATAGCTTCAGTGAGGCTTTGACGCTATCAGCTTATGAGTACACGTTCATGTACTGTCCTGGCTCGCATATTGCAAATGCAGATGCACTTAGCCATCTTCTGTTATTGGGTAGCTTTGTCAATACATCTGTTCCACAAGAGTTAGTGTTATTGTTAAATTTCTTGGATTCATCACCTGTATGTGTGAAACAGATCAAGAATTGGACGAACAGAGGCCCAATATTGTCAAAAGTCAAAGACTTTGTTTTACAAGGATGGCCAAGAATACTTGTGTCTGATGACTTACGACCACTGCATTCCAGGAACACTGAACTGAGTTGTCAAGATGGAATTTTGCCTTGGGGTTCAAGAGTTGTGGTCCCATCACAGGATAGAGAGTCACTCTTGGCACAGCTCCACAGTGCACACTCAGGCATATCGAAGATAAAGATGTTGGTATGTAGCTACATCTGGTGGACAGGAATAGACAGTGAAATCAAGAGCATGGTTAAACACTGTTCCCTTTGCCAGCAACACCAGAAGCTACCTGTTTCAGCTCCTCTTCACCCATGGGAATGGCCTGGTTAACCTTGGGTTAGACTGCACATTGATTAGATGGGACTGTTTCTGGGCACCATGTTCCTATTAATCATCATTGCACATTCAAAATGGCTTCATGTCTACGATGTAAAAACGCCTATGTCAGCCGCAACTATTGAAAAGTTGCACCATTATTTCAGTATACATGATTTACCTGAGATCATTGTTTCTGATAATGGAACAGCTTTCACCAGCATGGAATTTCAGAGATTCGCGGAACTGAATGGTATATGGCACATAAAGATTGCTCCCTGGCATCCTTCATCCAATGGTCTCGCCGAAAGAGTTGCTAGATCTTTAAAGCTGGTATGAAGAAGTTATCTGGAGGTACTCTGAAGCCTCGCCTTTCCAGTTTCCCCTAAGTTACCGTACAACACCGCATACTACTCCGGGCTCGACACCGTCGGAGTTACCAATGAAGCGCTGTTTGCGTATGCTTTTACACTTGGTGTTTCCAAATCTAGAGGGGAAGGTAACACAGAGCCAGAATAATCAAAACTTGAACCACGATCCACACAGCAAAGCTCATAAGTTCCAGGTAGGCGACCCTGTGTGCGCAGGTCATTTTGGAAGTGGGTGCTGCTGGATTCCAGGAGCCATCATTTTCAGAGACTGGTCTATTATATTTTCAAGTTCAAGTCAAAGACAGAGTTGTAGGTAAACACGTAGACCATATTAGGCCTAGAGAAACATCCCAATGAATGCAGGGTCAACCTGTGATTGATGTTTCGCCGTCGACTTCTGAGGTGTGCGACCGTCCTAGAGCTGATACCCCAGATGTATGAAACGAGTTGCCAAATACAGAACTGCCCAGTTCCAATGATGTATCTCCTAGTACCGCTCCACATCCCGTTAATCCTGTTCGGGGACCTCCTTTCAGTACAGCTACGCCGTTCCAACCGCCTCTGCTGAGCTCCTCAGAAACTTGAGTTGTGATCGCCAGAGATTGAAAATGTTTGCTGGTTTTTCTGACTTTTTTTTAATGTAAATGTAAGAACCATAAAGGGGGAGTAAATATAGTAACTAGATGTATTGTTCCTCCCTCCTGTCAATTACTCATCATGTGATGCGATTACGGGGGCTTTGACCAATAAGCTCATTGTGCAGGTAATCCTGTTGGCGGGGCTTCCGATGGAGAGATCACTTCTAGCGTGCCAGCACCTCTACAGGTTTCCTAAATAAAGTTTAGCCTTTGCTTCACCAAACTTGCTGCTCCATCAAGTTATTACAAATTATGAGAACAAGTTGCATCAGCTTGACATGTATTCCCTGAGGTTAGAAGGTGATCTACTTGAGGTGTTTAAAATGATAAGGGGATTCAAAAGGGTAGGTACAGAGAAAAAAAGCAAAATACTGCGGATGCTGGAAATCTGAAATAGAAACAGAAAATGCTGGAGAAACTCAGCAGGTTTGGCAGCATCTGTGGAGAGAAAGAAACGGAGTTGATATTTTGTGTCTATATGACTGTTCTTCGGAGCTAAAGAGTGGTAGAAATGTGATGGATTTTATACAGTTTAAGAGGGGGTGGAGCAAGTGGAGCAAAATAGAAGGTCAGGGATAGGTGGGAGCTGAGGAGAAATTTGACAAAGATGTCATGGACCCAAGACAAAGGGAGGGTTAATGGTCGTGTTAAAGACTAAAGAAGGTGCTAATAGTGGCATAAAGACAAGATAGCAGAATGTGTTAATAGCAGAACAAGGGTCAGCGCTCTGTAAAAACAAAGTGACAGATGACTGTTGGGTTGGGGTTGGGGGGGGGTAATAAAATAAAATTTTTAAAATTTGGATTCAAAAAGGGATAAAGATGGAGGAGAGAGTTCATGGTCTGAAGTTGTTGAACTCAGTGTTAAGTCGGAAGGCTACAAAGTGCCTAATAGTGCCTTTCCCCCAATTTGCGTTGGGCTTCACTGTAACATTGCAGTATGCCAAGGACAGACATGTGGTCATGAGAGCAAGAACAAGAAAGCATGAGAGGAGGACCAGTGGTGGCCCCCTGTCCACTCCTCCATCACCCCCAACTCCTCATCCCCATCCCATAGCACTTTCCCATGCAATCGCAGAAGGGGCAACACCTGCCTTTTTACCTCCTCCCTCTTCACTGTCCATGGCCCAAAACACTACTTTCAGGTGAAGCAGCACTTCACTCACACCTTCTTCAATTTGGTCTATATTTGCTGCTCCCAATACGGTCTCCTCTACATTGGGGAGACTAAATACAGACTGGGTGACCGCTTTGCAGAACACCTTCGCTCAGTCTGCAAGCATGACCCAGACCTTTCTGTTGCTTGCCATTTCAACTCACCATCTTGCTCTAATGAGCTATTGGCATTTGTCAGAGAGGACAGCAGTGTCTTATCTCTTTCTGTTTTGTTCTTTCAGCAGAAAAGGGCACGTAATTCGGGAGAAAGCGGTTGCACTGGAGGAGGAATGCCCAGCCTTGCAATCATTGCTGCCATGGAAGAGGCATTGATGGGAGTCATCAAGGTTGCCCCGCAGGACCAAGTGGGCAATGGAGAAATGGAAACACCTGGAGAAGAGGGTGAAAAGATCTTGAATTTTATATATGAAGGGGATGGAGTGCATGCCGAAGACTCAGCTGCATTGGGAAGCCTCAGCTCTACATGATCTCCTTCTTGTGTCTCCCAGTTGTGGAGGGTGAGCACAAAAGCAATATCATGCCTCTGAGCCCATCTCAAGAATCTGAGACAGCGCACCCTCCATCAACCACAGACACATTCACATCAGTAGGTCCTCGCATGCAATTAGAAAGGGTAGCATTGGGTGAAGAGCATGGCATCCGTAGGCAGGAAGAGGTGAGAGAGGCAGAGACAGCTGTAGACAGTCTCCATTGGAGGGTCAAGGTCGGATGGAAAGAGCACAGATGGGAGTCGTAAGCAAGGCAACCCAACCTTTGACCAACAGCAACAGATGTGTACCCACATGTCGGAGTTCTTTGAGGTCGAGACCTGGAGGAGTGCATTCAGTTCACGTACACCAACATGGCTTAGGGCTTTGAGCGCTTGAGCTCCTCCACTAATAGAGTGGACAACCTCATAGGGAGCCATATGTGGCAGTGCTTGGAGTGGAAGCAGGAGCAACGCACTGATGTGCACAGAATACATGTGACACTCTGGAACATATACCGATCAATGGTGCTGTTGCCACAAAGAGGCAGGAAGTGGATGCCAGTTACTGCCCAGCTGGTGGTCCCCTCCAGCAATCGAGGGTGCTACTTGAGGGATGAAGCACTCGCAAATGCAGGGGAGGCATCCTCCCTTCATGGGTTACCATCATCATCATCGGCCTCATTTGCCCCTCTGACTGAGGGTCCAGCTATGTAGTAGGACCCTGTGATGGAGGTTTCCTCCGCATTGATGCTGGTGCAGCACCTCTGGAGGTGCCCCCATTGGCACCTCCATGATCAGGATGATTCCCACTGGCATCTCAGCCGCAAACAGATACATGTGAGCTGGTTGCCTCTACCTCATCTGAGGCCACAAGTGGAGCATCATGTAGAAGTGGCCTCAGTGCAGTTTATTTGACTTGTAAATGAACACTTTGCAAGCTTTTGCTAATATTGTAAGTGTTGACCCCAGACATGTGAGCTTCCATTCTTTCATAGCTAAACTAGAAAGGAGGAATGAAGTGGTAAACAGAAGCCATAGCCTTTGAAGGGGAACAGTGAGACCATTGGACAGTGAACATCATTCATTGGAAGTAAGATTGGATCTATTCCAGGCCACGCCTTCAATGGATGTGTTCTCACAGGCAGCTCAAAGTGAGTTCCAGACCATGCTGTACTCCTGGGTTAGAAGTGCTCAGGTCAAACGTGCCTGATCGGAAATTCCCTGATGTTGACACCATTCTGATGAGGTTTCCAAGTCCTGCACTGGCTCTGACCACCAGGCTATGTGAGTGGTCAAAAACTTGGCAATGGAATATAATGTGGGGAAGCTTGAGGTTATGCAATTTGGCTGGAAGGATAGAGGAGCTGAATATTATTTAAATGGAGAAAGACTGAAGAAAGCTGCAGCACAGAGGGATTCGGCGGTCATGGTGCATGAATCCCAAAAAGCTAGCATACAAGTTCAGCAGGTAATAGGTAAGACAAATGGAATATTGGCCTTTATTTCAAAGGGAATGGAGTATAAAAATAGAGAAGTCTTGCCAAAACTATACAAGGCACTAGTTAGACCACACCTAGAATACTGTGAACAGCTTTGGTCCCCTTATCTAAGGAAAGATTTACAGGCATTGGAGGCAGTCCAGAGAAGGTTCACTAGGTTGATCCTGGAGATGGGGGGATTTTCTTACGAGGAGAGGTTGAGTAGGTTGGGCCTGTACT
This sequence comes from Cetorhinus maximus, assembly GCF_964194155.1. Classification (NCBI taxonomy): domain Eukaryota; kingdom Metazoa; phylum Chordata; class Chondrichthyes; order Lamniformes; family Cetorhinidae; genus Cetorhinus; species Cetorhinus maximus. The sequence continues at coordinate 140,121,484 of NC_135882.1, read as the reverse complement.
CATTGGAGTTTAGAAGAATGAGAGGTGACTTATGAAACATATAAGATTCTTAGGGGGTTGTCAGGGTAAATGCTGAGAGGTTATTTCCCGTTGTGGGAGAGTCCAGGACCAGAGGGGATAAAGTAAGGGTGCGCCCACTTAAAACAGAGATGAGGAGGAATTTCTTCTTTCAGAGGGTAGTGAATCTGTGGAATTCTTTACCACAGAGGGCTGTAGAGGCTGGGTAATTAAGTATATTCAAGGCTGAGATAGACAGATTTTTAATCAGTAAAAGAATCAAGGGTTATGGGGACAAGGCAGGAAAGTGGAGTTGAAGGTTATCAGATCAGCCATGATCTCATTGAATGGCAGAGCAGACTCGATGGGCTGAATGGCCTACTTCTGCTCCTCCATCTTATGGTCTTATGGTCTTATGGCCACCACTGTTGTGTACAGTAGAGCATCGCCTGACTGATCCAGGCATTGGAACTATATCTCTTGATATAGATGCCGGTCCTTGTGAACAAATAGCTTTAGTTCTAGCACTGTCTTGGAATCACAAAAAGGGAGAGTAGCTATCTCTTCAAGGGCTATCTCTTGTGCCCTAGAGTTCACCCACAAAGTTTGAGTGCTGGCATGAAGAGTTGTGGCACCATGGACTGCCAGAGGACGAAGGCATCATGGCAGCTGCTAGGTTAATGAGACCACATATGCAGGAAGCTCTTGTTGTGCTCACAGAACAGATGAATGCTGAGGGAGTGGAAGCCTTTCCTGCTGATGAACCTCATGAGCTGCTCGCTTGATGCCTTGAAAGCCACAGAGAGCAATCGATGGTGCTCTTCACCGGGTAGAATCCAGTAATGGAGGCAAATCCCAATGCCCTTTGTACCTGCAAGGCCCCTTTTGTCTGAAAATGTATGAACTTCCAAGCTTTCACAAACAGACCATCAGTGATCTGTGAGACATAACAGTGTGCTGCTGCTTGACAGATCCACCATCTACTTCTGATGCTTTGAAGCAGCCAGAGGCAAAGGAGTCCAAGGCCGCAGTGACTTTAACAGCTATTGGCAGTGCATGGCAAGCAGTGCTGAGAGGTCTGAGGTCTTTCTCAATGAGGGCACAAATCTCAGTCACCATCTGCCTAGGTTGTAGAGTAAAGGGTTAACTCAAATGTTAGCTACTGACCATGTGTGTACGGAGCTATGTCACAGTGATGCCACTCACTGATTTAAAAGGTTTAATTTAAAGGGATTAGTCATGGCAGGAGAGCTCAAAGCCATGGTGTGCTCCTTGTGCTCCATGTGGGAAGCCGGGAACATTTCCAGTGCCCAGAACTAGCATGTGTAAAGGAAGCGTGTCCAGCTGCAGCTCCTGGAAGCTCGGGTTTCAGAGCTGGAACAGCAGCTGGGGACACTGTGGAGCATCCGTGAGGCTGAGAGCATTGAAGATAGCACATTTAGAGAGGTGGTCACATGGCAGCTGAAGGGTCTTGAGGAAAGAAAGGAATGGGTGACCACCAGGCAGCCCAAGAGAAACAGGCAGGTAGTTCAGGAGTCCCCTGGGGTCCCGCTCACAAATCGGTATTCCATTGTGGAGGCTGATGAGGGCGCTGGTTCCTTCAGGGAGTGCAGACAGAGCCTTTGTCACCACAAGCAGCCTGTCTGTACAGGAGGGGAGGAAGAGAGGAAGAGCAATAGTAATAGGGGATTCTATAGTCAGGGGAACAGATAGGCGCTACTGTGGCCATCAATGTGACTCCAGGATGGTGTGTTGCCTCCCTGGTGCCAGGGCCAGGGATGTCACTGAACAGCTGCAGGGCATCCTGAAGGGGGAGGGTGATAAGGCAGAGGTCATGGTACATGTTGATACCAATGACACAGGTAGAAAGATGGTTGAGGTCTTGCATCAAGAATTCAGGGAGTTAGGCAGTAGGCTGAAAAGCAGGACCTCTCAGGTTGCAATCTCTGGATTACTCCCAGTGCCACGTGCTAGCGAGCTCAGAAACAGGAGAATAGCGCAGATGAATACGTGGCTTAAGAGTTGGTGCAGAAGGGAGGGTTTTAGATTCCTGGATCACTGGGACCGTTTCTGGGGAAGGTGGGACCTGTACAAGCAGGACGGTCTACATCTGAACCAGAGCAGAACTAACATCCTTGTGGGTGGGTTTGCTAGTGCTGTTGGGAGGTGTTTAAAATAATTCAGCAGGGGGAGGGGACACAGAATATTAGCAGAATAGGGACATATCATAATACAGTAAAACAATCAAGTCAGAGGGAGTATAGCTGCATTAAGTTTCAAGTGAGGAAGGCAAGGCTGGATGGCCTCTACTTTAATGCCAGGAGTGTTACAAGTAAAACGGATGAGTTAAGGGTGAGGATTGACATGTGGAATTGTGATATAGTAGCCATCACAGAGACGTGGTTGAGGGAGGGGCAGGATTGGCAGCTCAATGTTCCGGGATATAGAATCTTCAGGCGAGACAGGGGAGGGGGTAAAAGAGGAGGAGGCATTGCATTATTAGTTAAGGAGTCAGTTACTGCAGCAAGAAGAGATGATATCTTGGAGGGGCATCGAATGAAGCTTTGTGGGTAGAGCTTAGGAATAAAAAAGGGTCAGCCACATTGTTAGGTGTTCATTATAGACCCCCAGATAGTCAACGGGAAATTGAGGAGCAAATATGTGCACAATTTGTGGAAGTGTGTAAAAACAATAACAATAGGGTAATTATATTAGGTGATTTCAACTTTCCTAACATTAATTGGGATAGACATAATGATAAGGGCTTGGATGGAGTGGATTTCTTGAGATGTGTACAGGAGAACTTTTTAGGTCAATATGTAGAGGGTCCAAAAAGAGATGGCGCAGTGCTGGACTTAATTCTGGGGAATGAAGCTGGACAGGTGGCTGAGGTGGTGGTGGGGGAGCATTTTAGTGATAGCGACCATAATATGGTACAATTTAATCTTGTTGTGGACAAAGAAACAGACCACAGGGATCTGTGCTGGGTCCCCTATTATTCATCATTTATATAAACGACGTAGATGACTATGTGGGGGTAGGGTTAGTAAGTTTGTGGATGATACAAAATTGGCCGGATGGTTAACAGTGAGGCTGAGTGTCTTGGGCTACAGGAAGATATAGACGGGATGGTCAAATGGGCAGATAAGTGATGGATGGAATTTAATCCTAAAAAGTGTGAGGTGATACACTTTGGAAGGAATAATTTGACAAGGAAGTATTCAATGAATGGCATGACACTAGGAAGTTCTGAGGAACAAAGGGACCTTGGCGTGTGTGTACATAGATCTCTGAAGGCGGAAGGCCATGTTAGTGGGGTGGTGAAAAAGGCATATGGGACTCTTGCCTTTATCAATCTAGACATAGTTTACGAAAGTAGGGAGGTCATGTTGGAATTGTATAGAACCTTGGTGAGGCCACAGCTGGAGTACTGTGTGCAGTTCTGGTTGCCACATTATAGGAATGATGTGATTGCACTGGAAGGCGTGCAGAGGAGATTCACCAGGATGTTGTCTGGGATGAAACATTTAAGTTATGAAGAGAGGTTGGATAGACTTGGGTTGTTTTCGTTGGAGCGCAGAAGACTGAGGGGTGACCTGATCGAGGTGTACAAGATTATGAGGGGCATGGACAGGGTGGATAGGGGGCAGCTGTTCCCCTTAGTTGAAGGGTCAATCACGAGGGGACATAAGTTCAAGGTGAGGAGCAGGGGCTTTAGTGGGGATGTGAGGAAAAACCTTTTACCCAAAGGGTGGTGACGGTCTGGAATGCACTGCCTGGGAGGGTGGTGGAGGCGGGTTGCCTCACATGCCTTAAAAAGTACCTGGATGAGCACTCGGCACATCATAACCTTCAAGGCTATGGGCCAAGTGCTGGTAAATGGGCTTAGATAGGTAGGCAGGTGTATCTCACGTGTCGGTGCAGACTCAATGGGGTGAAGGGCCTCTTCTGCACTGTGTGATTCTCTGATTCTGTGAGAGGAGGTGAATGTGAAGCGTCTCAGAGAGTAGCTCCAGCAATGTCTTGATCTTATTTAACCTTTATAAGTAGCTAGCATGAACAAGATATCATTACCTCCAGCAAGATTTCTTCTAGAGTAAGAAGCCAAAAAATCCTGAGAAAAACCCACAATAACAAATGGTGGCAGCAGTGACGACACCCACAGAGAAACAGTAGAAAATGGCAGGAAAAGCCTCAAGTGAAACCCAGCAACAGTGTAGAGCAGCGGGTGAAGGACTTTGAGATGAAACCAGCGACCACACTGGTGACAACCAAATAATGACGGAAGACCAGCGACTGGCAAGGCAAGCAGCACGGGAAAAGATAACCTCAAACCAGGATGAGAATGGCTACTACTTTGCCACTAACAGAAAACAGGCCAGGGCCCCCCAGGTCTCAGGTCTCCAGAGGACACCCGCCATGGTCATCGCAGACAGGGCATTGCAGTCAGCAGGCTGCCTCCACCTCCTCTGTGGATATCCGGGGAGCACTAAGAAGTAGTAGCAGGTTTAGAAATGCTAAGATGATGTAGTTGCACAGCCTGGACACAGGTGTAAATCACTTGTACATAATGTTCACTATTGTAAATAAACTCCCAACAATGTCTCCCTGCCTATGTCTCCTTGTCCTGATGAGCAGATGTGAAACCTTTCTGCACAAGATAAAGGCAGGTGTCTCAGTCCAGGGCCTCTTCCCTGTGCTTTGTGCAGCCTTCAAACCAGAGTGATGGTCCGGCCTCACACTCCTTGGACAAGCACCTCGATGCAAAGGCCTCATCCCTGTCATCGTCGCCTGCGAGGTCCTCTTCACACTAATCAGAGTCGACGTCCTTTTCATTGGAGGAGACCTCCAGCTCCTCCATCTCCTCCTCAGCCAGCTCAAATCACCATTGCAGGGCCAGGTTGTAAATGCCACAGCAGGCGACGACAATGCGCGACGCCCTCTGTGGACTATATTGCAGGGGTCCACTAGACCGGTCCAGACGCTGGAACCTCATGTTCAGCATCTCGATTGTTTGCTCCACCAAGTTGCGAGTTGCAGTATGAACCTCATTATACCATTGCTCTGCTGCAGTCTGAGGCTGCCGCACGGGTGTCATTAGCCACGTCCTCTGAAGGTAGCTTTGTCCCCATGAGCCAACCCTGCAGCCTCTGTGGACCCTGGAAGATGTCAGGGATCTGTGACCGACTGAGAATGTAGGAATCATGGACACTCCCTGGAAACCATGTGCAGACCTGCAGGATGTGCTTGTGGTGGTCACACACCAGCTGCACATTCAGCGAATGGAAGCACTTGCGGTTGCCATAGTTGGCCCCTTGTTGCAACGGAGATCTGAGCAGCACGTGAGTGTAGTTGGTGGCACCCTGCACCTGTGGGAAACCCGAGATCCAGGCAAATCCAATCAAATCCAATCCTGGCTCTCTTGTTCCCTGGCGAAATGCGCAAAGTTGTGTGCCTTCGCGAAGATGGTATCATGACCTCATGGACACATTTGTAGATGGGGGCTTGTGATATCCCACAGAGGCCACCTGTGGAGCCCTGAAAGAGTGACTGGCATAAAAATTGAGCGCTGCAGTCACTTTCATGGCCACTGGCAGTGGATGTCCTCTCTGTCCCCGTGGTGCCAAATCCTGCGATAGCTGGCAGATGTGACCAACCATGTCCTGAGACATGCACAGGCTTCGGGGACACTCGTTCTCGGTCATCTGCAGGAACTGATTTTTAGCCTTCTCGCCTTATTGTCCGCTCATGCTGCCGAGCACACCCGACACCAGTGGGCATGGATGATACCACTTGGTAGGTGAGAAAGAGAAAGCATGAAAAAGTATCAGAGGGTGAAGGCAAGATGCAGAGTGTGGTGGGAAGAGAGTTGATGAGGTGAGAAAACCCAAAGAAGAATGGCAAAGAAAGATATGAAGAGATAAAACAGGGTAAAAGAGTGAGGGAGCTAATAGGTGTGAGAAGGGGTGAGAGAGCGTTTGAGAAATGGAGATGACGTAATAATCAACAAGTACAAGTGACACAACTCAATGATTTGGAGAAAGTATATAAAAGTGGGAAATATTGGAGGAACAAAGAGGTAAGGTTGTGTATTAGAGAATGAAGAGTAGTGAAGAGTTCTACACTTCTGAGGAGTCAACAGAAAGAGGGACACTGAGAGCCCAGATACAGTCATTACAATGAATAGACCTTAAATGTAGTGATGGTGAAGAGCTAAGAAAGGGAGGATATGAGAGATAAAGTAGTTGTGAGCAAAACAAATGAAACGAAATAGAACAAAATGTGAGAGGAAAAGTGTGGAGAGAAGTGGTGAGAGTGAAGAAGTTAAAGATAGAGAAAGTAGGTGCATCAGATAAGAAGGAAAATTGAAAAGATTGGGAGATAAGATGCATTGAGAAAGTGAGGATGGAAATGAATGATGTATATAGAGAGATCTGTGGCCAGATGTGGAATGCATTAATAATGCTAAGCATTAGAAAGTTTGTTTTAATGGAGTTTCTACATATGTCCACTAGATGGAGGACACGTTACTTGTCAGACCTGATTTCCTGCAGCATAGCCCTGGGATATTGCATTCGGCCAGATATTCTTCTCAAAATAATAGGCTAATAGTGTTAACTGTGATTTACATACAAATGGCACAACAACTTTAGAAGTGTGCAGAAAAACAGCTAAATGCAAATATCCAAAGGCTGATGTCTGAGTTACCCCACTTCGCCATCAGCTTCGCGGTAAAAGCACCAGTTTGCCTCAACATTGAGCTGCATTGGATGCCGTGAAGTTGCTGTATTTGCGATGTAGGTACAAACTAAACCTACTGTGGAAAGTTAGTCTCGTTATTTCAAGTACACTTTTGATGATGTGATAAATGTTTATTGGTTCCAATCGACCTCTTTGACAATGCAGTTTCATTCCTATCGGTAGTTGGTGGTGATGTTAAAACTAAACTACCAAATTAAAATTGAAACTTTTTTTTAGTTTGCCTCTCTCTCTCTTGATCTTTCCCTTCTGTATTTCTCTTTCTGCACCTGATTTGACATTGAGATCACCCACTCTAATTTACACTTTCTTCTCAGACCTTGTTCTTTTGGGCTGAATTTCATGGGGCCCTCAGGAGTGATGTAGAAATTGCGAGGGGTGGGGGGTGGAATTAGGAGGGGTAAACCTAACGTTGTGAAGTTAGTTCCATATTTTACCAGCGGCGGGAAAGCTCCAAGGAGGAGGCCTCTAAGAGTGGGAAATTACTCTGTTAGTGGTGGTGGTGGTCACAGAATCACACAGTGCAGAAGAGGCCCTTCGGCCCATCGAGTCTGCACCGACACGTGAGAAACACCTGACCTACCTACCTAATCCCATTTACCAGCACTTGGCCCATAGTCTTGAATGTTATGACGTGCCAGGTGCTCATCCAGGTACTTTTTAAAGACTGTGAGGCAACCTGCCTCCACCACCCTCCCAGGCAGCGTATTCCAGACTGTCACCATCTTCTGGGTAAAAAAGTTTTTCCTCACCAAGGTTCTATACAACTCCAACATGATCTCCCTATTTTTGTAATCTATGCCCCAATTGATAAAGACAAGTGGCCCATATGCCTTTTTCACCACTCCACTAACATGCCCCTCCGCCATAGAGATCTATGGACACACATGCCAAGGTCCCTTTGTTCCTCAGAACTTCCTAGTGTCATGCCATTCATTGAATACTTCCTTGTCAAATTATTCCTTCCAACCACCTCACGCTGTTCAGGGTTAAATTCCATCTGCCAATTATCTACCCATTTGACCATCCCGTCTATATCTTCCTGTATCCCAAGACACTCAACCTCACTGTTAACCACCCAGCCAATCTTTGTGTCATCCGCAAACTTACTAATCCTACCACCCACATAGTCATCTATGTCGTTTATATAAATGACAAATAATAGGGGAACCCAGCACAGATCCCTGTGGTACGCCACTGGACACTTCCAGTCACTAAAGCATCCTTCTGTCATCACCCTCTGTCTCCTGCAACTAAGCCAATTTTGAATCCACCTCATGTGTATTTGCCTTCTTTATAAGTCTCCCATGTGGGACCTTGTCAAAGGGTTTGCTGGAATCCATATAAATTACATCAACTGCACTACCCTCATCTACACACCTGGTCACCTCTTCAAAAAATGCAACCAAATTTGTTAGGTATGACCTCCCTCTGACAAAGCCATGTTGACCATCCCTGATCAAACCTTGCCTCTCCAAGTGGAGATTATTCTCTCCTTCAGAATTTTCTCCAATAGTTTCCCTACCACTGATGTGAGACTCACTGGCCTGTAGTTCCCTGGCTTATCTCTACAACCCTTCTTAAATAGCAGAACCACATTAGCAGTTCTCCAGTCCCAGCAGCAGTGCAAGGTTACTCTGCTGGTGCTGGTGGTCTCTCAGCAGCAGTATGAGATTACTTTCCTGGTGGTCTCTCAGCAGCAGTGTGAGATGACTCTGCTGGAGGTCTCTCAGCAGCAGTGCAAGGTTACTCTGCTGGTGGTCTCTTAGAAGCAGTGCGAGATTACTTTGCTGGTGGTGGTGGTCTCTCAGCAGCAGTACATGATTACTCTGCTGGAGGTCTCTTAGCAGCAGTACGAGATTACTCTGTTGATGGTCTCTCAGCAGCAGTGTGAGATTACTCTATTGATGGTCTCTCAGCAGCAGTGTGAGATTACTCTGCTGGAGGTCTCTCAGCAGCAGTACGAGATTACTCTGTTGATGGTCTCTCAGCAGCAGTGTGAGATTACTCTGCTGGAGGTCTCTCAGCAGCAGTACGAGATTACTCTGTTGATGGTCTCTCAGCAGCAGTGTGAGATTACTCTGCTGGAGGTCTCTCAGCAGCAGTACGAGATTACTCTGTTGATGGTCTCTCAGCAGCAGTGCAATATTACTCTGCTGGTGATCTCTCAGCAGCAGTACGAGATTACTCTGCTGGAGGTCTCTCAGCAGCAGTACAAGATTACTCTGCTGGAGGTCTCTCAGCAGCAGTACGAGATTACTCCGTTGATGGTCTCTCAGCAGCAGTGTGAGATTACTCTGCTGGTGGTCTCTCAGCAACAGTGTGAGATTACTCTGCTGGTGCTGGTGATCTCTGAGCAGTAGTGCATGATTACTCTGCTGGTGCTGGTGATGTCTCAACAGCAGTGCGAGATTACTCTGTTGGTGTTTGTGATCTCACAGCAGCAGCGTGAGATTACTCTGCTGGTTTTTGTGATCTCTCAGCAGCATTGTGAGATTGCTCTGCTGGTCATAGAGTCATAGAGGTCTACAGCACAGAAAAAGGCCCTTCGGCCCATTGAGTCTGCGCTGTTCAAATAAGTACCTAACTATTCTAATCCCATTTTCCATCACTAGGCCCATAGCCTTGTATGCCTTGGCATTGCACATCCAAATACTTCTTAAATGTTATGAGAGTTTCTGCCTCTACCATCCTGTCAGGCAGTGAATTCCACATTCCCACCACCTTCTGGGTGAAAACATTCTTCCTCACATCCCCTCTAAACCTCCTGCCCCTTACCTTAAATCTATGCCCCCTGGCTATTGATCCCTCCACCAAGGGGAAAAGTTCCTTCCTGTCTACCCTATTTATGCTCCCCATAATTTTATACACCTCAATCATGTCCCCCTCAATCTCCTCTGCTCCAGGTAAAATAACTCCAGTCTATCCAATCTCTCCTCATAACTAAAACTCTCCAGCCCAGGCAACATCCTGGTAAATCTCCTCTACATTCTCTCCAGTGCAATCACATCCTTCCTATAATGTGGATTCCAGAACTGCACACAATACTCTGGCTGCGGCCTAACCAGCGTTTTATACAGTTCAAGCATAACCTCCCTGCTCTTATATTCTATACCTTGGCTAATAAAGGCAAGTATCCCATATGCCTTCTTAACCACCTTATCTACCTGTCCTGCTACCTTAAGGACCGGTGGACATGTACACCAAGGTTCCTCTGATCCTCGGTACTTCCCAGGGTCCTACCATTCATCGTGTATTCCCGGCCTTGTTTGTCCTGCCCAAGTGCATCACCTCACACTTATCCGGATTAAATGCCATTTGCCACTGATCAACCCATCTGACCAGCCGGCCTATATCCTCCTGTAATTTAAGGCTATCCTCCTCACTATTTACCACCCCACCAATTACTCTGCTGGAGGTCTCTCAGCAGCAGTGCGAGATGACTCTGCTGGAGCTCTCAGCAGCAGTGCAAGATTTCTCGCTGGTGGGCTCTGAGCAGCAGTGCAAGATTACTATGCTGGTGCTAGTGTTCTCTCAGCGGCAGTGTGAGATTACTCTACTGGTTGTGGTGGTCTCTCAACAGCAGTGTGAGATTACTCTGCTGGTGGTTGTGATCTCTCAACAGCAGTGTGAGATTACTCTGCTGGTTGTGGTGGTCTCTCAACAGCATTGTGAGATTACTCTGCTGGTGTTTGTGATCTCTCAGCAACAGTGTGAGATTACTACGCTGGTGATCTCTCAGCAACAGCACAAGTTTACTCTGCTGGTGATCTTGCAGCAGTGTGAGATTACACTACTGGTGCTGTTGGTCTCTCAGTAGCAGTGCGACATTACTCTGCTGGTGGTCTCTCAGCAGCAGTGTGAGATTACTCTGATGGTGGTCCCTCAGCAGCACTGTGAGATTATTCTGCTAGTGATCTCTGAGCAGCACTATGAGATTACTCTGCTGGTGGGCTGTGAGCAGCAGTGCGACATTACTCTGCTGGTGATCTCTCAACAGCAGTGTGAGATTACTCTGCTGGTTGTCCCTCAGCAGCAGTGTGAGATTAGTCTGTTGGCGATCTCTCAGCAGCAGTGCGAGATTACTCTGCTGGTGGGCTCTAAACAGCAGTGTGAGATTACTCTGCTGGTGGGCTCTGAGCAGCAGTGCGAGATTATTCTACTGGTGGGCTCTGAGCAGCAGTGTGAGATTACTCTGCTGGTGGGTTCTGAGCAGCAGTGTGAGATTACTCTGCTGGTGGGTTCTGAGCAGCAGTGTGAGATTACTCTGCTGGTGGATTCTGAGCAGCAGTGTGAGATTACTCTGCTGGTGGGCTCTGAGCAGAATGTGTGAGATTACTCTGCTGTTGGGCTCTGAGCAGCAGTGCGAGATTACTCTGCTGGTGGGCTCTGAGCAGCAGTGCAAGATTACACTGCTGGCACTCGTGATCTCTCAGCCGCAGTGCAAGATTACTCTGCTGGTGCTGATGTTCTCTCCGCAGCAGTGTGAGATTACTCTGCTGGTTGTGGTGGTCTCTCAACAGCAGTGTGAGATTACTCTGCTGGTGGTTGTGATCTTTCAGCAGCTGTGTGAGATTACTCTGCTCGTGGTCTTCCAGCAGCAGTATGACATTACTCTGCTGGTGGTCTCCTAGCAGCAGTGTGAGATTACTCTGATGGTGGTCCCTCAGCAGCACTGAGAGATTATTCTGCTAGTGATCTCTCAGCAGCAGTATGAGATTACTCTGCTGGTGGGCTGTGAGCAGCAGTGCGACATTACTCTGCTGGTGATCTCTCAACAGCAGTGTGAGATTACTCTGCTGGTGGTTGTGATCTTTCAGCAGCTGTGTGAGATTACTTTGCTCGTGGTCTTCCAGCAGCAGTATGACATTACTCTGCTGGTGGTCTCCTAGCAGCAGTACAAGATTACTCTGCTGGTGTTGTCTCAGCAGCATTGCGAGATTACTCTGCTGGTGGTCCCTCAGCAGTATCGCTGGCTTCCCTCAGCTGTGGAGTATCATTGGTTGCACGCATGTGGCCTTGAAGGCTCCCAAGGACCAGCCAGTGGCCTTCATCAACATGAAAGGATTCCATTCCAATGCACAATTGGTCTGCAACCACCAAAAGTGGATGCTTCAGTTATGTATCTGGTTCCATGGGACCAGTCATGATGCTTACATTCTTTGACAGTCCCAAGTCCTTCAGCTCTTCCAAAATCCACCCCCCCCTCCCCCCGGCCCCACACAGACCTTCAGAATTAATCCTCGGGGACAAATACAATCCATTGAAGACATGGCTACTCACACCTGTGAGGAACCCTTGTACTACAGCAGAGGGGATGTGCAATACAATGACCATGCAGCAAGTCATTGTATCTAAAGTTTAGATTCAGGTCCTCAACCGATCTGGTGGACTCCTACAGTATCCGCAGCGAGCATCTCTCGTATCATTGTCCTCTTTCATCTAGAGGACATAGTTGATCGCCGCACCTCATCTGGTGAGGCGCATGTGGAGGAGGGGGCTGAGCAGCTGGGATGGGAGGATGAGTCCCTTGCACCGGGTTAAGGTGCTCTGAGTTAGGGGTGAGTAGTGATGAAGAGACACACTCTCAGGAGCAGATTCAGTGGCATGGGCAAAAGGAGGGCAAAGGAGAAGGAAGAGGTGCAGAAAGACAACAGAGACAGTATTCTCATCATCAAGTGTACCACCGAAGAAGAGGCTATCTGGATATGTCAAAGAATCAGTGTTGCACGAGAGTGCACTTATCTCGATAGATGTTGACTGAGATTGTGCCCTATTTGTGGAAGACTTCAGACCTTTCAGCATTGCTTGCCTTGTTCTTAGGTTGATCTGCCTTGTGATGTCTGACTGATTCCATGGATTGTTATTAGTGTGAGGCCACAACATGCTGGCGGTCCTGCAATTGCTGGGCCTTTAGCTTCCACGATGTAGAGCACCTATGACACCAAGTAGGATCGATTGTACTTGCACTCCAGGACTATGGATCCTATACATGGAATCAGTGAACTGTTGTACACTGAACGTTTCACTGTGGTAGGTTTCACCATGGCCTTCCAAGTCTGTGCATATATGTCTTTTATGATTCACAGTAGCATGATGTTGGCACTTTCACCTGTGTCAATCTTGGCCAATAACAAATAGTTACCAACTTCCTTAGGACAGGTAATTCAAATTTTGGCAAACACTTCGAATGGTGTGGTGGCATCTATATTTTCTGAGATTGATGGTGTGAAACATGTGTTCACTGCTCTTCGTCTCATTGTGAACATCATCATCACTTTATGGTTTTTCAATCACCTCATGTATATGTTTCTGACGGGGTGCATGATGGTCGTAGGATGAAAGTGGGCCTTGTAAAGTGCGGGTCCAATTTAAAGGCATCATGGCAGCTATTACTCTGTCAGCTGTCTTGCATTGCAATGAAGTTGAGCTCAACAGGAGAAGAGACAGAAGCCTGGCACCTGGGACAGGGCTGCCCCACACTTCACTGATCCAGACCTGGCTATGTTGGAGGTAGTAAGAGAAAGGCAAGAAGAGTGGTTTCCAGAGGGTGGTAGAGAAAGGCCACCCAGTCAACTAAGCAGGCCTGGCTGAAGATTGAAAAAATTGTTAGTAGCCAATATGTTGTTCAGAGAACCTGGGTGTAGTGCCACAAGAGGTTTAATGACCTTCACTCTGGCAAGATGAATGCAACACAAGACCCAGATGATAGTCCTCCAGGTCTGCAGCCACCAGAAGGCGCACCAGCTGAGCAGCCAGAGGCTGGATAGTGCTCCTGAACTTGGGGCATATGTGTGCCCAGGAAAATTACTGACCGGTCATCAATGCTCAGAGCCCTGGAGATGTTGAGGACCTGGCAGCACTTATACATGCAGCTTCTTGTATAAAAGCAGCGCTGGCCTAGGTGACAGAGGCCAGCAGTACCTTACTTTTCTCTCCTTTTTCCTGGCAGAAGATGATGGTGCAGAATTCACAAGAGTGGGTGTGCGCATGAGGTTTGTCCCAGCAAACCATCCTCACAGCCATGGAAGAGGCAGCAATGGAAATCGCTAGCGTGGCCCTCCATGACCAAGTTGGTGATGGAGAGAAAGGAATACCTGGAAGAGAGGGTGAAAAAAGATTGATTTCTATAGATGAAGGAATGGAATGCAATCCTCCTGGTCTAACAGCATACATTCTGTGCATGCTTGTGTGCTGTTCCTGCAGTCACTCAAAATGCTGCCACATACAGCTCTTATTGAGTTTGGTCACTCTCTTCATGGAAGAGTTCAAAGCCATGTTGGTGCACATGAGCTGAATGGACTCCTTCATTCTCAGCCCATGATTCCACACTGCCTCAGAGAATTCTGACATGTGGGCACACATCTCTCGCTACTGGTCAAAGTAGAGCTGCTTTGCTTGTGTCTCCTAAGGCTCTGCATTTGAGCTCAGCTGAACATTACTGTATCTGTCCTCCATCCTCCAAAGGCAGACTACAGCTGATTCCGCCTCCTGCTCCTGCTCACAAGTGCTCTGCTCTTCATCAATGCCACCCTATTTAACTGTATGTGAGGGCCCACCAATGTGAGTATATCTGTGCTACTGGAAAGTACACTTAATTGACGAGATGGTGTTCGCTCTGCTGGTTCAGTTTCTTGCGAAGTCCTCATTAATGCTGAGGCATTGTCATGCCTCCCCTCCTAGACTGATCCTGTGGAAGACCGGAAGGAGATCATCAGAACTCCCCTTTGACAGCAGAAATCTCTGCAGTGCTTAGGCTTCTCAATGCCCCAGAAACTTCTCCTATTGCCTCAGTTCATGACCTAACATTGAATTAACATTGAACACTTTCAGGAGAATGCAAGTACATCAATTAATCCACTGCATAAACTCAGCATTCATATATAAGCCAAAAACGTTGAATTAGACAAGATGGAGAAAGACGGACTCATTAGAAGTGTACAAGAGCACACAGATTGGTGCAGCTTGATCACGTATCCTAAAGAAAGACAGAAAATAGTGTGCCTTGATCCATGAAGTTAACTGTAGCTTTGAAACACTATCCATACAAAATACCTTAATTAGAATAGTTAAACCTGAGATTTACAGGTGGAAGATTCTTTTTGAAACTTGATGCCAAGCATGGTTACTGGCCAGTACATCTTATAGAGCAGACCCAAGAGCTTACTACATTTCGTACCCCTTTTGGACAATACTGATTTCATCGCCTTCCTTTTGAACTATCTGTTAGCCAGGATCATTTTCAAGCTTCTATTGGCCGCATTACATGCACTGTACCAGGATGCATCTGTATCACAGATGACATTGCTGTTGTGGGAAGAACAAAGCAAGAACATGACCATAATCTGCACTTACTGATGCAAGCAGCATGTAATGAAGGATTGGCGTTCAACAGTCTAAAATACAACATCGACATATAGCAAGTCAATTTCTTCATTTCTATTTATTTCAGTGCTGGCATATGTCCCAAACAAAGTAAAATAGAGGGTATTAGGGCCATGTTATGACCAGGATGAGAGAATTGTGCAAATTATCAAGCCCCACTACTCTGCAGGCTGTACCATTAATTTTAATGTTTAATTTTATCCCAAAGTGACCAATTGGGTATCTATATCACAAGTACGTGAAGAAAAGAGACTATGACCAGGCTTCTTTCAAAAATGCAGAATGATTAGTTTATTCTTAAAACAAAACTTATTTTAACAAGTTGCAAGTACTGGTTAACAAATAATTGCAATCAGGAAGTATAGTTATTGATCTCTTCCTAAAGAATTCCTCACATACACACACACACACACACACACACAAACAAACATAGGACAAACATGTCTTGTCTCTGTGACAAACTTGTCTCTGTGCAGAGTTGGGCTTTTAAGGAGGTTATAAAAATAAAGGATAAAGTCCATAGGGTCTCAACGCTGTCGACTTGGGGTTCTCTCGTGTGATGACGGGCTACTGGCCTCACCAACTTGGTTCAACTGTGTCCAATTGCAGACTGGTTGCACTCATAAGAATTATGGTAACAGTTGATAGCTACACACACTTTAGGCAAAGGAGGAGAGCGTGAGCCTTCAGCTTCAGGTTGGTCTGCTATCTCTGCTGCTTCCAACCTAACTGCTCTCAAACAGCTTCCAAAACGAACTGCTGTTCTCTCCCTGTGGCCTCTGGTAACCAGGCAACAGTCCAGGTTTTTTTTCCCTCTCTTCCATGTGACTGCCTGGTCATTAAAGCTTTCCATTAATTAACACAAATGACTCCTCCAGTCATAAAACTCCTTAAAAAAACCAGGCGTACAATACAAACTTAAACTTGCTGTCTCCATTTCAAAAGTGAAAGTGGATCCCATGCCAGTGTCCACCTGTCCAGCTCAAGTCATGTTCTTCCATTTTGTAAGAGAAAAATTCAGACTTCAATGATATGTTTCTAACACAACTCCTCAAGATAGGGGCAATCTTCATAGATGTCGAGGTCTCTTTAATTTCTTGTTTCCATATTTCCAATTTCACTCAAAAATCTTCATTGCTAAGGGAATTGTTGAGAAAAGATGTGTCTTTCCTGTGATATGAAGGTCACAAACACTGCCTTGAAGCACTGGGACAGTCATTATCAGAAGTATCGACATTGCAATTTTACAATCCGAGGGAGACAAGTACCCTGGAGATGGATGACTCAGAGAAAGGCCTGGGAGCATGCATACTATAGAAAGGCAAACAGATTGCATTTCCTTCAAAATCTCTGTCCGTAACATAATCCAGCTACTCCAACATCAAGTGGGAATCATTAGCATTAATGTTTGGAATCATGTGTTTCACCCCTGCCTGTTTGGCAAAATGTTTGTGATAGAGACCAACCACAAATCACTGGAGATGATTTGGTGAAAACAAATGACCAATCACCACCTAGATTGCAACATTAATAAAAATTCAATGTTATGACTGCAAGGTTATGTACAAGCCTGATAATTTGATTGCATTGGATATGATTAGCAGATTGCCCAACCTAGCGAAAACAGAAGATGTATCCTTAGATCTACGAGTGCATTTCATTGACATCAAACTTGAAGATATTCTTCAAATTAATCTGGTAGATTTTGGGCAAATTCCAGCAGCTACAAGAAGAACGGTGAAAGATTCCACACTACATAAACTATGGGCAACCATCATTGAAGGATGGCTCGACCATTTTCCCCTTATTGGGACAAGCTAGGCATCTCCCAGGGAGTCACTTTTAAAGGCAGGCAAGTCACCATACCAGAATCTTTGCGACCTGCTATCCTTCAACAACTTCATCACTCATAGGGCATAGATGGAACAAGAAGACTCGCAAGAGACACAGTCTATTGGCCAGGTATGAACAATGACATTGAAGCCATCATCAGGAAGTACAAGGCATGTCAGGAGCCTATGCCAAGTCAGCACAAAGCATCATTAATTCCATATGAAGTTCCTACCCGTCCCTGGTCCAAAATCGCATCAGACCTCTTTCATTACCATGGCATTGTTTTCATCGTCATCATCAACTACTTTACCAAGTACCCCATTGTTCGACAATTGCACAATATGTCCAACAACTGTCACACACACTGAGTGCTATTTTCAGTTGATGTATTATGTCTAGAGAGATCATTATGGATAATGATACTCAATTTATCAGTAATCCTTTTCAGAATTTGTGTGAGAAGTGGAATATCGATAAGACGATAAGAAGTGGAATATGGAATAAGACTACTTCTTTCTCTCATTATGCTAGATCTAACAGCCTAATTGAATAAATGATTTGCACAGAGAAATCCCTAATTCTCAAACACAGACAGACCAAGCAGGATCTATACATTGCAATGTTACATCTGAGAGGGACATCTTTAATTGCAACTATTTCATCACAGGCAGATCTCATGTTTGGCAGACTGATGCATACCAATTTACCTACTCTTGCTCATGCTATTCTATCAGAAACTAGAGAGCAGCTTTTAAAATTGACAAGAAGATGACCAACGTGCACGATAAAAATGCAGGTACTGAACTGTCAAGTTTCCAGTTGGGACAACAAGTTCGCACCCAGGCCCCACCTATGTGGCAACCAACTGAGGTGACAAGGATTTATTCAGAAGTGATTACACAAAATGGTGCAATGGTGAGGCATAACCAAGGACAAATCAGATCCATTCCAGCTCCCCAACTACCGTAAAGTCCTATTGCATCTAGGACAAGATCCCAAATGCAACCAGGCACAACATCCAAGAATGACAATCCCACAGGTCACTAAAAGTAATTAACGAAACCTCCAGACAAAGTTACCATCACAAGATCTGGGTGTACCAGTAGATTATCTCTATGCTTTAGAGACTCATAAACTTATCTATTCTATATACTTATGTAATGGTAACTAAACATGAACATATATTGTAAATAGTATAATTATTAGGAAGGGGGAAAACATCTTTAAAAAAAAAGGGGATTTTGTAACATACCTTTAAGGGATAGCAGCATGACATTGTTAGATGGAAAATGTGTCCTGCAATCCAGTTTTAGCTTTGCTTTTGCTTTGAGCAGAGCACAGCACACAACTTTGATGTCTTCAAGCTTTATACCTATGTATAGTTGTTCTCACGTGCCTAGTCTCAATAAATGTGTTTAATGTGTTTACCCAATCCCTCATGAGTGATTGGTGCCTTGTGTCTTATACAACAAATAAACTCAAGGATTTATATCATTATAACAATGCAATTGACCACCCATTGTGTCATGACGGTCCCTCATCCGTACCTAGACTGGATAAATTTCAGAGTGTCAAATGACAACTCAGGATGTTTATCGATCTGACCGCCCACCTGATTTGTAAAAGGACTTTGGACATATAACAGATCACATGGGTGAGACAGCATATTTGTTGCCTGTAAGAACCAGCTCTGCAGAGACAGAGAGGCCATCATAGCTACAAGATTCCAGGAGGAATAAGGTGACAAGTTGATACGAACGCAGTTCTCTTCATGTTAATCAAAGCTATCGAGAAGGCAGCATTGCCTGCAGCCTGCATTCTCCACTTGTTCTTCGTGGATTTAGCCCCTCCTCATCAGCATCTGGGCCTTCCTTAGATCCCATTGGTTCTTGTTCCTCAGGGCAATGTTTTTCCCTGAGCTGTGCCAATTGGCGACAGGCCTTCTTCTCCTTGTGCCATTATGACAGCAGCTTAACAAAGTAGCTCTAAGACGGAAAGCATTTGTCAATGGTTAGCGCTTGACTGTCTGAAGGGGCAGCTACACCCAGACAGCACCATCCCTCCAACCTCCAGCTCTCATGCATGATTATTGCAGAGTCCGCATATTGATACTGAGCCCCAAGATGCCATCAGACATCAGGACACAGTGATCTGTAACAGACAGCATGCAGCCAAAGTTAGCATTGTCCTCACAGAGAGTGATTCAGCAGAACCATTGTGTGATTGTTGACAAACACTCATAACCATATATTCGTCAGAAGCTTGCTAAGTTTATGTCCTACATTGCCTTGGCATGTGGGAGAGACTTGGACCAGTCAGTTTTGACACAGCAATCAATGGTAACTTATTCCCTTCATAGATACTGCTGAGCATTCAGAAAGTGCACCAGAGCATCGCTTTCATACCATGACAGTCCTCAACATTGTCCATCTCCAAAGACCAATCATTTTGAGGAACCCCAAGTCAATGAGTGCACAGTCACGATTCCTTGGGTCACCGCTAGGCAGAATTTCAGGAGCAAACCATGATCCACATGGAGGTGGATGGGTTCATCGGGATAAGCACACACCTCTGACAGCGCACATTCATTCCCATCCAGCAGACATTTCAAATGTTACCGAGTGGAACCAACTTCCATTGCTCAGGATCATGCATGGGAAGAGTGGGAACTAATAAAAGAATAACATTTGGTCTTAAATGTGGAGACAAAATTACGCTGCAGGGAGGCATGAAAGGCTACGGTGCTAAATGATGAATGCGACTTTAACCAAAACCTCACAGTCATAAAATAAACGCCATTGCAAAGTACATTTGGGTGAAAAGACTCCAACGTTCATCGCAACAAATACTTATTTCACCCTCATAGTACAGACTTCAGTGAAACAGCATAAGGATAATCACTAACCTTGATGAAGAACTCTCATGAGGTCATGACGTCTATTAGTAGAGGGGTCAATAACCAGGGGGCATAGATTTAAGGTAAGAGGTAGAAGGCTAAAGGGGAATTGAAAGGGAATTTCTTCACCCAGGGGGTGGTGGGAGTCTGGAACTCCTGTCTGAAAGGCTGTCTGAGTCAGAAACTCTCGTAACATTTAAGAAGTATTTAGATATTCACTTATGTTGCCATAGCCTCCAGGGCTATGGGCCAAGCGCTGGAAAATGGGATTGGTGTAGTCAGATTTTTGTTGACTGGCAGGGACACGATGGGCTGAATGGGCTCCTTCTGTGCTGTAAACATCTATGAATCTATGAGTCACATAATGTCTGCCTAAGATACAAGGGTTACATGTGTCCTAGCCAGCTATCATTTTCATTTAGGAAGTATCTTTGTTCATATCGCTGATGTGGAACTAAAGGCAATTCACTGTGATGAGATTGAGTGAAACTTAATGAAATGGAGGGCCAAGATGGGGAATAATTGTGTTGGGGGGTTTCATTTTGTACACTTGGATGAAAGCGGGACCTTCATCACATCGATTAGCTGTTCAATACCTGAAACTTGGAAAGGATAAATATGAAATATATTTACAATAGTGCAGATTATGTACAGTGAATGAACACCCGTGACACCATTGTGCATTCAAAACTTCTTAATTTTCCTAACTCTACTTCTATGCACAGGTGCAGCCCCGACATCTGCAGGAGAGCTGGCGGCAGCCTGTTGACTGCTATGCCCTGTTGTCTGAGATGAGTTTGGCAGGTATCCTCTGGTGGCTGGAGTCCTGGAGGGCCCTGGCCTACTAAGGGCCTCCTGTTCTAGGGCAGATGCACCCTCCTTGGCCTGACCTGCTGGAGTTGATAGGGTCACAGGCAGAGGGGATTTGGAGTGGCAGGACACCCTTGTAGTGTCTTAGGTGGATGCCCTGGGTGTCTGGCTGGCACTCCTCCTCCTGTTAGGTGCCCGAGGGCCCCTTCTTGACTACTTGAGTAAAATGGGCACCTGGAGGGAGGTCAAGGTGCCCTGGCTCCCTCTCGCCTAACCACTGCTGGAATGTACCCTGTCTAAAGCAATGGTGTGCAGGTCCGAGAGCAAATCCAGCAGAAACTGCCTAGGTCTCCAAGGAGGCTGCCACCCTTCTCGTGGAGACTTCGATGCACTCGAATACCAGAGCCACAACATCAGACAGGACATGGACGAACTCCTCTATCCTTCGTTCCCTTCTGGTTACGGCCTCTGACAACTCCACCTGTCTTTGCAGCTCCAACATTTCTCTCAAGGCTGATTGCAGGGGCTCATCATTGGACTTGGACTCTGCAGGGGCCTGGTCTCCAGCAATCCTCCAAGTGTCAGAGACCACAACAGTCATTGCCTCCCCCTTCCATATGCCTCCCATATCCGTGAGGTGATCAGCAAATTGTGATACTAAGCCTACTGTAGAACTGGGACCATCGAGGTGTATGTATCTGTGCTGGTGGAGGGCGCAGGTAAACACAGCGATGGGTCTTCATCTGATGCTTCCTCTGCCTCCTCAACTGTGGTGCCCTGGGGATCGGGGCTGAGACACATGCTTTGCCTCTTCCTCCATCTTTTCTTGCTGGATAGAGAGAAGAAATAATTAATGATTGACTAGGCAGGTTGCTATGGCCAGGATTTTACAGTTGGCGTGCGGGGGCAGGCCCGACACACCGCTGCGTAAAATGATGCGCGATGACACCGAATGTGCATCCCCACGTCATCACATTTCGTTTGGCGGGTGCTGGAATTGGCGCGCCTGCCAATAATTGAAAGGCCTATTAAGGCTATTAACTAGATAATTAATTTCAAGTCTACACTGCCCGCCCAACCTTATGGTTGGCGGGCAGGCTAAAAGGCCAAGCGGCCTTCACGTTTTCCAGGAAACCTCATCCACAAGCAGGATGAGGTTTCCTAAAGCTTTTACGAACGAAATGAAAAGTTTTTCAGAAAAATAAAAACATGTCCCATCTCATGTGACACATGAGGGGACACGTTTCAATACATTTTTATTACATTTATTTATGTTTTCCAAAAGCGCTTCAATCTCCCTGAGGCATAGAGCTGCCTCAGGGAGATTGAAGTGCTCTTTTGCGCACGTGCGCAAGAGAGTTCTGGCCCCGACTCCCTCCTCCCCCTGCCCGCACAGGTAGCGCTAGTGCTACTGCTCACGTATTATGCTGGGCAGACCTTGATTGGCCCGCCTGCGTAAAATGACAGCATGGAGCCGATTGCAGGAGGCCGTCGGCTCCAAGACCGCCCCCGCCCGCTCTCGCTGAGCCCGTCCGACTCGGGAAAAATTCATGCCTATAGCTCACTCACAGTCATTGTCTGCATGTGACCGATGTACGCTGGATGGTCCCTCACTGGCCTATTGCGGTAGGCTAATCTTGCTTTCTACGCAGGAGCGACTCCCATTCTTTCCAGCGAGCTCTGCTGCTTGCTCCTTGTGGGGTGAGCGTGTCCTGAGCTCTGGGGTCACCCTTCTGGTCTTCACTTTCTCTCGCCGGTTGTAGGAGATCTTGTCCTACTTAAAGCCAAAAGAATTGACTGTGAGCACTATGGATGAAAGAGCATTTCAGAAGCATGCACACTTGTTTTGTGTGCTGAGCCCTCCCAGAAAGAGATTAAGATGTTTTTTGTGCAGGTTCTTACATGAGATGGTGATCTTAAAGTGGCTGGCAGACATTCAATGCTGATGTCCCATCTTCTGGTACTGTGTGACACCCCTGTGGACTCTAACTCTTAGACTGCCGGATGCCCTTATGAGAGCGTGAGTTTGGAGTGAGTAGAAGTTTCACTTACCCTGGCAGAGCACACTAGATCATTCATTCTTTTCTTGCGCTGCAGGGCGGACCTTTTTTGAGTGCCATGGGCGCTGACCTTCCTGGTGACCTCCTCCCAGGCCAGCGTGTTCAAGTGGGAGGACCCCTTGTACCCTTCCCTTGGAAAGAGGACCTCCCACCTTCCCTGAAAGGCATTGAGGAGAACCCCAAGGGTGGCCTCGCTGAACCTTGGAGTTGAGAGCTTGTGTTTGGTCGCCATGGACATTCATCCCACGCCTGGCCTGCAGTGTGTGAATGTCTGTGTGGATGCCATTTAGATATGGCACCATTGCCTACAATCCCATGAGGTAATGGCGGGGTGGACAAATCACTGCCCACTCTGCCACAAGATTCAGTGAGCTCCTCGTTGATGTATAATTAATGAGATGAAAAGTGAAAAATTGGGCATAGAAATCTGCCCTGCCGCATAACGGGAATCATACCGTATTTCCTCGCCGCCGCTGCAATTAGTCTCTAGAATGGAAAATTATGTCCGCTGTTTAAAGTATAAAGTATGAATTATTCGGCTCTGGAACTGAGGGGAGGAGGTGAGAAAGCAGCCGTGGAATGGGGGATAGGAAGGTGAGCAGTCAAATGTCGGAAGTAGAATGAGAGGCCCAGAGACTGACAGGGGAAATAGTGCACCTGGACAGGAGCTGGCTCAGGGACTAGTGGAAGGGTGAGAATGTGGGATTAGGGAAGGAGAAGTAAGCAGCCAAGAGACTGGGAGGTGTGGGATGAGGGTAGGGGAGGTGCTATGAGGAAAGCCAGGAGTTGGAGGAAGGGGTAGAACAGTTTAGGGATAAGAGGAGGAGATGCAGAGAACATCCCGTGACTGGAGCAGTGGAAAGACAAACATTGATATGGTTAAACTTTTGGGGTAGAGAAAGCACACAGAATAGGTGGAGGAAAATGAAAAGATAACATTGTGAGCAAGAAGACTCTTTTGGTTCTACCATTACAAAGGACATCTCAAACCGTTGTCAGCCTACATAAGCCATGGCTATTCAGCTGTGCTTTTCAACAATTTTTCCATCTCTGGGTCTTAGGTACATTAAAATTAACTTTAAAATGTTACCATAGCAACCACTGCAGTTAGCCTTCACCATTGTTAAAATGCAACAAAGAATGTTCCTCACTTATGAAGGGCACAAGATTACTGTTAGAATTTTATTTCAAATTAAATTTATGAAGCTCTTGGAGCTCGGAGACATATTTGAGTAAGTATTGCTTCCACTAACTAAAGGCCTACACTATAGTTGACAATGATTGCAGTTGCAAAGGTCAGTGAACTTGCACAATGTCATGGCCTAATGTGATTTCATTCTTGTTGCCAGGCGCAGATGCAGAGCTTGAGAAAAACAGTTTATTTAGACACAATAATAGGTAGCTTACAATATTTATTCTGCACACTGTAAAAAAGGTCATTATGGAGGAAGATAGGAGGACGATTGGATGGTTTCTATGATGGCATTCACCAGATTACCAACAACCTTATGAAGACAAGTAATTATCCCAGAAGGTATTAGGGGGAAGAAGTACAGGGACAGTTCTAGAAATCAGGTCGTTTTAAAGGAAAGCTGCTTGCACGCATTATTGGTTGGATAATAAGATGCTATTCTGAAGGTGAAATTGGAAACATGGAGCTGAATCTTCTGGCTGACGTGCGGGTGGCTGAGCCCGCATGTCAGAGCATAAAATGTCGCGCGCTGAGATCGCGTGAGCATCCCGCACATCAGTGCGCGGCATCGTAATGTTTCGGTCGGCGGGCGCTATGCAGTGGGATGCGCACCCGCCATTAATTAAAGGCCTTGTTAAGGCCATTAAGTCACCAATCGACGAAGATTTTGAGGGGCCCGTGCGAACTTCGGCTTGGCACATGGGCCCAATGGGCAGGCGGGTAAGTGATTTTTTATCAAACCTCATCCAGTGGCGGGATGAGGTTTGATATCGGAATTAAAAAAGTTCAATGAAGTTTTTGTGTATTTCATTAACATGTCCCATCTCGTGTGACATTTTCACATGAGTGCGACATGTTAATGATTTTTTTATTTTTCTATTTTTAATGTTTCACAGGTTTTCAGGGGCCTCCCTGAGGCACCACTTAGCCTCAGGGAGATGTGTGCTCCTCCATGCGCATGCCAATTACCGACGGGAAAATGACGCGGGATGACATTGGGAGTGACCCCCGACATCATCCTGGACCATTTAAATTTTCAGGAAGGCGGGCGGACAGCGAAATCAGCTGTTCGCCCGCCGACCTGTCAATGGCCAATTGAAGTAATTGACAGGATCATTAAGCTCATTGAAAGACCTGCTCATCCAACCTTAAGGCTGGTGGGCAGGCCAGGAGCCCCAGTGGGCTTCTGAAAAAAGATAAAACCTCATCCACTGGTGGGATGAGGTTTCATCTCAGTTTTTAAAAAGTTTATTAAAGTTTCACTCAGATTTATTAACATGTCCCATCTCGTGTGACAGTGTCACATGAGGGGGACATGTTAATAATGTTTTTCTTTCTCTATTTTTAAAATTTTTTAAACATTCAGCGCTCTCCCTGAGACAGCACTTAGTCTCAGGGAGCAGTGCGCTCTTTCGCGCACATGCGTGAAAGATCGTACTCTGACAGTTGGGGAATCCCTCCCCCACCGCACAGGAAGCGCACAGCGCTTCCCGTCGGGCAACCCACTGGGCGGGTCTTAATTGGCCCGCCCACTCAAAATGGCAGCCGGCCCCGTTTCGGCGGCGGAGTTCGGCTGCCCGCCCGCCGCTGAGCCGGTGGGGCCCGCCTGCCCATCAAGGTCAAAATTCTGGCCACTGTTTCTTAACTTCTCTTGGCTAAGTGAAACATTTGACGCCCTCTTTTGAATTCAAGCTACTCTGGTTTATTTAATAATGCAAATATTCTCTTTACACCTCACATTCTAAAACTTCAACCATATTTACCTAGTTAACATTTCAAACCTAGCTTATCTTCTTACATCAAAGCCTTCAGACCAGCCGTCTTTAATTTAATAAGTCCCGCACACACACAGACACATAGACACAGACCTCACTATTACTGTACTTTACAATAAATTCCAATAACATTGTGAAAATTATTATATCTGCCTGACAATATTTGTATTAGTAATTTGATGAAATTGTCTTAAAACTGCGCATGGACAAGGAAAAGAATACCATAACTGGACTATGGAATAGCAGCAGCATTTAAATGGATCAATTTGTATTAATGAATACTTGAAAATATCAAACCAAACTAACATTTTAGATTGCTTCTCAAGTGAAGTGAAGGAAGCCCCCCCAACTTGTTGCTAGGCATAGGATGTGGGTTATTACCAAACAAGCAAGCATCATCCAATATTGTAGGTATGAAGGTAAGTAAGGCCAGTTAAAAAGGCCAATTGCCCCATCAAGTTCCTTTGCGTCCAGAGAACAAGTATGATTATTCTATCATGTACCTCCCACTGTGGCCTATCAATCCTTTAATTCAAGAAAGATAAAATTAATGAATTTATGAAAGAGAAATCCTGTTTGACAAATCTGGTAAGAGTTTTTTTGAGGTGGATAAAGGGGAACCATGGAAGTCATGGGGTTATTTACAGAACAGAAGCAGGCTATTTGGCCCATCTTGTCCATGCTAGCTCTCCTTGGAGCAATCTAGTTAGTCCCACTCCCCTGCTCTATCCCTGTAGCCCTGCAAGATTATTTCTTCCAAGTGCCCATCCAATTTCCTTTTGCAATTGTTCAGTGTCTCTGCTTCCACCATCCTTGTGGGTGGTGTGTTCCATATCATTACCACTCGCTACATAAAAAAGTCCTTCCTCAAATTCCCCCGTGCCTTATGCCCAAAAGCTTAATTCCATGTCCCCTAGTCCTTGTAGCAACAGCTAATAGGAACAATTTTACTTTGTCTACCTTATCCAAACATGTCCTAATCTTATACACCTCTATCAAGTCTCCCCTCAATCTTGTTTGCTCCAATGAGGATAACCCCACCTTCTCCAAACTAATCTTTTAACTAAAACCCCCATACCTGGAACCATTCTGGTAAATCTCCTCGACAACCTCTCAAGGACCCTCAGCTTCCCTAAAGTGTGGTGACCAGAACTAAATGCGATATTCTAATGTAACCTGGGCAGAGCTTTCTAAAGGTTCTGCATAATTTCCCTGCTTTTATACTTAATACCTCTATTTATGAAGCCAAAGATCCTATGTGCTTTGCTAACCACTTTCTCAATATGCCCTGCCACCTTGAAAGATCTATACACAGACACCCCCAGGTCCCTCTGCTTGATAGCACAGTTGACGACTCTTTCCATCACTTTGTTGATGATTGAGAGTGGACTGATGGGGCAGTATTTGGCCTGGTAGGATTTGTCCTGCTTTTTGTGGAAGGGGCATACCTGGGCAATTTTCCACATTGTCGGAAAGATACCAGTGTTGTAGATGTACTGGAAAAAGCTGGCTAGGGCCGGAGCTAGATCTGGAGTACAAGAACTGGAATGTAGTCAGGGCCCATAGCCTTTGCAGATTCCAGTGCCTTCAGCTGTTTCCAGATGTCATGTATAGTGAATCAAGTTGGCTGAAGACTGGCAACTATGATGCTGGGGACCTCAGGAGGAGGCCAATAGATCATCCACTCAACCCCTCTGGCTGAAGATAGTTACAAATACTTCAGCCTTGTCTTTTGCACTCATATGCTGCCCCCACCCCCACCCCCATCAATGAGCATGGGGATATTTGTGGAGCTTCATCGAGTGAGTTGTTTAATTGTCCATCACCATTCATGACTGGATGTCACAGGTCTGCAGAGCTTCTATCCGTTGCTTGTGGGATCACTTAGCTCTGTTTGTTGCATGCTGTTTACACTGTTTGGCATGCAAGTAGTCCTGTGTTGTAGCTGCACCAAGTTGACATCTCATTTTTAGGTATGCCTAGTGCTGCTCCTGGCATGTCCTCCTACACTCTTCTTTGAACCAGGATTGATTCCCTGGCTTTATAGTAATGGTAGAATGGGGGAATATGCCAGGCCTAAAGGTGGTTGCATATGAACATAAGAGCATACAAAATAGGAACAGAAGTAGGCGATTTGGCCCCCTGTGCCTGTTCTGCCATTTATTAAGATCATAGCTGATTTGTTTATGTTTTCAATTCCACATTCCCATCTACCCCCAATAACCTTAGATTCTAGCTAAGCAAGGGAATCAATCTATCTCCGCCTTAAAAATATTCTATGACCCCGCCTCCACCACCTTTTGAGGCAGAGAGTTCCAAAATCGCACAACCCTCTGAGAGAAAAAAAATCTCTTCATCTCTGTCCGATAAAGGCGACTCCTAATTTTAAAACAGTGCCCCCTAGTTCTGGACTTGCCTACAAGAGGAAATATCCTTTCCATGTCCACCTTGTCAAGACCATTCAGGATCTTATATACTTCAATCATGTCACGCCTCACTCTTCAAGCCCAGTCTGTCTAACCTTTCTTCATAAAACAACTGTTCATTCCAGGTATCAATCTGGTAAACCTCCTCTGAACTGCCTCCAATGCATTTACATCCTTCCTTAAATAAGGGGACCAAAACTGCACACAGTATTCAAGGTGTGGTCTCACAAATGCCCTGTATAACTGAGGCATGACATCCTTACTTTTATGTTCAATTCCTCTCCTAATAAAGGGCAGCATTCCATTAGCCTTCTTAATTAATTGCTGTACCTGCACACTAGCTTTTTGTGACTCATACAATTGAATGCCTAAATCCTCTGCACCTTTGAATTGTGCTGTCGTTTCTGTTTAAGTAATACTCTGCTTTTTTATTCTTCCTGCAAAAGTGAACAACTTCACATTTTGCCACTTGATACCCATCTACCAAATTTTTACTGATTCATTCAACCTATCTATATCCATTTGCAACCTCCTTATGTCCTCTTCATAACATACTTTCCTACATATCTTTGTTTCATCTGCAAATTTAGCTGCCATGCCTTTATTCCTCTCATCTAAGTCATTGATCTAAATTGTAAAAAGCACGGACCTCTGCAGGACTCTACTTGTCACATCCTGCCAATCAGAAAAAGACCCATTTATGCATACTCTCTGTTTTCTGTCAGCCAGCCAATCTTCTATCCATGCTATTATGTTACCCCCTACAGCTTGAGCTCCTACTTTATGCAATAACTTTTGATGTGGCACCTTGTCAAATGCCTTCTAGAGATCCAAATACAGTACATCTACAAGCTCCCCTTTATCCACAATTCTGCTGCTGATAATGGCCCATTGTGACTCATGGATGCCCAGTTTTCAGTTGCTAAATCTGTTCAAAATCTATCCCATTTTACATGGTGGTAGTGCCACAGAACACAATGGACAGTATCCTCGATGTGAAGATGGGACTTCATCTCCACAAGAACTGTGCGGTTGTCACTCCTAGCAATACTGTCATGGACAAATGCATCAGCAACAGGTAGATTAGTGAAGACAAGGTCAAGTAAGTTTTTCTTTCTTGTTGGTTCCCTCACCACCTGCCGCAGAGCCAGTCTGGCAGTTATGTCCTTCAAGTCTCGGCCAGCTCACCAGTAATGGTGCTACTGAGCCACTCTTGGCAATGGAGATTGAAGTCCCCCACCCAGAGTACATTCTGCTCCCTTGCCACCCTCAGTGCTTCCTTCAAGTTGTGTTCAACATGCAGGAGTACCAATTCATCATCTGAGGGAGGGTGGAAGGCAGTAATTAGAAGAAGGTTTCCTTGCCCATTTTGACGTAATGTCATGGAACGTAAAGATCCAGAGTCAATGTTGAGGACTCCCAGGACAACTCCCTCCCAAATTAGCATATGGCAAATAAGATTAGAAAAATGAATTCATGGCTTAAAGGCTGGTATGGGAGAATTGGGTTCCAGTTCATGGGGCACTGGCACCAATTTTGGAGAAAGTGGGATCTGTACCATGCTGGGGCTGGTGTCCTAGCGAGTTGTGTAACTAGGGAAATAGAGAGAGTTTTAAACTAATTAGTGGGAGCAAGGAATCAAATCTGGGAAGATGTGGTAAACCAAAGAGTAGAGACAAAGCAAGAGAGAAGGCTATTAATATGGGAAACAATAAACAGAACTTGACAGGAAGGGATAGAGAATGGATACAAATCTAACAATAAAACAGCCATCAAGGCTAGAGGTTACAAAGATAATAAAAGGACAAAGCTAAAGGCTTTGTATCTGAATGCACATAACATTCAAAACAAAACAGATGAACTGATAACGCAAATAGAAATAAATAAGTACGATCTGATAGCTATTACAGAGATATGGCTGAAGGATGACATAGATTGGGGCCTGAATATTGAAGGGTACGTGACATTTAGAAAGGACATGAAACTAGGAAAAGGTGGAGGGCTGGCTCTGCTAATTTATGGTGGTATTAGTGCATTAGAGAATGTTATAATCCCCATCTGAGATTACCCCTGGACAAGCCTGATCCCAGAGTGGAACCCAGCTTGATAGATTCTAACTTTTATTTGTTTGTTTAGATACGTAGAGAGTAGCTACTGAACAAAGTCACAGGGGTCAGCTAATGAACTTTTAACAAAATAATAAAACATTTATTAAACAAGAAAGGGTGAACTATATTATAATACTCCTTCTCCCACAGCTACCTTTACAGGTATATACAGATTTGTAAGGATAACATAAGTTACAAAAGCTATCTTATACTCTAATGTTCACAGTAAGTACACAGTCCATGTAAAACTATGACACCCTGTGGTCAGACACACCACACTCTGAACCCAAGTAACAGATGCCACCTCAACCATATACTATGGATCTCTCATCAACTCCCCCCCAGACACTTGTCACACCATGAGGCAACTGGTCTCACTGCACTCCATCTTTCACATGAGGTTTTCCAATCTCCACTATCCGCCGAGCTAAAAATTTTGCCCATCGAATGGAAAAATCAGGAAAAAAAGATAGCCAAGGTGAGGAGTTCAGAGAATGTTTTCGGGATAGTTTCTTAGAGCGGCATGTTCTGGAGCCAACCAGAGAGCAAGCTACACTAGACCTGGTATTTTGAAATGAGGTAGCAGTGATCATAATGTGTTTGAATTTTACATTCAGTTTGAGGGAGAGAAGAGTGGATCCAAGATTAGTGCTTGAAACTTAAGTAAGGAAATTAAATCAGAGCTAGCTAAAGTGAACTGGCAAATGAGGTTAAGGGATAGGTCAAT
Source organism: Cetorhinus maximus (assembly GCF_964194155.1). Lineage (NCBI taxonomy): Eukaryota > Metazoa > Chordata > Chondrichthyes > Lamniformes > Cetorhinidae > Cetorhinus > Cetorhinus maximus. The sequence continues at coordinate 140,090,516 of NC_135882.1, read as the reverse complement.
AGAGATGCAGTGCCAGACATTTAACGGGATATTTCAGAATACACAGAATAGATACATTCCAATAAGAAAGAAAAATTCCAAGGGAAAGGACCCACCATCTGTGGTTAACTAAAAAAGTTATAGACAGTATCAAACTTAAAGAAAAACATATAATTACGCAAAGATGGGTGGCAGGTCAAAAAATTGGATTGAATATAAAGAACAGCAAAGATTACTAGGATGGAAAAAATTAGAACACAAGAGAAAGCTAGCTAGAAATATAAAGACGGATAGTAAAAGTTACTATGGAACCTTAAATAAGGAAAGAGTTATTAAAGTTGGTCCTATAGGAAGTGCATCTGGGGAATTAATAATGGAAAATAAAGAAATGAATTGAACAGGTATTTTGCATTGGCCTTCACTATAGAGGATACAAGTAACATCCCAGAAATAGCTGCAAATCATGAATTAGAGAGTTGGGGGGGGGGTTGGGGGGGCGTGCTCAGAAAAATTACAATCACCAGGGAAGTGGCACTCAGCAAATTGTTGGAGCTACAGGCTGACAAATTCCTGGATACTGATGGACCACATCCTAGGGCCTTAAAAGAAGTGGTTAGTGAGATAGTTGATGCATTGGTTTCAATTTTCCAAAATTCCTTGGATTCAGGGAAGGTGCCATTAGATTGGAAAATAGGAAATGTTACTCCTTTATTCAAAAAGGGAGGGAGACAGAAAGCAGGAAACTACCGGCCAATTAGCTTAACAACTGTCACAGGGAAAATGTTGGAAGCTATTATTAAAGATATTATGGCAGGGCACTTGGAAAAATTCAAGGCCTCAGACAGTCAACATGGTTTTGTGAAGGGGAAATCATGTTTAACCGATTTATTGGAGTTCTTTGCAGGAGTCACAGGTGCTATGGATAAAGGGGAACCGATGGATGTACTGTACTTCAATTTTTAGAAGGCATTTGATAAAGTACGGCAAATAAAAGGTCACGATATAGGGGGTAACATATTGGCATGGAAAGAGGATTGGCTAGCTAACACTGGGCAGAATTTTCCATTTGGGGGCAGAGGGGGAGCGGGAGTGGGGGCGGATCCGATCGCCATTTTACGCGGGCAGGCCAATTAAGGCCTGCTCAGCGTATTTGCCGACTCCCGTGGATAGCGGGAGCGTGCTGGTGGTGGCGGGCGTGCACAGACTGCCGGGTCCAATGGCGACTCGGCAGCCTGTTTAGAAGAAGGCCTGGCAGCCTCCTGTAGGCTGCTCACAGTGGCCAGTTCCAGGGTGCACCAGAGGGGTTCAGGTGAGCAGGCCAGGCTGGCGGGAAGGCCAGAGGAGCAGGGCAGGCTGCAGGGTAGGCCAGCAGGCCCCCTCGTTTTTCTGATCGAGGAGGTGGCAGCACGGCGGGAGAGGTTGGTCCCCCCAGATGGGAGGAGGAGGCCCCCCCGCATGATCAAGCGTGCCTGGGAGGAGTTGGCGGAGGTGGTGAGCCCCCGTGATGTGGTGCGGTGCACCTGGATCCAGTGCCGCAAGCGCTTCAATGATTTGTTGCACTCTGGCAGGGTGAAAACCATGTTGGCATTGGGCATTTAACCCAGCAGGTAGCCTTACCCTCTGAGGCACCCCCCTCCCCCACCCCGATCTCCACTCTCAAAAGTCTTACTGTTGTGACTGCATTGAATCATAAAGGCCATTTTTCCTTCGCTGGGTGGGCAAGCAGATGGTGCCCATGCTGAGGTCAGCCTGAATGGGCCATGAGGAGATGAGTTCTCCCCCGCAATATGTGTTGCTTTTAGTCACACATGACTAGTTTGGGGGCAACCTGCAGGAGATGCAGCTAGGCGCATACTGAGAACTCCAGGAGATGTCCTATTCAGGATGATGAGATGGTGAAAGGGGAGCCTCAAGGTGTCGTGGCAAAAAACCATCTGCTGTCCTTTACGCTGCATGTAGTTGTGCCTCCTTGCAATGGGAGGAAATACCATGTGGTTCCTAATGTGATGTATGCAGCATGTGTCCAAGGGGGCATTGTGGGGGTGGGAAGCAGGCATACCATCTTTGTCTGAGTGACCAGCAACAGTGGGGAGAGGAGGTGCTGGAGGCCTGATGTGCCCCACTCTGGTTGGGGTGTGGCATGCGCATGCAGAGTCCATGTGCAATTTGCCCTAATGAATGGTCTTCTCTCTTTCTCAGGAGAAGAAGGCTCATAACACCTCCGAGCCTGCGAGGACTGGAGGCGGCCAGGCACACATATTAACCTGGTTCGAGGCCCTTGAGCTGGAGAGGCGGCTTGCGCCCAGGTCTACTGGTGTCGGTGAGGCTGGGGTGGCACGACCAGATACTTAAGGCCAACAATGAGGTCCGCATTGCCCTCCCAACAGCCATAGCACTGATGGTTGTTAAATTAGTTATTGTTGCAACATTGCCAGGTCATAGAGTCATAGTCATACAGGTCTACAGCACAGAAAAAGGCCCTTTGGCCCATCGAGTCTGCGCCAGTCAAGCAAGTACCTAACTATTCTAATCCAATTTTCCAGCACTAGGCCCATAGCCTTGTAAGCCATGGCATCGCAAGTGCATATGCAAATACTTGTTAAATGTTATGAGGGTTTCTGCCTCTACTACCCTTTCAGGTATGAGTTCCAGATTCCCACCATCCTCTGGGAGAGAACATTCTTCCTCACATCCCCTCTAAACCTCCTGCCCCTTACCTTAAATCTATGCCGCCTGGTTATTGATCCCTCCACCAAGGGGAAAAGTTCCTTTCTGTCTTCGCTACCTATGCCCCTCATAATTTAATACACCTCAATCATGTCCCCCTCAATCTCCTCTGCTTCAGGGAAAATAACCCCAGTCTATCTAATCTCTCCTCATAACTAAAACTTTCCAGCCCAGGCAACATCCTGGTAAATCTCTGCACTCTCTCCAGTGCAATCATATCCCTCCCATAATGCGGATTCCAGAAATGCACGCAATACTCTAGCTGTGGCCTAACCACCGTTTTATACAGTTCCAGCATAACCTCCCTGCTCTTATATTCTATGTCTCGGCTAATAAAGGCAAGTATCCCTTATGCCTTCTTAACCATCTTATCTACCTGTCCCGCTACCTTAAGGGACTGGTGGACATGCACACCAAGGTCCCTCTGATCCTCGTTACTTCTCAGGATCCTACCATTCATCATGTATTCCCGGCCTTAGTTGTCCTGCCCAAGTGCATCACCTCACACTTCCTCGCATTAAATTCCATTTGCCACTGATCAGCCCATCTGATCAGCCCGCCTCTATCCTCCTGTAATCTAAGGGTATCCCCCTCGCTATTTACCACCCCAAAAATTTTCATGTCAATTGGTTCTGGAAGGTTGAGGGCATAATAAGCCAGGGGGGGAAATGGGATGAAGCTTGTCAGGCTGTGCACGCTAACTGATCTACTATCCTTGTTCTTCCTTTCAGCATCATCAGAGCAGGGCTGGGAGGAGGAGCAGCAGATGCCCCCTCTCACACCTGAGGGACCCGAAGTCTTACTAGCGTCACACTATTTCGGCGAGGCAGGCACCAGCGCAGATACTAGCACCTTGGTGGGAATTGGAACATCGGCTAGTGTCCCAGAGCAGAGTGGTGAGAGCACTTCACAGTCGCTGGAGGAGCTGGCAGAGACAGAGAGTGCCCATGGCGGCAGCAGTCGGAGGACTGCAGGGGACCAGGCACATGCTCAGTCGGTGCCTGATGATGTGCCTCTGGAGTCGTCTGCAATGCAGTAGTTGGAGGAAATGAGGCCGGGTGTGTGGGAGAACATGGGTGTGATACATGAGGCTGTGCTTGGCTTGGTCTCCATGGTGGAGGAGTCTTCGCGGACTACTGCTGAAGCTATGAGCCATGTGTCTGAGTGCCATGCGTCCTCTATGGAGAGGGTGGCGACTCTCCTGGAGAGGCTACTCCAGGAGATCCACCAGGGCTTCCTGGGGATGCGCTCTGACCAGCAAGCCCTCACATCGGCAATGAGCTCAGCTGGTCACTGCCAGTGTGGGAGATGGTGTGGGCTTCAAGCTTCCCAGGTCATTGCCCATCCATCCACGGTGAGCAGGGAGGTCCGAGGCGACCTCATGTTGATGCAGCAGCTGCCTGTCATCTCTGTGGGCTCCTCTCTGGGCACTCCAGATGAGGGCACCAGCTCCTCCGCCCCTCTCCCAGTGACCATATCATCTGGTGAGGCAGCTCCCTCCCAGGTGGGGCCAACACAGGCTCCACAGGCCAGAGGACAACCACCAAGGTCATCGAGGCCAACAGGACAGCAGAGTCAGTGGGCTGTCTCAGATGCCACTCCGAGTGATGGGGCAGCACCAAGACAGAGCACCTGGAAACGAAAGCATAAGGCACATTAAGCACACTAGGGGTTTTTCACTGGTGCTTTTGTGTTGGCCCGAGATTAGGTCCTTAATATTTATTTTTGATTGCTTACACTAGTGTTTAAGAATTGTGAGAATTTCTGAATCACACGTTAAATGCCAGATGTGTGACCATGGCTGATAGTGGCTCGTTTCTTCTGCATGTGTATGTTTAAGAAAAGTATCATGAGTGTTTCTTTGGACATTCAACTCTAAGTACAAGGCCCTTAGTTCCTGCTGATGACCTGGCAGATTTTGCACTTAGATGTCGAGTATCGAGGCGCCAGGCAAGACTGGTCCTGGTGATCCATCTGTGTTGTGCTAGCTGAAGGTTCATTGGATTAAAGCATCCTGGGTGTCCCTGTCTCCTTGGAGTAGTCCCGGGTCAGCGTCTAGCCCCTTAGCATTTCTCAGTGCATGCTCATCCTCGGAATCACTGCTGGGCTCATCGTGTGCAACGTCAGACACTGCGTCTACATCTTCATCGTCCACTGCATCCCCCCATTCCAGCGCAAGATTGTGGAGAACGCAGCATGCAACCATTATCACCGAGATATGATCTGGGAGGTACTGGAGTGCGCCCCCTGAGCGGTCCAGGCACTGGAAGCGCATCTTGAGAAGACTGATGGCTCTCTCCACCACATCCCTTGTGGAGCCGTGGCTCCTATTGTACCGCTGCTAAGCTTCTGTTCTTGGATGGTGGAGAGGCGTCATGGGCTACCTTCAGAGGGGATAGCCCTTGTCACCCAGCAGCCATCCATCCAGCCGAGCCAGAGCACTGAAGAGCCCCGGCATCTGGGAGTGTCTGAGGATATAGGCGTCGTGGGAGCTGCCTGGGTACCTTGCACAGACTTGTAGAATTAGCATCCTGTGATCACAGACTATCTGCACGTTCATGGAGTGGAATCCCTTCTTATTGATGAAGGCACCAGGCTCACCCGCTGGCGCCTTGATGGCCACATGTGCACAGTCTATTGCACCCTGGATGGGGGGGAAGCCAGCAATGGCCGCGAAGCCTCTGGCTCGCTGTGTCTGGCTTGCCTGGTCCCAGTGGAAGAGGATGAAGGTCAATGCACGCCTGAACAGAGTGTCTGTAACCTGCTTGACACAAGTGTGGACAGCTGATTGGGAGACACCGCAAAGATCACCCACCGAGCCCTGGAATGAGCCAGAGGCATAGAAGTTGAGGGCAACTGTGACCTTCAGAGTTACTGGCATGGGGTGTCCACCCACACAGTTAGGGAAGATCTCAAGGCCAATCATCTGACAGATATAGTTGACTGTCTCCCTTGACAGTCGGAGCCTCCTTTGGCACTGCACCTTAGTCATATTGAGGTAACTGCTTCGTCGTCTGTATATCCTGGCAGCAGGACAGTGGCGTCTTCTGCGGCCCCTTCCACCTTGGACTACCTCTTGGCCCTGTGCCCTTTGTGCCTGTGCCTGTACTCCCAAAGGTGGTTCCCCTGGAGGCTGAATGTCATTCCTGGCCTCCTCCTCCTTCTAGCCCTGCCTTCCTCCTCAGAGGAGCTGCCTCCAGTGGACAGATCAGATCCCATACCCAGGCTAAGGGAAGGCTTCCTGAAAGCTACAGGCCTGCAAAAGATTCCTGACTGCAGAGCGCTGACCTGAAGGTTCAAAGTCCGGAAAAAGCTGCTGGAATGCGTTCTGAACTACTGCAGATCACACAGGCAAGTTTAAAATACTTTCTCCAATAAATACTTCACAAAGCAGATTCATGACCCCAGTGAGCCTCTTATCCCGCCCGTGGATGAGGTTAATAGAAAAGTGTCTTACCTGCCTGCCCGTTGCGCCCTTGCGCCAACCCGAAGGTCGCACAGGCAGCAAAAAATTGGCATCGATTGAAGACTAAAGGGCCTTAACTGGCCCCTTAATTAATGGTGTCAGACTTCATTGCATGCCCGCCCAGCAAAATATCGCGATGGCGCGCAGTGACATCCGGATGCTCGCTCGACGTCATCGCACCTCATTTTACGCACGGATGTGCGGCCCCCCCCACCCCGCTCATCAAATGGAAAATTCTGCCCAGAGGGTAGCCATAAACTTTTTCTGGTACACAGGATGGAACGGGTGGGACGCCGCGGGTATCAGTGCTGGGCCCTCAAAATTTTACAATTTATGTACATGGCTTGGATGAAGGGACCAAAGGTATGGATGTTAAATTTGCTGATGATACAAAGATAGGTGGGAACGTAAGTTGTGAAGAGGACATAAGGAGGCTACAAGGGGACATAGATAGGTTTAATGAGTGGGCAAAGATATGGCTAATGGAGTATAATGTGGAAAAATGTGAAATTGTTTAATTTGGCAAGAAGAATAAAAAAGAAGTATATTATCGAAATGGCGACAGATTGCAGAGCTCTGAGATGCAGAGGGACCCAGGTCTCCTAGTCCATGAATCACAAAAGGGTAGTATGCAGGTACAGCAAGTAGTTAGGAAGGCTAATAGAATATTATCATTTATTGTGAGGGGAATTGAATATAAAAGTAGGGAGGCTATGCTTCTGTTGTACAAGGCACTGGTGAAACCACAACTGGAATACTGTGTACAGTATTGGTCTTCTTATTTAAGGAAGGATGTAAATGCATTAGAAGTAGTTCAGAGATGGTTCACTAAATTAATACAAGGAAGGGGCAGATTGTCTAATGAGGAAAGATTAGACAGGCTAGGCTTGTATCCGCTGGAATTTAGAAGAATAAGAGGTGACTTGATTGAAACATATAAGATCCCAAGGGGTCTTGACAGGGTGGATGTGGAGAGGATGTTTCGTCTTTTGGGAGAATCCAGAACTAGGAGGTCACTGTTTAAAAATAAGTGTCGCCTATTTAAGTCAGAGATCAGAAAATATATTTTCTCTCAGAGTGCAGTGAGTCTTTGGAACACCCTTCCTCAAAAGACAGTAGAAGCAGAGTCTTTGAATATTTTCAAGGCAGAGCTAGATAGATTCTTGATAAACAAGGGGGTGAAAGATTTTGGGGGTAGGCGGGAGGTTACAGTCAGATCAGCCATGATCTTATTGAATGATGGAGCAGGCTCCAAGGGCTGAGTGGCCTACTTCTGCTCTTAACTCATATGCTCGTATGTAAATGTATATCACTGTGCTGCCACCTCTGTTGTGTCTGTCCTTCTGGTGGGACAGGACATACCCAGGCATGGTGGTGTCTAAGACATTGTCATTAAGGTGTGATTCTGTGAGTATGAATATATCAGGCTGTTTCTTGAATAGTCTGTGGGTTAGCTGTCCCAATTTTGGCACAAATCCAAAATGTTAGTAAGGAGGGCTTTGTAGGGTCAACAGGACTGTGTGTGCCATTGTCATTTCCAATGCCTAGCCCTAGATTGATGACGAGTGGTCCTTCCATTTTCATTCCTTTTTGTATACTTGTAGTGGTTTTATATAACTTGACTGGCTTCCTAGGCGATTTCAGAGGGCAGTTAAGAGTCAACCACATTGCTGTGTACCTGGAGTCACAAGTAGGCCAGACCAGGACAGCAGATTTCCTTCCCTAAAGGGAGTTTAGTGAGCAAGATGGGTTTTTACGCCAATTGACAATGGTTTCATGGCCACTATTACTGAGACTAACTTTTCAATTCCAGATTAATTAATTGAATTTAAATTGCACTGGCTGCCGTGGTGACATTTCGACCTGTGTGCCAAGAGCATTACTCTTGGGGTGGAATCGTCCCAGATTTGCACTAAGTGTGGTAGCGGGCATTTTGCCCCCTGGCCACTATGGCGGCTTCTCACGCTGCATCGTCTCAAACCCACCACATTAATTATGCATTCTTGGGAAACATGCCGTTCCGATGGTGGGCGGCCTCCGATTCGCCTGCCACGCCATCACCTCACGGTTTCATCACATCGGGTGCCACATTTAAAGTACAGCCATGCGCACATCTCTCAGTGCATCCAGCCCAGGACTGCTGCAAGTAAGACATGGCCCCGAAAGGCAAGAAAACTGCAGCCCCCAGATTTAGTGACGTGTTCGTCGAGTGCCTTTTGGACACTGTAGAGGCCCGCCATGATGTCCTCTACCCCCGCTCTGGCCGCAGTAGGGGAAGCAAAATCACCACTCCGACTTGTTAGGCAATGGCAGGTGATCAGTGTCAATGCTGCACAGAAGAGGTTGGCCATCCAATGCAGATAGAGGATGAATGATCTCATCCATGCTGAAAAGGTAAGGCAACCATCTCATCACTCTAAGCTCACACACTCAAGCCCATCACACATTCACTGGCATCTCACTCACTGCCTGCTCAAGGGACATCACCACTCACTCTTTCACACACACCCTCACATCTCCATCTGGCCTCATCTGTTCTGGAAACTGCCTCCTCAGCTCTCATCACCTTGAGGCCATTTGCACAGATTAACTTGTGACCCCACACAAACCCTGGGATACCCCCTTCCCCAGTAAAGCCCTCACCCTGCAGCCTCTTCCCTTGCCTGAGGCCACTTCTCACCCTTCCCCAAGCAAGCCCGTGCAACTCTGTATAAACCCACCCCTGATAGGCAGAGACCTGCCTGTGAGCTCCCCTAAAAGTGCTGTGGTGTTGCCTGTGAAGCCTGGTGCTGATGACTGTGAGTGCTACCCGAAACAAGATAGGCAAACTAACCTCGAAGTCCTGAGCGAAGTGCAGCTCACCAGGTCGCTTATGTACAGTTGTGAAACACGTTGACGTGGGCAGACGATCCAGCTTGAGGGGATGAGTCTGGCGGGCTAGCCTTATAATGGCATGCAGATGTATTACTATAAGGTTCCTGAAGTCTGCTGGCGGGAAACACGGCCTACCATCGATGGGCTGAGTGGACGATCGCAAACTGGTTTCGCGGTGCCATGAAACTGATTTTTGGCCTTCTCGTCATATTGTCCGCTCACACCGCCGAGCACACCCGATGCCAGCGGGCACGGAAAATTCCACCCTTGGTCTCTGGATTACTAGCCCAATGACATTACCATTATGCCAGAACTCCCCCCACCCCCCATTTACATTCAGAGGCACCTGGGTGTCCTTGTACACAAATTGCTGAAAGTTAACATGCAGATAAAACAAGCAATTAGGAAAACAAATGATGGTTTAGCTTTTGTTATGAATGCATTGGAGTGTAGGCGTAAAGAATTCTTACTGTAATTATATAGTGCAATGATGAGTTACATCCGGACTACTGCGCACAACAAAGTGTCCAACCTTTTCGCATGAGGGGCCACATTTCAATGTCTCTCTCATTCACCGGGCAAGAATCTGGCCCACATGCCATAGGTTGGACGACACTGCTTTAAATGCTCAATTTAGATGAGTTTCCAAGTTGTGTCAATCCCAAGTGTTCATAAATCTTAACTGCAGATATTTTTTCAAAATTATGAGAGCTAATATTAATGTGTTAAATAGCACCATAGTGACTTGTTTTTTTTTTCTAGATGTGTCTGGATAGGTCACATTTTTGAGTCTCCAAGGCCTAAGTTTTTAGGATGTTGGGGGTTATTCCTACTCTCTGTTTTCTGTCCATTAACCAATCCTCAGCTCATGCCAGTTTTATTCCCCCAATCCCATGTGCTCTAATTTTGTTCACTAACCTCCTGTTTGGGACCTTATTGAAAGGGTCTTGAAAATCTAAATACACCACATCCACTGGTTCCCCCCTTATCTATTCTGCTGGTAACATCCACAAAAAACTCCCAACAGGTTTGTCAAACATGATTTTACTTTCATAAATCCATATTGACTCTGCCTAATCAGATCATTATTTTCAAAGTGTCCAGTTATCACATACCTTTATAATAGATTCTAGTATTTTTCCTACTACTGCTGTCAGGCTTTAAAAAAATTATTTTTGTGGGCATCGCTAGCTAGGTCAACATTTATTGCTCATCCCTACTTGCCCTTGAGAAGTTGGTGATGAGCTGCCTTCTTGAACTGCTGTAATCTCTGTGGTGTAGGTACACCCACAGTGCTATTAGGGAGGAAGTTCCATAATTTTGACCCAGCGACAGTGAAGGAACGGCAATATATTTCCAAGACAGGATGGTGAGTGGCTTGGAGGGGAATTTCCAGGTGGTGGTGTTCCTTTGTATCTGCTGCCCTTGTTCTTCTAGATGGTAGTGGTCGTGGGTTTAGAAGGTGCTGACTAAGGAGCCTTGGTGAGTTTCTGCAGTGCACCTTGTAGATGGTACACACTGCTGCCACTGTGCGATGGTGGTGGAGGGAGTGAATGTTTGTGGAAGGGATGCCTATCAAGTGGGCTGCTTTGTCCTGGGTGGTGTCAAGCTTCTTGAGTGTTGTTGGAGCTGCACTCGTCCAGGCAAGTGGAAAGTATTCCATCACACTCCTGACTTGTGCCTTGCAGATGATGGACAGGCTTTGGGGTGTCAGGAGGTGAGTTACTCGCTGCAGGATTCCTAGCCTCTGACCTGCTTTTGTAACCACAGTATTTATATGGCTAGTCCAATTCAGTTTCTGGTCAGTGGTAACCCTCAGGATGTTAATAGTGGGGGATTCAGTGATGGTAATACTATTGAATGTATTCTCTCTTATTGGAGATAGTCATTGCCTGGCACTTGTGTGGTGTGAATGTTACTTGCCACTTGTCAGCCCAAGCCTGGGTATTGTCCAGATCTTGCTGAATTTATACATGGACTACTTCAGTATCTGAGGAGTCAAGAATGGTGCTGAGCATTGTGCAATCATCAGCGGACATCCCCACTTCTGACCTTATGATGGAAGGAAGGTCATTGATGAAGCAGCTGAAGATGGTTGGGCCTAGGACACTACTCTGAGGAACTCCTGCAGTGAGATCCTGGAACTGAGATGATTGACCTCCAACAACCACAACCATCTTCCTTTGTGCTAGGTATGACTCCAACCTGCGGAGAGTTTTCCCCCGATTCCCATTGACTCCAGCTTTTCTAGGGCTCCTTGATGCCTCACTCAGTGAAATGCTGCCTTGATATCAAGGGCAGTCATTCTAACCTCACCTCTGGAGTTCAGCCCTTTTGTCCATGTTTTAACCAAGGCTGTCAGAAGCTGAATGACCCTGGCGGAACCCAAGCTGAGTGTCAGTGAGCAGGTTATTGCTAAGCAATTGCTGCTTGATAGCACTGCTGATCACTCCTTCCATCACTTTAATGATCTTATGATGGAAGGAAGGTCATTGATGAAGCAGCTGAAGATGGTTTGGCCTAGGACACTTCCTTGGGGAACTCCTGCGGTGATGTCTATAGTTCCCAGTTTCTCTCTCCCTTCTTTCTTAAATAGCGGGGTTACATTTGCAACCTTCCAACCTGCAGGCATTGTTCCAGAATCTATAGAATTTTGAAAGATCACCACCATCTCCATAGCCACCTCTTTCAACACTCTCGGGTGTAGATCATAGGGTCCCGGGAATTTATCAACTTTCTGTCCCATTAATTTCTCCAGTACTACTTTTTTTTTACTATAACTAATTTCTTCCATTTCCTCATTCCCGCTAGTCCCTTGGTTCTCTGTTAGTTATGGGAGTTTTTTTAAATCTTCCTCCGTGAAGATAGACACAAAGTAATTATTTAGTTTCTCCGCCATTTCCCTATTCCCCATTATAAATTCTCCTTTCTCTGCCTGTAGTGGATCCACATTTGTCTTTGCTAACCTTATCTCTTTTACATACTTATAGAAGCTTTTACAGTCTGTTTTTATGTTCCTTGGCTAGTTTACATTCATATTCTATTCTCTTTTTCTTTATCAGTTTCTTGGTCCTCATTTGCTGATTTCTAAAATGGACCCAATCCTCAGGCTTATTACTATGTTTTGGCAACTTTATAAGCTTCTTCCTTTGATCTAATACAATCTTTAACTTCCTTTGTTATCCACGGTTGACTCACATTTCCTGTTGGGCTCTTGTTGCTCAAAGGAATGTATATTTCTTGTGAACCATTCTAGTCATTGCCTGTCTACTGTCATACCTTTTAATGTATTTTCCCAATATGCCACAGCCAACTTTCCCGTGATACCTCATAGTTTCCTTCGTTTAAATTTAAGACCCTCATTTCAGATTGAAGTGCATCGTTTTCAAACTTAATGGAAAATTCTATCCTATTATGGTTACTCTTTCCTAAAAGTTCTTTTGTAACAAGATTATTAATTAGTCCTTTTTGTTTGCATAATAGTAGATCTAAAATAGTCTGTTCCCTAGTTGGTTCCTTAACATTCAGCTCTAGAAATAATCTCGTACAGGAATTCATCCTCCACAGCTCTAGTACTCATTAGATTCACCCAGACTATATGTAGATTAAAGATTAGCAAAGACAAATGTGGATCCACTACAGGCAGCGAGAGGAGAATTTATAATGGGAAATAGGGAAATGGCGGAGAAGCTAAATAATTACTTTGTGTCTGTCTTCACGGAGGAAGATAAAAGGAAGATTACTGTATTACCCTTGTTACATGCACCTCTAAATTCTTGATTTATACTGTGCCCTACATAACCACTACTGTTTGGTGGCCTATAAACAACTCCTACCAAAGTTTGCTGCCCCTTGCTGTTTCTTAGTTCTACCCAAACAGATTCTAAATCTTGTTCTTCCAATCTAAGATCCTCTCTCGCTAATGTACTGATCTCATCCCCTATTATCAATGCCAACCCACCTCCTTTTCCTTTTTGCCTGTCCTTTCTAAATGTCAAATATCCTTGAATATTCTTTTCCCAGCCTTGATCACCCTGCAGCCATGTCTTAATAATGGCAATTAGATCATACCCATTTACTTCTATTTGAACCATGAATTCACCTATCTTGTTGTGAATGCTACATGCATTCGGATAGAATGCCTTTAATTCTGCCTTTTTTAACATTATTCCATGTTTTGGCTCTATTTGATGCTGACATTTGTTTTTGCTGCTTTCCATTTTCTTTTACAACTTTTCTACTTCCCATTACCAACTTTGTTTTTCTCCTATCTGAAGTTCCCTCTCAGGTTCCCATCCACCTGCCAACCTATTTTAACCCCCCCCACCCCCCCAACCCCCACAACAGCACAAGCAAATCTCCCCGTGAGTATTTAATCCCGGTCCTCCTATAGTGTAATCTGTCCTGCTTGTCCAGGTACCAATGTCCCAGAAATCTAAAGCCTTGCCTCCTACACCATTTCTTCAGCCATGTTTCCATTTGCTCAGTACTCACTAGTGCATGGTACTGGGAGTTATCCTGAGATTACTGCCTTAGAGTTTCTGCTTTTCAACCTCTTTCCTAATCCCCTAAAATTTACTTTCAGGACCTCATCCCTCTTTCTTCCTATGTTGTTGGTATCAATGTGGACCACCACCTCAAGTTGTTCACCCTCCCCCAGAAGAATGCCCTGCAGCCGCTCAGTGACATATTGACCCCTGGCACCAGGGAGGCAATGTACCATACAGGCGTCACATCCACAGCTGCAGAAATGCCCATCTGTTCCCCTGTCGAAACTCCTTCCACTATTGCTCTTGAACTTTTCTTCCTCCCCACCTGTGCAGCTGAGCCCCCCATGATGCCACAAACTTGGCTCTTGCTACACTACTCTGAGCAACCAATGCCCTCACCAGGATCCAAAATGGCAAACCAGTTAGTGAGCGAGATTGACTTAGGGAACTCCTGCACTATCTGCCTGGTACTCCTAGCATGTGTGACAGTCACCCATTCCCCCTCTGCCTGCATGCTCCTAACTTGCAGTGTGACCACATCCATAAGCGTGCTATCCTTGTAGTTCTCAGCTTCGCTAATGCACCACTGTGACTCCAGCCATCCCTCAAGTTCTGAAACTCAAATTTCTACAGCTGGTTACGCTTCCTGCACATGTGTTAGTCTAAGCCACGTGAAATGTCCATGACTCTCCACATGCCACAGGATGCACATTCCACACACCCAAGCTGACCTGCCATACCATAAGCTTATTTTTGGACTATTTACTATAAGCTGGAGACAAGAAAGTAGAAAGTAGAATTACTCACCCTTACTCACCAATCAGGTGAGTTCTCCTGTACCTATAAGATAGGTACCCAAGGGTTACGTAAAACATTTATGCTTTTCTATAAACCAGCTATTTCCACACCTTTCCTAAAAGTAGTGAATTAATCTAGCTATTTGCCACAAACCTTTACAGTAAATACTCACCGACAAATCAACATACAACTTTGTTGTGATACCACTATTTGTTTTCTTTCACTCTTCTTTCAGGCTCAATGTCTACCAATCCAAGCAGCTGACTGGTTGGCCTCTCTGACTCGCAGATAAGTCAGGACTGAGATGAAGAGGAATTTCTTCACCCAAAGGGCTGTGATCCTTTGGAATTCTCTTGTTGAGAGAGCTGTGGATGCTTAGTCATTGAGTATATTCAAGACAGAGATCAATGAATTTTTGGGTGCTATGGAAATCAAGGGATATTGGAATAGTGCAGGAAAGTGTAGCTGAGATAGAAGAATAATAATATAATCATATTTAATGGCTGACAGCTTGAGAAATGGCCTGCTCCTGGTTCTATTTCTTATGTTCCTGAATTTCTTTAACTTAAATCCCAAGAGATAAGCAACCTCCCCACAGAAGGTAACACTCCTGACCAGCAGTGATTAGATTCATAATTCCTCCATTAATCATCAGTTTTACCTTCAAATTACCTCCAAACCACATACCTATTCTGACTTACCCATATATCTTTGTTCATTCATTGATGCTGTCAAAACTCCCTCATTACTGTCAAGCCAGTTTAAATACTGAGATGGGGCTTGAATATACAACTTTGGTACTCAGAAGTAAGAGTGCTACCAAATGATCCAAGCTAGCATTGCAAAAACACAGGGCTAGCTAAATAAAAGGAGATGTTTCAGCATTAATTGGTTTGGAATAATTTTTGAGTGTGTATTTTATAACTGAATCAGTTATAAAACACTCCTCGCATTTTGACAGCATTTCTTTTAGCAGCCACAGTCTAAGATGATTGAGGGAGGTATTAGATCAAACCTGTATCCAGCAGAGAGAAATAAAACTCTAATTTTAAATGTCATTCAATTTAATACAATTTGCTTGAAGGTGTTCATGCCTTTCAGAGCAAAATGTTCCTCCAACATTAAAATTAATGTAATTGTTATCTCAGTCACTCAGTGAAGCCAGTAACTGCATATAAGTTTGACATAAGCAGCTGGTGAAATTGTTATCTGATTGATACATGTGTTTTAATTGGAAGTCAGACTGAGGAGGATATTAAGTAAATGTTAATAAATATGGGGGAGACGAACGTCTGATACTATTTCCTGTTCACTCTGTTGATGTAAAGAAATAGCTTTCATTTATATATCACCTTTTATGACCTAAGGACATCCCAAAATGCTTTGAAGTAAAGTTACTGTGATGATATAGACAATATAGAAGCCAATTTGCATATAGCAAGGGCCCACAAATAGCAATGAGAAAAATGATCAGTGAAACTTTTTTTTTTAGCAATGCTATTTGATGGATAAATATTGGCCTGGACACTAGGAGAATCCACTACTCTTCTTTCAATAATACCATGGAACCTTATACATCTATCTAAAAGGATGGATGGGATCCATTTTTAATGTCTGTTCTGAAAGATGGCAACTTCCAACAGCAGTCCCTCGGTACTGCATTAGAACGTCAGCCTAGTCTATAATATTCAAGTGTTCAAAGCGTGGTACAAACCTAAGACCTTCTGAAAAGAATGAGGTAAGAATGCAATCTCTGAACCAAGGCTAACATTATTATTTATCCTCTCACAGATCTCCTCTCATATGAACATATGAAATAGGTGCAGGAGTAGGCCACTTGGCCCCTCGAGCCTGCTCCGCCATTCAATAAAATCGTTATTGATCTGAATGTAACCTCAACCCCACATTCCTGCCCACCCCCATAACCTTTCACCACCTTGTTAATCAAGAATCTATCTATCTCTGCCTTTAAAATATGCAAAGACAGCTTCCACTGCCTTTTGAGGAAGAGAGTTCCAAAGATTCACAAACGTCTGAGAGAAAAAAATTCTCCTCATCTCTGTCTTAGATGAGCGATCCTTTATTTTAAAACAGTAACTCCTAGTTCTAGATTCTCCCACAAGTGGAAACATCTTTGCTACATTCACCCTGTCAAGATCCCTGAGGATCTTAAAGGTTTCAATTAAGTCACCTCTTACTCTTCTAAATTCCAGTGGATACTAGCCTAACCTGTCCAGCCTTTCCTCTAAGACAACCTGCCCATTCCTGGTATTAGTATAGTAAACCTTCTCCGAATTGCTTCTAATGCATTTACATCATTCTTTAAATAAGGAGACCAGTACTGTACACGATACTCAAGATGTGGTCTATCCATTGCTCTGTACAACTGAAGGAAAACCTCCCTACTTTTGTAATCAATTCCCCTCACAACAAATGATAACTTTCTATTAGCTTTCCTAATTACCTGCTGTACCTCCATAATAACCTTTTTTTAAATCATGTACTAGGACACCCAGATCCCTCTGAATCTCAGAGCTCTGCAATCTCTCACCACTTAGATAATAAGCTTCCTTTTCATTCTTCCTGCCAAAATGGAATATTTCGCATTTGCCCACATTATGCTCCATTTGCCAGATCTTTGCCCACTCAATAAGCCTATCTATGTCACTTTGTAGCCTCTACACATCCTCTTCACAATTTACTTTCCTACCTACCTTTGTGACGTCAGCAAATTTAGCAACCATTCCTTTGGTCTCTTCATCCAAGTCATTTATATAAATTGTGAAAAATTGAGGCCCTAGCACTGATCCCTGTGGCATATCACTTGTCACATCCTGCCAACCAGAAAAAGAACCATTTATGCCAACTCTCTGTTTCCTGTTAGCTAATCAATCTTCTATCCATGCCAATATGTTACCCCCCTACACTATGAGCTTTTATTTTCTTCAATAACCTTTCATATGGCATTTTATCAAATGCCTTCTGGAAATCCAAGCACAGTACATCCGTCGGTTCCCTTATATCCACAGCACATGTGGTTCCTTCAAAGAACTCCAATAAATTGGTTAAACATAATTTCCCTTTCACAAAACCATATTGACCCTACTTGATTGCCTTGAATTTTTTGAATTGCCCCGCTATAACATTCTTAATAATAGCTTCTAACATTTTCCCCATGGCAGATGTTAGGCTAACTGGTCTATAGTTTCCTGCTTTCTGTCTCCCTCCCTTTTTGAATAAAGGGATATTTTTGCTATTTTTAAAATATTTGCTATTTTCCAATTTAATGGCATCTTCCCCGAATCTAGGGAATTTTGGAAAATTAAAACCAGTGCATCAACTATCTCACTGGTTACTTCTTTCAAGGTATTAGGGTGAAGTCCATCCAGACCTGGGGATTTGTCAGCCCACAGCCCCAGCAATTTGTTCAATACCACTTCCCTGGTGATTGTGATTTTCCCGACTTCCTTCCTCCCTTCCATTTCCTGATTTACAGCTATTTCTGGGATGTTACTTTTGTGCATTGGAGGCAGCTCAAAGGAGGTTTACTAGATTGATACTTGGAATGAGTGGGTTGTCTTATGAGGAAAGGGTGGACAGACTGGGCTTGTTTCCACTGGTGTTTATAAGAGTGAGGGGTGATTTGATTGAGTATACAAGATGCTGAACGGCCTTGACAAGGTGGACGCCGAAAGGATGTTTCCTCTTGTGGGTGAGTCCAGAACTAGGGGGCACTGTTTTAAAATTAGGCGTTGCCCTTTTAGGACAGAGACGTGGAGAAATTTTTCTCTCTCAGAGGATTGTGCGACTTTGGAATTCTCTGCCTCAGAAGATGGTGGAGGTGTGGTCATTGAGTATTTTTAAGGCAGGGGTAAATAGATTCTTGTTAGGCAAGGGAATGAAAGGTTATCGGGGTTAGATGGGAATGTGGAAATCAATACACAAGAAGATCAGCCATGATCTTATTGAATGGTGGAGCAGGCTCGATGGGCTGAATGGTCTACTCCTGTTCCTATTTCTTATGTTCTTATATCCTCTATGGTGAAGACCGAAGCAAAATACCTGTTAAATTTGACCGCCATCTTCCTACTTTTCATTATCAATTCGCCAGACGCGCTCTCAATAGGACCAACGCTCACATTGTTAACTCTTCTTATTTAAATATCTATAGAAACTCTTACTATCCACCTTTATATTACTAGCTAGCTTTCTCTCATACTCTAATTCTTCTCTCCTTATTAATCTCTTTGTTATTTTTTGCTATTCTTGATATTCTTTCCAATCTTCTGATCTGCCACCTGTCTTTGCGTAATTATATGGTTTTTCTTTAAGCTTGATACTGTCTTTAACTTTTTTAGTTTACCATGGATGGTGGGCCCACCCCTTGGAATTTTCCTTTCTCATTGGAATGTATGTATTCTGTGTATTCTGAAATATCCCTCTAATTGTCTGCCACTGAACTTCTATAGGCATATGCCTTAACCTCATTTGCCAGTTCACTTTAGCTATCTCATAGACTTATAGACTCATAGACGTCTACAGCACAGAAGGAGGCCATGCGGTCCATCATGTCCGTGCTGGTCAACAAAGCTATGACTACACTAATCCCATTTTCCAGCGCTTGGCCCATAGCCCTGGAGGCTATAGCAATGCAAGTGAATATCTAAATACTTCTTAAATGTTACAAGAGCTTCTGACTCAACCATCTTTTCAAGCAGTGAGTTCCAGACTCCCACCACCCTCTGGGTGAAGAAATTTCTCCTCAACACCCCTCTTAGCCTTCTACCTCTTAACTCAAATCTATGCCCTCTGGTTATTGACCCCTCTACTAATGGAGAAAGTGCTTTCCTATCCACCCTATCTATGCCCCTCATAATCTTATACACCTCTATCAGGTCCCCTCTCAACCTTCGCAGCTCCAAGGAAAACAACCCCAGCCTATCCAATCTTTCCTCATAGCTCAGACCCTCTCTGCTTTCATGCCCTCATAATTACCCTTATTTAAGTTTAAAATACTAATCTTGGACCCAATCGTTTCTCCCTCAAAATGAATGTAAAATTCAACTATGTTATGATCACTGGTACCTAGGGGTGCCTTCCCTAAGGGGTTATCAATTAATCCTATCTCGTTGCTCAATGCCAGGTCTAATATAGCCTGCTCTCTGGTTGGCTCCGGAATGAGCTGTTCTAATAAACTATTCTGAAAATATTCTATGAAATCCTCATCTATGCTACCTTTGCCCATCAGATTTTTGCAGTCTATACGTAGATATGTAGCATTTGTAGTTTAAAATACCCCATGATTATTGCTGTATCTTTCTTGCAAGCTCCCATTATCTCTTTTATACTTTGTCCTACTATGTACTTACAATTAGGAGGCCTGTACAACGCTCCCACAAGTGACTTTCCATCCTCTCCTTCAGACATTTATTCCACCTGGACAAGTTGATCTCCTCTCTCTGGCTGAGCGCAATTCAATACAACAATTGTTTTTTTTTATTTGGGGAATGGTATCTTGCCCCTGAGTCACAGTATCTTCAGCAATAGTTTTTCTTCTCTTCCAGACATGAATAACTTTGGACTTTCCCCAAGGATCTCTCCTTTGGCCAGATCCTTTCCTCATCTATATACTACTTCTTGGCAACATCATCTCAAGGCATGGGTTTCTCATGTATGCTGACGATACACGGCTCTACTTCTTCCACACATCTCTCAACCTCACTGCTACCTCTGTATTGTCAGACTGCTTGTCTAACATCCAGTCGTGGATGGTCTGCAATTCCCTCCAGTGAAGCATTGAGCAGTCTGAATTCATTGGGGAGAATTTTCCCCATATCGGGCAGGCCGTGCAGGAGCGGGTGCGGGCGGACGCAGACACGATCACAGCCCACGATTGGGTCCACACCATTATTTCACGTGGGAGGGCCAATTAAGGCCCACCCAGCATATTTCTCGGCTCCCGAGGATAGCGGGAGTGGGTGGGCGGTGGAGGGCTTGCACAGACTGCTGGGTCCAATGGCGACCTGGCGGTCTGTTTAAACGAAGGCCTGGCAGCCTTTGCAAGACTGCTCACAATGGCTGGGAGAAGAGCACAGCAGAGGGCTACTGTGCATCACGCAAGTCCGGAGGGTAGGCCAGCGGGGCAGGCCAGGCCGGAGGGTAGGCCAGCGGGGCAGGCCAGGCCGGAGGATAGGCCAGTGGGGCATTTGAGGCTGGAGGGTAGGCCAGTGGGGCAGGCCAGGCTGGAGGGTAGGTTAGGCCGGAGGGCAAGCCAGCGGGGCAGGCCAGGCCGGAGGGTAGGCCAGGACAGAGTGTAGGCCATTGGGGCAGGTGAGGCTGGAGGGTAGGCCAGTGGGGCTGTGTGCCCCTTGTTTCTCCGATGAGTGATTAGCTGCCCTCCTGAAGGAGGAGGTGGCAGCACGGCGCGAGGTTCTGATTCCTAGGGACAGGAGGCGGAGGCCTCCCCACCTGAACAAACGTGCGTGGGAAGAGGTGGGAGACTGTGAGCTGCCATGGTGTGGTGCGGCGCACATGGGCCCAGTGCCGTAAAAGATTCAACGACCTCCTGCGCTCGGGAAGGGTGAGCCCCATGTTGGCAGACGGCACTTAATGCAGCCGTCACCCTTTCCCCCTTGCCACCCCCACCACCCCCAGCAACTCTGAGTGCAGTAACGGCATTGAATCCCTCAGGGCATGTATCCCTTGCTGGGTGTGCCAGCAGAGATTGCCCATGTCCAGTTCACCCTGAGAGGGTTGAGCTAGGATGGGTTCTGCATCTACAGCATGTGTGACACTGACACCCAGAATATAGAATGTGGGTGAAACTCTAGGATCTGCACCTAGGCAGAGTACTGGAACTGGGAAGCATGTCAAAGTCAGGGTGCCAACATGCTGGGAGGGGAGCTTCCAGGTGGCGGGGCACCAACCCATCTGCTGGTCTTTGCGCTCCACATACTTGTGCCTCCTTGCTTAGCAAAGTTACACCTTGCGGTGCCACATGTGAAGGAGGCAGCATTTAGGCAGGGGTGGGTCAGCCCTGGCTTGTTTGGGTGAGTGTGCGGCAGCTGTGGGGTGATGAAGAACTGGAGTCCTGCAATGTCCCACTCTGGCTGGGTTGGCAGGGATGCGATGGGAATCCAGGTGCTGGCTGGACTAATCAATGCTTCTCCCTCCTTTTCAGGAGAAGACTGCGCACAATTCTGCAGAGTGGATGCGGACTGGCAGAGGCCAGGCCCAGTTGGCGATCCTGACACCTTTTGAGTAGCAGGCCATGGATCTGGAGAGGCACCATGCCCCCAGGTCCACCGGTGGCGGTGAGGATGGGGTGCCATGGGGAGGTATGTTTGGCGAGCAGTCAGGTCACCATGTGTGTCCCAAAAGCCATGGCCCTGCTGAATGCTCAGTGATTGAAGTTAGCAACATGGGTTTACCAATGATTATTGAAGGATGAGCGCATACTGATCTGGGGGACCACCATGCAAATTGACATTGTCTGCGCTATAACTAATCAAATGTCCTTGTTCTTCCTTTCAGCATCACCCGGAGCAGGGCCGGGAGGAGGAGTCAGAATGGCCATCTCTCAGCCCTGAGGGCCCTGAAATCCACTCACCAGCATCACACCATGTCTGCCAGGCAGGCACCAGCCCAGATACTAGCATCTCGGTGGGAATCAGATCTTCAGCTGGTATCCCGGGGCACGGCGGTGAGGGCACTTCACACTCGCTTGAGGAGCGGGCAGAGTCAGAGAGTGCCCAGGCTCCAGCAGTCGGAGGACTGCTGGGGACCAGGCACATGCTCGGTCGGTGGCTGATGATGTGCCTCTGGAGTTGTCCATGAGGCAGAAAATGCTGGAAGTGCAGCAGGGAATGCGGGAGGATCTGGCAGAGCTATATGAGGCTATACGTGGTATGGTGCCCATTCTTGAGGAGTCCATGCGGAGCATCACCGATGCATTGAGCCTCATAGCTGTGCGCCTTGCTTCCTCCATGGAGACAGTGGTGACTCTCATGGAAATGCTCCTCCAGGAGAAAAATCAGGGCCTCCTGGGGTTGTGCTTGGACCTGCAAGCCCTCAGAGCATCATTGACCTCAGCTGGTCATTGCCCGTGTAGGAGATGGTTTGGGCACCAAGTATCTCAGCTCGGTGTCCATCCATCTAAGTGAGCAGGGAGGTCCGAAGCAACCTCATGTCGGTGCAGCAGCTGCCTATCATCTCTGCAGGCTCCTCTCAGGGTGCTCTGGATGAGGGCAGTAGTTCCTCTGCCCCTTTGCCAGTGGCATCTGATGAGGTTGTAGCGACTGGGGAGAAGCCAGCTGTGGAACTGACCTCTCCCTCCCAGGCTGGGCCATCAAAGGCTCCATGGGTCAGAGGACGTCCACCAAGGTCATCGAGGCCAACAGGACAACACAGTGAGCAGGCTGTCTCAGATGCCAGTGCCAGCGAGGGGGGAGCACCCTATCATATAGGACATAGGACCCATAAGCATAGATTTAAGGCACCTTAGGCACACCATGGGTTTCTCGCTGGTGCTTTTATGTTGGCCCAGAGTAGTTTCTTGAAGACTTGGTGTGATGTGCAATACTTTTTTTTGGTTTATGAAGTTACATTTGTTCTCTCAATAAATTTTGATATGTTTCCATGCCTCAGGGTGATTCCTTACTTCTACAAGTGGATGGGAACGCATGATGTTATGAGTGAGGTGTTTGACATTGAGCTTTATTGACAAGGGCCTTAGTTAATGTTACTATCCAGGCAGATTTAGCACTCAGGTATCGAGTATGGAGCCTGCAGCCCTGGCGTGTGTTGAAGGTCCATCTGTATTGGGCTAGCTGAAGGTTTTTTGGATTAAGGCCTCCAGGGTGTCCCTGTCTCCCTGGAGTATGCTCGGGTCAGCGTCTACCCCCTCAGCGTTCTCCTGTGTGTGCTCATCCTCGGACTCACTGCTGGACTCATCATGTGAATCTGGAGCAACTGCGTCAACATCTTCTTCGATGACTGTGTTGCCCCTTTCCAGCGCCAGATTGTGGAGAGTGCAGCATGCAACCACTATCAGCGACACACAATCTGGGGGGTATTGGAGTGCGCCCCCGAGTGGTCCAGGCATTTCAAGCGTATCTTGAGAAGACCGATGGTTCTATTCACCACAGCCCTTGTGGAGGCGTGGCTCCTATTGTAGCGCTGCTCAGCTTCTGTTCTTGGATGGCAGAGAGGCATCATGAGCCACCTTCTGAGGGGATAGCCCTTGTCACCCAGCAGCCATCCATCAAGACGGGCTGGAGCATTGAAGAGCTTCAGCACCTAGGAGTATGTAAGCGTCATGGGAGCTGCCTGGGTACCTTGCACAGACTTGTAGAATCTGCACCCTGTGATCACACACTATCTGCACGTTCATGGAGTGGAAGCCCTTCCTGTTGACGAAGGCACCGGGCTCACCTGCTGGCGCCTTGATGGCCACATGTGTACAGTCTATTGCACCCTGGACACGGGGGAAGCCAGCAATGGCCGCGAAGCCTCTGGCTCGCTTTGCCTGGCTGGCCTCATCCCAGCGGTAGTGAATGAAAGTCAATGCATGCCTCAACAGATCGTCTGTCACAACTGTGGACAGCTGATTGGGAGACTCCGCAGAGATCACCCACCGACCCCTGAAAGATCCGGATGCATAGAAGTTGAGGGCATCTGTGACCTTTGGAGCCACTGGCATGGGGTGCCCATCCACACAGTTTACGGAGTCTCAGGGCCTATCATCTGACAGATGGAGGTGGCTGTCTCCCTTGAGAGACGGAGCCTCCTTCGGCACTGCACCTTAGACATATTGAGGTAGCTGCTTCGCCGCCTGTATACCCTGGCAGCAGGATAGTGGCATCTTCTGCGGCCCCTTCCGCTTAGGACTTCCTGTTGGCCCTTGTGCTGGCTCCTCTCTTCCCAAAGGTGGCTCCCCTGGAGGCTGAATGTGGACTCCTGGCCTCCTCCCCCTTTTGGCCCTCCCTTCCTCCTCAGAGGAGGTGCCTCCAGTGGAGAGCACAACTCCCATTCCCAGGCTAAGGAGACACTTCCTGAAAGCTGCAGGCCCCAAAAATGATCTTTACTGTAGAGTCCTGACCTGAAGGCTTTTACTCCTGTCCAAACAGCTGGGATGAGTTTTTAAGTATTTCTGTTCACACAGGCAAATATCAGTAACTTTCACACTTAAATACCTGAAAGATAACATTCACGACCCCACTCACACCTCTTATCCCGCCCGTGGATGAGGTTTATACAAATGTCTCCTACCCGCCTGCCCGTTGCGCCCGTGCGACGTTCTGAAGATCGCACAGGCCCCGAAAAATTGCAGACAATTGCTGCCTCAAGGGCCTTAACTGGGTGATTACTTAATGGCGGGCGCGCGTCCAAGAACATCGTGCGCCCGCCCACCTAAATATCGCGATGGCACGCTGTGACATTGGGACGCTCGCCTGACGTCACTGCACATCATTTTACGCGTCAGCGTGCGGGGCCCACCCCCTCACGCCAATGGGAAAATTCTGGCCATTGTCTTTGGCTCCTGCACAAAATCCATAGGGATAGAAATTTGCCACTGACAGTGGTTAACAATGGGTAGTATTAGATCACCCATTCTACACAGTGCCTAATATTTAATTCCATTAACTACTCCCATAGCCTTGTAACTGATTCCATTCCCCCTATCCAGGCATTGTCTCAGATTGAACTGGAGATTATAGCACCCTATTTAAGCTTCTGATCTTACATCCTTTCCATCACAAAAGTGCTCAACAACCACCTCCATAACTTTTCACATCTTCCCAGCTGCCTCATCCCATCTGCTGCCAAAACTCTCATCAAGACCATTGTCACCTTCGTCTTGATCATTTTAATGCACCCCTAGTCAGTGTACCATCCTTCACTCTCCAAACACTTCAATTCATCCAAAGTTCCACTTCCCATTTCTCACCATGCTCTCAGCTTCACTCATCCACCAGCCTTGTACTTGTTACTCTTCTTCGGTTGCTGATCCCGCAATTCCTCAACCTCATGTTAAAATGCCTTCAGAGACTCCCTACCTCTGTAATCTTTTCAAACACTCTAACCCTCTGAGAACTCTGTTCCTTCAACTCTGGCATCTTGTGCATTCTTTATTCTCTTTGCCTACCAACAGTGGCTGTGCCTTCATTGTCTAAGCTCCAAACACTGGAATTCCCTCCCTAAAAACTTTCATCTCTTCTGTTCCCCTTCCACCATTAAGATCCTCCTTACAATATCTCTCTACCATCAAAATTTTAGACATTTTTTCTAATTACTAGCTCCTGCTAAAGGCGCTATATAAATGCAAGTTGTTGGGCGAAATCTTACTTTTTGAGTCTAAGTTCTGTGGTGGGCGTCAGAGTGATTCCTGCTGGGTGCAGGACAGCTGACCACGTAATATATTGCGCTGGTCAGCTCATTACCCAGGCATCCATGGGGAGCAGGGCAAATCTCGTGGCCGGAGCAGGCAGGAAGTTGCTATCCCTGCCCTTGCCTTATGGGGTCGAAGGTTCGGATGCCATATTTAAAGATCAGTGAGCTATTCACTCACTGCAGGCCAGGAGCTTCAGTCTGGCTGTCCTTAATGTCCCAGGGAAGAAAACTATATTTGGCCCCTACGGTGAAACTACGGTTCAGCAAAGCCTTCCTGGACACATTCCTCCAAGCTGTTCAGGAAAGGTGGGAGATGTTGTTTCCCTGAGATGGCAGCAGGAGGCCCTCCTGTCTGACCATGGTAGCCTGAACGGAGGTTGAAGCAGAGGTTAACGCCCATGCGGCCTAGCATAGAAACATCCAGCAGTGTCGAAAGAGGATGAATGATCTGCTGCACTCCACTAGGGTAAGAGCACCATCTACTCTCAATACAAGTTGACATTCATAAGGGCATCGGGCGGCCTAAGTGTGTGAGTGCACAAGGATGTCACACAGGAGCTGGGTTGCAGCATTCACCAGCAGATGGGACACCTGCACTGAATGTGTGCCAGCCACTTATGCTCTCAATATTTTATGAGTTGCAGGACATCCTGCTTCTAATCACTTACTGGGGAGGGCTCAGCAACTGCCAGAAAGCCAGTGAGGATGCCATCAGCCTGCAGTTGTCAGCTGTACCCACAGAGTGACACGTTTTTTAAATTAAGGAGCCTGCTCAGTCAATCACTAAATCTCTTTTTTCCCTATTTCAGGTAACAGCAAGAAAAGGGGGAGGCCAACAGGGGAGACCAGCTGCAGCTCCATCTCCAAACCCACCTCTGAGGACGATGCTTCAGAAACCTCAGAGGATGCACCATTACGGTGTTCACCTGCACCCTCCACCAGCGCAGATACATTCACCTCAATCGGTCCATGGGCAGAGTCGTCCCAGATTTGCACTAAGTGTGGTATTGGGTGTGAAAAAAGACATTTTACCTGTTGGCCACAATGGTGGGATTTCGCATTGTATTGCCCCCTTCCCGGCACGTCCCACCTCATTCATAATGCGTTCATAGAAAACACTCTGGATCACTGGTGGGTGGGCTCGGATTTGCCCACCACGCCATAACCTCAGCGCGTCCTCGCTCCTGGCGCCATATTCAAAGCATACCAGAATGCAGCCTACTTCATGTCTACAGACTAGGACTGCTCAGGTGACAGATGGCCCTGAAAGCCAAGAAGACGGCAGCCCCCAAATTTAATGATGCCTCTCTGGGGTGCCTGCTGGACACAGCGGAAGGCCATGGCGATGTCCTCTACCTCCACTCTGGCTGCAGGAGGTCCACCAGGGTCACCAGTCCGACCTGGGAGATGATGGCAGTGGCGGTCAGCGCCACCGGAGCACAAAGGAGGTCAGCCATCCAGTGCAGGAAAAGGATGAATGCTCTTATCCGTTCCACCTGGGTAAGTCAACCACCTCATCACTCTCAACTCACACACTCACAAACCCATCACACATCCACAGGATCTCACACCTCACGGGACAACACCACTAACTCTCACACACACCCTCACATCTTCATCAAGCTCATATCCTCTGGAGCTTGTGTCCTCATTCCGTCCATGGCTCCACTCACCACACAAACATTCTACGCAGTGCCATGTGTCCTGCTCACATCCTTTGTATTTGTTTTCATGCAGGAGAAGCTGGCTCACAACAGCAAGCAGAGGTCCCAGACCTGGGGGGGTGGGGGGCGGGGGAGTCTTGAGGAGTGTGCCATTGAGCTGACTGGTGAGGATGTGGACCCTGCCTGCGGTGACGGTGAGCTCGACAGCGAACACCCATGTGAAGATCTTGCACCACATCATCCCTCTCTCAATGCAATTGTGAGTGCTCTTTCTCCTGCTTTTGACTCTGCTGCCATACACTAATTATCTCTACTTTGATTCACAGGGAGCTCTGCCAAGTGACTGACGCCCTCAGCCAGCCAGTCCCTCAGCTCAATCCACATCCTCACCTCCAGCCAAGAGGACATCTCCTCCATTGAAGAGCTGGAAATAAGCAGCCTTGAAGACCTGTCACAGCAATTACCCACACCCTGCACCAGTGCAGAGACACACACCTCGGTGTGACCTAGATCTAGAGCATATTTGGGTTCACAACCTGACGGTCACCACACGGACATGTGTCCGTAGCAGGGGGAGGCAGGTTCAGCCAAGCTCCCTGGCACTCAGAGGACTTCCAGGGAAGAGGCATCTCTGAGGTCTGTATCAGATGATGAGTATCTGGATTCATCCTTACAACTCATCATGGAAAGTCAGCAGAAGGCAGGGGAACATCGTGCAGAGCTGTTGGAAGCCCTCAACAGGCTCTCTCAACAGAGTGGCATGCGATTCAGAGGAGTGCGTCTACCTGCTCTCTGATGAACTGGTGCCCACACGTGCACATATGGAGGTCTGCAAAGGAAGGATGACGTACACCATGGGGACCCTGGCCCGTTAGAACTCGGAGATGTGCGCAGACCTGCGCCCCATCATGGTAGCCATGGGTGAGTCCTTGCAGTGGCAACGCGAGAGGGAAATGGGGCGCCTCAGTGTCCTTCCAGGTGCTCCTTCCCTTCAAGGAGTCAGGCCAGGGCCCTAGGGCACCTAAGGGGAGGAGGAGCAGCAACTGGACACCCCTGGGTCATCCACTCAGGAATCTCAGAGGCGGTCCGCACTGTCCAAGTCCCTTTTGCCTGTGACTCCCTTAACCTCATCCTCTGTCACCCCAGAGGGAGCAGCTGGGGCCCTCAAGGCCTTTGCTCCCCAGAGCACACATGCCAAAGTTATCAGAGGCAACAGGGCCAGCCATTGCACAGGCTGTCTCCGCCCATGTTGCGGATGCCAGGGCAGCACCTAGAAGAAGTGGCAGGTCTAGAAAGTTAAGGAACTCTGATCACAAGTGGGTTGCATGGGTGAACACATTTTGTCACTTCATAATCTGGAAATATATTCACTTTCACTGAATAATGTGTAATGGTGTCTTTCAGCTTCATTGACTGGCATTGTGAGTCCTCTGACTGCACCCCACCCCCGCACCCCACTAGCCGTTCAGCTGCACGCAGCCAGACTGTAAGTGATTCTGTGTGTGTGGCATGGCCTTTCGGAGCCTTGTACAAGCACTCTCCCACGCACGTGGAGAGTTCATCTATCACAGTCATCTTACTGTCCCGAGCATTTTCAATGCTACCTGCTGGGGTTCTCTTTCAGTTGTCCATCTGAGCTGACCTGCATCTCCGCCCATCCACTGACTGCACTCCCATGCAGCACCTGTGCCCGTCCAACACGAGGCTCCGCTCACTTTCTTTTTTGAAAACTCTGGTCATAATGAAGTTTTTGATCAGCCCCCCAATCCTTTCCTTTCCTCCAGTCACCCACGTCCTTGCCCCCATCGATGTGGAACCCTTGGCATCACCTTCCACCTCCCCACCGTCACCCACCAACCCGAACCCTTGTCATTTCAGGATGTCCAGGTGAATGTGCACATTCCCCACCTTTCTGCAAATCCCACCCCCATCCACATTGACCCCCCCGACCTCCTCCTTCCCACCTCCAGGGCCAGTGTCTGCCTCCGAGTCCTGACCAACCACCTTCGCTATCCCTTCTACTGTTACTGACGCACCCTTCCACCCTACCGCTCCCTCTACCACTCTCATACTCACCACTCCCTTCTACCACGCCCAACCTCAGTTCGCTCCCCAGGAGGCAGTTATTGACTCCACAGATGCCTCCCTCGCACGTTCACCTGGACATCCCCCCCTTTACTCCCTCCTCCACCCTTACTCCCTCCTCTACCCGAACGCCCTCATCCCCCTGGACACCTTCCCCGCCTTGAACTCCCTCCTCTGCCCTGGATACATTCCCAACTCCCAAATCTCTCCTCCACCCAGCCACCTTCCCCTCTCTGAACTCCCTCCTCCCCCCAGATACCTTCCCCCTCTGGACTCCCTCCCTTACAGTTACCTCCCGACTTGCAGCGTTCTCCCCGTAACACCCTCCTTCCCTGTATCCTTTCTCCCTCTATACTCCCTCCTCCCCCGGACACCCTCCTCCCCCCTCCCAGCCTCAACCCACCAACACCTTCGTCCCCCCGACTCCCAACCTCACCCATCTCCCCTCCTGGAACACCTTCCTCTCCTACTCACACCAAGACCTTCCTCTCCCACACCCCCCCGGTACACCTTTTTCTCCCACTAACACCTAGGCATTCCTTTCCCACCCCACCCCAGTACACCTTCCCCTCCTATTCATAGCTAGACCTTCCTCTCCCTCACAATTGCCGATCATCCGTGGCAGCCAATGGCCGAGACTGTGATGTTCTGAAGCATCACCTCCAGCAGTTCAGGCCAAGGAACGTACACCTGCACCTGAGCAGGCTGGGGCCCTGTAGGCTTGGGGCCACGGGATGCCTGCCAAAGTCCTCACAGTCAACAGGGCACAGCAGTCAACAGGCTTCCTCACCTCAGCTGTGGATGTTGTGGCTGCACCTAGACGCAGTGGTAAGCAGCAAAAAGATTAAGAAGTATTGAAGGCACACAGGTGGCACGGGTGTACAACCATTAAATATAGTTTTGATACTTATAAATAAATGTTCGCTTGCACTGTTTGGAAGTTTCCTGGATTCCATCTTGCTGCCAGTTGCTTCAACGGTCATGGGCATTTAAGGGTTTGAAATTTGGGCCCCTATCAGAATCTGATAATGAACTCCTATAGATTCACTTCTCTCATATTGTCAACATAAGACCACAAGACCATAAGACATTGGAGCAGAAATTAGGCCATTCGGCCCATTGAGTCTGCTCCGCCATTCAATCATGGCTGATAAGTTTCTCAACCCCATTCTCCCGCCTTCTCCCTGTAACCTTTGATCCCCTTACCAATCAAGAACCTAGTGGTTACTCAATAATCCCATAAGCACTGGCCATCATTTGTGAGTGTGCGGCTTGAATACATATCATACAAGCCATTACTTGCAGCTTACCATGTTCTGACCTCTGAAAATGGTCAGATTGTAGGGTTTGGAGTGGTTGCAATTCAGTACCTTATAGGCCAGAATTTTTTGCTCCTCGGGCGGACGTGCCCCTGATCTGAATGAACGTAAAATGACGTGCGATGACGTCGGGTGAGCGCTCCAATGTCATTGCGCACTCGCGCGATATTTCGGTCCATGGGCGCATGCGGGAGTTGGCAGCACGCCCGCCGACAATTAAAAGGCCTATTAAGGCCATTAAAGTAATAATTAAGTTAAATTTTTCCTGCACGTCCAACCTTACGGTTGGCAGGCAGGTGAAAAGACCAAACAGCCTTTGGATTTTTTAGGAAACATTATCCATGGGCGGGATGAGGTTTCCAACAGCTAATGAAAATTAAATAAAAATGTTTAAATTTCATTAATAACATGTCCCTGCTCATTTGACAGAGTTCTGACTTCTGAAAATGTGTTCAACGAGGTCATTGCATCTCCGGCTGCTGTTTCCCTGATGTGAGATGTGGTTGGATGCAATGAATACTCAGGGGGAGTTAAATAGGCTTTGTGAGTGGCAAGGAAAACTGTAGGTGCAGTTTGAGGGTTGAAAAAATGAAGCTTTACATTGTCTTCTTAACAGTAGGAAACCAAAGGCTGCCCTATATGTCTGGAGGAAGTGGTGGTGGGCATGTTCAATTGTTAATGGCCTTCCTTGGTGATTTGTCATTTTGAGCTAACATGCAGCTGAAGGCTGCAAGGAAGGAGGCAATGCACAAGTTAGCCTTGAGTGCAAAAGGGATTTGAGAGTAGGATTTAAGAGGTGTGTGTGCAGTTTACTGAAGCCTTTGTTAGACCTCACATGGAGATTTGTTTTGCCGGTTTCTCTCCTTATCAAGGGTGGCAGTAGACCTCGTATAAAGTATTTGCAGCTAAAGTGCATCAGATGTTATTCAAGGGTTGGGGTTTGGGTGCATGATGTGAGAGAGAATAGAATGGTACTGTGTGCTGGACCCTGCCGATGACAGTGAAGCATCAGCATCTCTAACAGGCCTCTGCAGGGTCCATGCAGGAAAGTTGTTTATCTTGGCTGGAGTGTCCACAACGACAGGCCACAGTCTCGCACTAGATTGTAGGGTTTTGAGTGGTTGCAACTCAGCACCCTATAGGCCAGAATGTTTTGCTCGTCAGGAGGGCGCGCCCCCGACCCGAATGAACGTAAAATGACGTGCGATGATGTCGGGTGAGCGTCCCGATGTCATTGCGCACTCGCGCAATATTTCGGTCCATGGGCGCATGCAGGAGTTGGCAGCACGCCCGCCAACAATTAAAAGGTCTATTAAGGTCATTAAAGTAATAATTAAGTTCAATTTTTCCTTACGGTTGGCAGGTGAAAAGGCCACTTTGGATTTTTTAGGAAACCTCATCCACAGGCGGGATGAGGTTTCCAACAGCTAATAAAAATTAAATAAAAATGTGTTCCTGTGTATTTTTGGACTGACAAGCTGGACCGAGGGCTGGCCTCTGCAACATGTTTTATTCTCTCTCCTTAAGATTGTCCTATGATGCTCACGGGGTTCTGACTGTCTAACCCTCTGGATTGCCTTTTCCAGGGTTAGATCTTCCTTTGCTTGTAGGAGGCCAGAGACCGCATCTTCTGTTACTCCTACCACTAATCTGTCTCTGATGAGTTCAGACTTTAAATCTCCTTATTCACTACCTCTGCCATCCTGTACAGATCATTGATGAATGAATCGACTGGTTTTTCTGGCAGCTGCCCTCTCTTTTTGAACTTAGCCCTTTCGAGTATTTTATTGCTTCTTAGATTGAAATAAATGTCAAATGATTTTAGTACCTCTTTGAATTTTGCAGATGATTCATTAATTCCCTTCTTACAATGATGTCATCTACAATCGGGCTTATTGAGTAAAGCAGCGTGTTCACATGCTCCTCTTCTGACTCCTTATTTAAAATTGAAGTGATGCTGTATCCTGAGAATCTTTTCCTCCAAAGAGCCCAATTTTGTGATTGGTCTGAGTCTTGGATTAGACCAAATTGACCTGAAAGTGTGGAATTGTCATCCATGTTAAAAATTTTAAAAGTGTATGTGCAGCTTTAAGAGCTTTCTGATTTCAAGATGACATCACCGTTCACTCAGAGACAAAGGGATTTCCTGCACTTGTCAGTTTTGGTGGGCACCACAAAATGGCGACGGCACTCCTCTTGAATTTTTTTTTAACAATGGCTGCCTGCTGACTTCTTTTGTCCAGCAGATTACATTTTAAACTGTCGTGTCAGTGGAATTGGAGCTTCTACTTGTTTATTTTTTTTACTGAGCTGGATGGTAGCGATACTCCCAAAATATTTAATTAATCCGTTCTCTTTTTCTCTCGGATGTGTTCAGGCGCCACGTGTTCAGGCTCTGACTCGGGGATTGGGTTTTGGCGATGGGTTTCTTACAAATGGCAGTTCTGTCATTGAACTACCGAACAGAGTTCTCAGGACTTGCTGCAGGCTGGAATTTCAAAAGATTTAACTCACCCTTGCAGGTTGTGTTGACTCTGAAGCTGGACTTTCAAAGAAGATTCAATGGAGTCTTCTGCTGCCATAAGGAAGGTTTTATCTCTACCTTCAACTTCTAGGACTTTCTCTGGGGTGTTTTCTGGCAATTTTTCCTCTGTGCCTCTGCTTCCTTAGGAGCTTCTTCTCAGGTCAGGATGCTTCGCTGGATTTCTCTCTGCCTTCCAGCATTTTGGTTTGTCTCTGCATTTTAGCAAGGTACTGTGTTTTTATCCCTTTGCTGCCACCGCACGTTATCTCATGTTATCCGAACCACCTGTTTTGTCCACCTCCATGACTTCCCACATGAAACTTTCAGCTACTTGACCATCACCCTAGACCTGCCACCCTACCCCATTCCGCTATACCCCCCACACTGCGAGTGTTCTCTCCGCTGCCCAGACTCCTCAGTTCAATCCCCAGGACCCCACTGTCAACAGCACCGAACCCGCCCTTTAGGACCAGCTCTCTCCCACCATCTCAGATCCAACAAGAAAGGCCCTTCCCTCCATCCCACATCCTTGCGCCCTTGCATTCTGTTGTGGATAGTCTCTTCTTTCCCTGACAGCCTCTTTCCCCTTCCCTGGACAGCGTCTTCCCTCCCATGACAGCCTCCCTCCCCACCTCAGACAGCCTCTTCCCTCCCCGGACAGCCTCCCTCTGCACCCCGGATGGTCTTCTCCTTCCTCGGGCAGCCCACCCACGCTGTCCCCCCCTTCCCCCTTTTGCCTGCTTCCCATGTCCAGCCTCTGCTCCACCCTTTCACCCTACACCCCCCTTCACCCTTCACCTACATCCCATGCCCAGCCTTCACAGCTTTTCTTATCAGCACCCGATATGAGTCAAGATGTGAGCGGTCCCTAAGATTGCGAAAGCAATGTCTACTGACCTAGAAGTCATGGAAGAAGTGAAGCTCGCTGGTTGCATGCCACTTATATAGAGTCATAAAATTGAATGTTCTAATTTCTCACTAGCGGGGAACTTAAATTGGCGGGGGAACTTAATTCCGGTAAGGTAGCCTTTTAATGAGCATGCATTACATACTAATCTATGCAAAAGAGCTTCCTGATATTGCTCATTGGGAAGCTTGACCCGCCTTTAACACAACTTTAAAGTCCCGAGAACAGAATTCCTAAAGTTCAAAACGACGTCGGAAAACTAATTTATGGCCTCATGTCAAATTAAGTTCTCCCGCCTGCCAAGCTTCCCGCTGCTGGCAGGGCCGGAAGTCTCTGCCTGTTGTTTCTGCTGTTATTATAATCATCACACTTGTGGTCTTATGGATCCCCATAGTATGAGTCATATTAATGGCTTGTAAGGGCTTTTCCATCATAATTTTCAGCCTTTTCTTGCTGAAGGTATTGATTGTTTGTTAAGGTATAGTTCACCTGCCACTATCTTTACCTATTATTTTGCATGAGCCTTGACAATAAGTGTAGACAGAATATTAATGTGCTTGCTGATGATCTGCATTCTCCTTGTTTTTAAAATTCTCATCCTGTGTTCAAATTCTTCCATTTTTTCACCCCTCTCAATGCCTCTAATCATCTCCAGCTTAATAACCCTCCGAGAACTCTGCAGTTCTCAAACTATAGCCTCTTGTGTATTTCTAAATTCCTTTGCTCTACTATTATCAGCCGTGCCTTCAGCTGTCTAGGCTCTAAGCTCTGGAATTTCCTCCCCAAACCTCTTTGCCTTTCCCCGTCTCTTTCTCTCTTTCTCTCTCTCCCTCTCTCTCTCTCTCCTCCTTCAAGGCTGTGCTTAAGACTTACCTCTTTAACCAAACTTCTGGCCACTTGTTCTAATTGTCTCCTTGGCACACTTGGTGTCAATTTTTGGCAGGTTACACTTCTGTGAAGCACTTTGGGATGTTTTACTGCATTAATGATTGACAGGCTGGGCTGAAAGCTGGACAGGAATAAATACTGTTATTAAATTCAATTCAACAAACCTGATACTTCAGATCATTATCATTATTGTTAGGATAATGGTCTTTTTGTGGAGAACAATTGATTTCAATTATAAATAATTCTGAGGGAAGGCAGTTTCCAGTCAATTAATTTTTATTCACGGATGACAAGATTGCAAGGTAAATTGGCTGTCTGAGACGGCACTTGGCTAACAGTCTTATTTCCTGAAACCTGCTCGCAGGTGGAAAGCTGGGAATGAGCTACTGCAAAGATAGAAGGGCCAAGGACAAGTTCATGGCAGCATTTTCCGCCAGAAGGGTATTTGAGCAATTGGTTGACAGAGTGAAGCATTTTTCTTTACAAGTTGTTAGTGTCCAATATTCCCTGATTGCTGCGGCTTTCATGGTGCATCATGCATGACATGCCAGGATTGACGCACAAAACATTACAGCGGTTGAAAGGGCAAGGAAGAGCCTACAAAGCAACCCGAAAAGGATGAAACCAGCAATATCGACCCCCCCCATATTGCTTGTCTGCCACTATCAAATTCTTGCTCTAGTTCCATCTATGACCCAGATATTTAGCTGAAGGTGGCTTCTGATCTGGAGGGTTAGAATTGCATGGGTGAAACCTAGAAGTCAATTCAGCAGTTTGGAATTTGCAATTGCAGCTGAATTAAAGGAATTATTTTTGACCCTTTATGTTTTGTGTTTGCTAGCTGCGCAGCTGGTGTGATATACAATTACACAACTCAAGCTCAGCTGTACTTGAAGGGACAATAAAGAGGAGATTAATGGGCATATTGACAGGACTGGAAAATCTTAGCTATGAGGAATGTTTGATGGGCTGAGGTTGTTTTCCTTGGAACAGAGGAGTCTGAGGGGTGACTGAATGGAAATGTATAAAATTATTAAGTACCTAGGTAAACTAAATAGGGATGACCTATTCATCTTAGCAGAGGGGTCAAAAACCAACAGGCATTGATTTAAAGTAATTGGTAGAGGATTAGAGGGAAGATGAGGAAACATATTTTTTACCCAGAGGATGGTAGGAATCTGGAACTCACTGCCTGAAAGAGTGGTAGAGGCAGCAACTCTCACCACATTTAAAAAGTACTTGGATATCTACTTGGAGAGCCTTGACCAGCAAGGTTACAGGCCAAGTACAGGAACGTAGGATTATATTGGGTATCTCTTCATCAACCAGCACAGACACAATGGGCAAATTACCTTCTTCTGTATTATAAATTTTCTATAATTCTATGAAACTCTCAACTTAGAGCAAGGCCCATCCTTCACTTTCTATGCATTTCAGCTCCTCCTCATTTATCCATCACTGTTGTCAGTCACCTCAATCCTTGTGCATATGACATCTTCTAATAGCAAATGCACAGCATTTATTGGGTGAGTACCTCAACCTCACTTACTCACTCACAGGTCTGTTTTTTCACCCCTTGTAGGAGAAAAGAGCAGAAAATGCAAGGAAGAGGGGATAGATTGGAAGTGGACTCCCACAAATAGTCCAGCTCACTAATGCAGAGGAGAATACAGTGACACAGAGGCACATGGCAAAAGATAAGTATCAGGTCTGTGTTTCTGTCATTGGGAGGTGGAAGGACCGCAAACTTACGGGTAGCTTTTTAAAAATTCATTCGTGAGGTGTGGACATCACTCGCTAGCATTTATTGTCCATCCCTAATTGCCCTTAAGAAGGTGGTGGTGAGCTGCCTTTGTGAACTGCTGCAGTCCCTGTGGTGTAGGTACACCCACAGGTTGTTAGGGAGGGAGTTCCAGGATTTTGACCCAGTGACAGTGAAGGAATGGTGGCATATTTCCAAGTCAGGATGGTGTGTGACATAGAGGAGAACTTCCAGGTGGTTGTGTCCCTATGCATCAGCTGTCCCTTGTCTTTCTAAGTTGTAGCAGTCATGGGTTTGGAAGGTGCTGTCTAAGGAACCTTTGTGAATTTCTGCAATGCCCCTTGTAGATCGTACTTACTGCTGCCACTGTGTGTTGGTGATGGAGGGACTGAATGTTTATGGATGGGGTGCCAATCAAGCGAGTTGCTTTGTCCTGGATGGTTTCAAGCTTCTTGAGTGTTGTTGGAGCTGCACTCATCCAGGCAAGTAGAGTGTATTCCATCACACTTCTGACATGTGCTTTGTAGATCGTGGACAGGCTTTAGGAAGTCAGGAGGTGAGTTACTCACCACAGGATTCCTAACCTCTAACCTGCTCTTCTATTTATTTATATGGCCAGTCCAGTTCAGTTTCTGGTCAATAGTAACCCCCAGGATGTTGATAGCTAGTGACATAATTACAAATACCTCTAACACACAGGTTGACTTTATTTCACCAGTGTCTGAACCATGAGAAGACTGGAGATGGTGATTGTCAAGATTGTGACTTTGCCATGAATAAATCATGGCCCATCCTTTTGTCTTTAAGACCCTTCATACATGCAGCAGGTGATGCGGGTCATGCATGAAGACAATTCCTCAGGAAACCTCATTCCTTCTGAAGGTGCATTGTCACAGGACAAGGGGAACTTTTACAATATTAGGCTATCCCTGGCATCCCGGGACACAGTGTAAGGGGTTGGTCTGGCAATGGGCACCCCATCTTCATCATGCTCCTCCTCCTCCTCCTCCTCAACTGAAGTTAAGTGATGATCTCCTTCAATCTCCTCCACCTGCATTCCTTTCTGCTGCACAATATTTTGCAGGATGTAGCCTTACATGGACACCCTTACATGTGATTACTGCAGGACACCTCCAGACCTATCTATGTACCATAACAAACTTCTTTAACATTCCGACAGCTATGACACACTTGCTGATCAGATGGTTCTTGTTGTAGTGCTTCAGCATATCATTGGTGGGGTTCCTAATGAGTGTCATGAGCCAAGTTTGAAGGAGTTAATCTGTGTCTCCTATGAACCAGCCTTAAGGCTGCTTCCTGAAATGAAAAGCTTTACAATATTGGACATAACAGTATGAATGCATCATGTCAGCTGTCATGCCCAGTAAAGGCAGGATCTATTCATAACTTTAGACATGGATTGCACTCAATGTATAATTTTCTGGAACTGTCTTTTATTTGAAAATGGACACTAACAAGATTGTTAAGGTGGCTTCCAATGGTCAGGTGACTTTTGCAATTACTGCACAAACAAAAGGTTAAGTCATTCTGAAAATGCCTCTGGGAAGTTCTGAAGGGCAAATGGATTTCTCAGGTGCAAAGGGACCATCCTTACCAGTTTAATGGAAGAGATCTAACAAACAATCATTGCTAGACATGTTGGAGCCGTGAGAATGGAATATCAAATAAGGTCTGCCAGTGAGCTAATTGTAGCTGGTAGATTGATGGGTTACCAATCATTCCCCCATTGTGCATCTATCACCCTGACTCCAACCCATTATGTAGACAAGAGAAGGGGCTGAAACTTGCCATCATGTGACCAAAGTTAGTTTCTGATACTAAGACCTTTATTATTCCAACAAGCAGAGAGAAACTAGTCAGTCAGTCTAATTAGACCAGCAGCTGCAAGTCATCAGTAGCAGGAATGGCAGTAGACCCTCACCTTTTTAAACTTGGACATTGTTATATCTAAAATGTCTCCCAACTGATTCCTATTCCAGGCCCACCTGTAAAGAAACTTGGGCCAGGATTTTACTTATGGTGGGCGGGCTGGACAGGACCAGGCATGGGTGGGCGCAGAGCTGATCGCTGTCTGCGATTGGTTGCGCGCCACCATCTTATGGGGGCAGGCCAATTAAGGCCCACCCAGCATAATGCACGGCCGGTAGCTCTCAGCGCTACCTGTGCGGGCGGGGGGAGGAGGGAGAGTCAGCGCCTGTGCTCTTTCGCGCATGCGCACGAAAGAGTGCAGCAATCTCCCTGAAGCATGGAGCTGCCTTGGAGAGATTGAATAGATTATAAAACATTTTAATAAATGAAGTGAAAATTTATTTAAACATGTCTCCTCATGTGACAGTGTCACATGAGTTGGGACATGTTTGTGAGGTTGGGAAAATTTATTTATTTATTTCCTGAAAAACGTGAAGGCCGCTTGGGCTCTTTGCCTGCCCACCAACCTAAAGGTTGGATGGGCAGCGTTCTAAAGTATTTTAATTAATCCCTTAATGGCCTTAATAGGCCCTTAACATTTCGGCGGGCACACAGCCACCTCCGAAATATTGAGATGACGCGCATTGACATTGGGACGCACGCCCGACATCATCGCGAGTAATTTTACACGTCAGCGTGTTGGGCCCGCCCCCACACGCTGACCGGAAGACTCAGCCCTTGATCTCCTGGAAAGAAGAAACTACAAGTGACTAATTTCGCGACCTGCTGAACACCCATCTCTTTGAGTGAAATCTACAATAATCCTTGATATACAACTACAGCTATTGAAACCATCTAAACCATCCTTACAGAATGAAAATGTTTCCTTCGCTGGGCATCATCTCAATATTTCAATATTAAAAAAATTCCGCCCCTCAAGTCATGGCTGATCTGATTGTGGCCTCAACTCCACTTTCCTTCCTACCTCCTATAACCCTTGACTCCTTATCTAGTTCAGCCATAAACATATTCATTGACCCAGCCCCAACTGCTTTCTGGGGAAGGGAGTTCCACAGACTCACAACCCTCTGAGAGAAAAAAATTCTCCTATCTCTGTCTTAAATGGGACATCAGTTATTTTTAAACTCTGTCCCCTAGTTCTAGTTTCTCACACAAGGGGAAACATCCTTTCAGTATTCACCTTGTCAAGTCCCCTCAGCATCTTATATGTTTCAATAAGATCGCCCCTCATTCTACTAAACACCAATGGCTATAGACCCGACCTGTCCAACCTTTCCTCATAGGATAAACCCCTCATTCCAGGAATCAGTCAAGTAAATGTGCTTCCTCCAGATGCAACAGAGAGCATGTCTTCTTCAAGGAGGCTTCAGATGTCTGCTAATCCTCTGTCTCTAAACCCTATAATGTGGGTAATGACTGCTGTGGCTTCAATCCACTCCCTGTACAACTCCTTTCTTTGCACCTCCCTCTTGGTGCACCTTCCACAGCACATCATTGCTACCATGGATGGTAATGGTCCTCCTCCTCTGATAATGCTATCAAACACATCAATTGCATGTTCCATCCTTATCTCATTTTTTTTGAAAAGCTCCAAAAGTTAGAAAAAGCAGCCACTTGAAAACTCTCTGCCAAACATTTGCCAGAGGGAACTAAGCCACCAGCTGTCATCGCTGAGTTGTTATTCAGATGGAGCAGTCGCAAGTTTAAAAAACCACCTGAACTGCAGTTCAAACACACCTCTGTTTCAATGGTCAATTTTTCAATCCCAGGGAGCTTGTGTTAGAGACATTTCAATTTCAATTTAAAATCACCTCATCGACATCTTTGAAGGACGTTAATGGCAGCAATAAGTATATATCCACCCACCAATATTAATTAAAGACCCTAACATTGGTGAATAGATTACTCACAGGCATCCAAACTCACCTCCATTAAACCTGGTAGTGAGAGTGTTGGATGAAGTTGCATTACAGTCATGATCCAAAAATCAATATTTAAAAAAACACACCTGTCCTCAAGTCACTTGTTCTTAGGGATTAAAACTCCCACTTATGTGTCTTGAGTTTTCTCTCTTTCTCCATTTAAAAATGTTTTTGTACATTCGTGTGTGTCACTCTCTATCTGTCCCTGCACTCTCCAAACAGATATGTGTGTGCATCTATCTCAGTCATTTTCTTCCATTCTGTCTGTCTGGTAGTCTAGCTCCATTCTCTTTCTATATCATCTCTATTTTAAATGTATGCACAGATATCTGTGTGTGACAGTGATGTAGCTGAGATGTATGTATGGAGTGTTAATGAGACTACGAAAAGCCACAGGTTTCCCTAATAAGGAAATATTCCAATGCTTTGTAAGCCCATGTTGGTGCCCAGCATATATGCAACCATCAATATTGATGCTATCAGTTCTGTTGCTGTGAAGA
This sequence comes from Cetorhinus maximus, assembly GCF_964194155.1. NCBI lineage: Eukaryota > Metazoa > Chordata > Chondrichthyes > Lamniformes > Cetorhinidae > Cetorhinus > Cetorhinus maximus. The sequence continues at coordinate 140,049,270 of NC_135882.1, read as the reverse complement.
GGCCAAAGAGTAGCAGCATCAAATTTTGTCCAAGTTTTGCGTTGTGAATGGAAATGTTTATGTGGTTATATAATAATTTAGTATACTGAAGCATCTAAAAATACTCATACAGTGAAAAACAACCCAGAAACGTTAAGCAGGTCAGAACTGATGGAGAGAACAGATGTTAGTATTGCAGATGTAAACCCTCCATTAGAACACGAGCTCAGTCCATTCTGTGTGTATGCTGGTTTATCTCTGCTTTCCTCTTTGACCTGTCTCTATCCATGTTGTGTGTGCAAATTTCTGTATTTTTTGCTGTCCCTATAACTCTCCTGAGTATTTGAATATATTCCAGCTCCCAACTGAATTGAGCTATAGATCACCCTTGATCTAATTAACTGGCAGAACAGATTCAAGGGGCTGAATGGCCTACTCCTGTTCCTAATTTACTATGACCTGTTTCTTAAATAATTTCAGTACCCTACTTGGAAGTCTATTTCATATGTTGATCAGTTTTTGCGTGGAAAGCTTCGTTCCTGGCATCAATCTTTAAATATGCCTTTTACTAATTTGAACACCCTTGACCTTCTCTCATGGTTTAACATATGTAGTGTTACGGATTTATTTTATGAAATCATTGAATTCTCTCAGATTTAACCTTCACCTAAGCATTATTAAACAAATTTGAAGGCATGTTGATCAGATTTTCAATTTGATTTTAAATTGTGCAGGGGAGTGAATTTAATTTGCATTGCTTTCCCATATTAAAGAGACATTTCAGGATCAACTGCATTGAATCGCAAAGTTTATTTGTGCAATCTCGCATCAAGAGGAATGGTATTTACCTAATCAGGCGTGAAAGGTCAGCCATACTGAGTTCTTGTTACTTAAAATATACTGCCACAGTTTTGATAACTCCCATTTTAGGTAAATCTATCCCTTTGTTGGAAATGGTGGTGATGATGAAATATACCAGTTTGATTATCCTGCTTTGACTAACCTATTATCATTTACAGACCCCCACAAATGTCACGTTCTCCAGAATGACAGCATGTACTGTCCTATTCTTCAGGCTTACTAAATTCTTTCAATGTTATTTAAATTAATTAGCCACACTTCTCTATGTCACTCTAACCTCCTAAATAATGTTATTTCTTTTTACTGAGTGCATATTTCATTCTGTTATATTTTCGTTATTTTTTGCTCTTCCTGAATTCCCCAAATTTCTCCAATTTCTTTCTCCACCCTGAAGGGCTGATTAAGTCACAAAGATACTGATGGCCTTCCATTGCCTTGTCCAATATCTGAGCATGTCTGAACCTAGCCACGGAATGTTCGCAGGCCATTCAATTGGGAGGAGCATCTCAACCGTGCCAAGCCCCAGTCTTTACTTGACATCATACATGTACACTTCTCAACAAGGATAATTCTACAGTGAACAGGATTGACAAGCCTGGCTGGTTTTTCTACACTGTTCTTATCATCACAGATGCTGAGAGCCCCACTAAGCTGGCTGAGATCTGCTGACAGGGCTCAAACACAAGCCTTAATTTCACAGGAGGCAAACCATTTACCAGTTGAACTATTGGGAGTGCTTTGTTATAGTTCTATGCTAGTTCCTAGTTGTGGAAATGCACTAGTTCTTTGAAGTGTGATATGAAGCATTACAACATTGCCCACAGCTATTTTTCTGATATTTGTCTCAAACAGGATTATGCTGTAGGTTTCAAACATTTTGAATGGAGATGCACAGTTTACAAAGGGGGTAATTAACCTAAAGATAAAATCATCACAGTAACACCAGGCTAGCTCACTGAAAGTTAATGCAAGGCCAATTTATTGTTATGATTAAAGAAAGAAAGTACTTACATTTATATAGAGTCTTTCTCAATCTCAGGGCATGCCAAGTCACTGTACAGTCAATGAAGCACTTTTGACATCTAGTCACCATTATAACATAGGAAATAGGACAGCTAATTTGTGCATGGAACTGTTCCATAAACTTCAACGTAACAACGGCCAGATTGTCTGCTTTTAGTAATATTGGTTGTGAGATAAACATTAGCCAGGGAACCCAGGAGAACTCCCCTGCTCTTCTTCAAAATAGCGCCATGGGATCAATCATGTGCACCTGAGAGCGTAGGCAAGGTCTCGGTTTAATATCTCATTTGAAACAGTACCTCCAACAATACTACACTGAAGTGCCAGCTCAGGTCTTTGGTAGATAACTAGAACTACCAACCTACCAACTCAAAAGTGAGAGTGTACCATTGAGCCACATCAAACTCCTTACAGAAGCGCTAGAAGTTCTCCTGACCAACATTCTTCCTTGAGAACCAAAAGCAGGATAACTCATTATTAGCTCATTGTCCATTAATGGGATCCTGAGTAAAGTTGCAGTAGTTTTGTGAACGAGGAGTTATTTGACTGGAAAGAATTGCTTTACAGGTTGGAGCGAGGAAACTAAATCACACAACCCTCTCCAGTTATTCATTCAAAGTCATTCAAAGCACAGCAACTTGCATTTTTAATGTTCCAAAGCAGCTTTACATTTGAGTGTCAGTCCTGAGTAGGAGTTAGAGAAGAGGGGATGGTGGGCAGACTGGGAGGGTAAAAGGAGGTGGCCAAAAATTGTCAAAGAGGACATTTTTAAAGAAAATTATGAAAAGCTGTGATTTCACATTGCTGTGAACTTCAAATTCAACCAATGAGAATCTTTAGAAATCTGAGTAGTTTTAAAAAGAATCTTTGAATTACTTGTCAATTAAAAGTTGGTGGATTCCGTGTTTTGCCTGAAATACTGTTATTGCAGCACACCATAAGGGGGCACTGTTACCTGTTGTTTGGAATGGAAGATCTCCATAGGTCTTTCATTATCGTAGGAGAGAATTGATGTTTTTAACTTACAGCTTTTAATTTTCTCTAAATTATTTTCTATTTCTTACCTGCCTTTTTATCTCCTTTGCAATATCTCGAGCACAGCAACTCCAGTTAATGAATAATTTGCTTCAGTTTTACAGTATTAATGATGTTAGATGATGATCTTTAAATATTTGTCTGAAATTTGCCTGGTTCCACTTTCAGCCACCCAGTGTCTGAATCAAGAGCCCCCAGGGCCACCCATAGAACAACCAAGTGAACCTCCCTCTATCCTATCTCATCAATTTCTTAATCTCAAGCTTAAATGGCTGCTTACTGTATCACCCAGCTGCTTTTATAATCTCTCAATTTAGAAAAATTGACATAAAAACAGGAAGTGATAGAAAAACTCAGCAGGTCTGGCAGCACCTGCGGACAGAGAAACAGAGCTTACCATTTGAGACCAATATGACTCTTCTTTGGAACCAGTGAAACTGATTGCAGTTTTGTGCTATGTATGGATGCTCATTATGTGACCTCAGTCTCACCCTCTTGAATTCTCTCCCTAAGCCCCTCACAACCTTTGTATTTCACCCAGCTCCTTTAAAACCTTCTCAAAATCTATATTCTCAACCAAGTTTTCAGTAACATCTCCTAACTCCGAAGTAGAAATTGGTATGGATTGCCCCTGTGCTTTCGATATAAAAGAGGTGCAAAGCAAAGCAGTGGAATGGCCTGCACCCAGTCTGCGCAGGTGTTGCACACGCTGCTAAGTTTGTCACCCTTTTATTAAGTGACTTGGACAGATACCTAAAGCTGGTATTAAGACTTCATGAATATATAAATTGGTTCCCTAATGCTTGTTGAACAACTCATCTTGATGAGCCAGGAGACACAGGAGTGCTCCCTGAGTCCTTTGGAATTGTGAGGGTACTGTCCCTGTAGTCCGCTCTAATCTCTCTCCTGGCACTTAACTGACGGTGTATGCTGGAAGCTAGGTGGCCTGTCTTTGACATTCACTCGGACAAGCTGCATGTGGAGTTGCGACCAGCATTGGCAACTCACACCGAGCATGTTCATGAGGTCCAGGGATTGGTTTCCATCACTCTCCTGGTCTTTAAATGGTTTGGGTGCTGGTTTATGCAGCATCGAGTCTGGGTTTGAAAACAGGACCAGGGTAATGTCTAGAGCTAAAGCTGCTATCTCAATGCAATCGGGGAGGCGATGGCGTAGTGGTATTGTCGCTGGACTAGTAATCCAGAAACCCAGGGTAATCCTCTGGGGACCTGGGTTTGAATCCTGCACACGGCAGTTGGTGAAATTTGAATTCACTAAAAATCTGGAATTCAAAGTTTAATGATGACCATGAAACGATTGTTGTTAAAAAGCCATCTGGTTCTCTAATGCCATTTAGGGAAGGAAATCTACCACCCCTTACCCACAGCAACGTGGTTGACTCCTGAAATGGCCTAGCAAGCAAGCTGCTACAAAGACACAAAAAAGGAATGAAACCAGACAGACCACCTGGCATCAACCTAGGCACCGGAAATGACAATGGCAAACTCTGCCCTGTTGACCCTGTAAAGTCCTCCTTACTAACATCTGGGGGCTAGTGCCCAAAACTAGGAGAGCTGTCTCACAGACTAGTCAAGCAACAGCCTGATATATCTATCCTCATGGAATAACACGTGACAGGTAATGTCCCAGACTCCACCATCACCATCCCTGGGTATGTCTTGTCCCACCGGCAGGACAGACCCAGCAGTAGTATACGATTTGGAGGGAGTTGCCCTGGGAGTCTTCAACATCGACTCCAGAGCCCATGAATTCTCATGGCATCAGGCCAAACATGGGCAAAGAAGCCTCCTGCTGATTATTGTGTACCGCCCTCCCTCAGCTGATGAATCAGTGCTCCTCCATGTTGAACACCACTTGGAGGAAGCACTGAGGGTGGCAAGGGTGCAGAATGTTCTCTGGGTGGGGGACTTCAATGTCCATCACCAAGAGTGGCTCGGTAGCACCACTACAGGCTGAGTCCTAAATGACATAGCTGCTAGACTGGGTCTGCGGCAGGTGGTGAGGGAACCAACAAGAGGGAAAAACATACTTGACCTCATCCTCACCAATCTGCCTGCCGTAGATGCATCTGTCCATGACAGTATCAGTAGGAGTGACCACCGCACAGTCGTTGTGGAGACGAAGTCCCGCCTTTACATTGAGGATACCCTCCATCGCATTGTGTGGCACTACCACCGTGCTAAATGGAATAGATTTCGAGCAGATCTAGCAACTCAAGACTGGGCATCCATGAGGCGCTATGGGCCATCAGCAGTAGAATTGTACTCAAACACAGCCTGTAACCTCATGGCCTGGCATATCCCCCACTCTACCATTACCATCAAGCCAGGGATCAACCCTGGTTCAATGAAGATTGCAGGAGGGCATGCCAGGAGCAGCACCAGGCATACCTAAAAATGAGGTGTCAACCTGGTGAAGCTATAAAACAGGACTACTTGCAGGCCAAACAGCATAAGCAGTAAGCAATAGACAGAGCTAAGCGATCCAGCAACCAATGGATCAGATCTAAGCCCTGCAGTCCTGCTACATCCTGTCGTGAATGGTGGTAGACAATTAAACAACTCACTGGAGGAGGTGGCTCCACAAATATCCCCACCCTCAATGATAGGGGAGCCTAGTACAGCAGTGCAAAAGATAAGGCTGAAGCATTCGCAACAATATTCAGCCAGAAGTGCCGAGTGGATGAGCCATCTCGAGCTCCTCCGGAGGTCCCCAGCATCACAGATGCCAGTCTTCAGCCAATTTGATTCACTCCACGTGATATCAAGAAACGGCTGAAGGCACTGGATACTGCAAAGGCTATGGGCCCTGACAACATTCCGGCAATAGCACGGAAGACTTGTGCTTCAGAACTTGCCACACCCCTAGCCAAGCTGTTCCAGTACACCTACAACACTGGCATCTACCCGGCTATGTGGAGAATTGCCCAGGTATGTCCTGTACACAAAAAGCAGGACAAATTCAACCTGGCCAATTACCGCCCCATCAGTCTATTCTCAATCATCAGTAAAGTAATGGAAGGGGTCGTCAACAATGCTATCAAGCGGCACTTGCTTAGCAATAACCTGCTCACTGATACCCAGTTTTGGTTCCGTCAGGGCCACTCAGCTCCTGACCTCATTACCGCCTTGGTTCAAACATGGACAAAAGAGTTGAACTCCCGAGGTGAGGTGAGAGTGACTGCCTTTGGCATCAAGGCAGCATTTGACCAAGTGTGGCATCAAGGAGCTGTAGCAAAACTGGAGTCAATGGGAATCAGGGGGAAAACTCTCCTCTGGTTGGAGTCATACCTAGCACAAAGGAAGACGGTTGTGGTTGTTGGGAGCCAGTCATCTCAGCTCCTGGACATCACTGCTGGAGTTCCTCAGTGTAGTGTCCTCGGCCCAGCCATCTTCAGCTGCTTCATCAAAGACCTACCTTCCATCATAAGGTCAGAAGTGGGGATGCTCGCTGATGATTGCACAATGTTCAGCACCATTCGCAACTCCTCAGATACTGAAGCAGCCCATGTCCAAATGCAGCAAGACCTGGACAATATCCAGGCCTGGACTGACAAGTGGCAACTAACGTTCGCACCACACAAATGTCAGACAATGACCATCTCCAACAAGAGAGAATCCAACCATCGCCCCTTGATGTTCAATGGCATTACCATCACTGAATTCTCCACTATCAACTTCCTGGGGGTTATCATTGACTAGAAACTGAACTAGAATAGCCATAAAAATACTGTAGCTACAAAAGCAGGTCCGGGGACTAGGAATCGTGTGACAAGTAACTCACCTCCTGACCCCCCAGTGCCTGTCCACCATCTACAAGGCAGAAGTAAGGAATGTGATGGAATACTCCCCCCTTGCCTGGACGAGTGCAGCTCCTACAACACTGAAGAATCTGGACACCGTCCAGGACAAAGCAGTCTGCTTGATTGGCACCCCATCCACAAACATTCACTCCTTTTACCACTGACGCACAGTAGCAGCAGTGTGTACCACCTACAAGATGCACTGCAGGAATTCACCAAGGCTCCTTAGACAGCACCTTCCAAACCCACGACTGCTATCACCTAGAAGGACAAGGGCAGCAGATAGATGGGAACACCACCACCTGGACGCTCCCCTCCAAGTCACTCACCATCCTGACTTGGAAATATATCGTCGTTCCTTCACTGTCGCTGGGTCAAAATCCTGGAACTTCCTTCCTAACAGCACTGTGGATGTACCTACACCACATAAGACCATAAGACATAGGAGCAGAAATTAGGCCATTCGGCCCATCGAGCCTGCTCCGCCATTCAATCATGGCTGATAAGTTTCTCAACCCCATTCTCCCGCCTTCTCCCCGTAACCTTTGATCCCCTTACCAATCAAGAACCTATCTATCTCGGTCTTAAATACACTCAATGACCTGGCCTCCACAGCCTTCTGCGGCAATGAATTCCATAGATTCACCACTCTCTGGCTAAAGATGTTTCTCCTCATCTCTGTTCTAAAATGTCTTCCCTTTATTCTGAGGCTGTGCCCTCGGGTCCTAGTCTCTCCTACTAATGGAAACATCTTCCCCACATCCACTCTATCCAGGCCTTTCAGTATTCTGTAAGTTTCAATCAGATCCCCCCTCATCCTTCTAAACTCCATGGAGTATAGACCGAGAGTCCTCAAACATTCCTCATATGTTAAGCCTTTCATTCCTGGGATCATTCTCGTGAACCTCCTCTGGACCCTCTCCAGGGCCAGAACATCCTTCCTGAGATACGGGGCCCAAAATTGCTCACAATATTCTAAATGTGGTCTGACCAGAGCCTTATAAAGCCTCAACAGCACATCCCTGCTTTTATATTCTAGTCATCTCGAAATAAATGCCAACATTGCATTTGCCTTCCTAACTACCGACTCAACCTGCAAGTTAACCTTAAGAGAATCCTGGACTAGGACTCCCAAGTCCCTTTGCACTCCAGATTTCTGAATTCTCTCCCCATTTAGAAAATAGTCTATGCCTCTATTCTTCCTACCTAAGTGCATGACCTCACACTTCCCCACATTGTATTCCATCTGCCACTTCTTTGCCCATTCTCCTAACCTGTCCAAATCCTTCTGCAGCCTCCCCGCCTCCTCAATACTACCTGTCCCTCCACCTATCTTTGTATAATCTGCAAACTTAGCCAGAATGCCCTCAGTTCCTTCATCTAGATCATTAATGTATAAAGTGAAAAGTTGTGGTCCCAACACTGACCCCTGCGGAACTCCACTAGTCACCGGCTGCCATCCTGAGAAGGACCCCCTTATCCCCACTCTCTGCCTCCTGCCAGACAGCTAATCTTCTATCCATGCTAGTACCTTGCCTCTAACACCATGGGCTCTTATCTTACTGAGCAGCCTCCTGTGCGGCACCTTGTCAAAGGCCTTCTGGAAGTCCAAGTAGATAACATCCATTGGCTCTCCTTTGTCTAACCTACTCATTACGTCCTCAAAGAATTCTAGCAGATTTGTCAGGCATGACCTCCCCTTGATGAAACCATGCTGACTTTGTCTGATTTTACCATGCACTTCCAAGTATTCTGAAATCTCATCCTTAATAATGGACTCTAAAATCTTACCAACGACCGAGGTCAGGCTAATCGGCCTGTAATTTCCCGTCTTTTGCCTCACTCCCTTCTTAAACAGGGGGGTTACATTAGCGATTTTCCATTCCTCTGGGACCCTCCCTGACTCCAGTGATTCCTGAAAAATCACCACTAACGCCTCCACTATCTTTTCAGCTATCTCCTTCAGAACTCTGGGGTGTAATTCGTCTGGTCCAGGTGATTTATCCAACTTCAGACCTTTCAGCTTTCCTAGCACCTTCTCCTTGGTAATGGCCACCATGCTCACCTCTGCCCCCCGACTCTCTTGAACTTTGGGGATGTCAACATGGACTGCAGCGGTTCAAGAAGGCAGCTCACCACCACCTTCTCAAGGGTAACTAGGGATGGGCAATAAATGCTGGCCCAGCCAGCAAAGCCCACAACCCGTGAGTGAATTTTAAAAAAAGCAAGATGTCCTAGGTCGAAACATACAAATATATGACTTTGGAGCAGGAGCAGGCCACTCGGCACCTCGAGCCTGCTTCACCATTTAATAAGGTCATGGCCGATCTGATTGTTACCTCAACTCCACATTCCCACCTACCCCTTTCACCTCCTTGCTTATCAAAAATCTACCTACCTCTGCCTTAAAAATATTCAGAGGCTCTGCTTCCATTGCCTTTTGAGAAAATGTACCAAAAACACAAAACCCTCTGAGAGAAAAAAATTTCCCCTCCTCTCTGTTTTAAATGGGCGACCCCTTATTTTTAAACAGCGACCCCTAGTTCTAGATTCTCCCTCAAGAGGAAACATCCTTTCCACATCCACCCTACCAAGAACCCTCAGAGTGTTATGGGCAGAATTTTGCCCTTGGCATGTGGGATCAGCGGGACCGGACAGGGGCAGTTGGGAAGCCGACTGCTGCTCGCGATCGTCAGCCCTCCGCGATTTTACACGGGTGGGCCAATTAAGGCCCGCCCAGCGTGATACCCAAGCGGCAGTGCTGAGCGCTGCCTGTGCGAATGGGGGGAGGAGGGCGAGCAGGCCTAGCATGAACTTTGAGCATGCGCGTGAAAGAGCGATGAATAATCTCCCTGAGGCACGAAGAATTTTCAAAAAATATAATAAAGAGCAGAAAAATGTAATGAAACATGTCCCTTCATGTGACTCTGTCACATGAGCAGGGACATGTTTCTAATTAAAAAACAACGTTTTTATTTTATTTGTATTTGATTTTGGGAACCTCATCCCGCCCGTGGATGAGATTTCCATAAAATTGCAAAGGCTGCTTGGCCTTTTCGCCTGCCTGCCAACTGCTAGGTTGAAAGGGCGATGAAAAATTAAAGTCAATTGCTAACTTAATGGCCTTAATAGGCCTTCTAATTGTTGGCGGGTGCACTGCCAGCTCCGGCGTTTGCCTGCCAACCGAACTATTGCGCGGCTGCATGTTGATGTCGGCACGCTCGGCCAATGTCATTACGCGTCATTTCACGCTTGGTCGGGTCGAGCGCATGCCCACCTGCCGAGCTAAAAATTCTGCCCTATATGTTTCAATCAAGTGGCCTCTTACTCTTCTAAACTCCATTGAATAGAAGCCTAGCCTGTCCAACCTTTCCTCATAAGTCAACCCGCCCATTCCAGATGTTAGTCTAGTAAACGTTCTCCGAACTGCTTCCAACACATTTACATCCTTTCTTAAATAAGGAGACCAGCACTGTACACAGCACACCAGGTGTGGTCTCACCAATGCCCTATATAACTGAAGCATAACCACTCAGATTTTGTATTCAGTTCCCCTCACAGTAAGCAACAGCATTCTATTAGCTTTCCTAATTACTTGCTGTACCTGTATACTAACCTTTTGTGATTCATACTCTAGGACACCCAGATCCCTCTGCATCTCTGTTACATATTGCCAACCAGGAAATGATCCACTTATGCCTATTCTCTGTTTCCTGTTATCTAGTCAATTTTCTATCCATGCTAATGTTACCTCCTCCACCATGAACTTATATTTTCCGCAATAACCTTTGATGTGGCACCTTATCAAATGCCTTCTGGAAATCAAAGTACTGTACATTCACCAGTTACCTTTTAGCCACAGCACATTACTTCTTCAAAGGACTCCAATAAATCGGTTAAACATCATTTCCCTTTCACAAAACCATGTTGACTCTGCCTGATTACCTTGAATTTATCTAAGTCCCTGCTATAATGTCTTTAATCATAGCTTCTAACATTTTCCTGATGACAGATGTTAAGCTAAGTGGCCTGTAGTTTCCTGCTTTCTGTCTCCCTCCCTTTTTGTATAAAGGAGTTAATTTGCTATTCTCTATTCTAATGGAACCTTCCAGAATCTAGGGAATTCTGGAAAATTAAAACCAATGCATCAACTAGCTCAAACAAAAACAGAAAATGCTGGAAAAACTCAGCAGGTCTAACAGCACCTGTGGAGAGAAAGATAGAGTTAACGTTTCGAGTCTGTATGACTCTCGTTCAGAGCTCTGAAGAAGAGTCATACAAACTCGAAATGATAACTCTGTCTTTCTCTCCACAGACACTGTCAGACCTGCTGAGCTTTTCCAGCATTTTCTGTTTTGGTTTCAGATTTCCAGCATCTGCAGTATTTTGCTTGCATCAACTAGCTCACTAGCCACTTCTTTTAAGACCCTAGGACAAAGTCCATTAGGACCTGGGGGCTTGTCAGCCCGCAGCTCCAACAATTTGCTCAGTACACTTCTTTGGTAATTGTAATTTTATCCAAAACTTCCCAAACTGATTAATTAAGGACAGTCTACTACCGTTTTTGTGAAACAAATGCTTCCTGATTTAGACCATAAGACATAGGAGCAGAAATTAGGCCATTCGGCCCATCGAGTCTGCTCCGCCATTCAATCATGGCTGATAAATTTCTCAACCCCATTCTCCTGCCTTCTCCCCGTAACCTTTGATCCCCTTACCAATCAAGAACCTATCTATCTCGGTCTTAAATACACTCAATGACCTGGCCTCCACAGCCTTCTGTGGCAATGAATTCCATAGATTCACCACTCTCTGGTTAAAGAAGTTTCTCCTCATCTCTGTTTTAAAAGGTCTTCCCTTTATTCTGAGGCTGTGCCCTCAGGTCCTACTTTCTCCTACTAATGGAAACATCTTCCCCACGTCCACTCTATCCAGGCCTTTCAGCATTCTGTAAGTTTCAATCAGATCCCCCCATATCCTTCTAAACGCCATAGAATATAAACCCAGAGTCCTCAAATGTTCCTCATATGTTAAGCCTTTCATTCCTGGGATCATTCTCGTGAACCTCCTCTGGACCGTCTCCAGGGCCAGAACATCCTTCCTGAGATATGGGGCCCAAAATTGCTCACAATATTCTAAATGTTGTTGTACCTAGCACTAAGTTTAAGATTAAGTTCCCTAATTCTTGATTCCATCACCAGAGAAAATGTTCCTCCATATCTACCAGTTCATTTAATATTTGAGACACCTTAATCAGATCACACTTTAATCTCCAAAACTCAAGCCAAGTTTATGCAACCTCTAAACCTCTCCAAGCATTGTATTATTTACATTGGAATAGGATTGCATCAAAGGTAATAGATGGTTGAGAGCAAATTATGACATGGCTGTCAAAATGAGAGACTGCTGATAACTACAAAATATGAGCATAAGGTCAATAATCATGAAATAGTTTAAAAGCTATTTATCTTAAATAAGATGTACTGGATCAGAAATTGATCCCAACCGAGTCTGGAGGGTTAAAAGCTCTCTGCGATCATGATTATCTGACCTAGTGCACCGTACTCAGGCATTGCTTTTGTAATTTGAGAAATGTGAGCATCGTTAATTAAGATTCAAAACAGAAGCACTAAATTGTGCCAGTAGCCAGGGAGAAAATATACAGCATTGCGCATGTTTTATTTATGCTTGTGAGTCTCATGCAATCAAGTTATTCTGTTTTCATTTATTATTATTGCTCACTCCTGAGCCTGGTTTCTTTCACTATTTCAATATGTTCCCTAGGTCATCTCTTGGACCAGATACATATTCAGAGTTAAGTGGGCCCACAAAAATCATTAGCTCGGCAGAGTCTCCCTCATTTCCGGTGCAGTCTGCAGCTAGTTTATTTGAGGGTCACTGTTTTGACTGCTTCAGGGTCAATATCATTGGGCGGATCATGAGCAGAAAATGCTCCACCCATTGGCACCGGAAAATCCTGTCATTGTCTTAGAACCGGTGTAAGAACCTGATTTAAATATCTCCTTTCTGACCAAGAAAGACTGCTTTGCACTGAAACGTGGCTGCCCATTTCAAGATTTGTTCAAAAATCGTGTAGGGCAAGCTCCGAGCATAATTCCACTACCACACTCTAAATAAGGATGGTAGTGAGGTGAAAGTTTCCATTTAGTTCCCTTTCCCCCATGAATTCACTGCCTGTTCCTATCTCAATCAAGGTCCTGCTCACTCAATTATTTTTCTTTGGCCCTATTCCTGTTATAGGATAGATACAATAGTTACAGCACAGAAGAAGGTCATTTGGCCTGCTGTGTCTGTGCTGGCCCTCTGAAGGAGCAATTTGCCTAGAGCCACTTCTCCCCGTAACCTTGCACATTCTTCCTCTTCAGGTAATAATCCAATTTCCTAATGAATGCCTCAATTGAAGCTGCCTCTACTGCACTCTCACGCAGTGCTTTCCAGATCCTAACCACTCGCTGTGTGAAAAAGTTTTTCCTCAAGTTACTATTGTTTCTTTTGCCAATTACCTTAAATTTGCGCCTTCTCAAACTTTCCAAAAATGGGAACAGTTTCTCCCCATCAATTCTGTCTAGACCCCTCATGATTTTAAATACCGCTATTAAATCACCTCTCAACCTTAATACAAAAGGAAAATACTGTAGATGCTGGAGATCTGAAACAAAAATAAAAACAAAAAGTGCTGGAAACAATCAGCAGGTCAGGCAGCATCTGTGGAGAGAAACAAAGTTAACGTTTCAGGTCAAAATGATCTTTCATCAGATGAAAGGACTCTCACCCTGAACTGGAAAATGTAATCAATTTTGCTTCCAATTTCCACCCTTCTCTTGCCTTCACATCCATCTCCAACCTTTCTTGATTTCTATGTCTCCATTTCTGGGCCCTGTTATAACGTCTTTCTAGCTTCTAACATTTTCCCTAGCTAACTGGCTTGTAGTTTCCTGCTTTCTGTCTCCCTCCCTTTTTAAATAAAGGAGTTACATTTGCTATTTTCCAACTAATGAAACCTTCTCCGAACCTAGGGAAATTAGGAAAATTAAAACCAATGCAGCAATTATGTCACGAGCCCCTTCTTCTAAGACTCCAGGATGAAGTCCATCAGGACCCAGGGATTTGTCAGCCTGCAGCTCCAGCAATTTGCTAAGGAATTGTAATTTTCCTGAGTTCCTTCTCCCTTCCAATTCTTGATTTACAGCTATTTCTGGAATATTACTTGTATCCTCTATAGTGAAGACAGGTACAAAATACCTTTTCAATTCATCTGCCATCTTCTCATTTTCCATTATTAACTCCCCAGGCTCACTTTTTATAGGACCAATGCTCACTTTGTTAACTCTTTTCTTTTTTAAGTATCTATAAAAATTCTTACACTCTGTCTTTATATTTCTAGTTAGCTTTCTCTTGTATTCTAATTTTCCCTCCTTATTAATCTTTTAGTCAATCTTTGCCCCCACTATTTAATTTAAAACCCTTTCTACTTCCCTAGTTATGTGATTTTCAACATGTCTTCCTTTTACCTGAATGGAGGACTCCTCCCACCATTGTTGACAGGACCCTCACCTATGTCTGTCCCATTTCATGCAGTTCTGCCCTGAACCCCTTCCTATCCTCCCAGAACTTCAATAGCTTCCTCTTATTCACACCTTGCACCCCAACAGCCTCTGTATTCACTGGATGCCTGCCATCTTTGCCCTTCCAGCATCAGCTCTTTCAGTACTCTGAAGGGACCTTTCCCTCTGCAACATCCTGGGGATTACCATTGACCAGAAACTGAATTAGACTAGCCATATAAATACTATGGCTACAAGAGCAGGCCGGAGACTAGGAATCCGGTGGTGAGTGACTCAACTCCTGACTCCCCAAAGCCTGTCCACCATATACAAATCAGGAGTGTAATGGAATACTCTCCATTTGCCTGGATGAGTGCAGCTCCCACAACACTCAAGAAGCTTGACACCATCCAGGATAAAGCAGCCTACTTGATTGGCATCACATCCACAAACATTCACTCCCTCCATCACCTAAGAACAGTGGCAGAAGTGTGTACCATCCACAAGATGCACTGCAGGAATTCACCAAGGCTCCTTAGACAACACCTGTCAAACACATGACTGCTACCATCTCGAAGGAAAAGGACAGCAGATACATGGGAACTCCAACACCTGGGAGTTGCCCTCCAAGCTACTCGCCATCCTGACTTGTAAATATGTCGCCGTTCCTTCACTGTCACTGGGTCAAAACCCTGGAACTCCTTTCTTAACAGCACTGTGGGTATACCTGCACCACATGGACTGCAGCGGTTCAAGAAGGCAGCTCACCACCACCTTCTCAAGGGCAACTAGGGATGAGCAATAAATCTGGCCTAACCAGAAATGCCTATATCCTGTAAATGATAAAACAAATACTCTGGTCCACTCGTCAGTCATCCCCAATACCCCTCCCTTACCTGTGACACATTTCCATGCAATCACAGGAAATGCAACACCTTCCCTTTTACGTCTGCCCTGTTAACCATCCAAACACTCCTAGCAGGTGAAACAGTGATTTACTTGTACTACTTTAAATTTAGTATACTCTATTTACAGCCCATGATGTGATCTCCTTTACATTGCACCCAAAGCAGACTTGATGACTGCTTTGCGGAACACCTAGCTCAGTTTGCAAGCATGAACCTAAGCTTTCAGTTACCTGTCATTGTAATTCTCCACATCGCTCTCACTCTGACCTGTCTTTGAACTGCTGCATTGTTCCAATGAAGCTCAGCATAAGTTCAAGGAAGAGAACCTCATCTTTCAACTGCATTCTTTACTGATTTCTGCACTCAACATTGAGTTCAACAATTTCTGATCGTATCCTCTGACCCATCTTGTTTTGTTTTTTAAAAATGTTTTCTCTCTCTCCTTTCTGTTTTATTTCTTTTACTGTCAGAATTCTAAGTGGTTATTCAGAATCCTGCCATTCACACCTACTGTAGACACATATTTTGTTTCTGTATTTGCCCCAATTACCATTCAGCCATTTACCATTTTCATTTGGCCTTGCACCCTGAAACCTTTTGTCATTTAACCTCTCCTGCCCTCCATCTTATCACAGATCCTCCGTTTGTTCTTCTCACGTCCTTCCCCCCGCCACTCCTAATTGCTCAAAACCAACTACGTTTTTAACTTTCCCCAGTTCTGATGAAAGGTCCCAGACTTGAAACTTGGCTCTTTTTCTCTCTCCCCAGCTGCAGTTTGACCGCTGAGCATTGCCAGTATTTTCTGCTTTTGGCCCATGCACTAAGAATGATGTTATCTGACTGCTATCTTCAATTAGGAGGCTGACAGTTTGTTTAATTGACGGTGCTGCTGGCCAAACAACAGACATGGAGGGTGGTGGGGGAGCAAGATTTTGTACCTGACTTCCTATACAGTTGAGAAACAAAAGTGCCAAATATTGGTCTTGATTGGCCCTTGTTCTGCTATTAACACATTCCGTTATCCACCTTTAAGCCACTATCAGCACCTTCTTTAGCCTTTATCACTACCATTAATACTCCCTTTGTCCTGTGTCCATGACATCTTTGTCAAATTTTGCCTTAGCTCCCTGGTCTGCTATTTTTCTCCACCTGCTGCACGCCTCATAAACAGTATAAAATCCATCACATTTCTGTTTAACTCTGCAAAAGAATCATACAGACTTGAAACGTTAACTCTGTTTCTCTCTCCACAGATGCTGCCAGCCTGCTGAGTTTTTCCAGCATTTTCTGTTTTTATTTCAGATTTCCATCATCTGCAGTATTTTGCTTTTATAAAGTTTTATTATCTTGGTCTGGATGGGTCAGTTTGGAAGATGTGGTGAGGAAAAAAGGCATAGGGACTGGAAGTACTTTCTCCATAAGGTAGTGCAGTACCGACCAGGTTCGAGGAATCATTGGTCACAAAACTTATTCCTACCCTGCTAACAGGAAGAATGTGGCAATTTTGTTGTTTACTATTTTGTGAAGAGCATTACAAAGTAAGAGTTTGCTTATTTTTAAAATAAAGCAAAGGTTGTAAAATAAATCAGCTCATTTTGATAAACTTGGCTGCATCTAAATAAAGTGAGATCAATCCACCTTTTAGCAGAATGAAGAAGTGACACATGCTGAATTACAATATCCAGTTCAAATAACAATATCTAGTTATAATAATGAGGGATTTCATTGTGATGATCCTTTTGAGCCATGTTACTCCATAAGCAGTAAAGGTTTGTCAAAGGACAAGATGCAATATCTGCTTATAGGAGAGACCAGCGAAGCTGAACCTTAGAGAAAATCTAATGCAGACCTGAAATCATGCAGTCAAGATTTAATTTAAAATAGTGCTTAGCATTAATCTTTTCTATTCCAATTAGCATCCTGATCACCTCTCTTCATCCCCCTTCTCATTTGCCTTCTTACAATACTGAAGCAAATTTTTCTGGCTGCTTAAATGGGTTTAGCATCTCCATTATTCCCTATAATTTTGATGGTTTGTTCTGTTGAGGTATAAAGGTCTTAATCCTTGACCCAGGACTTAAGGCTGTCAATCTTTCCTGTTCCCACCAGGAAAAAAATAACTGTTTAAGAAAAGGTCAGCTGTCTCATTTCCTGTAATGAAGAATGACAGCTTTATTTCCTGTGGTATGAGTAATCAGGCCAAAACACTCAGTCAGCAGATTTTGGAGACCATGGGCATGATTTTTGCCCCCATTTGGGGGTGGATGAGGAGGTAGGTGGGTGCGGAAATCTGCACTTCCAGCCGGAGTGCTGGTTTTCTGGCAACCTCTTGCCCTGGCCATTTTCACAGGAGGAGGATGGGTTCAGAAGGGCTACCCACATGCAAGTGGCGGGTAGCCATTTGAGGTAGATTAATGACCTATAAAAACCAATTGTCAGAAGCTGGACTGGAATGTTTCGGTCAGCCTTCAAGCCTTGCTGAGGTATTGGGGACTAGGCCAACTGCCTGGAGCAGGCCACTCCCAGGCACAGGCCAAGGTTTTGAGGCCTTCCCCTCCACAATGTTGGCCCAACTGCTGAGGCTGCTTTTTTAATAGAATACTTTTAAAATGTGCAGATAGGGCACTTCAAAAATGGAGACGTTCTCTCTCTTTCTCATCTGAACTGCAGGCTCGATTGGTCCTTTAGAGCCTGCCCACCATGCTTAATTGGATAGCAAGCTGTCCTCTAGTCATTGATTGGCCAGTTCGGGAAAATCACTGCCAGGTGATTGTTTCCCACAAAGTGTGGGATTGTGATCCTCATTTGATCCCAACATTGGGGTTCTAACTCAAAGGGAAAAATCCTGTCCCATGGAGGCTGGGATCCTGTCTGTTTGTGTATCAAATAAGGCAAACTCGATACTGGAGGACATGGTCCAAAATTTCCTACTTTCTGCATCTGAGGCTATTAGTAAACAACCTGAACCTTAGCTACCTATCCATTAAACAGGATGCTGCCAAGGTATTTTCTAAGTGAAGAAGAGCTGACAGGAAACAGCATACATCCTTAAAAATGGTGCTTGATGGCTCTTCAAAACATTAAGAGCTGATTCAAAATGTAATTTATGGTACTGTGCATGGTGTGATTAGGAAACTCATTATGGAGATGAAACTGAATTAGTGGGCTGGATTTATTCACAAGGATGGACAATTACATAAGACTAACCCCAAACTACTTCTTGGCTAAAGTTTGGTGTCACTCTTTATTCAAAAGTGTTCCTCTGAGCTAGTGCCAAAATTTGATAAGACTGTTGCTCTGCAACAAATCTTGAAGGGATCATTGAGTTTAATGGAACTCTATACGTCTGACGCAATAGGCTATGTAGATCCATCTATATACAGGCAAGAACGTCCAGTGCTATTTTTTGTGTATGTGGAAGGCCTTAATGAATCAATTTGCTGAAAGAAGTAAATTCCATTTATCATCATCTAGCTAATGGTAGGGCACAGGCATGGGTGCCTAAATTCCTAAAAGCTGCTTCACACAAGGAGGAGAGAATAGCAAAGGCCTGGAGAATGGTGCAAGGAACTGCTGATTTGCCTTTCTGCAGCTAATAAAAAATGATGTTTTTGAAGCACAAGTACCTCCAGTGTTTCAAATCACAGATGCTCTTTCTATGCATAAAAATGCTGAGAAACCAGGTTATCAATCAGCGTTTTTAAGCGGTTCCACACATGTCATTGTCACTATAGGGTTCATTGGCTCTGTACAGAGTGCATACTGGGTTAATGGGCATGGAATTGCTATGAGTTGGCATGGAGGGTGTGAACGGCCATGGTGGCTGGTTGAGGGCATGTGTTGGCATGGAGGGTATAAGGGGCCATTGGGGCTGGGGTGGTGGCCGTGAGTTGACATGGATGGGGCATGGCGAGCTGGGTGGGTGGGTGAGCAAGTGTGAGGGGTGAGGGCTAAATGGCCTAAACAATAAGCAAGCAACGAGGACAAAGTCGCAGAGAACTGAAGCGGGTCTTTTAAACAGGCTGCCTTGGCACTTAGCTACTCTTGTGGCCATCCCTGATTTGCAACTGGAAGCAGTGGGCACAGCTGCAACCCGCACTTGCATCCCGGAACAAAAATCATGCCATTAGGGGAGTTTCTCTTGAAGCACGCATGGCGAGCCGGAAAATTTTGCAGTGGGCAGAATTTTATGCTCAGCGTGCGGTGGCGGGCCCCGGACGCCAACACGTAAAATGACACATGGTGAAGTCAGGCGTATGTCCCGATGTCACCGCATGTCATTCCCATCTTTCGATGGGTGGGCGCGCACCTGAGTTGGCTGCGTGCCTGGCCAAACTGTCAAAAGCCTGTTAAAGCCATTAATACAGCAATTAACTAAATTGACAGGGCTACCCGTCCAACCTTAAGGTTGTCGGGCAGTCGAAGAGCCCAAGCGGACTTCGCATTTTTCATGAAACCTCATCCACGAGCAGGGTGAGGTTTCATGGAGGCTTTAATAATTAAATAAATATTTTTTCCACACTTCATAAACACGTCCCAGCTCATGTGACACTGTATTTTGTTTTTGTACAGTCTGTGCAGAAAAGGAGCAAAGGGCACTTTGGATGGTCTTCAATAAAAGTGCAGGTACAATGCAAGTTATGCTTCTGGTGTTATAGGATGTGGCCTAACAGTTCTTCTTCACAATTACACACGTTTTGAAATGCACAACAGTCCCTGGGAGATAAATGTTGCTTCATGCTAACTTTCTCCAGCAGTCTTATCTCATAACAATGGGTTGACAACAGTTTTTCTTTGAGCCTGAAGCCACACTGAGCTGGCCTGTACGGCAATTAACCCTGATTACAGATTACACAGAATGACTGCTACTTTGATGATGGAAAGTATCACACCATTGGACTGCTTTCAACAGGCTAAAGTACTGGCAAGATTGATTTAGAAATAAAATAATTCACAGGTTTAGACAATCATTAGCAAAACGATGAAGAATGCAAAGTGTTTGCTGAGGGAACTGGGACCACACTATGTGCAGTAATTTACTCATTTCACTTTGCTGTCCTTGGTTTCTCTAGTAGCTCTTGGAATGAAGCACACTTTTAACTGCATCAGATCTGCTTTCTGTTGTTCATTGTAATACATGAGCTTCAACCATCGCACCCCCACCCCTCCCACAATGATCTTGCCAAAAATCAATACTAGCGATTAGAGTGGGAGCATAAATCAACATCATGTCCAGGGATTGAACAGCGAACTTCACTTTATTTCATTTACTACTTGCATTCCGTGATCTTCCTTGATTTCAGAAGGCAGCAGCACAACACTTCATCAGCCTCTGATTTCGACTTTAACAAACAAATTTATTGAACTTCCCAAAAAATAACAGGAGTAAAGGCATGACATAAACTTTAAAGTAATTATCTTCAAAAATTGCTCAGGCAATTATAGAACCATTGTATTAGCATATGAATGGCTGGTCTGGGTCTAGAAAATAGGCTTAGCTACCCAGTGGAACCTCAATACTTAAATTCATAACACTTCAACAATTAACGTGGCTCAAACAGAAGAAAGCCAAACCAATTCCACCGAGTAAAGTTCAGGCTGGCGGTGGGAATGTGACTTTGGATGACTGTCATATTGTGGCTACATATGAAATCTTGTTTTAAGTCATCGCTTTGTCTCCCTGCTTTATTGCCATACGTTCTGTGTGCCATCCTAATGAAAAATTTAGGAAAATATGGAGCAAGTTATTGACAGATTAGCACATTGGCACATTAGATGCCCAAATTTACAGAGCATGACAACAATCTCCGTATTACAGAAAAATCTGAGAGATTTATACATGATTCCTTTCTCAGGTACACTAACCCATTTAAAAGTACCGTCTTCGTTGGAATAGTCAGCGGGGAAATTTGATACCAATATGTTAAGTAAACACTTAAATGCACTTATTTCACGTCTAGACCTTAATCTCTGGAATTCGCTCCTTAAACTTTTCCGACTGTTATGATCACAGCCGATGTTAATTGCTGTGCAAACCAAATCCCAGAGGAAAACTTGGCTTACAGGTCATACTGGTTTTTTGTAATCTGAAAATGAGAAGGAAACATATTGATCTCAACAGCAAGAAGCTCAGTAATACTTCTGGGATCTTAAAAATTAAAAGTAAAATTTTATTAACAAGAATAAAAGAAAACTTAAGCACACAAGATTACAGTTACATAGTTAAAATTAGTCTTACAAGCATTACCCAAAAAAACTTCCTACTTAGTCAGACCTACAAGTAAACACCTACCAGGCAACACTCCTTTATAGACCCCTCTCCTAATTTTACTCAGTTCTGTTGAAGGGTCATGAGGACTCGAAACATCAACTCTTTTCTTCTCCGCTGATGCTGCCAGACCTGCTGAGTTTTTCCAGGTAATTCTGTTTTTGTTTACTCCTTTATAGATGTTTAACTATAAAAATCTAGTAATATTATTCAAAGCAAAATGCTGTAGCTTTAATAAAGGCATACCACATAACTTCTTAAACTCTCTCCCATTCTGCTGTGGATCCAAAGCTTCAGAACAAGGCTGCTTGTTGCAGCCCTAAGACTTTTCTGGCTTGACTGGTTGGCTGATTCAAACTGCATCTTCTCGCAGTCTAGAGCTGTAGCTAACAGCTTACAGCTAAACGCCAACAGCTCCCAACCACCTTAAGCTTTCCACAGTAACTCTAAAATACTTTTCTCCCGTTCATCTCAGGCTCCATTTCTCACGCCTCTTTGAAACTCGAATCCTTCTAAATATAAAATCTTTCATGTTTCTATTTTGTCTCTGCTTTTGGGTCAATAAATATACCCTCTTCTGTTTATCTATAGAACTCCTGCAAGATGTAAACATGTTTCTTGACACCTCTGACTTCCCTTTGATAGTCAAACGAACACAACTTATCTAAAAATGCAAAAGTTAGATCCAATCTATTCACGAGTACCTCAAACCTAACACCTCTATCCTTTCATGTGTTAAATCCCACAGACAATCTGTCTTCTAGTAACCTTTCCCCAGCTTAATTAAATCATTTACACACACAAGGCAGGATTTTACCTTTGGTGAGCGGGGGCAGGGGCCGCTCGCCGACACGTAAAATGACGCGGGATGATGTTGGGTGGAACTCCCGACGTCACCACGTCCCATTTAAGTTGTTATGGAAATTGTTATGGACATTGTCACATGAGGGGACATGTTAGGGAAATTTTATTTTTCTATTTTAAGGTTTTTTACATTTACAGCCGATCCCCCTGAGGCAGCACTTAGCCTCAGGGAGATGAGTGCGCTCTTTTGTGCGCATGCGCGAAAGAGCGCACTCTCGATTTTAGGGATTCCCCCCCACCCGCACAGGGAGCGCATAGCGCTGCCCTGCGGACATCATGCTGGGCAGACCTTAATTGGCCTACCCACGTAAAATGGCGCCGCGCCTCCGATCGGGGGTGCCGATTGGAAGCGCGCCAGCATGCACCCGCCCATCAACATTCCCCCCAACGGGGGGAAAATTCGGCTCACACAGACGCATAGCCTTCTTCACAGAATAACACAATATTCCCCAAAAATATTTTAAAAAAGCATCCATTCTCACACAACTCTCTTATTTTTTAAGATGCTCTTTAAACCCTACCTTTTTGACCACATTTTTATCTGTCTTAATATTTCCTTCTTTGGCTTGATATCAATTTTTGTTGGATTATGTTCCCTAGGAACACCTTGAGACATTTTACTTCATTATAGGAGCTATATAAATGCATATTGTTTTTGTTATTGTCAAATGCGCTTACTTAAAAGTTTTCAATTTAAGTGTGCTCATAAACAATGTTAAAAGAAACCAGAAAAAAAAAGTTTGGTGTGAAGAAATCTGTAATGTTAATGTGATGAGGCTTTGTTTCTATTATATTCATGGGTTCGTTTATTGTGCATGTCCCAACTGAACATAAAAAAGCACCAATGATTTCAAAGTTTTGATTAAATTGTCAGCTTTCCTTCGCAAATTATGTTATATGCCTTTATTAAAGTACTGGAAAAACATTATGTTTACAGTAAACAGAAGTTTTGGTGATGGGTAGATTTCACAGATTATAAGAACTTTTAAGCACAGTGAATAATAAAAGGAAAGGTAATGTGTGGGAATGAGCGCTCCACACAAAATGCTAAGAAATGTGAGAAAGCAGGTCAAAAAGTTCCTAATCTATGTTTTTTTTACTGCAGAGCACAATACATTGTGTCCATTGCTGGTATGTAAATTAGACAGAAGAAGTATTCTTATTCTCTCACCATTACTTCCTGCTGCAACATCCAGAGGCCATCCAAACATTGGATCATAGCCACAAAAGGAAGAGCGCAAAACATTAAGGGCCATATTTCTTGTGCAGTGGCCAAGTGGATCTTCAGGCATTAGGGCCTTTTGCTTTCCAGAAGCTTGAATGTCCAGAAACAAGAGGCCAGCCCAATCTATTTCAGCTTCTGAGCTGTTTTCCCTCTCCCTGTTTGACGATACCAGGCTCTCGCAAAGCGTTGGCTTGTTCTGGGCTGCCCCTGCACCATGGGAATGGCCCTGTGGTACCAAAGTCAGTTGCTGCTCAACTTTAGTGCTTTGCTCCTGCCTGATTGTGAAGCTGAGCAAGCCATAAAAAATTAATTCCAAAATGTTTAAAACAGTGGGTGGAATTGCCCCAGATTTGCACAAAGCAGACCGCAATGGCAGGTTTTTGCCATTCCCGCCATTTCCAATCCCGCCTCATTAATTATGCAGCCACAGGAAACACGCTGTCTTGCTGGCAGGCGACCTCTGATTTGACCGCCACACCGTTACCTCGCTGCTTCCTCATGCAGGGCGCCATATTTAAACTGCAGCCACACACACAATTCTCAATGCTTGCAGCGCAGGACTGCTCCGGTGAAGACATGGCCCCAAAAACCAAGAAGAGTGCAGCCTCCCAATTTAGTGATGAATCTCTGGGATGCCTTCTGGATGTTGTGGAGGCTCCCCGTAATGTTCTCTACCCCCCCCACTCTGGCCGCAGGAGGCCCATCAGTCTCTCCACTCTAGCTTGGGAGGTGGTGGCAGAGGTGGTAAGTGTCAATGCTGCACAAAAGAGGTCAGCCATCCAGTGCAGAAAACGGATGAATGATCTCATCCATGCTGCCAGGGTAAGGCAACCATCTCATCACTCTAAACTCACACACTCACAAGGCCATTACACATTCACTGGCATCTCACTCGCTATCAGCTCAAGGGACATCACCATTCATTCTCTCACACACCCTTACATCTCCATCTGGCCTTTTCTCTTCTGGAGACTGCCTCCTCAGCCCTCATCATCTTGAAGCCACTTGCATAGATCAATGTATGCTTCCACACACACCCTGGCTTACCCCCTTCCCCAGTATAGCCCTCGCTCTGCAGCCTCTTCCCTTGCCTGAGACCACTTCACCCCCTTCCCCAAGCAAGCCCTAGCCCTGCAGCTGTTGAAAAGCCATGCCTTCCTTACAGCCAGCTGGTAGGCACAGACCTGCCGGTGAGCCCCCTAAAAATAATGTGCTGGTGCCTGCGAAGCCTGGTGCGGATGTCCGTGAGTGCTGCCTGAAGCAAGGTTGGCATAAAATCTCAAAGTCTCAAGTGAAGTGCAGCGAGGTGAACGTCACTCATGTTCAGTTGTGAAATACGTCGGCATGCAATTACTCCAACGTGACTGGCTGATCCAGCGTGGGGGATGATTCCGGTGAGCAGGGCTTATAATAAGAGACTGAACTAATGAAATTAGGTTTACAATGTGCCATGGTGGGAAACACGGCCTGCCATTGATGGGTGGAGTGGACAATCGCAAACTGGTTTCACGGTGGCGAGAAACCGGTTTTTGGCCTTCTCGCCACATTGTCTCCCCATCCCCACCCGCCATGACGCCCGATACCAACAGGGCCAAAAGATTCTGGCCGGTGTATAGAAATGAAAATGCTAAATTTGACTAAAAATCATACACATAAGCTGGTTTATGATTTTTTTTGTCTGATAGAAGTCAGGTGATTACAGTCAGATAATTGTAGATGTTTCCATGTTATTGTATCTGTGAGTTCTGGTATTGAGCAAATGTTTATTTTCTAATGTTGTCGCTGGCAGTGTTGGCCAGGCCTTCGTGAAACTACTTTTAATGCTGAATAGTTCTGTGGTCAATACAAATACTGCTTAATTCTCTGAAACACACACATACACAGACACACCTGTGCTTTAATAAAAGGAAAGTAATAAAATAGCTGAAGAGCATTGGCAAGCACATTCGGTTAAGACTGCTGCTCATGCAATTGATAAAACACCAACATGGTCTGTTTCAATGTTATATTTTTTATTTAATTCTGTGTTCTGCGAACGACAAAAAATCTGCAGTTTGAGCTTTCCAAGAGCTTTCAGTCCCCACAATGAAGCAAAGCCTGAAAGCACTATGCTTAGGCCATAGGGCTATCGACTAGCATTCGTGTTTTTAAAGCCTTCAGCTGCCTCAGGCCCGCTCTTTGTAATTCCTTCCCCAAATCCCTCTGCTTGTCTGCTTCTCTCCCTGCTTTTAAATCCTTCACAAAACACATCACCTCACAAAGCATCAAGGCATCTTTGTGAACCTTTTCAAGAAAGGTTTAGCACCTACTCTTCACTCCTCTGTGAACATCTTGGGATTTTTTTGTGATAAAGGCGTTATA
Source organism: Cetorhinus maximus (assembly GCF_964194155.1). Lineage (NCBI taxonomy): Eukaryota > Metazoa > Chordata > Chondrichthyes > Lamniformes > Cetorhinidae > Cetorhinus > Cetorhinus maximus. The sequence continues at coordinate 140,023,358 of NC_135882.1, read as the reverse complement.
TAAGTGCAAATGGTCCTATTTTGTTCTGATTTTATTTTTCCCTTTCTTCCTCCATTTTTTAAAATGTAATTTTCTTGTTTTCATTCTCTCCCCTTCCAAGTGTTTACTCCTGTTTTTTTTCATTCTGCATTAAAAAACCCAAAAGTAATTATTGATGTATTGCCTAATTACACATAAAAATCAACTTAATTTAGTTTTTTTAGAGAGAAGACGTTCAACTCACCCGCTGTTTTAATGCAATGGCTGAATTTGAATATTATATTGTTAAATACTATTATACTAATTTAGCTGACGCTTTTATCCAAAGGAAATGGGTAATGATGATAATAAATGCTATTTTGAAGCTGTGACTGTCATAGGTCTATATTTTCAGAAATCTTGCTGTGGGCTGGATGAAATTGAGCAACGGGCCAGATCTGACCATGGAAACAACATTGGCGTGGAGTGGAAATGCTCCACACCAGTCCGCCCTGCAGCCATAAGGTGCTGCGAAGCAGACTAATGAGGGCCGAGTGGGACTTCCGCCCTTCATTGGGATGGAAGTCCCGTCCTCTGGAGCTGCCAGCCAATGTCGGCTGGCAGCTTCATCAGTCCTGGGCAGTGCCAGGAAGGCATCAGTTGCCGCTGCCGGGACTGCAGAAGAAGAAGGAGGATCCCTGGAGTAGGTCAGTCCAGGGTCCTGGGCTGGGAGTGTTTTGGCAGCTTAGGGAGAGAGGCAGTGGGGGGAGAGGGGACGAGTTTAAGGGAGGGAGCAGTTAGGAAGGAAGGGGGTGTTCGAAAGGAGGCCGCTCCGCAATCCGCAAAGGGCAGCCTCCGAAGAGTGAGCCCCCATTCCTTCCTGCTCTTTGTACATAATCATATCATAATCACACCTCAAAAATGTTGCAAGATAGTCAGTTGAGTTACGTTCTCTCTATAGTAGTCCTACTTGTGTAAATTGAAAGAAACCCATATGATTAAAGTCATCCATTTTCCTGGCCATGGCATGGGCTACAGAATAGAACACCTGAACTGAATGTCAAGGCTGAAACCAGAAAAGAAGACATCAGGAGTGCACACATAAACTGGAAATATGATTTTAATCAACATGGAACTAAGATGGGTAAACGCAGCGGAAGTACATTTTAGGCATAATCTAATAGAATGCCAGAGCAGGATCAAGGTGCTGAATAGCTTACTGCTGTTCCTATGTTCCTGAAACAAGCAAGATTTATTGAGACGGGAATGTCTGGCTCTGCAACAATTTCACTCAATCACTTAGCTTGGTTAGTAACATTCCCATCTTTGATTCCGATCAGGGACTTAAATGAAAACTTGACATTTCAGTGAAATGCTGCGGAATGCTCCCGTTGATGAGATATTAAACCAAATCTCACCTATTCCTGTGGTTCAGATGGAAGCATTGATACTTAAAAACCTGAAAGAAGTATTAAGCTAATCATGTCAACGGTTGCTCTTTGCTTGAGCAATTCAAAACAAATTCCACTCTCTCATGCTTTCCCTATAGTCTTGTATCTTCCTTGCTTCAAATATTTATCCTGTTTCCTTTAAAAGCTACAATGGTCCATGCTTCTACTGTTCCTTCTGACTAAACATCCCATTCTTCAACAACCCTCTGCATTAAAACATTTCTAGTAACCATCCTTCTCTTTGTCCCAGTGACAATTTTAAATTGATCACCCACTCATCAATCATTTCCCAGCCAGCATTCTTTTCCTAGTCCCTATCACAACTTACTAATTTAAAAACCGCTATAAAATGTTCTCATAATTTTTCTGCACCAGTGGAAATAATCCCGGTATGTCAAGTTAGACTTTAAATATCTCATATAGTGTTATTCAAAGTAAGGAGTTCTTTCCAGACTCCTGACCAACATTTCCTTCCTCAGCCAACCCTACTGTTAACAGATTAATTTGTCACTTGTCTCATTGCTGTTTGTGGGATCCTTCTGTGTGTATATGTCTCCTTAATGTGATGAACAATGTGTAATTTTTTAAGGTGACTTTTTATATATATGTATTTTTGTGTTAAGGTAGAGTGGTTTCAGTTTCACTTAGGTTATGAGACTTGGTGCCTAGAAGTCTGGGTGGACCTGTGTCTGAAAGGTCAGTATTTTGGATTTGTTTATATATGTATATATTTAAAAAGGGGTTAGTGGTTTTGTAAAAAACACATAAAGTAGAAAAAAACTGGGCTGTTGCCTAGCGATAGTGGTCAAATGACACAGAGACACAGTGAAAGACAAGGGAGAGTTCAATGTGTGTCAGAGTGAAGACAGGGATTTTTCAGCTCTTTGAGAAGAGAAGAGGAGGCTAGAGGGATAGTAGTTAACTGAATAGTCAGTTATGGGACTGAGTAATGGGATCAGTTGAGTGGTGTTGCTACTCAAAGTGAGTTTAAAGTGCAGTTTTTTTGGGTGTCTGGGAGTGTTTGGGAGTTGGGTGAGAAGCATGAAATGAATGCTCAAGAATTCACTGGAAGAAAACTGTTTGCCCATTTACCAGTTCCAAGCAAGGAGGCTTTGCCTCAAGCTAGTGGTAACTCTTCACTGGTTTATGTGTCTGTAAAGGTATTGCTGGGTAAAAGAATATTGGGTGATTGAATCAACTTTTTGTGCTTGTATTGATATTTTTCCAATCTCTTTGGTGCAATAGAGTTTATTTTCTTAGTTTTAATAAATATTTTATTATTTGTCATTCTTTGTGTTAAGAATTCATCAGCGGACTCCTGTGAATTTGTTCAGTAACTTTCCTCTGCGGTTTCTAATAAAATGATTAGGATCTATCAAGCCAGATTTCACTCTGGGACCTGACTTGTCCAGTATTAACATCAGCAGGGATTGTAACATTAACAAGAATCACTGTACTTCAAAGTGATTAAATGTAGGTGAAGCACATTGTGAAAATTCTGAGACGTGCAATCAGGCACCTCTATTTGCAAGCCTGGTCCATCTAACATATTTCATCCCGCTGAGTAAAAGTACCACAAAGTTTGTAGGGCCTTCCTGTTTGTCCTCAGAAACTAATATAGCCTTCTTTAGGTGGGTTGTCCAGAATTGAAGACAATAATCCAAATGAAATCTCACCAAGGCTATACAAATATATACCAAAAACAAAAATACCTGGAAAAACTCAGCAGGTCTGACAGCATCTGCAGAGAGGGATACAGTTAACGTTTCAAGTCCGAATGACTCTTCATCGGAGCTAAGGAAAAATAGAAAAGAGGTGAAATATAAGCTGGTTTAAGGGGGGGGATATGGGACAGGTAGAGCTGGATAGGGGGCCAGTGACAGGTGGAGGTTGCCAAATGATGTCATAGAAAAAAAGACAAAAAGGTGTTGACAGTAGTGATATTAGCTAAGAAATGTGCTAATGGGGACATTGAGGGTAGAAAGCAGGACGAGCAAGGGACAGATAGCCCTACTGGGGGTGGGGTGGGGAGGATCGAAACAGGCTAAAAGGTAGAGATAAAACAATAGATGGAAATACATTTAAAAATAATGGAAATAGGTGGGAAAAGAAAAATATATATACATTATTGGAAAAAGGAGGACCGGAAAGGGGATGGGAATGAGGAAAGAGTTCATGATCTAAAGTTGTTGAACTCAATATTCAGTCCAGAAGGCTGTAAAGTACCTTTCGGAAGATGAGGTGCTGTTCCTCCAGTTTGCGTTGAGCTTCATTGGAACATTGCAGCAGGCCAAGGACGGACATGAAGGCATGAGAGCAGGGTGGAGTGTTGAAATGGCAAGCGACAGGGAGGTATGGATCATGCTTGCGGACAGACCGAAGGTGTTCCGCAAAGCGGTCACCCAGTCTGCGTTTAGTCTCTCCAATGTAGAGGAAACCGCATTGGGAGCAGCGAATGCAGTAGACTAAATTGAGGGAAGTGCAAGTGAAATGCTGCTTCACTTGAAAGGAGTGTTTGGGCCCTTGGACGATGGGGAGGGGGGAAGTAAAGGGGCAGGTGTAACACCTTCTGCGGTTGCATGGGAAGGTGCCGTGGGAGGTGGTTGAGGTGTAGGGGGTGATGGAGGAGTGGGCCAGGGTGTCCCGGAGGGAACGATCCCTGTGGAATGCCGCCAGGGGGTTGAAGGGAAGATGTGTTTGGTGGTGGCATCATGCTGGAGTTGGTTGAAATGGCGGAGGATGATCCTTTGAACGCGGAGGCTGGTGGGGTGATAAGTGAGGACAAGGGGGACCCTATCATGGTTCTGGGAGGGAGAGGAAGGTGTGAGGGCGGATGCACGGGAGATGGGCTGGACACGGTTGAGGGCCCTGTCAACGACCGTGGGTGGAAAACCTCGGTTAAGAAAGAAGGAAGACATGTCAGAGGAACTGTTTTTGAAAGTGGCACAAGTGTTTTTGTTCTAGATTTCCAGCATCCGCAGTATTTTGCTTTTATACAAATATATATATATATATATATACAAATAATGCATAGTGTCTCCCTCTTTATATTCCAGCCCCTTAAGATAAAAATTTCCTTCACTTTTTGATTTCTTTTTGTACCTGACTATGACTTTTTAGTGATTTGTCTATTTGGACATCTGAAGCCCGTTGTTCCTCTAGTTTCTAATCTTGCTGCATTTAAAAGGGAGTATTAATGGGAGTGTTAAAGACTAAACAAGGTGCTGATAGTGGCGTAAAGGTAGGATAGGATAGTGTGTTAATAGAAGAACAAGGGTCAGTGCTCTGTGAAAGCAAAATAGAAGAACAAGTGACAGATGACCCTGTTGGGGGGGAGGAGGGTGAGGATCATCCGCCTCCGTCGCATTTGTTCCGATGAAAGCATCTTCCAAAACAGTGCTTCTGACATGTCTTCCTTTTTCCTTAACCAAGGGCTCACCGCCACTATGGTTGACAGGGCCCTCAGCTGTATCCAGCCCATGTCCTACACATCTGCCCTCACCCCTTCCCGTCCCTCCCAGAACCATGATATGGCTCCCCTTGTCCTCACTTTTCACCCCACCATTGTCCACATCCAAAGGATCATCCTCAGCCATTTCTGCCAACTCCAGCATGATGCCACCACCAAACACATCTTCCCATCAACCGCATCCCCCCCCCCACCGTCAGCATTCTGTAAGGATCGTTCCCTCCAGGATACCCTGGTCCACACCTCCATCAGCCCACAACTCCTCATCCCCTTCCCACGGCACCTTGCCATGTAATCACAGAAGGTGCAACACCTGCCCCTTTACCTCTTCCCTCCTCACTGTCCAAGGCCCCAAACACTCCTTTCAGGTGAAGCAGTGCTTCACTTTCACCTTCTTCAATTTGGTCTATTGCAATCTCCTCTACATTGGGGATGCCAAATACAGACTGGGTGACCTCTTTGTGGAACATCTTCACGCGGTCCTCAAGCATGACCCAGACCTTCCTGTCGCTTGTCATCTTGTTCTCATGCCCAAATGTCCGTCCTTGGCCTGCTGCAATGTTCCGTCGAAGCCCAACACAAACTGGAGGAACAGCACCTCATCTTCTGGACTTAACATTGAGTTCAACAACTTCAGACCTCTTCTATATCTTCACCCCTTTTTTAAACCAACCATTTTAAAAATTTATTTTTAATTTTTTTTCGTCCTGAGCTTCCAACTATCCCTGACTTTCTATTTTGCTGCACCTGCTCCACTTCCTCTGAAACAGTATGAAATCCATCCATCTTTAGCTCTGAAGAAGAGTCATAGGGACTCGAAACCTTAACTCTGTTTCTCCCTCCACAGATGGTGCCAGACCTGCTGAGTTTTTCCAGCATTCGTTTTCTGTTTTTATTTCAGCATCCAGCATCCGCTGTATTTTGCTTTTATCCTGATTGTTAGAGACTGCTGATAGGTGAGTAATGGTGGGAGGAGTGCTGAATTGAGTAGTGTAGTGTGTGAGGCTAGTGGTGCAATACATGGGATATGTTTTTTGAAGATGAATTCACTGACCTTGGCCACTCATATGAGGTCATTGAAATTCTTGCAGCACTACATCCAAATACTTGGAGCTTTCCTCCTGGCATTGATCTCCATGACTTAATTTCTGGCTCCCAGCAGACACAGGACATTTCTTCTTCTTTCCACCTAATCCACCAAGATCTCTGGTGCAGTGTCTGAAAACCTTGGAGCCAACACACTCCCATGTTTTGCCATTCTTCAGTGTTTGACAGGTCAGATTCGCTTCCTGCTTGACTCACAGCACCTGCTCCAGTCACAATGAATGCAGGCTAGCTTTAAGCAGTGCAGGATAGATTTAACTGGCGCTAGCAAGTTATGATTTGGACTTCCTTGTTGATACGTGCAGCGATGAATTGCACAGTTAACGCTTGCTGCACGCAATAATCATTCATATGAGTGGGCAGCACTAAGTTGGCATGCTGCCTGCATTACATTAAACGAGTGATGTTTAATTGTGCATCACAATCCTTGTGCTTGTTTTCAGTTTAGTGCCCAGTGTGTTTGCTAGCCTGAAATGAAACTTATAAACAGAAGCCCTGATTAAAATTACAGCCATTTTTTTCCCAAGAAACACCTGCAGAACACTTAGCTTTAAGAGTCTCATCAGCAGATGCAAATAGACAGGATGTTCTATACTTTCAAGTCAGGCATCACTTCACTGAGCCAAATTAAAGGCGCAGAAATTTGCATAGCAATGAGAATAATGAGAATCAAGGGCATAATTACATGTTCATTTCTTGCATCTTAAAGAGATTATGCTTTCTCTTGTTCCGATAATGATGGTATGTAATTATCTACTGATATTCAAATCTTGGTTCCTACGAAAACGTAAGAAGAATATTGAAATAGTACAGTTGCAAATGAAGTTTCACCAAGACAACTGGCATTCGTTTGGTTCCTTTAAGGTAACAAAATAACATAAGGTGCTTTACAACAACAAGCATTTATAGTAGTATAAGGTCTGAGGTCATTTCATAGGGATGCAATCAGACAAAAATTAACACTGAGCCATAAGAGATTTTAGGAGGGGTGATTAACAGTTTGGTAAAAAGGCAGGTTTTAAAGCTTTAAAGGAGGAGACAAAGGTGGAAAGGTGAAAAGGCTTGGGAGGGAATTCATGAGTATAGGGTCTAGATAGATGAATGCATGGCCTTAATTGTTGGGCAAAGAAAGTGTGAGATTCAAAAGTGACCAAACTTAGAGGAACGCAAGGAGGAGGCTCAGAGAATGGGGAGGTGAGGCCATGGAGGCATTTGAACATGAGGATGAGAATTTAGATTTTAGACATTGGTGGACTGTATGCCAATATAGGTCAGAAAATACAGCGGATTACAGATGAGCGAGGCTTGGTGATGATCAGGCTATGGATAGCAGAGTATTGGATGAAATTACATTTAGGAGGGTGGAGGATAGGATGTCAACCAGGAAAGCACTTGAATAGTCTAATCTTTACAAAAGAGGTGCTGGTCACTGAGGAGCATATTCAGACTGGCAAATTCCTTGAGGCTTCTTCACTTCCATTGCCATAACTTCAGTGGAAGTTCAGCAGAAACCTCATTTATGCACAGCAACAGGATAACCATGGAATCGCCTGTTTTAGCTAAACAAAATAAGTGACAGCCATTCGCTGACTCATTCCTCAGGGCAATGCCCTGACCAATTAGAGACAAGCTGCCTGGTTACAATTGCAAAATATGCATAGCAGTTAATAGTCAGTCACCATCACTGCTACATTCTCCATGGCAACACCTCTACCAATCAGTGTCCACTTGCCAACCAATCAGCACTCTCTTCTCATACAGAATAAATTGTTGTTTTCCCCTTACATTGGTATCTCAGTGGTGTCCTGATGAGTGCAAGATGAAAAGCTTCCACATGTCTCTTTTTTCAGCAATACTCAAGTTCTGTACTACCAAACAACTTTTTTTTTAAAAAAGCAAAACACTGACATCTGAAATAAAAACAGAAAATGTTGGAAAAACTCAGCATGTCTGGCAGCATCTATGGAGAGAGAAATAGAGTTAATGTTTTGAATCCGTATGACTCTTCTTCAGAGCTAAAGAGAGGTAGAAATGTAATGGATTTTACACTGTTTAAGAAGGGCTGTAGCAGGTGAAGCAAAATAGAAGGTCAGGGATAGGTGGGAGCTAAGGAGAAATTTTACAAAGATGACATGGACACAGGACAAAGGGAATGTTAAAGGTGCTGATAATGGCTTAAAGGTGAGATAGCAGAATGTATTAATAGCAGAACATGCCACTATCAGCACCTTCTCTAGTCTTTAACACTACCATTAACACTCACTTTGCCCTGTGTCCATGTCATCTTTGTCAAATTTTTCCCGAGTTCCCACCTATCCCTGACCTTCTATTTTGCTCCACCTGCTCGGCCCCTCAAACAGTATAACATCCGTCACATTTTTAGCTCTCTTTAGGTCTGAAGAAGAGTCATACAGACTCGAAACGTTAACTCTGTTTCTCTCTCCACAGATGCTGCCAGGCCTGCTGTGTTTTTCCAGCATTTTCTGTTTTTAATTCTAACAATTGGGACTTAGGTATAATATTCATATGCTTCCCCTCACCCTCAAACCCATAGCACAGCAAGAGCCTCAAACACAAGTCTCACAGCTCACACACACTACCAGCTATTCAACGATGACAGCCAGATTAGCCAAACAGATTAAACAGCACTCACTGACACACTTCCCTCCCTTTTGCAGGACCAGATAGCACACAAATGGAAGTAGCAGGAGCTAACTGGAGTAGAAGAGGTGGACATACATGTCCTAATCTTGAAGGGGAAGACTGTGCTCACTATTATTGAAGCAACCATTGCTGAGGCTGTGGCCAGCAGTGAAGCTGAAGCCATCAAAGATGAAGGTATGCAAATACCTAATCTTCCTTCTCACATCCCATTTTCCTTCATCCCACATTCTCTTTTGATTTACAAGTAGCAATGGTGTAAGCATGAACCCCTTAATTTCCCCTTCTTCCCCACGCCACAACTTTGCCTTTGTGCCCATTTCCTTTTGGATCTTTTTGTCCAAGTCAAGATGGTGTAGTTTGCAGCTCCTCAAAGTCAACCACCAAGGCCACCTGTAACCTCCTGCACTGAAACTCAGCAGTTAAGTGGCATCCACTGGGGTAGCACAGAAGTGCTAGGACAAGCAAAGGCTTTTGGGAGATAAGCACTAAGGGAATGCACAAGAGTGATGAGTTGACTTTTATATGCAGTATTACATTGTTTCATTGATAATATTGATTTGGAATGCCTTTTTTATTTTTGCATTGGGGCTAAGTCACTAGTCAATGACCAAAGCAAGGTAAGGAGCTGGTTTGGCATAGTACTCAGATGAGTTGTTCAAGGACAGCCCAGACAGAAAGGGACTTTCTAGGTAGCTTCCCCAGCTCCTCTTCCCTCTTTTCCACTTCTACTTTCTACTCCTCCTTCTCATGCTTCTGCTCCTCACTTGATGGCAAGGGCTATCCCTCAGGATGGTGAGGCCATGCTGCATGCAACAGACCACCTTGAATCTTGATTACACCTCTGCCAAGTACTGCGTGGCTCCACCACAGTGGTCTAGACAGAAGACGTTTAATTTCAGCCAATGATCTGTTCTATCACACTTTGTGTGGCAGAATGGCTTTCACTGGACTGAATCAAATGCAGGCAGCAACAGCCGAGACTCTAAGACAGTGGCCTAGACTCTAAAGAAAGAGAGAGAGACAGAGCTACTGAATATGATAATCTATGTGAGGCAGAGGATACCCCATCTCACTCAGGTGTCTGATCAATTCTGACCTACTAGGTACAGACTCAAAACCTTTAATCAAGCCATAGAGTTTATTAAGAATCACAAAGAAATTCAAAGTTAATACTTTGTTAATGTTAAGTTAGCACCAATCAGCACTTCTTATACAGTATAAATATGTTGTTTCCCCTGACATTGGTATTTTCTTGTGAATTATCGCGATGATTGCAAGACAAGAATCTTCGACAAAAAAGTCTCTCTTATTCAGCAATACTCAAGTTTTGTACAACCAAATGACTATAAGTTAATACTTAATGGCAATAGATGTACAGCGAGACTTGAGTCCAACAGTTCCTACTTTCGAGCTCTCTGGGGCAGAGTCTTCTCTTTTTTTCTCCCTCTGTTCTGTCAACTGTAGTCTGTCTTCTTCCTCTAGATGTGTGCCAATGGTGTCTTGTAGTTCCTTTCTTTTATCCCCATTGGGGGATCCTTGCCATGCCTTATTAAGCTATAGTTTGTCCAGGCCAATGTGACTGGTGATTGGTAGCTTATAGACCCCCTATATCCCAACACACAGACCCATGCAGGTGTTTCCTGTTTTTCCAAGGTTCTAAGATTCACATTTCTGTTGGTACCTCAACTTCTGAAATTCTGCAATTTCACATTCATCTTATCCTGCCTTTCTGCTCAGGTCTCTATCTTACCTCTACCATTGCTCTTCGAGAAAAAGGTTTTAACAGAGCATAGCCTTAAAAAATAATTTCATAATGATACAAGCACCAGTACAAACATACTTCAATCTGTTGGTGCACATAATATATAATTATTTCTATTAGTTTAAACATACTGGGTGAAATTTTCCATTTATGAGAGGATGTGCGGTGGCGGGTGGTTTTGGCAATGCCCACCCCATTGGCTGGAATGGTGGGGACTTGTGCCCGATTCCGCGCTTGGTGGGTCATTAACAGGCGCGTATTGGTCCCAATCACCCGGTGGCTTGGGAGCCTATTCGTCCGCTGGCCGTCAGCTGGTGGGGTCGAAGGTCCGGGCGCCATATTTCAAGGTCAGTCCAACACATAATCTCACTCTCTCCCACCTTGTGGACATATGCAGAGATGTCTTGTAGCCAGAAGAAGGCTGAGAACCTTAAGAAGGAGGCAACACCCCACTTCACCCAACAGGCCCTCCAGGTCTTGATCAGAGGAGTGCAGGTGCACAGGCAAGTGCTCTATCCCAGGGATGGCTGCAGAAAGTGCAACAGGCTCACCTCTCTGGCATGGGAGGCCATCGCAGAGCAGGTCAGTGTGGCTAGCAACCACGCCCGAAATGCCATCCAGTGCAGGAAGAGGATGAATGATCTCATCCGCTCCATCAGGGTAAGTCATCCTTCAACTCCCTCCAATGTCAAACTCTCATCATGGCATGATGCAATCAAACGGCTCTCTTCAGTGATCTCACACAACCATTAATGGGGGACACAAATCAACACTCGTTCTCTCTCTGAGGCGTTCACATCACCACCATCCCATCTATCATGTTCTCTGACCTCCTGCAGAGGTCTCACCACACACAGGGGACATGTATCTCACCCAACCTCTGCTCCATCCCTTCTCATCACATGCCTTTCTCTCTTCTTCATACAGGCCAAGCTGGCACACAACAGGCGCGAGAGATCACTGGCCCGTGGAGGGACGGCCAACGTCATTGATCTCAGTGAGTTTGAGGAGGCTGCAGCCGAGTTGGCTGGGGAGGACAGGGATCACTCCTCTGGGGAAGGGGAAATCGGCCTCTCTCAGCAACCTAGTACAGATCATAGCTCCATCACGTCATCAAATCCTGACATTCCCAGTGAGTCACATTCAGTCTTATATAGCTCATGCGCATTAACTGAAACTCTCCTTTCTATTTTCTAGGCACCAGTAGATCGAGACCTCCAAGCCAGTCGAGCACCAGTGCGAGCCCCTAGGTAATGTCCGAAGCTCTGGAAGAACCATTATGGCGCTCACACACATCCTTCACCAGCTCAGAGACACACGTCGGAGGGGCACAGCTGTAGATTAGGCTCAGGCTCACTTTCTGGAGAACACCTCACTGACATGGCCTGCAGCAGTCGGAGGCAGGGACGGCCCAGGTCTCTGGCACTCAGCCTCTGGAGACCAGCCACATGCTCAGTCCAAGTTAGATGATGAGCGCCTGGAAGCAGCTGCCAACTCAATGCTGGAGATGTCTCCTTTGGTTCTTTCCAAGGATCAACAGGGGACCTGTGTGGCATCTCTCTGTCCACAACACGTTGGTACATAAAGGAGGTCACAGATACCCTGTACAGGAAGGCCCGTCATTATGTCAGGTTTGCTCTGGACATGGATAGCCAGGCCACGAGATTCACCAGCTTCGCCGCCATCTAATGATGCAAAAATTGCTGCGATTGAGACGTGGACATGTCTAGGGACCTCCTCCTCCCGTGCAAGTCTTTTCTTCTGCCACTACCACTGAAGAGACATAAATGCCACCAGAATATCAATGCTGATAAGCTGCCCTCATTCAGTGGTGACAGGCGATGGAACATCAGGCAGAGATTCAACAGTTACAACGCAGACTAGAGCGGATGATGGAAGAGTCCATCTGCGTTCTGTCTGAAGTCGTGGCTCTAATATATGAGCGCCTAAAGGTCACCATGGGAAGGCTGGCAAAAACCATGGAGACCTTGGTCCAGCAGGTCTTGCCGGATTTATGCTCGGCCTTGCACTCCATGGCCACACACCCAGGTGGGAACCATGAAGATTTAGGTGACATGGGGATGAGGCACCTTGACCTATATCCAGGTGCACCATCTCCTGCAGGAGTCTGGGCAGGGTCCGTGGGCACCCACAGGGAGGATGAGCATCAGCCAGACACCCCGGGGGCCTCCTCTCAAGACACTGCAAGGGTGTGTTGCCGCTCTCAGCCCCCTCTGCCTGTGACCTCATCCATTCCAGCTTCCCAGGCCAATAAGGGTGCTTCTGCCCCTGAGCAGGTGTCCCCTATCGGCTGGGTTTCCTCCAGACCTTGGGCCACCAGCCAAGGTCATCAGAGGCATCAAGATGTAACAGTCAGCAGGCTGCCTCCACCTCTGCTGCAGATGTTGGGGCTGCTCCCAGGTACAGCTAGAGAACATACGAAAAATTGATATCACTTTTGGGTCACAGGTGTGCTAAACGTGTAAAGAAATTGCACTTTTGTGAATACATTTGATAGTTATGTGAATGTTTTTGGCAACTGAAGGAATTGTGCTTTTATACTTTGGAATCCTCTAACCCTTCTCCCTCAAGGAACACCACTGAGTGAGGGCAGCTCATCAGTATTGATATTCTGGTGGCATTTGTGTCTCTTCAGTGATAGTGGCAGAAGAAAAGACTTGCACGGGAGGAGGAGATCCCTAGGCATGTCCCCATCTCAGTCGCAGCAATGTTTGCATCATTAGATGGTGGTGAAGCCAGTGAATCTCGCAGCCTGGTTATCCTCATCCAGAGCAAACCTGACATAATGATGGGCCTTCCTGTAAAGGGCATCTGTGGCCTCCATTATGTATCGATGTGTTGTGGACAGAGAGATGCCGCACAGGTCCCCTGTTGATCCTTGGAAAGAACCAGAGGACAAGAAATTTAGCACTGCAGTCACCTTCAAAGCCACTGGCAGGGGGGTCCCCTCCAACTTCATGCGGCATCAGATCTTCACAAAGAACGTGGCATATGTGGTGTACCAGAGCTCGGGACAAGTGCAGATGTGCACGGCATTGCCTCTCACTCATTTGTTAATAGGAGACACTTCTACGATAAACCCTAGGTTTGGCGAGTTACCCCCGTTGTCTGGGTCTCTCCTCCTGACCCTCCTGTTCATGCTCTGGCCCCGCTTGACCATGTCCCTCCTACTGGAGTTGCACAGAGAGTCACTTCTTCCTCCTTTGCCTCCTCCACTGCATTAGGACCTGACAAAGGCAGCATTGAGCCCTGGATCCATAATCTGTTTTTGCCTTCTCTCTGAATGGAAACATTGAGGACATTAATGATTCAAGAGACAAGAAAGTGAAGCTCAGAAGATGACATGTTTGGAGACTGTAAGGGTCCATAGATTTTCCTGCCCTATTTGCAAGGTGGCTGATGCTGCCTTGTCTCTGAGACACCAGCACACACATTGAGGTGACCAAGATGGCATCGCAGATACGTAATATCTTGAGCCCTGTGTGGGATGCTAAAGTTTAATCGACATGAGTGACCCAACCTAGCTCTGCGCTCCAATCATGGCGTGGCATATTAATGACCAATCAGTTGCTCATGATCAATGAATGGATTCCCTTTGGCCTTTAGGAGTGTCAATTCTGGTGAAAACGTGACAGGCCTTCATTGATGGAACACCATTTTTGATAGAGCTGTGCCTCCTTCACTACTGCCTGAATTCCCAAGTTCTAAATTCCTATGTGTTACTCTAGAAATGCAGAGACTGTGATGTGAAGCCACTGAGTTCTGAGTAGCCCATTAACAGTGCTAATGAAGCCATTGTCTTTCAGTGGCTTTCATCATAAGCAGGTCTTCCTCCTTTCTTTCTAAGCAGACTCCTGTTCACTCTTGCAGCAACAAGAAGTTACAGGATGACCCCAGAAAGGCCCACTCGTATTCACCCTTCCCCCTCACTGCCATTCCACAGCCTTCCCTCCCCTTTTATCCACCTCGTGTTCATCAACCCCGCCCTTGCCTCACAGCCCAACCCTGGTAGAAGTGCTAATTTCTGAAAGTGGAGGCCTGCATGAGTACCACAGCACAGTGATGTTCTTCGGGACAATGTAGGCAAAGAGCAGGAGCAGACCAACCCTACAGCCCCAGCAGTGAGGCGCTCATCGCAACGAGACTGGTGCAGCGCTACGGCAGGTAGGCTATGTATGTTCCACTCACTTCGAAGTTAACAGTGAACTGAGGTCCGACTTGTGCACACCACCTCTTTTAAAACGGGTTTAGAGCCGACGGGATTTCCTGTAAGCGTGACGCAAGATTGGAAGGCCGAACAAGATTCCGGTGAGCAGCTGTTTTAAGGAGCATTCGTGACATGTTAATGAATGCAAAGGGCCTTCACACCACTGGTCGATGGGATAACTGACCCGCCATAAACACACTATTGGGAGAATTGCAAACTGCTTATATGCGGGCAGATTTCCGACTTTGTGCCTGCCGCTGGTTTCTCCGCTCCTGCCTGCCACAAAACCCGCCACAGATGGGATGGGAAAATTCTGTCCATTATCTTTGACAAGCGTAAAGTGTGTTATAATCTGTTGCCCCTGCAATGGCCCATATTGAATTGGTTTGTGGGGCCCCCTTCCATCTCCATAACTTCCCCTTTTTCAGGGTGAGCTACATGCAGTTTCACATACATATACACACACACACACACACACACACAGTTGCCAGTGAAGCTAGCCATCATAATTTGCAGTCCAACCTTGACATTGCAGTTCTTTAAGAATATTACATAATAATTATCATGGACAGGCCATAAAAATCCAACAAGCCCAAAAGATGGTGGGCCAGAAAGCTAAGGGCCATTTCCAGGAGTCCTGACCTAATTCTATGGCCATCAGGCAATTACCTTTTCCTGCTCTGCCCAGCCACGGTCCATCCCCAAGTCACGCTGCACTTCAAGGGGATGCTACTAGTGCAACAATATCTGGGAGCAACTGGTATTTGCCCTGAATGCAGCATAAAAAGGTCCTACTGCAGCTACCACACCACTGAGGTGTCAACCTAGATTTTGTTGTCATGCCAAGAAAGTGCAAAGAAAAAAAAATGAAAAATTTGTTTCTCCTCCATATTCTCTTGCTTAAATTCTGATTTTAAAAATGGACAAAGGCTAACTCATCAACCTCCTGGCAGGTGACCCCCCCTCCCCCCACACCCCCCTTGCATTGTATGAACATTCTAGTCAAGCCAACGAAAAGGACTAGCAGACGAGACGTCTGCCCCAGCCAGCTTTGGACAAAGGCAGAGCTATTGTGACTCCTCATCTCCAATGTTGTGCTAATTGGTCCAAAGTTATCTGCTCAAAGTACAATGAGTTTTAACGAAGGTCTTTAAATACATCGTTAGCTGAATGGCTCGACCTGAAACCACCCTGTCACATGACTGAGACTTGAACTGTTCAAATTGCTTTAATTATACAGCTTTTGGATTTTGCCTTTAGAATGCGAGAAGACCTGATGCCAGGCTAGCAGCCTACTTCTGACCTCCATCTCTCTCTAAGTCAGATCTCCCGAAAGAATCCTGTATTTCGCCTACAGAGTGAACTAATTTCCAGATTGCAAGAATACTTTGTTGCATCTTTAACTGCCTCAACCGAGTTCCTAGGACAAAGACCAGGCATTCATCCAGACAAAGCCACCTGAAAGAACCTTCATTGGACTTTGAATTACTGGACTCTATTCTCGTGAATTAATGCCAGTACCTTTTGATTTTTTTATTATTTAACTCGCAATTTGTAACTTCTTTCCCTTTCTACCTTGCATGCTCGTGAGTGTGAATGTGTGTCACAGTCCATCCCTTGGGTTTGAATGTGTTAGTAAATCCTGGTTTTGTTTCTCCTTAAAGAATTTGCTGTGGGGTTATTTTTAACACTGGACCTCATAAACTGGGGTTTGGGAAACACCATTGCCCATTTCAACATGGGAAAGGGTACTAAATGAAACAAATTAAATTAGAAATTAAAACTATCACTGCCAAGGGTGAAAGAAGAGGACAACATAATTATTCTATCCACCTTGCAATCTTGTCCAGAGCAATGTGCTTGAGAACAAATTTCTTAACAGGAATTTGGAGTCTTATATGATTGTGCTCCTATTGTAATTCATAATTCTGGGAATGAAAGTATTTATTATATCTGAATCTGATGAAAGAATATTCTCAAATTGATGAACGTCTTTCAAACAGTTTGGGTTAAAATTTCCTGCTTACTTTGTGATCCCTACATAAGCTTCAATTCTGGGTGGGGAACCCAGAAGTGCCCATGGCAGGTTGTTGGCTACAATCTTCTCAGAGGCAGCCAATTAAGGGGCTGCATCTGGAAGACCTGACCAATCAAGGACATTGGGTGGATTAATCAGAGGGCCCACAGTAATGTTAGGCCTGCAGCGCCAAGGAAAGATGTGGGTGCTGCCAATGTAGGTAGGAGAACATGGGGGCACCTTAAAATGGTGGCACCCTCTGAAGAATTGTAAAATTGTTTAAAAAATAAGTGCAACCATAGCTGCCAGGTTATCATTGTGCAGGGAGAACCCCTCCACAGGATGGTACTTCTGTTTTTATAAATTGCACTTAACTTTCTCTGCAGTGTTTAAAACGTGAATTAGATATGGTAGAAAGAAGGAACAGTGATCAAGATAGGATGGAAGGTGATTGAGAGAGGGAGGGGATAATTGAAAGAGGTGGGGCACGATCAGGAGATGGAGCAGGAGGGAGGAGTGGGTGTTTTTGGCACTGCTCTCTGTGGAGTCAGGAGAAGCACTTCTGTAGCTCTGGAAGTAGGGAGATTTCAAGGAAGCATCACTAATCCCCTGCTTACCGCCAGGAAACCATCTCGGACAACTATCAGGCTTCAGTCTCAGTGAGCGTCATTCTGCCATTGGGAAGATCCCGGCAACATCTCCAATTTGCAAAGTGGGCACTTAATATTGAACCTTATTAGCTATTTATCACTACTGGGTGGGCAGCCGGTGCTGGAAAGACTCTGCCTCGGGTAAGATTGCTCTGAGGCTGGATCGTGCTGAGAAGCAGCCCTGGCGTGAGATTTTCTAATTTTGTTCCTTGTCCCACCTCCAAACCTGTCTTCAAGGGATCAGGACATTTCTGCCCTTTGATTCAACTGTTACACTTAAAGCTACGGTAATGCAATGTTTTGCGAGGCATGATTAGGATTTTATTTTCAACCTGACAAATAAAAGACTAACTTTTAGATGAATGAATGCTGTCATCCAACCATGTGTGGTGCGTACAATTAATATTGTGCATCTGGCAAACATGTTTTGATAATCTTTTGATCAGTTTCTAATGTGCGTGTTCCAGTTTAAACAAGTTATAATTCTTTGGCTTAAGCGCGCTAAAGCCATCCAATGCATTGTTTTGCTGGATAAGACCCCATCACTGCACATTAGTTTTTCCTTGTGTTTATATAAATTTTACAAATTGATTTTCTCCACAGTGTTGGAAATGTGGATGAGAAATGGGAGAGGGACAGCAAGAGGGAGGTCATGTTGGAGTTGTATAGAACCTTGGTGAGGCCACAGCTGGAGTACTGTGTGCAGTTCTGGTCGCCACATTATAGGAAGGATGTGATTGCACTGGAGGGGGTGCAGAGGAGATTCACCAGGATGTTGCCTGGGATGAAACATTTAAGTTATGAAGAGAGGTTGGGTAGACTTGGGTTGTTTTCGTTGGAGCAGAGAAGACTGAGGGGCGACCTGATCGAGGTGTACAAGATTATGAGGGGCATGGACAAGGGTGGATAGGGAGCAGCTGTTCCCCTTAGTTGAAGGGTCAGTCACAAGGGGGCATAAGTTCAAGTTGAGGAGCACAGGGTTTAGGGGGATGTGAGGAAAATCTTTTTTACCCAGAGGGTGGTGACGGTCTGGAATGCACTGCCTGGAGTGGTGGGTGGTGGAGGCGGGTTGCCTCACATCCTTTAAAAAGTACTTGGATGAGCACTTGGCACATCATAACATTCAAGGCTATGGGCCAAGTGCTGGTAAATGGGATTAGGTAGGTAGGTCATGTGTTTCTCACGTATCGGTGCAGACTCGATGGACCAAAGGGCCTCTTCTGCACCGTAATTCTGTGATTCTGTGAAGAGTGACCAGGAGAGGGTGGGGATTGAAAGAGGGAAGGATGCCATTGTGAGGGGGAGGGAAAGGTGCAATCATGTCTTTGGCATTGCTGTGGTGTTAGGAGGAGCACTTCTGCACCTCCCAGCTCCAAAAGCTTACTTTTTTGATTGTGGTCTACAGGTTGCATATAGACACATTTTCCTGAATGCAGGAGGCTTGCTTATTCTCTCTCTCTCTCTATGTTTTACTCTTATTGTACAGGAGATTGGTTGTTTTTCTCCCTCTTGTATCTGTACAGAACTCATTTCTGGCATGTTCGCTTGGTTCAGTTGGTCGTCCTCTCAGCTTGGAATGAGAAGGTTGTGGGTTGAAGTTCCATTCAATAGCTTAACCATGTAATATACCAGCAGTGATCCTGCAGTGCAATGCTGAATGATGCATTCTGAGAGATAATACATTGTTGGTGATATCAAAAAATAGATTGACTAATCATTTGCATCATGAATATTTGTGGCATCTGTGTGCAAAATTGCTGCCACATTTGTCTATCTAAAAACACTGTAAATTCATTACAATTGTGGTAGTTTAAGATGTGCAATTAAAGTGTGAGTCTTTCTCTCAATTCAACAACTCCTCTACACAAAGGAGATTGGGAAATAAAATAATAGTGAAATAAAGCTACTTAATCAATGTGGATGGTGTTATGTAGTTATTATAGCACAATCTAACAAACAAGTCTCTCCATCGAGAACCCTGTCTGAAAAAAATCAAACAATTACTGTGGTTCAAGTGTAACATCCTTCAGGTTTTTTTTAAAGCTTTCATTCCTTTGAATTTTTATTATTATTTTTTATTTTGAGTAGCGTGCATCGAGAATTTTATATCAGAAACTGGCTTGGAGGAGTTTCAGAGGCCAGCAGTGCGAGGGAGTTGATTTAGAGAGCACACGATTGAAATGGCATGACTGATGAATCACATTGGGTGACTGTGCTTCTCATGATGTTAACTTGACTCACACCCACTGTCAGGCTGAGCAACTCCTTTGAGCCGGTTTCCTCAATTATATAATTTGAAGGAACATCTAACAAAAAATGTAGGAGATTTTGGACAAAAAAAAAAGATTAGGTTCAGAAGACCATTCAAGTTTGATTGATCTAAATCCCCATCTGCCCACATTCTCACTACCACTTCTATTATGAGCTTGCCCAGAAGATGGTACCTCTGACAGTGTAGCAGCTCCCTCATTACAGAACAGACGGTGCCACCACTAATAGGTTGTGTGCTCAAGTCTGGAGTGGCACTTGAACCCACAACCTTTGACTCAGAGATGAGAGTGTTACCACTGATACCAGGCTGATATGGTCTGTCATTTGCTTCAAAGACCTGCCTCAACAACTTATTTCACAACTATACTACCACTTGAATAAAAATATTTCAACCTGATTTCCCTTCTCATTCCTAATTTTAACCATTTTGCTCCTGACATTTAAATGTGTTTCCACAATGAGCAAAATAAATATTTTTTTTTCAGGAACATCTCAAAGCATTTACCTTAGTTTCTGGCTACACTTGTCCGGCGTACCCTAGAGCAACTCACCTCCTGACTCCCCAAAGCTTGTCCACCATCTACAACGCACATGTCAGGAGCGTGATGTAATACTTTCAACTTGCCTGGATGAGGCCAATAACACTCAAGAAGCTCAACACCATTCAGGACAAAACAGCCCGTTGATTGGCACCACCTTCAACATTCACACCCTCCATCACCAACACACAATGGCAGCAGTGTGTGCCATCTACAAGATGCACTGCAGCAACTCGCTAAGCTCCTTCAGCAGCACCTTCCAAACTCCAAGACCTCTACCACCTAGAAGGACAAAGGCAGCAGATGCATGGGAACACCAGCGCCTGCAATTTCCCCTCCAAGCCACACAGCATCCTGACTTGGAACTACATCGCCGTTCCTTCACTGTCGCTGGGTCAAAATCCTGGATCTCTTTCTCGAACAGCACTGTTGGTGCACCTACACCTCAAGGACTGCAGTGGTTCACCACCACCTTCTCAAGGGCAATTAAGGATGGGCAATAAGTACTGACCTAGCCAGTGATGCCCACATCCTGTGAAAGAGTTATAAAAATGCACAATGTATTGCAGTTGAGTATTGATCTCATGCCAGTGATGGCGTCCTCTTGCTGACCCTGTGAACTCTGGCGGAGTAAGCGCTGGAGAGCATTGTGAGCAGGAATCTAGCATAATTTTTCTTTAAATTCATTCTCAGGATGTGGGTTTCACTGGCAAGATTGATATTAGTTGTCCATCCCTGGCTGCCTGAGAGGGTTGTGTTGGACAATGGTTTGCAAGGCCGGCTCGGAGGGGAATTATGAGTTAACTACATTGGAGTGGGACTGGGGTCACATATAGCCCAGACAGGATAAGGACGTTGATTCACCAAGGAGATTTGTGGACTAGTTGACTTGTTAGCAACTATCTGACACCTTTATTGTCACTTTACTGATAGCAGCATTTTGTTTCCAGATTTTTTTAAAACTGAATTCAAATTGTCCCTTGGTAATACAGAACTTCAGCATTGCTGAATAAGAGACATACTGTCAAAGCTTTTCATCTTGCACTCACCAGGACAGCCACAAGAATGCTAAATTTCAAAGTGAGCACAATTTATACTGCATGAGAAAAGGATGATGATTGGTTGGCAAGTCAACCCTGATTGGTCGAAGTGTTACCAGGAAGAATGTACTGGGGAACTATTGTTCCCCATGTTTTTGTTTAATTCAAAAAAGGTGCAATGACTGGACATGTTCTTCATGCCTGCAGAGGACAGGTCCCTGCATGTGAAGCCAGTAGCTTCTAACAAGTATATGTGAGCCACATTACGAGCCCAACTGAATTCAAATGATCAAACTGTCATTGTAGGTTTTGAACTTCAATAATAACAGCAAACCACTGATCTTATAAACTACAGGGATTGGGGACTAGATATAAGACAGAGATTCATAGTCCCAAAAAGCAGTTGGATAGGGCTGGATGGTGAAAGGGGTTAGACATTGATCTTTCAGCTCCTGGCCTAGGCCTGTATCCTGTTCAGACTGATGGGATGACAGTTTTTTTCTGTCTGCCAGCTATAATAGCTCAATGTGAATGACTTTTGTGTGGCCTGTGATAACTTCCTATTGCACAAACTCCCACAGCACCAAAAATGGCACTAAAATCAGCAACCTCACGAAAGAGAGGCTGTATTGGTGTAGGTAATGAAAGACTCAAGTTGGTGCAGCAGGTGCTTCTCTTTTGAATTTGAACATAAGACAAGTGGAATGGAATTTTACTGGCCCCCAGATGGTGGACTAGGAGACAGGGTCAGATGTTGGAGGGTGAGGGGGTGGTGGTGGCATTGGGATGGCTCCTATATGCAGTCCCACCATTGGACCATTTTACCAGTGGTGGGACCGGAAGCATAACTGCACCTCGCTGATTGGAGGTGGACAGCTAATTTAAATAACTAAAGGCCACTTTAGGTGCCATTTTCAGGAGCCACAGGTGCCTTGTTAGTGGCAGAGTCCCTCCCCACAACTTGAGGGTGCTGCCATCTGCAAGGAAGTGACCTTTGTGCAGCATCCCAGGTTGCAGGGGGTCACTGGAACTGGAAGCAACAGGGGTCACCTCTGGGAAGATTACTGTTGCAGCCGCACTGCCTGTCCACACATGCTTAGGACCTGCCTATGGTCTCAACATTGGGGCCTACCCCGTTCTGAGAAAATTTTGGCCATGAAGGAGAATTGTCACTGTTTGCTATTTCTTTTTTGTAATCACATTTGTCATATGGCCACAAATAACTAAAATGGGAGCTAAAATGTTGATTGTTCCTGAAAATTGACATGGAATCATCATATGCAAACTTTGTGTTGCCTGCTAATTACAATAATAGTGGCAAGCAGCCTAGCACTAAGTATGCTGCACACTGCAGCAAGGGGCCCAAGTTTGTGTGAGACTATCTCAAATTAAAGCCAATCTGTATTACTTAAAGCCATATACTAATTAAATCCAGCCTGCTTCTCTTGAAGGCGAGATGCAGTGTGGCGGCAGCAAGTGGTGGAGCTCATTGTGATGGAGTTTATGTGCAGAATAAGGAGTGGTATTGGCATAGCAGGCTAGGGAGCATGCCCCAAGCTTCTCTAATGTAGCACTGGAGGCTTTGGTGCAGATAGACAGCAGGGGAGAGATCCTCTTCCCTCAGGGGGTCAGGAGGGCTTCCAAACAGACAAAAGCAATGCGAGGATATAATTGTTGTGGTCAATGCCAGTAGTCTAGCTCCAAGAATACAGTGCTGCAGGAGGTTCCATGGTCTCACAAGAGTGGTCAAGGACATTGCATACATCTTTACATGCCATATACTTACAAATGAAATGGCCTCACATACTGCTTTATTCAGCATCCCACCACCCTCCACCTTCATTACCTTTTAACAGTCTCCAGCAACATCATGACTCAAACACAATATTGATAGCTTCACCTCATCATCATATACTTAGCATTTCTGCAAGCCTCAGACTCATATCTCATAGGTTGTACACTGTTATAAAGCCACGCTTTATATCAAAAATGACTATTTATTTACTGGGCTGAAACCACAGATCGAGTTTTAAAAAGATTGAACAACAGCATTTCAGTGACTTAAAACAGCAGCTTCTAAGATGGCCAAAATTTGCATAACTGTGCCCTACAAATTCCAAAGCCATTAAAAATGGAGTCAGGCTATCTAGAAGAGCCGCCCATCAGAGACAATCTTCTTAGAGGAATGTGAATGACCCCATCTCCTGAACCATTCATAAAACATCCAGACAATCACCTGTGTATTCAACTGGGTGGGGAATAAGCCATTAGACACAATCATTTTAGACAATGGAATTTGACTGAGGAGGGAACTCCTCTAGCCATGCTCTAATCATGACTAAACCATGGACTTAAAATCAACTTGCAATGACCATGTTTGGGTAGCTGGTCAGTTGGTGAGAGATGATAATGTGATAAGCCAACTAGTTCTCCTTTGTGTTTTAAGTGAGAGCTTTTTTTCCAGTCAAGAGATCAGAAGAAGCAGCCAGAGTCAAGTCCATGGAACAATGGGTGGCTCAGCTGTAAAGGGTAGGAGATAAAAGGAAGAGCAATAGTGATAGATGATTCAATAGTTAGGGGAATAGACAGGCCACAGACATCAATCCCAGATGGCGTGTTGCCTCCCTGGTACCAGGGTCTAGGATGTTACTGAATGGCTGCAGAGCATCCTGAGGGAGGGAGGGTGAACAGCCAGCAGTCATGGTGCTCATTGGTACGAATGCCATAGGCAGAAAGAGGGATGTGGTCCTACAGTCAGAATTTAGGGAGATAGGTAGGAAATTACCAAACAGGACTCCAAAAGTGGTAATCTCCAGAGTACTCCCAGTACCATGTGCAAGTTGGTATAAAAATATGAGGATAAAGCAGATGAATGCGTGGCAAGAAAGATGGTGCAGGAGGAAGGGCTTTAGATCCATGGGATATTGGGACCTGCTCTGGGGCAGATGGGACATGTACAGGCTGGACAGGGTACATCAAAATAGAGCCTGGACTGATTTCCTTACAGGGTGATTTGCTGGTGCTATTTAGTTTAAATTAACTTGGTAGGGGTGTGGGAAGCAGGAGGAAATACCAGAGAGGAATAACAAGGTGCACAGAATACTGAGAGAGATAGATAGTACTAGCGTAGGGAATAGTAAGTTATTAGGTAAGATCATAGTAAGGGAGAAAGTAATAAAGTCTAAATCAGGGGTACTATGCATGTGTGTGTTTGATAAAATTGGGGAGTTAGAGGCACAGATGGACATGTGGAAATATGGGCCTGAATTTTACACTTGGTGCAGGTGAGTGATCGGCGGGCCCAGAAGTGGATGTGATATCCGCTTCCGCCCACGATCGGCTCCCATCTGTAATTTCAAATTGGCTGGCCAAATAACAGCTGGCCAGCGTGAAAAGTGCTGAGACTGGCTAAACATTGCCAGCGGGGATGGGAGCAGGGCAGGCACTGGGTCCAATGGGGCTCTGGTGGGGAGGGGGTGGGGGATTTAACGATGGAAAGGGAGCTCCCTGAAGGCTGTGAAGAAGTGAACAGAAGCTCCAGGGAGCTGTGTGTGAGCCTGTCAGTACTTGGAAGGATACTTCCTGTCGGAACAATAATTATGACCTCAGGACCTGCATCCCATGCCAGGCACTCTGCTTCCCGTTTTACCGATGAATGCTTCCGTGTTCTTCTGGAGGCAGCGAGTGCCCAGCATTCATATTGATTCCTGGGATGGTAAGAGGATGTCGCCTCACCAAACGAAGGAGGTGTGAACGGAGGTGGCTGTCCAAGTGAGCAGCAATGGTGTTGTGTACTGCACTTGGCTCCAGTGCAGGAAAAGGTTCAATGACCTTCTGCGCTCTGCCAGGGTGAGTACTGAGTCCATTTGGAACTGTGTATAGATGTCCTAGTGGGTGGAAAGACTTGTTGGTGCTCATGGGTGTGAAAAGCGGAGTGCCAAATGGCACATATCCCTGAGAGACTGGAAAAAGGGCCTGGTTGTATTGGATTTATGCAAGAGTGAGGTGTGCTAATGTGATGGGCATCTGCACCTGTGTCTGTTGGTGGTGGTGAGGGTGGAGGGGCAGATGGTGGTATAGCCTGGAGTGTAGAGGGGAAAACACCTTTGTCCTTCCAGGAGAAGAGGAGTCATAATGCTCAGGAGCGAGGATGAACAGGTGGAGGTGTGCCCAACCTTCTGAATTTGATGTAGGTGGAGGAGGAATCTCTGGAGATGGCCTGTGATTGTGGAGCCAGGTCCTTATGTCATGGAGAGGCAGGGGTCTCAGAGGAAGGTAAGAGTCCTATGGACAGGGAAGAGACTGGGGGAGGGTATAAGAGATGTAGGGCAGTGGCATTTGGAGTGAGGTGTTTAAACCAATAGTCCCTGTTGCTCGTCCATTCACAATGCCTCTATGAGGCAGTTGTCCATTGTGATAAGCAACCAGAGTGCATGCACTGTGATTTCGTAATGATGTTTGCTACTAAAATTTTCTTTTCTTCCCTTAGGTGCGGCATCCTCAGGACGCCAGGCAAACCGCGAAGACCCTCCCTTGACCTCCAGGGAGGAGGCGCTCACAGATGTACCAGCGTGTCACATCCTCCCTCTTCACCAAGTACCAGCACAGACACAGGCAGCTCACCGCCACCTTCTCAAGGGCAACTAGGGATGGGCAATAAATGCTGGCCCAGCCAGCAAAGCCCACATCCCGTGAATGAGTAAAAAAAGGATCGAGTTTTAATTAAAAACATGATGGCCGCCTGGCTGAGTGGCCCAAGCATCGAGCGTGAAATCCCGGTGAATTGGCTTAATTGCCCCTTTAATTGTTGGTGGGCGCTTCTGAGAGCTGCACACATCCGCTGACCATAATATCACGTGACAGTGCGATGGCGCCTCGCCCGATATCTTCTCATGCGATTTTACGGGGGATCGGAACCGCCGTGCACTTGCACTGACACCATAAAATTCAGGCCATGATGTTTTGGCTATAACAGGGACCTGGCTCAAAGAAGGGCAGGACCGGGTTTTAAACATCCCTGGATACAAGGCTCTCAGGAAAGAAAGGAAAGAAATAAAAAGGGAGGGGAGTGGCAGCATTGATTAAGGAGCGCATTACAGTGCTAAAAAGAGAGGATATCCTAGAAGGGTCTAGGACAGCATCTATTTATTTAGAGCTATGGAACAAAAAAGGTGCAATTACATTGCTCGGTGTATTCTATAGGCCACCAATGAGCGGGGAGGATTTAGAGGAACAAATTTGCAAGGAAATTACAGAGAGGTGCAAAAATTATCGATTAGTTATAATGTGGGACCCTAATTATCTGAAATATAGACTGGGATAGTAGTAGCGTAAAGGGCAGCGAAGGGCAAAGGTTCCTAGAGTGTGTTCAGGCAAAGCTTCCAGTCTAGCTAGAGGGGAGGCACTGTTGGATCTGGTTCTTGGGAATGAAGTGGGCCGAGTGGATCAAGTATTAGTGGGATAACATTTAGAGAACAGTGATCATTTTAGCATAATGTTTAGGATTGCTATGGGAAAGGACAAGAAACAATCCAGAGTAAGAATAATTTACTGGGGAACGCTAACTTCCATGGGTTAAGAATGGACCTGGGCCAGGTTACTTGGAATCAGAGGTTGGTAGGAAAAATGGTAGCTGATCAAAGGGCTACTTTGAAGGGGAAAGCTAGGGCAAATAAACCCAGAGCTCCCTGGATGACAAAATAGATAGGGATTAAGATGAAAAAGGAAAAGTTTGCAGTGACAGATGTCAGGTGGATAATACAAGAACCAGGCTGAATATAGAAGGTTCAGAGGGGGAATGATGAAGTAAATAAGAGAAGCAACAAGACAGTATGAAAAGAGACTGGCAGCTAACATAAAAGGTAATTCCAAAGTCTTCTATAGGCATTTAAATAGTAAAAGGGAGATAAAAGGAGGAAGAGGGCTGATTAGGGATGAAAAAGGGGATTTCCATTTGGGGGCAGGGGGAATAGCTGAGGTATCAAATAAATACTTTGCATCTCCCTTTACCAAGAAAGAAGATGCTGCCCAGGCCATGGTAAAAGGGGAGACAATTAATACCCTAGAAGGATTTAAAAATGATAAGGAGAAGGTATTACATAGACTATCTATACTTAAAAGTTAATAAAGCCCCAAGATCAGATGAGATGCATCCAAGGATACTGAGGGAATTGTGAGTGAAAATTGCAAAGGGATTGGCCATAATTTTTAAGTCTTCCTTAGACTCAGAGGACTGGACAATTGCAAATGTTACACCCTGTTCAAAAAGGGTGTAAAGATAAGCCCAGCAGCTACAGGCTAGCCACTTTAACTTTGGTGGTGGGGAAACCTCTAGAAACAATAATTGAGACAAAATTAATAGTCACATGGACAAATGCGGGTAAATTAAGGAAAGCCAGCAGGGATTTGTTAAGGGAAAATCATGTTTAACTAACTTTCTGGAGTTTTTTGAAGAGGTAACAGATAGGGTTGATGAGGGGAATTGTTGTGGAGTTGGCCTTCCAGACTACTTTTCTTAGTGGAAACGTTTAACTTTATTTGCAAGACAGCAACAGCAACTACACATGTGCATCAAACTCCATAACTAAAGAAGAACTCTCTTGTAGAGGGTCCCGCGCTGCTAACACATTGGTTTAAGCAGATCATGTGATCTTACAACACAAGATTATTCTTAAAGCTACAGTCTGACATTTCCCAAAACTATAATTACTACTTCCCTCCTCCTTTAACTTTAATGTGCGTTTTGCATTTACAAGTATATTTATCTCATGACATTACAATACTTACACAGGTCATGAATTACAAATTGTCTTTCTTGTGGCTTCTTGATCCGTGTGGAACATCGCAGCTCCACGGCTTAAGATTCTTTTTCAGGAAACACATTCTCTGGAACCGCATTAACATCAGGTGCCTCATTAGGCACATGCAGTTCAGTGTCTTCAACTCTGACAGACACATCGGGCATGTCTGTCCTTGGTTGAGCAACTTCAACAGGAATCACTGGTTCAGTAATGGTTACAGGTGGAACATCATTTTGTTGGGGTATCTCCCTTTTTCTTAAATGATCCACATGCTTATGGGTGATCCGGCCCTTCACTTCCACGTGGTATGACACAGAACTCCAGTCACAGAGCTCACTTTACCCAGTAACCACTTCAGTCCTCCACCGAAATTCCTCACATATACTGCTTCTCCAACAGTAACTTGTCGCTCATGACTATGCAAATCATAAGTCGCATTTTGGTTCCCTTGACTTTTCTCCACCATCCCCTCCAAATTGGGAAGTATTAGCTTAGTCTTGTCCAAAGACGGAGCCTCATCAGGAATTCTGCAGGTGTTGCTCCTGTTGTAGTGTGGTGGGTTGTTCTGTAGTGAAATAGAAAACGAGCAAGTTTGGTCTCCAGCGAATCATCTGTTCGCTTTTCATTCCCGCCTTAAAAATTTGTGCTGCTCTTTCCACCAGTCTGTTTGATGATGGATGGTTTAGTGCAGTCTTCATGTGGTTGATACCATTGAGGCTGAAAAATCATTGGAACTCAGCGCTCACAAACGCAGTAGTATTATCTAAGGTGATTACCTTTGGCAATCTGTGGATGGTGAAGCTCTGGCGTAGTTTTATAGTAGTAGCACCTGACAATGGTGACTTTACCTCATAAACATATAACCACTTGGAATGAACATCTATAATCAGTAGCAACATGTATCCCTGGTTTTGTGTACAAAGATGTATTCATATGCCGCCAAAATTAGGGCTCATCTTTGTATTCTTGCAGAGGCCATGGGAGATATAGCCTTTTCCTCGCTAAACAGACCCAAAAATGGTTTGGGGTCTGATACTATAGTGAAATATCACCCGTGAACGTATTGGTGGAATTTTTTTACACCAAAAGTAATCAACAGACCTTCCTTTGCAGTTTGAGAATATCCTTTTTCAGCTGTGGTAAATGTCCTCGATACATAGCCTAATGGCCTCTCTGTGCTATCATTCATTTTGTGAGATAGTACCGCTCCCACTCCATAGGGGATGCATTGCAGGTTAGCACCAATTCCTTCATCTGGTCATAATGCACTAACAAATTTGAAGAGTGTAAGAGCTGTTTTACTTTCATTAAGGCTTCTTTTTGGGGTGCCTCCCAAAACCAATGCTGTTTTTTCTTAGCAATGAATGAAGAGGGGCCAGAACAGTGGAAAGTTTTGGCAGAAATCACCCATAATAATTTATCATCCCTAAAAATAATTTAAGTTCAGGGGTGTTCTTGAGTGCTTTAACCTTGTCTTCAACTGGGTATAACCCTTTGGCATCTACCTGGTGGCCCGAGTAGATAACTTCATTTGCTTGGAAAGTGCATTTTGCCTTCTCCAGGCACACTCCTGCTTCTAAAAATTGTTTCAGGACTTCCTCTAGGTTAGCCAAGTGTTCCTTTTCTGTGAATCCAGTCATCAGTACATCGTCCAGGTGGACCACAACCTGAGGTAGTCCCTACGGTGAGCTGTCCTTTTCCTCTGAAAAATGGCACAGGCTGAGGAAACACTGAAAGGCAGGTGTGTATATTGGTACAGCCCTTTGTGGGTGTTTATGGTTACAAATTCCTGGGCGGCATCATCTAGCTCCAGTTGCTGATATGCGTGACTCATGTCAAGCTTTGTATACATTGTCCTTCCTGCTAGTTTGGCATATACGCCTTCAATCTTGAGAATAGGGTACCTGTCCAATTTGGCTGTCCTGTTCACCATTAGTTTATGGTCCCCACAGATCCGGACGGTCTGATCTGTTTTAAGGACAGGAACTATGGGTGCTCCCATTCTGAGAACTGAACCGCTTTTATGACACCCAGCCTCTCTAGCCAGTTCAGCTCAGCATCAACCTTCTCTCTTAGGGTGTATGGTCTTGCTTTCAAGAAGTGAACTGTTGCTTCTGGATCCAGGTTGGCCTGTAGGCCTTGGATTTTTCCCAGTTCATCCTTGAAGGTAGCATCATATTTTTTAGCAGTTCTGGTAGTCCACCTGCTCTAAACTGGAAGATTTTGGACCAGTTTAATTTAATCTCCTTTAACCAATCATGCCCTAGAAGGCTTGGTCCTTCACCTTCTATCACCATCCCCACTGGTAGCTGAGCCGATTGGTGTCTATAATAAACAATTGCTCTGGTGATACCTTTTACTTGGATTGCTTTTCCTGTGTATGTTTTCAACTTGGCAGATATTTGTTCCAAATTTAATTGTTGGTCATCTTGATTTAAATATCTGAAAGTGTGTTCTCCTATTATAGAAGCTCCTGTGTTTACTTCCATTTGTAATGGTTTACCATTCACTTGCACTGTGACAAATATTGACTCTGTCTTCCCAACTTTCATGTTGAGTAATGAACTGTCAGAATTGGTTGTTTCTGGCTCTTCTACACTATAGACTTCATTGGACTTCGTTTGTTGTTTGGAAGCCTGTTTAAATCTCACTTTGCACTGTCTCATTATGTATCCACTTCTGTGACAAAAATAACATTCTACTTTTTAAAATTGCCAATCACTAGAAGACTGATTGTTTCTACATCGATGAAAATTATTTTTGATTTAGTTGCTAAGCTGTTTCCTCTCATTTTTTGGTTAGCAGGGGTTGTTTCCCACTTTGTGGCAGAGTCCCGGCTTTTTGCACCACTTCTGGCGGACTGTTCCCGCTGGACTAGGAGAACGGTGCTATTTTGTGCCCCTTGAATTGCTTGTGAATCCCTCATAGTGCTTTCTATCACCAGCGCTATTTCTAATGCTTTCTCAAAATCAAGATTCACTTCAGCCAGCAATCTTCGTTGAATAGTGTCTTCCTCCACACCTTATACTAAACAACCTCTGAGCATGTCATTCAGGGTATCAATGAAATCACAATATTCTGTTGTTTTAATTTCACCAGGTAGGTAGCAATTGTCTCCCCCCAGTGCTCTATTCTGTGAATTGAACCTGAACCTCTACCTTGTGACTGAGGGCTTGGGTTGAAAATGTCCCTTAACAAGGTCCACTAATTCCCTGAAAGTCTTCGAATCTGGGGCACTGGGGGCTGTCAAGATTTGAATTAAACTGTAGGTCTTGCTCCCACAAATATCAGGAGAATCACTCTTTTCTTTTCCTCCCTCATGATTTTGTTTGCTTGAAAGAAGAACGCAAGACGTTCTATATATTGAGACCAATTGTCTGTGGATGGCTCAAAGGGATCAATTCTGCCAAACTGTGGCATCTCTGATGAGTATATCTTCTTTTATTTTTACCAAACCTAGATACTCACAACAACTAGGTGAGGTATAGCACCGAATCAGATTTATCCTCGTCGCCAGTTTTTTATAGAGTCGGTCTTCCAGACTACTTTTCTGAGTGGAAACATTATTTACAAGACAGCAGCAGCAACTACACGTGTGGTTCAAACTCCGTAACTAAAGGAGAACTCCCCTGTAGAGGGTCCCATGCTACTAATGCATTGGTTTACACAGGTCATGTGATCTGTGTGAGCAACATCTTACATTTCCCAAAACTATAATTACTACAGGAATGCTGTTGATGTGGTATATGTGGACTTACAAAAGGCATTTGATACAGTGTTGCACAACAAACTTGAGAGCAATGTTTTGCCCATGGAATAAAAGGGACAGTGGCAACAGGGATGCAAAACATTGGCTATGTGACAGGAAACAGAGAATAGTGGTTAATGGATCTTTCTCGCACTGGAGGGAGGTTTATCATAGAGTTCCCCAGGGGTCAGTGTTGGGAGCCTTGCTCTTCCTGATATATATTAATGACCTAGACCTTGGTGTACAGGACACAATTTCAAAATTTATGGATGCTGCAAAACTTGGGGCAGAATTTTCTGCCTGTCGGGTGGGTCAGTCAAGAGCAAGCGTGGGTGGCCGCGGAGTCGATTGGCTGCGCGCCGCCATTTTATGTGGGTGGACCAATTAAGGCCTGCCCAGCGTGATGCACGGCTGATATCGCTGAGCGCTACCTGTGTATGCGTGCATAGGAGCTGCCTCAGGGAGATTAAGTTCATACTGAAAATTTTACTTAAAGAAAGATAAAAATTATTTAGACATGTCCCCTCATGTGACAGCTTCCGCCCATGTGACATGTGCCCGCTTGCCAGCCTTATGGTTGGACGGGCAGCATTGATAATTGCTTTAATTGTTTTTTTAATGGCCTTAACAGGCCTTAGACAGTTCGGTGGTGTGTGCCCACTGAACGAAAAGTCTGAATGACATGTGATGACGTCGGGACGTATATCCGACACCACTGTGCGTCATTTTACGCATCGGTATGCCGGGCCTGCCCCCACACGCTGACGTGAAAATTCTGGCCTTGGAAGCATTGTGAGCTGTGAGGAGGGTGGTGTAGAAAAGAACATAGACAAGTCAGTGGAATGGGTGGACAAATAGTGGATGAAGTTCAAAGTGAAGTGATTTATTTTGGTAGGAAGAACATGGAGAGACAATATAAAATAAAGGGTACAACTCTAAAGGGAGGAGGAAGAATGTGCAGGTTAAAGGGAGAAGGTGGCGAATGATACTAGGTGAACTGGTCATTTGGAGAGCCGGTGTAGA
Organism: Cetorhinus maximus; assembly: GCF_964194155.1. Lineage (NCBI taxonomy): Eukaryota > Metazoa > Chordata > Chondrichthyes > Lamniformes > Cetorhinidae > Cetorhinus > Cetorhinus maximus. The sequence goes on along the minus strand of NC_135882.1, from coordinate 139,990,634 downwards.
CAAAATGCACCTTATGCATTGTGACAATTGGGTGATTCTGTGAAGTGGAGATGCAGAAGAAGCAGTACCCTGAGTGCGCCCGCTCTCTTTTTATCCATCCTGTAAGCTCGAGGCCTGCCTGTTGTTTGAACTACACGCACTGCAGGCAGTGTTTTAAGAATCAACCCAGCAGCTATTGACTCCAGAAGGAAAGATATAAATTGTCTGTAAACATCTTTAAATCATCTCAATGCAGAATCCAGAAAGACCTTCAGCCCAGTGTTATGAAAATCTCACTTCATCATGAGAGAGGGAGGTCAGAGACTCCAAGTCCCAACAGACTTCAAAGTTTCCGTGCATGTGTAGATCGGGGGTGGGCTGCATGTGCACAGTTTTGCATTTAAAAAAAATTTTGTGGGCTCAGTGTACCTGTGCCTGAAGGAAATGGCACGAAAACCCGTGTGACTGGGAGTGGAGCGCTATTGAAGACAAGTGTCCCAGGCAGGGAACAGGGAAAGGAGACAGGGAGAGTTCCCAAATGGAGAGGGGCCTGGGAGGGCTCCCAAAGAAAGAAGGGACAGGGAGGGTTGCCAAAAGAATATTATGAGATGGGGAAAAGGGCTGCGATTAGCAGACTTTAAATGAAGATGGCTCAAGAGAAACCCTGGTAATCAAAGAAGGCTCGGAGAAGCCCTAGTAATCGAAGAGGGCTTAGGGGAAGCTCTGTAATTGAAGAGGGCTCAGGGGAAGCTCTGTAATTGAAGAAGGCTCAGGGGAAGCTCTGTAATTGATGAGGGCTCAGGGGAAGCTCTGTAATTGAAGAGGGCTCAGGGGAAGCTCTGTAATTGAAGAGGGCTCAGGGGAAGCTCTGTAATTGAAGAGGGCTCAGGGGAAGCTCTGTAATTGAAGAGGGCTCAGGGGAAGCTCTGTAATTGAAGAGGGCTCAGGGGAAGCTCTGTAATTGAAGAGGGCTCAGGGGAAGCTCTGTAATTGAAGAGGGCTCGGGGAAGCTCTGTAATTGATGAGGGCTCAGGGGAAGCTCTGTAATTTAAGAGGGCTCGGGGAAGCTCTGTAATTGAAGAGGGCTCAGGGGAAGCTCTGTAATTGAAGAGTGCTCAAGGGGTGCCCTGATTTTCCAAGAAGGCAGTCAAAGGTTGGTGACTCCATGCTGTGGATCATTGTGGCAGAGGTACCTTTTTGGGGCAGTAGTGCTCTGGGCAGCATGGCTGAAGAGCTGAAGTTGTGCTAGTGAGTTGATGTTTGAGTGCATACTTGGGAATCCAGGGGATCGAGTGGTCTTGGGCATGGGGGTCGGCCAGCAATTGGCTGCATTGCCCCTGGGCAAAATCTCCCTCGAGAACCCCAACTTCGAAGGCTGCCAGGCTTTCAAGGAGTTTCGTATCCAAGAGAAGGAAGACATCAAAGGGTTAAACAACCAGTTTGCTCGTTTCATCAACAAGGTGTGGATACTGGAACAATGCAACAAGCAGTTGGAAATGCACTGGAAGCTGCTGCAGGAGAAAGGTGTGCGCAGTTCCAACATTGACAGCCTATTCCAAGTTTATTCCAACAACCTCATGCAGCAGATCAATGCCTTGGCCCAGGAGAAAATTCGCCTGGTGGAAGACTACAAAACCAAATATGAAGACGAAATCAAATGAAGAACGGAATGTCAGGAGATAAGATTGAAACCCTGAGAGGTGGGCCATCGCTGATGCCGTCTGAGTTGGAGTGACTTTTGGGAGAGAATTCCCATGTTTGATCGTTGTAGATGAAGACTGGAATTCCTCATGAGAGAAACAGGGTTTCAGGGAGATTCATTGACTCACAGTGTTTACTGATATCTGGGTGCAATGTTGATAAATCCATGGACTCTGTCTTGGTTGCATTTGATATTTTATATGCAGTGTAGTGAGTTCAACCATAATTTGCTTGTTAATTCACATATATTTCATATTAACCCTGAATGTTGGTGTATAATATAGACATTGTAAATTGTTTTATCTTTCTGATCTGATATAGTAAAGTTTATTTTTGTTTGTTCAAAATGCATGCAATCATGTGGCTTTGTTCTCTTAGCAAGTGCCTTGAATCTCAAAACTTGTCCACTTTAAACAAAATGTTATTGGCCTCTAACCGGATCTTACCAAAAACTTAGGGGTCAGGTCTAGGATCCTAACACCAGTCTGAAACAATCCAAGACATCAATCGACTGAACCCACATATTACTGACTTTTTTGGATTCTAAAACGGCTTAATCTATGCTTCTACTTTTTAACTTATTTGTGTGTATATGAGTGAACCCTTGAATTCATGTGTGAAAGTCGGAGTGTTTTTATTATTTTTATTTAGATTGGGTGTTAAGTATAATGAACACTCCTCTCTTTTTAAAAAAAAATCTACAAGAAAACCTGCCTGTGTTTGTCTTTTAGAGTCACAGCACTTAAACTGTTAAACACTCACTGATTTGGCAAGTGCAAGAGGAGTGGGAAAAGAGGCAAGCCATTCTACCCCTCCTCACCTGGCCTTAGCAACACACTGTCAGCTATTGAACTGTGGCATTCATTCACCAAGATGTATTGTACTCCCTCACTGACACAGTTCCCTCTTTCTCGCAGGATGAGGTGGCCCATAATCAATGGCAGCAGCACATATGTGGCGGGGGCAGCCACGGCTGCACGCTGTCACCTCACAGAGCAGATGATGCTGGAAATCATTATCACAATGAGGCCATGGCCAGAACCAGGCGGACACCATAGAGTAATGATATATTTTCCTTTCTAAACCACCTTCTCACACCTCACTTGCCCCTCATTCCACAGTCCCTTCTGATTTACAAGTTATAAATTGTGTGTCAACATGCACTCCTTGCTTTCTTCCCCTTCCCTCACCCCAGTTCTACACTATGGGCAGGATTTTCCGGACCCAGCAGCGGCTGGCATCATCATCGCGGGTGGGACTAGGAAACTTGGAGAGCAGCCAAAATCCCAACCTATGCCTTTATCATTTCAGCTAACCAAGAACCTGGTCAACAATTGGTGGGGGTGCCCGAATTTCAGAAGGAACAAGTGACTGATGAAGCAGAAACACTGTCACTCGATCTCAGACTCGTAGCCACTGACACAGGTACAGGCGGCTTTAGAGGGTGGCATAGAGGTGCGATCTGCACGTGATGGCTTACCAAGCACAAGAGGGCTACAGTCAAGTCAGGGGGGAAGAATAGTACAGGTGCTAGCTCCCTCAAAGGCAAGCATTCACCTGCCTTCGCTTGCAGAGTGCTCAGATGAGGACTTTGATGGGGTGGCATTCTAAAAATCACAGTGGGCATACATATAGAAATGCTAGGTGTATTGGTAGGCCTGCAAAAAAGCCTGCTTTCACGATCAAGGAGCATGGAGGAGGCTGACTCCAACTTAGCATAGGGTGTTGCGCAGAGCTTGGAGCTCATATTTTCAAACATGGAAGTGGTGGCCAACTTCATGAGAACAGTTGTGGACCTGACCATGATGCAGTGCTTGATGGCCAATTTCTCAACTTCTTTCACAAGCAGAAGCCACCCAATATCTCACCAACATCCATGGGTGAAACACCATCGAATGGAGGGTTGCAACAAAAAAATCAAACAGATGAAAAATACAAAGCCTCTGAATCCTGTTAGTATTCCAGCTGAGGTCTTCAAAGCTGGTGTGCTTTGCTCATATAAAGACTCCATGCACTCATTTACAGGTTTGGAATGAAAAAGAACTCCCTGCCCTCTCCCCCGACACCGCCCGGCCCCCACTCCCATGCCCCCCACACCCAACTTCGGGATTGGGAAGTTCCAACTTCTGGAAGTCAATGGGAATCAGGGGGGAGCCCTCCACTGGTTGAGTCATACCTAGCACAAAGGAAGATGGTTGTGGTTATTGGAGGTCAGTCATCTCAGGTCCAGGACATCACTGCAGGAGTTCCTCAGGGTAGTGTCCTAGGCCCAACCATCTTCAGCTGCTTCATCAATGACCTCCCATCCATCATAAAGTCAGACGTGGGGATGTTCATTGATGATTGCACAATGTTCAGCACCATTCACAACTCCTCAGATACTGAAGCAGTCAATGTCCAAATGCAGCAAGACCTGGACAATATCCAGGCTAGGGCTGACAAGTGGCAAGTAACATTTGTGCCACACAAGTGCCAGACAACGTCCATCTCCAACAAGTGAGAATCTAACCATCGTCCCATGACATTCAATGGCATTACCATCACTAAAACCCCCATTATCAATATCCTGGGGGGGGTTACCAATGACGAAAAACTGAACTAGACTAGCTATATAAATACTGTGGACACAAGGGCAGGTCAGAGGCTAGGAATCCTGCGATGAGTAACTCATCTCCTGACTCCCCAAAGCCTGTCCACCATCTACAAGGCACAAGTCAGGAGTGTGATGGAATACTCCCCACTTACCTGGATGAATGCAGCTCCTAAAACACTCAGGAAGCTTGACACCATCTAGGACAAAGCAGCTCACTTGATTGGCACCACATCCACAACATTCACTCCCTCCACCACTGTTGCACAGTAGCAGCAGTGTGTACCATTTACAAGTTGCACTGCAGAAACTCACCAAGGCTCCTTAGATAGCACCTTCCAAACCCACGACTGCTACCATCTTGAACGACAAGGGCAGCAGACACATGGGAACACCACCACCTGGACGTTCCCCTCCAAGCCACTCACCATCCCGACTTGGAAATATATCTCCATTCCTTGACTGTTGTTGGGTCAAAATCCTGGTACTCCCTCCCTAACAGCACTGTGGGTGCACCTACATCACATGGACTGCAGCAGTTCAAGAAGGTGGCTCACCACCACCTTCTCAAGGGCAACTAGAGGTGGGCAATAAATGCTGGCCCAGCTAGCGAAGCCCAAATCCCATGCATGAATAAAATAAGGGAGATAAATAATTGTGTGGAAACTATCAAGCTATTTCCCCCTTGTCCATAGCAGGGAAAACCCTGAAACACATTCTCCTGAGTTATTTGTTTCCTGTGGCTAAGGACTGGGATCAAGCAAAGCTGCATGATAGCCGCCGTACTATTTACAAGCTACCTGACAGTGGCTAGCCACCTCATCAAAGATCCATTGCCCTCTGGTGTCAGTATTAAATACCATCTAGATTGAAATCTCTTTAGCCTTGGTCACCCCTGTGCCAAAACTAAACTTACCACCATAGACATCCATCATCTAAATTTTGTGGATTACTGCAATGTCGTTGCCCACTCTGCACCAGATTTGCAAGCCATTGTCGATCTCTTCAATTCTGCATGCAGGAAACTTGACCTGTCCTTGAATGTTGTCAAAACAAAGCTCATATATCAACCCTCACCTGGTCAGCCAAATATTCCGCCTCCCATCTAGGTTGAAGGATAGAATGGAATATGTTGAGTACTTCCAATGCCTTGGCCGACACTTCTTTCAAAAGGCCACCACCGATGATGAGATCCAACACCAGCTCTACCTTTTACAAACAATAACAGCGAGTGTCTGACAACAAAGACCTCTGCAAGACAATAAAAGTCCTAGTGCACAGTGTACATTTGTCATCACCACACTCCTTTACTGCAATGAGCCTAGGACTGTGAAGCAGCGACACATAAGACAGCTAGAGGAACTCTGCAATGCCTGCGCTGCATCCTCTGGTTCCTAGGGGAGGACGATCAAACAAGTGCTAGTGTCCTTCTTGAAGCCAGCTCCACAGGCCAAACTCCGGCAAAATCAACTTCAATCGACTGGACACCATGTCTGGATAGCCAAAAAGCATTTCCCCCACCAGGTCCTGTTCTCTCAACTCTCAAATGGCCAAAGTTCTAGGGGAGGACAAAGAAAACGCTTCAAAGCTTCAAAGATACTGTGAAGTGCTCCTTGAAGTGTGGTGGCAATGAAATTAATGAATTAGAGGAGCTTTCTACCAATCGTTCAAAATAGTGACAATTTGTCCATCAAGCTACATCACACTTTGCGTCCCAAGGTCTAGTGATGAAACAGAGTGGCACCACAGAAGATAAGAAAATGAAGCAAATCCTGCCCTCCAGATTCCACTACCTCGTGAGACATCCTGCTCTGTGTGCCAAAGGTCCACGAGCTCAGTCACATGAAGACCCATGGCAGAAACTCCTGATCTGAATAGACATCATCCTCAAATCGAGGGACTGCTGTGCTTCTGTGGAAGCTCAGAATGAGATCATTAAATCTCAGCTTGCTGACATGCAGATTCAGATTGCTGCCTTCCTTACTGCAGATACCAACGCTCAAGGGAGCTTGCAAGGCCTCGCAGCAGTCCCGCAATCTGTGCTCAAGCAGATTGCTAGGATTGCTGAGGTACTGCCCCAGGAAAAAGGCAGTGTCTCCATGAAGGTTGAAAATGGCAGTGCTGGTATCAAATCAATGTTACATACTGACTGAGTTCACAATCTGCCTACTCTGCTTACTTGTGCTACATGCTCCTAATGCCAGTGCTAACACCTTCACCCAAGATGGTGTCCGGTGCATGCCACGCTTGAGATGTACATGTATGGTACGTTCGTTACAGAGCTGAATTTAACAACCAGAAAAACTTTCCCCTTGGCCACATGGTTGAAGCAGAATTTTTATTCTGCAGCTTTTCTCTATACATGACTGATACCAGGCTTGATGTTGAGTGACAAAGACAGAAAATGTGTTTCACTCACCATCTGACATACATTTCCAATTTTCTCCTTAAAGGTTAGTGATATTTTTCCAAAACCATGGAAATTCACAGCACTGAGGAGGTGATTTGGCCCATCATGTCTTTACTGGCCATCTGATAGAGTGATCTAAAATTAATTCCACAGTCCTGCTCATTCCTGCCAGCACTATGTTTTCCTTTGGTTCAAACACTTGTGCAATTTTCCTTTACAAGGTCCAAAAATGTTTGTGTTTTAGATGGATTACTGTGCGTGAGATGCACTGTTTATAATTTTTGATACAGGTGATGGAAAAACAATCTCCTTGAGATTAGTTCAGCTTCCATAAGTGTACTGCTCTGTTATTACATCCTTTAATACGTAGTAATGTCTTTTTAGCTTCAGTTCTGCTATAAATATCAGAGAACTAATGAATGTGATGTTGATCAGTGCTCTGCTGGTATAACACCTGCCGATTAACAGCCAGAAACTCTACAGAAGATTTCTGGGTAGGATGTAGCTGGAAGAAAGTATGAAAATTTTAAGACAGTTAATCTTGAGCAGGCTTTTCTATTTTTGCCCACTGACCATTGTATCATCTTCCGAACTGGAAACTTGGGTATGTTTCAATCTTTCACTCGATGGCCTATTTCCATCAATATCATGCTTTAGCCTTGCCATCCTCTGGGAAGATAGTGTTTATTTTCTGAGGTGCCAGAATGATGAACCTCTCCATCTGTAGAGATTACGCGTTTATTCTGGGTCCTCAGCACCTGGCTGAATTGCGCAGATGTCTGCATCAGCAATGCTGTATCATTTTTCACAGATGAACTTCCAGGGTTTGGTACAGGACATGTTATTTTCATAGAGTCATAGAGTCATTTACGACACAGAAGGAGGGCATTCGGCCCATTAAGTCTATGCCAGCTGTGTGTTTATATATATATATATATATATCATTAATTCCAGTGGTAGACAATCGTTGAATGCCTCTGTTTAGCTGCTGTTGTCACCATTGTAAACATGGAGCTTATAGTTGCTCATTGAGGTCTTGATAAGCTTAAGAGTTTTGCAGTATGAATGATGTTTGAAGCAGGCCTTCAAGCAAGACAATGTCATATGCTGATGATGAGTGTATTAAGACAGTTCCAGCCTTCAACTACTTCTGGTACCCTGCCTCAATATTGGTGGAAGGACTTGGTCAGGGCAACTTCTTCCTGTTCTGAAGACTGCCCACTCATTGGGAGGATAGCTTCTAAAACTGATCTTACCCAATTATGGCCAAGTCATTTGACCACCATGTGGGCTGTAGACTGAAGCATCTTGGGACAGTTGCTTCTGGTATTGTGGGATTATATGCTGAAGCCTCTGGAGTGGATCTTGAAACCTTAACCTTCTGACCCAGTGGTGAGAGTGTAATCACTAAGTCAAAGTTATCACCAAAGGAAGCAAGCAAGCCTCCAGGGCCAAAGATTGATGGGGAGGCGTCTAGGATTATCCCAGGGTCAAGGAGGAGACAAGTTTGACAAGACACATCCATCCATTTGGGCCTTTGATCTTGAGATTGATGGCATTGATTGCAGTGGTCTTCCCAGACTTGGGGCAGTTTTCCCATAATGAAACTAAGTGTGGTGGCGGGCAGTTTCTGTGGCACTCAGCCTGCCGTCTATAATGATGGCAACTCGTGCCCGATTCTGAGCTCGGAGCCTCGCTAATTATGCAGAGGTGTGTTTCACTCCAAATCACTTGGCGGGTCGGGAGCTGATTCGTATGCCCGCCATCAGCTGGTGGGTTCGAAGGTCCAAGCACCATATTTAGATGCCAGTCCAATGCACAATCTCTCCAGCCCACCAGAGATGTCTATAATCCATAAGAGAAAGGCTGAGAGCCTCAGCATGAAGCCTGCACCCCGCTTAACCCACCAGGCCCTCCAAGCCTTGGTCAGAGGGGTGCAGGAACAATGGCTGTGTTCTACCCCACAGATGGGTGTAGGAAGCTCAGCAGCCTCACCTCTTGGGCCTGGGACACCATAGCGGAGCGGGTCGATGCTGCCAACACCTGCGGCTGAAGTGCCACCCAGTGCAAGAAGAGGATGAATGATCTCATCCGCTCCACCAGGGTAAGTCATCCTTCAATACCCTCCAATATCAAACTCTCATGGCATCATGCACTCATACAGCTACTCTCTTCAGGGATCTCCCACAACCATTAATGGGGGACCCATGTCAACACTCGTTCTCTCCCCGAGGCAAACACATCACCACCATCCCATCTATCATGTTGCTCACACTCCATCTTCTGGACCTTCTGAGGACGGCTTATCTCACACACAGGGGATATGCATCTCACCGAACATCTGCTCCATCCCTTCTCATCACATGCCTTTCTTTCTTCTTCATACAGGTGAAGCTGGCACACAATAGGCACAAGAGAGTGCTGACCAGGGGAGGAACAGCCGACATCCTTGCCCTCAGTGAATTCGAGGAGTCTGCAGCCGAGCTGGCTGGGGACAACAGGAATTGTTCCTGTGGGGAAGGGGAGATTGGTCTCTCCAACCAACTCAGTGCAGATCACAGCTCCATTACCTCATCAAGTCCTGACAGTCACAGTGAGTCACATGCAGTCTTGTCTAGCTCATGCTCATTAACTGATACTCTATTTTCTATTTTCTCGGCACAAGCATCTTGAAGTTCCCAAACTGTTCCAGCACCACCAGTGCGAGCCCCTGGACCACATCCGAAGAACCACCTGAAGAACTGTCATGGCACTCACATACATCCTCCACCAGCTCAGTGGGGCACAGATGTAGATTAGGCTCGGCCTCACTTTCTGGGGAACACCTCACTGACACGACCCGCAGCAGCGGAGGCAGGGGCAGCCCAGGTCTCTAGCACTCGGAGGGCTGCTGGAGACCAGCCACCCATTCAGTCCGAGTAGGACGATGAGCCTCTGGAAGCGGCCGCCAACTCAATGCTGGAGATGCAATGACAGGCGGTGGAACATCAGGCAGAGATTCGGCAGTCACACAGCAGACTAGAGCGAATGATAGAGGAGTCCGTCTGCGTTCTGTCTGATGTCATGGCTCTGACATGCGAGCGTCTCGAGATCACCATGGAAAGGCTGGCGACCACCATGGAGACCTTGGTCCAGCAGGTCTTGCTAGATTTGCACTCAGCCTTGCACTCCATGGCCACACACCCTGGTGGGCACCATTAGGATGTAGGTGACATGGGGACGAGGCACCTTGACCTCCCTCTAGGTGCAGTGTCTCCTGCAGGAGTCAGGGTGGGGCCCTCGGGCACCCACATGGAGGATGAGCATCAGCCCGATACCCCGGTAACTCCTCTCAGGACACTCCAAGGGTGTGCAGCCTCTCCCAGCCCCCTCTGCTTGTGATCCCATCCAGTCCAGCTTCTCAGGCCACCAAGGTTGCTTCTGCCCCTGAGTGGGTGACCCTTATTAGGCTGGGGTCCTTCAGGCCTCGGGCCACCAGAGGACGTCCAACAAGGTCATCACAGACATCGGGATGTAGCAGTCAGCAGGCTGTCTCCACCTCTGCTGTGGATGTTGGGGCTGCACCCAGAGCTAGGAAAGTTAAGAAAAATTGAGGTCACTTTTGGGTCATGCGTGTGCTAGACATGTAACTAAATTTCACTTTTGTTAATACATTTGATGATTATGTGAATGTTCCTGTCAACTGAAGACATTGTCATTTTGTACTTTGGAGTCCTCTTATTTCGAGGTTTAGCCTTCCTACCACTCAGTGAAAGTGTCCCACTGTGAGATTCACATTCCTGTAATGTCAACTTCAGTTGGACTAGTATCTGCACCCTTGTGTGATGTCAGGGAGATGTGTTTAAATCTTTATTGGAAGTGCATGATGTAAGTGTTTCTCACCTTTCTTCCACTACTGAATGATAGCAGCTCATCGGCATTGATAATCTAGCAGCATGCATGTCTCCTCATTGCAAATGGCAGAAGGCAAGACATCCACAGGAGGAGGAGATCTGTAGGCATGTCCACATCTCAGTCGCAGCAATGTTGGCACCATTAGATAGAGGTGAAGGCTTCAAGTCTTCTCTCGCATTGATCTTGTTCTAAGTGGGCTCTCAGTTCCCAGAGTGAGCTCACTCACAGGGCTCCATGGACCAAAACAAAGATCATGGCCTGGCGATTCATGAGGCAAGTGTGAATGCGGGACTCATTCTTGCTGCAGGTGGGTGGACATCCCCAGAGTTGAAAGAAGATGGCATTGAGGGCCAGGAGAGATCTAGCTATATTCCCTCACTTGAATTTACTCTTCCTGGAACCTGTCAGCGATTAATGTATCACGGGCACATCTCCCAAGTCCTCCTTCCTCCATGGTGTGATCACGCTCTTACTGACCCTCAGCAGCCTCCTGAGGTTCCTGGGTCTCCAGATTTTCATTCTCCGATGAGCTCTCATCCTCCTTCAGGTCATCCTCTGGCACGGGGTCACCACTTTGCATATCCAGACTATGAAGGGCACAACACACTGCGATGATGCAGAAAACCTTGTCGGGAGTGCATTGGGGTGAGCCACCTGAGTGGTCCAAGCATCTGAAGGGCATCTACAAGAACCCTATGGTCTGCTCTATAAGGGAGTATGTGGAGCTGTGAGCAGTGTTGCACCTCTCCTCAGAATGACTCTGAGGGCGACGCACCAGTGTCATCATCCAGCACTTCAGTGATTACCCCTTACCCCCAAGCAGCCATCCCCACAGACATAATGACCCCTCAAAAATCTCAGGCATCTGGGAGTGACTCAGGATGTAGGAGTCATGGCAACTCCCGGGGTACCGTGCACAAACGTGCAGTATGTGCTTCCAGTGAACACACACCAGTTGTACATTGATGGAATGATAGTCCTTGCAGTTTATAAACATTAGGACCTGCTGCCATGGAGACCATATAGTCACATGGGTGCAGTCTATTGTACCCTGCACTCTGGGTAACCCTGAGATGGTGGCAAAGCTGGTGAATCTCGCAGCCTGGCTATCTTCATCTAGAGCAAACCTAACATAATGATGGGTCTTCCTGTAAAGGGCATTTGTGACCTCCTTTATGCATCCATGTGTTGCGGACTGAGAGATGCCACACAGGTCATCTGTTGAACCAAAGGCCAAGAAATTGAGTGCAGCGGTCACCTTCAAAGCCACTGGCAGGGGATACTTTCCAATTCTTCCTGAAGAATGTGGCATATGTGATGCACAAGATTTTGGGACAAGGGCAGATGTGCACGCCATTGCCTCTCGCTCATTTGTAAATAGGAGACTCTTGGACGATAAACCCTAGTTCAGGTGAGTCACCCTGCTGTCTGGGTCTCTCCTCAAGACTCTCCTGTTCATGGTCTGGCTCTGCTTGACCATGTCCCTCCTGCTGGAGCTGCATGCGGAGTCGCCTCTCCCTCCTTTGCCTCCTCCATTGCATTAGGACCTGACAAAGGCAGCATTGAGCCCTGGATCTATACCTGCTTTTACCTTCTCTCTGAAAGAAAACATTGAAGACATTAATGATTCAAGGGGCAAGAAAGTGAAGCTTAGAAGATGACACGTTTGGAGACTGTAAGGGTCCATAGATTTTCCTGTCCTATTTGCATGGTGGCTGATGCCACCTTGTCCCTGGGACACTAGCACACACATCGCGGTGACCAAGATGGCATCGCTGATATGTAACATCTTGAGCCCTGCATGGGATGCTAAGGTTTAATTGAGATGAGTTACCCAACCTAGCTCTGTGCTCCAATCTCTGATGTGGCATATTAATGACCAATCTGTTGCTTGTGGTCAATGAGTGAATGCCCTTTGGCGCCTTAGGAGTGTTACATCTGGTGAACACATGGCAGGCCTTCATTGATGGAATGCCATATATGATATAGCTGTGCCTCCTTCACTATTGCCTGCATTCCCAAATTCTTGAGAGGCAGCGTCTATGATGTGAAGTCACTGAGTTCTGAGCAGCCCTTTAACAGTGCGAAGGAAGCCATTGGCTTTCAGTGGCTTTCATCACAAGGAGGTCTTCCTCCTTTCTCCTAAGCAGACTCCTGCTCACTCTGGCGATAACCAGAGGTTAGAGGGCGACTCCAGAAAGGCCCCCCTCATGTTTGCCCTTCCCCCTGACTGCCATTCCATAGCCTGCCCTCCCCATTGACCCCTCCTGCTTGTCAGCCCAACCCCTTGCCTCACAGCCAACCCCCAGTTGAAGTGCTAGTCTGTGAAAATGGAGGCCTCCATGAGTACCACAGCACAGCGGTGTTCCTCTGGACAATGAAAGCAAAGAGAAGGAGCAGTCCAACTCTACAACCCCAGCAGTGTGGAGTTCGTCGCAACAAGACCTGTGCAGCGCTATGGCAGGTAGGTTCCACTCACCTCGAAGTTACCAGTGAACTGAGCTCTGACTTGTGCATGCCACCCCTTTTCAAACGGGTTTGATGCCAATATAATTTCCTGCTGGCGTGAAGGAAGATTGGGAGGCGTGGCAAGATTCTGGTGAGCAGCTGTTTTAATGAGCATTCATGACATGCTAATAAATGCAAATGAAGTTCGCGCCATTAGTCGGTGGGATAACCGACCCACCATGAAAACACTGTTGGGGGAATTGTGACCTGTTTTTACGACTTTTTTTGCCTCCCACTGGATTCTCTGCTCCCGCCCGCCATGAAACTCGTCGCGGACAGGATGGGAGAATTCCACCCTTGGTGGCTGTCAGCACTGTGTGCACCTCTTTGGTGGTGAAGGCAGCTGAAAAGGCGGTTTGTGGGGCAACTTTTTGGACAGAGAGTTTAAGCGGCTTTTTCACTCTGTGTTTATTTTTGGTGGTCGGTGTTGCCTTTGAGTTAGTTAGGAAGCAACTGCAATGTCATCTGTATTGACCTTTGCAGCCTTGTTTCAGAGCAATGAGGCAGCAAGAGGCTGGCAGTGAGACTTCCAGGTTTCTTGCGGGTATGCGAGGAGTCCAGGTTTTCAATCGTGTCTCGCCATTACACTAATCTGCCTTTGTCTAGGTAATTCATGAGTGTTTGGTCAACAATTCCATTATTGTTGTAGCAGAGATAAAAACAAAAAACTACTGCGGATGCTGGAAATCCAAAACAAAAACAGAATTACCTGGAAAAACTCAGCAGGTCTGGCAGCATCGGTGGAGAAGAAAAGAGTCGATGTTTCGGGTCCACACGACCCTTCAACAGAACTGAAGTATAGTTAGGAGAGGGGTGAAAGTGGCTACAAGGATGGTTGAGGGTAGACAAGATTGACCTTGGCCCTCCTTACCCAGCAATATTTTTAAATTCTGAAAACATTGTAAAGTACTATATTTATGCAAGTTCTTTCTCTTTGTGACACACACACCTGTCTTTCTCCTTTAGTTTATTCAGTATATTTAGCATACTGACCCAAGAGAGTCTAGCTAGGTGATTGAGAAGTGGTAGAGTGTAGAGAGTGCATGAGGGTGAGTCATTAGCAGGAAATAGATAGTACATTGATCAGCAACATAGTGTATCCAAAAAATTTCAGTCATTCTCCTCTTCAATTCTACAATGCTCATTATCTAATTTTAAATATTGTTTTAGGTTATTCAACTCTGTGCTTCTGTCATGATGGGAAAATTCTAAAATAAAAATATTTATTAAAAAATTAAATGAGGAATTCAAAACAAAATATGATTGGAAGTTAATTTTTGATGATATCTTCTAGGCTTTTGTTTATTTGATTTATTAGCTTACTGCTACAGTAGCAATGTTGGGGTCATGGGAACATCACTTGAGGAATGCAATGGGTGAGGGCTAAATAATATTGATTTCAATGTTAGAGTGACATGCTGGAGGGTAACTCTATTTACTCTGGGGAGGTCGAAGGTTATAAGGATTAATATTCTTGGAAGTTTCATCTGCTCATGAAATTAGGGAAACTCTACAACAATAGAAGTAAGAAAAGAAAAAGATCCTTTATTTATTTAGCTTCTTTCACAACCTCAGATGGCCCAAAATGCTTTACAGCTAATGCAGTATTTTTTGTGATTTAGTTATTCTTGTAATGTAAGGTAACCAATTTGTATACAGCAAGGTCCTTCAAACCGCACTGAGATATTGGCCAGATAATCTGTTTTAATGATATTTGTTGAGAAATAACTATTGTTCAGGTCACTAGGGAGAACTTGGTGGGATCGTTTATGTCTATCTAAGAGGGCAGAGAGGACCTTGGCTTAATGTATCATTCAAAACACTGCACTCCTCAGTACTGCACTACGTCTTGTGTGCTGAAGCCTCTGGAGCGGATCTTCAAACCTTAACCTTTTGACCCAGTGGTGAAAATATTATCGCTGACTCAAAGCTGTCAGAAATGGAAAAGGGCAGCAAGAAAGCCTCCAAGGCCCAAGATTGATGGGGAGGCCAGAAAATTAACACATAATGTATTTTCTGACCTCCCATGCCTAGCAGCTAACACTGCCAAGACCCCCTTTGATACTAACTTCCAAGGAAAGTCCAGGCAGAAGGTTTAGTACCAACTTCTTTGTGCGTCCTTGGGGCTGGGCGCTATTCTGACAAACCTTCAGGATTATGTGCAGGAGGATGTGCGTATGGTTCTCAAGGAATATTTTGCATCTGTCTTCACAAAACAGAGGGACGATGCAGATATTGTAGTTAAGGTGGAGGAGTGTGAAAAATTGAATGTGTTAAACATGGAGAGAGAGGAAGTATTAAGGGGATTAGAATCCTTGAAAGTGGATAAATCACCAAAGCCAGATGAAATCATACAGGTGAGGTGCTGGAGGATTGGAGGTCTGATAATGTTGTACCTTAGTCTTAAAAGGGAGCCAGGGATAGACCCAATAATTACAGGCCAGTCAGCCTGACCTCAGTAGCGGGCAAATTATTGGAATCAATTCTGAGGGACAAGATAAACTGTTACTTAGAAAGGCACGGATTAATCAAGGACAGTCAGTATAGATTTGTTAAGGGAAGGTTGTGATTGACTTGGTTGTGTTTGATTGACTTTTTTGAGGAAGTAACAAGGAAGATTGATGAGAGTAAACCAGTTGATGTGGTCTACATGGATTTTAGCAATGCTTTTGACAAGGTCCCACATGGCAGACTGGTTAAAAAAAAAAGCCCACGGAATCCAAGGGAATGTAGCAAGCTGGATACAAAATTGGCTCAGTGGCAGGAAACAAAGGGTAACTGTTGATGGATGTTTTTGTTTTGAAGGCTGTTTCAGTGGGGTTCCATTGCATTTTGTGGTATATGTTAATAATTTAGAAATAAATGTAAGGAGAATGATCAAGAAGTTCGCAGGCGACACCAAAGTTGGCCGTGCGGTTGATAGCGAGGAGGACTGTCGAAGACTGCAAGAAGATATCAATAGACTGGTCAGGTGGGCAGAAAAGTGGCAAATGGAATTCAACCCAGAGAAGTGTGAGATTATGCATTTGGGGAGGTCAAACAAGGCAATGGATTACACAATAAATGGGAGGACACTGAGAAGTGTAGAGGAATTGAGGGACCTTGGAGTGAATGCCCACAGATCCCTGAAGGTAGCAGGACAGGTTGATAAGATGGTTAAAAAGGCATATGGAATCCTTTCATTTATTAACCGAGGCATAAAAGCAGGGAGGTTATGCTGGAACTATACAGAACATTAGTTAGACCATTGTATTGTGTGCAGTTCTGCTCACCTCATTACAGAAAGGATGTAATTGCATTAGAGAGAGCACAGAGGAGATTTATTAGGGTATTGCCAGGATTGGAAAATTGCAGCTATGAAGAAAGCTAGGCTGGGGCCCTTCTCCTTGGAACAGAGGAAGCTGAAGGGAGATTTGATTGAGATGTACAAAATTGTGAGGGGCCTGGATAGAGTGGATGGGAAGGGCATGTTTCCTATAGCAGAGAGTTCAGTGACTAGGGGGCATAGATTTAAATTGATTGGTAGAAAGATTAGAGGGGAGATGAGGAAATATTTTTTTCACTCAGAGGGCTGGAACTCACTGCCCAAAAGGGTAGTGGAGACAGACACCCTCAACTCAATTAAAAGGTGTCTGGATATGCACCTGAAGTGCTGTAACCTGCAGGGCTACAGATCAGGTATTGGAAAGTGGGATTTGGCTGGTGGCTCGTTTCTCAACTGGAGCAGACACAATGGGCCAAGTGACTCTTTCTGTGCCATAAACTTTCTAGGATTCTATGATTCTAAGGACAGGAAGGTGTTCCTCGTGCATCATTTAATGTTTAAGCTTTATCTCTTCCTGCTCTTTGTAGCACCCATCCCTCCCCTTCCCCCCACAACAAGCATTGGAAATCCCAGGGCAATGTAAAGAAAATGAAACACAAAATAAATTACTTCAGCTCCTATTTCAAGTGCTTTGCATTTGAGGCAAATGATCCCCTGTGTGTAAACCACAGGAAAAATGGTCCCATCTTTGTAATGCAGGATTGTTTAGTAATTTTGTGCTGTTTTGAGGGAGAAAAGCCAAAGAAATCAGAAAGGAAAGATATTTTTTCTGTCGCTGTATATTATAGATATTGAAAACATAGCAGGAAGTTGTGTGTTATCAGCACTATGAACACAGTGGCAGGATTTCCTCCAGTCATGGAGTGATAAAATGATGTGCGATTAACCTGCAATCATTGAGTGGAATATATGAAATACTGCTTGGTTGTCATAATAAATTCTGCATGCAGCTAGGGCTTTCTGCTCTGTTCATTGCAGGGAGCCCAATATTGTTAGTCATTTGCATTTCCAAGAGCTAGCCTGCACCTTTTAATGTGCATGGTGGCTGCAGCAAGTGCCTGGAGTAATTCAGCATCTGAATCTGACTTGAGAAAAAGATATCAATGGATTAATTTGAGAAAGAGTGGGCTGACAGATTTTCTCTATACTGTAAGTCCTGGTGGAGGATGCCAAAAGAAGAAGCGATGTCCTGTGTTTTCAGGCTCTCTAGACACACAAGGAGACAGTGGGAACAGAAAGTCAAGAAAGCATATAGTCCCAACACCCTGATACAGTGTCAGAAGAAGTTTAATGATCTCGCACGAGTGGTCAAGTTCAATGAATGCATCTTCAAATGGCACATCCCAGTAACTTTACTACTTGCCTCACACTGCTCAGTTTATCACAAACCCATCATTTACCTACTAACAATCTCTGTCAATTAGGATTCATACTGTTATGGCACAATGGTAAATGCTGAGCTGCTCCAAATCTCAGAGGGAAACTTGAAACAGCTGCCAATTTGTACAATTTGTATTGTATGAGGAGAGGTTCTGAAATCAGGAAATGATGTCCCCAACTACTGGTGATGACTTAAAGTAAACATTTATTAAAAGAATAAAGGAAAAAAAAAACACAATTACACTTAAACACTAGAACGGCTTTACACAATAAACAGTCCTTTAAAATAGTTCCCCAATATCTTAACTTAACTACCTTCAGAGCTAACCTCCCCCTTTTCTGTTCAGCAACTATCCTTACAGATTTTAAAATCTATAGAACTCCAGTACTTTTTACCACACAGTGCCTTTTTCCTCGGGGTGTCCTCTGAGGCTGACAGCAATTGGGTCTTCAGGTCTGGCCTTGTTCACACTGTTTTCTTGAAACTCTGCCTAGCTATCCTGCTGTCCTCTGGGAGACCTGACCAGCTACCCCCACCTAGGCATCAATATTTCCTTACTCCCCTTTGATCTCTCTATTGTCTCAACCAGTCTCTTCAGAAACGTTTTCTTCCAGAATGGATTAAATTTATTTTGTTAGTCTAGCTCTTAGACTTTTAAAAACAAGTCCTATCTTTACCTTACACCTTTTACAACGTGCATATATCACCCTTTGAATTAAAATGACTCGATTTAAAAACACCGCTGTTATTTCTTTATGTAAAACTCTGTTTGAAGTTGCTCTTGGTTCATAAATGTATCAAAACCACCTCTTACTGTTGGTTTTAGACTCATGCAGTCACTCTGGTTCTTAATCCAATTATCATATTTACACCCCCAACAGCCTGTCTTCCACTACATAAGAAATATAACAGGGTTATTGACAGTAGAACAACATTACAATTTCTTGTTTTCTTGACAATACCTACCATTCATGCCCTTCACCACACCCTTACACACTTTGCACTTGCCCATAATTGCCTTTTGCACAACACACACACACACAAAGATATTCAACCATGACAGTCACATCACCCAAACAAATTGCATGATAATCACTAACTCTTCTTTTTCCCCTGCAGGAGAAGATGGTACACGAATAGGGGCAGCAGGAATTAACTGGAGTATTTCTGCATGTTCTAACCAGCTGGCCAACATAGGAAAGACCATTGCTGAGTCAGTGGCCAGTAGCAGGGCTGAAGCTGTTGAAGATGAGGTTTTCTGCATACTGAATCCTCCTTCTCACATTCCACATTTTCCTCATCCCAAATTTTCTCTTCACTGAGAAGCTCCTGATGCTGTAGGTGTGCATTATTGAATTCCTCCTTTCTCTCATCACGCCCCTACTCTTGTCCCTTTTTCCTTTCAGGTATGCAACAGTTGCAACCTGTACAGGCAGTGATGGAATAGCAAGAAGACAAGGAAGATGAAGATAAGTCTTCACTTGATTCCACGGTCACAGCCACAGCTCACTACATTAATTTAGGAGCTGGGATCTGCATGTGGTAAGATATAGAGTGCAAGTGTGCTGTGGCGAGGGAAGGGGGAAGTGGATACCAGTTTACCGGAAGGTGAGTTCAGGTTAGTCCTGATTCAGAGGTCTCAGATATAGTAAATTTGATGGGCTAGGCTACAGAAAAAGGCCGATGGATGTACACAAGCAAATTATTGGAGCACTGGAAAGCCTGCTTTCAGTTTCAAGGAGCATAAGGCAAGTCTGTTATCAACTTGACACGCAGGTTTGTGCGGAGCTTGGAGTGTATCCTTTTTACATGGAATTGATGTCCACCTCCATCAATGCACCTGTGGAGCAAACCATGATGTAGCATCCGACAGCCCATGTCTCAGTCTCAGCTTTCATTGAAGTACAGGCAGCAACCACTAAGTGCTAGAGTGGAAGCTCATTTTGCAGCCACTCAGCTTGCTATCTTAGGGGCGCAGGCATTTGCCATCAAGGTTCTTGATGCCAGTTTGAAAAGGGACTTCCAGGATGTCATAGCACTCCTGTCCTCTGTTCTCCACCAACAAGGGCAATTTGGGATGGACAATAAATGCTGACCTAACCAGTGATGCCCACATCCCATGAACAGATAGAAAAAAAGGGTCTGCCCCCTAATGAGCCTTTGCAGATATGGCTTCCTACTGAGAGCTCTTTTCTCCACCTCTTCCCTCTCCTAGCAGCTTCCTGATTTATGTGGCCTTTGCTAATTCTCACAGCCATACTCAAAGCCAAAATGAAGCCCTATTAAACCTCCCATGTCTGAAAACAACTGATTTGTGCATAAGCCTTTAAGTCACCAATCAGACCACCACATGTAATTTTTTTCTATTATTTCCTGGGATCTGGGCATCACTGGCAAGGCCAGCATTTGTTGCCCATTCCTACTAGCCTTTGAGAATGTAGTGGTGAGCCACCGCAGTCTTTTGTAATGGTTTGGTACAACTGAATGGCTTACTTGGCCATTTCAGTGGGCAGTTAAGAGACACATTTAGGCCAGGCCAGGTAAGAACAACAGATTTCCTTCCCTAAAGGGCATTGGTGAATCAGGTGGTTTACGCAACAATCAATAATCATTTTGTGGTCACCATTACTAAGACTAGCTTTATATTCCAGATTTTGTATTAATCAATTGAATTTATTAATTGAAATCAAATTCCACCAGCTGCCATGGTGGGATTTGAACCCAGTCCCCAGGGCATTAGCCATCGGGCTGCCACAGGACATTACAACTACATTATCATCTCCAGTAAGTAATTATTGAAGCTTCTAACATGGAAAAGCAACCGCAACACATGGGAAGCATTTTCCCCCCGTTGGGGGGGTTGTGCAGGTGTGGGTGCAGGCGGGCGGATTTCCGATCGGCGCCCCCAGTTGGGAGCACGCTGCCATTTTATGCGGGCATGCCAATTAAGGCCCGTCCAGTGTGACGTCTGCCCGGAAGTGGAGGGTGGGGGTGGAATTCCCTGAGCATGTGCGCGAAAGAGCGCACAGGTCTCCCTGAGGAAATGTGCTGCCTCAGGGAGCTCGGCTCAAGTTTGAAAAACTTTATTAAAGGAAGAAAAAAGATCCCTGACGAGTCCCCTCATGTGACAGTGTCACATGAGCAGGGACACGTCAATTACTTTTATTTAAAAATTTTATACACATTTTAAATCCCTCATGAAACCTCACCCCGCCCGTGGATGAGGTTTCATGTTTTTTCTGAAGGCCGCCTGGGCTCTTCGCCTGCCTCGGCTGCGCGCCTGCCGATCTGAAAATCGGAATGATGCGCGGTGATGTTGGGACGCATGTCTGACCTCACCGCGCACCCCCCCACCCCGCTCACCAATGGGAAAATTCTGCCCATAGACAACCAGCAACAGGTGAAAGAAATAATCCAGCAACTACCCTGTAACAGGTTTAAACTTTAAACAGCATTGGTGAGGGTGGGTGCGGTTGCCTTTTTGAGCATTTCAGCCTCAACCATCGACTTAGGCAATGAATTCCAGATGCCCACTACCCTCTGGGTGAAAAAGCTTTTTCTCATGTCTCCTCTAATCCTCTTACCAATCACCTTAAATCTATGCCCTCTGGTAATTGGCCCCTCAGCTAGGGGAAACAAGTCTTTCCTGTCTACCCTATGTAGACCTCTAGGGCATAGGCTGGAGCTTTGCACTCCAAAATTGCATTGCTGGCACATGCAAAACTGCTTTACCAATAGGCATCCAGCGTACTTTGTGTTAGAAGTGTGTATACACTATTAAAGCCATTTTAAAACCTTAAGGGCTTTATACCGAGCCCACATTTGCCTCCATGGTGTATTATTGACAATATAAACACAGTAGGTGGATTTCCTCTGGTCAATCTGGAATAAAATTCTAGTCTCAGTAAGTGTGACCATAGAACAACCAGATTGTTGCAAAACCACATTTGGTACACACATGCTCTTCAGGGAAGGAAATCTGCTGTTCTTAGCCAGTCTGGCCTAAATGGCAATTTGGTTGACTCTTAACTGCCCTCTGAAGTGACCTAGCAAGCCACTCAGTTGTAGCAAACTGCTACCAAAAAGTTTGAAAAAGAATAACACTGGATGGACCACCCAGCACCGACTGGAAATGAGCCTCCAAAGTCCTTCTCACTAACACCTGTGTACTTGTGCCAAAATTAGAAGAGTTGTCCCACAGGCCAGTCAAGCAACAGTCTGACACAGTCATACTCACCAAATCACGCCTTACAGTCAATGTCTCAAACTCCTCCATCACCATCCTTGGGTATGTCCTGTCTCACTGGCAGGAAAGATCCACCAGAGGTGGTGGCACAGTAGTATACAGTTGGAAAGCCCCTGGAAGTCCTCAACTTTGAATTTGGACCTCATGAAGTCTCATGGCATTAGATCAAACATAGGCAAGTCAACCTCTTGCCGATTATCACCTATTGCTCTCCCTCCTCAGCTGATGAATTTTAAGAAACACTGAAGTTGGCAAGGGCACAGAATGTACTCTGGGTGGGAGACTTCAATAACCATCAGCAAGACTGGCTCAGTAGCACCAATACTGGCCACTTTCATCAAGTCCTGAAGGTTATATCTGCCAGACAGGGCCTATGGCCGGTAGTGAAAGAACCAACAGAGGAAAAATCCTACTTGACCTCACTCTCACCAAAGTGCCTGTCACAGGTACATCTCTCCATGATAGTATTGGTGGGAGGGGCCACAGTACCTGCGGCGACAAATTCCTGTCTTCACACTGAGCTAAATGGGATAGATTCAGAACAAATCTAACAGCTCAAAACTGGGCATCCATGAGACGCTGTCAGCCATCAGCAGCAGCAGAATTGTATTCAACCACAATCTGTAACCTTATTGCCTGGCATAGCCCTCACGTTTCCATGATAAGGAAGCCAGGGGATCAAACTTGGTTCAATGAGTAGTGCAGGAGAACATGCCAGGAGCAACACCAGGCCTACATAAAAATGAAGTGTCAAACTGGTGAAACTACAACAAAGGATTCCACAACAAACACAGTGATTTCACAACCAACAGATCAGACCTGCCACGTCCAGTCGTGAATGGTGGGAGATGGTTAAACAATTGACTAGAAGAGGAAGCTCCAAAAACATGCCCATTCTCAATGATGGAGGAGCCCATCACATTAGTGCAAAAGACAAGGCTGCAGCATTTGTAGCCATCTTCAACCAGAAGAGCTGAGTGGACAATCCATCTTGGCTTCCTCCCGTGTTTCCCAGCATCACAGATGTCAGTCTTCAGCTATTTCAATTCATCCCCTCATGGTATTATGAAATGACTGAAGGCACTGGGACACTGCAAAGGCTATTGGCCCTGACAGCTTGCTGGGTGTTGTACTTGTGCTCCAGAAATGGATGTACCCCTAGCCAAGCTGTTCTAGTATAGCTACAACACTGGCACCTACCTGGCAATGTGGAAAATTGCCAGGTGTGTACTGTCCACAAAAAGCGGGGCCAATTACCACCCCATATACACTCAATCATCAGCAAACTATTGAAGGAATCATCGACAGTGCTATCAAATGGCACATACTCTGCAATAACCTTCTCACTGACAGTCAATTTGGGTTCCAACAAGGGCACTCAGCTCCTGACCTCAGTGCAGCCTTGCTCCAAACATGGACAAAAGAGCTGAATTCCAGGGCTGAGGTGAGAGTGACTGCCCTTGACATTGTAGCATCAAGGAGCCCTAGCAAAGTTGAAGTCAATAGGAATCAGTGGGAAAACTCTCCATTGGCTGGAGTCATACCTAGCATAAAGGAAGATAGTTGTGGTTGTTGGAGGTCAATCATCTCAGTCCCAGGATATCACTGCACGATTTCCTCAGGGTAGTGTCTTAGGCCCAACCATCTTCAGCTGCTCCATCATTGAACTTCCTTCCATCATAAGTTCAGAAGTGATGATTGCACAGTGTTCAGTGCAATTTGAGACTCCTCAGATACTGAGGCAGCCTGATTTCATAAACAGCAAGACCTGGATAACATTCAGACTCAGGCTCACCAGTGGCAAGCAACATTTACACCATACAACTGCCAGGCAATGACCACCTTCAACATAAGAGAATCTAATCATCTCTCCTTGACATTCAACGGCATTACCATCACTGAATCCCCCACCATCAGCAGGTTTACCATTGACCAGAAACTAAATTGGACTAGTCATGTAAATAGTATGGTTTCAAGAGCAGGCCAGAGGCCAGGAATTCTGCTGATAGTAATTCACCTCCTTACTCCCCAAAGCCTGTCCACTATCCACAAGGCACAAGCCAAGAGTGTGATGGAATACTCTCCACTTAGAGTCATAGAGTTATACAGCACAGAAACAGGCCCTTTGGCTCATCATGCCTGTGCCGGCCATCAAGCACCTATCTATTCTAATCCCATTTTCCGGCATTTGGCCCATAGCCCTGTATGCTATGGTGTTTTAAGTGCTCATCTAAATACTTCTTAAATATTGTGAGGGTTCCTGCCTCTACCACCCCCTCAGGCAGTGCGTTCAAGATTCCAACCGCCCTCTGGGTGAAAACATTTTTCCTCAAATCCCCTCTAAAGCTCTCACCCCTTACCTTAAATCTATGCCCTCTGGTTATTGATACCTCAGCTAAGGTGAAAAGTTTCTTCCTATCTACCCTATCTATGCCCCTCGTAATTTTGTATACCTCTATCAAGCCCTCCCTCAACTTTCTCTGCTCTAAGGAAAACAACCCTCGCCGATCTAGTCTCCTTTCATAACTGAAATGCTCTAGCCCAGGCAACACCCTGCTGAATCTCTTCTGCACCCTCTCCAGTGCAATCACAACCTTCCTATAGTGTGGTGATCAGAACTGCACACAGTACTCCATTGGCCTAACTTGCGTTTTATACAGCTCCAACATAACCTCTCTGCTCTCCTACGCCTTGGCTAATAAAGGCAAATATCCCATATGCCTTCTTGACCACCTTATCTACCTGGCCAAGTGTGCTTCCATCTGCATTCAAGAAGCTCAATATCCAGCAACTTAAACATTCACTCTCTCCACCATGGGTGCATAGTGGCAGCATTGTGTACTATCTGCAAGATGCACCACAGCACCTTGAAAAGCTTCCTTCAACAGCACCTTCCAAAACTGGGACCTCCACCACTTAGAAGAAGCAGACCCACAGGAATACCACCACCTGCAAGCATCCCTCCACACACCATGCTCCTTCGCCGCACACCATGCTGAGTTGGAACTAGATCACCATTCCTTCACTGTCACTGGGTCAAAGTTCTGGAACTCCCTTCCTAATAGCACTGTAGGTGTACTTATAATGCATGGACTGCCACGGTTCAAGGAGGTGGCTCACCGCCACTTTCTCAAGGGCAATTAAGGATGGGTAACAAGTGCTGGCTTTGCCAGCGATGCTCACATCCCATGAAAGAATAAAAAAAATATTTGCGGTGTCTTGGAGATGCCATAAATGCAGTTGGATGATTTTTCCCATCTGCTGCATCTTATAGACAGTTCTGAAGAAGAGTCATATGGACTCGAAACGTTAACTCTGTCTTTCTCTCCACAGATGCTGTCAGACCTGCTGAGTTTTTCCAGCAATTTTTGTTTTTGTTTCAGATTTCCAGCATCCGCAGTATTTTGCTTTTACCCTAACTATTAATGGGTTAATGATTTTATTCAAAAAGTATGGGGGGTGCAGAATGTCGTTTTTCACATACTTATTTGATGCATGTATTGCCATCAGTAAGTTCCAGCCTAATTGAAAAGAGGACATCTTCCAGCCATATGTGTGATATTCTAATGCCTGGGACTCTTCTTCTCTTTCCCTCCCCCTCCTCACCTTGGTTTATTTTCATCAAAGTATTGTCAAACTTTAGAAGGTGCTTAATGTCATGATTTATTTCACAGTCACATGTTTCCAAGCAAACCAAGGACAATTTGGAGAGCTCATCTTTAAAAAGAATAAAAGTGTGACCAATTTAAAATGTGCTCATCAATTGTAGTATCTTACATCTTTGACAATTCAATTCAGAGCCTTTTGTGTACTGTTATTTTGAAGAAATAAGTTGTCATACCTTCTATTAGTTCTGTCATGTTTTTGCTAGCACTGTTTGCTGAGATTCTGTTTGAAAATTAATAGTTGAATCCTTACCTCCTCAATGTGTTGTACCCCTGCTCTAAGCACATCTAGAATGCCAACACAAACACAGTTTTCCATGTACTATGAAGAGCTAAGTGACAATGAATCACAATGTATTAAAAAGAATAGACTGCTCCCTGTTGCTTTCCTGTTACTGATCCCTTGTCATTGCTTCATCAGTGTATGAAACTACTCGCATCTGTCCCAGGCACTTAGAGCTTTTTTGTGTGTGTTTTATTTGCTTGGCAACAGCTGGGTTCTGTTTGACTACCGCGCATCCATATTACTCAGAGACAGAAAATTAGACCTATTTGCAATTACATGTGTGGGCGCTTTCTGCCTCTGCTATTATCAAGCACTGTGTTAGTGTCACAAAGGTTGTGCTGCAGTGATTTATGGTGATGTGAGCACAGCAACCTTCAGTTTTCTCTTTCCCTCCTCTTCTTTGTTCGACATTGACTAGAGTGTGGGGTTGCCAGAGGTGGAGAGTGGTAGTTTTGCTTTTGTCCCCTTTGTTGGTGGTTCTTTGTGCTAATGGTTGGGGTATCGATTCAGTGCTGATGAATCTATTCTTAGGGCTAATAATTCCTACTGACAGAAGACTGTCATGGTCTAGTTGGCACCTTTTATGTAGCTCAGGTCATGCTTATTGACACTCAGCAGGGAAAGAAAGAACTTGCATTTATATAGTACCTTCTATAACATCAAAGCATTGCAAAGCACTTTATAGTCAATTCAGTACTTTTTGAAGGGTAGTTGCTGTGGAATTTAGGGAAAAGTGGCAGCCTGCTTGTGCACCACAAGACCCCCAAAGCAGTAAAGCTATTTATAACTGAAAATCTGTTAGTATTGTTGGTTCAAGGATACATTTTGCTCAGGACATTCCTACTTCAAAATAGTGTCATGGGATCTTTTACATTCACCTGAGAGAGCAGACGGGATCTTGGTTTAACATCTCACCTGGAAGGCGGCAGCTTCAACAACCGAGATGATGTGCTCAATTGTCTGGAGTAATATGTATCCACAACTTTTTGATTTATAGGCAAGTGTGCTTGCACTGAGCCACAGATGACATCTACAGGTCATATCACTCTCTGGCTGACACAATAAATCCTCTCAGCCCTGTGGAACGTAGGAAGCTGATAATCCAGCTCTCTACACTACATTTGGAGTCTTTCACTTGCAACATCCAATTGATTCTTTACCATTTCAGAGATTTTGTCTTCAGTACTGTATCTGAAGACTATTGCATATACTGGTTCTTCTCTGTGTGAAAAAATGAATCGTAAATTTACCTTATCTTCACCTGAACCTATATCCTTTCGTCTGTCACAATTTAATTTAAAGTATTATTCCATTCCTTTAACTGTTTTATATACACCTATAAAATCAACTGTTGGACATTTCCTTTCTTGGCTGAGAAGCCCAAGTTTCTCTAGGTTTTCTGTTGAATTCAAACTATCTGTGTTGTCCCCTTCATAGTGTTGGGTGGGACTTCTACTTGCAGCAGCATGACCTGTTTCTCCTGAGGCCTATTAATGTAAGTGGGCGGTTAGATTGGAAGAGGAGGTGTTCTCTTGCTCAATTCAAAAAAATCAGGACCATTACTGCTGCTTCCTCAAGTCTGCTGTTACCTTTCTCCAGGCAGTCCAGGGGTGTCACGGTAAGACAGACAGAAGATAGGAAAATCTGGCACAACCTCTCCCCACTCCCCACCAGCCTATCAGCAACTTAATGCAGCACATGGGGAAGGGGAGACAAAAGTAATCACAACAAAGGTAACTGAGGGGTGAAAATTTAACTCGGACAAGCAGTGGGCACCTACTTCCCAATTTTGCTTCTTTCCAAGCAATCTCACACGGTGTAGTGGAAGAAATCCAGCCCTAGGGATCAGCTTTGTGGCTTTTCTCATCTGAACATTTCCTTTGTGTCTCAGTGACCAGAGCGGGACACGGTACTCAAGATGTGGTCTGACCATCAGTACAATACAGTTTGATTACCATTTCTTCAAAATTTTATCTTACTCTTCTGGCTGGATAATTCAACATGCCATCAACTTTGGTGATTTCTGCGTTGGGTTTAGGTTGGGTTTAGAATTACTCAAGTCAAATTACAAACTTAGCTAAGTGAAATATTTTTGATGTCTGGGGCTAACCAGGTGGATCAAAATGATCTCCCACTGAAAATGTTCTGTATTTTCATGTTTATAAAGGGTTTTGCTGGTAGTTTTAGTCGAATCTGTTCTAAAAGGACATGATTCTGATTTTGTTGCAAATAGAGAGAGTCTGTATATACACAATCCCAATGGGCAGATCTTACTGACTTAGTTTCTGATGGAGCATTGGGACAATAACCGGGTCGGTGACCTCACCCTGTGGGTGGTGGGCCTTCCGGCCAACATTTGCGTGATCCAATAATAAACGAAGAAGCCACCTCCGGGATTGGTGTCCAATTAGGTGCAGTGGCAGAGACGAGCACTCAGAAGCCTGAATGATGGCGGATTATTTAAAGGTACACCAGCAGAACAGGCAGTGGCAGAGCTGTGTTTGGTGGACAGAAAATGCACAGAAGCAAAAGGAGGAGGAAGATGGATTCCAGAAGGGAAGGGCAGTGCCACGATTCACAATGCATCAGTTGAAGTCATGGTGGAAGCCGTGAGGGCACAGGGACGGGTGCTCTTTCCAGAGAATGGTAAGAGCCAACCAGCCTCCTCAAAGTACATGGAATCCACATCCCCGTGTAACTGGCAATTCAATTAAGAAATCTAATTATTGAGGACAACCAGGATTCTCTATTCCACTTTAACTTTACTCTGCAATGCGCAATGATAAGACCAATTTCCATTTAAAAGCCTCGTTTATTTTCATTTGCACACTGCGTTCTTACAATAGATGTTTCAGCCAGTAGCTGGATTTTAATCTAGCAAACGTACCTCAAGTCTGGGGGATTCTGTTTACACCCAGAGCCACAAGCAGTAAAGCATGTGATCTTTCAATGAGATATTTGGTTGAATGTGCCAGGGCTCAACCAAAATTGCCTGCCACCTTCCTCAGTACTGATTGGTGGTGTACCGATGGGCACTATCTATCTCATTAAGTGTAGCTTGCAGTTGGCAGACGCCGCTGTCAGTCTTCTGTTGTTGCCCAGAGGCTGATTCCTTCCTGGCTCCCAGTTGGTCATGGGGTTAATTTATAGGAGGCCATGGGGGTAAAATACCCCCATGACCTCCTATAAATTACCCCCAGTAACTCCAATGAAGTAGCCCCAGTAGCTCCTGTGAAATACCCCCGGTAACACCTATAAATTCACCTCAGTGCCTCCTACATATCAATGCCTTCCCCACTGGCCTGGTGGCCCAATAGAGGCATTCTGACAGAAAGGCCAATCAGGGCACTGAATTTTTGGAAAGATTTTGCCCCCCACCCCCACCGGCTCCGGCTCCGGCTCCAGATTCCGGTGAGATGGATTTCTAAGTGTGTGGGAGTGTCCTGGTGCAGCCGCTTAATGGTAGGTGAAGGGTGGCATTCCGATTCCCAGGATGCAGCCGGGAAGGTGTTTTTTTGGATTTACCAACAGTAAATGGAAAGTGAGGGGTGGGTTGCAGGGGTGGGGCCTCTGGGGAGCTGAAAACCTGAACATCTGAGCAATCTGGGGAAAACTGTTGGGACACCGGAACATTTAGTGAAAAACTGGGGCTGTCTTGGTAAAAGCAGGATGTCTGATCACCCTATCCATTGAATGCATATTTGCTTCCTAATTGTGTGTTTTACCCACAGAGATTCCTGACCTCACTGGCAACTCTACACCGGGAAATCCAGAGGGAGGCAAACTACCAGCCTGTTGCTTTTTCCGCTCATTTTCCTGGGCACCACGGACCTTCAAACCAGTCTCCAATGGGCTGAGAAAATTCCTCCCAATCTTACAACACAAGGCAAACCAAGAGATGTCTGATCATGCATTACCTCTAAATCAGAGCATAAATGTCTTGGAGCTTAACGCATAAGAAGAGCTAGGTAAGAGACAGTTGGAAATTAAAAGATGCATTTTGTATGTAATGTGAGATAACCATGCAGTAAAATCTACCTCCCATTTGAAAAATTTAATGCATATAAAGGGTGAAGTCGTCAATCTAACAGTTTTTTAAAATTAAATCAGCACTCTCTTCCCATTGTAACCTTCAGTCACTCTTGTCATCCAATTGTCTCCTAAATCCATTTATAATGTCAGCTTGACAACTTTCCCATGCAACTTAATCAATAAGTTGCTCAAACTTTGTGTGAAACGATTCTGTCTGACTTCCCTTCATTTCTTCATCTGCAGTGAGTGGTAGTGCAGTGGTTTTAATTATATTTATACTGTGTGCTATGCCCTTTTCCTTTGAAACGCACCCTTACGTGCCAAACCCTTCCCATCCTTTCTTTTGTGCCTACTGGTCAATTGACCCTCCCTGCCTCACCTCTGTGGTCTTGTGATTGATGACTTTCAGCTCATTCCTCAGCAGAATGCTTTTGCTGATTGGGTTGGACGCTGCATAACTGCAATGGGAAACACTCACACGGTTTCTCATAAGTGTAATCAGTAGTGATTTGTGTGATTGATGGTACTAGCACCAAAGCCAATTGAAGGTTGTCACGATCACTTAATTTGATCTGTGACACAAAATATATCAGTGAAATAAAAATAGTGGACTTGGTGTTTAAAATGCAGGATATATTTGACAGGTTGCGGTTGAGTAGGTGACTATTCATCAATGTCATTTTCAGAATGTGTTTTAGTTGGGAGGTCCAATGACAGTATGGGAGGGGGAGAATCCTGCATGCTTAGTGCTGAGATTCACATTGCACTTGATGTGGAGAATTATAGGATCAGTCTGTTGTCAGCCTACAGCAATAATATGGTAAATACCGACAACATTCAAACTATTGGCTTAATAATTAATAATTCTTTAATCAAAGTCTTCTCTCATCTTCCTTTCTCATATGCAATAGCGTTGACGATTGGAATGTATCACATGACCCCCTTGAATAGTCTGTGAAGAATTTGGAGCCAGAGGAATGGAAAGTTTGAAGGGCAGGTTTTAGGTTTAGGAGAAGCTCTGGACTTGTACAAAGACAAAAATATGAATTTTACATTTGCCTTAGCTTTTCACCAGAGATGTTCACACCTGTGTCACAAAGGTGCATGCTGGGTGTGTAAAGCACAGAGTACTCACACCTTGTCATGAAGGTGCATGCAAAGACATGTTGCTGAGTTCCCTTTGCTACAACACACTCCAGTTAAACTCATCATGACCGCTGGGTAGAGCTAATGCTGTAATCAGCTTTTATAGAGCATGATATAGTAGACTTACAGTGCTGTTATAAACAGCAGAAAATTTTGTTGTAACTTGCCAGTCGATAGATGATTTCGGAAATAGCTATCAAGATGGATTGCAGTTGCAATTTTATGGATGGCAACCAAGGCCTTTAATTCCGTTACCCACAATTAATGTAATAGTCACCAAACTTCAAAGGACACCAATGGGTTCAGTCGGCTGCGTGTGCAGCATCATGGCAGTCTGCAGTCAGATGCACAAATGCACAAACTGGGCCAATCGGGCATCCCCTTGCAGTACCTTGGAAGCCCGCTCCTTTCATGATAGTGTAGGATCATGAGGTGACAAAAGAGATGTCTGAGGAAGAGAGTGATAGTATGTATATGAGGGAGGAAGAAAGAGTGAAATGGCTTGTTCCTGGGCAGCTTGCATAATACCTGGCACTGCTGATGAACTTGCCAAAGCCAGAACAATGCTGGTGACAGAAGTGGAGCCTCTACACAGGTGTTCCTGGGGAGGGGGAGGAAACAGGATGGCTTCTGAGTTTGATTTTTAAAAATTCTTTCATGGGATTTGGGCATCACTGGCAATGCCAGTATTTGTTGCCCACCCTTAATAGCTCTTTGAAATACCCCCAGTAACTCTTATAAAGTACCCCTAGTAACTCCTATAAATTCACCCCAGTGCCCCCTATAAATCAGTGGCTCCCCCGCTGGCCTCCTCCATGGAATGTCTAATTGGCCAAAGGAGCATTCTGATGGATTGGCCTATCGGGGCACTGAATTTTGGAAAAAAAATTGCCCCAGCTCTGGATGCCAGTGAGAAGGATTTCTGTGTTTGCAGGAATGCCCCAGTGTAGCTGTTTAATGGTAGGTGAGTGGGTAGCATTCTGATTCACAGAGTACAGCTGAGAGGGTTTATTTTTGGGTTTGCCAACAGCAAATGGAATGTGAGAGGTGGGTGAGGGGTTGGCAAGGGTAATTAAGAGTCCACCACATTGATTTAGGTCTGGAGTCGCATATGGGCCAGACCAGGTAAGGATGGCAGATTTCTTTCCCTAAAGGGCATCAGCGAACCAGATGGGTTTTTTCAGACAATCATTGTTAGCTTCACAGTCACTGAGACTAGCTTTATATTACAGATTTTTTTTTGATTAATTCATTTATTTATCGAAACTAAGTTCCACCAGCTGCTGTGATGAGATTTGCACCGAGTGTCCCCAGACCATTAGCCTGGGCCTCTGTATTCCTAGTCCAGTGACATTACCACTATGCCACCATCGTTAAAGTTGAAGTACAATGCATTGATTTTTACAGAACTTCCTTTGCTCCTTATCCATCGCTGAAGCATAGGTTGGGAAGCTGGAAGTTTTAGTTTGCAAGGCAGGCTTTCCATTCATCCTAAATTACATGCAATTCAAACATCCTGTTAGTACAGTAAATTAAGAATGGGTGAATGCAAATGTCAAACTAACAGTGCGAATAAGAACAGAAAATGCTGTAGATAATCTGCAGGTGAGCCATCATCTATAGAGAGTACAAGCTCACATAATAACATCCTTCATCAAAATAAGAAACAATTACACATTTACAGGAGTTGAAAAGGAACAGATTGAAGGGAATACATGAGAGAAGTAGTCTAACCTGAAAAGAAGATTAAATCAAAAACAGGAGATGGTTAAATGATTAAAGTGATATTAGCATGAGATAGGAAGAAGCATAATAAAATAAAAATAACACAATTAAGAGATGTGGAACATAAGAATTGCTAAATGATAAAAGACCAAAGCCCCTCTGGTTTATCGTCTACCATCCTGGTAGCTGCATGATACAATGCTAATAAAGTTGTTGACTAACCATAGCAATAAATCTCTATCAGTTAATCCACAATAAACCCAGGCATGAGTTCACGAAAACCCTAGTGGTGGTGAGCTTTGGGGATTTTAGGTTTAAAGTCACTTAGAATCTTGTCACTCAAAGGAAAGAGTGCTAACCAGTTAAGCCTGATACATTTTTTCTATGGACTTGGATTTACCAAACTGCCTTTTAATTTTCTTGTGAGTCTTCTGTAGTGTTCCCTTACTGTCCTAATTCTTGATGGGATACTCTTTGACAGAAAATCGCTTTTCAACATACCACTCAAGAGCCAATTCTTCATTTATGAGGGTAGGTCGTGTTGGCAGCTATTCGACTACGATGAGCAGCATCACTAATAGGCCTGATTCCATCTTCACCTAATGTTTACATGAATAAAGTTTCCAGCAGGGGTCAATGGACAGTAATTAGGAGCAGGCACTGTGACTGGCTTTCCCCCCTCCTTACAATCTAGAAACTGCCATAACTACCAAGTCGAGGTCAGCTAAACCAACACACAATCTATGACCAAACCTACAAGCTGCTTTTTGTGTGTGGCTGACAGCAGACAGTGCATTCAGTAAATCAGGGAAAAAAGTACTGGTAATCCTCCTCCCATCTGCCTGGGTTAGAGTCAAATTCGGCTCAGAATGATCAGTGCTCCTTTTCACACAGTATGCTTCAAATCCTGTTCCCTTTATTAGGATGACAGTTGGCCATCCGTGGTTAATTTTTGTTTAGACAACTATTATGATCCATTTAATGAAATCAAAGGGCCTGTAATTTCCTATTGATTTCTTGTCACTCAGTTTAAGTGGTCCCAAGGCAATGTTTATATTCAATTCAGACATTCATGGAAACATCCATGATTAACTGCCAGTCAGAGTGATTAATCAATTAACATTCATTATAGACTTTACGAGCAATATAGTTTTTCAATTATTGCTTCACAGCTGTGAGGAGGCCCATCTGGTACGAATTCGCAACATCCCTGTCCATTTGCATTCTGTTAATTTGGCAACAGAGAATATCTTATTCAAAGATTTATTTCCATTCTGTTAATTTACTCCCCGTACCCCCTGCTGGCCAATGATACACCTACTCCCCACAGCAGCCAATGATCACTCCTCTGTGCCAAACCCCACCACACCTGCACCCATCATCCTGCCCCACCCCAGCCAACTGTAACCCCCTCACCCTGGGCAAATGCCAACCACTCCCCCCATAACACTTGTGATCCAGGAAATTGTATCCCTCCACCACTTCCAAAGTTCTCTTATTTCCTGCCACCGTTAACTTCCCCCCACCCTCTGTCATCCTTACCACCCCACCCATCACCAAAGCTACCTGACTCCTGGCCATCACTACACCCCTACCAGCCTACATTCACTTCCCCCTCCCCCAGCCCTCACTTCCTTTGGCCTAGAATGTGGTCCGCAGGCCTGGGTCACATCCTTCCTCACTTACCTCAGAGCTGCTGCAGCACAAGTAGCGGTCTGACCTTCACTGACAATTCACTTTTAGCTTAGCTCAACTTAGCTGCTCAATTGAAATGAAGTCAATATTGTATTGCTGCTGCCCTTATCATTTATGTGCAGAGAATGAAACCTGTGCTCGCCATGTGGCTTGACCATCTCTGAGTCTTTACCATAACCAGGCTAAGGATTGTCATTGAGCAATAACTCAACTGGCCCAGCCACATAATTGCTGTAGTTTCAAGGCTGAGCATTCTGTGATGAGTGGCTCACCTCCTGACTGCCCAAAGCCTCTCCACACCTACAAGGCACAGGTGAGTATTGGATACTCTCCACTTGCCTACATGCAGGCAGCTGCAGTAACACTCAAGAAGCTAGGCACAACTTATCAAGCTGCACTGCAGGAACTTGCCAGAGCTTCTTTGACACACACATCCCACAGCAACAATAAAGTAAATGACCAGTGAATCGATTTTTCATGGTACTCTTTGACAATACTGACCAGCACTCTGTTTATGTAAATTAGTGTCATGGAATCTTTAATATCTCCCAGAACAGGGGAATAAGGCCTCTTTTACCACCTATGTATAAATGTCTAATCAAAAATTGCAGTGGGAAACTATTCTTAAAGAAGACATGTTTCAAGAATTTGTGCTGTTCTGTAGCTTTATCCGCCACACACATTCCTTTTGAACTGGTTGCCAGTGGAAGTGCGGGATCAGCCAATTTACCCTCTCAACCCCTATAGCTTCCTGCTGCCGAAGACCCTAACCCACTTGCCAGACAGGTAATGGATCTGGCTGGTTTTGTAGAAAATGCATTAAAATTAAATAGCAAGATCTTGACCTCAGTTTTATCCGAGCGCACCATTTGCTTTAGGCCTTGCACGCACCATTCCCATAATTAAACTTGTGATCTTAAGGTTCAACACCCACTTCAAGGATTTGAGTACACTGACATTTCAGTGCAGCCCTGCGGGAGCACTGGACTGTTGGAGGTGCCATCTTTTGAGTGAGATGTTAAACTGAGGTCCTGTCTGCTTTCTTAGGTGGGCATAAAAGATCCCTTAACCCAATTTTGAAGAAGAGCAGGGGTGTTCTCCTGCTGCCCTCATCAATACTTATCCCTCCAACCAACATCACTAAAACAGATTATCTGCCCATTATCTCATTATTGTTTCTGGGGCCTTGCTGTGTTTCCCTACATTACAATGGTGGCTACATATCAAAAGTATACTTCATTAGCTGTGAAATGCTTAGGGATGACCTGAGATCGTGAAACATATCTCATTATCCACAGCTTTTGCCTGCGTATGTGAGAACTACCAAAACTAGAAGTTCCTGTATAATGTGGAAAATTGCTTAGGTATGCCCTGTCCACAAAAAGCATGACAAATGCAATCTGGCCAACTACCATCCAATCAGTTCACTCTCAAACATCAGCAAGGCTTCATTCACAATGCTATCAAATGACACTTGCTCAGCAATAACCTGTTCACCAATGCTCAATTTGGGTTCCAGTCAGCCCCAGGCCTCATCATAATCTTCACCTGAACATGGGCAAAAGAACTTAATTTAAGAGGTGAGATAAAGTGACTGCCCTTGACATCAAGGCAACATTTGACTGAGTGTGGCATCAAGGAGCCCTAGAAACATTGTAGTCAATGGGAAGCAGGAGGAAAATGCTCTGGCGGATGGATTCGTACTTAGCATAAGTACAATGGTTATGTTTGTTGGAGGCCAATCATTGCAGCCTCAGGACTTCGCTGCAAGAGTTCCTCAGGGTAGTGACCTAGGTCTAATTATCTTCGGCTGCCTCATCGATGACCCTCTCTCCATTATAAGCTCAGAAGTAGGGATGTTCACAGATGATTGCACAGCGTTCAGTTCCATTTGCAACTCCTCAGATAATGAAGCAGTCCATGCCTGCATGACAACTTTCTGGCTTGGACTGGTAAGTGACTTTTGCCCCACATAAGTGCCATTCAAAGGCACCACCATTGACAAATTCCCCACCATCAACATCCTGGGCAACCACCATTGACCAAGAAACTTTACAGGCCTTGCATATCATCCATGGCTTAGTTGATAGCACTCTGGCCCCTGAGCCAGAAAGGTGAGGGTTCAACTCCCACACCACGACTTAAGCACAAAAATAAAGGCTGATGTTCCAGTGCTAGACTGGTGGAGGTGCTATCTTTTGGATAGGGCATGAGATTGAGCCCCTGTCTGCCCTCTCAAAGTGGATGTGAAAGGCCCCATGGTGCTATTTTGAAGAAATGATGGGGAGTTATCCGTGGTGTCCTGACTGATATTTATTAATCAATCAACACCGCAAAAGCAGATTATCTGGTCATTGTATATTATCTGGTTTGTAGGAACTTAATGGGTGCAAATTGGCTTCTGCTTTTCCTACATTACAACAGTGACTACACTTCAAAAGTACTTCATTAGCTGTGAAGCAGTTTAGGACATCCTGTCTTCATAAAAGGTGCAATATAAGTTATAAGTCTTTCTTTCTTTTGGATCAACCACATAAATACTGTGGCTACAAGCGCAAGTCAGAGGCTGGGACATCTGCAGCAAGTGACTCACCTCCTGCCTACCAAGGCTATCTACAGGCACAAGTCATGAAAGTGATGGCATACTCCCCACTTAGCTGGATGAGTGCAGCTCCAAGGAACTCGACATCCAGAACAAAGCAGTCTTGAATATCAAGGGGTATTGGGGACAGGAGGAGAAGCAGGGTTGACAGTGGAACTTCTTCCCTACCTAACAGCATTGTGGGTGTACACCATATGGATTGCTGCGGTTCAAGTATGGGACTCAACACCACCTACTCAAGGACAATTTGGTATGGGTGATAAATGCTGGTCTTACCAGTAATGCCCACAGTCCGCAAACAAATAAAAAGATAGCTTTAGTAACGAGAGAGTTAAAGGGTAGCGTGATTCTCCATTGAGTGATAGCTTAAGAGCTCTTGACACTTTTAAACACATGACTGGAGAATGAACCTGAAGAGATGTGATTTGACTGTTTCATTACTGGTTGACTGACATAAGAGAAGGTTAGTTTGTTCATGTGTAAGAATAGTTGGCAGGTCACTATGTATTGCTTGGATGGATAATAAACCATTCCATTTTAGTTCATTGCAATGTTGCTGTTTCTGAAATTGATTAATTCTTATAAATCACAAACTTAAATAAAATGTATCACAGCTATTCACATCTCACCATGTAACTGTGCTCACTACTAATTGCCAGGAAGTAGATGAAATTTATACTCCATCTCATATTTGCTGTGAGAGAGTAGTATTGGCCAGGGCACAAGAACTCTCTGCTAGCACTATTATGATGGAAGGACACATGACAGCTCAGATTTTTCAAGGATCCATGGGCAGCATAAAATTTCACTGATGAGCATGCAGGTTGTAAAGTTGTGCACAACACCTTCTGTGACTGATTCCTGCCTTTTCCGAGTTGACATTTTGGGGCAGAATGCAAACAGAACAATAGGAAGGCACCGCACATTTTATAAGTGAAATTATTGAAATAGAAGTCCTATGCTAAGTTTCATGATTTTGGGTCAACATTTCATGACAACACATGACAGCTTAATGACCTTGGTACGGCTTAATTCTGAAAGTAAGGTTATTATTCCTCTTGGTGTTGAAATGCAATATTTTTGCCAGAGCTATTTTATCTACTTCTTAGCTTGCATCGTTTTTCTTCTTTTTTTGCTAAAACCTTCAGTTTATCAACAGGATTTTCTCATAGTCTTTCCAATTGTTGCTGTAGTATACAAATCTGAGAGGATGGGAACTGTTTCACCTCTTTCCGCAGTACTATTTAAATTGGAAAAGGAGGACCAAGTCATGAAAATAACATAATTTTCAGAAGGTATATTCACTATCATCAGTATTCAAGGACTGTTGTCACAGGCATGCCATTCCTCCCTAGATAGTCCTGGGATATCCACCTTCACCATCTCTCCTTCACCACGGATGTTCAACTCCTGGCTGCCTGTTTCTCACTTGAAAAGGGGAAAACTTGTATTTGTTTGCCTTGTGGGATTTTGTGTGTTCATTTGTCATGTCTAAATCAACTTTGCCCAAACCAGGCGGAAGGCTGTTTAGTCGCAGAAATTGGCGTCCTCCGCTCGTTGTAGGTGTCCAATTTCGACTTTCAAGGAAAAATGGAGTATTCACAGTGCCATTTCTTCAGGCATTGAGAGACTTAACTATTGGTCCCTAGTAATTTGAATCCAAAGTACATAGAGTAAGGTCTATTGTTAATATAATGAAGGAACAGGTGATGAGTGTTTTCACATAGAACCTTATGAAGAACATGGAATGCTTCACCATAACTTAGTTATTAATACAGAAGATCCACAAGGAAATATAAAAGCAAAATACTGCGGATACTGGAAATATAAAATAAAAACAAAAAATACTGGAAAGACTCAGCAGGTCAGGCAGCATCTGTGTAGAGAAAAACAGAGTTAATGTTTCAGATCTGTATGACTCTCCTTCAGAGCAGAATAGAGGTAGAAATGTGATAGATTTTACACTTTTTAAGAGGGGTGGATCAGGTGGAGCGAAATAGAAGATTAGGAATAGGTGGGAGCTCAGGAGAGATTTGATAAAGATATCATGGACCCAAGACAAAGGGAATGTTAATGGTAGTGTTAAAGACTAAAGAAGGTGTTGATGGTGGCATAAAGGTAAAATAGCAGAATGTGTTAATAGCAGAACAGGGGTCAGTGCTCTATGAAAGTAAAACATAAGAACAAGTGGCAGATGGCCCTGTGGTAGGAGGGGGTGCAGGTGTGAAAAAAAAAATTGGATTAAAAACAAGGTCAAGATGGAGGAGAGAGTTCACGGTCTGAAGTTGTTGAACTCAATGTTAAGTCCAGAAGGTTGTAACGTGCGTAATCGGAAGATGAGGTGCTGTTCCTCAGCTTGTGTTGGGCTTCACTGGAACATTGCAGCAGGCCAAGGATGGACATGTGGGCATGAGAGCAAGATGGTGAGCTGAAATGGCAAGTGACAGGAAGGTCTGGGTCATGCTTATGGACTGAATGAAGGTGTCCTGCGAAAGGGTCACCCAGTCTGCATTTAGCCTCCCTAATGTAGAGGAGACTGCATTGGGAGCAGCGAATAAAGTAGACCAAATTGAAGGAGATGCAAGTGAAGTGCTGCTTGGCCTGAAAGGGGTTTTTGGGGCCTTGAACGGTGAGGAGGGAGGAGGTAAAGTGGCAGGTGTTGCAACTTCTGTGATTGCGTGGGAAGGTGCCGTGGGAAGGGGATGAGGTGTGGACCAGGGTGGCACAGAGGGAATGGTCCCTGAAGAATGCTGACAGGGAGGGTGAGGGGAAGATGTGTTTGGTGGTGGCATTATGATAGAGTTGGCAGAAAGGCAGAGGATGATCCTTTGAATACAGAGACTGGTGGGATGAAAAGTAAGGACAAGGGCGACCCTATCATGGTTCTGGGAGGGAGTGTATGGGGTGAGGGCAGAGGTGTGGGGAATAGGTCGAACACGGTTGACGGCCCTGTCAACCACAATTGGGGCACCGCCAGTTAAATAAAAAGTAAGACATGGCAGAAGAACGTTTGGGAAGTTAGTATCATTGGAACAGATGTGATGGGGGAAGAGGAACTGGGAGAATGGGATGGAGTCCTTACAGGAAGCAGGTTTTGAAGAGCTGCAGTTGAGGTGGCTGTAGGAGTTGGTGGGCTTGTAATTCCACCCCAAACACACCTTTTCCTCACCCCCCATCAGCATTCTTTAGGGACCATTCCCTCCGTGATACCTTGGGTCCACTCCTCTATCTCCCCCAACTCTTCATCCCCTTCCCACAGCACCTCTCCATGCAACCACAGCTGGTGCAGCACCTCCCTCCTCACCATCCAAGGGCCCAAATCCTCCTTTCAGGTGAAGCAGTGCTTCACTTGCCCTTCTTTCAACTTGGTCTGCAGTATTCGTAGCTCCCAATGTAGTCTCTTCTATATTGGGGAGACCAAATGCAGACTGGGTGACCATTTTGCTGAAGACCCTTGCTCAGTCCGCAAGCATGACCCTGACCTTCCTGTTGCTTGCCAATTCAACTCATCATCTTGCTTTCATTCCCACATGCTCTTAGCCTGCTGTAATGTTCTGGTGGAATCCAACGCAAACTGGGGGGAGGGCACCTCATCTTCCGACGAGGCACTTTACAGCCTTCCGGACTTAACATTGAGTTCAACAACTTCAGACCATGAACTCTCTCCTCTATCATCACCCCTTTATTAATCCAATTTTTTCCCCCAGCCACACCCCTTCACCTCCACCCCCACCCCAGAAGGCCATCTGTCACTTGTTCTTATGTTTTGCTTTCACAGAGCGCTGACCCTTTTTCTGTTATTAACACATTCCATTTTACCTTTATGTCACTAATCAGCACCTTTTTAGTCTCCAACACTACCATTAGCATTCCTTGCGTCTTGTGTCCATGACATCTTTGTCAATCTCTCCTGAGCTCCCACCTATCCCTGACCTTCTCTCTTTCTCCACCTGCTCCACCCCCTCTTAAACAGTATAAAATCTATCATATTTCTACCTCTCTTCAGCTGTGAAGAAGAGTCATACGGACTCAAAACGTTAACTCTGTTTCTCTCTCCACAGATGCTGCCAGACCTGTTGAGATTTTCCAGCATTTTCTGTTCAAATTCCATAAGGGTTTCTTCCTACCCTCTATAATACGTATACATATCTGAATAGAATGGAAAGAGTGCCTTTGAGAGTTGAAGAGGTTGCTGGCTATGACAGGCTATTGTGACATTATCATTTAGCAAATGTATAAGTTAAATGTGAAAGTGGCTGGAATGAGCAAAGAAGATGTAATTTATTCCAAGGTATGTGATAACTAATCATGCAAAACATCCCTTCAGCTATTGGACACCTCAAAGACTGAAAACCTATGTGAGGAGACCCTTACCCTCAAGCCAGCTCACTTCTAAGACTCAGGTGGAAAGGGACTGTGAGGGTTTGACAACATGGAATGTCCCCAGTCTCCTGCTGGAATCTCACCTCCCATGGTTGTTTTACTCTGACTCAACACCCACGCGGATTGCTCTCATGCATTTTCTCTGAGAAGCATTTAAGTATGTGAATCACACATGTGAATGTGTGAACTTGCTTTTCTGCCATTTAAGGAAGTATTTAGAGTATACTCAGCTCAGCCATCTGCAATGGATATAGGCTGGAGCTCCATGCATAAGGCGCAATGACATTTTCAACAATTTCTTAAAATTACTTTTTAATGCTTCATGGTTGCTATTTTTTGTTTAAAGTGCTATTTTCTGTTGTTTCCATTTATCTTACTCAAGAGTCTTTTTGGCATCAGAAACACAGCTGGAATGTTTCTATGGATACATAAGTCCTTGAATGTTCTGAATTATAATTGAAAATGCCTTCCAGTCCACCCAGCATGTCCCACACATGCGTAATGACTGGTGCATCACAATATGAACATTCTCCACCTCATCCGGAAGCCATGTAATCTACCAAATAAGGGAAAAAGCATCTGGAAAATTCCTATCTGATCCTGTTAGGTGATTGAAATTGGTCCCAGAGACCACTTTGTCCTGATTCATGGCATATCTTTTTTCCGATTTGGCCATTCCAGCCAAAAGCAGGCCCAACTCTCACATGAAAAAATTCTGTGAATTGGTGTTCACTGTATGGGGTGGAATTTTAATGGAAGCAACCTGCTTGCAGCGGAGGGCTGGTAATGGGTCGGGAACCCAATCATTGCAACGGCGACTATGCTGTGGTGGCTTAACTCAGTTATGACATTAGTATCCTGTCCCTGGATTTCCCCATCAGTCCCAGAATGTGATGACTGTTGTAATATTATGCGCATGCCAACGCAGCCAATGGCATGTACCTTCAAGAAGCTGCATAGCGACATCATTATGACATCACCATGTGTAAGGCTGGAGGATAAAAGGTACAGCCTCCATGTTAGATGTTCACTATTGCCTGTGATCTCTACTGCAGATGTTCACTATTGTCTGTGCCCCTGTATCAGTAAGACTTTATACCTTATGAGTCAGACATATAGCCAAGTCATCAGTCTATGTAACTGTTAGGACTCAGGCTAGATCAAGGCCTGTGCAGCGCTGTATATAGTTGTTGCTGGTAATAAACTTCATGTAACTGTGTTCGATCAGAACCCTTGTCAGTCTCAATATCTTGCTTAGCATAGATAGCATAGAGCCAGATGACTTGAGGTCTACATTGAGACCCTGAACATATATGGTGGCAGCAGACCGTAAGAGACCATGACAATGACAAGCTGCACATGTCAATGGAAGGATTTCTATTTAAAGGGACTCTACCAGGGGATTGGCTCCATCCTAAGTTCCATCTAAAAGGTTCTGGAAGGAAAACAACAGAAGCAAGACTTGGGAATATTGCTCCCTGTTCTCTGAAGGCGATGCTGGAGGCATTGATGGTCTGCAGAGAAGTGCTGTTTCCTATGGAGGGGAGAAAAAGCCTAGTCATGTAAATGAAATATGTGTGGCTGGAAGTCACAGAAGCAGTCAGCAATGTGATTGTGGTCCCTAAAACTACAAGTGCTGCAAGGGGTCCAACGTTCTCATTAAAGCTGGAAAGGTGTCAGAACATTTCCAGGTGCCAACATCCACCTTCTGACTTCCTAAGCATTCTCCTTCTGAACTCCTCAGACCAATATACCACTCATTCCTCTCCGTCAAAGCATCTCCTCACATCTCAATCTGTATACCCAAAATGCAGGTTCACCCTCATCTCAGCGCCATCTCAGAGCCTTTCCTTATAGTCACTCTGCACAAATGCTGTCATCCTGTCATCTTCATGCACTTTAATGCTAACAGTCATAACTTTGCTTTCTCTCCTTGCAATAGAAGGAAGTGCACAGCTCCAGGGTGAGACAGAAGGTAGCCCTGCAGTCATAGATACCCTGCCTGTTGCTGCAGAGGAGGCCTTGAAAATAAGCAGGGTGGCAGTATCCATGGGCCTAGGCAATAGAGAGATGGGGTCTTTCACACACCTGAAGACAGGGTTAGACATCACACTGCCACTAAGCATATAACAGTCACCCAGGTTTAATTGCTGTCATCACTGTCCGAAATGTCAAATTCTGCAGAATTTAGAATTTGAACATTTCCCTGTGTCAGTTCTAATTCATATCTTTCATCTGCCACAGGTCCTTCAGGAGGGGCTGGAGTGGGAG
Organism: Cetorhinus maximus; assembly: GCF_964194155.1. NCBI lineage: Eukaryota > Metazoa > Chordata > Chondrichthyes > Lamniformes > Cetorhinidae > Cetorhinus > Cetorhinus maximus. Next base: position 139,946,795 of record NC_135882.1, on the reverse strand, counting down.
GACGCTGAGCTGTCCTTACAGGAAGGCAATGTGAGGGAGTGCTGAGACTGGATTTATGAACAATTTCCACCAGTGCAGAAACACACAGTGGTATGTAGTCGTGTAGAGATAGCTAGGATTTCACAGGGTGAGGCATAATTCACACATAAACAGGAGCAGTTGTTGGAGGCAGGGACAGCAATGGAGAACCCCTGTCAGATTCCCTGTACTTTTGGGAAAGGGAAAACAATAGAATCTGAGAATAAACAAGCCAGGAATATAAAAACAAATTGTAAGGGCTTTTACAAGTATATAAAAAGGAGATGAGTGGCTAAAGTAAACTTTGGTCCTTTAGAGGCAGTGACAGGATAAATTAACATAGGGAATTAGGAAATTGCAGAGATGTTGAACAAATAGTTTTTCTCGGTCTTCACAGTAGAAGATTCAAATGAAAAACCAGGAATAAAGGGTAACCAATGAGGAAATAAGAACGAGGAACTTAAAGTTATAATTATCAGCAGAGAAAAAGAATTGGAGAAACTTGAGGGACTAAAACGAAAGGCCCGATGCTCAATGGGTGTTTCCTGGCTGTCTCCACACACACCCCAATAAAAGACAGAAGTGAACGGGATCATATTGGCTTTCTGAGACGCTGGCATTTTTGGGGGATTTAACCCCTGCCTGCATCTGAACGTGCTCACACCTTGGTAGCAAAGATTCTGCCCATATTGTCTGCAAAGTCTCCATGAAGGACTTGAAGAAGTCTATGACTTGAAGAACTTACAAGAGCCTCAGAACAGCAAAATGGTAAAAGAAGCAGACATGAAAAAGGGCCACCATAGTACAGATGTTTACTCATCACTGAGAGAAACAAGCCATCCAGCTCAAGCGACAGAACCCTAAGTTTGTTGGCAAGAGGATTTAAATCTAATCACTGATGCTTTTTTGATTGAAATGATACAAGATAAAAGAAGGCATGCGAGAGAGATCAGCATGCCCCAGAGGTAAGCTGCCTACATTGACCATTACAGTCAGCAATAAGACCTACAGGTCTTGCCACATATACATGATATTATCAGCAGAAAAAAAACCAAAGGAATGAAAAGCTAACAAATTCTCAGAACCTAATAGTCCATATTCCAGGGCTCTAAAAGAGGGAGCTGCAGGGATAGTGGATGTGCTGATGATGATTTTTCAAAATTCCCTAAATTCTCAAGAGTCGCAGTGTTTTGGAAGTTAGCAAATATAATTCTGCCATTCATGAAAGGAGAGACAGAGAAAATAGGGAACTAGAGGCACTTGGCTTAGCATCAATCGTCTGCAAAATACAAGAACCTACCAAAGAATTATAGAAAGTTTACAGCACAGAAAGAGGCTATTCGGCCCATTGTGTCTGCGCCGGCCGAAAAATGCGCTACCAGCCTAATCCCATTTTCCAGCATTTGGTCCGCAGCCCTGCAGGTTATGGCACTTGAGGAGCATATCCAGACACCTTTTAAATGAGTTGAGGGTTTCTGCCTCTACTACCCATTTAGGCAGTGAGTTTCAGACCCCCACAACTCTCTGGGTGAAAAAACTTTTCCTCATCTCCCCTCTAATCTTTCTACCAATCACTTCAAATGTATGTACCCTAGTCACTGACCTCTCTGCTAAAGTAAATATGCCCTTCCCATCCACTCTATCCAGGCCCCTCACAATTTTGTACATCTTAATCCTATCTCCCCTCAAACTCCTCTATTCCAAGAAGAACAACCCCAGCCTATCCAATCTTTCTTCATGGCTGCAGTTTTCCAGTCCTAGCGACATCCTCATAAACTTCCTCTGTACCCTCTCTGGTGCAATTATATCCTTACTGTAATGAGGTGACCAGAACTGCACACAGTATTCAAGTTGTGGCCTCACTAATGTTTTATATAATTCCAGCATATTCCATGCCTCTATCAATAAATGAAAGGATTCCATATGCCTTTTTAACCACCTTATCAACCTGTCCTGCTATTCACTGGAGTTCAGAAGAATGAGGGGGCATCTCAAAGAAACCTATAAAATTCTAACAGGACCAGACAGGATAGATGCAGGAAGGATGTTCCTGATGGTGGGGGATTCCAGAACCAGGGGTCACAGTCTGAGGATACGGGGCAGACCATTTAGGACTGAGATGAGGAGAAATTTCTTCGCCCAGAGAGTGATGACCCTGTGGAATTTGCTACCACAGAAAGTAGTTGAGGCCAAAACATTGTATGTTTTCAAGAAGGAGTTAGATATAGCTTTTGGGGTGAAAGGGATCAAAGGATATGGGGAGAAAGCGGGAGCAGGCTATTGAGTTGGATGATCATAATCAATAGTGGAGCAGGCTTGAAGGGCTGAATGGCCTACTCCTGCTCCTGTTTTCTATGTTTCTATGTTTCTATGTCAGAAATCAGTGGGCATTCACTTCAAGGTGCCTCAATTCCTCTGCACCTCTCAGTATCCTCCCATTTATTGTGTAATCCTTTGCCTTGTTTGGCCTCTCCAAATGCACCATTTCACACTTCTCTGGGCTGAATTCCATTTGCTACTTTTCTGCCCATTTGACCAGCCCATTGATATCTTCTTGCAGTCTACATCAATCCTCCTCGCTATCTACTGCGTGGCCAATTTTTGTGTCATCTGCAAATTTCTTGATCATTCCCCCTACATTTATGTCCAAATCATTAAAATACACGACAAAAAGCAGGGGACCTAGTACTGAGCCCTGCGGAACCTTACTGGTTCACAAAAACACCCTTCAACAATTACCCTTTGTTTCCTGCCACTGTGCCAATTTTGTATCCAGCTTGCTGCCTTCCTCTGGGACAGAATTTTACATCCCGCGGGTGGCGCGTGCCCGACCCAATTGGGCGTAAAATAGCGCGCGATGATGTCGGGCGAGCGTCCCAATGCCAATGCGCACTTGCGTGATATTTTGGTCGGTGGGCGTACGCGAGAGTCGGCGAGAGTGCCCGCCGACAGTTAAGAGGCCTGTTAAGGCCATTAATTTATTAATTAAGAGAGATTTGTTGCTGCCCATCCAACATTACAGTTGGCGGGCGGGCAACTCGGCCAGGTGGCCTTTGCATTTTTGATGAAACCTCATCCACAATGGGATGAGGTTTCCAACATTAATTTTAAAAAAATGTTTTGACCTAATTTTTATTATGTATATGTTCACGTGAGTGAGTCCTATGTGTGGACATTTTTTTTCCAGAAGTTTGAAATCTTTATTTTTGGTTTTAAAATTCTTCAACTCTCTGAGGCAGCTCTCTGCCTTCAGGGAGCTTTCATTGCGCGCTCCCCCGCACCCATGCAGACTTCAGCGCTCGCCCTCCTCCCGCCCCCACTCCAGTAGTTCTGAGCCTTTCAGCCTGCGTTTCACGTTTGCTGGCTGTTAGTTGGCCAGCTAGTGCGAAATTGCGATCGGGGGCCGTATCCTGGCCGCTCCCAGGCCCTCCCACCATGCCTGCCTGACAACCCGAAAATCCTGCCCCTGGATCCCATGGGTTTTTTTTTAACGACTCTGCCTTGTGGGACCTTGTCAAAAGCCTTGTTAAAATCCATGTAGACCACATCAACTGCATTTCCCTCATCAATCCTTCTTGTTACTTCCCGTAAAAAGTCAACCAAATGAGTCAGACACTTCCCTTAACAAACCTATGCTGACTGTCCTTGATTCATTCATGCCTTTCTAAGTGACAGTTTATCCTGTCCCTCAGAATTGATTTCAATAGTTTGCCCACTACTGAGGTCAGACTGACTGGCCTTTCATTATTCGGTCTATAGCTCACTTCCTTTTTAAACAAAGGTATAACATTAGCAGATCTCCAGTGCTCTGGCACCTCACATGTATCCAGTGACGATTGGAAAATGATGGTCAGAACCTCTGCTATTATCTCCCTAGCTTCCTTTAACAGCTTGGGGTGCATTTCTTCCATCCCTGGTGATTGATCCACTTTCAAGGATGCTAATCCTGTTAATACTTCCTCTCTTCCTATGTTTATCACATCCAATACTTCATACTCCTTCTCTTTAACTACAATGTCTGGTTTGACCCCTATTTTCTTTTTACTAATTATTGGGATATGACCATCGCTGGCAGGGCTAGAATTTATTGCCCGTCCTTAATTTCCCTTTAGAAGGTGATAGTCAGATGCCTTCCTGAACCACTGCTGTCCATGTGTTGTAGGTACTATGCTGTTAGGAAGGAGGTTCCAGGATTTTAACCCAGTCACAATGAAGGAATAGCAATGTAGTTTCAAGTCAGGATGATGTGTAACGTCGAGGGGAACTTGCAGTTAGTGGTGTTCCCGTGCACATCCTGACTTTTTCCTTCTAGCTGGTAGATGTTGCAGGGTTTGGAAGGAGCTATTGAAGATCCCTTGGCAAGTTGTTATTAAGAAAGCCTTAACAATGCCCTTAGAGAACCATAGTATGATCAGACAGAGTCAACATAGTTTTATGAAAGAGAAATCATATTTGACAACTTTATTAGAGTTTTTTTGGTGATGTAACTAGTGGGGTAGATAAAAGGGATGTAATACTAGGTGTAATATACTTAGATTCCAAAAAGGATTTTGATAAACCTTAATACAGAAGCTTAATACACAAGAAAAAGGGCTCAAGGAGCTGAGGGTAACATATTGGCATGGACGTAGGGCTGAAGAAAGAAACAGAGTTTGGATAAACAATACGTTTTCAAGTTGGCAGGCTGTAAATAGTGGAATGCTGCAAGGATCAGTCCTGGGCTATTTTCAACCTATATTAAAGGTTTGGATAAAGAGACTGAAAGTAATGTATCCTAATTTGCTGACAATACAGGTGGCAATGTAAACTATGAGGCAGACACAATGAGGCTGCAAAGAGACTTAGACATGTTAAGTGAGTGGGCAACAAGGTGACAGGTGGAGTATAATGTAGGGAAGTGTGAGTTTATTTGCTTTGACAATAAGAAAATGGAGGGAAACTTTTAATTATTTATACTCAGGGAGACTTAGGAGTACTTGTTCAAGGAATGCAGAACTCGAGTATTGCTGAAAAAAAGAAGCATATTGTCGAACCTTTTCATTTTGCACTCATCAGGACAATTTGCATAAATATCAAAAGTAAAGGGAATGATTTATACTTCATGAGAAGAGAATGCTGAATGGTTGGCAGATGGACTCTTTCTGGTAGAGGCATTGCTATGAAGAATGCACCAGTTAACTGATGACTGACAGTTAATTGCTAAGCTTTGTTTAAATTCAAACCAGGCAGGTTGACTCTGATTGGTCAAGGCATGGCCCTGGGGAATGAACCAGTGAATGGCTGTCGCGTATTTTGTTTAATTGAAACAGGCGCAATGTGTGTACATGGTATTTCTGTCTGCAAAGCACAGGGCCCCATGTATTAATATATGTAGCTTTTAGCACATGTAAGTGTGCTACTCTGTGAGCCTGACTAATAATCATGATTGGTTGTCAGCGTAATTTTTAGCACACTCAGGATTGATTAGCAAATGTTGTCCAATCATGGAACCATATCTAATGTTGGACACTGTGTTTTGAGCTTTGCAAGCGCGGCTGGTTGGGTACATTCTGTACCTTGCCTGTTGCGAACATCAGTTAACTGGTGCATTCCCCATGGCAATGTCTCTCCCAATCAGAGTCCACTTGCCAACCAATCGGCATTTTCTTCTTATGAAGTATAAATTGTTGTTCCCTTTAGATTTATTATTCATGTAAACTGTCCTGATGCGTGCAAGATGAAAAGCTTTTACAACATGTGTCTTTTCTCAGCAATACTCAAGCTCTGTACTACCAAATGACTATTTGAATATAGAAATAGTAAGCAAATATATCACGCAATTAGGAAGACACATGACATGTTTGTTACAAGGGATCTGGAGTAAAAGAACAAGAAAGTCTTGTTCCAAATATGTTTTTTGGTGAAACTGAACTGGAGTACTGTGCGCAGTTTTGCTTTATCTAACAAAGCATTAGAGATGATCGAGTTAAGGTTCACCAGATTGGTCCCGGAGATGAGAGGGTTGTTCTATGATGTGTGATTGATTCAATTGGGCCTATACTTTCTGGAGTTTAGAAGAATGAAAGGTGATCTCTTTGAAACATACAAGGTTCAGAATGGACCTAATGGGGATAGGCACTGAGAGGTTGTTTTCCTTAGCTGGGGAATCAAGAACATACAGGAACAGACTCAGAATAAAGGGTTGATCATTTAGGACTAAGATGAGGAGAAATTTCTTGACTCAGAGGGTTGAGAATATTTGGAATTCTCTACTCCAGAGGCTTGTGGATATCCCATTGTTGAATATATTCAAGGTTGGGGTGCACAGATTTTTAATCTCTCAGGGAATCAAAGAATTATGGGGAGTGGACAAGAAAATGGAGTTGAGACAGAAGATCAATCATTATCAGACTGAATTGCGGAACAGGCTTACGGGGGTCATATCATCTACTCCTGCTCCTATTTCTAATGTTTTTCTGCTTAAATGTGAATTTTCTGTGTCTGACTGGCCTCATCAGTGTCAAAGTGGAAGTGGCGGCCTTAGGAATCACGGCATTCATCAGCTGGGGGACACACTGGTGGGCAGAAAATGGTGAAATCCTGCAGATGTCACCAACAGATACCTGAAAGGAGGCAGAGAGGAAGAATTTTATGGCTGTGGTGATCTTAGCAACCAATGGCAATAGGAGTACACCTGATTCTCTTGATCAGTCTTATTCCAGGAGGCTGATGTGTTTTTTTAAATTATTCTTTTACGGGATGCGGGCATCACTGGCTAGGCCAGCAGTTATTGCCCATCCCTAATTGGCCTTGAGAAGGTGATAATGAGCTGTCTTTTTGAAGCGCAGCAGTCTATGTGTTGTAGGTGCACCACAGTGCTGTTATGGAGGGAGCACCAGGATTTTCACCCAGCGACAGTGAAGGAACGGCAATATATTTCCTAGTCAGCTTGCTGCATCGCTTGGAGGAGAAGGTGTAAATGGTGATGTTCCCATGCATCTGCTACCTTTGTCCTACTAGGTGTTAGAGGTAATGGGTTTGGAAGGTGCTATCGAAGAAGCAGTGCATCTTGTAGATGGTACACACTGCTGCCACTGTGCGTCAGTGGTGCAGCAAGTGAATGTTGAAGGTGGTGGATGGGATGCCAGTCAAGCAAGCTGCTTTGTACTGGATGGTGTTGAGCTTCTTGAGTGTTGTGGGAGCTGCACTCATCCATGCCAGTGGATGCATTCCATCATACTCCTGACTTGTGCCTTGTAGATGGTGGACAGGCTTTTTGGGATTCAACAGGTGAGTTACTCATCACAGAATTCCCCACCTGTGACCTGCTTTTGTAGCCACAGTATTAATATGGCTGGCCCAGTTCAGTTTCTGGTCAGTGGTATCCCCTAGGATGTTGATACTGGGGGATTCAGCAATGGCAATGCCATTGAATTTCAAGAGGAAATGTTTGGATTGTCTTTTGTTGGAGCTGGTCATGGCCTGGCACTTACGTAGCACAAATGCTATTTGCCCAAACCTGAACATTATCCAGCCCTCGCTGCATATGGTCATGGACTGCTTCAGTATCTGAGGAGTCATGAATGGCGCTGAACACTGTGCAATCATCAGCGAACATCCCCGCCTCTGATCTTATGATGGAGGGAAGGTCTTTGATGGAGCAGCTGAAGATTTTTGGGCCAGCACTATCCTGAGGAACTCCTGAAGCAATGTCCTGGGACTGAGATGATTGACTTCCAACACTACAACCACCTTCCTCTGTGCAAGGATTCCAAGCAATGGGGAGTTTTCCCCTGATTCCCATTGACTCCAGTTGCTAAGCCTCCTTGATGCCATACTTTGTCAAATGTTACCTTGATGTTAAGGGCAGTCAGTCTCTCTCACCTCAACTCCTGAGTTCAGCTCTTTTGCCCATGTTTGGACCAAGGCTGAAATGAGGTCAGGAGCTAAGTGGCCCTGATGGAACCCAAACTGAATGCTGGTGAGCAGGTTATTGCTGAGTAAGTGCCACTTTATTGCATTGTCAACTATACCTTCCATCGCTTTGTTGCTGATTGAGATAGACCGATGGGGTGGTAATTGGCCGGGTTAGGTTTGTTATGCTTTTTGTAGACAGGACATACTTGGGCAATTTTCCACATTGCCAGGTAGATGCCAGTTTACAGAACAGCTTGGCCAGGGTGAGACTTGTTCTGGAGTGCAAGTCCTCATATTCTAGCCAGAATGTTGTCAGGGCCCACAGCCTTTGCAGTAGCCAGTGCCTTCAGCCGTTTCTTGATATCAAGTGCCAGCAACGACCTGCTATGAAAGCCTGAGCGCCCTGAGGCACTACTGCTTTTTTATGTTGAGGAAGCTGATCTTCTCTCTTTAATAAGGAACCATATCCTACAACCTGGAGCTCTGCATTCATCGCTTCTGTCCTGTGGTGCAACATATGGCTATGAAAAAGGCAGCTGCTGCTGTTGTTGATGCTTCTACTAATGTTAGTGTTGGGGTTACTGCTCCTCTTGGTTCCATATCAGAGGTCCATGGTGAAGCTGTATAAGCTGTTCAATTGCTACAGTGAAGGTTGACATCAGAGAAATGCAGACCAAAGTGGACACGGTAGATGAAATTACTTCCAAAATGTTGGAAATCACATGTAAAACAGTGAAAACATGCTATCAGAAGAGATCCTGTGAGAATAGGTCTTTCACATAGCTACATCCCGAACTATGTGCTTTCAGTATTTAAAGGCTTTCAATCTCATCAATCAATGACTTTGCACTGTGCTCTTGCCTTGTTGATCTTGGCAAGTTCCACACAGCTCGTGAAAGCAATACACAGGCTGTTAAAGCCAAAATTATGGCTTAAGGACACAATTAATTGGATATTCATATAATAAAATGACAAATCCAACAGCTCCATGGGGGTTTCCCAGATGTCCCCAAATGTTAGCTGTTCCTCGATTTGAAATTGACTTCTACTCAGAGTCATGAATTTCTGCCATGAGTCTTTATGTGACTGAACAGACCGAGTCTCGATCCGCAGGTCTAGGAGAACTTGGGGCAGGATGTCCCATGAGATAGTGGGAACTGGAGTGCAGGATTTGCTTCCTTTTATTATTTTCTCTGCTGTCACTCTGCCTCATCATTAAGACTTTGGGACTCAAAGCGTGATTCAGCTTGATGGACAAGTTATTGCTCTTCTGAATGATTGGTAGCCAGCTCTTCACAGTCATTAATGTCAATTCTGCTGTGCTTCAGAGAGAGCTTCAGAGTGTCTTTGGAGCATTTTCTTTGCCCTCCCCTGGAATGTTGACCATTTGAGCATTGAGAAAACAGGACTTGGCAGCAGAGACAGTTTTTGGGCCATCTGGACACAGTGTCCCATCCATCAAAGTTGATATTGCAGGAGGTTTACCTGAGTACTTGTGGAGCTGGCTTCAAGAAGAACACTAACATCTGTTTGACAGTCCTCCCATTGAATCTGGAGGACGCAGCAGAGGCATTTCTGATGGAATTTCTCTAGTCCTCTTATGTGTCGCTGATGCACAATCCAGATCTCACTGCAGTACAGAAGCATGGTGACGACAGCTACCCTGTACACTAGGACGTTTGTTGACTTGCAGAGGCCTTTGTTGTCAAACACTCACTGCTGTTGTTTGTAGAAGGCTGTGCTGCCACAGCTGATCCGGTGTTGGATCTCCTCGTCAATGGTGGCCTTTTGGGAGAGGTGGCTGCCAAGGTATGGGAACTGCTCAACATATTCCAGAATCTCTCCTTCAACATATATGGGAGGTGGTATATTTGGCTGACCAGGGTTGGGTTGGCATATGATTTGTTTTGACAACTTTAAAGGACAAGCTGAGTTTCTTGAATGCAGAATTGAAAAAATCAAGAGTGGTTTACAAATCTGGTGCAGAGCAGGCAATGACAAAGCAGGCATCTGCAAACTTTAGATCATGTATGTCTATGGTGGTCAGCTTAGTTTTGTGATAACCAAGGTTAAAGAGTTTTCCATCTAGATGGTATTTAATACTGACACCTGAAGACAGTTTATCTTTGATGAGTTGAATAGCCATTGTCAGGTAGATTCTAAATAGTATAGGGACTATTACACAGCCATGCTTGACCTCAGCCTAGATTTCAAATGTGTCTGTTTCAGATCTCCCACTCAAGAGAGTTACAATCAAATTATCATGAAGAAATCACAGGATTGTGATGAAGTTTCTTGGACACCTAAATCTTTGGAGTGCAATATACACAGCTTTGCAATTTATTGAGTCAAATCACAGAATCACAGAATCACAAAGTGCAGAAGAGGCCCTTCGGCCCAAAGAGTCTGCACTGACACGTGAGAAACACCTGACCTACCTACCTAATCCCATTTGCCAGCACTTGGCCCATTGCCTTATATGTTAAGACGTGCCAAGAGCTCATCCAGGTACTTTTTAAAGGATGTGAGGCAACCTGCCTCCACTGCCCTCCCAGGCAGTGCATTCCAGACCATCACCACCCCCTGGGTAAAAAAGTTTTTCCTCACATCCCCCCTAAACCTCCTGCCCCTCACATTGAACTTATGTCCCCTTGTGACTGACCCAACTAAGGGAAACAGCTGCCCCCTATCCACCCAGTCCATGCCCCTCATAATCTTGTACACCTCGATCAGGTCACCCCTCAGTCTGCTCTGTTCCAACGAAAACAACCCAAATCTATCCACCCTCTCTTCATAACTTAAATGTTTCATCCCAGGCAACATCCTGGTGAATCTCCTCTACACCCCCTCCAGTGCAATCACATCCTTCCTATAATGTGACGACCAGAACTGCACACAGTACTCCAGGTGTGGACTCACCAAGGTTCTATACAACTCCAACATGACCTCCTTACTTTTGTAATCTATGCCTCGATTGATAAAGGCAAGTGTCCCATATGCCTTTTTCACCACTCCACTAACATGCCCCTCCGCCTTCAGAGATCTATGGACACACGCCAAGGTCCCTTTGTTCCTCAGAACTTCCTAGTGTCATGCTGCTCATTGAATAATTCCTTATCAAATTACTCCTTCCAAAGTGTATTACCTCACACTTTTCAGGGTTAAGTTCCATCTGCCACTTATCTGCCCATTTGACCATCCCGTCTATATCTTCCTGTACTCCAAGACACTCAACCTCACTGTTAACTACCCAGTCAATCTTTGTGTCATCCGCAAACTTACTAATCCTACCCCCAACATAGTCATCTATGTCGTTTATACAAATGACGAATAATAGGGGACCCAGAACAGATCCCTGTGGTAAGCCACTGGAAACAGGCTTCCAGTCACTAAAGCATCCTTCTGTCATAACCCTCTGTCTCCTACAACTAAGCTAATTTTGAATCCACCTCATATGCATTTGCCTTCTTTATAAGTCTCCCATGTGGGACCTTGTCAAAGGGTTTGCTGAAATCCATATAAACTACATCAATTGCACTACCCTCATCTACACACCTGGTCACCTCTTCAAAAAATGCAACAAATTTGTTAGGCATGACCTCCCTCTGACAAAGCCATGCTGACTATCCCTGATCAAACCTTGCCTCCAAGTGGAGATAGATACTCTCCTTCAGAATTTTCTCCAATAGTTTCCCTACCAGTGATGTGAGACTCACTGGCCTGTAGTTCCCTGGCTTATCTCGACAACCCTTCTTAAATAGCGGAAATGCTTTGGTCAGGTAAATTATTGCAATGTAGAGATCCTGGTGTTCTTTCTCAACATTTTTCTTGGATTTGTTTGGCACCAAATACCATGTCAGAGTTTCCTCTGGAAGGCCTAAAGCCACACTGTGTCTCTGGGAGGATTTCCTTAGCCACAGGAAGTAGGCAATTCAGAAGGATGCATGCCAGGATTTTCCCTGCTTTGGGCAAGAGGGAAATACCTCGATAGTTTCCACAGCTTGATTTATCTCCCCTCTTGAAGATAGTTACAATTGTTGCATTCTTGAAGTCGGCCAGGTTTGGGGTGGGGAGGAGAGGGGGTGGGTAAGTGGGAACTTCTTAAATTTGTAGGGTTATTGTTTGGAGCCCTGACATAAGCATACGTCCAGTAGCTTTCAAGACCTCAGCTAGAATATCAAGAGGGCCACAGGCTTTGTTGTTTTTCACCTGTTTGATTGCATGTTGCAACTCTCCCATTGATAGTGGTTCATCGACGGATTCTACCACAGGAGATAGAATAGAAAAAATGAATTTAAACACCAGCCTGTGAATGAAGGAGATCTTATTTGATCTTGGTCAAGGGTATAGTGAGAAGAAGGAATTAAAGGAAATTAGTATTACTGAAACAACAGTGCTGGAGAAATTAATGGGACTGAAAGCCAATAAATCACCAGGGCCCAATAATCTACATCCCAGAGTACTAAAGGAGGTGGCCATGGAAATAGTGGATGCGCCAGCAGATTGGAGGGTGACAAATGTAACTCCACTATTTAAAAAAGGAGGGAGGGAGAAAACAGTGAATTGCAGATCGGTTAGCCTAACATCAGTAGTAGGGAAAATGCTAGAGTCTATTATAAAGGATGTGATAACAGGACACTCAGAAAATCTCAACAGGATTAGACAAAGTTGACATGGATTTATGAAAGGGAAATCATGTTTGACAAACCTACTGGAGTTTTTTGAGGACGTAACTAGCAGAATAGATAAGGGAGAACTAGTGGATGTGGTGTATCTGGATTTTCAGAAAGCTTTTGGTAAAGTCCCACATAAGAGGTTAGTGTGTAAAATTAAAGCACATGGGATTGGGGGTACTGTATTGGCATGGATTGAGAACTGGTTAGCTGACAGGAAACAGAGAGTAGGAATAAATAGGTGTTTTTTGGAACAAAAACAAAAATTGCTGGAAAAACTCAGCAGGTCTGACAGCATCTGTGGAGAGGAAGACAGAGTCAATGTTTCGAGTCCAGATGACTCTTCTTTAGAACGCTGTCATCTGGACTCGAAATGTTAACTCTGTCTTTCATTCCTCAGTGCTGTCAGACCTGCTGAGTTTTTCCAGCAATTTTTGTTTTTGTTTCAGATTTCCAGCATCCTCAGTATTTTGCTTTTATCTTAGGTCTTTTTTGGAGTTGCAGGCAGCGACTAGTGGGGTACCACAGGGATCAGTGCTTGGACCCCAGGTATTCACAATATATATCAATGATTTAGATGAGGAAAACAAATGTAATATTTCCAAGTTTGCTGATGGCACAAAATTGGTGGGAATGTGAGCGATGAGGAGGATGTTAAGAGGCTTCAAGGCGACTTAGACAGGTTGAGTGAGTGGATAAATGCATGGCAGATGCAATATAACATGGATAAGTGTGAAGTTATTCACTTTGATAGGAAAAACCGAATGGCAGAGTATTACTGAAATGGTGATATATTGGGAAATGTTGATATACAAAGGGACGTGAGTGTCCTTGTACACCAATCACTGAAAGCAAGCATGCAGGTGTGGCAAGCAATTAAGAAGGCACATGGTATGTTGGCCTTCATTGTGAGAGGGCTTGAGTACAGGAGCAAGGATGTCTTACTGCAGCTGCTCAGGGCCTTGGTGAGACCACACCTGGAGTATTGTGTACAGTTTTGGTCTCCTTACCTAAGAAAGGATATAATTGCCATTGAGGGACTGCAGCGAAGATGCACCAGACTGATTCTAGGATGGCATGATTGTCGTATGAGGAGAGTTTGTGTCAACTAGGCCTGTATTCATTGGAGTTTAGAAGAATGAGAGGTGGATCTTCAGCTGCGTGCACAGCAGGCCCTGTCGCCCCTTCTTCTTGAGGGAAGCGCTCCTCCCTTTGCCTAGCCAGGCATCCTCATTACTCTCTTTTTCTTCTTCTCTGCTGCCTGTAAGCCATGAAGCATACCGTTAAATTGCCAGGCTCCATGATCCTGATGCTCTCCTCCTGCAAGATCAAAGAGGGAGACATGTGGGTTAGCATGCTTGCACTAAGAACCTCCCTTGGTTACATCTGAAGATCCCTTCATGCATGCAGGAGAGTGCTAGCCACCAATTGGATGGACAGTGTGTAGTGCACTCATTAGCTGGTCCGAAACCCCACCTACCTCTGCCCCAATCCACTTGACTGATTGGTGGCAGCTTCGGCCATTGGACTGCATGCTGTGCTCTCAGCTCAGGCACAAGCATTATCCTAACCTGCACAGCAGGGCTGCACTGTTAGCTTCAACCATAATGGATACTAGTCCACACCTTAATAAAGGCATTGCAAGGAGTTGTGAGCGCCTCCTCCAGTGACTGCGCTATGGCCACCTTTTGCAAAGGGATTCTACAACTTGCTCAGTCAGCCAATTGCCCTACTGCCCCTTAAAATGCACATTAACTTGCAGTCTGCACCCGAGGGGCGATAAGCTCTGGAGCATTCGGTGGCACTTTCATGCTTTTTCGTTGCTTGAGTGGGCAGAAAAGCTTCAGAAGCTCGATTTCAAGCATATCATTGAAGCTGGAGCATAGTTAGAAGAAGGGAGAAATATAAATTGGTTTAAGGTGGGTGCGGGGGGGGCGGGGGTGGAGAGAGAGACATTGAGGGTGTGGTGTGGTGATTGTGGAGATGATCAGATAATCAAAAGATGTCACAGACAAAAGGGTCAAAGAGGTGTTGAAGGTGGTGGTATTTGTCTGAGAAAAGTGCTAATTAAGAATGGAAGACAGGATATTCAAAGTACAGCTCTAGTGGGGGTGGGGTGGAAAGACTAACGGTTTTAGTTTTAGATTTAAAAATAATGGAAATAGGTGGGGAAAGAAGAATCTATATAAATTATTGAAAAAAAAAAGCAGGGGGTGGGGGGGAAGAAACGGGGTGGGGATGGGGGGAGGGGGAGTTTAAGACCTAAAGTTGTTGAATTCAATATTCAGCCCGGAGGGCTGTAAAGTGCCTAGTCGGAAGATGAGGTGCTGTTCCTCCAGTTTGCGTTGGGCTTCACTGGAACAATGCAGCAAGCCAAGGACAGACAGAGGTCCTCTACATTGGAGAGACCAAACGCAAACTGGGCGACCGTTTTGCGGAACACCTGCGGTCTGTCCGCAAGAAAGACCCAAACCTCCCTGTCGCTTGCCATTTTAACACTCCACCCTGTTCTCTTGCCCACATGTCTGTCCTTGGCTTGCTGCATTGTTCCAGTGAAGCCCAACGCAAACTGGAGGAACAGCACCTCATCTTCCGACTAGGCACTTTACAGCCCTCCGGGCTGAATATTGAATTCAACAACTTTAGGTCTTAAACTCCCCCTCCCCCCATCCCCACCCCGTTTCTTTCCCCCCACCCCCTGCTTTTTTTTTCAATAATTTATATAGATTCTTCTTTCCCCACCTATTTCCATTATTTTTAAATCTAAAACTAAAACCGTTAGTCTTTCCACCCCACCCCCACTAGAGCTGTACTTTGAATATCCTGTCTTCCATTCTTAATTAGCACTTTTCTCAGACAAATACCACCACCTTCAACACCTCTTTGACCCTTTTGTCTGTGACATCTTTTGATTATCTGATCATCTCCACAATCACCACACCCTCAATGTCTCTCTCTCCACCCCCGCCCCCCCCCCCCCACCCACCTTAAACCAATTTATATTTCTCCCTTCTTCTAACTATGCTCCAGTTCTGCCGAAGGGCCATGAAGGCTCGAAACGTTAACTGATTTCTTCTCCGCCGATGCTGCCAGACCTGCTGAGTTTTTCCAGGTAATTCTATTTTTGTTTTGGATTTCCAGCATCCGCAGTAGCTTTTAGCTTTTTGTTTTTATCATTGGAGCTGCTGCTGAACAGTCTCAGCTGTGGAACAATGCTCACTTTTGACAAGCTTTCCAAGTGCGTGGCCACTTCCCTCACACAGCCCTCCTCCCATCACCCCCGACATGTACTTGAGTATTTCCTTCAGTATGTCTGTGCTGCCTTGCCTCCAGCATCCCCACTCCCCCACCCCCACACCAGCCTGACCCGCACTGAACCCTTGCACTGAAAGCCAGCTGGGAAAAAGCGACTTGCTTGTGCCCCCCGGCGAATGCACGCTGCCTCTTCCCTGCAAGCACTGCTCAAGGTTTTTGCGCTCAGCACCAAGTTCCCTTCGAAGTTCAGGTCGCCAGGTACTTTTAAAGGCACTGTGAAATACGTTGTTCTGAAGTCATGCCGGTGTGGGCAGTAAATTTGACTTGGGAGGATTATTCTGGCAAGGAGGGCTTATAATTAGATGCAAATGTATTAAAATTACGTTCCCAACATGTGGCGGTGGGAAACGCTAACCGCCATTGAAGGGTGGAACGGACAATAGCAAACTGGTTTCATGATGGCATAAAACTGATTTTTGACCAAGAAAAATTCTGGCCTTGGTGTTCAGATGTCTGTTATTCTCTATATAATAAATTTTCAATTAGCTCCTGTTTTCTGTCTATTAAAGTGGAGATGGATATTTGCTATTCAGCAAAAATGAATGCAGGCAATGCAATGTTTCATTGAGCTTCTATCATTTGTATTTAAACGCTTTTAACCTACAGTGGAGAGTCATTATTTTATGACAAGCACTTTCTTTCAATGTCTGATACTTGATGGTTGTATAGAGCATTCGATCTAAAATGGAACAAATCAGCCAAACTCTCTCAAACATGCACATACAAGTAGAGTTTGATTGATTTTCTCACTATTGTGATTGAAATGTTACATTTCCTGTGTCCATGCTCAATGTCAATTCTTGCAGCAAGCATATTCTTTCTCTCAATTCAACAACAGCAGCTTGCATTTATATAGCACCTTTAACAGAGCAAAATATTCCACGATGCTTCACAGGAGCAAGACCAATCAAATTTTGGCACTGAGCTACACAAGGAGGTGACCAAAGGTCAGATGACCAAAACCTTGGTCAAAGATGTAAAAAGAGAAAGGTGAGGTAGGTTGGCAGAGAGGTGCAGGGAGGGAATTCCAGAACCATGGGCCTTGGCAGCTGAAGGCACAACTGCCCATGCTGGAGTAATTAAGATTGAGGATGTGCAAGAGGTCAGAATTAGATGAACACAGATATCTTAAAGAGTTGTATGGCTGGGAGAGATTCTTAAAAATTATTCACGGAATATGGACACCGCTGGCTAGGTCAGCATTCATTACCCGTTTCTAATTGCTCTTAAGAAGGTGGTGGTGAGCCATCTTCTTGAATTGCTGCTGTCAATGCTGTGTAGGTACACCCACAGTGTTGTTATGGAGGGAGTTCCAGGATTTTGGCCCAGCCACAGTGAAGGAACGGCGATATATTTCCAAGTCAGGGTGGTGTGTGTCTTGGAGGTGTACTTGCAGGTGGTGGTGTTCCCATGCTTCTGCTGCCCTTGTCCTTCTAGATGGTAGAGGGCTTGGAGTTTGGAAGGTGCTGCTGAAGGAGCCTTGGTGAGTTGCTGCAGTGCATTTGTTGAAGGTACACACTGCTGCCACTGTGCATGCGAGATGGAGGGAGTGAATATTGATGGTAGTGGATGGAAATAGGGAGGGACAAGGCTACGCAGGGATCTGAAAACAAGGATGAGAATTTTAAAATCAAGACATTGCTTAACTGGGACCCAATGTAGGTCAGTAAGCACAGGGCTAATATGTGATGGGAGTAAGTCAGGATACAGGCAGCAGAGTTTTGAATAAGCTCAAGTTTATCGAGGGTGTAATAAACACCCCTAGGTGCTCCACATAGGCTTTATAAAATAAAATATATCACTAAGCAACATATAGAGCTAAAACAAAAACAAAAATACCTGGAAAAACTCAGCAGGTCTGGCAGCATCTGCGGAGAGGGACACAGTTAACGTTTCGAGTCCGAATGACCCTTCAACAGAACTAAGTAAAAATAGAAAAGAGGTGAAATATAAGCTGGTTTAAGTAAGGGGGGGGCGGGGGGTAGTGGTAGATATATAGACATATAGAGCTACTAGGACAGATGACCTAAAGCTTGTTCAAAGGTGTACGGGTGGAATTTTCCATGCTCGCTGGCAGTGGGCGTGATAGGTGGCAGGTGTGGACAATATGGCGTGACCTGCTTAACGGCAGCGGGAAGGCAGGTCACAATCGTCCGCTCAGCCCGCCAATGGTGGGTCACATTTCCCGCCAACGGCCGTCGGGGAGCTCATTGTAATACATCAGCATCTCATTAAAAGGCCATCCCACCAGGCTCTGAACCCCTGCCAGATCGTCCGTCCACATCGGCGGGAAAGCACGTCGATATGCTTCACAACAGCACACAGGCGACACGCACTTGGTGGCCTTCACTTTGTGGGAGATGAGGTGAGTGAACAGCATCATTTTCCACAGCTTGCCCGGGTCACCTGTTGCTTTGCAGGCTTCAGGGGTGCCGGGGACCTGGGTGAAGTGCCGCCTTGCCTTGGAGGTGACTGTTTTTGGGGAGGTGGTGTCCAGGGGCAACCGTTGCCTGGCCCCGGAGGTGACTGTACTTGGGGTGAGGGTGTCCAGGGGCAACAGCTGCCCTGGTGTTGGATCCCGCACAGACGCAATCGAGGTGGGGGCAGGGTAGGTGAGGGAAGTGGCCACACGGTAGGGGGACCTGTATAAACTGACCATGCCTCTGCAACTGAGACAGATCAGGCGCAGCCACAGTGATATGACTGGGGTCAGGCTGCTAGCCTGCCTGTCCACACAAGCACTGCAGAGGCACCAATGTACCAGCAAGTCCTATAGACCTTACCCCCCACCACCTCGGCACAGACTGCGAGTCTGCGACCATTTTGCTGGACCGCGGAGGAGTTGGACTGCAGACATTGTACAATCTCCTCACCAACGTTGGCCATGTAACAGTCGCTGCTGGAGGCCCTCACAGCCCCTTGCAATCTCAGCATCCTGGTTTGGACCAGTGCCCCCCATAGCTCAGATTGACAGGGCAGCCATGGAGCACACTCACCTGAGGCCATCCGAGAGGTGGCCAGCACTTCCCGGGAAGCATTAAGGGGCCGTCACACAAGGTCAGGACTAAGTATACCCATGCTAACCAAGTCTCTCTCTCCCTCTCTTTCATGCTGCATGAGGACCAGGTCAGGATCATGGATCCTGGTGATCTAGCTGTATGCCTGATGGCCTACAGAGAGTGAAGAAGATGGAGGAGAGAGTGACTGAGGCTCATGGCCACGCAATGGCAGGAGCAGCAACCTCAGGAAGAAGGGGCTGCTGTGGCTCCCGCACACACTGCCCAGAAGTGACAGTGAGCTGTGGCTGGTTGGTGCCTAGTGACACCCAGGGTCTATAGACACTGCCTTCCATTCTTGCAGATGACTGAGAAACAGTGTCGCTGAAGACTGCGCATGTCTAGGGACCTGGTTGCTTGTATCTGCCACTTACTGCAGGACTTGGCGCCAAGGGGACATGGAGGGCATCCACTGCCAGTGGCTGTGAAAGTGACTGTGGCGCTCAATTTCTATGCCAGTGGCTCCTTTCAGGGCCCTGCAGGTGACCTCTGTGGGGCCTCACAAGCCGCCACCCATAAATGTATCCACGAGGCCACGGATGCCATCTTCTCGAGGGCACACAACTTTGTGCATTTCACCCAGGAAAGGAACAGCCAGGATGCAAGGGCCATTGGATTCACCCATATCTCGGGACTCCCACAGGTGCAGGGTGAGATTGACTGCACTCATATGGCGCTCAGGTCTCCATTGCTACACACGGTGAACTACATCAACCGTAAGGGCTCCACTCACTGAATGTGCAGCTGGTATGTGACCACCAGAAATGCATCCTGCAGGTGTGCCCACGGTTTCCAGGGAGTGTGCACGACGTCTACATCCTCAGTTGGTCACAGGTCCCTGCAGTCTTCCAGGGTCCACAGAGGCTGCAGAGTTGGCTCCTCGGGGACAAGGGCTATGCGTAGAGGCCGTGACTAATGACACCCGTGCAGCAGCCTCAGGCTGAAGCAGTGTGATGCTATAATGAAGCTCATGCTGCAATTTGCAACTTGGTGGAGCAGACCATCAGGATGCTGAAGATGTGGTTCCAGTGCCTGGACTGGTCTGGTGGAGCCCTGCAATTCAGTCCGCAGAGGGTGTCATGCATCATCGTCGTCTGCTGCCCCCTGGCGCTCCAACAGGAAGACAAGCTGGCTGAGGAGGATCTGGAGGTCTCCTTGGATGAGGAGGATGGCAGTGGGGATGAGGATGAGGAGGTCCTCAGTCATGACAATGACAGGGATGAGGCTCTCGCACTGGCTAGATGAGACAGGCAAGCTCAGGAGGCCTCCATAGCTGCCAGATTTGTGGAGGATGATGACGACACGCAGTGAGGTGTCCCCATAGATCCTCACATCGCAGTTGTGAACATTTGACTTCAGTCTGGGTTATGGCAGTTCCAATACCCTCTGTGATAATGCTCTTCTCATGGAGACGCAGTGGAGGCCCTGATAGCCTCTCGATTGCAGGAGGATGATGACAACATGCAATGAGGACACTCCATAGATCTTCACATAGCCTCTGAGAA
This sequence comes from Cetorhinus maximus, assembly GCF_964194155.1. Classification (NCBI taxonomy): domain Eukaryota; kingdom Metazoa; phylum Chordata; class Chondrichthyes; order Lamniformes; family Cetorhinidae; genus Cetorhinus; species Cetorhinus maximus. The sequence continues at coordinate 139,926,332 of NC_135882.1, read as the reverse complement.
TGTTTGACTCCTGTCTGGCTGAGGGCAGCTCGCTTGCCTCCAAGATCAGAGCCATTTCAGAGACGCAGCCATGAAACTTTAGACACATCCGATGCTGTGTCTGCCTTCACGACCTGAGCCCTTCAGGAGCTGGTACACAGCATCAATGGTTGCAGGTGCTGGTGCGATGGGGGCCAGCCCCACCTTAAATGTCCTAAGAGCACAGAGAGAGAATGCGAGAACTCTGTGGCACCTGCCCACTATATTCTGGCTGCAAAGACCAGCACCACCAAGGAGCAGGCATCAGTAATGTTTCCAGGGAGTGTGAGGCTGGACCATCACTGTGGTCTGAAGGCTGCACAGAGCACAGGGAAGAGGCCCTGGACTGAGACACCTGCCTTTTATCTTGTGCAGAAAGGTTTCACATCTGAGTGACAAGAACACTGCTCATCAGAACAAGGAGCCATAGACAGGGAGACATTCTTAGGAGTTTATTGACAATAGTGAACAGTATGTACAAGTGATCAACATCCATGAGTCTGTGCAACTAATTATCCTTAACTTTCCTAACCCTGCCACTACGTCTTGGTGCTCCCCGGACATCCACAGCAAAGGTGGAGGCAGCCTGCTGACTGCGACACCCTGTCTGTGATGACTTTGGTGGGTGCCCCCTGGAGAGCTGAGACTTGGAGGGCCCCAGCCTGCTTTTGGGATCCTGCTATTCAGCAGTGGCACCCTCCTCGGCCTGTGAAGCTGCACCTGCGGAGGTCACAGGAAGAGGGGAGTCAGATGGGCCGGTCACTCTCAGAGTCACCTGGGTGGATGGCCCCGGAGTGTGCACCTGCTGATCCTCCTCCCTATGGGTGCCCGAGGGCCCCTGGCTGACTCCGCGAGCAGAAGGGGAAGCTGGAGTGAGATCGAGCTGCCCAGCATCCCTCTGACAAACACACTGTTGGAGGCCAACTATGGCATCAGTGATGGAGTTAAGCCTGTGCAGCAGTGCAAGACCAATGTCCTGGACCAAGATCCCCATGGTGACCTCTATCCTGCCACTGTTGACCTCGGTGCATTGCAATGCCAGCACTATCACCTCAGACTGAAGACGGTTGGACTCCTCCATTGTGCCTCGCAATCTGAGGAGTGCAGCGGACTCCTGATATTCCCTAACATGCCTTTGCAGCTCCAGCAACTGTGACATGACCGAGTCCAGAGCCTTGTCATCTGACTTGGACTCAACAGGTTCCTGGCCTCCAGCAATCCTCCTCTGGGAACCTGGGAAGTCCCTGCTGCCTTCTGCTGTGGATCAGACTATGCGCTGTGCTCACCAGCATGTGATCCCGTGCCTATTCTAAAGCTAGGTCCCACTGAGGTGTGTGTCTCTGTGCTGGTGAGAGGTGTGGGTGAGCACTGTGATGGAACTTCGAGGTGGACGCCTTCAGATTCCCCTTCAGAGGTTTCTTCGGGGCTTGATTGGAGGCCCTGTGTCATGGACTCTGTTGGTTGCTTAGCAGATGTGCCTGTGAAAGCAAGGAGAGATAATTATAGCATGGAAGTGGACTGTGAAACAGGACACATCACTCAACAGCATGGTTGTGTGATGGATATTGCACTACTGGACCCTCACTTGTTAGAGCAGCGCCGACGTCACCATCAGCACAGGACCAGTCTAGGTTCTCACCGGCCAGCTGGATGACTCTGTTTTCAAAGTCCAGGAGGACCTTGATTTCGGTCATTCTGCCATCAATCTGTGACCTCTCTCTCTTGTTGTTTGACAGCTTGTCCTGCATGAATAGATATGGAGAAAGTATAAGCAGGATGCCTGCCGGGCCAGATGATAGACGTGCCTGGCCTGTGCGGGTGGTGAGTAGTCCCATGGACAGGCTGAGGACAATAAAGGTGTGTGTGAGAGAGTGAATGGTAATGACCCTTGAACTGGCAGTGAGTGAGGGCTGTGTGGATGTGTGAAGGGTTTGTGAGTGTGAGTCGAGACTGATGAGAAGAGTGACTTACCCTGGCAGAACGGAGGAGATAATTCATTCTCTTGCAGCACTAGGTGGCTGTCCTCTTCTGAAGGGGATTGGTGCTGACCACCGCTGCCACTGCCCCCCAAGCCGGATTGGTCATGTCGCTGCCCATCCTGCGGACAGAGCAGGGGCACAGGACATCCTGGGGGCCTCCACAGCATCCAGCAGTTGCGCGCGGGACCCATCATTAAATCGGGGTCTGCAGTCTTTTTTCCTTTGCTGGCCATGTCTCCCAAGCAGCGGTGGTGATCTGGTGGTGATGAGCGCTTTGCTGGTGGCTGCCTTTTAAACATGGTGGCCGGTGTGATGCAATGGTGGTGTGATGGCGGGAGGGCGAATGAGAGCCCGCCCACCATGGAAATGGTATGTTTCCTGGGAATGCACAAATAATTGGGGTAATACGGTATGAAAACCCCCCATCCCAGCTGGTGGGTAAAACATCGTTTTACCTGCCCACTACCGCACTTAGTGCAAATCTAGGAAAATCCTGCCCATAATAAATACATAAATAACTACTTAAGATACATAAATGGGTGTTTTCTGGTTGGCAGGATATTATGAGTTGCGTGCCACAGGGACCAGTGCTGAGGGCTCAACTTTTTGCAATTTATATAAATGACTTGGATGAAGGGACAAATAGTATGGTTGCTAAATTTGCTGATGAGGCAAAGATGGGTAGGAAAATAAGTTGTGAAGAGCATGCAAGGAGTCTACAAAGTGACATAGATAGTTTAAGTCAGTGGGCAAAGATGTAGCAAATGGAATATAATATGGATAAATGTGAAATTGTCCATTTTGGCAGGAAGAATAAAAAAGAAGTATATTATCTAAATGGTGAGAAATTGTAGAGCTCTGAGGTAGAGGGGGATCTAGGTGTCCTAGTGCATGAATCAGAAAAGGCTAGTATGCAGGTACAGCAAGTTATAGGGAAAGCTAATAGAATGTTATCATTTATTGTGAGAGGAATTGAATACAAAAGTAGGGAGCTTATGCTTCAGTTGTACAAGGCACTGATGAGACCACATCTGTGTACAGTATTGGTCTCCTTATTTAAGGAAAGATGTAAATACGCTAGAAACAGTTCAAAGAAAGTTTACCAGACTAACACCAGGAATGGGCAGGTTGCCTTATGAGGAAAAGTTGGACAGTTTAGTCTCATATCCACTGGAGTTTAGAAGAGTAAGAGGTGACTTGATCAAAACCTTTAAGATCTGAGAGGTCTTGACAGGGTGGATGTGGAGAGGATGTTTCCTCTTGTGGGAGAATCTAGAACTAGGGGTCACAGTTTAAAAATAAGGGATTGCTCATTTAAGACAGAGATGAAGAGAAATTTTTTCTCTCAGAGGGTTGTGAGTCTTTGGAACTCTCTTCCTCAAAAGGCAGTGGAATCAGAGTGTGAATATTTTTAAGGTAGAGCTAGATAGATTCCTGAATAACAAGGGGTTGAAAGGTTATCGGGATTAGGCAGGAAAGTGGGGTTGAGGTTACAATCAGATCAGCCATGATTTTATTGAATGTCAGAGCAGGCTTGAAGGGCCGTGTGGCCTACTCCTGCTCCTTGCCTGTATGTTCGTATGTAGGTTTGAAGGAGTGTCTTAGAGAAGTGTGGAAGTTTAGTTAGGGAATTCCAGAGCTTAGAGCCGAGTCAACTGAAGACATGGTCACCTATGGTGACACAATTTAAATCGGGAATGATCAGAGATCAGAGTTAGAGGAGTGCAGATATCTCAGAGAGCTGTAGAGCTGGAGGAGATAGGGATGGGGGAGGCAATAGAGAGATTTGAGAATAAGGACGAAAATTTTTAAATTGAGATGTTGCTTAACTGGGTGTCAGTGTAGATCAATGAGCACAGAAATAGTGGGTTAATGGAATTTGGTGCAAGTTAGGACATGGGCAGCAGAATTTTGGATAACCTCAAGTTTATGGAGGGAACATGGGAGACCAGACAGGAGTGCATCAAAATAGTCAAGTCTGAAGGTAATAAAGGCATGGATGAGGGTTTCAGAAGCAGAAGGCAGTGATGGAGCCACATGATGTTCCAGAGGTGCTAATAAGCTGTCTTCATGGTCGTGTATATACCCAGTTGAATGCTCATCTTGGGATAAAATATGACGCCAAAATTGTGAACAGTCTGGTTCTGCCTCCGACAGTTTTCAGGGAGAGAGATGGTATCAGTGACTAGGGAATGGTGTTTATGATGGGGAATGAAGACAATACTTCAGTCTTCCCAGTATTTTGTTGAAGGAAATTTCTGCTCATTCAATACTTGAAGTTCAATGGCATTACGTTCATTGAATCCCCCACTATCAACATCCTGGGGATTGCCATTGACCAGAAACTGAACTGGACTAGCCAAATAAATACTGTGGCTACAACAGCAGGTCAGAGGCTAGGAATCCTGCAACAAGTAACTCACCTCCTGACTCCCCAAAGCTGGTCCACCATCTACAAGTTACAAATCAGGAGTGTGATGGAATATTCTTCACTTGCCCGGATGAGTGCAGCTCCCACAACACTCAAGAAGCTTGACATCATCCAGGACAAACCAGCCCACTTGATTGACACCACATCCACAAACACTCACTTCCTTACCACTGACACACAGTAGCAGCAAATGTGTACCATCTACAAGATGCACTGCAGGAATTCACCAAGGCTCCTTCGACAGCACCTTCCAAACCCATGGCCACTACCATCTAGAAGGACAAGAGCAGCAGATAGATGGGAACACCACCACCTGGAAGTTCCCCTCTAAGTCACTCATGATCCTGACTTGGAAATATATGCTGTTCCTTCACTGTTGCTGGGTCAAAATCCTGGAACTCCCTCCCTAATAGCACTATGGGTGTACTTATACCACATGGACTGCAGCGGTTCAAGAAGGCAGCTCACCACCACCTTCTCAAGGGCAACTAGGAATGGGCAATAAATGCTGGCCCAGCCAGCAAAGCCCACATTCCATGAATTAATAAAAAAAATACTGGTTGTCGGATAGGCGGTCAAATAATTTAGAGACAGTGAAACGGTTAAGAGAGATGGTGGTTAGGCAGAACTAGGTGCTGTCAGCATCCACGTAGAACCTGATATCATGTTATCGGATGATGTTGCTGAGGGCAGTATGTAGATGATAAATAGAAGGGTGCCAAAGATAGAACCTTGGGCTCACCAGCAGTAACAGTGTGGAAGCGGGAGAGAAGACATTGTTAATGATTCTGTGGCCATAAGTGAATAAATAAGAATGGAACTAGGGGAAGTGCAATCCCACCCAGCTGGATGGCAGAGGAGAGGCATTGCAGGATGATAGTGTCAAAGGCTGCAGAAATATTAAGAAGAATGTGGAGGGGTCATTTATCATGACCAGGGTCACTTATGATGACATTTGTGATTTTGATAAGTACCATTTCAGTGCTGTGTCAGGGTGAAAACTTGATTGGAGGAATTCAAACGTGATGCTCTGGGGAAGTTGGGTATGAATTTCAGAGATAACAGACTATCAATGGACTTTGGAGAGGAAAGGGGTTCTGGAGATGAGGCGTTAGTTTGCAAGGATAGAAGGGTAAAGGATTGTATAATTGAGGGGAAGTGATCACAGCAGATATGAATGAGACAGGGACAGTACTTGAGCAGAGAACATTGGTAATAATATTAACTAACATGGGGGTCAGGGAGGGAAGTTTGTGGTCACTAGTTCAGTGGAAATAGAGTCAAGGGAGGAGGAGGTGAGACTCAGGGACAAGGTGAGCTTGGAATGGGCATCAGGGGAAATAGGCAAGCAACTAGAGAAAGATGCCAGCTCAGAGCTAGGTCAGGGGCCCAGGAAGGTTGACCTGATGAAGGATAGCAAGAAAGAAAAGAGAGAGACGCAGCTGGACAGATCGTTTCAATCTCAGCAACGTGAGCCCTTTGCACTTATTGTTGGAGGTGATTTTGGAGGAAGCAGGGGAGAAGGATTTAAGAAGACAGTTTGCAGCAGAAACAGTAAGCCAGGGATTATCCTTGCATCCCAAGATTATTGTAGAATAGTGAGCTGATTTGGCAGAGGAGAGTAGGACACGACAGTTCTTAATGTTGTCCAGCCAGATCTGATGATAGAATGGCAAAACCAGTTGTCCACCACATATATTCAAGTCTGCATTCCTTGGACATAGGGAGGGGGGTTGAGGGCTGTACCATGGCAAATGATTTGGGTGAAAGAGAACAATGGTTTGAATAGGGCAAGAGCATCAAAGATGGGGGCGAGGGTGTGATTGAGTGGTAACAGCAGAAATGTTGTTGTAAATAGAGCGCCAAAGTACAGTTGTAGTGAATTGGGAAAGATTTTTTCCAGTGGCTTAGCATGCCTATAATTAAAGAGGTAATTGTTTATTTTTTCAACTAATTATGATAATGTATACAACTTCTGTTGTAAAACTAATTTATGTTCTCTGTAGGGTTTAAATTATGCTGTGTGACACAGTCAGAAGTACATTCAAACATTAATAAAACCATGCAGTGCAAGTTCTCACATTTTAATTCACCTTTATGAGCAACTAGAGGAATAAGTATAACTAGGCTTTTTAGTTGAGACATCACTGTTGTGTTCTCTAACGTCAAGACATAACTGAGCAAGTGTTGTCTTAACATCAACAAAACTGAATCCAGACTGATCAGCTCCCAGCAAAACCTTTCCACCATGGAATCTGATGACCGCACGTTAATATCATTACTAAGACTGTCTATTTCCACCTCCGATAACATTACCCCTGCCTCAGCTCTTCTGTTGCTGAAACCCTTATCCATGCCTGTGTTACCTCTAGACTCGTCTATTCCAACACATTCCTCACTGTGGCTTTCCATATCCTTTCCTTTGTAAACTTGATGTCATCCAAAAACCTGCTATCCTTACATGCACCACACCCTGTTCACCTATCACTTCTGTGTTTGCTGACCTCCATTGACTCCCAGTCAAACAATGCCTTAATTTTGGTATTGTGCAATGAGAAGGGGTTAATTAATAACCTTGTTGTGTGTGATCCTTTAGGGAAGAATGACCATAACATGATAGAACTCTTCATTAGGATAGAAAAAGAAGTAGTCCAATCCGAAAATAGGGTTGTAAGTCTAACCAAAGGAAACTATGAAGGTATGAGGGGTGAGTTGGCTATGATAGATTGAGGAACTTCATTAAAAGACATGACGGTGGATAGGCAACGGCTAATATTTAAGGAATGAGCCCATACATTGCAACAGGTATACATTCTTTCTGGTGCAAAAATACAACAGGAAAAGCTGCCCAGCCATGGCTAACAAAAAAAAATAAGGATATTATTAGATCCGAAGAGGAGTCATATCAAGTTGCTAGAAAAAGTAGCAAGCCCGAGGATTAGGAACAGTTTAGAATTCAGCAAAGGAGGACCAAGAGATTGATCAAGAGGGGAAAAATAGAGTTTGAGAGTAAACTTGCAAGGAACATAAATGCAGACTGTCAAAGCTTCTATAAGTATGTAAAAAGAAAAAGATTAGTAAAGACAAACGTAGGTCCCATATAGTCTGCAGCGGGAGAATTTATAATGGAAAACAAGGAAATTACAGAGTAATTAAACAACTGCTTTAGTTCTGTCTCCACAGAAGAAGACAAAAATAACTTCCCAGAAATACTAGGGAACCAAGGATCGGATCCAGTGAGAAAGAGGAATTGAAGGATATTAGTATTACTAAAAAAAAGTGCTGGAGAAATTAAGGGTACTGAAAGCTAATACATCCCCAGGGCCTGATAACCTACATCCCAGGGGACTAAAGGACATGGCCATGGAAATAGTGGATGCGTTGGTTGTCATCTTCCAAAATTCTATAGATTCTGGAATAATCCCAGTAGATTGGAGGATGGCAAATGTAACCCAACTACTTAAAAAAGGAGCGAGAGAGCAAATAGCAAATTACAGACTGGTTAGCCTATCATTCGTAGTACAGGAATGCTAGAGTCTATTATAAATGATGTGATAATAGATCATTTAGAAAATATCAATGGGATTGGACACAGTCAACATGGATTTATGAAAGGGAAATCATGTTTGACAAACCTACTGGAGATTTTTGAGGATGTAACTAGGAGAGTAGATAATGGAGAAACAGTTGATGTGGTGTATTTGGATTTTCAGAAAGCTTTTTATAAAGTACATATGAGCATATGAACATACAAATTAGGAGCAGGATTAGGCCATTTGGCCCCTTGAGCCTGCTTTGCCGTTCAATAAGATAATGGCTGATCTGATTGTAACCTCAACCCACCTAAGAGATAAGTGTGCAAAATTTGAACACATGGGATTGAGGTAATATTTTGGCATGGATTGAGAACTGGTTAGCAGACAGGAAACAGAGAGTAGGGATAAATGGGTCCTTTTTGGAGTGGCAGGTGGTGATTAGTGGGGTACCGCAGGGATCATTGCTTGAGCCCCAGCTATTCACAAAATATATCAATAATTTGGATGAGGGAACCAAATGTAATATTTCCAAGTTTATTGATGACACAAAACTAGATGGGAATGTGAGTAGTGAGGAGGATGGTAAGAGGCTTTAAGGTGGTTAGGCAAGTTGAGTGAGTGGGCAAATACATGGCAGGTGCAGTATAACGTGGATAAGTGTGATGTTATCCACTTCAATAGGAAAAACAGAATGGCAGAGTACTATTAAATGGTGATAGACCAGCCAATGTTGATGTAGAAAGGGACCTTGGTGTCTTTGTACACCAATTACTGAAAGCAAGTATGCAGGTGCAGCAAGCAGTTAGGAAGGCAAATAGTATGTTGGCCTTCATTGCAAGAGGACTTGAGTACTGGAGCAAGGAAATATGACTGCAGCTGTACAGGGCCTTGGTGAGACCACACCTTGAGTATTGTGTGCACTTTTGGTCTCCTTACCTAAGAAACGTTATACTTGCCATAGAAGGAGTGTGGCGATGACTGATTCCTGGGATGGCATGATTGTCATTTGAGAAGAGATTGGGTTGACTAGGCCTGTATTCTGTTATGACACAGCAGTTGGTAAAGGCTGAGTTGTTTAAATCCCAGGGGGAAACTTGAACAACTGTGATAACCTATATTTTCAATTAGTATGTTTGAGATGTAGCTCTGAATTCAGGAATAAGACCATTGAGCCTTGAAAGGATTTTTTCCTATAAAAATAAATTGAACATTTATTAATCTAACAACAAATTAAACACATACACATATCTACAAATTATTACCATAATAACTTTTAAACAAATCCCCAAATTGATCACTCCCAGGTAAATCTCTACCAAGGCAACAATAACCCATAGACTTTAAACAGACACCAGGCAAAGCACATTTGACCGTACAAATTCAAAATGAGGTTCCTTGCAATTTGGTTCCTTTGCAGACATAGTTGTAGGCTTACAGGGTGGTTAGATCTTAAATGCCGCTGACTTACACACACAAACTCCTTTCTGTTTATACCTAGCTTTTCCTTTGAATGTAAATTTTCCATTGTATTACTAAGTTTTTAAATTTTACATCTAACAGAAAACCCTTACATTCCACCAATTTTATTAGTAATATAAACACATTGCTTGGCGTCTTCTAGCTAGGTGCAAGATTTCATCCATTCTTTTGAATGGTTTATTTAAAAATGCAAATTGCCCCCTTGACACCAATGTTTCTAAACTTCTCCATGTTTATCTAATTACCATTTCAAACCTACTTCTTTCTATACATCAAAGCATCCAGACTAGCTGGCTTTAATTTAATTAAGACACACACATAGGCACCACAAAACTCTGTTTAAAAAAAACACTCCAATAACGTTATAGACATTAATCTCTTCATGACAATTCACTGGAGCTGAAAAGAATAGGAGGGGATCTCATTGAAATGTATAAAATTATTTCAGGTCTGGATAGGTTGGATGCAGGGATGCATGGGGTCTCTGGGATCCCTGGCTGGAAGGGGGTCTAGAACAATAGGTCACAGTCTCAGGATACAGGGTAGGCTATTTAGGACTGAGATGAGGAGAAGCCTCTTCATTTAGAGGGTGGTGAACCTGTGGAATTCTCTAACACAGAAGGCTGTGGAGGTCAACTCACTGAATATATTTAAAAAGGAAATAGATAGATTTCTAGATACTAAAGGGGTCAAGGAGTACTGGGGGGAGAGTGGGAGTATGGCATTGAGATGGAGAGTCAGCCATGATCATATTGAAAGCCTATCAGGCTTGAGGGGCCGAATGGCCTACTCCTGCTCCTATTTTCTGTGTTTCTATGTTTCCTTCCTTAAGATGCTCCTCAAAACCTACACCTTTGGCCAAGATTTTGGTCACCTGCCCTAATATTGTCTTATGTGCCTTAGTGTGTAATTTAACTTTATAATGACCCTGAGAAGAACCTTTGGTTGATTTATCGGCTGGAATTTTCCAGCCCCTCCTGTTGGAAGGATCTTCTGGTTCCACCAATTGAATGGAGATTTCAATGGCTCATTGGCCCTGCTGCCGGGGATCCCGCCATGGTGAGGCTGGAAAACTCCAGTCATCGTGTTAAACTCCCTATATAAATGTAAGCTTCAGTTACTATTGTTTATTACATTCAGTCCTTAATGAAGTTAATATTTTGAGTGGAGATGCTGCATCAGAACTCAGAGGGTGCACACCAAATATATTAACCTGCCTCTCACAAGTTAAAGGTGCTTTCAGAATTGCTGGGCTTGATAGTTAATCTTGAAATGATGGGTGGAACTTTATGCCATTGGGATTTTTATGATCCCGCCGTGGTCAATGGAGTTTTGAATGGTTCACCGCATTGTACGATCCCCCCAACCTTGATGTAAAATTACGCCTGATATTTGGGTAGTTTTTATAGCACTGGCTGATCTGCAAAGCTAGTCTTATATCTGGTCGGCATATTCAAAATCTATCCCACTATGTATTTCCAGGAATTTCTCTTTTTAATTCAGATTCCCAGAATTATCCATTTTTATTTCTAACCCAATGATTTGTGGCAGAAATGATATCAACATTCACAGTCATATTGGATAGTTGGATGAAGGAGAAAGGAATGAAAGGATATGTCAGGATGTGTAAATCCGCTTAGATCCATTTAATTGCACGGAGAGTGAACAACGAACTAGTTGTTTCTGTGTTACAACTTCTATGTATTTTATTGTTATAATGTAAGAGGCGCTGGTGAGAAGTGACTGAAGCATTCTGGGAGAAGTCGCCGCAGACACCGCGACTCAGGAGGGAATCGAGGAGAAGGACTCTTACACTTAACAGGAGGAGGACCATCTAACAGAGGGCGCTGGTGAGAAGTGACTAAAGCATTCTGGGAGTTCCCTTGGTGGTCTAGTGGTCAGGATTCTGCGCTCTTATCGCCGCGGCCCGGGTTCAATTCCCAGTCAGGGAACGTCGAGTTATTGAATTTGTTTGAATAAGCATTCTGGGAGAAGTCGCTGCTCTTTTCTCTGCCGTTGCAACGGGAACGTGTGGTGATGGTGCATCTGTACAACCCCTTCGTCCCTGTCGCCGACGTGGTCACCTTCCTCACCAGGTACTTCGATAAGGTGGGGAGCGGCACCGAGATTCGAGACGAGTTGGGGATCTGGACAGGCAAGCGCCTGTGTAAGGTCACGCTAAAGACCGATGGTAAGGGAGCCATTTTCCACCCTCCTTCCAGTTTCGCTATTGGGGGAAACCGTGGCTACCTGGTCTACGCTGGGCAACCCAAGCATTGTCGCTCATGCGGCAAGGCTGGTCATGTGGCGGCCAACTGCAGCGCCTCCCTCTGCAAGATCTGCAAACAGGAAGGGCACCAGACAAAAGACTGCAAACAGGCCAAGTGCTGCAACCTGTGTGGCGAGGCAGGTCACCTCTACAGGACCTGCCCCAAACGCTGCCGTACTTACGCACAGGCAGCCAAAGCCAACGAGGGGGAAGCAGAAGAAATGTTTCGTGTCACTCCAACCACCAAGGCCCCCAGGGAGCTCAACGGGACAAAGGAGGACACAGAGAGAGACAAGGTGGAGGAAGAGATTGAGGCAACAGAGAGCCAATCAACAGCACTACCCCCTGAACCTCCCAGTCCTCAGGACAGCGAATCAATGGAGGAGGAGGCAGCAGTGGAAAAGCAGCAGGGGGAGTGGCGGACGGTGAAGAACACCAAAAGGAAGAAGGAACGAAGAAGAAGCAAAGCCATTTCCCAGAAAAGCGGCAAGAGACGTCTCCCATCCGACATGGATGACAAGGGCAGCAGCTCTTCGGATGATGAAGTGCCAGGGCGGCACCGACAGAAGAGGCGGCAAAGCTCCAGGGCGTTGGAGGATGAGACACCCGAGCTCCAGAACATTGGAGACAACAAGGAGACCAGCGCACCCCAACTTTGCCTGCAACCTGAGGAGGCCAGTGCACCACAGCCCCTGGAATCTGGGAGCAGTGAGGTAATCATTGCACCCCAGCTCCAGGAAGCCGGGAACAGCAACACCCCAGAGGGGGTGAGTTTTGGAGAAGCTTCTCCAGCAAAGGTCATCTCAAAACCCACTCTCTACATGAACCTCCAGATGCCACCTGAGCAGAACACTGCCAAGGAGATCTACCTCAGCCCATCCAAAGTGAAGGAATTTGAGCTCACTACGGGTATGAAGGAGCAGACTAAAGGTCTGGGACTCTCAGAGACAGTGGGTTTGGTAGGAGAATAAATGCTTTAAAATGGGTTTAAAGATTGTATCCATAAATGTGCGTAGCATTAAATCTACTACGCGATGTGTTGCGACCTTGGACTACCTAGCCAAGGTCAAAGCTGACCTGTTGTTTCTGCAGGAGTGTGCGATACCGCACCTCAGCTCCTACAGGCAATGGTCACGATGGTGGTCCCATGGGCCATCGATCTGGTCGGGCGGAAATGACTCTCGTTCCTCCGGCCTGGGTATTCTGCTGCGGGGAGGCAACTTCACCGTCTCCGAGGTTAAGGAGGTGGTGGGCGGGCGACTCCTCGTAGCAGACGTAATGTACAAGAACGCTCCACTCCGGTTAATTAACGTGTATGGCCCGGCACAAGGGGCTAAGCGGCTGGAGGTTTTTCAGCAGCTCCCACTGCTGCTGGCGACCTCCAGGCCGGTCATTCTGGGCGGTGACTTCAACTGCATCATCGATGCGGCTGGACGATCCAGCAGGGCCGACAGCAGATTGGACGCTACTTCCAGATCCCTGATGGAAACAGTTAAGGATGCCAAGCTGCACGACGTCTTCAGCAACCCTGCAGACGGAGCGCAGCGTAGATACACCTGGTCGCGGCCAGACGGGTCCATTCGTTCCAGGATAGACTTCCTGTTTGTGTCCCGTGCATTCACAGTCAGATCCACTGATGTCAAGCCGGTGTTCTTCTCTGACCACTGCCTCCTACTGGCGGACTGCCACTTGGAGAAGGACCTGAGGGTGGGCAGGGGGCCATGGAAGCTAAATGTGCAACTGCTGACCCCAGAGAACATTGAGGAGCTCAAGAGGGATTACAAAGGTTGGAGAACCGTGAAACCCCTCTTTGAGTCCCTGACACACTGGTGGGAAGCGATCAAGGGAAACATCAAGAGGTTTTTCATCCTCAAAGGCACCCAGAAAGCTAGAAAGGAACAGAGGGAAATGTCCCGACTCCAGAAAAACATGCAGAATCTGCTCCGGCTGCGGTCGATGGGGGTCGATGTCAAGGAGGAGCTCCAAGAGGTGAAGAGCCAGCAAGCCTCGCACTTTGCCTCGGAGGCCTCCAAGATCATCTTCCGTTCCAGAGTCCGCTCCGTGGAGCAGGATGAGACGTGCTCACGTTTCTTCTTCCAAAAGGTGCACAGAGAGAGCTCTGTGATCAGCAGCCTGAAGGAAGAAGACGGCTCAGTAAAGTCATCACGGTCCGACATTTTGAGGATCAGCAAATCCTTTTATGCCGGATTGTATGACGTGAAGCCCACGGACAGCACGGCCTCCCAGTCCTTCCTGTCCTCTATCACGGAGGTCTTAGACGACAGTACGCGGGAGAGCCTGGACAAACCGCTAACTCCTGATGAACTGACTAAGGCACTTGAGTCCTTCGAGAAGAGTAAAACTCCCGGAAGCGACGGCTTGCCGGCGGAGTTGTATTCGGCTCTGTGGGACTTGATCGGCCCAGACCTGCTAGGAGTGTACGAGAGTATGCTCCTGGCCGGTAGTATGTCAGAATCCATGAGGAAAGGCATCATCACCCTCATCTACAAGCACAAGGGGGGAAGGGAGGAAATTAGAAATTGGCGACCCATTTCACTGTTGAATGTGGACTATAAGATTCTGTCCAAGGTCATCGCCAATCGGGTCAAATCCGCTCTGGAATTGGTGATTCACCCTGACCAGACCTGCACTGTGCCAGGCAGGAAGATCTCTGACAGCCTCGCGCTGCTCAGGGATACGATTGCCTATGTACAGGACAGGGGTGTGGATACCTGCCTCATCAGCTTGGATCAGGAGAAGGCCTTTGACAGAATATCGCACACCTACATGGTGGATGTGCTCTCCAAAATGGGGTTTGGGGAGGGAATTCGAAATTGGATCCAACTGCTCTACACTAACATCAGTAGCGCAGTCTCAATCAATGGGTGGGAAACAGATAGCTTTCCGATTAAATCTGGAGTCAGGCAGGGCTGTCCTCTCTCACCTGTTCTTTTCGTGTGTTGCATAGAACCCTTTGCCGAGTCCATCAGGAAGGATCCGGGCATAAGAGGAGTGACGATCCCAGGCAGTGGAGGCACTCAGGTAAAAGCCTCCCTGTACATGGACGACGTCGCCGTCTTCTGCTCGGATCCGCTGTCGGTGCGCAGACTGATCCACATCTGCGACCAGTTCGAACTGGCCTCGGGAGCCAAGGTAAATCGTGGGAAGAGCGAGGCCATGTTCTTTGGGAACTGGGCTGACCGATCCTTTGTCCCCTTCACTGTCAGGGCTGACGGCCTGAAGGTGCTGGGGATATGGTTCGGAGGGACCAGGGCATGCGTTAGAAACTGGAAGGAGCGAGTGGCTATGGTGGAAAGGAAACTGGGCACGTGGGAGCGACGCTCCCTCTCCATTGCGGGTAAGAACCTGGTCATCAGGTGTGAGGCACTCTCGCTGTTGCTGTACGTGGCGCAGATCTGGCCCATTCCAGACTCCTGCGCGATGGCGATCACTCGAGCCATCTTCCGCTTTATCTGGAGGTCGAAAATGGACCGTGTCCGCAGGGACGCGATGTACAAGCCTCTAGATAAAGGGGGAAAAAACGTGCCCAACATTGCCCTCATACTGATGGCCACCTTTGTGTGTGGCTGCATCAAGCGGTGCGTAGACCCTCAGTACGCAAACACGAAGTGTCACTACGTGCTGAGGTTCTACCTGTCCCCGGTGTTGCGAAGGATGGGTCTGGCCACGCTGCCGCGGAACGCTCCAAGTAGTTGGACCCTGCGGTACCACCTGTCCCTGGTGGAAAAATTTATGCAGAAAAACACCTTTGACCACAAGTCCATCAGGCAGTGGTCAGCACGTAACGTCTTAGAGGCCCTGAGGGAAAAGGAGAGGGTGGACCCTGTGGGATGGTTCCCCGAGCAGACTGTCAAAGTCATTTGGCAGAATGCCTCATCACCAGAACTTTCCAACAAGCACCAAGACGTGGCTTGGCTGGTGGTGAGAAAGGCCCTCCCCGTCAGATCCTTCCTACACGCCAGGAGTCTCACCCCCTCTGCACGTTGCCCTCGAGGTGGCTGTGGTTGGGAAGAGACCGTTGTTCACCTCCTTGTGGATTGTGCCTTTGCAAAGAAAGTCTGGAGAGAGATGCAGTGGTTGCTGTCGAGGTTCATCCCGAGCAGTTCTGTGACACAGGACTCTGTGCTCTACGGGCTGTTCCCAGGGACACACACCGAGACAAACATCAACTGCAGCTGGAGGATCATCAACTCGGTGAAAGACGCGCTTTGGTCTGCCCGAAACTTGTTGGTCTTCCAGCACAAAGAGTTGTCCCCGACCGATTGTTGCGGACTGGCACAATCCAAAGTCCAGGACTACGTGCTGAGGGACACACTAAAGCTTGGGGCAGCTGCCGCAAAGGCGCAATGGGGAAGGGTCGCTGTCTAAGACCTTTCTGCCACAGCGCACCGAGAGACTGGGAACTGTTTAGAGCCCCTCGGGCTGTACAGCTCAAAATGAAAGGCTGTAAATGATTGTAATATTATTTGTACTGATGCACCTGGTGATACATTTTGTAAAAGTTTAACCTGGATTGTACCCTTGAAATGGTGTTTTTGAAATGGTTTGGAATGTGATTGAAGATATTTTATGAATAAAGTATATTTTTGCAAAAAAAAAAAAATTCTGGGAGAAGTCGCCGCAGACACCGCGACTCAGGAGGGAATCGAGGAGAAGGACTCTTACATTCACAGGAGGAAGAGCATCCAACAGAGGGCGCTGGTGAGAAGTTACTGAAGCATTCTGGGAGAAGTCGCCGCAGACACCGCGACTCAGGAAGGAATCGAGGAGGACCCACTGTCAAAGAACGGAATAGCCCCAAACATTACATTGCTGTCATGTTTCCATCCCTCCCTCCTCAAACCTAAAAAAAAAAGAGAGAGAGGAAGAGGCAGTGCCTTCAGGAGTGCACCAGACCTGCAAGGGACACTCTTCTGAAAGTGGATTTTAAAGAAAAGTCAGCTGATTGGTGAGCAAATCCTGGGAGCAGACTCAGAGGGAGGAACACCGGAGCAGTGAGTATAAATCTAGCTTACCTCAGGGATTCACGGCCTTGTCTCCAGGGAGCAGACTCTGAGGGAGGAGCACCAGAGCGGTGGCCTCAGGGCACAGAATAACTGAAGCCAAAATGAAAAGTGACATCACAGGAAAGCAGTGACCTGATTGGTTGGTAGGAAATCTGCACCAAATTTGAAAAAAAAAACACTGCAAAGCTAATGAATAAATTAATTATCTGAGTCGAGATGGCTGGGCAGGTGATGTGCTGTAGCTGTATGATGTGGGAGCTGGCAGATCCCATTGCGAGCCGCAGTGACCACATCTGCAGCAAGTGTTGGTTGCTGGAGGAACTGATGAGTTGATGAGCTGGAGTCCAAGCTCCAGAAGCTGCAGCACATCCGGGAGGGGGAGAGTTACCTGGATGCTTTGTTTCAGGAGGCGGTCACACCCGGTAGATTAAGTACCTCAAATTCGGTCAGTGGTCAGGGTCAGCAGGGTGTGACTGCAAGTGAGGCAGGTAGAGGGATCCTGTGTTCAGCAACAGAGGAGCCTCAGCTCTTGACCTTGTTCAACAGGTATGAGGTACTTGCTCCCTGTGTGGATGAGGAACAGGGCTGTAGGGAGGATGAGCTAGCTGACCCGCAGCACCGTGGCACAGGAGGCCATTCAAGAGGGGGGAGAAAAAAGACAAGTGGTAGTTGTAGGGGATTCTATAATTAGGGGAATTGATAGCATTCTTTGTAAGCAGGATCGAGAGTCCCGCATGGTATGTTGCCTGCCCGGTGCCAGGGTGAGGGACATCTCTGACCGGCTTGAAAGGATATTGGAGAGGGAGGGGGAGGATCCAGTTGTTGTGGTCCACATCAGGACAAATAACATAGGTAAGACTAGGAAAGAGGACTTGCCTGGGGATTATTAGGAACTAGGAACTAAATGAAAGAACAGGTCCTCAAGGGTTATAACCTCCGGATTACTACCCGAGCCACGTGCAAATTGGCATAGGGACGCGAGAATAAAGGAAGTAAACACGTGGCAAAAAGAGTGGTGCGGGAAAGAGGGGTTCCATTTCGTGGGGCACTGACTCCAGTATTGGAACAGGAGGGATCTGTACCATTGGGATGGTCTCCACCTGAACTGATCTGGGACCAATGTTCTAGCGAAAAGGGTAAATAGGGTGGTCAACAGGATTTTAAACTAGAAAGTGGGGGGGAAGTGAAGGGTAAAACTCCAAGAAGTATGACTAATGGGAAACAAAGCAGCAGGTTAGCATGTGGGGGGGTGGATTCAACTTCATGGAAAATTATGAAAAAACCAAAAAGAAAGGAGAGCCCAGGAGAGGCTATTAAATTCTACAGAACACAAAATAGGACAGAGTGTTTGGAAAGGGCTATGAATCTAACTTCAAGCACATCAGATAAAGGGACGGTATTACTGTTGAATAAAGGCAACTGCAGAGGCATGAGGGAGGAGCTGTCCAGAATTGACTGGGAGATGAGCCTAGCAGGAAAGACAGTGGAACAGCAATGGCAGGAGTTTCTGGGAGTTATTTGGGAGACACAGCAAAAATTCATCCCTAGGAAGAAGAAGCATACTAAAGGGAGAATGAGGTAACCATGGCTGACAAGGGAAGCGAAGGACAGCATAAAAGCTAAAGAGAAAGGATACAATGCGGCGAAGAGCAGTGGGAAACCAAGGGATTGGGAAGCCTACAAAGACCAACAGAGGACAACTAAAAAAGAAATGAGGGAGAAGATTAAATATGAGGGTAAATTAGCCAGTAATATAAAATAAGATTGCAAGAGTTTTTTTTAGTTATATAAAGGGTAAGAGGGAGGCAAAAGTGGACATTGGGCTGCTGGAAAATGACGCTGGAGAAGTAGTAGTGGGGAACAAAGAAATGGTGGAGGAACTGAATAGGTACTTTGCGTCAGTCTTCACGGCGGAAGACACGAGTAACATCCCCAAAGTTCAAGAGAGTCGGGGGGAGTATGGTGGCCATTACCAAGGAGAAGGTGCTAGGAAAACTGAAAGGTCTGAAGGTGGATAAATCACCTAGACCAGATGGATTACACCCAGAGTTCTGAAGGAGATAGCTGAAGAGATAGTGCAGGCATTAGTGGTGATCTTTCAGGAATCACTGGAGTCAGGGAGAGTCCTAGAGTACTGGAAAATCACTAATGTAACCCCCCTGTTTAAGAAGGGATTGAGGCAAAAGATGGGAAATTACAGGCCGATTAGCCTGACCTCGGTCGTTGGTAAGATTTTAGAGTCCACTATTAAGGATGAGATTTCAGAATACTTGGAAGTGCATGGTAAAATAGGGCAAAGTCAGCATGGTTTCATCAAGGGGAGGTCATGCCTGACAAATCTGTTAGAATTCTTTGAGGAGGTAACGAGTAGGTTAGACAAAGGAGAGCCAATGGATGTTATCTACTTGGACTTCCAGAAGGCCTTTGACAAGTTGCCCCACAGGAGGCTGCTCAGTAAGATAAGAGCCCATGGTGTTAGAGGCAAGGTACTAGCATGGATAGATGATTGGCTGTCTGGCAGGAGGCAGAGAGTGGGGATAAGGGGATCCTTCTCAGGATGGCAACCGGTGACTAGTGGAGTTCCGCAGGGGTCAGTGTTGGGACCACAACTTTTCACTTTATACATTAATGATCTAGATAAAGGAACTGAGGGCATCCTGGCTAAGTTTGCAGATGATACAAAGATAGGCTGCTCAGTAAGCTCTTAGCGCATGATGTTAGAGGCAAGGTACTAGCATGGATAAAAGATTGGCTGTCTGGCAGGAGGTAGAGAGTGGGGATCTAGATGAAGGAACTGAGGGCATTCTGGCTAAGTTTGCAGATGATACAAAGATAGGTGGAGGGACAGGTAGTATTGAGGAGGCGGGGAGGCTGCAGAAGGATTTGGACAGGTTAGGAGAATGGGCAAAGAAGTGGCAGATGGAATACAATGTGGGGAAGTGTGAGGTCATGCACTTTGGTAAGAAGAATAGAGGCATAAACTATTTTCTAAATGGGGAGAGAATTCAGAAATCTGGAGTGCAAAGGGACTTGGGAGTCCTAGTCCAGGATTCTCTTAAGGTTAACTTGCAGGTTGAGTCAGTAGTTAGGAAGGCAAATGCAATGTTGGCATTTATTTCGAGAGGACTAGAATATAAAAGCAGGAATGTGCTACTGAGGCTTTATAAGGCACCGGTCAGACCACATTTAGAATATTGTGATCAATTTTGGGCCCCATATCTCAGGAAGGATGTTCTGGCCCTGGAGAGGATCCAGAGGAGGTTCACGAGAGCGATCCCAGGAATGAAAGGCTTAACATATGAGGAATGTTTGAGGACTCTGGGTCTATACTCGATGGAGTTTAGAAGGATGAGGGGGGATCTGATTGAAACTTACAGAATACTGAAAGGCCTGGAAAGAGTGGACGTGAGGAAGATGTATCCATTAGTAGGAGAGACTAGGACCCGAGGGCACAGCCTCAGAGTAAAGGGAAGACCTTTTAGAACAGAGATGAGGAGAAACTTCTTTAGCCAGAGAGTGGTGAATCTATGGAATTCATTGCTACAGAAGGTTGTGGAGGCCAGTGTATTTAAGACCAAGATAGATAGGTTCTTGATTGGTAAGAGGATGAAAGGTTACGGGAAGAAGGCGGGAGAATGGGGTTGAGAAACTTATCAGCCATGATTGAATGGCGGAGCAGACTTGATGGGCCGAATGGCCTAATTTCTGCTCCTATGTGTTATGGTCTTATGGTCTTATTATAATGGGTTACACACAGCCTCGCAAACAGTAATTAAGTGCTCATACTCTTATTTAGGTACTAGTCTTCCCCTGATACTGCAGCAAATTTAACGTGAATGAACAGGTGATGATAAAGTTTTCACACAAGGAGTGATTTAATGCCTGAAATAGCTTGTGAGGAGTGAGGGACAAAATTCTAGATTTATTTAAGAGACAGGTAGATGCTAAGGTTGAAAGTTTCTGTGTGGGATGAGGTAGATGGGGTGGATGACCTACATCATCTGTACTTAACTTTCTGAAATGGGAATAATTTCTTCTGCTCACTGTGTGTTGCAAGCAAATCCAAAGGTGAATCCTTTGTAACTTCTGGTGAAATCATAAACATGTTCTTTTTGAACGTGGTAATGATTTCACTAGAAATACGGGTTATTTCTTGTTGCAGATGGTCACTGCCCATAGCACTTGTGTGATGTGAGTGCTATTTGCCACCTATCACCCCAAGCCTGAATTTTGTTCAAATCTTGCTACATATGGACATGGACTGCTTCAGCTTCTGAGGTGTTGTGAAAGGTGTTGAATATTGTGCAATCTTCAGTGAAAATCCCTCCTTCTGATCTTATGATGGAAGGAACAACATTGGTGAAGCAGCTGACCTGGGATGAACCTAGGACACTACCCTGTAAAACTCCTGTAGCGATGTCCTGAGACTGAGATGACTGGCCTCCAGCAACCACAACCATCTTCCTTTATGGTAGGTATGACTCCAACCAGTGGAGAGTTTTCCAAAAATTCCCACTCAGTTTTGCTGGAGCTTGATGATGCCACATTGGGACAAATGCTGCCTTAATGTCAAAGGCAGTCACTCTCACTTCGCCTCTTGAGTTCAACCACATGAGAATATGATACCATGGCAATAACGGAGAAGTGGCTCAAAAAAGGACAGGACTGGTTACTAAATATTCCTGGACAAAAGGTGTTCGGGAAAGTTAGGGAAGGAATTGGAGAAGCAGAGCTGGTTGTAAAGATTAAAGAAAATATTTCAGTGCTGGTGAGAGAGGGTGTTCAAGATGGGTCAAGGACTGAATCTATTTGGTTAGAGCTAAAAGCAATAGACTTGCCTTACACTGCTGGGTGTATTCGATAGGCCATCCACTAGTGGGAACAAATTTATAGAGAAATTACAGAGAGGAGCAAGAAAATAGAGTAGTGATAATGGGGGGTTTCAATTATCCCAATTTAGACTGGGATAATAATAGTGTAAAGGGCAGTGGGATGGGTGAATTTTTTGAAGTGCGTTCAGGAGAATTTTCTTGATCAGTATGTTTCTAGCCCAATAAGGAAGGAAGCATTTCTGAATATGGTTCTGAGGAATGAAGTAGGTCAAGTGGTTCAGATACCAGTCAGGGAACTTTTAGGAACACTGGTCATCACATCATAAGGTTTAGATTAGCAATGGAAAAGGACAAGGAGCAATCTAAAGCAGAAACGCTAAATTGGAGGCGTGCCAATTTCAGTAGGGTGAGAACAGATCTGTCCTAGGTAAACTGGAAATGAAGGGTTGGCAGGCAAACCAGCAAAGGAACAATGGGCTGCCTTTAATGAAGAGATGGTTTGGATACACAAAGTATATTCCCACAAAGGAGAAAGGCAACCAAAGCCAGAGCTCCTTGCATGAAATGTGAGATAGAGAATAAGATGAAGCAGAAAAAGGGTGAGTATCACAGATATCAGGCTGATGGTACAAGAGAGGACCAGGCTGAATATAGAAAGTTCAGAGGGAAAGTGAAGGAAAGGAAATCAGAGAGATACAAAGAGAGTATAGGAGAAAAGACTGGCAGCTAAATAGAAAAGAATCCAAAAATCTTCTGTAAGCACATAAATAGTAAAAGGTTAGTAAGAGGTGGTGTGCAGCCAATCAGGGACTGAAAGGGGATCTACACATGGATGCAGAGGGCATGGCCGAGGTACTAAATGTATACTTTGAATATGTCTCTCTCTGAGAAGACGGTGCTGCCAAAGTCATAGTAAAGGAGGAGGTAGTTGACATACTGAAAGGGCTAAAAATTGATAAAGAAGTGCCATTAGAAAATGATGGCTGTAATAAAAGTTGATAAGCTACCAGGACTAGATGGGCGGCATCCAAGAATGCTGAGATAGGGTGGAAATTGTCCTATATCGTTGTTCAAAAATGGTATAAGATTAAACCCAACAGCTACTGGCTAGTTAGTTTAAGCTCAGTGGTGGGGAAGCTTTTAGATATGATAATCCAGGACAAAATTAACAATCACTTGGAAAAATGTGGTCTATTTAAGGATTTGTTAATGGTAAATCATGTTTGACCAGCTTGATTGAGTTTTTTGACAAGGTAACAAAGACGGTTGATGAGTGTAATGCAATTGATGTTGTGTATATGAATTTCCAAAAGGTGCTTGAGAAAGTGTTACATAATAGGCTTGTCGTCAATGTTGAAGCTTGTGGAATAAAAGGGCAAATATTAGGATGGAGATGAAGTTGGTTGGGTAATAGGAGACAGGAGTAGTGAATGATTGCTTGTCAGACTGGGGGAAGACATACACTGGCTTTCCCATGGATCGGTATTAGGACCACTGCTTTTCTTGATACATATTAATGAACTAGACTTGGGTGTGCAGGGCACAATTTAAAATTTTCAGATCACACAAAACTTGGAAATATTGGGATCTGTGAGGAAGATAGTGATGGTCTTCATGAGGGCATAGACAGGCTGGTGGAATGGGTGGACAGGTGCAGATGTGAGGTGTTAAGTGATACATTTTGGTAGGAAGAACAAGGAGAGGCAATATAACATAAAGGACACAATTCTAACGGGTGTACAGAGCACATGACCTGGGTGTATATGTGCACAAATTATTGAAGGTGGCAGGGCAGGTTGAGAAAGTAGTTAAAAAGGCGTACAGGTCCGGAGTTTCATAAGAAGAGGCATTGACTTTGAAAGCAAGGAAGTTATAATGATTCTTTATAAAACACTGGTTTAGCCTGAAATGGAGTATTATGTTCAATTCAGGGCACAGGACTTTAGGAAGGATGTGAAGGCCTTGGAGAGGGTGCAGAAAAGGTTTATGAGAATGGTTTCAGGAATGAGGGACTTCATTTGTGTGGATAGATTGGAGAAGCTGGGATATTTCTCCTTGTGAAAGAGAAGGTTGAGAGGAGATTTTATGGAATTGTCAATGTCAGTAGGTGTGTAGGCAGAGTAGATAGAAACTGCTCCCATTGGCAGAATGGTCGAGGACCAGAGGGCTTATTTATGTGGTAGGTGGTTAGAATTTTGAAAGCACTGTTTGAGAGTGGTAGATATAATCAGGGCTTTCCAAAGGGAATTGATTAAGTGTTGAAGAGAAAAAAAAACTTGGATTGGAATTTTACGGCAGCGGGATTTTACGCTAATTCTGAAGTCAATGGAGTTTAGAATGGCTCCTCACAGTTTACGGCCATGTCCCCGTCGCAACAGGGCAATAAAATTCCGGCCTTGAAGTGCTAAGTGGTGAGGGTGGGGCAGTGGGACAAGTTGAGTTGCTATTACAGAGAGCTGGCATGGGCACGACAGGCCTAAGGGATTCTTTCTGTAATGAAACCATTCTATGATTCTATGGTTCTATGAACACATAGGCCTAGAAGTTGGACGGAGCTTGAGTCAGCGTGTAATGATGGACAACACAAATTGCACCTGCATACTCAGGACCCAGTCAAATTGCTGAGCCAGCTCCAACTGTTTAATACTAGTGGGCTGTGGACAGCAGTCATGGTCATAGATACAGCTTGGCTGTTGTGAGAGGTGACTGGGAATCTGGACAATGACCTTAGGTGAATTGGGGGTGTAATTGTTTTAGTGAGAGGAGCATCACACAGGTTTAATGTAGAACTAGGGAGAGCACCCCTGCTTCTCAGAAGTCCACATTGAGGTGAACTTAATGCTTTGGTGACAGCTTGGTAGATCTGTAATCCTGAATGGAACAGCAGGTGCCTGAAAGCTCCTTTCAGGGCAGAACAGTTTCCGGTTTGGGTGCTAAAGCAGACAACAAGTCCCTTATTAGCATATCCAAGAGACTAAGGTCTCTTAGGTGGTTGCTCTTGTCCACTGAACCAGCAGATAGATGTTAATACCTCATCTGAATGATGCCTTCTCCAGTAATGAACCTGTCCCTAAGTACTGCATTGTTCAGCCTATCCTATGTGCTCAAGTTCTTGGATGTAACCCAAACTCATGAACTCCTGATTCAGAGGTGAGACTGTTAGCAGTTGAGTTAAGCTGACAAAACACACATTATTACAGTTCTAGGTAATTCAAGATTTATGCCAATGTCGAGGGGATGCACTTTTTGAACATAGTTGGTGGATGACACTTCAACAATATAAAAGCAAAATACTGCGGATGCTGGAAATATGAAATAGAACAGAAAATGCTGCAAAAACTCAGGAGGTCTGGCAGCATCTGTGCAGAGAGAAAGAGTTAACATTTCAAGTCCAATATGGCTTCTTCGGAACTTGATACTTCAGGTTGGGTTCATTTTGCACTTTTCAAAGCTCAGGCTGGTTTTGACTTCTGAATTGCAATCAACCAAGATTGAAAGTATTTCACACATTTCAATTGCAAATAAACTCAACTTTGAACTTGTGTTTATTTTTGCACTTACAACTCAGGAGGACTAACCTTTACAGTACAAGTGATTACAGCTCATCGACAGATGAAAAACAGATGAGCTTTCTCAACAATAGGGAGAGGAGGACAGATGGCCAACTGTTATACTTATCCTCACAGTATGTGTGGGAGAACAGACCACTGAATAAATCTTTCTAATTCAGCCGTTTCCAGTTAATAATGTGAATAATGGCCCCGATTTTGCTGTGAGTGACAAAGGAAAGCTTTTGCCATTCGCCTCACGTACAGTCGCTCACAGACCTTTAGCAGGCTGGTCCTCAGCGATTTCGGTGCTGTAGGTGGTGTTTTGTGTCCAAAATGGCATCCACGCTTTGTGCATACAGTTCAGATGTGGACTGCAACAAATGTCATTTTGGTAAAGGCCAAAGAAGAAGCGTTCTTTACTCATATCTGAAGCAGGCATTAGACCATTAACATTTGCAGATCAGAGGCCTAATTCCTGCATCTGCTCTCTCTCTTGCAACTTTGGTTTGTGCCTGTGGGAACCAGCATCAGTGCTGATGATCTCTGGGAAAACCAATGCTGAGCAGCACAGAATTTTAAAAAAATGTTAACCATAATCAGCATCACTTTGAGTCCTGAGACCTCCAACCTCACTCATGACTTTGGTCTCCAGGGCCCCACTGATTTCCCCATCCCTGGTCCCAACCCTCCTTCTAGCCCCCCTCCCCATAGGACTCCTAACAATACTGTAGACCTCACAACCTTCTTTCCGACCACCAACATCCCTGATTGCATTCTAAGGCCCATTCGCTTCTCCTCCTGACCCTCGCCATCTTACCCAATTAAAAACCAGAAAATTACCTGAAAATTAGTACAAACGTGTGCAGGCTCCTATTGCTGCGTCATCTACATTATAATGAGGTCTGAGGCCCAAAATCCTGGGCTTCTCAGATCTCTCCATTTGAGCATGAGCTGTGAGCATTCTGCAGGTCAGGAGTCCAAAAATGGATGCTATTGAATAGCTGCCTCCTTTCAGCTTCTACTTGAATTCAAAGTTCTCTAAAGATTTCAACAGTGACGGCTACAATAGCTTGTGGAGGAGCAGGGTATCACTGACAGCAACTTCTAGATTTCTGTGTTTAACAGCACATGTGCAAATACTAGGATTGCCAACCCTCCAGTATTGGGCTGGAGTCTCCAGGAATTGAAGATCAATCTCCAGGACATTGCTGTGTGCAACCCTGGAGAAAAATAATCGGGACATTAAAAATGCTTTTTTTGTCATTTTCTTTGAATATTTCTCTTTACCAGATATCAAAATATTGAAAATGGGAAAAGGGTCTGTTTGGTTGAGAGTCAAGTATCATCCAACTGGGTAATGAGTCTTTTTGCTTTCCAATTGGCAGATGGAAGGCAGTTCGTTACAAGGATGGATGCATTGACCCACTAATAGTAGGAGTGTGGGGGCAAGTCATGTGATGAAACCTCCAGGAATACATTTAATTACAGTTAGCAACCTTAGAAGATGCCAGAAGTTGCTGCCAGTTTTACTCAGTAACTACCACCACCACCTTTTCAAGGGCAATTAAGGATGGGCAATAAATGTTGGCCTAGCCAGCAACACCGAAATCCTGTGAAAGAATCAATTAAAAAAATAATAATGTCAAGTGCTAGCAGTCTTGCCGTTATTAGTACTGCAAAATTCGGGTTATTATTGTATAACTTCAAAAGTTTGATCATGATCTTTACCTATGGGCATCCATTTGGCGGGGGGAGTTTCTGAGAGCAGCTCTGTCCTGGTAACTTCACTGCAAATCCCATTAATTTGTGTGGATCAGTTTTCAGTGAAGGTACAATAATAGAGGGGGAAGCAGCTCTGAGGAACTTTCCAGCTATGGGAAGCCCCTGTATGTTTTAAAATCCCCAGAATAGGACTGGACTTGTTTTGCATAGTTAGCAACAAAGCTTTTATCATGAAACTATCATTGATTGTTGTAAAAAATGACTTTTTTGTCCACACACTTAACCTAACTATCCCCTTTACAGACTCTTTGTATCCCCCTCACAACTTGCTTTCCTACCTACCTTTGTATCATCAGCAAACTTGGCTACAATAAAGTCCGCCCTTCCATCCAAATCATTAACATAGATTGTAAATAGTTGAGGCCCCAGCACTGATCCCTGTGGCATCCCACTAGTTACAATTTGCCAACCTGAAAAGTTATTCAGACTCTGTTTCTTGTTAGTTTGTCAACCCTCTATCCATGCTAATATATTACTCCTAACACCATGAGCTCTTATCTTGTCTAATAATCTTTTCTGTGGCACCTTATCAAATGGCTTTAGGAACTGGTTCCCCTTTATCCACCCTGCTTGTTACATCCTCAAAGAACTCTAATAAATTTGTCAAACACGATTTTTCTTTCATAAAACCACGTTGACTCTGTTTGATTGTATTTTGGTTTTCTAAATGTCCAGCTGCTACTTCCTTCATAATGGATTCCAGCATTTTCCTAATGACAGATGTTAAACTAATTAGCCTATAGTTTCCTGCTTTCTGTCTTCCTCCTTTCTTGAATAGTGGCATTACTACTGTGTTTTTCCAATCTGCTGGAACTTTTCCAGAATCTAAGGAATTTTGGAAGGTTACAACCAATGCATTGACTATCTATGCATCCACTTGTTTTAAGACTCTAGGATGCAGACTAGCGGGTGCAGGCGGCTTGCCAGTTTTTAGTCCCATTGGGCCAGATTTTACGTCTTGCAAGCAGATGCCGATGGCGGATACGGAAGTGAGGCATATGTTCTGTTCCCGCCCAGTTCTGTGGCCCGGCAATAACATAATATCCATTTGATCGTTAATTAACTTCAAACAAGACTTCCATCTGGGGAGGAAGTCGTGGCTCCAAGAATTATTGGTCAATCGGATGGCCGGCAGCACTCTGGTCCCAGCAGTGCCACCAGCAGTGATGGCCACTGCAGGGACTGCATCCAATCCCCAACAATGCTCGTCACAGGAGCCAGATGCAAGGCTAGTGGGCTGGGTATTGTCAGGGCCAGGCTGGCAGGCCCCAGCAAGAGGGGTTAGGGCAATCAGGGGCCGGGATGGGCAGAGCAGGATGGGAGGGGAATTGCGGGTGTATCTGGAGCTTGGTGGTTCCTCCTCCTTTTAAGGATGTACACCCACTTTCACGTCTGAGGCCTGAGCAGTATGGCCAGCCAAGTTTCTGACTTGTCACTCCCCTAACACCTGTGAAATGGCAGTGGAGTGGATAGAGCCCCACATAAGGGTGTCAGTTGGAACAAGGGTGGGAAAACCTCCCCAGTCAATGAAAGTAAATAGGCAGGTGCAGCAAGCAATTAGGAAGGCAAATGATATGTTGGCCTTCATTGCAAGAGGACTTGAGTTCAGAAGTAGGGATGTCTTGCTGCAGTTATACAAGGCCTTGATGAGACCACACCTGGAGTATTCCGTGCAGTTTTGGTCTCCCTACCTAAGAAAGGATAAACTTTCCATCGAGGGAGTGCAGCGAACGTTCACTAGGCTGATACCAGGGATGGCAGGACTGTCATATGAGGAGAGATTGGTTCAACTGGGCCTGTATTCACTAGAGTTTAGAAGAATGAGAAGGGATCTGATTGAAATGTATAAAATTTTAACAGGGCTAGACAGACTGGATGCAGGGGGGATGTTTCCCCTGGTTGGGGAGGCTAGAACTAGGGGTCACAGTCTCAGGATATGGGGCAGGCCATTTAGGACTGAGACATGGAAAAATTTCTTCACTCAGAGGATGGTCAGCTTGTGGAATTCTCTACCACAGAAGGCTGTGAAGGCCGGGTCACTTAGTATATTCAAGAAAAAAATTGATAAAACTTTGGATATTAGGGGCATCAAGAGGTATGGAGAGAAAGCGGGAATGTGGTGTTGAGATAGAGGATCAGTCATGATCATATTGAATGGTGGAGCAAGCTCAAAGGGCCAAATGGCCTACTCCTGCTCCTAGTTTCTATGTTTCAATGATGAGATGGTGGCACAGTGGTAACGTCGCTGGACTAATAATCCAAAGACCCAGGCTAATACTCTGAGGCCATGGGTTCAAATCCCACTTTGGCAGCTGGTGGAATTTAAATTAAATTAGTAAATCTGGAATTGAAAGCTAGGCTCAGTAATAGAGACCATGACAAGTATCATTGATTGTTGTTGCAGAAAACCCATCTGGTGCCATTCTTACCTGCTCTGGTCTACAAATGACTCCAGACCCACAGCAATGTGGTTGACTCTTAAATGCTAGCAAGCCACTCAGTTCAAGGGCAATTAGGGATTGGCAATAAATCCTTCCCTTGCCAGTGATGCTCACATCACATGAAAGAATAAACAAAAAAAAAAATTGGTTACTCACCACCACAGTTTCAGTTTGGCCACGATGTAAAAATGTGAGACATGAAAAATTAAGCATTCCAAACCCAATCAAAGCATTCCATATTGTATACAAACATCAACTAATAACCCTTGTGCATTCCTTGACAGCCTGTCTTCCAGGTGAATTTGCCTCTCCTACTGCTTCTCAACAGTTCTACCCCAGTTATTACAGCATAACTTGGGGGAGGCTGCTGACTTTCAATGGGGGATACTGTAGGATGACCTCGAAGGAGCTCAAGGCATGTAAGGTCCTGCTTCAGACTGCACAGTATCAGCATGAGTTGGCACTGACAGGCAACAGCAAGAGCTCTGGTGTAATGACAGTGGTAGGAAGATGCATGCTGTCGCCCTCAGAGAGGACAGCAGGTTCATGTTCCATGGAGCCACTGCAATCACTCCCTTGGGGCAGTGCCTCAGCAATCCTAGTAATCTGCTAGAGGACAGATTACTGGACTGCTGTGCCACTCTGCAAGCCTTTTTAAACACTGGTACCTTCAGTCATGATGGCAGAAGCCTGAGATTGGATGGCAGCAAACTAAGGTTGCATGACAGAAATCTGATCTTCAGGACGCAGACATTAGGTGATGTCATGTTCTTATGGAATGGCGGAGCAGGCTCGAGGGGCTGAGCGGCTACTCCTTCTCCTAATTCATACATTCATAAGTTCGTATGTCTGGCAGTCTCCTCTATGCTCCTCCCCTCTATGTTAACTCAACTGATACCTGGACGGAAGGTTTATCTGATGAGGAAATGTTGGATAGGCTGGGCCTGTATTCATTAGAGCTTAGAAGATTGAGAGGTGATCTTATTGAAACATACAAGATCCTGAGGCTGACTTGATAGGGTGGACGCTGAAAGGATGCTTCTCCTTGTGGCAGAGACTAGGGCCCAGATTTTTGCCATGACGGAGAGCCTCTCCGTCTTTGCAAAAATCCCAAAGATGGCTGGAAATCTAAGTCTCGTCCCTGAAGCCAGCAATTCCCATCTTTGAGGGCACGGGACTAGAGTTGGACCAGGGTTTACACATGTGTGATTCGTGGAGGCAGCTGGCCATTTAAATCACCAGCTGCCTCCACTGAAATGGGATTTTGGAAAAACAGGAGTGTGGAATCCAGAGTGAGCAGAATAGAACATGTCGGAGGAGGTCTGAACTTGGTGTATTCTTATGGATAGCTGGGGTACCCCTTTGCATAGGGTCCGAGACACCTTTGGGAGAGGTAAGACACCCTTTGGGAGAGCTAGGTCACCCTCTGGGATTGCTAAAAGTAAACTCGATTATGCGCTTTTTACACACAAACTCATTGGAATTGTCAAACTGTAAAAGAAGTGTCCAGCTGCCCAGAAACTGTCTAGCCGCCAAGAGGTTGTCCAGCTATCAAACAAATGTCCAGCTGTCACAGGAATGTTCAGGAACTGTCTACCTGTCTGGGAACTGTCCAGCTGTCAAGGAATTGTCTAGCTGTCAAGAAAATGTCCAGCTGTAAAGGAAGTGTTAAGGGGCTGTCCCGCTGTCAAAGCCATCATAAGCTATCCAGGAAGTGTCAAGGAACTGTCCAAGGATACAAGGTGAGTTAGCATGGAGGGGGTAAGGGCAAATGGTGGTAGAGGAGCATGGGTTAGCATGAGTTAGCACTAAGTTAGCAAAAAGGGTATGGGGGCAATGCATGGGTAGAGGGACATTAAGTTTTAGTTGGCATAACAGTGTGAGGGGCCATGGGGTGTGTTTAGAGGGTAACTAAGTTGGCACAGGGGTGTGAGGGCCTTCTGGGCTGGTGGGAGGCATGGGTTGGCATAGGTTTTTATGGGTGTGGCATAGGGAATGTGTGAGTGTGAGGGCTGGAGGGATATTTTTGTGCTTTTAAAAAATTTAGTCACAGTGCCAGAGCGCAGAAGCAGGCCTTGAGCTCAGCCCGCTTCTGCGCCTGGCAGCCTGCGGGATCGCCCGCCCCAACTCCCATTTCAACCCACAACGCACTCCTGCACCCCCCCCTCCACCCCAAGCCCCCCCGGCCCCCCACCCCACCCAATCAAAAATTCCCAGCCTGAGGATGAAAATCTGGGCCAAGAATTAGTGGACACGGTTTAAAAATAAAGGGTCTCCCATTTAAGACAGAGATGAGAAGAATTTTTTGTCTCAGAGGATCGTGAATCTTTAGAACTCTCTTCCCCAGAGAACGGTAGAGGCTGGATCATTGAATATTTTTATAGCAGAGGTAGAAAGGATCTTGACTAACAAGAGGGTCAAACGTTATCGGGGTAGGCAGAGCGTGGACTTGAGGCCACAATCAGATCAGCCATGATCGTACTGAATGGTGGAACAGGCTCGAAAGGCCAAACGGACGACTCCTGCTCCTGACTTGTATGTTCATATGCTTATTGAAATTGTATACAAGTTCCTGGCAGGCCTGTCAGTGTGCCAAGCATTTCATTGTCCCAACACCAATCTCTGTAACTTGCTTGTCTGAGTCCGCTCCAGCAAAACTTGTGTGTGAGCTTGCTCTTCAGGAAGCTGTATCTTTGCTACCATTGCTCTCTGCCCTGTTTGAAGGCCTCCCATGTCCAGTGTATGTATATCCCACCTGTAAGCTATCCTCTAGACTTTGAGCATTGTCAGTGTTTGAGCTGGTGACTGAGTGTGAGATTGAGTGATGGTGTTTTCTTGCTCTTCTTATTACTTCAGCTTTTTAAAAATTAATTTACGGGATGTGGGAGTCGCTGGCTAAACCAGCATTTATTGCCCATCCCTAATTGTCATTGAGAATGTGATGGTGAGCTGCCTTGAACTGCTGCAGTCCGTGTGGTATTGGTACACACACACTGCTGTTAGGAAGGGAGTTCCAGGGTTTTGACTCAGCGACAGTGAATGAATGGCGATATATTTCTACGTCAGGATGGTGACTGATTTGGAAAGGAATTTCCAGGTGGTGGTGTTTCCATCTTCCGGCCTTGTCCTTCTAGATGGGGGTGATCGTGGGTTTGGAAGGTGCTGCCTAAGGAGCCTTGGTGAGTTTCTGCAGTTCATCTTGCAGATGATATACATTACTGCCACTGTGCGTTGGTGGTGAAGGGGGTGAATGTTTGTGGATGGGGTGCCAATCAAGTGGGCTACTTTGTCCTGGATGGTGTCAGGCTTCTTGAGTTGTTGGAGCTGCACTCATCCAGGCAAGTGGAGAGTATCCCACACTCCTGGCTTGAGCCTTGCTCTTCGACCACTACATGGGCCACGTTGCAGTTCTTTGGGTATCTGAAAGGACAGGTCTCCTTCATCTTCAGTTTTGAAATCAGAAGGGATTGTGGAATGAGGGGGAAGTAGAATATGAGAAGGAGCATTAGGTATAAATGTACCATCTATTGCCCAGCCTCATTACTGGCCACAGCCTCAGCAATGGTCTCCAGTGTTGGTGAGCACAATGCATCCTCCAAAGGGGGTAAAGACATGCAGCTCTGTCTGACCCCCACAAGTTAGCACCTGCTGCCTCTGGTGGTGCCCCACTTTATTTTGCAAGGGAGATGGAAATGAGTTAGTGGATGTGGTGACATCTGAATAGGTGATGTGGCAGACATGCTAAGTTGGCTAGCGCTGCACATGATATATGCTAACTATGTGAGGGTAAGGTGAGGAAATGAATTGATAGGTGTGCATACCAATTAATAAAGGCTGTTCATGGGTGAGTGATTGGTATATGGTGCATTGAGCTTTGCTTAAGGCTAGGGCGCCTAGTGGATATGGCATTTGAAGATGCATTCACTGACATTGACCACTTCTGTGAGGTAGTTGATCTTTTTGCAATATCCAGATTTGTGGAGCTTGTTTCCTAGCATTGATTACCATGGATATCTGGTTCCACTGCCTTTTTGCGTTGTTTGGAAAGTGCCCTGGCTCCCTATGGATAGAGCACATCTCTCCTCCTCTGCACCTCCTCAACTAAGGCCTTCAGTGCAGTGTTGGAACACCTTGAACCTCATGCTCTCTCATATTGTGCAATTATTTAATCTTTTCCAAATCAGAATCAGTTTTAGAATCACATCTAACACCTTCTCCAGCCACAATGCACCTCCTTTTTAAGAGGTGCAGGCTGGCTTTAATTAGTGCAAGCTATCTTTAACTGGTTCTAACTTCTCATGATTTTGAGTAGCCACTCAGCATTAGTACTGACAATAGGCTAGAACCATGTTAATGCGATAGCAAATGTGCCTCTCTCTTGTTGCCTGGTAGCTCTCCTTGAAATGCCACTTGGGCATGGGACTTAGAGGTAACAAGACCTCTGTCATTTCAACTACATCAGAGGAGGTAGCAATACCTCTGCTGTTCCGATATTGCGTGGTGTTGAGTTCACCGGCTATTGTAGGTGTGGCAATACTGGATGTTCTACACCATAGTGATTTGCACCATACCGCAGTCCCACTGGGAACAACTTTGCCAAAGTGACTGGCCAAGAATGTACACCCTAAGCTTGAGGCAGACAACCACTTAAAATGAGACTGTTTGGCTGCAGGTAACATTCAGTACTCAGGGTGGAGGTACATGGAGATACATACAGCTGCAGGCCTGCCAAGGGATAAGTGTCCTCAGACCATTCCACCAGTCAAGAAGAAAGAAATGGCAAACTAATATCTCTCAGGAGCCCAGTAGCCTGTGAAAGGCAGTATCCAGAAGGAAGTTGGTGTCCCTTCCGAATCCACGGTTGCTGTTCTTTCGTGGTGGTGCTGACAAGGCGGATTTGGTTCTCAGGAACTCCAAAGAGACTTTTCCCTTGACATGACTGATGTAAGCTAATCCCCAATGAGTGGGTAAAGACTTACACTGATATGCCAGATCCCCAGTTTCTGGGTATGATATCAAGCATTAATGAAGTAGTGAAATTGTTTGTCCTTGTTGTTTTTTGTACTGTTTTGTGGTTTACTTGATAAACAATGCATCAGATAATGTGATTATGGGCAAATGTCTACAGACAAATTGAACAACCAACCTGAACCAGCTGTATCTCTTTGTTGGTGCGATTTTCCATACTTGGTTGACATCAATGTACAGTTGTACTGCATGAGGTCAACTCTGTATAGCCGAGCCATTGCCCGTGGTTGTGGTCAATCTTGAAGGTAGTTATGACATTGACGAGCGATGTAAAAATGCCACCTTGTGGCATTGCAAAATAGCAGGGAGCATTAAGTTTGTGTGCTGCCTTCATCCATTGCATTGGCACGAGTTAATCCTGCATTGTGGCCCATTTAAATCGGGGGAGGGGGTGGGGGCTATCAAATTTTTTGCCCCCTGGATGTGTAGCACTAGGACATAAATTAAACTGAGGAATTCTGATAATCATAGATCTTGCCAGTAAAGTTCCATCTGTTTTCAACATCAGTAGGGCCCTGTGCCACCAATTTTCAAGCTTATTTTAGTTATTCCCTAACATGTTGAAATTAATTTCATAATGTATGTGCTGCACAGTGTATTGTAAACGTGGTATGTTGTAATAGTCAATGAGCTTTAAGGAACAGATTAGGCTATTCTGCACATTGACTTCCAAGGTCAGGCAGTGGTTTTAATGTACAGCTCTGTATCTCAGCCGGGTTTGCTTTGTTTGTGCCATCAGAGTTTGGAAAGTTACTGTGTTGTGTGTTCCAAGTATTTGGCCTCCGAACTGTGTTATCATCATGCTGACTAGCCATTGAGAATGGTCTGTTTTCAAAGAATTTCTTCCGGTTCAGTCTCAAGGGAGTATATGCAAAAACAACAAACAACAAACTATCTGGCATTTGCTGTTTTTATTTCAGATTTCCTGCATCTGCAATATTTAGCTTTTGAACAAATTATGCAATGCTGTTTGGAATTTTATTCTTTCAAGCAGGGCTCACCAGTTTCAAACTGTAATAAATTAAGGTTAACTTTGGGACATACCATAAACTGGTCCTCCTTCAGAAGCAACCCCGGAAACCATGGTACAAAAGCACAATTCTCTGGGTGCTGGAAACCTGAAATAAAAACAAAAAATGCTGTAAATACTCAGCAGGTCAGGCAGCATCTGTAGAGAAAGAAATAGAATTAACATTTCAGGTTAATGACCTTCCATCAAAAGAATGCTGTTGGGCATCAAGGAAGAAGATTGTGGGGTCTGGAAGAGAAATAGATTCAACTGGAGGGCTGTTGGGGTCA
Source organism: Cetorhinus maximus (assembly GCF_964194155.1). Lineage (NCBI taxonomy): Eukaryota > Metazoa > Chordata > Chondrichthyes > Lamniformes > Cetorhinidae > Cetorhinus > Cetorhinus maximus. The sequence continues at coordinate 139,890,660 of NC_135882.1, read as the reverse complement.
GGAAAGAAGATTGCAGGAGTCTGAAATATTGTTCGGAGGAGGTCTGAAGGCTACCAGGGTTGTGGGGGAAGATCAGAGGGGGGGCCTGGAGATCAGCGTCGAGGGTGATGTCAGAAATCTCATGATCGGAGGTGGCAGTGATTGTGGTAAGTACTTATCTGTTATTTTTATTTCCTGCTGTTAACTGGTCATACTTTGTAGTGAGGCTATAAGCTACATTGTGTAGCTTTTCAACCATAGGAAACAATGCAATTGAGCCTGGTCGTGTTCTCACTCAACATTTATACTGCTTATAGCAGCAGCAGTTTCTTCCTTTCCCTGTCTATAATTTTGGGGAAGAAAGTCAATTTTATTGATGCTCTCAGTGCTCCGCTTGAGATCTGCTGACTCATCAGGAACTTGTACCCAAGCCTGGGACCTTCAGGGTCTGCGTGGTTTCGGGTCACACCATGTGGTGGATTTATTCAATGAGCTATCGATGGGTGTCTAGCACCTTGAATGTAAAATACAATTGTGTTGATGGAAGGCATTCTACTATTGGACATTGCATATTCATCAACTGGCAGCATTCTACTGGAGACATCCATATCACATCTTACAATGACAAGACAGTAAGTGATGTCAGCAATTGGCCAGTCAACTGCCATTACAGAAGAATGATGGGCATCCTTCCAAGTTCTTTCGGATTGTGTATCTCCACAGCAAATTAAATGCTGAACTCTGTCTCCTTTGGCTGCAATGCAATCCGACTATGTCCAACAATACAAAATATGTTGAAATGCTCTCCCACATATGCTGTATGAACAAAATGTACATTGGCAGAAGAAGATGTTTAACTAATGTACACTCTGAAAAACATTAATAGAGCATGCATTCCAAAAGATAGTTTAAAATCTCATGTAAGCTATAAAACGTTTCTAATGAGATTTGATATGCAGATATAAAGAGGGTAAGCTGCTAATTGCTGTGATTGTGAAGAGTTTTGGAAACAAAAAACCCAGAAAAATGTCCTAGTTTCCACATTAATTCTGTTGCTGACATTCTTGAATCACTGTAGGTTGTACTTTTCTTCCAAGCACGTCTGCTCCGAGGATTGCCATTTGCCAATCCTTTGGTGCCAGTAAAGGCAGCTGGAAAGGCAAAAAAAAAGAAGCACAAAGACTCATGAAAGACAAGTTGTCACTGGATTTTAAAAAAAAGCTATTCCCAAAAGGGCCCTGAAACAGTAACTTTTAAAATCCGTGGGCTGATGGTTGGCTGAGAGATCATCTTTCCACTAGATACTCTGAGTGTACTGGGGCCTGGCTTTCGGGATGACTGACAGTCACAAAATTGGAAGGTATGTGTCCTAATCCTGCAGAATACGTTGATGAGGCACCTGCCTGCTTAGCACAAGGACTTCCAACACTAGCCCTAACTGAATGGATTATTTTCTGCCTTATTTTGTGGTCCAGTAAACCACAACTGAGTCCAAACACTGTGAATGTCGCATGGTAAACCTGTGTTTTAAAATTATTTTCAGTGTTCATGTCAGACTTCCTTCATTTGTAGGATTTTTCCATTTCTTTAATGTTTCCATTTTCCCATTTTTTGTTTATGTGGGCCCCACACAGAGCCTTTCTTTTAGCTATCTGTTTGTTCTCTCCTTTCCTGCTAGGTCTTGCCATTATCTCACTGAATATCTTATATCATCAAGCCTGGAAATGTGACAGTGAGGAAGATAGCAGCGGACTTTAGGTCGAGGTCTTGGACAGATTGATGAAATAGACAGATACATGGAAGATTAACTTTTATGCAGAAAAGAGTGACGTGATGTACTTTGGAAGGAAAAATGAAGACAGTAATAAAAATTGAACGATGCAAATTTAAAGCGTGTGCAGGAACAGAATGACCGAGCGAACACGTGCACAAATCTTTTAAGGTGAATGAAGAAGCGGAAGAGACCGTTTTAAAAGTATCTGATGTCCTTGGTTTTATAAATTAAAAAGCATAGCGGGAGGGATGGTAGTGTAGTGTAGTGATAATGTCACTGGCACTGGATTACTAATCCTGTGGCCCAGGCTAATGCTTTGATGGGCATGGGTTCAAATCCCACTCTGGTGACTGCATAACTTTTCATTTGGTCTTCAATTAATGAATCAGGAATATAAAGCTAGGGCGGAATTTTCCGTGCCGCTGGTGTGGGGTGTGTTTGGCTGCGTCAGCGGACAATATGGCAGGAATGCCAAAAAACAATTTCACAATGTCGTGAAACTAGTTTGCAATTGTCTGCTCAGACCGTCAATGGCGGGCTGCGTTTGCCGCCATCTGACGTCAGGCACTTCATTGTAATATATCTGCATATCATTATAAGGCCAGCCGGGCGGAATCATCCCCCCCCCACGCTGAATGGTCTGCCCGTGTTGCCGTGATTGCACGCTGATGTGTTTCACAACAGCATACATAAGGCATGTACTTGGCGGGCTGCACTTCGAGGGGAACTCAGAGGTTAGTGCACAGTAATGCTGCGCAGTGTTCGTGAGGGTCATCTGTTGGACTTCAAGGTTGAGGTGTCTCATATTCAGGAAAGGGCACAGGCAAGTCGCTTTTTCTTGGCTGGCTGACAGTGCGGTACTGGGGCAAGGGGCGCCCTGTGGTTGAGGTGACTTGTTGGGGGGTAGGGGGCAAGGGCTGCACTGCGGGTGATGTGACTTGGGGTGGGGGACAAGAGCTGCACTGCGGTTGATGGTGCACAAGCACATGTGGGGTGGTGGGGAGGAAAGCAGCCATGCATTAGAGAAACCTTGTATAAAGTGACCATTCCTCCCCAGCAGAGGCAACTCAGGCGCAGTCACATTGACGTGCTTGGAGTTGGGGCTGTAGCTTATCTGCCCACTCAAGCAATGCAGAGGCATGAAAGTGACACTAAATCCTCCAAGGGCAGAATTTTTAGGTCGGTGTGTGGACACGTGCCCAACCCAATTGAATGCAAAATCATGTGGCTTTCGGTCAGCGGGCGCCCATGCGTGTCAGAACTGTGCCCGCCATCAATTAATAGACCATTAAAAAGGCAATTGATACCAATTTTTCACTGCCCTTGTGATTTCACGTTCATTGCACAGGTAATAGGGGCAGGTGGGCAGCTGACAATTTGCAAAATCTCATCCAAGGGCAGGATAAAAAGGTTCAGCAGCATTGCCAGTGTGAGTGGTGAGGATCTTGGGAGATAGTTTGCTGCTGGTTGCTTATTAGTACTTGGCAGCTTAATCTCTGTTTGGGGCTTCGTTGTCAGCATTTCCAGGCTTCACTTCAGGACTCATTGGTCTCTCCAAGGCCCCCGGAGGATTCAGACCATGTGGACCCTTCCAGATATCAGGCAGCCTTCTGTCACCCTGGTAATGGGGGTTGTGGTCTCCACTGGAGGCACCTCCTCTGAGGAGAAAGAGAGGGGCAGAAGGGGAAGGAGGCCAAGTATCCCAGTGCAGATTCCAGGGGAGTAATCTGTGGGAGGAGAGGTGCAGGCACAAGGGTTGCAAGGCCAGTAGGTAGTCCAAAGCATTAAGGGCTGCAGAAGATGCCTCCATTTGTCAGATGATTGAGCCGGAGATCACCTCTGACTTTGCGGATGGACACCCCATGCCAGTGGCTCTATAGGTCACAGTGGCCCTCAATTTCTATGCCTCCGGCTCTTTCCAGGGGTCAGTGGAGGATCTGTGTGGAATGTGCCAATCAGCTGCCCATAGTTGAGTCAAGCTGGTGACAGAAGCTCTGTTCAGGCGAGTATTGACTTTCATTAATTTCTGTACGGATGAGGCCAGCCAGGCTGAGTGAGCTGGAAGCTTTGCTGCGATTGCTGGGCTTCCCCACATCTAGGGTGCAATCGACTGTACACATGTGGCTAATAAGGCACCAGCGGCTAGGCTGGGTGCCTTCGTCAACAGGAAGGGGATACTCCCTGAACGTGCAGATAGTGTGCGACCACAGGATGCATATTCTGCAAGTCTGTGCAAGATACCCTGGCAGTTCCCATGATGCTTACATCTTGAGACACTCAGAGGTGCTGAGGCTCCTCAGTGCTCCAGACTGAATGGATGGCTGCTGGGTGACAAGGGCTATCCATTGAAAAGGTGGCTTATGACACCTCTCCACCGTCCAAGAACAGAGGCAGAGCAGCATAATAGTAGGAGCCATGCATCCACAAGGGCTGTGATAGAGACAACCATAGGTCTTCTGAATATGCGCTTCTGATACCTGAACCATTCAGGGAGAGCACTACAATAACCCCTAGAGTGGGCATCAATGATCGTGGTTGCATGCTACACTCTCCACAATCAGGCACTGGCAAGGGGGACCCACTGGAGGAAGAGGATCTTGATGCAGCTCCACAGGCCACAGAGGATGAATCCAGTAGTGAGTCAGAAGAGAAGCATGGTGAGAAGCACGGTGAGGGCATGGAGGCAGACGTCTGTATCCTTCAGGGAGGCAGGAACACCAGAGATGCCTTGATCCAACGCACCTTCAGCTAGGCTGCCAAATAGCCGCTCCCACCTCATGCCAGGGCTGCCACCTCCATCCAGGGTGTCTGAAATGACCCATTCCCTTGAACCCAGAGTCTACTCAGTGCCTTTGCAATAAAATTTAGAGCCACCTCGTCCAGCATTACATACTGCCGTACCCTGCACCAAAAAAATAGAAAAGGTGAAGCATGCTCAAGCTATTACGAAAAAAACTTATCTCATTTTAACTGTCCAAACAAATTAACAGAACCTTCTCTGGTCTTCAACCCCAGACCAATACACATAAACAAAACATTGCACAACAGAAGATCACCCGTGAACAGTCCCTCTTGTGCTCATTGTGCCTTAAACTTACGTTTGTGAGTGCCGTGTCTTGGCAGCAGCATTGGAGGCAGCTGCTGACTCTGCTGCCTTGTTGGCCTTGGTGACCTTGGCGCTCGTCCTCTGGCCATGGGAGCCTGGGAGGGAGCGGCCAGTGCCACGGCTGGCATCTCCCCAGTCGCCGCAGCCTCATCAGATGCCACGGTCACTGGCAGAGGGGAGGAGGAGCTGCTGCCATCATTCAAAACACCCTGAGAGGCACCCGCAGAGATGACAAGCAGCTCGTGTGCCAACGTGAGGTCACTCTGGACCTCCCTGCTCGCCATTGATGGACGGGCACCTAGCTTGGACACTGGGTGCCACATCCATCTCCAACACCGACACTGACCAGCTGAGGTCAGTGTCTGTGTGTGGGCTTGCAGTTCCGATAACAACCCCAGGAACCCCTGATTCTGTTCTTGGAGCTGCCTCTCCATGAGAATCGCCACTCTCCCCATGGAGGAGGCAGTGCGCTCGGCAATGAGGGTCAATGCAGTGCTGATGCTCAACATGGACTCCTCCATAACAGAGACCATGGCACACATACTCTCATGGACCATCGCCAAATCCTCCTGCACATCTCCATGACAGCATCTGGCGCCTAATGGACAACTCCAGAAGCTCATCACCTGCCTTCGACTCAGCATCGCCCTGGTCTCCAGCAGTCCTCCGACTGCCGGTGCCCTGGGCACTCTCTGCCCTCGCCTGCACCTCAAGCGAGTGTGAAGTGCCCTCACCGCAGTGCACCGACATTTTAACCACCAATCTAACAGCCACCAAGGTGCTGGTATCTGTGCTGAGCCTGATTCAGAGAGGAGGTGTGACGCAGGTGCATGTGGAGCCTGGCGGTCCTCTGGTGTCAGGGGTGGTTCTCCAGGCTCCTGCGATTGGGTGGGTGGTGGCAAATCTAAGGGAGAACAACAACATCATTAGTTTAAGTCATCACACTGTCACTGTGCATGCCAGGTACCCTGGTGAGACAGTGGAGAATCTGCATATGGTGCCATCGTCTTTCAATGATCAATGGGGAATCCAGTTTTGAGGCTCCCATCAATGATGAGACTATGCAAGAATGTTTGCACCATCCAAAACTCTCACCTCTGTGCACTGCACTCTTACCTTCGTCTGACATCCCAGCCTCTCTGTGACGGCTTGACTGAGGTGCATGCCCCATCTCCATCTCCGGGGCGTCCTGCTCGTACCTCGTTAGGATTAGGAGGCTTTGGGGGCCTCCGCTGGTCCGCAACCTGTCAATGTTGTTATGGCCTGTCCTTTCCTGATAGGACAGAGAAGCATTGATTAGCCTACTTTCTACCTGCAGCGCCATTGCAGCCTGGCCAACCTGGCCTGAGCAACACCTTGCAGGACACATCTGAGTCGTGGCCCTCGAACCGCAAGGCGCTCAGTCCAAGCAGCCAGGGCTCACCTCCTTGGCCAACTCCAGCGTCATTGACAGTGGCACTCAGACTCTAACACCCCTGAGCTCCATGGGGGAACAGCCAGCCCTTAACACTTCAGCACACTGATCCATGCCAACACGGTACTCACCCTTCCTGAGTGCATCAGGTCATTAAACCTCTTGCAGCACTGGACCCAGGTGCGCTGAACAACATCATGGCTGCTGACCAGCACTGCTACCTCCTCCTAAGCTCTTTTGGTAAGGTGTGGTGGCCTCTTCCTTCCATCCCTGGGGACAAGGCTGTCCCTCCTGGCAGCCACCTCCTCCAGGGGGACTGTTCAAATATCGGAGGGCCAAGTCCCCACCCGAACTGCCCTCCTGCCTGGCATATGCAACGCACTTGATGCCATAGCTTCGTGGTCACAACGCTGAAGATGTGTTCGTCGCTGGCAGCCTTCAAGGGGTTGCCTAGGCCATTTTTAAACCGGTCACTGGGTTTCCATTGGACCCGGCGGCTGACCCTACCACTGCCTAGCTCTTCCAGACCACTGGGGTGCCTCGTTTCACGTTGGGCAACCTTAATTGGCCTGCCAGCATGAAATCGCTGGACCACTCGTGGGCAGCGGCCTGTTTCCTGGCCAATCCCGGGCCCACTGATCCCACCTGCCTGCCGGCCTAAAAGTCCTGCCCCAAAGCTTTCCGCCCCACGGTGACAGACTGCAGCAAAATTGGATGACTTTGCAAGTTGTACAATATCCTTGCTAAAGCTGGTCATAGAGCTGGTGGAAGCGCTCACAGCCCTTTTCAATGTCATCATTCTGGTTTGGACCAGTCTCCCCCATGGTTCAAGCTACCAGTGCAGTCTTGCAGTGCAGGTTAGGAGAATGTCTGAGCCTGAGCTGAGAGCACAGCATGCAGTCCAGTGGGTGAAACTGTCCCCAATCGGTCAGGTGGAGTGGGGCGGAGGTGGGTGGGGTTTCGGGCAGCGCACTAAACTCTGGCCATCCAAGTGGTGGCCAGCACTCTCTGGGATGTGTTAAGGGGCCTACAGACTTAATCAAGAGAGGTTCTTAGTTCTTAGGAGGAGTATATCAGGAGCATGGAACCTGGCGACCTAGCTGTATGCCTCATGGCTTATAGAGAGCGGAGACAATAGAGAAGAGAGCGACGGAGGTGCCTGGCTGGGCAGAGGGAGGAGCAGCATCCTCAGGAAGAAGGGGCGGCTGGGGCTCCTACACACACTACCGAAGAGCCACAGCAAGCCATCACCCGCCAGCACCTACCTAGACCCAGGGTCTATAGATGCCGCCTTTCATTCCTGCAGATGACTGGGAACCAGTGTCGCCAAAGATTGCGTATGTCCGGGGAACTGGTCGGACACATCTGCCAGCAGCTGCAGGGTTTGTCGTCATGGGGACAGGGAGGGCATCCTCTGCCAGTGGCTGTGAAAGTGACTGCGGTGCTCAATTTCTATGCCAGTGACTCCATTCAGGTCTCCACAGGTGACCTCTGTGGGATATTGCAAGCCTCCATGCACAACTGCATCCATGAGGCCACTGACACGATCTTTGCGAGGGTACACAACTTTCTGCATTTTGCCTGGGGACCAGGAAAGCCAAGATGCAAAAGGGCAAGGAATTGCCCAGATCTCAGGTTTCCCACAGGTGCAGGGTGCCATCAACTGCACTCACCTGGTGCTCAGACCTCCATTGCAAAACGCGGTCAAATACATCAATTGCAAGGGCTTCCACTCGCTGAATGTTCAGCTGGTGTGTGACCACTACAAATGCATCCTGCAGGTCTGCGCACAGTTCCCAGGGAGTGCCCATGATTCCTACATCTCAGTTGGTCTCAGATCCTTGACATCTTCTAGGGTCCACAGAGGCTGCAGAGATGGCTCCTCCAGGACAAGGGCTACCCACAGGGGACGTGGCTGGTGACACCCATACAGTGGCCTCAGGCTGCAGCAGAGCAAAGGTACAACGAGGCTCATCCATGGGATACTGAAAATGAGGTTCTAGTGCTTGGACAGGTGGAGTCCTGCAATATAATCCACTGAGGGTGTCACGCATCATTGTCACTTGCTGCACCATTTACAGCCTGCCGCTGCAATGGAGAGAGGAGCTGGCTGAGTAGGAGATGGAGGAGCTCCTCCGATGAGGAGGACGTTGATGGTGATGAGGGTGAGGAGGTCCTCGAAGGTGACGATGCTGGCAATGTGTCATTGCACTGGCTAGACGAGGCAGGTGTGCTCAGGAGGCTCTCATGTTTGCTAAATTTGTGAAGGATGATGACGACAAGCAGTGAGGAGACACCATAGATCCTCACATTGCACCTGTGACCATTTGGCTCTAGTCTGGCTGGTGACAGCACACATACCCTCTGTGATAAGGCTCCTGTCATGGAGTCGCTAGATTCCAGGAGGATGATAATGACATGCAGCGAGGACATAGATCTTCAGATTGCCTCTGTGAATGTCTGATTCCTGTTTGGCTGAGAGCAGCTCGCTTGCTTTCTGTGTTCAGGGTCATATTATAGAGACGCAGCTGTGCAACTTTAAATGCACCTGCTCCTTTGTCAGTCTTCAGCGCCTGAACCCTTCAGAAGCACAGCGTCGCTGGTCACAGATACTGAAGAAATAAAGGCCAGAGCCACCTTAAAGGCGCTGACAGCACATAGAGAGAATGACGGAATTCTGTGACGCCGGCCTATGGCATTCTGGCAGCAATCATGGCGCAGGCATCAGGAATGTGTCCAGCGAGTGTGAGGCTGGACCATCACTTTGGTCTGAAGGCTACTTAAGGTACAGGGAAGCAGCTCAGGACTGAGACATCTGCCTTTATTTTGTGCAAGAATCAAGGTTTCATATCTGTGTGACACAAACGCTGCTCATCAGAATAAGGAGCCATAGGTAAGGACATTATGTGCCAGCGATAACACTCGTGACCAGGCTGCGCAACATCTTCTTACCCTTCCTAACCCTGGGGCTATGTTTTGGTGCTCCCTCGACATCCACACTGCTGACTGCTAAGCCCTGTCTGTGATGAGCTTGGTGGGCATCCTCTGGAGGGCTGAGACCTGGAGGGCCCTGGCCTGCTTTCGGTCTCTTGCTCTGTGGCAGTGTCACCCTCCTCGGCCTGTGGAGCTGGAGCTGCTGAATTCACAGGAAAAGGAGATTCAGATGGCCGGACACACTTGGAGTCACCTGTGTGGATGACCCCGGGGTGTGCACTTGTTAATCCTCCTCCCTTTGGGTGCCGCAGGGCCCCTGGCTGACTCCTTGAGGAGAAGGGGTAGCTGGAGTGAGATCAAGCTGCCCCGCACCCCTCTTGAGTTCACACTGTTTGAGGTCAACTATGGCATCAGCGATGGAGTTCAGCCCACGCAGCAGTGCAGGACCAATGTCCTGGACCAAGGTCTCCATGGCAGCCGCATCCTACCAGTGTTGACCTTGGTGCGTTGCAATGCTGGCGCTATCACCTCAGACTGAAGGCGGAAAGACCCCTCCATTTTGCCTTGCAACCTGAGGAGTGCAGCGGACATCCCTTCCTGATGTTCCTAAGCTTGCTTTTGCAGCTCCCGCAACTGGGACATGACTGAGTCCAGAGGCTCATCTGACTCGGACTCAGCAGATTTCTGGCCTCCAGCAGTTGTCCGAGTGCCAGAGATCTGGGAAGTCCCTGCTGCCACCTGCTGCAGATCAGACAGTGCGATGTGCTCACCAGATTGTGATCCTGAGGCCATTCTAAAGCTAGGTCCCACCGAAATGTGTGTCTCTGCGGTGGTGGGTGAACACTGTGACAGGTCTTCAATGAAGGTGCCTTCAGTTTCCTCTTCAGAGGTTTCTTTGGAGCTTGGTTGGAGGCCTTGATTCATGGACTCCTTTGACTGTTTCCCACATGTGCCTATGAAAGCAAGGGCAGACAATTAGTGCATGGCAGGGGACTGAGGAACAGGACACATCACTCACAGCATGGTTGGCTGATGGATGTTTTACTGCTGGGCCCTCATTTGGAAGAGCACTGCTGACCTCACCATCAGCACAGGAATGCTCCAGATCTTCTGCTGGATGGCTCTATTTTCAAAGTCTGTGAGGACCTTGATTTCAGGCATTCCTCCGCTGGTCTGTGACTTCTCCCTTTTGTTGTGTGCCAGCTTGTCCTGCATGAATACAGATTGAGAGAGTGTAAGCAGGACACCTGATGATAAGTATGCCTGGTATGTGTGGGTGGTGAGTGGTCCCATGGATGGGTTGAGGACAATGAAGGTGTGTGTGAGAGTGAATGGTGATGTCCCTTGAACTGGCAGTGAGTGAGATCCCTTTGGATGTGTGATGGGTTTGTGAATGTGTGAATTGAGAGTGATGAGAAGAGTGACTTACCCTAGTGGAATGAATGAGATCATTTATCTGTTTTCAGCACTGGATGGCTGTCCTCTTTTGCAGGGCATTGGCACTGACCAATGCTGCCACCACCTCCCATGCTGTAGTTGTGATGTTGTTGCCCCTCCTGCAGCAAGAGCGGGGGCAGAGGACATCACGGTGAGCCTCCACTGCGTCCAAAAGGCCCTCAAGGGAGGCGTCATTAAACTGGGGGGCTGCAGTCTTCTTGCCTTTTGGAGTCATGTCTCCTATGCAGCAGTGCTGGGCTGGAAGCATCGAGAGGTGTGCGCGCAGATGCACTTTAAACATGTTGCCTGGCATGAGGAAGCAGCAAGGTGATGGCATGGTGGGCGAATCAGAGCCCACCCGCCATCGAAATGGCATGTTTCCCAAGAATGCATGATTAATGAGGCGGGATTGGGACGCTACAGCGTGAAAAGCCACAATTGCGGTAGGCGGGTAAGACATCCTTTTTCCCACCTGCTACCGCACTTAGAGCAAATCTGGGTCAATTCAGCCCCTAGTCTCAGCAATGGTGCCCAAGAAACTATCACTGATTGTTGTAAAAACCCATCTGTTTCACTAATGCACTTTCGGGAAGGAAATCTGCTGCCCTTACCTGGCCTGGCCTGCATGTGACACCAGATCCACAACAATGTGGTTGACCCTTAACTGTCCTCTGAAATGGTCTAGCTAGCCATTCAGTTCAAGGGCAGTTAGGGATAGGCAACAAATGATGGCCTTGCTACATGCCCACATTCCATTAAAAAAAATATCAAAAATCACTGGTTAGACCTCAGCTGGAGTTATTGTCCAATTCTAGATCTGACACTTAATGAATGATGTCAAGACCTTGGAGAGTGTGCAGAGGAAATTTACAAGAATGGTATTGGGAGGAGGTATTGACGTGAGGAGAATAGAGAAGCTGAGATTGTTCTCCTTAGAGGAGAGAAGGTTAAAGAGGGATTTAATAGACGTGTTCAAAATTAAAAGGTATTTTGACCAAATAGATTGGGAGAAAATGTTAATACTGGCATGAGGGTTGATAATGAGAAGGCACAGATTAAAGATAATTGTTTTTTTTTAAAAAAGCCAGTCGAGGGATGAGAGGAATTGTGTTTTACACAGCGAGTTGTTATGATCTGCCTGAAAGATTGGTGGAAGCAGATTCAAAGGACTTTCAAATGGGAGTTGGATAAATACTTGAAACATATGTTGTCTGTGCAGTTGTTAAATTTTCTGTTTGCTAGACTTTGCTGTGTGGGAATTAGCTGCATCATTACATATGAACAGTACTTCAAATTAATTCACTGTTAACATACTGAAAATTTGTATGGCAAGTTCTCGCTTTCCTTTCTGTAGCAAGCCAGTCAAACTGGTTGAAGGTCAGTGTTCAAGACCCAAAACAGTTCAGAAAATAAAGCCCATCCTGACTGATAGTCAATGGATCCAGGACTCAGCAGTTTTGAACCTATACCCAATACAGCTATGGATGCTGAGAGACCAGACTCAATTTATTGTTTCATCAATGTACTCTGCTGCCTCCCAATTAATCCAAGAATGGCTTGTCTAATTCAAAATCAGCTAGATCATTTTCAATGACGCACCATTATTTATGATTTGGACTATCTGTATAACTCTCGTAATCCTCCAAGGTTTTTGTGCAAGTTAAAATCTGCTATGCTGAATTTGAGCTTCAAAGGGATAGAGAGGCAGTCGAAATGTAAGTTATTACTGGGAGACTATTGAAACAGTTCTTTTTAAAAGAATTGTAAATTCTGTAGAAATATATGAGGCAGAAAAAATATAAAATTACGGGTTTAATTTGGGAGACCTTTCAGAAAGGAGCTTGGCCTAGTTAAAAGCAGAGACTTTGCCATACATGGTAACCTGGACAGAAAATAAATGTTACATTTATAAGAAATAAAACGATTAATGCTGGGCAATCCACTATTCTTCCATGTGGAATAACAGAAGAACATAAGAATATAAGGAATAGGAGCAGGAGTAGGCCATTAAACCCCTTGAGCCTGTTCAGCCATTCAATGAGGTCTGATCCTTTACATTAACTACACCTTCATTTAAAACAGCGTTCTGGAACAATGATTGCTTGGTGTGGACAACAACAACAGCCATTGATAACAACTTGCATTTCTATAGCACCTTTAATGTAGAAAAACACACCAAGCGCTTGTTCCAAGGTAAGGAGGGCCTATTTTCTTTCTTCCACTCTCTGGGTGCAACACAGGCAGAGCACACCCATTGTGGGCTCCTCATGACTTGTTTGAACCTGCCTGAGCAAAGGTTCAATAAACACCAAATTTTCCTCCAAGTGTCTCGAAAAGAACAGCAGGTGCAGGTTTTTTATTTCCTTTCTAGATTGTGCTTCACCTCCAGCACCAGGCTGTCCCTTCAACATTGCCTTATTTGAAACCTGGCCTTACAGAGCTTTCACAATCATTGGAAATATGTTTCCATTGTGAGAAGCAGGTTAAACGCATGCGCTTGAATTGTACAGTCACTGTTTTGGGGTACTTCTGAGAGAGATAAAGGCCTGAACTTTCACAAAGACGGAGAGCCTCAGCCAAAATAGCGCCAGAGACCCGATTTCAGGATTTCCATCCCTGAACCCTGGCACCCACCATTATCATTGGAGTGGGGCAGGGGTGAGATTAGGAATGGGGGTGGGTTGTATTTTGCACATCCTTGGTTCACGGAGGCAGCTGCACTTCAAACATCCAATTATGTAACTGGGGTGTCCGAAACACAACTTGTGGACTTTAGACCTTTCAGGACCATTCTTTGGGGCAGTAGGGTACCCTTTTGGATAGGTCCAAGAACACCTTTAGGAGAGGTCAGGTGCCCTTTTAGAGAGATCATGTGCTTTTGGGATTGTTAAAAGTAGATGTGAATATGCATAAAATGCGGATAAACTCATTGGAACTGTCAAGCTGATTGAAACTGTCAAGATGTCAAGGCATTTAAATCTCCTGACCTTTATTTAAAAAAAAAAATCTTGTAGTTTAAAAAACAATGCTTGCAATTTCATGGGCTTTTATGAATGAAAGATTTTTTAAAATAAAAATGAAGTCTTCAACAGGCTCTTAAAACTTTATTTTATTTAATCTTAGCATGGGTCCTGAGGTCTATATGGTGGATACTAGGTGTGTTGGCATAGGTAGATGTAAGTGAAAAGGATGATGGGGGCAGACATGGTTTGGCATTAGTTGGCACTAAGATGGCATCGAGGCTATAAAGAGTCATGATGGGTGGTAGAGGAGCACAGGCTGGCATGAAGAGTATGAAGGCCCATGGGAATGAGTTGGCATGGATGGTGCTTGGGGAGTGTGGGGGTGGTGAGGGGATGTGAGGGTTGAGGGCTGGAGGGCAGTTTTTTGTTTTACTGTTGTTTTTTTTTGCTGCTGGGACGAAGTCCTGGAGCACCTGGCAGTCTCTGTGTCTGCTTTTGAACTCTTTCCAGGGGCGGTGGGCCTGACTCCTGCCAATACCTGCCCAAAGCCCTCCTCCCCTCCAGGATGAAAATTAGACCATCTGAGGCACCTTCTCCTTATTTGGGTTTGCAGAGCTGGGAATTTCCCCATCTCTGAGCTCCTGACTCGGGAGCAAAAATTCAGGCCAAAGTCTAACATCTACAGAGCTAACTTCCAGAGCTGCCTGTGTTCAGGTTGTTACTTCCCCTTCTGTACTGTCTATCAACATGTGGGGTACTCCACCCAGCCACTCAGCAGCAGGAGAATGCCAGGTATGGGATTGCTGATGTTACCTCTGTAGTTCAGTTGGAGTAAGGTCTTCAGTTTGAGACCAGGATCACTTTCTTGGCAGCTCCAGAGTTCCTTTGCAGCACTGAAGAGTCTGGGAATGGGTAAAAAGTGATTAGGGGATTGTGTAATTTTGAGGAACGATGGAGGTCCTTTAGAGAAAAGCATATAATTCAACGCACTAAAGCAGTTCGCTGGTCATTACCAATTGTGTAGTATTCTAGATCCATTCAGTAGAATTGAAGAAAACTCCATGATTGTACATAAAATGTTTCTAAATTATCCATTTGCTCGGTATAATAATAGTTGACATTTTACTGCCAAATTTTGCTGTACATTCTCTGTAAAATATACTGTTTCAAGAGTCTTCTGATTCTGTTTCAACTGAATGATGGATGGGTTAGTCTGTGATACAGAGATCTGCAAGCCAACTATATTTATTCACAGAAATCTTAATGCGAGTTTGGATCCCAAGCCAAATGCAGAGGCTTTTTTTTGGCATTTTATTTACCCATTTATCAGGATTCAGCTGAAGCAACAAGTCATGAACACAATTTTTTTTTAAAATTGTAACTTCAATCGAAAACTTTTCCTTTTCACCTTTTGCTGACTTCGTTACACCATTCAACTCTGAGGGTGTTGTGGAAGGTTTGGGGGCACTGTTACCATTATGCTATGTCACTCCTTCACAAACCAGCAGTGGGCACTGCAAATATCTGCATTCCCAACTGTCACAGCCATATTGACATGACAATATTGTGGCACTTTAAAAAGGTATATTTTTAGAAACTACACTTTAAAAGACTGAATATCAAGGTGGCTCTGAGAGCAGCCAGCCAGATTTGTGCATCAGACTGTGCTTATCTTTCGAGAAGACAAAGGCAATCTTTAATCTGATGAAAGCAAAATACTGCAGATGCTGGAAATCTGAAATAAAAACAAAAAATGCTGGAAAATCTCAGCAGGCCTGGCAGCATCTGTGGAGAGAGAAACAGAGTTAACCTTTTGAGTCTGTATGAATCTCCTTCAGAGCTAAAGAGAAGTAGAAATGTGATGGATTTTATACTGTTTAAGAGGGGGTGGAGAAGGTGGATTAAGAGAGAAGGTCAGGGATAGGTGGGAGCTAGGAAGTGATTGACAAAGATGTCATGGGCACAAGGCAGAGGGAGTGTTAATGGTCATGGTAAAGAGTAAAGAAGATGATGATAGTGGCATTAAGGTAAGAGCAGAATGTATTAATAGTGGAACAAGGGTCAGCGCCGTGTAAAAGCACAACATAGAAACCAGTGACGGATGGCCCTGTGGTTTCGGGTTGTGGGGGAAAGGATTTTTAAAAATGATTAAATAAATAAAAAAATAAAAATTAAAGTTTAAGTTAACAAAATTTAAAATTAAAATAATAAAAAGCAAAAAAAAAACTGGATTAAAAAAGGGGTAAAGATGAAAGAGAGAGTTCATGGTCTGAAGTTGTTGAACTCAATGTTAAGTCCGGAAGGCTCTAAAGCGCCTAATGGGAAGATGAGGTGCTGTTCCTCCAGTTTGCATTAGGCTTTAGTGGAACATCACAGCAGGCCAAGGACGGACATGTGGGCATGAGAGCAAGATGGTGTTGCAAGCAAGCGACAGGAAGGTCAGGGTAATGTTTGCAGACTGAGCGAAGGTGTTCCACAAAGTGGTCATCCAGTCTGCGTTTAGTCTCCTCACTGTAGAGGAAATCGCATTGGGAGCAGCGAATGCAGTAGACCAAATTGAAGGAGATGCAAGTGAAGCGCTGCTTCACTTGAAAGGAGTGTTTAGGGCCTTGGACGGTGAGGAAGGAGGAGGTAAAGGGGCAGGTGTTGCACCTTCTATGATTGTGTGCGAAGGTGCTGTGAGGAGGGGATGAGGAGTTAGGGGTGATGGACGTGGACCAGGGGGTCATGGAGGGAATGGTCCCTACGGAATGCTGATGGGAGATGGGGTGGGTGCATGAGGGGAAGTTGTGTTTGGTGGTGATATCAGCTGGAATTGGCTGAAATGGTGGAGGTTGATCCTTTGAGTGCGGAGGGTGGTAGGGTGAAAAGTGAGGACAGTGGTTCTGGAAGGGAAGAGAGGGGTGAAGGCAGAGGTGTGTGAAGACATGTCAGAAGTGCCATTTTGGAAGGTGACATCATCTGAACAGATGCATCGGAGGTGGAGGAACTGAGAGAATCGGATGGGGTCCTTACAGGAAGCAGGGTGTGAGGAGCTGTAGTTGAGGTAGCTGTGGGGGTCAGTGGGTTTGTAATGAATATTGGTAGACAGTTTATCACCAGAAATGGAGACAGAGAAGTCAAGGAAGGGAAGGGGAGTGTTGGAGATGGACCATCTAATGGTCAGAGAGGGGTGGAAATTGGAAGTAAAATCGATCATTTTTTCCAGATCAAGACAAGAGCATGAGGCAGCACCGTGTTAGGAAATAGAGATCATTTAAGTACGTTATATTTGTATTTGTGGGTGTTAGGAATATGTTTTAGCTTTAATGTTTAAGTTTGATTTGTATTTCTGTATTTCTGTGTCAAGAAAGGGGAAATTGAGTTTTAGTTTCACTTTAAAAGGTGCTTGCATTTCTAATGAGAGTTTTATGACTGTAGGCTAAGTTAAGCAAACAAGAGTAGGAAAAAGAATCAGTGCTTTTGCCTAGCGGCAGGAGTCCAGAGAGGCAGGCCCCTCCCACAGACACACACAGAAAAACTGAAGAAACAGCAGTTTTCAGGTGTTTCTGAAGACAGCCACCAGGCAGAAGCAGCCTAGAAGGGGCAGATAGCCAGTTCCAAGCTAAAAATTGGTTTAAAGTAGCTGCCAGGAGAGACTGGAGCAAAATGGACAGATAGCAAGTCCCAAGCTAAAGAAAATACCCCAAAATCCAGGAGAGTGGAACAGGAGAAAGTCCCACGAAAACCTTCTAGTCAAAGGAAGGAAACAGACCTGGAAAAAGGGCCTGTTAATGAAGAGTGAGGGGCAGAAAGAAAGGCTCCAAGCTTCAGATTTAAAGAGACAAAAGTTACAGAAAGCAGGTTTAAAGTGAGAACAGCTTGTAAGAGGGAAGAAGGTCCAAAGAGAAGGCTGAAGGTCTGTAACTCTTTGCTACGGGCATGTGAAGCAGTGGTGCACTGTTGACAGCTGAGTCCTTGAGACAGAGTGCGTGGAAGAGAGCTTGAATGCATGTGGTGGCCCAGGGAAGAGGAACATCGGAAGGAGAGTTTGAAACCCTGGAGATGAACCCTTGCGGAAGGCTTCTGAGGAAAAGTGTCGGTTTGGGAGAAGGCTCCAAAGCAAGACCTTGGAGAGTGGAGATTGGAAACCCTTGAATGAAAGACAGAGTTCAATGATACTGGTTGACTCATGGTGTGGCAAGTGTCTGAAGGGAGTTGAGGAGAGATCTATAGTATCAGGTTGAGGTGGCATCTGTCACTTAGTCTCAGAGTGTGGTGTGACTGACCACAGGTTGTTATAGGTTTATATGGACTGTGTACTTACTGTGAACATTAGAGTATAAGATAGCCTTTTTTTAACTTGTGTTATCCTTACAAATCTGTTTATATCTGTAAAGGTAGAGTTGTGGGTGAAGGAGTAGTGTAATATAGTTCATCTTTTCTTGTTTAATAAATGTTTTATGCTTTTGTTAAAAGCTCATTAGTTGGCTCCGGTGACTGTTCAGTAGCCCCTCCCCACCCACCTAAACAAACAAATAAAAGTTAGGATCTATCAAGCTGGGTTCCACTCTGGGATCAGGCTTGTTCAGAGGTAACCTCAGCTGGGATCATAACAACCAATGCAGTCATCGATGTGCCATAAAATGAATTGTGGGAGGGGGCCTGAGTAGGACTGGAACAAGGCATGTTCCACACACCCCACCAAAAGAGAGGGATAACTGAGACCCATGCAGGTATGCATAGCCACACCTTTTATTTGAAGGAAGTGAGACAAGTTAAAGGAAAATTTGTTTAGTGAGAGAGCAAGTTTAGCCAGACAGAGGAAAGTGGTGGTGGATGGGCATTGTTCAGGCCTCTGTTCAAGGAAGAAGTGGAGATTCCTCAGACCATCCTGGTGGGGGATGGAGGTGTAGAGGGATTGGATGTCTATGTCAAAAGGAGACAGTTAGGGCCAGGAAACTGGAAATAGTTGAAATGATATATGGCCTCAGAGGAATTGTGCATGTAGGTGGGAAGAGACAGGACAAGGGGAGAAAGAATGGAGTTAAGATAGGAAGAAATGAGTTCCGTGGGGCAGGAACAGGCTGACATAATGAGTCTACCGGGGCAGTCCTGTTTATGGATTTTGGGGAGGAGGTAGAAGCGGGCTATGCGGGTTAGGAGACTGAGGTTGGAAGCTGTGGAGGGAAGATTTCCAAAGGTGATGAGGTCAGTGACAGTCATGAAAACAATGGCTTGACATTCAGTGGTGGGGTCATGGTCCAGGGAGAGGTAGGAAGAAGCATCTGAGAGTTGGCACTCAGTCTCTGCGAGGTAGAGGTCAGTACACCACACAACAACAGCACCATCCTTGTCGGCAGGTTTGATACAAAGTCAGGGTTGGACCTGAGAGGATGGAGTGCAGCAAGTTCAGAAGGAGACAGGTTGGAGTGAGTGAGAGGAGCAGAGAAATTGAGATGGCCAATGTCACACCAACACTTCTCAATGAAAAGATCAAGAGCAGGTAAGAGGCTGGAGGGAGGGGTCCAGGTGGAGGGAAAATACTGGAGATGGGTGAAAGGGTCCGTGGAACAGGGGGAGGACTCCTGCCCAAAGAAGTGAGCACGGAGACGAAGGTGGCAGAAGGAGGATTCAGCATCACGCTGAACCCGAAATTCATTGAGGTAAAGGAGTAAGGGGATGAAACTGAGTCCTTTGCTGAGTACAGAACATTCAGCAACAGAGAGGGGAATGTCAGAGGGTACCATGAATACATGGCAAGGGCTGGGATTAGAAGAATGGATGGGGTCAGAGGGACGAAAAGGAGTGGAGAGTCCCGGATGGGTGTTGGTATTAATAAGTTGTTGGATCTTGCGTTCCTTTACTCCTGAAAGAGAAGAGAAAAAGTTTCTTGTTAAGGCATTGGGTGAGACGAAGAGTAAAATGAAACTGGGGATAAGGACAGCTTTAAGATAGGATGAGTCGGTGCTGCTGGAGAGAGAGAGGTCGAGCGTGTTCATATGGCGGCACATGGCACCGAGTGTGAATCTCAGGATGCTGCGAGAACAGCAGTCCATGGAATGTTGTATGTTCCGGCGATGCCTGAAATCCTGGGTGGATTCGAAACATAAGGGATGGAAATTCAATTGGAATCCACGTAGGATAAGTTGGAGATGGAGACAGTTGCTGAGGAAGGAAATATGGCTGTGAAAGCAAGTTTCGGTAAACACCTTGTTAAATACCAGGGAGGAGATGGAAAGCAATGAAGGTGAACAGGTTGAAAGAGACAAACGTAAATCCTGTCAGAGAGAAGGGCTGTACTTCTTCAAGGTAGGCATTCCTGGAAGAGAAGTGGCAGTGAATTAAACACTAAGATAAAGCAAAATACTGTGAATGCAGAAAATCTGAAATAAAAACGAGAAGTGCTAGAACAACTCAGCAGGTCTGGTAGCATCTGCGGAGAGAGAAACAGAGTTAACATTTTCAGTCCATATGACTCTTTTGCAGAGCTAAAGAGAAGTAGAAATGTGATGCATTTTATACTGTTTAAGAGGGGGTGGAGCAGGTGAAGAAAGAGAGAAGTTCAGGGATAGGTGGGAGTGAAGGAGATATTTACAAAAATGTCATGGACACAAGACAAAGTGAGTGTTAATGTTATGGTAAAGACTAAAGAAGGTGCTGAAAGTGGCAATGTTTGTCAGACCAGGAGATAAACGGAGCTCAATTGTTACCCATTGTAAGGATCAGGTCACATGATACAGAAGCCATCTTAGCTCCCTGCTAAAAAGATACAGCAGCAGAAAGGCCAACTGCTTTTAGCAGGCAGGATCCCATTACAGAGAAATTAAATATCATCAGAGAGACAGAGAGAGGTCCTGCATGAAAAGCCAACAGACTGTTGTAATCAGCTAGGCAGTTAAGATACCACAGCGCAGTAGCTTGAAAGAGAAACCAAGACCCTCTCTCCTGTACCCTGTTCCAGTCTTCAAGCCTTCCTGAGAAAGCAGATTCCACGGATCAGCTTTAGGAGCCATCACAGCTGCTGAGATATCTCTGCAAGTTCAAAGCCTTCACTTCGGTCATCATAATAACATGACAACGAAAATACAAACCTGTACCAAAACAGAGACTAAGTTAAATTCCATTTTTATAATGACTGTTTTATCCTCATCTGTAACTAATTTTGTGAGTGTGAGTGAGATGTCATTACTTTATTAACTTCCAGGGTAAAGGGTGTTGGAAAATAAACTAACTTTTTCCTTTTCAAATACAAAAGCTTGGTGGTGGGTTATTTAAAAATAGACTCAATCACTTAGAGGGTAAGAAATACACACATCCACATATAAATATATTTGATCATGGGCAATTAAAAGTAACACCTTAAAACTGTCCGTGACACAACCTTGGATATTCCTGTTTTAATTCCTTAGGGGATTACGTACCAGTATTCAGAAATTAACATGGCATTTTTCTGAAGTGGAACCGTTCAAGAGGATTGATCTTCCTGCTGATTATATCTCTCATCCATACATTAGTTCTGATTGCATTTAACTCCTCCTGCAATGAAGCTAGATTCAAGGAATGCCAGTTGTTTGCAATAGTGGATGAATGCTTAACATATTATATGACATGCCTCTGCTTACAATTTACTGAGGCACTAACCAGCTTAAAATAACAGATTAACAGCATTAAAAGTGGAAGCAGAAATATAATTACAACTTCTGAAATGCTCATTCATGAATATTTAGACGCAAGTTCTTTGAGGTTTTTTTCACTTGCTCATTCATGGGATGTAAGCATCACTCACAAGGTCAGCATATATTGATCATTCCTAACCTTGAGAAGGTGGTGCTGAGCAGCCTTTTTGAACTGCTGTCATCCATGGTGTAGGTACATCCACGGCACTGTTAGGGAAGGTGTTCCAGGATTTTGACCCAGTGACAATGAAGGAACGGCGATACATTTCCAAGTCAGGGTAGTGTATGACTTGGAGGGGATGGTGTTCTAAACACCTGCTGCTCTTGTTCTTTTAGGTGGTAAGGATCACAGATTTTGTTGAAGAAGCCTTTATGAGTTGCTGCAGTAATGGCCCACATGATGCACTGGTGATGGGTGGGATGAATGCTTAAAACTGCGGGTGGGAAATTACTTCAGATTAATAGTTAAAATATTCTAATGCATTATTTGGAAGGTAACTCAGCATTTGCCCAGGTCACAAGATACAGTGGCCATCTTAGCTCCTTGCTAAAAAGATAAAGCAGAAAAAAGACCAACTACTTTTAGCAGACAGGACTCCATTATAGAGAGATTGAATATCATGAGAGGTCCTGCATGAAAAACCAGTTGAAGTGCCACAATGTGGTAGGTTGAAAGAGTGCAGTGATGCTGAAAGAGAAACTAGGACCTTCTCTTCGCTACCCTGTTCCAGCCTTCAAGCCTACCTGAGAAACCAGCTTCTGGCAGATGAGGAGCATCACAGCTGCTGAGATATCTCTACAATTTCAAAGCTTTCACTTTAGGTAACATAATGACGCAACAATGAAATAACAAACCTATACCAAAACAGAGACTGAGTTAAATTCCATTTTTATAATAACTGTTTTATCTTCATCTGTAACTAATTTTATGAGTGTGAGTGAGAGTGTAAATGAGATGACATTAATGTATTAACTTCCGGGGCAAAAGGTGTGGGAAAATAAACTAACTTTTTCCTTTTCAAATACAAAAGCTTGCCATCATAGCTGCTGAGATATCTCAGGATATGGTGCCAGTCAAGTGGATGGGCCGAATGGCCTAATTTCTGCTCCTATGTCTTATGGTCTTATGATTGTTTTGGATTGGATGGAGTTGAACTTCGTGAGTGTTGTTATAGTTACGCTCATCCAAGCAAGTCGGGAGTATTCTATCACACTCTTGATTTGCATCTTGTTAATGCTGAAAAGATTTTGAGGAGTCAGGAGGTGAGTCACTCCCAACCCAGAGCATGCTCATATAGCCACAGTGTTTATGTGGCTGGTCCATTTAGGTTTCTAGTCAATGGTGACCTTCAGTGTGTTGACAGCGTGGAACTCAGAGATGGTAATGTAGTTGAATGTCGTGGGGAGGTGTTTAGAGTCTCTCATGTTGGGGTTGGTCATTGCCTGTCACTTGTGTGGCGCAAGTTGGCAGCTCAAGCTGCATGTGAATGCATGTTTTGCTGCATGGGAGTGCAGAGTGCTTCATGTTTTGAGGAATTGTGAATGGAAATGAACATTGTGCAAACATCCGTCTATCAAGTCTTAGGCTTGATGAATCTGTTTTAATTCAATGGTTTTTCTTATTTTGGTCAGGGAAGTCAGTCATGACAGTTGAGTCTGGATCAATGACTGAATAGAAGGTGGCTAGAGTCAGGAGCAGAGAGATGAAGGGTTCTCAAAATTCCCACATTTTTCATATCATCATATGACTTTTGGACTTTTACCTGAAACCAGACAACGAGAGGAGACAGAATACACATTCTTCCCTTTAAAGCAATCAACCCAGAGAAAGACTTAAACTAAAGCCCATCAAAATCTTGCATAAATAATCGCTACTAACTACTAAGGTAGGAAGACGACAATCAATGCAATTATGCGAACTCATCAATACTCCACACATACAATGACTTTCAGTTCAAAACTAGTTACGAGGGCAGGAAGACAATGATAAACATCATACGAGCCCATTAAAAACAACGAGACAACAATCACCTGGGGAAGCCCACCAAAATCAAACAAAGAACTAACCTTGATTTAGATTGAGATAAGAAATTCGAAAAAAAATAGTATAACTGGGCCAGCAGATCTGAAGTGAGCAGTTTTTGGGCAGGAACACAGAAGGGTGAGCAGTTTTTAAAGCTGACACAGGGCAGTGAGCAGTTGGGAGCGGTTGAAGCTGAGTTTAAGCAGGGAGCTGAGCCAAGCAGGGAGGAGATCCGAAGGTTTGCAGGCCCGCAGGCAACATCACGGCGAGGGGCACGGGGTGGCAGGCTCAACCGAAGACAACTAGGCCGCAACCGCAGCCCTCCACGAAGATCGACCACCCACAACCACGCCCTCCACCCAACTGAAGAACCTTTGCAGATTCCACAGACCAGGACCATGTGGGGACAGCAGGCCCCAGAGGTCACAAAGAGCATACTCCAAAACTGCAACCGGCTTACCTGGCTGGATTTCGAACTGTCAAGGAAGCCTGGTTGGTGAGCATGATCCCTGACCTCTCCTAGATCAATTTAGTTAGGTTTTGGGGGTGGGACAAAGTAAGGGGATTAGTAGCGTGATTTTCCCTCATTATGCCATGTGTTCCCCATTCTTAACTAAGTGTACTTTGTAAGTCTGTATAAAAGCAGTGTAATCCGAATGTTATAAGTTCATTTGTGACTTCAATAAACTCAGTATTTTTTTTCCTTGCACCAAAACCAGTTGTCTGCTGCACTTTGTCACAACCCCCAAATAAGTCCAAGGTCTAGAACCCAGGGAGTGGGAGCGATTCGAACCGCTCAGAAGTCAGAGGTGAAGCTGAAACACACACCACCACCCCCTACAGAGATGAGTGATTTAACTGTGTAGGTAGCAGGCAATCTTTATGACCATTGAGGCCAGTTAGGAAAAAACATCATGGGCAAAACTCTTTCTTGCCCATCCAAATGGTTTCAGCCTTCTTACACACCTAATTCCCATTATCTACAGACCATATTTCATTTCTTACGCTCAGATGCAAGCAATGCATGAAATTATACCAGACAGCATCCTTTTACAATATTAGTTGGGCATGTTATTCTGTAAGCACATTCATATTAGTCTGTGCATCAATCAGTTGTAATTTTTTTCAAAAATCCTTGTTGGTGGATCATGTTTTCATCCAAACTATATGCAGGTAGTTCAATGCAAATCCCCACTCCTGTAACAGTTGCCTCACTCATTCCATTTTATTTTTATAGGTACATGCAGCAGAGTGAAATTGGGTTCTGTGTGCCTCATGACAAAATATGACAGTATTATTTTCCTTCTTCAGAAGATAGTCCTTGATGCCAGAAGTCCTCCAGTGCCTTGTCCAAGTAGTTCATCTAAGCCTGAAAATAATTGTGAGATTGCTGCTAGCTTATAAATAATGGAATCTTACAGCGCAGAAGGAGGCAATTCAGTCCATCCTGCCTCTGACAGCTCTTTGAAAGAATTATCCAACGAGTCCCACGCCCCTGTCTTTTACCCATAGCCTTGCAATTTTTCCTTTTCAATTCTCTTTTGAAAGTTATAATTTAATCTGATTTAACCGACCTTTTAGGCAATGCATTCCAGATGATAACAGCTCAATGTGTGAAATAATAATCTCATCTCCCTTTTGGCTCTTTCGCCAAATATCTCAAATCTGTGTCCTCTGATTACCAGCCAGTGGAAACAATAACCTGGATTTTATGGTCAGTGGTGAAGCAACAGTACTCACCAGAAACATCAAAGAAAACTGCGCACAAAGATCTAGTGATCTCTGTGATACGGTTTTCTCTTTTTCTGACAGCAGTTTATATCTGGTACCAAATCAAAGGAAAATCTAGGAGTGCAGCAGCAGTGATGTCTGCAAGCAGGTAAGCAGCCAATCATGTTGAAGTACTCACATGGCAAACCAGGAAATTAAATGCACATAATATGCTTCAATTTTAGTTTAAATTTTCAGGTAGCTAAATAAATTATAATATGATTGGGTTAAGGTAAAAGCTAAAATGAAGATAAACTTTTTAAAAATGTATTTTTAAATAGTATGTGGATTTTATTGTTATCATTATGGAGAAGTTTGATATTCCACAATTTTTAAATTAGCTTTTCAGTTGTCAGGACATTGGGGATGTTGGCTATAATTATTAAGCTAAGGGGAGGCAATGGTGTAGTGGTATTGTCAACTCAATCAGGAAATGCAGTGTAATTTTCTAGGAACCTGGATTCAAATCCTACCATGGCAAATGGTGGGATTTGAGTTAAAATAAAATCTGCAATTAGAAGTCTGTTAATGATCATGAAATGATATGATTGTTGTAAAAACCCATTCTGGTTCTCTAATGCCCTTTAGGAAAAGAAATCTATTGGTCTGGCCTCCATGTGACTCCAGATCCACAACAATGTGGTTGACTCTTAAACAAGGCCAATTTGGGATGGGCAATAAATACTTGCCTAGCCAGTAATGCCCACATCCCATGAATGAATTAAAAAAAAAGTTAGTATGCCATTATAAACCCTGTTACATCTCTTTCAGCAAGTTATAACTTTTTCAAGGTTTTTTTTATAGTAAGACTAATAGTGTAAGAGTGGAAGTTTCCATTGATTCATAAGATTCCTATTGATTGCACTCTGGTGGGTGCCTCAACAGTGTAACCGCTGGAAAAGCATGTAATCATTAACTACCAGCAACTTCTTGATTTCTGCGTTATTCTCTGCATGCGCAGACTCCAGGCGTTGCTGCCAATTTCAGTAATAAGGACAAACACTGACAGTTTCACCATCATTACCACCCCAAAACCCAGTCCAACTTCTCCTTACAGCAGAGGAACATCACTGGAGTGCTTTAAAAAAAGAAAACAAATCAGCCATTGTTCATATGCCAGATGGCTTACCAGTGACCCCTGCTGGAGTCCCTGGTAGGTTTGCTAACACTCACTGCATGTGTTTACATATAGAAGATGGCCAGGCACTTGAGCTGCCAGAGGGCTGCTGATAATTGTGGGACCACACCTCAGTTTAGGATAGCACTCTTGAAGATGCAAACTTTGTTTTAAGTATGGGAATTAGTGTTTTTTTAACATAAGGAAAGCTTTCTGTTCAAACAAATACATTATCTGAATGATTACAGCAGCCTAATGTCCAACATATAAATTTGGAACAAGCTTAGAACACGGAGCATAACAATGAAATGAGAAAGGTTCTCTTGACCTATCAAATTTTCTATACTGCAAATTATGTGGAATCTATCCTATCAGAGAATTTAGTCCACCATTTCCTCTCCTGAAGCAAAGCTCTGTGTAGATTACCTGAGAAGATAATTTTCACACAAACCTCTTTCAGAATATGGATTGCTTTACCAGAACGGTTATTGAAGCTATGTCAATTATTACATTGCAGAGAGAAATAAATTAAGACTTGGAGGTAGAATTTCCATGGTTGCTCACCCATCTTTAGTTTACATTATCTTTCTCTAATTTCTGCCAATCTTTTGCCAAAACTACAATGGAGAATCATGAGAACCTATGCAGAAATTACACTCATTCAAAAGAAATTATTAAAGAGGGAGACCAGGGGCATGAGATTATGGTAATACCATCTGGTGCAGGCATTGTGGGCTTTCTGTATTGAAATTTCCATGATTTTGTTATTATCTGAAATAGTCAATCAAAAAATTTCCCATCAAACAAAACACCATACTGTTCATCCTCACCTGCTATCCTCCCTAGATAACACCTATCCTTTACCGACCCTTCCCAATTCCCTGCACCACTACCCCTCCCTCCAAAATGTTCAGAGAAGTGTCAACTTATCTCAGCCTGCCAAAAAGTGCTTCCTTGTCATGAACAATGACATGCAAGGCACTATTACGAGGACAGTGCTATGCTTATGGTGTTATCTGTTCCAAAGGCTGGAGGCATACAGATTGCTGCAGCTGAGAACGTCTCATTACCTGCCCCATTAGCAATTTCAGCAGCCCAAATGAAATATTCCCCACCATTAAATTGGCAGCAAGTAGATGAATTATAGCCCTTAGAAGGTTCATGAAGATAACATTGCAGGCAATTTTCAACAAGAGGAGGTAGAATTGATCAGCGATGTACATAACAAAAGCAAAGTTTGTCAGATGATTTCAACAAGAGTAGATGGAAATTACCTCAATAAGAAAAAAATGACAGAGAAATGCATGAGAGAATTATCTGTTCCTGGAACTGTATAGCTGTATTTTAGCATCAGTAAGAATAAATGGCTTCCTGATGGCTCAAGTAGCGTGTAGCTAAGTTGACTGGAACAGGAAAACCCTAGGTTTGATTCACGTTTGATGAATTAATTGATCTCTGTTAATGGTCCAAACGGTACAATTTGCTCCAGGGGGTCTCTAAGTTAAGAAGGGGAAACATTGGCAAGGTTCTCACTCCTGTTTGCTACCAAGTGGCCCCTTGCTGGAGAGTACATGTAGACATACACAGGTTTAGGATGGTGCTCAGTTAATGTCACTGCAGTGCAATAACTTGTCGGACATGCACCAAAGAATGGCCACTTGGGCGAGACGTTGCAATATGGCTGGCATCCATTGAACTGTTCCCCAGCAAGGAATCTGTGCCTTTCAGACAGGAAGGTAGAATATTGACAGTAAAACAAACCTGAAAGAATCCAAAGTGCCCCCTATTTGAATATTTATAAATCTGTATGATTTGGATTGGATTCACACAATTTGCAATCAATCAGTCTAACTGAAACTTCCAGAGAGTTCAGAGATTTGTAAAATATGGGGTTCACACACAAAATCTGCACACCTGCCCTTAATCAAACATAAGGCTAAATTCTGGAACATTTGCTGAATGTTAAAAATTGCATTCATTTCATAGTCAGCGATATTCACCACTCAGATAACTTTTCTCAATTTCCTGCTTATTTTTTCCCAGACACATTTATTTTGCAAAGCCCTGTGGAGGAAGGGTGATGCTGATTTAATAAGATGAGCAAATATTGCAGAAGTCATGATCAAAGGTGAGGTGGCTCCCTTAGCTACAGGGCTCTTCTTCACTATGGGGAGAATTTTCTCCCCGTTGGGGGGGTTGGGCGGGAGCGAGCGCGGGCGGGCGTGCATCCGATTGCCGCCTGCGATCAGCTGGGCACCGCCATTTTGCGTGGGCGGGCCAATTAAGGCCCGCCTAGCATGATGTGCACCCAGAAGTGCTGAGCGCTCCCTGGGCGGGCGGGGAGGGAGTAGGCTGAGTCGGAGCCTGCGCCCTTTCATGCATGCGCGTGAAAGAGCACAGGAATCTCCCTGAGGCACAGGGCTGCCTCAGGGAGATTAGTTTGATTTTTAAAAATTTTAATTAAGAAAACAAAAAATTTTTAAGACATTTCCCCTCATGTGACAGTGTCACATGGGCTGGGACATGTCAATGAATTTTAATTAAAAAATTTATTTAATTTATAAACCCTTCATGAAACCTTATCCCGCCCGTGGATGAGCTTTCATGATAAACGCGAAGGCCGCCTGGGCTCTCCAACTGCCCGCCAGCCTTAAAGTTGGACGGGCAACTCAGTTAATGATCTTAATTGGAATCTAAATGGCCTTACCAGGCCTTTGACAGTTTGGCGGGTGCACAGCCGACTCCGCTGCGCGCCCGTCGAACTGAGGACCTGAATGTCGCGCAGTGACGTTGGGACGCATGCCCGACGTCACCACGCTTCATTTTATGCATCGGCGAGTGGGGCCCCCCCCTGCTCACCGAACAGAAGATTCTGGCCTATGAAGTGTTTGAGTCATCTTACAGGCACACAATTTTTGAATGGTGTGTGGAGTGGGGGTGAAGGGGTGAAGCTTACTTTTCTATAATTTCTTTCCATTTTACCTTTGGAAGGTGGTGACTTATATTGGAGTACCGTTATGCAGGCTCTGGTACCTCATTTAAGCAGTCAGTTTTCAAATATGAGTTTGGATAGCAAATAATTTGATTCTGGGAGCGCTTGCAACTGAGCCAAATCAGTGTTCGCTCAACAACCATAAGCGAGCACTATAAATTATTGAACTAAAAATTACAAATGGAAATATATCCTCCAAATACATCCTTTGTCGGTTCACATTTTGGGAATTTTGTTGTGATTATGATGGGCAGGGTGGATAGGGTTCAGTAGTGGTGATACTCCTGAGGAATGGAACTATTTCACCTTTGCTCAAGTAATAGCATTCTTGCTTCTGAGTCAGAAGGTTCAAACTCCATTCTAAACTTTAAGCCCCAAATGAGATTACAGTGCCAGGGTTTTGAGAGTGCAAGTTTCTTTAAGCAAAAAAAAAAAGCCTTGCATTTATATAGTAACTTTCATGAGCACAAGACATCCTAAAGTGCTTCATAGCCAAAAAATACTTTTGAAGTGTAGTCTCTGGTGTAATGTAGGGAACAGACAGCCAAATTGCATATAGCAAAGTCCCACAACCACACAGCAAGATATAATCACCAAATAATCAGCTTTAGTGATGTTATTATAAGGTGCACTATAACAAGTTCATGTCAAACCTTGCTGCCCATATCCTAATTTGCACTAAGTCCTGTTCACCCATTACCAACTTACATTGGGCTTCTGTTCATCCAATGCCTCAAACTTAAAATTCTTATTCTTATGTTAAAATCCCTCGGGGGGTCTCTTCCCTTCCCATTCCTATCTCCAGCCTTACAACCATCTGATTCTGGTTTCCTCCAATTCTGGCTCCTTGGTGCCTCCTCCACTTCCTTCAAACCCACCATAGGCAGCTTTATTTCAGCAGTCTAGGTCCCAAGTGCTGAAATTTCCTCTCTAAACCTTCCTGCTTCATTGTGTCTCTCTCCCCTTCTTTAAGATGCTCCTTAGAACTTAGCTTTTTGACTGAGATGTTGGTCACCTGGCGTAATAATGTGATTTGGTGTTAGATTTTTTTAATAGTAGCCCTGTGACATGTCCTGGGCTGTTTTACCATGTTAATGATTGACAGGTTATCTAAATGAATGCATTGTTTGGTTGTTATCTGATTAGATCCTGGCAGGGAATCTCGATTTACAGAAATATGAACAGCACTGTGGATGTACCTACACCACATGGACTGCAACGGTTCAAGAAGGCAGCTCACCACCACCTTCTCAAGGGAAACTAGGGATGGGCAATAAATACTGGCCCAGCCAGCGAAGCCCACATCCCATAAATGAATTAAAAAGTAAATAAATAAATATCGGAAATCCACTAGTGTGTTAGGAAAAGTCAGACACATTTTCTTATGATCCTTATTGTGGATTTATGCCCAAAGCAGAAGGGAGAGGTTAGGACAAGGCTTTCAAGCAAAGGTTCCATATTTTAGGATATGGAATGCTCCACCAGAAAGAGGAGCGGAAGCAGAATCCGCACTAGCTTTTCAAAAGCGAGGTGGATAAATGTTAAAAAAAATGAGAAGGTTGGAGTAATAGGGTAAAAGGCTAAACCTAAATTCTTATGTCCTTCAGAGAGCTGGCACCTGTATGATGGACTGAATAGCCTTCTTCAATGCTCTCTGCTACAATGATTCTGTTGGCTATTTCCAGAGATGTGCTTTTTCCCTTGATCTCTATATAAATGGTGAGTTGTCTCTTTAAAGCCCAACTCCAGAATCAAGGACGATGTCTATTTCTTAGTCAGCGCATTTAAGATGGATGGATCCTTAAATCAGTCAAAATCAACAATTTGTCTTTATAGAGGTTCTGTGATGCAGGGAGCACAATTGTCAATTGGATAAAAGGAAGTGAAGTTTTCAGATTGCTTGTGACAGGGCATCATTTCTCTCTCACCCCATCGGACTTCACTACAAAGTTTGGCCTTGCCATTCAATTGAAGTAAAAGATGAATGTCCCACATTTGTTATTAGTACAGCAGCTACAGACCAGTTAATCATGAACCTGTATCACAGTTATCAAAGACAAGATAAAGAAAGGTCTGTTTTTACATCTCAGCACTGTATAGCAAAAAGGAAGATCTGGATTTATATATCATACCACTCAAAGCATTTCACATACAATCAGTTTTGTCATAGTGCAGTGATTGTTGTTATGTAGAAAATGCAGTGGCCACACTGAACACAGCAAGATCCCATTGGCAGCAATGAGGTTGAATGAGAAACTGATCTGTTGGCTGCAAGGCTCTTGAAATTGTATTGTGCAGTTTTTAGCATTCACCTGAAACAGTAGCTGATGAATGCTTTAAGGTCTCACCTGGACGATTGTACCTTTGGCCATGCAACATTTTCTCTGTACTACACTGAAATAAATCAGCCTCGATTAAAGGATCTAAAGTCCTTGAGTAGGAGCTTGTCTCTCAGCCTTCTAACCCCTAGGCGATAGTGTTACTAACCAAACCCAGCAGGCATTGACACTAAAATGTCTGTTTCTTCCCCAACAACTTACTTTGTTTGTTGGAAAATCTGGTGTAGAGCAAAAAAGAAACATCCAGATGAAGAAGATCTAAGTTTTATTCCTAATTTGTGGTGATCTCAGTAATGAAATCTATCACTGATTTTGGCACTAAAAATTACACAGAACTAAGATATATGAATGCTTATTGGATCCAATAATTTCTTCTTCTCCTAGCACCTGCTACAGTGTAGACTGAACATGTTGGTCTGCAGAGCAACAATCGGAGAGCTTTTGGAGCAAACTGGCAACAAACCTCATAATAAGTCAGTAGTCTCTCTATTTTTTTACTTTTCCAGTCAAGAGTGTACCTGAATACTATCTGTGCTGAAATGGAATGATGTTCCCATGTGCTTTGTCTCAATAAATGAACCCACAACATGTTTACCCAATCCCTTATTAGAAAGGAAGTGCGTCATGCTACAACCCTTAAAGGCATATTGCAACATTCATAGCTGCTTTCTTACCTGATAGTGGAAAAAGTGTTTGTTCATAGTACTTCTGATGGGGGTTGAACTTCTACACTTTTCAGCTTTCTTCAACACTTTGAATGTTTGCTCTATCACACCAGGATGGCGCAATCTTCTGGTCCCACCAATGTGAAGAGATTTCAATACCTCGCTGGCCCCACCGTGGGGAAGCCCATTGCAGGGGGCTGGAAAATTCCGGCCAATGAGCGAGCATTTGGGTTTGTGGCTATGGTTGACATACCACAGGTGTAGGGCATCATTGACTGCTCACACTTGGCAACCCCAGCATCACAAGATGGTGATGCAGTGATAATGTCAGTGGCCTAGGCTTACCGGACTTTACTGTTATTTATTTAAGTCTTGAACTAATGCTTCGGAGTCATGAGTTCAAATCCCACCATGGCAGCTGGGAAAATTTAAATACAATTAATTAATAATTCTGAATAAAATTCTAGCCTTGCTAATAATGATCATGAAACTACTGGATTGTTGTATAAACCTCTCTGGTTCATTAATATCTGGCCTACAAGTTTCTCTAGATCCACAGTAATATGGTTCACTCTAAAATGCTCTTAGAAATGGTACAGCAAGCCATTTAGGTGTATCAAACTGGTATAGAGAAAAAAACACTATGCATGCATCTACCCCACATGGACTACAACTGTTCATGAAAGCAGCTAACCTCCTTCCCCTGGGCCACTAAGGATGAGTAATAGATGCTGGCCTCACCAGTGATGCTCACATCCTAAGGATAAAGTAAATGGTCACAAATCTCCAAAGGGGGTTGTAATATGCCTTTAAGGGGTAGCAGCATGCCATCACCTTAAAGGAAGTGTGTCCTGTGATCCAGCCTCGGTTTCATTTCGGCCTGAAGCAGAACACAGCCCTGATGTCTTCAATTTTTTTGTCATGTGTATATGTTCATATATGCCTAGAATTAATAAATGAACCCACAGCGCGTTTGCACAATCCATTATAAATGATTGGTGCTTTTATATCATTATAAAAACATGACATGGTGTGGGGGAGTGGTTCCTTATAAATGACATAGGCCAGAATCTTCTGTTCGGCGAGTGGGGCCCGTAAAAAGATGTGTGGTGATGTCGGGCATGCTTCCTGACATCATCATGCGTCATTCAGGTCCTCAGTTTGGCGGGTGCGCACCAGAGTCAGCTGAGCGCCCGCCGAACTATCAAAGGCCTATTAAGGCCATTGAAATTGCAATTAAATAATTAAAGAGCCCAGGCAGCCTTTGCATTCATCATGAAACCTCATCCACAGACGGGATGAGGTTTCATGAAGGTTTTTAAACTTTAATGAAAATCTTCAATAAAATTCATAGACGTGTCCTAGCTCATGTGACACTGCCACATGAGAGGACATGTCTTAAAATTCTTTTTTCCCTTTATTAAAATTTTTAAAAATCAAACTAATCTCCATGAGGCAGCTCTGTGCCTCAGGGGGATTTCTGCGCTCTTTCGCGTGCATGCGCGAAAGAGTGCAGGCCCTGATTCAGCCTACCCCCCCTTGCCCCGCCCACATAGGGAGCGCTCAGCGTGTCACGCTGGGTGGGCCTAAATTGGCCCGCCCACGTAAAATGGCGGCGTGCATCCGATCAAGGGAGGCGATCGGCTGCACACTTGGCCGCACCCACTCCTGCTCCCGCCCAACACCCTTCCCCCCCACCAGATGGGGAAAAAAATTCTCCCCAGAATGTTTAAACAGCATACAGGACTGTTGTTTCTTGATTCAGGTGTATTTGAACGAGACAAGCAAGCCATAAAAATTCACCTAGCAATTGGGAATGAAAGTCTGCATAGGCTGAACATGTCAGGATTAACAGCAGAAGAGCTAAAGGATCCCCAAAAGATATGGACTAATTGGAAGACTGGTTCAGAATCAGGTTAAACTTCTGTATTCATCGACTAGAGTTCATGTCATTTCGACAACAGCCTACAGAATCCAGAGACCACTTCGTCAGTAGATGCAGAAAAAGGATATGTACTGTGATTTTTTCAAATGCAGAGCTAGGAGACATAATTGTTGAATTGTTGATCGCATCCACTACCATGGAAACATTCCGGCAAAACCTGCTAGACAAGCCCAAAATATATAGCATCGAAGAGCTACTGAAGAATGGAAGTATGAAGCGATCTTTGCAGGTCAACAAAGCTTACAGGTCCTAAGTGCAACCCAAATTGTTGATGCACTTACTTCAACAGCTAAACCTAGCAAAACATGTGGAAGGTGTGGCCTCCTGCATGCATCAGAAAAATGCCCAGCTTTTCATCAATTCTGCAAGGCATGTGGCAGAAAAGGCCATTGGCAGCGACAGTGCACTAGAGCAAAGGCTGAAGCAGCTACAAAGGGCCGTGCACTGATCCAGACAGACCGTAAACAACAGGTACTTTCAAGCAATAAAAATGACCATCTTGTATCCCATCAGAAACATATACATGAGTTGATTGACAAACCAGAAAATAACAATGATGTGCACGAGATGAAGAGTGGTGAGCCCATGTTTCACACTTGCAATCTTAAGAACATAGATGCCATCACACTATCCGAAGTGTTTGCCAAAATTAAAATTATCTGTCCTATGAAAGTTGTTAAGTACTTGCCATTGGCTAAGATGGACCCAGGGACAAGTGCCAATTCTCTCCCTGTGAATTCTAAAAGACATGTATCTACAAACATTGAAGGCCATGGAGAAACCTACAACTGCACAACATTCAGTGTACAATTGTTCACTTATTCCATATGCAGCATCCATAGCCCTGGAATGCAAGTACAATCAATCCTCCTGGCTATCACAGACGTTCTATATCATGGAGACTAAAGGCCCAGCAATCATAAGTCTACCTGCATGCCGTGACCTCATACAATTCATGGAACTAGTCAGACATCATAGAGCAGATCAACCTCAGAAACTACCCCTATCACCTCAGCTCACGTCCTAATGTCGAAACATCCAGAATATTTTGATAAAATTAGCAGTTTCAAGGGAGCTGCAACACCACACTTGCAGGAGAATGCAAGTCTGTCAGCTGATCAACTGAACAGCTGAGGTGGCAAGGCCCTACGAAGTCATTACACACAAAGTTGTAATGGTGAGGCGTAATCGAGGAGAAATCAGATCCATTCCAGCTCCTCAGCCACCTATTACATCTACTACATCTAGTCCAAGATCCAAAATGCAACCAGGAACATCATCCAAGAATGACAACCCCACAGATCACTGTGAGCCATCAAAGAAACCTCCAGACAAGGCTATCATCACAAGATTTGGGAGTACCAGCAGGTTACCTCTACGCTTTAGAGACTCATAGACTCATCAGTTCTATATACTTATGTAATGGTAACTAAACATGAACATGCATTCTAAAAAAACAAATACTTCTTTGGAAGGTGGAGGGAGGGGGGGGAATATCTTTAAAAAGTAAGGGAGATATGCCTTTAAGGGATAGCAGCATGCCATCACTTTAAAGAAAGTACGTCATGTGACCCCCAGCCTCAGTTTTACTTCAGCCAGGGACAGAACACAGACACACAGCTCTGATGTCCTCAAGCTTTCTGCCACATGTGCCTAGAATTAATAAATGAACCCACAGTGTGTTTGCACGATCCCTTATGAGTGATTGGTGCTTTTATATCATTACAAAAACACAATAAACGATGCTCTTAATTTTCTGACATGCCATCTGAATGCACTATTTTCAGGGCATGCTCTTTCCCCATGAGTGATTGAAATGTCTTCATTCAAGCTTGGTGGAATGAAGACGTGGGTAAGTCTTGTGAGTTTTAAAATTTTATATTTCCCTCCTGTGCAATTTCCTCTAATACACTGATTTTAGCATTGTCCTATTTGTTTTATTCCTGCATGTCAGGTTACACATAACTAGTGGACCATTGGGCCATTACTTTTTTATTTCTCCCCGCTCTCACTTTTTAATTTCTTTGATTAATTGCTGATATCTTAATAACTTAATTACTCATTAAGTCATGTTAATAAACCCTGCATTGTGAAATTCTTAATGAGCTCTTTATATAGAAAGCTAGCAATTAAGAAATGTAATTTATAAAACCATTTTCTCTGTTTGACTACCAAAGTTAAATGGCATTGCTATATGCGTGCTATATACATGGAATGCTCTTAGCAACTATGGCTGGGATTTTCCGGTCGTGCCCACGATAGGAATCATCGTGGGCAGGATGGAAAATTTGATGGATCAGCCAAAGGTCAGTTGACTTCGAGGCAGGTGGGACTGGAAAATCCCGACCTATATTTCCAGGTCAATTAATTAACTCCTTTCTAAAGTACTTGTTTCCTTTGAACTAGCTATATACGCACTATTCCCAAACAAAATAAAACCAAAATGAAAAATGAATTGCTTGCCTGGTTGTATTGACAAAGCCAATGGGCATCCTTGACACACTCAGAGTGTCAATACTGTTAGGATAGGGAGAGGCTGTTGACCTTGTCTATGTACCAGGAATGAGAGTTCCAGATATAGGTGTTAAACACTTGCAAGAGTATGAATGGATGGAATCTTCTGCTCTAAGGGGAGAATTTTCTCCCTGACGGGGGGGTTGTGCGGGGGTGGGTGGGGGGGGGATGGGTGGGCGGGGAGGGGTGCGGACTGGTGCCCACGATCGGCTGGGTGCCGCCATTTTACGTTGGCCCGCCCAGCGTGACGCGCGCCCAGAGGCGCTGAGCGCTCCCTGTGCGGGTGGGGGGGAGGGGGGAGTTGCCTAAGTCGGAGAGTACACTCTTTCATGCATGCGCACGGAAGAGTGCGGGAATCTCCTTGAGGCACAGAGGTGCCTTAGGGGGACGACTTTCACTTATAAAACATTAAATAAAGGTAAAAAAAAAATGTTAAGGACATGTCCCCTCATGTGAAACTGTCACAGGAGCTGGGACATGTCCATTAATTTTATTTAAAAATTTTCAAAACATTCATGAAACCTCATCCTGCCTGTGGATGAGGTTCCATGAAAAATGCGAAGGCCACTTAAGGTTGGACGGGCAGCTCAGCTAATTGCTTTATTGGCTTTTTAAATGGCCTTAATAGGCCTTTGAAAGTTCAGTGGGCGCACTGCATGCCCGCTGAACTGAAAATTTAAGTGTTGCGCGGTGACATCAGGATGCACGCCTGATGTCACCGTGCATCATTTTACGCCTCGGTGAACGGGCCCCACCCCCGCTTGTTGAGCCGAAGGTTCTGTGTGTGGCCCCACGATTCAGCAAGGCTTTTCTGGAGACTCTCCTCCAGGCTGTCCAGGAAAGGTGGGAGCTGCTGTTTCCCCAGAGTGGCAGCAGGAGGCCCTCCCATCTGACCACAGTGACCTGGGTGGAGGTCACAGTGGAGGTTAGCACCCGTGGGGTCCAGCACAGAAACACCCAGCAGTGCAGGAAGAGGATGAATGTTCCTGTTATTCTCCGCCAGGATAAGTGCACCATCTACTCACTGCACACTGACACTCGTAAGGAAATCAGCCATTTTAAGTGTGCGAGTGGACATGGATGGCATACAAGAGTTTGGGTTACAGAACTCTCCAGCAGTTGGGGTATCTGCACTGAATGTGTGCCACCAACTTCATGCTCTCAATCTCATATCAGTTTCAGGACATCCTGCATCTTAATCACTAACTGGGGAGACTCAGCAGCTGCCTGTTTGTGAATTACTCATGCAACCGTTGGGATGACAATCAATCTTTGTGCCTTTCTGCAAGACAACAATTCCCACAACAAGCATGTGTGCCCCTAGGCCAGAGGTGGAATTCTGGACATTTGAGTCCTCATCCCTTTTAAAGAGCTAGCTGTTGTAATGTGCCTTTAAGGGATAGCAGTACGCTATCACTAGAAGGGAAGTGTGTCATGTGATCCAGTCTCGGTTTCACTTTGGCCTGTGAGCAGATAGCACAGCACACAGAGCCCTGCTGCTGATGTCTTCAAACTTTCTATCCATGTATATATGTTCTCATGTGCCTAGTTTAAACAAATGAGCTCGCAACGTGTTTACACAATCCTTTATGTGTGGTTGCAGCCTTTATAACATTATAAAACTCAACACTAGCTGCAAGTATAGCTGTGGCTGTGCTGAGGGCAAGATACAAATCCCCCAGAAAAGTCAGTGAGGATGTTTCCACTGTGCAGTTGTCAGCTGCACCCACTGAGTGAGACATTTAATTAATTAAGGAGCCTGCTTAGCCAATCACTAAATCTTTCTTTTCTCCGTTCCAGGTACCAGCAAGAAATGAAGGAGGCCATCAACCTAGACCAGCCACAGCCCCATGTCCAAGCCCACCTCTGAGGAGAATGCCTCAGAGGATGCTCTGTCACAATGTTCACCTGCACCCTCCACCAGTGCAGATACATTCACCTTGGTGGGTGCATGTTCTAGAGTAGGCTCAGGGTCACAATCTGGTGTGCACATCACTGACACTGGTCCATAGCTGGTGGAGGAAGTGACAGCTGGTGCCTCTGACACTCGGAGGACCACTGGAGACTTGGCTCCTGTTCAGCCTCATGCAGATAACGAGCCTCTTGAAGTTGGCCCGAAGAGACATGTTGGAGATGCAGACATAGGTAGGGAAACATCAGGCAGCGATACCAGAGGTGATGCACAGACTGAACCAAATGCTGGAGGAGTCCATCCACATTCTATCTGTTGTGGCTCCAGCATGCGAGCACTTGGCTGCCTCCATGGAAAGGGTGGCAGCCGACTTGGAGACCCAGGTCCAGCAGAACACAAGTGGCTGCCAGATATGGGTTCGGACCTACATTCCATTGCTTCAGCCACTGGTGCAGTGCAGCACCCACAGGGAGGAGGAGTGCCAGCCAGGCCCTCCAGCGGTTTCATCTCAGGACACTCCAAGGGTGCCCCGTTGCTCCACCTCTCTCTGCCAGTGACTCCATCGCCTCCAGCAGATCAGGCCAAGGAGGGTGCACCTGCACCTGAGCAGGAGACCCTCAGCTGACCGGGGCCCTCTAGCCTTGGACCACCAGAGGACACCCGCCAAAGTCCTCACAGTCAACAGGGCCTAGTAGTCAGCAGGCTGCCTCTACCTCAGCTGTAGAGTCGTGGCTGCACCCAGAAATAGCGGTAGGCAATGAAACATTAAGAAGTATTGAAGGCACACAGGTGGCATGGGTGTACAATCATTGAATTTGGTTTTGACGCTTGTAAATATATGTTCACTTGCACTGTTTGGAAGTTTCCTGGATTCCATTTTGTTGCTAGTTGCTTCAATGGTCATTGGCATTTAAGGGTTTGAAATTTTGGCCCCTATCAGAATCTGATAATGAACTCCTATAGATTCACTTCTCTCACATTGTCAACATAGTGATTACTCAATAATCCCACATGTGCATGATTAAGCACTGGCCATCATTTGTGAGTGTGCAGGCTGGGCACACATCATACAAGCCATTACTTACAGCTTACCATGTCCCGACCTCTGAAAATGTGTTCAGCGAGGTCATTGCATCTCCAGCTACTTTTGCCCTGATGTGAGATGTGGGTGGATGCAATGAATACTCAGGGGGAGTTAAATAGGCTATGTGAGTGGCAAGGAAAACTGTAGGTGCAGTTTGAGGGTTGAAAAAATGAAGCTTTACATTGTCTTCTTAACAGTAGGAAACCAGAGTCTGCCCTACATGTCTGGAGGAAGTGGTGGTAGGCATGTTCAATTATTAATGACCTTCCTTGGTGAATTATCATTTTGAGCTAACGTGCAGGTGAAGGCTGCAAGGAAGGAGGTAACGGGCAAGTTAGCCTTGACTGCAAAAGGGATTTGAGCATAGGATTAAAGAAATGTGTGTGCAGCTGACTGAAGCCTTTGTCAGATCTCATATGGAGGTTTGTGTGGCCTGCTCATCCCCTTATCAAGGGTGGCAGTAAACCTTGCAAAAAGGTTTTGCAACCAAAGTGCATTGGACATCATTGAAGGACTGGGGTTTTAGTGCGTGAGATGAGAGAGAGTTGAGCGGGTCTGTGTGCTAGACTATGCTGAGGACTGTGAGGCTATCCATGTGAAGCATCAACAGCTCTAACGGGCTTCTGCAGGGTCCATGAAGGAACAATGTTTACCTTGGCTGGACTGTCCACAATGACAGATCATGGTCTTGCAACATTGATAAGGTCAACTAGGGGTCTCTGTGATTGGAGAGTCTGGAGTGGTTGCACCTCAGCAAACCATAGGTGCAGGTGAGGCACTCTCAGTGACTGGACTCCAATGTTACGTGGAAACATCTCAGCATTATAAAGGAATATGGGTTTACTATGAGCAAGTGGTGATTGAGGGGACAGGAACATGATAATCCTTGATCAATCTGCATGGAAGAGTGATCTTGAGGAGCCAAATGGCGTTCTCATGATGCTTCCCCCCTGTGGACCCAACTATTTGGTTCTGCCTGAAAGAGCTGTCTGCAAGGTCGGCCTCATTTTGGGAGCAGGTGTGAGGCTGACATCAATGCATCCCTGCCAAGGTTAGATTTGATATTGCTTCTGAGTTGCTATGCACACAGATCTTGTGAGGGCATGGTTTCACACTGTTACTATGCAGTGATTACTATGCAGTGACACGATTGGGATTCTCCACTAACAGGATGCTGCTGTCAAGCCAAAAAGACATTCTGCCTATCACACAAATGTGTAATGTGGTATATGAATTTCAATGCTGGTGTGATGCTAGGCATGTATACCATATATCCCAATGACTGGCGAATCATATCAGCAGCACATCCCTTCACCTGTTTCACAACAGGGAAAGTACTGACTGCACCCAACCAGCCCATGCTTGCAAAACTCAAAACTTAGTGTCTAACATTAGATGTGATTCTGCGATTGGACAATTTTTGCTAAACAACCCTGAGCGTGCTAAGAATTACACCGGCAACTAATTTAAGATTATCAGTTGGGCCCGCAATGTGGCTCACTTACAGGTGCTAGAACTACATTTTTCACACACTGGGCCCTGTCCTTTGCAGTCAGGAGGAGCATGTCCATACATTGCACCTTTCTCAGTTAAACAAAAGCTTGGAGGAACAGCAATTCCCTGGGTCATTCCCTACGGCAATGCCTTGACCAATCAGAGTTAACCTGCCTGGTTTGAATTTAAACAAAAGCTTGGTGCATTCTCCATGGCAATACCTCTGCCAATTAGAGTCCACTTGCCAACCAATCTGCTCTCTCTTCTCATGCAACATAAATTGTTGTTCCCTTTACAATTGGCATCCTTGCATCTCCCCTGATGAGTGCAAGACAAAAAGCTCCGACAGCATGTCTTTTTTTAGCAATACTAGTGCAATTTAATTCAGCTCTCATAAATCAAGCTACATTAGAGCCAAGTATAATGTCTGTATCCAAAAAGGAGCTTGGGCCTTCCAGACAGCAGAGGATGGAAAACTAAAAAATTAAATAAATGTGTTGGCAGCTTACTCTGCCTGGAATCTGGTAGCTATCAGGTTAGCATGGACCTGTCTGCTGTAATTGTAGTCCTGCTGTTGCCTCTGCATGTGGCTTGTTGACAGTCTGCCCCTCATCATCTTCATCCCTTAACCTTTCTCATCGTCAGAGGAGACATCTTGGTGCTCCATGTCTCCTTCGGGCAAGAAATCCCCCCTTTATAATGTGAGATTGTGCAGGGCGCAGCAGACGATGATGACCTGGAATACTTCTGTGGTAAGTATTGGAGAACACCACCTGAGCAGTCCAAACAGCTGAACTTCACCTTTAGGAGGTCTATTGTTTGCTCAATCATGGACCTGTTGGAGGCATGCGCAACATTTTAGCTTTCTTGAGGCTTCCATGTACAGATGTACCAGCAGAGGGAGTAAAACAAGATTAAAATGGCATATGTAGCAGTTCTGTTTCTTATTGAATGTGGCTGATTTACTGTTTCTACCCAAGATCTTCACAGTGGTTAAAGGTCTTCATGCATTGAATAGTTGTCTTACTGCCTCTTTGGAGGTACACCTTCATATTTCTTCACTAAGGTGCTCAAAAGACCTGTGATGCCCATATGTTCAATGGTAGCGGGGTAAGGGATGGGGCTTAGATGTTCCTTGAGTCTCCCTTGCTCCATCATATGCTGCTCCTCCTGCTTCATGAAAGGCACATAAAGATACTCTTAGAGGAAATGTCAGACAGGCTCCTGAGGATTTGCCCCTGTGGATGCTGGTGGTCTTCAAATCTCTCTTACATAGAAACATAGGAACAGGAGAAGGCCATTCAGCCGGCCAAGCCTGCTCCGGCATTCAATACGATCATGGCTGATCGAACACTTCAATGTCTTTTACTCACTCACACTATCCCGATAACCCTTTACATTATTGTTAATCAGGAATCTATCAATCTTTACCTTAAACATACTCAATGACTGAGATTCCACAGCCCTCTGGGGTAGAGAGTTCCAAAGATTCACAACACTCTGAGTAAAGAAATTTCTCCTCATCTCGGTCCTAAGTGGCTTCCCCCTTATTTTAAAATTGTGTCCCCTGGTTCTAGACTCCCCAACCAGGGGAAACATCTTAACTGCATCTACCATGTCTATTACTTTAAGTATTTTGTAGGTTTCAATGAGATCACCTCTCATTCTTCAAACCTCTAGAGAATACAGGCCCAGTTTCTCCAATCTCTCTTCATAAGATAGTCCCGCCATCCCTGGAGGTGAAGCTTCATTGCACTCCCTCTATGGTAATAATATCCTTTCTGAGGTAAGGGGGCCAAAACTGCACACAGTACTCCAGGTGCCATCTGACCAAGCTTCTGTACAACTGAAGCAAGACTTCACTACTCCTGCACTCAAATCCTCTTACGATAAAGGCTAACATTCCATTAGCCTTCCTAATTGCCTGCTGCACCTGCATGTTAGCTTTCAGTGACTTATGGACAAGGATACCCAGGTCCCTTTGTACATCTACACTTCCTAATCTCTTACCATTTAGGAAATACTCTGCACATCAGTTCCTTCTACCAAAGTGGATAACTTCACATTTTTTCCACATTATATCCCATCCGCCATGTTCTTGCCCACTTACTAAGTCTATCCAAATCCTCCTGTAGCCGCTTTACATCTTCCTCATCATCTGCGAACTTGGAAATATTACATTTGGTCCCCACATCCAAATCATTGATATATATTGTGAGCAGCTGGGGCCTAGTACTGATCCTTGTGGTACCCCACTAG
Source organism: Cetorhinus maximus (assembly GCF_964194155.1). Taxonomy (NCBI): domain Eukaryota; kingdom Metazoa; phylum Chordata; class Chondrichthyes; order Lamniformes; family Cetorhinidae; genus Cetorhinus; species Cetorhinus maximus. Next base: position 139,847,281 of record NC_135882.1, on the reverse strand, counting down.
TCACAGCCTGCCAATGCGAGAATGACCCGTTTGTTCCTACTCTCTGTTTTCTGCCTGTTAGCCAATCCTTAATCGATGCCAGTATATTGCCTCTTATCCCATGTGCTTTTATTTTGCTAATCTACCCCCTGTGGGGGACTTTATCAAAAGCCTTCTGAAAATCTAAGCATACTACGCCCATCGGCTCTCCTTTATCAATTTTGTTAGTAACATCCTCAAAAAACTCTAACAAGTTCGTCAAACATGATTTCCCATTTGCAAACCATGCTGACAATGCCCAATCAGATCATGATTATCCAAGTATCTATTTATCACATCCTTTATAATAGGTTCTAGTATCTTCCATATTACTGATGTATGGCTAACAGGTCTGTAGTTCCCTGTTTTCTCTCTCCCTCCTTTCTTAAACAGTGGGTTACATTTGCTACCTTCCAATCTTCAGGAACCATTCCAGAATCTATAGAATTTTGGAAAATGATCACCAATGCATCCACTATCTCTATCAGTCATAGGAACAGGGGTTCCTGTTTTACTATTCAATTAGACCATGGTTGATCTGTATTTTACCTCAATCAACCTCCCTTGGCTCCATAGCCCTTCATACCCATCATATCTTGCCTAACAAAAATCTATCAATCTCTGTTTTGAAATTGTCAATTCAATCATCACAATGGCTTTATGAAGATTTCTGATAGCCTTTGTGTGAAGAAGCGCTTCCTGACATCACTCCTGAATGGCCTAGCTCTAGTTTTGAGGCTCTGCCCCCTCGTTTTCAACTCCCCCATCATCAGAAGCTATAGTCACTCTCTATCAAATGTCAGGAGCAGGGAGAAGCAAATTTAATTCTGCAAAGATGGATTGTCACAAAGCAGCTGCAGCATTGAAACTCTCCAATCCCCAGGGTCACAAACTCTTTATTTCTGCCTATCTCAGATGCTCCTGGTAACAGCTGCCCCCGTCCAATTTCACCCCTCTGCCCACCCCATGCAAGTGCCTTGGGGATATAAAACCAGGAAGGTTGTGTTGCAATGGCCTCTTTATAATATATGTAAATAAGCTCGCTTGGGAATTTAGCAGGTGGACAGCGGAAGCTCCAGAAAGATCAGAGAAACCCAGGGGATTGATAAAACTATTGTAATGTCTTCCAATTACACTGACACAAAGTTACTTTCCCCAATTATACACTGAACATTTCCAAGCCATTAGTTTATTTTCCCCCATTTTACCCTCTTCCCTTCAGGCAGGGCAGTGACTCATGCTCGGAAACGTTTGGCCACCAGCCAGCAGCTCATCCAAGTGGCACCACTTATTAATTATGCCTGGACAGTAAGTGAAAGTGCATTCTTTGGGGAGACGGTGACATAAAGATAATGTCACTGAACTAGTAATCCAAAGGCCCAGGCTAATGCCCCAGGGACATGGGTTCAAACCCCACTATGGCAGCTGGTGGAATTTAAATTCAATTAATAAAAAATCTGGAATATAAAGCTAGTCTGAGTAATGGTGACCATGAAAATATCAATTGTTGTCAAAACCCACCTGGTTCATAATGTCCTTTAGGGAAGTAAATCTACCAGCCTTACTTAGTCTGGTCTACATGTGACTCCAGACACACAGCAACGTGGCTGACTCTTAACTGTCCTCTGACTTGGCCCAGCAAGCCACTCAGTTCAAGGGCAATTAGGGATGGGCAACAAATACTGGCCTTGCCAGCAATGCCTACATTCCATGAAAGAATAAAGAAATAAAAAAGCCATTGCAGGACTTCACAGTCCTATCAGTTTTGGTTCTAACACAATGAACAGAGAAAGATGAGTCAGCCATTTAGCCCCTTAAACCTGTTAAGCTATTCAATCATTCAGTGAGAACATGGCTGATCTATGAGTAATGATCTGGTGATGGAAGCTGATTTATTCCCTCCTCCCTCATCCAGAATCATTGAGACCAGTTGCAAAGCAAAACTCAATACAGGTCAGGGATCAAACTTGAATAATCCCAGATCTCACAGTACATTTACCAATGGCATCATTAGGGATCCACATTCCTATTCAAATTATGAGCTGGATTTAGTGGCAGCTGGGGTCCTGCTGCCAAGTCTGCTTTGGCAGTCAGCGGAACCCGGGATCACATCTTGTCAGCGGCAGCCAATTAATTAAGCGCTGTTGCCCACTCCCAAGAACTGCCAGCCAATCAGGGCCAGTTGCCCAGCAGCCTCAGTAACTAGGGGCAGTGGCCCCTCCTGGGACTGCAGCTGGAAGAAGAGCACACACCGATGGACGTGCACCCTCATGACCAGGAATGTGGGGACTGACAACACTTGTCAGTCAGGCAGACCCCGATGAAGGGTGGAGGGCTTTGGTGTTGGCAGGCAGCATTGTTGCCATGGCAGCTGCCATTGCTGCTAGGGGCCCCCTCCATAGGCCAAAGAGTGCCCAAACAGGAGGGTGCCCTCACCTTGAAGGCTGTTGGAAGGCTGGCAGGCTGTACCTGGCCCTCCCCATGCAATTGAGGGCCCATCTCCTGCCAATAGTTAGATGCCAGTGAAGGCAGGAAGAAGCCCCTAATTGGCCACTTAGGGTCTCCACAACCTTGCCCACCACTGGCATGATGGTGGGCAGATGATGGGCATGCCATCTCCCCACATCCCAAAGCCCCCCATCCCCTGCACTCCATTTTAGAACTTCCTCCCCAACCTCATTCTTAATGGCCAGATAAAATTCTGATCTAGACTGCTGATCCAGAAGGAGGAATTGCCAAGCAGATCCCATTCACTTTCACGAGGAGATGCAGTAAGTTAAAAGTACCAAAGCAAAGTCAGCTGTATCTCAGTACATTCTCAGCTCTAATAGTGCCCTTTGTGACCATGTCTCATTGCAAACAACAGACTAAATTCTTATTATAGAGACCTCCTTACCAACCTCTCATTTACTTTCTAATATCTATGTCCCTATGGTACTGTGATATTGTAAAATGAAATGGTGGATAGAAAGTGATTTCCTCGGCTGCCTTGGTTTCTACAAATTACAATATACATAATTCTATTAATCTTCTGTTAGAACCCGCTTGTCAACAGCATAGCTGTGAAACTGGACGTATTGCCATCACCTTTGATCTGGCCATGCTGTAAGTTCAGGGAAATGCAATGGCAGCAGCTGTTGCATGTTAGCATTCAGCAATTTATTGGATCATGGCACCAGTACATGTACCTTGGCTGCTCTACACAGACAAATGTCTAATTGTTGGCCAGTGTGCTTCAAGCATTTGAACACACAAATAGCAACATTTTGTTGCCGCAGAAATAAGACGGATTAAGTCAACAATTTAGCACAGATGTTATAATCCTTTTGAGGTTTCGACTTTGATTTCAACTTGTTCTGTTTTATCTTCTGTTGATGAAAGCAATCACCCTTGTGTACCGATATCCAATGCTTCATCTAAATGGTTATCTTCACCCATCAGCCTAAACCATTGATTCCTGACTTAGCCATCAGTATTATTTTGTATGAGTGGGTGCTAATTAAATATACAGGGTGGATTCATGATAGGAATCTTGCACCTCTTTGGCTTTCTGTGTTGGGGTGTTGGAGGTCAATTACCTCAGCCCAGGATATCGCTGCAGGAATTCTTCAGGGCAGTGTGCTATGCCTAACCATCTTCAGCTGCTTCATAAATGACCTTTTGTGGTAAAATGGAGTGCCACTTTTAAGAAAATGTGTTAGTTGACCATGTGACTGTATTGACCAATCACTACACAGCACGGGCTTCTTGAGCAACATGAAGGCTAGAGCTGGAGGTGATTGAAGAAACACACATGGTGTTAGTGCTCTGTTCTTAGTTCCAATAAACTACCAGTGTTTGTTCAGTTAATCAGTCTCTCTGCCTATATTGTTTCAAGCACCAACTAATCTGTTAATATCAAGGGCCCTGCTAGCATTTGCCGGACAAAGCGAACCTGATAACCAAAAACAAGTATAAACCAGATCAATTGACGGCAATGAAGAAAGCCGCGGTAAGCCAGCTACGTTACCTCGCCGCTACTTTGAAGCTGTTTGAAAATACAGTCTCCTTAGTCATCGAGTATGCTGCGGTTTGGGCATCTTGAACCATTCGACCCCGTTTCTGATGACTGATCTCATTAAGTCGAACGTCTAGCGTTCTTCTTTACCACTAATGACATCACAGGTAGAGGACAAGAAGAGGGCAATTCTTTTGTCCACATATGGGAGCAAAACTTATGGGCCGATCCGCAGCCTCGTGTCACCAAACACCCCCAACGTGAAGACTTTCGACGAGTTAGTAAATATTGTCAAAAACCACCTGAAGCCAAAGCCCTCAGTCACTGTGCAGTGCTTAAAATTCAATTCGAGGAATAGGCTTCTAGGAGAGACAATTGCTGGCTATGCAGCTGCTTTAAAGGGATTAATGGAATATTGTGAGTTTGGAACTTCAATTAATGACATGTTGAGAGGCCGATTGATATGCAGAATCAGGGGCAATGCTATTCAAAAGCAATTGCTATCTAAAACTAATCTAGACTTCAGTAAGGCATGAGAATTGGCAACAGCCATGGAGAGCACTGTTAGAGAATCAGAGGCAATAAAAGATACATAAAATGGTGCCCTCCATCTTGTAGGGCGGGGAGGATCGGCAACAAAAGGCGCAAAAACGTTGGACTCCACAGAAAGTGGGGGGAACGGCCACTATGTACAGACCATTGAAGAACAACAGTACTACAGTGAAAACCCACAACATCAATGAGGGAAATTCATTCAGGCAGCCTGCAGGCGTTCGACAGTTCAGAAATATCGAATGCTTTTTCTGCCACCGCAATGGTCACATAATGCGGCACTGTAAAGGTAGACTGAGCCAGCATTTTAAAAACAAAGGTAGAAATCGCAAAAACTGTCTCACTGAAGAACCAGAGGAAGCAGAATCTGACATCGATTCATTATACAACCTGAAAGTGGGTAGAACTGAGCCAATCCAGGTAGTCGTTAGAGTGAATGAACAACCCATCAAGATGGAGATCAATACTGGAGCATCAATGTCTGTCATAGGAGAACATGCGTTCAGACACTTGAATAAAGGAGTCCATCCTTTAGGTTTGGAACAATTGGACACTAAATTAAAAACAGATATGGGCGAAGAAATATGAGTGAAAGGGATTTGCCAGGGCCTGGTGCAGTGTGGGGATCAGCCTGCAAATTTATCCCTTATACTAGTAGCTGGGGCAGGCCCTAGTTTAATTGGTTGCAACTGGCTCAAAAAGATTAAATTGCAATGGGCCGAGATTTCTCAAATCAGAGCGAGAAACTTACAGGAATTGTTACAAAAGTGTGCTTCCATATTCAGTGACAAGCTAGGAAGGATTCGTGGGCCACAAGCCAAAATCCACGTAGACCCTAATGCAACTCCCAGATTTATCAGAGCCAGACCAGCCCCTTATGCTCCACGGGACAAGGTTGAGACCAAAATAAAAAGGCTGGAAAAGTTGGGTATCTTACAACTGGTGCAATTTTCCGAGTGGGAAGGACCCATAGTACCTATACTGAAGCCAGGCCAAAGTGTTCGCTTATGTGGTGGTTATAAGTTAACTGTAAAGAGAGTGGCCAAACTTGATAGACACCTGATACCTAAGATTGACGAATTATATTCAAAATTGGCGGGGGGCAGCACATATTCAAAACTCGACATGAACCATGCCTACCAGCAGGTAGAGCTGGAAGAAGGCTCTAGGGAATTTGTGACCATCAATACACATGGAGGATTGTATCAATATACCCAACTACCCTTTGGGGTCTCATCAGCATGTGCTATTTTCCAGCGTACCATGGAAAATCTGCTTCAGGGACTGCCCCATGTCGTTGTTTGTCTGGATGATGCCTTAGTCACTGGACGAACTGATGAAGAGCACTTAGCTAATTTGAAGGAAATGCTAAAACGCTTTTCACGAACGGGGATGCGGTTGAAGCGAGAAAAATGTCATCTCCAAGACAAAGAGGTTGTTTACTTCAACCCTAAGGTTGATGCGCAGGGCCTGCATCCTGTGGAAGAAAAGGTCAAGGCTATTCGCGAGGCACCTGCACCGAGAAACACTACAGAACTAAAGGCCTTCTTAGGCATGATAAACTACAATGGGCCATTTCTCCCAAATCTATCAACATTTCTGGCTCCAATCTTAAGAAAAACCATAAATGGATTTGGCAAGCTCCGCACCAGGATGTGTTTCTGAAGGTGAAGCAATTGTTAAGGTCGTCGGCCCTACTTGTCCACTTTGACCCAAAGAAAGAATTGATTTTAACTTGCGATGCGTCCCCTTATGGAGTAGGGGCTGTACTTTCACACCGGATGGCGGATGGCTCTGAATGACCCATTGGTTATACATCTCGCACGCTCAGTGCTACAGAGCGATGATATTCTCAAATCGAGAAGGAGGGCTTGTCTGTCATGTTTGGTGTTCAGAAATTTCATCAATACCTTCACGGTCGCCATTTTCACATTATATCCGACCACAAGCCTCTGCTGGGATTATTTGGAGAAATTAAGGCGATACGCCCTGTGGCATCTGCCAACCTTACCTGGCCTGGCCTACAAGTGACTCCAGACCCACAGCAATGTGGTTGACTCTTAAAATGCCCTCTGAATAAGGGCAATTAGGGATGGGCAATAAATGATCACCTAGGCAGTGATGCCCACATCCCTTGAATGAGTAAAAAAAATATATATTTAACATTACACTTAACACTACAAACTGCATTTTCCCTTTTACAAAACAGTGAACACTTTTGAAACTCTTTAAGCTCTTATTTATAGGAAAACAACTATTTTACTCTTTCTTCCTTCATTATGGCTGTACTTCTTTATATAGATTTCTTCACAGTTCGCTGTTAATTGCACAGTGTTCAGTTCCATTATCTGAGTCAAAGTGACTCAGATAATGAAACAATCCATGCCTGCATAGAAGGCCTGGACTACATTCAGGTTTGGACCAGTAAGTAGCAAGTAACATCACGCCACATAACGTGCCAGGCAGTGACCATCTCCAGCAAGAGAGAATCTAACTATCTCCCTTGACATTCAACACCATTACCATTGCTGAATTCCCCCACCACCAATAGCCTGGGGAGTCACCATTGACCAGAAACTTAACTCGACCATCTATATAAATACTGTGACACAACATCAGGTTAGATGTTAGGAATTCTGTGCAAAGTGACTCATCTCCTGACTCCCCAAACCTTGACCAGCATCTACAAGATACAAGATAGGAGTGTGATGGAATACTCTTCGCTTGCCTGGATGACTGAGGCTCCAAGAACACTCAACAAGCTCAACACCATCCAGAACAAAAAAGCCCACTTAACTGGCACCCTTTACACCTCTTGAAACATTCCTTGTGTAACATTTAAAAGGTGACCTGCAAAAATTTGCCAAGGCTTTTTTGACAACACCTCCCAAACCCCTAACCTTTACACCTAGAAGGACAATGGCAGCAGGCACATGGGAATACCACCAGCATTTGTTGCACATTCCTAATTGCTCTTGAGAAGGTGGTGAGCTGCCTTCTGGAACCGGTACTTCCAAGTCAGGGTGGTGTGTGGTTTGGTGGGGGAAACTTGCAGGTGGTGCTGTCCCCATGCTGACCAGCCCTTCTAAGTTGTAGAGGTCATGGGTTTGGAAGACACTGTTAAAGGAAGCTTGATGAGCTGCTGCAGTTCATCTTGTGGATGGTATTCACTTCTGCCACTGTATGCTGGCGGTAGCGGGAGTGAATGTTTAAGGTGATGGATGGGTGCCAACAGACTTTTCTAGGCTGTATGTTTCACATTTATGTTAGTAGCTTTGGATTATATTTTGCAGCTTTACAATAATATTACAGTGATAAAGCATGCACTGATACCTTGTGCGTTAAAGGTTGCTAACTTGGGAACACCTGCGTTTGCCTTCAAGAAGGCTACATACTATGGTAAATTATATGATTAGTGTGACACATATGCATATCAGGAATTGGGTTGTAATTGATATGAATGGATAGAAAACTGTAGGATCTGTGACTTTGACTAATGCATTTCCTAATAGATGTTCAATATCATATAAAGTTTTGAAGCCCTAAATTGGAAAATTTCCCTTTTCTTGGCTGTTTTGCTTCTCATACTTGCTGGAAGGGGTTAGAAGAGTTGTGAAAGTAGGTGGGAAGAAGTTGGACAAGGGGAGAAAAATAGAGTTGTAATAGGAAGAAATCAGTTCCAATGGGCAAGAGCAGGCTGAAACGATGGCCAGTCCTAGGCTGTGCTGAAATGGGTCCATGATGTTGGAGGCCATGGAGGGAAGATTTCCAGGGAAGGTGAATTCAGTGGCAGTTTGAAAATAATGACAGTGGTGTAGTCATTGTCCAGGAAAGGGAGGAGGAGGTGTTAGAGAGTTGGCATGAAGTCTCTGTAGGTAGATATCAGTTTGTCAAAAACAAGAGGCATGGTCCAAATATTAGAGCAAGATCTTTCAGGATAAAAGAGCGCACTCATCTCCCTGAGGCTAAGTGTTGTCTCAGGGAGACCGCCTCTACTGTCAAAAATATTAAAAACAGAAAAAAATTCCCTGACATTTCCCCTCATGTGGCACTGTCACATGAGTTGGGACATGTCCAAAATTTAAAAAAAAACTTTAATTAAATTTTTTAAAACCAACATGAAACCTCATCCCGCCTGTGGATGAGGTTTCATGCTTTTTCTAATTACCGCCAGGGCTCCTGGCCTGCCCGTCAACCTTAAGGTTGGACGGGCAGGTCCATTAATTAGTTTAATGACTCTGTCAATAGCCTCAATTAGCCATTGACAGGTCGGCGGGCGTACAGCTGATTTTGCTGAGCCCCCGCCTACCTGAAAATTTAAATGGGGCGCGGTGACGTTAGGAGCTCCGCCCAACGTCACCACGTGTCAGTTTACGTGTCGGCGAGTGGGCGGGCCCCCCGCTTGCTGATGGGAAAATCCTGCCCAATGTTTTAAACAGGTTATGCTTCCTTTAAAATCGTGGACTGAGAATGTCAAATGTGATCATTGAGCATTTTGCCGCTATTACTATGGTTATTTCTGGCCACTTATTCATTCCATTCCTCTGCCATTTTCCAATGTTCCTTTTTTCTGACTATTTCTTTCCTGTAAACTACAGATGTTCATGGATATGGGAACTTCGCATAAAAAAAGTAATTTCTTGGCACCAGAGATTAGAAAACTGGCTTCAGCAGTAAATACATTGCACCATTTGCTCTGACGATTCATAAGCTTAATATGAATTTGACTGCTCTGTGAAATTTGGCCACTATTCTGTAGAAACAGACTTATTACAAGCTGTTTGTTGAATGATTAGAGCAACATTGGATTGTTCTTTTCTCCCCTCCCCACTTCTGAACAATGAATCTGCTATTTATCACAATGAAAATGTTGGCACACAAGTGCTGAGGAAGCCTTTATGGGGTTTCAACATTTCTATCAGACGAAACTTGTAAACTCTTTTTTTGGAAGATGCTAAGGATAAGGGACCACACAGGGTGAGCTGATCTGTTCCATATAGTTCATGCGTATTGCTTCAATTCTGGGCTTTGCAATAATAATTTTTTTATGGCTTGGTCCGGCTAAATTAGCCACTTCAGATGCTCTGGGTGAGAGGCTAACCGGACTGTGTTTTTTTGGAGACATGTGTTTTTAATAGGTTACCAAGGTAACCTTTCAGCTTGACACCTGTTAGAACATAGCCCTGGGAACGCACAAAAACTAGATGGTTACTTCCTGAGCAGCAGCTCTTCAAGGTGCCTCATTGCTGAATAGACACTGAAAAAGCTGGAATAAGACAAGCAGGCAGAACAACTCAATGTAATAAAGCAACTTTAAGGGAGCTGCTGCAAAGAAGGATGGCTCCCTTTAAAGCAGAGCACTACCCTCCAGTAAAGCGTGCTGCTGGGACTGCAGGGATTTGAGGTGGCAGAAAGGGACATCTAGGCAGCTGTCTACAGACCTCATCCCAAGAAATGTACTGAGATAAGTATTGTTTCAAAATGTTGCTTTGCACTGTATCAGCACTGTTGTGCCATAAGCATGTGTGAGAGATGCTGGTGTAGTGTTAATGTAATGGGACGAGTAATTTAGAGGCCCAAGCTAATGCTCTGGGGATGTGAGTTCAAATGACAATTGGTGTAATTTAAATTCAATTAATAAAGCTGGAATCTAAAGTTAGTCTCAGTAATGAAACTATCATCGATTGTTGTAAAAACCCATCTGGTGCACTATCATTCTTTTAGGGGAAGAAAATCTGCCATCTTTACCTGGTGTGACCTACCTGTGACTCCAGACCCACAGCAATGTGGCTGACTCTAAACTGCCACCTGAAATGGCCTAGCAGGCCACTCAATTCAAGGGCAATTAAGGATGGGCAACATATGCTGGCCTTGCCAGCATTGTCCACATCCCATGAAAAAAATAAAGAAAAAGCCTGTTGCTGCTTGATCACACAGGGATAACAAACAGTGCTCTGCCAATTGTTCACGTATTTTTTAAATGAACAAGCCTTTTCCTGGTCCCTTGTACCCTTGGGAGGGCAAGGGATTTGTTCTGTCTCCTATTTAATACAGACTGCATATAATAGCTACAAATGAATGATCACCTAAATTGTGGCCTTTGTCTTTAGAGATGCTGGATGTGGATACAATAGGTGGAGTGAGGTTTGAGGTTGGGAGGTCAGATGGTAAGGAGGTGATTGAGGCCAATCTTCAACACATGGCTGGTATACTTTATTTTTCATTCATTAGCTAATTATTCACTCACTCATACACAGACATAAAGCATAGCAACTTATAGTGTACAGTGCACTGCAATGCCTTGCCATGTAAAATTTGTCAAACAGCCTATACAGATTGAGGTATTAATAGAGAGTCAGCAATAAGGATTTCAAGAGAAAGAACTAGTGCCTTTCATGAACCCTGGATTTCCTAAAGCACTTTACAGCCGATGAAGTATCTTTAAACTGTAATCAATGTTGTAATGTAGGAAAGACAGCAATCAGTTTGCACACTGCTTGGCCCTACAACAGCAGTGAGATAATGACCAGGTAACCTGTTTTCGTGATGTTGGTTGAGGGATAAATATTTGTGCTGTGTTACACCACCATCTGACTGAGTTATAGACCACTATTGAGAATGTGGACCCTACAGGGCCCTCTGCAGCACAGCCTTCCAGAGGAGTTCCTAAGATTCTATCACTAATTCTTTGAATCCACGGACCACGGGCTCCAATGTCTTGTCTGGATTCACAATATTAGAGAAACATATAACAGCTTTAACACTCTTGTGGGTGACAAGTAGTCTGTGCAAATGCAGATCTTTCACCATGTGAGAGAGTGTCCAAGAACAGGGAAATGACAGAAGCTGGAGATGTCTCTCAACACTATGCCGTACTGTGATGTACTGTATTTTGCTCAAATGAGGACAGATCTACATGTCCCATTGTCATGGGTGCATTGGTGTTAATGGGATTTTCCCACTATACAGATTAGATATTCGAACTGCTCTACTATCTGTGCAAAAATCTAAGTTGTGGATTTTCTTGAGGTCTCCATCTCTGGATCATTGTAATTCTCCATTTTGTTCTGGAGTTCTGTCTGAATCTGATTTGCCAATACAATATGTCAAGGGTAATTTACCAAGTATTGCGTGTCTTTGTTAGGGAGATAATCAAGTTAGAAGCATTAAAAGGTGCTGACGGCAACTTGTGAATATTAGCATGACATTAAGTGACACCTCTTTAGTGTTATGATCCAAGCTGAGGTTACCCCTGGACAAGCCTGATCCCAGGATGGAACCCAGCTTGATGGATCCTAACTTTTCTTTGTTTAGATATGTGGAGGGTAGCTACGGAACAGAATCACTGGAGTCAGCTGATGAACTTTTAACAAAAGAAAAAAAAACATTTATTCAACAAGAAAAGATGAACTTTGTTACAATACTCCTTCATACACACCTATACCTTTACAGATATATTCAGGTTTCTAAGGACAACAGAAGTTACAAAAGCTATCTTACACTCTAATGTCCACAGTAAGTACACAGTCCATGTACCAACAAGCATCCTGTGGTGAGACACACCACATTCCGAAACCAAGTGACAGATGCCGGCTCAACCAAACACTCTGGATATCACCTCAACTGCCCCCAGACACTAGTCACACTGTGAGCCAACCAGTCTTATGGTTTTTCGCATGAGGGTTTCCAATCTCCACTCTCCAAGAACCTGACCTTGGAATCTTCTTCCAAACCGATGCTTTCTCTCAGACGCCTTCCTGAAGTATTTACCTCCAGGATTTCAAATTCTCCTTCCGATGTTCCTCTCCCTTGGGTCACCACTACATGCATTCAAACTGTCTTCCACGCACTCTCTCTCATCAACTCAGCCATCATCAGTACCACTGATTCACATGCCCATAGCTTTCAGTAGTCTCTTTGGACCTTCCTGCCTCTTGCAAGATGTTCTCGGTTTAAATCTGCTTTCTGAAGCTTTTGTCTCTTTAAATCTGAAGCTTGGAGCGTTTCTCTCTGCCCCTCATTCTTCATTAACATGACCATTTCCAGGTTCCTGTCCTTCCTTTGACTAGAAGGTCTTCTTGGGACTTTCTCTTGTTCCGCTTACTTAGATTTTGGGGTTTTTCTTTAGCTTGGGACTGGCTACCGGTCCCCTTTTGGTCCAGTCTCTCTCTGGCAGCTACTTTCAACCAAATTTAGCTTGGAGCTGGCTATCTGCCCCTTCTAGGGGGCTTCTGTTTGGCAGCTGTCTTCCAAACCAGCTGAACTCCAATAACTCCTGAAACAAACTGCCGTATCTAGCTTTTCGAAATGCAGGCACCTTTATAAAGTAAAATTATAACTCACTTTGACCTTTCTTAACACAGATACAGAAATATAAATCAAACTTAAACGTTCAAGCTAAAACCCAAACCTAATACCTATAAACAGCAATATACCTTACTTAAACTGTCTATCTTTCCTAACATTAGTTGACTTCAATAGTAATGGCAAATGGTTAGCCTACAATAAGCAAGAAAATGGCAAAAGTGGAGGCAACTGTGCATTAGCCAGACAGTCATCACAAGAACTGTGGAACTTGTAGTTGGAGAATGCAGCTCAAGGAGCTAGTGGGCCACAGCAAGCAACACCACAAACAAGCTATCTGCTTCATCTCCTCTTTCTACTGGGTAACCACTTAAAGGGAGTGCATAGTTCGGAAGGAAAGGGCGCACATAACACACAGAATATCTTTTTAGAAAGAGAAGTAGTGAAGCTGAGATGTTCATCTAAGGTATATGACAAACAGAATACAGGAATTTTAAAATCCATCTGAACTCTACTATACCTGATCTGGGAATGCTTGATGCTGTTCACAACCATTTTGACAACAGGAAGTACTCAGTGTGTAAATCATGCACTTTCTCAGAGGAAGAGCCACAATGCTGACTCCTAATATGAGAACTGAGTTATGAGGGAAAAAAATGGAAAGATTCTGAACACCAGTTCCAAAGAAGGGTCATATTGGACTCGAAACATTAATTCTGTTTCTCTTCCCACAGATGCTGCCAGGCCTGCTGAGTCTTTTCCAGCATTTTCTGTTTTTTATTTCAGGTCTTCCAGAATCTGCAGTATTTTGCTTTTATTTTGTTGCATTCCCAACACTGGCTTCCCTCATTTTGAAAAGCTGATCCAATGAAAAAAATAGCCTTTTCATCACATTTGGTTTAAATATACAGAAAGTTTGTTTCTCCCATACGTGGAATATCTCCATTGGCATCGACTAAATACATATAGCCTTTCAGACATCGAGGGTGAACATCATTAGTGATAGACACAACCGTTTTGACAACAGGAAGCACTCAGTGTGTAAATCGTGAACTTTCTCAGAGGAAGAGCCACAATGCTGACTCCTAATATGAGAACTGAGTTATGAGGAAAAAAAATGGAAAGATTCTGAGCTGATGACCTGTAAACAGAAGTGACTGATGCTATAGACCTTATGGAGATATATGAGAGAGTAAATAGTATGAGAAGGATAACTTAAACCAACAGGGCAAGGACACACGAGTTTGAACTATTAAAAATAAAGTTTAAAATGGATGCCTAGACTTTATTCTTCATTCAAAAAGCAGCTAACACATGGGTAGCATAGTAAAGGGAATAATGCTGGGATCATTTAGGAAGCACTGGATGTTGTGATGATGGAGGATTGTAGATTGTTTCCAGATGGATGAGCTATGATGACAAAATAGCCTTCCCTGCTTGGCTGTATCTTGTGATCTTGCGAAAAAAGAAAGATTAATGAGTTTGATCTTGTAGCCACTGTGCAGTTCTTACTGGCAATATCTACCCATGTTGATTGTCGATGGCCATTTGGTCACCTTTAATGTTAATTCCTGTGTTGAATCAGTAAATATGCTGTAAATTTAAACTACGCCAATAAAGAGGTAAAATATCTTAGCTGCTTCAGTTTTTATGTGACTGTAACAATTTTTGATCAAAATAAAGGAATGTAACATTTCTGTTGGTTGGATCTAAAATAGAAGTAGCAGAAGTGTAAACTGTCTTTCTGTTTTTATTTGGGAACATAACACTTCTGCATCGGATGCCAGATAACAGCATCAAGCATTCCCAGATAAGGTATAGTAGAATTCAGATGCAGTCTGTTTGTCATATACCTTGCCTTCATGTTCTCTCAGCTGATTAAGGACAGTTGAGATAGGAGAAAATTAATTGAAATGAAGTAGAAAGCAGTAGACAACATTTATATTTCTAATATCCTGAAATCTACAGCTGGAATAATATTGAACTGAACATGGGCCACTTTGGAAGTGAGATTGTCCAGCATGTGCTTGCAATGTGAAGAAGGAGCTAACCCAAGAGACTGGTTTATCTGCTAAATCTTTACTTGTTCAATTATATTGTTTTTGAACATTGTGCCATTGGTAGTTGGATTATTTTGGCCTTGTAAAACATAAGTGACAGCATAAAAAACAGTAGGACTATCCCCAGCAATAATGCTCATTGTGTCCTCATCTCTGCTTAAGCTACTTCCACAGCAGGTGTGACTTGTCCATTGAACCTACATTTAAATTGACATTTGTTGTTCCATTTAAACAAAACAATACACAGCTCCGGAGATCAAATGGAATTCTGACTTCACAACCTATATCCCTCAATTGGTTAGAAGAACAAAGTACTGCAGATGCCGGAAATCTGAAATAAAAACAAAGAATGCTGTAAATGCTCAGCAGGTTAGGCAGCATCTGCCTAACTGATAAAAGGTCACTGACCTGAAATATTAATTCTGTTTCTCTCCACAGATGCTCCATGAATTGAATACTTTGGTCGGAATTTTGTGCTAACGAGGCGGCTGGGCACATTTAGTTGTGGGGGAAGCCAAATGTCAGGTTCCTGACAGTGGGATGAAAGTAGGGAATTAAAGTTGTGGCAGACTGAAGCCAGATCGAGCTTCCCAATGGAAAGTGGCGAGAACCTATTTTTAACGCGTTAGCGTACTCACTAAAACACCATTTCACCAGATTTTATGGTACCTTTGCAATTAACTCTACACCAAATGAGAAACACATGTTAAAGCTGGTGGGCAGCAGGCGAGGTCTTCCTGATGGATCTGGACTGAGCAGGAGCTGCTTTGATTTCATTGGGTGCTTTGTTGAACATTGAGGACTCATTGGTGTATTGAGATTGGGTGGTAGCAGTGCAAGGGGATTTGGGCATAACTCAGGGTGGGAGGGAGGGTGCTGGTTGTGCAAAGGGGGGATTGGGGCATAACTGAGGGAGGGTGCTGGTGGTGCAAGGGGATTGGGGCATAGCTGACTGAGGGAGGGAGGGTGCTGGCAATGCAAGGGAGGGAGGCCGGTGGCGGACCTTGGGCTTGTTGGCGATAGAGGGAGGAAGCTGGACTACACAGAGAAGGTCAATATCTACAGCATGATGGTGGGAAGATCTAAGGTTATAGAGGGAAGGTTAATGGTGAAGAGAGTCGAGGGTAACAGAGGGCAGGTTAAAAGTGATGGAGGGAGTTTCAATGATGACAGATGGCATGTCAAGGGAATGGGGGAGGGGCAGGTCCAGGGTACAAGGGGGGGCAAATCGATAGTGATTGGGGGGGGAGGCAAATAAAGAGGGAATAAAAACTGACAATGGTGATCGTTGATAGCTTGAGGGTCAATGGAAACAGAGTAAGGGCAATGGGATGAGGGTTGAGGCTGATAGAGGGAAGGTTAAAGCTGACTGGGGGGGTGGTGATGTGGGGTTGGAGGGTCACGAGGACTCGAAACGTCAACTTTGCTCTTCTCCGCCGATGCTGCCAGACCTGCTGAGTTTTTCCAGGTATTTCTGTTTTTGTTATGGAATGCCTCAGCTGTTTCAACAACAGCTTCTGATGGATGATAAGCAGGTAAGCACTACCTGCTGGCTTGACAACTAGGTTTCAAATCTTCGACCTTACAAAAGATCTTTTACATCCACTTGAGAGGGCAGATGGGAGCTTCTGTTTATCATCTTATCCAAAAGATGGAAACCCCAACAGTGCAGCACTCCCTCAGTACTCCACTGGAGTGTCAGCTAGATTATGCACTCAAGACCAGGATTTTTCATCACTGAGACAGGTGGCATCAAAGTCAGGTGACATGAAAAATGGAGCACCATGACCTCGGGTCAGGCTGCCAATGTCATGATGCCAGATTATAATAATACAAATGGTGAGTGGGGCGTGAACTTGGAACTCTGCTTAACATCCGATTAAAGCCTGATTGAGACACTGGCAATTCACAATGATTTCATGTGGCTTGTGCTATTTTATAACCAGCACGTTGGCCATCTGGGGGGTGGTGAGGGGTCAGAGTTGTGGCAGTCTCTGATGAACGGCAGGTTGACGCGATAAAAGAAGAATAGAAGAGCTGGGCCTGAGGAAGTAGAGGCAGCAACAGTGCCTGCCGTGAGAGGTGAGGGGGCTTTCTTCATTACTGAAATTGGGCCTTAAAGTGAGAAGAACATAGGTGATAGATGCACCTTGGAGGGACTCTGGGTTAAAGGTCTTTCAGCTAGGGAGAATTCATCAGTGTAAAGGGTCTGACAGAGAAATTTTGGACTATGGGCATTGTGCATTCTGGAGGCTTCTCCAGCAAGGAGAAGAGCCGAAGAAGGAGGGAGAGGTGGGCAGGTGGCCAGTCTTGGCAGTGTCCTGCTGACCAGCCACAGGAGCAGCCTGGTGATGGGGAAGGGGCATGTAGAGTGATGCCTTGACTGTTGGGGCAATCTCTTCCTTTCACCCTGAGGGAAGAGGACCTCCCACCTCTCCCTAACAGCCTGGAAGAGAACACGCTGAACTGTGGGGCCACCTGGGATCCACCACCTGCCATTGGCACAAGCGGGTTGCCGCGCCCTCCAGGTATTCCACAGTAGGCGGAGAGGGGTGAGCATATCCAGTGGGGCTTCCCTGGTTGATAGAGGTTGCTCAGGCTGTAGTCTTCTGCAGGTAGCTGGTGAGGTTGGCAGCAAAGACTGGCAATGTTGCCAAGATTGGTCCAGTTTGGGTGTAAGGAGCATTATCAGGTCCCTGCTTCTGACCCTGCAGTTTCAGTTGGATGTCTCACTGGGTTGTTGATGTTGCAGCCTTAGTCAAATGCTGGTGGCCCTTTAAACTGGCCGCTGGCAACTCCTTCCGGGTCATGGCCTACCCATGCTGCAGCCAGATGGCTCTCCATTTGTCAGCACTGTTACAATCCCCGTAGAGACCAATAATTTTTTAAAAGAAATTCAAACTTCCTGTTAATAGCTGAAATGTTGACATTCAAATTCAGTTTTAAGACATTTATTGTAACAAATGACTAAAACACTTTTGGCTAAACACTATCTTTGTAGGCAAC